>NC_140580.1:673314913-674748038 GCF_964204655.1 Triturus cristatus
AGGGCAAGCACAATCCTATTCAGGGTCAGGGGACTACTCCTCCCACTACTCCAAATGTAGATGTCCTATTCAGCCTAGTGCTGACTCATCCTGCCCCTCCTGGAGCCACACACACCTCCCAGCCCCTGTCACTCAAAAGCCAGACATGCAATTCACATCAGGCAGGCAGACACATAGCACACAGAAATGCCAACTTCTAAAAGTGGCATTTCTAAAATAGTGAAAAAAAATCTGCGCACACCATTGCGCAGCATTTATTATTACCATTCCAAATATACTAAACTTGAACTCGATGCTCCTCTCATATCAGGAATTACCGCTGAAACACTTATCAGGGAATCCCCAATGCATTCCTATGGGAGGGCAGCCCCACAGTAGTGAGAAACCAAAATGGCTGTTTGTCACTACCAGGACATGTCACACACTTAAGGTACATTTCCTATCTTTTACCTACAATGCACCCTGCCCATAGGGCTAGCTATGGCCTACCTTAGGGGTGACTGACATGTCATAAAAGGGGGGTGTTACAGACTCAGTGTCGAGCGCGCAAGAATCGTGAGAGGAGCAAGCGCGCCCGCTCCGAACTACAATTCCCATCAGCCCCGTGCGCACGTCACGCCGCCGCGTCTCCCACAAAGACGGAAGCGCAACATTGCAGAGCATCGGAGATTCTTGCTGGCGGTTGCTGTTCAGTTCGCGCGTCTACAGTACCTGGTTCCTGGGCTTCTCCTAGCTGCGTTTTACCCTGGATTGGTCTAGTGTTGCTCCTTGGACTATTGGAGCCTCATACCTGCCTTGAAGGTCTGGTAAGGGTGCAGTGCACCAGCCCTTTCCGCTGTTCCCGTTTGACTCTCCCGCCCCTCCTCTGTTGGTGAGCACTTCTCTTGCTCGTGCGGAGGAAGGGAGGGTTGTTGACCTTTATTGCACAACAAAGTGATACACGGGCCGATTCCTGTTACGGCCTCTGTCTTTATTGTATGATGACGACCGGCTCTTATGCTGGTGGGATTACAGGAGTCTATCCTGCATGGCTCCTTCATGTTTGCTTTCTCTAAAAGGCAAGACTGTATACTGGGCATGAATTGGTATTGTGTCTCTACTAGTGACCCATGTATAACCCAGACTCAGTGAGCCTGGAAACTAGACTATTGGTACGCTGGGCATGAACATCGTCCTTCTCGGTCTATGCACACATATATGTATATTTAGGAGCACCCAAGGGTATCCAAGGCGCCTTATTCTGGATGATAAGAATAGGCTAAGGGACGTGCCTTGGTGAATACCTATCTTCCGTTTGATCTGCATATCTGTTGTTGTTGTGCTGATGACTCTATTTCAACAGGGATGATACCAGTGACAGCGGACTACGCTCTCTCCCTGTGAGGCAGAGTGGAGTCTATAATTGGGTAGGTTCTGGGGAAAACATTGCTTTCTCTGTCAAATATATTAGCGAAACCCCTGTGCAGGCTCTGGTTACCCTGTGATGATTCCCTATGATTTTCTTGTTTATTATATGTATCCCTCCTTGCAGCCAACACAACGAAACAAATGCTTAACGTCCTCACTAAGAGGTAGAGGTGTCTTGAAAAATGTGGGCCGTTCTTTTTCTTTACAGGTATACTACGAAAACAAGTTTTGTCTTGTCCCTGTAGTGAGGAGTGTGTAGCGAAGAGGTTAGGGAAAAAGGTATGGTACTAATATTGTTCTTTGTGTTTTGCAGATCTCCCTCCCCCACAAATAGCAACAATCCGATCCCGAGGACTGAACCAACGTGACAGAATTTCCGACCCACAAATTGAGTCCTCCTGGTCGGATTGTAAGAAATGGCTACACTCGATGATGTACTGTCGGTTCTTGCCAATGTACAGGCAGAACTGGCTGTGTCTCGTCAGGAAACTGCAGACCTCAGAGCCAGGGTAGAGGGAATGCAGCGAAACCCCTTTAATGCAGGGGGTAATACAGCGGTTCCCACCAATACCGTGGTGGTGGAATTACCAGTGTCTATACCGCTAGCCACACCAGAGAGGTTTCATGGAGAGTCAAGCAAGGTCCAGGTGTTTTTAACGCAGGTCCTGCTTCACTTCTCGTGTAAACAAAAGTCGTTCCCCACTAACCAGGCGAGAGTTGCCTTCCTTATTTCTTACTTGGCCGGCGACGCCGCTCAGTGTGCAGTACCGTTGGTTTCTCGAGATGATCCCCTTCTGTATGATTGGGAGGAATTCAAGACCGAATTCCTCAAAGTCTTTGATAGGAGGGCTGAGTCATATACGGCAGATAGGGAACTTTTGGAACTGAGGCAAGGCAATAGGGATTTGATCACATACTTGAATGCCTTCAGGAGGTTAGTGGCGGAAACAATGTGGCCAGAAACAAAGCAAGCCACCATATTCCATCAAGGGTTGAGGGAAGAGCTTAAGGATATCATAGCTCAAATCGACCCCCAACCAGTTACTTGTGAAGATCTGATAAGACTAGTATTACGACTAGACCACCGCTTAAGTGAGCGCCAAGGCGACCATAAGAGAAAAGAAAGAAAGGCGCCCCCGATGGACCAATCAAGATACACAGACGCCCGTGGAGTTCCCTCAGTAGAGCCAATGGACATAGGCTCCATACGTGCAGCTCCAACCCAGAATGAAAAAGAAGCAAGATGCAAACAGGGCCTGTGCTTGTACTGTGGTAAAAAAGGGCACCATGTAAAAGAATGCCCTGTAAAGCCTAAGAACAATCGATTCAGAAACAGATCAGCATTGGCAGTCGGGGATACGGCCCCGGAAAACTAATGGAACCAAGAAAGGATGAAGGGGTTTCTTGGGGAAGAACTTACATCCCTTCTTTGTGCAGTCACAATTCGTTGGAACAAGGCCATCTGTTCATCACTTTGTTGCTTCTGGTTAAGACTGAATGGATCAGTGTGGCAGCCATGATTGACTCGGGGGCAACGGGCGTCTTTATGGACATAGGGGAAGCTTGGCGAAGAGAGATACCGCTGGTGCCTAAGGCCAGCCCCGAACATATCTACGCGGTAGATGGAAGGGAACTGATCACAGGACCAATTGGATACAACACCGAAGACATCCAGCTTCACTATGGAGCCTCACACTGCGAAAGATTATCATTTAATCTAATCCACACCCCCCAGTATGGGATCATTTTGGGGCTACCCTGGTTGATTCAGCACAATCCCAAAATTGATTGGGAAAACCGAACTGTACAAATGAACTCGCCTTATTGCGAGGTGTACTGCCATGGCAAAGCAGAAAGAGCAGCCATTGCCCTGGCTTCAGGACAGTCCATAGCCACTGCGGCTGAGAAAGATGTTCAATTGCCCGCGGTGTATCATGAGTACAAAGAGGTGTTTAACGAGGTGCAGGCGGAAGAACTTCCACCCCATAGACAATATGACTGCCAAATAGACCTTGTTCCGTGAGCGGTAGTGCCTAGTGGGAGAATCTACGCATTAACCGATCCCGAGAACCTTCATCTCAGACAGTACCTGGATAAGTATTTGGGATTGGGCTTCAACCGTCCTTCGAAGTCCCCAGCGGCTTCTCCACTTTTTTTCATACCTAAGGCCAATGGTGAGCTACGCACCTGTATTGACTTCAGGGCATTGAATGCGGTCACATTGAAGAACCGATACCCGCTACCTCTCATCCCGGTGTTGCTGGAGCAGGTAAAGAAGGCCAAGATCTACACCAAGCTAGACCTCAAGGGGGCCGATCATCTGGTAAGGATGAGGGAGGGTGATGAATGGAAGACAGCGTTCAAAACCCGCTACGGACTATACGAATACTTGGTGATGCCGTTCGGGTTGTGCAACGCTCCTGCAGCGTTTCAATATTTCCTGAACGATGTTTTACGCTAAATACTGGACCACTATGTAGTAGTATACATTGATGATATCCTCATTTATTCCGAAGACGAAGATACACACGTTGAACACGTGAAGAAAGTACTGCAGATCCTCTGTAAACACCACCTGTTCTGCAAATTAACCAAGTGTGAGTTCCACAAGACTACGGGAGAGTTCTTGGGTGTTATGCTCACCCCTCATGGACAGGAAATGGCCGAAAGAAAAATTGCAGCTGTTAAAGAGTGGCCTGCTCCTTTGAATGCGCGGGATGTACAATGTTTTATCAGGTTCGCGAACTTCTACCGTCGCTTTATCAATCAGTTTTCCCCACTGGTAGCGCCCATGACGCAATTACTGAGAAAAACACAGAAGTTCCAGTGGTTGAAAGAGGTGCAAGATGCTTTTGTGGCCCTGAAAACCGCTTTCATCACCGCTCCTGTCCTGTCACACCCGGATCCAGAGAAACCCTACATAGTCAAAGCAAACGCATCCGATGTGGCGATAGGGGCAGTGTTATCCCAAAGACACAGCACCACCGGACAATTTCATCTGGTGGCTTTCATGTCGAAGAAACTGAACGATGAAGAGAGGAACTACAACATCTCGGAAAAATAATTGTTGGCCATAAAAACCGCGTTTATGGAGTGGAGGCACTTCCTGATGGGGGCTCGGCACGTGGTCACGGTGTATACCGACCACAGAAACCTACAGTACATGGCTGCTGCTTGTCACCTCACCCCTCGTCAGCTTCGGTGGATGCTGTTTTTCTCTGAATACAACTTTGTCATAACCTATAGACCAGGTTCGGAGAACCGAAAAGCCGATGCGTTCACCAGGCAATCGTCTTCCCTGGAGGAGGATAAACAGGAGCAATCCATCATTCACCCTACAAAGGTGTTATGTGTGATACAACCGAATATGTTCCTCAGAAGCGTTCTAAAGTGAGTGAAAACATGTGTATGGAGAACATGCTTGAAAAGCCACAAGGAATGGCAAACTAAGGACGGTTTCCCGATGAACTAAGGCCGCCTGTTGATACCTACCGAAAGACTCAGGAAACAAGCCTTCAGTTGGTGTCATGAATCACCCAGTGCAGGGCACCTTGGAATCGAAAAAACCCTAGGTATTCTCAATAGACAATACTGGTGGCCATCCATCAGGGTTGACGTGAGGTCGTGGATCAAGGAATGTGAAACATGTGCAACAATGAAGTCCGACCATCAACGCCCTCAAGGGCTGTTACACCCCTTCCAACTCCAAACCGTCCGTGGGAGAACATATCTGTGGACTTCGTTGTGGGGTTGCCAGCAGACAAAGGTTACACCATTGTTATGGTGGTGGTAGACTTCTTAAAAAAGATGGGACACATTGTGGCTTGCAAATCCATTCCTACGGCGTGTCAACTAGCCAATCTGATAATGAAACATGTGGTACGGTTGCATGGATTGCCCAAGACTATCGTCTCTGACAGGGGCTCCCAGTTCACAGCTCGGTTCTGGAGAAAATGGTGTTCGGCCCTCCATATAAACACTGCCCTGTCAACGAGTTACCACCCTCAAACCGATGGGCAAACCGAACGCCATAACCAAACACTCAAGCAATATCTACGTTGCTATGTGAACAAAGGTACTGAGGAGTGGGTGGACTACCTGTGTCTAGCAGAAATAGCCTACAACAATGCCACACACAGTTTTACGCAAGCCTCTCCATTTTATTGCACATATGGACACCATCCATGATTCCTTCCATTTATCCACCCTAACCACAAAACCAGCCTGCCCGAGGTATAAAGGAGAGTGACTCATATTCGGGAAACTCTGGTCAAGACACAAAAGCATCTAAGGGCCGCGAAATGCAGTTACAAAACCTCCGCAGATAAACACAGAAGACCCGGTCCGTTATACCAGAAAGGAGACACGGTCTGGCTATCAACCCGCAATATACGCTTCAAGAAACACAGTGTGTTTAATCCCAAGTATATTGGCCCTTACAAGATCGATAAGTGTATCAGCCCGGTGGCGATGAAGCTGCAACTGCCTTCGCACCTACGAATCCACCCAGTCTTTCACGTATTCCTCTTGAAGCCGGCCTGTTCGCCTATTACCACACGTCCGCCTCCTATCTTGGTTAGTGACATTCCAAAATATGAAGTGAAAGGGATCAGAGACTCCAAGATCCACGGACGCAAACTATGGTACTTAGTGGCTTGGAAAGGGTACGGAACGGAGGAAGACTCATGGGAACCAGCATCCAATGTTCACGCTGCCCGTCTGGTAGCCATGTTCCACAAGAAACACCCACAAAAATCAGGTCCCTTAGCGTGCTCTCGTTGAAGAGAGGGATGTATTGTTACAGGCTCAGGCTCGAGTGCGCAAGAATCGTGAGAGGAGCAAGCTCGCCCGTTCCGAACTACAATTCCCATCAGCCCTGCGTGCATGTCACGCCGCCGCGTCTCCCACAAAGACGGAAGCGCAACATTGCAGCGCGTCGGAAATTCTTGCCGGCGGCTGCTGTTCAGTTCGCGTGTCTACAGTACCTGGTTCCTGGGCTTCTCCTAGCTGCGTTTAACCCTGGATTGGTCTAGTGTTGCTCCCTGGACTATTGGAGCCTCATACCTGCCCTGAAGGTCTGGTAAGGGTGCAGTGCACCAGCCCTTTCCGCTGTTCTCGTTTGACTCTCCCGCCACTCCTCCGTTGGTGAGCACTTCTCTTGCTCGTGCGGAGGAAGGGAGGGTTGTTGACCTTTATTGCACAACAAAGTGATACACGGGCCGATTCCTGTTACGGCCTCTGTCTTTATTGTTTGAAGACGACCGGCTCTTACGCTGGTGGGATTAAAGGAGTCTATCCTGCATGGCTCCTTCATGTTTGCTTTCTCTAAGAGGCAAGACTGTATACTGAGCATGAATTGGTATTGTGTCTCTACTAGTGACCCATGTATAACCCAGCCTCAGTGAGCCTGGAAACTAGACTATTGGTACGCTGGGCATGAACATCGTCTTTCTGGGTCTATGCACACATATATGTATATTTTGGAGCACCCCAGGGTATCCAAGGCACCTTATTCTGGATGATAAGAATAGGCTAAGGGACGTGCCTTGGTGAATACCTATCTTCCGTTTGATCTGCATATCTGTTGATGTTGTGCTGATGACTCTATTTCAACAGGGATGATCCCAGTGATAGCGGACTACGCTCTCTCCCTGTGAGGCAGAGTGGAGTCTATAATTGGGTAGGTTCTGGGGAAAACATTGCTTCCTCTGTCAAATATATTAGCGAAACCCCTGTGCAGGCTTTGGTTACCCTGTGATGATTCCCTATGATTTTCTTGTTTATTATATGTATCCCTCTTTGCAGCCAACACAACTAAACGAATGCTTAACGTCTTCGCTAAGAGGTAGAGGTGTCTCGAAAAATGTGGGCCGTTCTTTTTCTTTACAGGTATACTACGAAAACAGGTTTTTTCTTGTCCCTGTAGCGAGGAGTGTATAGCGAAGAGGTTAGGGAAAAAGGCAGGGTACTAATATTGTTCTTTGTGTTTTGCAGATCTCCCTCCTGGCTGTCCCCTTCCTTTCCTTCCCTCTCTTGATCCTCCCAATGACCTGTGCCATTACGGCTATCTAGGCTTGGGTAGATCGAGAGGTGGACCACAAATAGCAACAATCCGATCCCGAGGACTGAACCAACGTGACAGGGGGTCATAGACATGGCACACACTTTAGGTGCCACGTCACAGCGGCAGTCACACTGCGCGCACTGTCTCTGCAATGGCAGAGGCCTGGGATAGGTTTGAAAGGCTACTTTGGTGGGTGGCGCAATCAGCGCTGCAAGCCCACTAGTAGCATTTAATCTACAAGCCCTGGGTATATGAGATACCACTTTACAAGGGACTGACAGGTAAATTAAATAGGCCAAACAGGTATGGACCACTCTTACCATATTTATCACAGAGAGCACACGCACTTTACAATGGACAGCAGTGCCAAAGTGCCCAGAGTCCTAAAACCACCAACACCATGTCAGAAAAAAAGGCTAGGAGAAAGGCAAAAAGTTTAGAGATGACCCTGCAAAAAGGGCCAAGTCCAACACTATGCTTGTGTTTTTTTAATGGTGCTTGGATTTTGCAGAGCCCCTGTGACTTAAGGCATATCACATTAATTGCAGCACCCCCGCTCTGTGCAGTGCAATCTGCTTTGATGTTTTCTGGAGAGCAGTAAAGGGGTGTACTTTTACAAGCCTGCTCTACAAACTTTCTTTTTGACAGTTTAATTTTATCTTATTTGCACTAAAGCTACACTACAGTAAAGTGTAAATATTGCTTCCTGCATGTTACATTCAACACACAGTGGTGAGACCCTGAATTTCCCTCTCCGCTGTTACACCCTTTTCCACTATATATACATTATCGCCTGCTTCAAGTCCCCTCTTGAGCTGCCTAATTGCACATTATGTTCTTTGCTCATGTGCATCAGCACTTAATAATTGAATGTGGCAAGAGTAAATCCATGAGTCGCATGGTCACCTTGTGTGTGCAACATGCATTAAAAGTAGCATGATTGCATTTCCTTGCCTAGCTAAACTAGTGACATCTGCAGCAATTCTAAAACAACGTAAAAATATATTTGCACAACAGGATGAACATTTAGCTCTACAGAGGTGAGGTCAGAACACGTCGGTTAAGAACACAGCAAATGGAACATGGGCTAAAACAGAAACAAAAGGAAGCCACAGTGACATTTTCATAATTTCCTTTGCTGAAATTACACTAAATGTCCCAAACATTATGTGACATTAAGTGTTCATACATAAAATGCCGACATGGCTTTTTTCCCTATAGTTTTAGCATGGACTGTATTAATTGTCACAGAGCATGTAACTTTGCTCAAAATATGCTTGATGAGGAGAATACCAAGCATATCTACTCATGTAGAGAGGGAGCTCTGCAAAAACACACAGGAGAAAAAGTTGACCAAAAACTTGCTGCTTATATAAGTAGACTGTAATGCTTCCATTTTCACTTATTTCATTCACATTTTTACTTTTCTCCAACAGAAGTTCTCCAGTTTGCAGCCATAAAACTTGACCTCTGTATTTTTTCAAATTTCCATATTTTCTCCTATCAAAGTAACTAATTGTAGTGTGGAACTACTTGAAATGTGCTTAGAAAATGTTAAGTTGCTAAGTAATGTTATGTGTATTTGTAAAGTGCACTAGCAGCCATAAGGGTATTCTGGCACTGAGCAGGTCTGTGTACTTAGCCCTGCCTATAGTAAGTTAGGTAAAAAGTCAGGTCTTCAGTTTCTTGCGGAATACAAGAGGAGAGGAGGAGGCTCTGATGTGGGGTCGGAGGTTGTTCCATGCTTTCAAAGTGAGGTAAGAGAATGTCTATCCTCCTCATCCAGTTCTGTGTATGGCTGAGATGTGTGTAACAGTCCTGCAAAGTGGAGGTGTCTATGTGGTAGGTGGAAGGAGATGCAACTGTCCAGGCAGGTGGGGCCTTTGTTGCGTTGTGCATTGAATGTGTGTATGAGAGGAGATTGAATTGAGCATGTTTGTGTTTTGGACACCAGTGTAGATCCCTGAGGTGGGGTGTGATGTGGGTTCTGTGTGGGAGGCTGAGGATAAGTCTCACTGCTGAGTGTTCATGATGGTTTGTGGTCTTCTAGTAAGTTGCTTGGTGATCCCAGTGTAGCGAGTGTTCCCATGCTCCAACTTGCTGGTGACTACAGCATAAGTGACAGTTTTTCTTGTGCTGTTTGGTATCCATTTGAATATCTTCCTAAGCATCTTCTGGGTGTGGAAGCAGGATGCAGTGACAGCGTTGACTTGTGCTGTCATGTCCAGTTTGATGTCGATGAATGTACTGTGGTACCTGGCATGGATTCTGGGTGTGGGCCTGAATTTGGCCTGCCACCAGCTGAAGTCCCATGGTGAGGTGTTCTTGCAGACATTAACTACGTTGGTCTTGTCAGTGTTGAGCTTGAGACAGTTGGCTTTCATCCAGTTAGCAACTTCTGTAATGCAGGCGGTGAAATTGTTTCTTGTGTTGGATGTCTTGGCCAACAGGGAACGTATAAGTAGAGTGTTGTCTAAGCAGGAGAAGATGTTTATATTGTGTGCTCAGGTGATGTTGGCTATAGGGGTCATACATGCATTGAAGAGGGTGGGGCCTAGAGGCACACCACAGATTAGTTTGCAGTTTTCCGAGGAGTAATGTGCCGGCCTGACAACTTCTTTTGTACCTGTTAAAAGGAAGCATATAAAGCAGACAGTGGATCCTTGGATGTCATTCTCATGCAGGCGTATATGAGATGGGGTGTGAGACTGTGTCAAATATTGCAGAGAGGTCCAGGAGAATAAGGGCTGCCTTGTCTCCTCTGCCAAGTGTAATGCAGATTGCATCTATTTCAGCAATAAGTGCTGTTTCTGTACTGTGGTTGGACCTGAATTCGGAATGCATGAGATTGAGAAGCTGGTGGCTTCTCAGGTGGTAGCTGAGGCATTGGTTGTTCTCAAAGACCATTGCAGAGTTTGGTAGGATGGAGATGGGTCTGTAGTTGGAAAGCGTGACCAGGTCAGAGGATGGTTTCTTGAACAGGGTCATGACAGTGTCATGTTTCCATGTGGCTGAGTCAATGTAGGCATTGAGGATGGGTGTTAGTGTATCTCTCATTGGTCTGAGTCCTTTGCTGAAGGTGTTTCTGGGGTAAGGGTCAGATGGAGCCCCCAAGTGGATGGTCTTCATGATAGCAGCCATTTCAATAGTGGTGATAGGCCACTAGGTCAGGGTTTTTTCATCAGCTGTGATGGGAAGCTGAGTTACGACAGATAACTGAGTTTGGTTGAGGTTGAAATTGCTGTATATGGAGGGGAATTTGTTACAGCAGAGTTCCAAGAGCTTGTTGCACTAGTTTTGTGAGGGGTGATGTTGCTGGAGTCAACGGGAGGCATGGTGTGAAACCTTTGATGATGACGATGATTCTCTTGCTGCTGTTAGTGCTGGTAGTGATGAAATCCGCAAGAGCTGTGTGCTTGGTGTTCCATATCCACTGGTGGTAGTATCTTAGGGCTGATTAGAAGATGTGCTTATCCATGATGTCTCGATCTGTTTTCCATTTGTGTTGCAGGTGCTTGCAGTGCTGTTATTTTCAGCCTGTGTTGCTCTGTATACCAGGTGGCTTGTGGTCAGGTTCCTTTTGTTGGACTGCACTTGAGGGGAGTCAGAGTGTTGGTCCATGCGGTGATCCAGCTGTTGAAGTTTTTAATGGCTTTTAGCAAGTCACTAGTGTGCTCGAGCTGGTGCTCAGAGAGGACGGAGGTTCACTCCTTTTCTGAAATGCTTTTCCACCTGTGGTGGGCAGTTCCAGTGGTGGTAGGTCTGTGATGGTGTGGAATGTGTATGCGGAAACTGACTAGGGCAATGGTTTGTGCAGGTCATAGTTACTGGCTTGTTGGCTGTGATGTTGCTGATTGAGGAGAAAATCATGTCCAATCGTGGGCTGGTGATGTTGAGACCAAGGTTTCCAAGTTTTTCTGGAAAGGCCATAGCATTTGAGTCAGTGCAGTCTTCTGAGGAGAATTAAGATGCTAGCATTGATAATGAGGGGTGTGATGAAATCAGTGCGGTTACTGGGGAAATTGGTGCATGGTCCAGGTGGTTCTGCTCAGGGCACAGTTGTCCGGTGACGACGTTGGGTTTAGCCATTTTGCCATGAGAAAGAGCAGGTCCAGAGCATGTTTGCTCAGTAGGTCCCATATCTCTGTGGCAGTTTTGGTGAACAAGCATGAGAGAGTAGGCTGTTGGTTGGGTGGTGTTCTGTCTGGGAGCTGGTTGCTGGTTTGTGTGACTGTGAGCGAGTGGGGTGCTGGGTGCTGTTGCAACCTGTGTGGGATAGTGCATGAGAACTTGCAGGAGGTGTATGTGAACGCGCCTTCCATGTTGAGAGATATGGCAGCAGTGCGGGGAGGGCTGGCAGGGTTAAGAGCATGGAGGAGTGCAGTAGGCTATCGATGGGTAGAGGGAGTACCAGGGTTGCCGGCGCTGGGCACAGTCCAGGTGTAGACGGGCGCAGTCCTGGGAGGAGGGAGAAGCACAGGGTACAGTGGGCAGAAAACAAGTGATGTCAATTCCTATACAGAAGGATGATGGTAAATCGAGTAACTTTCACTGCAGATGGGCAATCTCTCCTGCTCTTTAACAGAAGTCCTCCAGCCATAACACGCGACCCCCATCATTTTTTTTTAATTACCATATTCTCGGGGCGTGGCCAAGCGTCGATCAAAGATAGCCACGTAAAGTGAGGCTCCGATACCCGTCCCTTCCCCGCTTCTATCCTGAATCATGATCCGTCCCGTCTGACGACGGCCCCGTGTGGCGGAATAGTAGCGGTCACATCCCGCTTATCCCGACTCGCCTCACACAACGGAAACAGAAGATATGGGCCCCGGAGAGTTGAGGCTTGCGTACAAGTCAAAAGCCGGGACCCACAGTGCCTGGGGAGGCCGGGAGAGAAACCCGATCACCCTAACGACTTCGCACGGTGGCACCAGATCCTGAAAGCGCCGCCGCAGTCTCAACGGAGCTACGCTGAGGGGCAAAGACCGAGGTCCCATCAATCTAACAGTGACCGGAGGCCCGCGAGGAAGAACTGGTGATGCGGATGGACATAGCTATAGATGCTGGTATAGCGCGCAACAGCAGCGAATCTGCAAATGGCGGCGGCGCGCTCATAAACATCGGCATACTCCGCTCCACTCCCCTTATCAGTGTTTGCCTATGCCGCATTAGCTGGTCGGCACCGGCCTTGCAGAACCCTTCGACAGCTCTCAAGTGATATGAAGCGGTACCCCTGAGGTCCTAGGAGGTGAAGTGAGAAGGTGATGGGCCTCACGAGATACAACCAGTGATTAATGCAGTTCAATGCCGACATAGTGAAAGAGGACCTCGCGGGTGGTCGGTGGGTGGCGCACAGCTGGGCATGATAGAAGATAACGTCTTTGGGATCCGTTGATACCAGGACGTCCTGGCCGCCGGTGCCACCGCTGCCACAGAGGACTGAACTGAGGGGCGCTTTTCCCCGGTGGGTGCCAGAATTGGTGTTGGGTCCCCCGTTACCCAGACCTGAACATTGGGGTCCTTGCCAAGAGGAACATCTGTCGTGAGCTGAGAGAGGCTGCACTTCCGCCTACCCTGAGTGCCCCGGGTCAGTCGGTATCAGACACTCGGCTTCAAAATGAAGCGCTCTAAAGGCTCGGGGTCCAAGAAATCTCGCTGAAGGATGTTATGGAGGCTATTACCGGAGTCAAAAACTTCATTGGAGCACAAAATGGACGCTATGGCGATCGATATTAAACTTATCAGGGCCGATCTGGGGAGGCTCAATGAAAAGGTCAAATAGATAGAAATAACGACCTCCAGTCTTGTTGGTGATGTCACACAGCTGCAAGGGGAAGTCCGCGAGTTCCAAGACTCACGCAAACTCACGGACCTCAAGTTGGACTACTACAAAGGCCGTCTCCGGTGCACCAACCTCCACATTCTGAGTGTTCCGGAGAAATCGGAGGGGCAATCTTCCGATCTTTTTGTTGAAGAACTCATTCTCCAACATCTCCAACCCAAAGGCCTCAGTAAATTCTTTGTCATCGAACAAGCTCACAGGGTCCCGGGCGGCCGTCCCAAACCGGGCACTCCCCCGCGGCCCATGCTGGCTCGGGTCTTGAACTATCAGGACAGAGATGTTATTCTCCAGAATTCTAGATCAGGGGCCCCCCTCCCTTCATTATGAAAACGCCAACATCTCCTTTTTCCCGGACTTCGCATAGAGAGTTCAGAGGCAAAGGAGGTAATTCCTTTCCATGAAGCGCAACCTCAGGGAGAGGGGACTGAAATACTCGATGCTGTTCCCGGCGCGCCTCCAGGTCGAAGCAGAGGGCAGGGTGTGGTTCTTTGAGCAACCTGAAGAAGTAGCAGAATGGATTGACCATCGTGGAATGAGGAGTCCGAATGACCGCAGTGGCAGGGAGTGTGCAGACGACTGACCTGCTTGAGAGAGAGTCTTGGCTGGCGGCAGCATTTGAACTGAGTAACGGGGATCTGGAGTAGGGTGAGCCTGGGAGGGTGGTTTCTTGTTTCTGTTTGACAGGGCCTGTAGATGTATATGGTTTGGAGTTACTCGCTTTCATGGGGACCTCCATGTAACATGGTTGGGGGTAGGGATATGGAGCACTTTAATTCCCCCCTTTTTTCATCTTTGAATTCCTTACGAGGGCGACAGGCACTCTGCAAGTTTTCAATGGGCAGTTTTAGGCCGAGAGTGCAGGGTAGCAGAGTGGGTTGTTGTTGGGAGGAGGTGTTTTGTTATGTTCTTATTGTATTCAATATTTCAGCAACGTCTATTGTGATCTTAGAAGGGGAAGTAGACACACACATCGCATTCTCCGTAAAGGAGATAAAGTGAATGTTCAATTGGTCATGGCTGCACGAGGTGGCGGCGGGATTAAACTGTTAAACTGGAATGTCAATGGGTTGGGGGACAAGATAAAGTGCAGTGTTGTCCTCCAATACCTCAAGCGCCATGCCTCTGATGTTATTTTGCTTCAGGAAACGCATGTGATTGGAAATGCATGCATCGAGGAAGCAGGATTTACCTCTAGCTCACGAGAGTTGGGTATCATGGTGAAGAAACCTTTTCCCCTTGTGGTACAGGCGACCTGGACAGATGATCGAGGACGATACATTGGGGTTTTGGGCACATTGGAAGGTCAGTCCATCACACTTCTGTTGGTCTATGTGCCCCCGGCTTACAAGCTACAACTTTTAGGGACCTAGGGGCGCTACTGTTAGCTATCCCAGAGGGTCTGCTAATATTGGGAGGAGATCTGAATTTGGTTGTCTCGGGTACACTGGATCGCCACCCCCCGTGCAGTTAGCTCCACTTCTTGTTTTCTCCCCGACTTCCTCGAGACTATGGGATTGGTGGATGGTTGGCGGTCCTATCCCCCAAACACAGTGCAGCACACCTTTCACTCCGGGGCCCATGGGAGCCTATCACGTATAGATTATTTTCTCATCCCAGCGTCCCAAATTGCTCACATTCATGAGAATAAACATCTTGCTAGAGACATTTCTGACCACTCGCCAGTTTGGCTCCATATGGTCCCCAGCTATAGACAGGTGGGACGGGTAGCCCCCGTCAACCCGTGGTATTTCCGAGACCCTAAAATCCGCAAGGAACTCCTCGCGGCCATAGATAACTTCTTTACCGATAATGGGGGCTCTGAGGAATCCCCACAGATCCTGTGGGAGGCCTTCAAAATTGTGATCCGGGGTCAGGTCCTCTCTTTAATCTCAGGAAATAAGACGGAGCGCTATAGGGAAATGGAGGCCATTGAGATGGAGATTAGCCAACTGGAATTAGACCTGACTTCAGACGTCACACCTGAAAAACTTCACTACCTCACACTTAAACAGCAGGAATTTAGAGTGCTAGCGACTGACCAGGCTAAAGCCCTGGGGAGAGCAGCACAGGGGTGGCTGTATGAGGTAGGAGACAAAGCTGGGAGACTACTGGCGTGGTTATACAAGAAAGAGTGGGCCAGCGGGCTGGTGCCTGAGCTCCGTGGGCAGGGGGGTGGGGCCCTCACGGACCCCCAGGACATTGTGGACAGGTTTTCAGCTTATTTCGGCTCTGTCTACACCTCAGTGACTCCTTATTCTGTGGAGGACTCTCGCCAGATGTTGACTGACATAACCCTGCCCAGGCTTTCGGTTACTGACCGCGACTACCTAGATAGCGCTATATCCAATGAGGAAGTAGCAACAGCAATTAGATCTCTCAAATCAGGTAAAGCCACCAGCACTAATCGATTACCGATCGAACTATACAATCTTAAACCAGACAGGCTGGCCCCATATCTTAAAATTATGTACAAAGATACCAGCATCAAGGGGTGCCTACCGATAGACCAGAGAACAGCAACCATTATCACCATTCACTAGGAAGGGAAGCCCAAAACTGAGGGTGGGTCGTACCGGCCGATATCTCTTTTGAATGCGGAGCCCAAGATCCTGGCTAAACTGGTGGCTAACCGGCTGATCACAGTGATTGAGGCACTGGTCCATCCAAACCAATCGGGTTTTATTCTGCATTGAAATACTGCCCTCAACCTGCATAGGGTACATGGCGTTCTGGGCAGGGCAGCCTCCATCCTAGAGCCAGCTATTATAGTCTCCCTCGATGCCACCATGGCATTCGACACCATTGAATGGCCATATCTCTGGGCGGTGCTGGAGAAGACGGGGTTTGGCCCACAATATATTCAATGGGTACAACTTTTATATGCTCTGCCTCTTGCCCAAGTGGTAGGCAATAACAAAAAGTCTGCAACCTTTGAGTTGAGCCGAGGGACCCGGCAGTAATGTCCATTGTCCCCTCTCATGTTTGCCCTGGCACAGGAACCACTAGTGGCCTGGATACGCAGAGATCCAATGATTCGACGCATGCGTTGGTCTCCGGAATGGGAAGACCGTATCTCCATCTACGCAGACGATATTCTGCTTTATCTGGCGTATCCGAGGCTATCCTTGATTGTGGTCGTAGATATTCTCTCAGTCTTCGGTAGATTTTCCGGATACTCTATTAATTAGAGTAAATCCCTGCTGTTTGTGGTGGCGGGAGAGCCACCGGTCCCACCGCAGGGGTGTCCAATACAGATACGAACTGACGGCTTCAAGTACCTAGAAATCTTTCTTTCCCAGGATCCTTCAATTTGTTATACCCAAAACCTACGCCCATTCCTTTATTTAGGCTGAAAAAATACATAAATAACTCAAAGTCACTTCCCCTTTCCCTGCTGGGAAGGACGGCCCTTTTTAAAATGATGTCCTTACCCCGGTTTTTATATGTCCTGCAGAATTCCTTAGACCAGGTCCCGGCCTCCTACTTCAGGAAGGTAGAGAGCCTCAAGCGGGATTTGTTATGGCAGGGAAAGCCACGTATCGCTCTTGGTAAACTTTCCCTGAATTGGTACAAATGGGGGATTAGCCTCCCCGACATTAAAAAGTATTATTGGGCGGCTCACTTGGCCTCCATCAACCATGGCACATACGCCCGACCCGAAGATCCAGGCTATAACATGGACAGATGGCATTTTTTCCGTTACACACAAGTTAGGCACGCCCTGAGCTCCCACTTGCAGTGTAGAACTACCCCTCCCGAATCCTCCCCACTGAAAGATAGAGTACTAGATGGCCACATCCCAGATAGGACTATCTTGTTGATATACAAAAAACGTATAAATAACATGCCAGACCCTCTTCGCGCACTTCGAGAGAAATGGTCCAAAGATGGTATCGAGATGGATGACGAGGAATGGCAGGATTCCGTTTCCCTACCCAGAGTTGTGGCAATACCTGCTCGCCTCCGATTACTCCAGCTTAAAATCCTCCATAGGATTTATGTGACTGGACCTCAGCTGGTACACATGGGGAGATTGGACGGGGGTGAGTGCAGACGGAGGTGTGGGCAGGTGGGCACCATTATGCATATAATTTGGGAATGCAAGTATATACCACCTCATTGGCACCTCATACACGACACTATTAATGCAGTCTTGTCCACACATCTTTGCCTGGAAGCCCGTAGATGCTTATTAAATATATGGGAGCCGACAGACCTCAATGACTACACGAGACAGTGGGTTACTTTGGGGCTTATGATTGCCAAAAGAAATATTGCCCAGCGGTGGGGAGCACTACTCCCACCTACAGTGGGAGACTGGGAGAACAATTTGGACTGGTCAATGTTTCGGGAGAAAACAGTGTATGTGTCCCGAGGGTGCCCTAAGAAGTGGACTCAAGTATGGGGTTTGTGGAATGCCTATCGAGGGGATATATGTCAAACTCCCCTTACCTCAGGCAGTGAAGATCCCCCTTCACCCTAGACTTTCCAGGAAATATTATGTAAGGGTTTTTATTGCCTACTGTAGCCGTGTTATCAGATTTATCACTTCCTCTGTAATGTGACTGAAATGCTGATATTTGTTAATAAAATGTATTTGAAAAAAAAAATTACCATATTCTCACCGAATGGGGTAAGTCTAATCATAATATGGAACTACTTGAAAAACACTAACAAAATGTGATAGGCAATAGTGAGCAAATTATAAAGTAGCTGATAGCATGCTTAATGAAGTCAGGCTCCAAAGCAAGACTTCCCATCTTCTAGCTCAATTGAGGCCCTCATAATGATTGTGTTCAGAAATTCCAAAATGGGCTGCAACACTAGTTACTGCACACATCAGAATTATGAGTTCATTTTTTATCACACCCGATACATACTGGGTACAATAAAACCACATGACCAGACTACATCTTGGCAGATCAAAACAGTGATTTTTTTGGGGGAAATATCCCTGGTAAATATTGGGACATGCAGATTTTGATTTGGTAAGAACCAAAATCTGCATGTTTTGCCTCATTTTAGGGGGAAAACTCACATTAGCCGCTATTTATTGAAACCAATAAATAACAAAGCTCTCTTCATTTTTTAAACAAGTGCAACAAAAATCACATAGAAAAACAGGCAACTCATAATGTGAGAAACAAAACACAGAATTAGCACCCATCTTTTGAAAGAGTCTTATTATGATTAATTAGAGCATGAAACATCCATGGTGATCAGTAGAAGAAGCAGGTCCACAATTTTGCTTGTAGTCAGAGATAAATGTTCTTTATTCAAAAGTATTCAAATATTTAAAATCCAAAGACCATAAAAGTGAATCCTTTAGCCAACGCGTTTCTTCTCTATCGAGACTTCTTCAGGGCTCAAGATTAAATATATATGGAGTCAGTTATGTTCCACTTAAAAAAAGAAAAGAAAAATTTTCAGCGGTACAGGTGAGTATTGTACAAAAGTTATCTGAGATAAATTATCCTCAAGTAATACCAAAAAGGGCAGGGTGGCCAGCAACAATCTAAGACGTCCGTATTCCAAAGCTACTGACTCCATATATATTTAATCTTGAGCCCTGAAGAAGTCTCGATAGAGACGAAACGCATTGGCTAAAGGATTCACTTTTATGGTCTTTGGATTTTAAATATTTGAATAAAGAACATTTATCTCTGACTACAAGCAAAATTGTGGACCTGCTTCTTCTACTGATCACCATGGATGTTTCATGCTCTAATTAATCATAATAAGACTCTTTCAAATGATGGGTGCTAATTCCGTGTTTTGTTTCTGACTTTATTTGGGTTCGCCCAATAAGGAAGTGGAGAAGGGTGCACTTCCTGGTTTTTTCAGCACCATCACAACATTACTATACCACTATTAGTAATAGGTGCAGTTCCTTTGCCTCAACCCTTTGTGTTTTGTGTTAACTCATAATGTGGGCATAATTCTGTCAGCCATAATCACTTTTCATCCTCCATAACGTTCTAGTCTATTACTAGCCTGCTGCGAAGTAAACCCTCTGTGGCTGTTTTTGCATTTCCACCTGGAACTGCTATCTTCAAAGTAGAATTATGTATTTAAAATACATGTAAAAAGCAAAAAATCTACTGAAGTGTAAATCAAATACTGTACCTAGCAGTAACTTAACACTTTTTTTCAAATCATAAAGTTACTCCTACATGCAGACTGACATGTCTCCATTCCATGGTAGAGTCTCCTAAAACAGGATTAAAGTGCAATTAATCCTCGTAACTTTTCAGAGTGGGTGGAATTCACCACCAGTAGGGCAGTATATAAGATTATCCCTATGGAAAAAGAAAGAAAAATGTATTACATTTATTAAACTTAAGAAAATATATAGCGTTTATCATAATCTATCTATCTATCTATCTATCTATCTATCTATCTATCTATCTATCTGTCTATCTGTCTGTCTGTCTGTCTGTCTGTCTGTCTGTCTGTCTGTCTGTCTGTCTGTCTGTCTGTCTGTCTGTCTGTCTGTCTGTCTGTCTATCTATCTATCTATCTATCTATCTATCTATCTATCTATCCATCTATCTAGCTTTTTATCTCTCTGTTATTTTATGTTAACAGCACTTATAGCACGCACAGCTACTCCAAGGAGAGTTCCGGCGCGTACTATCTCTCTGTCTATCTGTGTGTGAAGTAAATCTTTAAGTAAAAAAAATAATATGCATTATTCCAATGCAGTTCAGTTCAACTAACTTTATTTGGTCTAGTTAAACCATAAAAGTAAAAAAGTAATCACAAGACATATAAAAACACATCAATGTGCAGTGATCCAATAATGAATAATCATTAAAAAAGCACATGCAGACAAATAAAAAAAGTCCATAAAACTTGACATAAGAGCGGTGGCATTTTGCTTTATGGCACGTTCCAGGTATACAGCAGCAAGAAAACATATCTTAATGGTGGTCAAAGTTTTCAGATAAGTGAAAGTCGCTCTGCAGTAGATAATGTTTGCCTCCCTAAGTATGGGCAATATATGTTTCCTCAATAGGAAGTAAAATTTCCCAAAAACATGAAAAAGTAGTTTGCAGTGATTGGTTATCACAGGGACACATAGGTAGGTAGGGAAAATAGGAAACTTGTGGCAGAAAAGAAGCCAAAAAATGCATTGTGCGTAATACGAATCTGACTAGTACAAATGTATGTTGGTTATTGCCCACCCATAATAAGTATGGTGTAGGACTGATGCTCGAACAAATCCCCATAAAAGCCTCAACCGTTGGCTTATCCACAGCCCTCCGCACTCTACCCTCCAGACATCCCTCTAGAAACACGTTCTTCAAGGCAATAGAGCTGGCTGACGCACTACTGGGAGAGGTAAACAAATTGTCCTGCCCCAAGCTACGACAGATGTTCTGAATATACTTCATCCAAGGGATACTCAGGCTATGGTCGAGATTCAGCAGTCTGCTAGGAGGTCTGGCTCTTGATCCAAATTCTAAGCCACAGAAGGAGGGGTGGAATTTTAATAAGATTGTTAATGTATCCAATCCCCGCCTCTGTGTGGCATATAAAGGAGCTAGTGCTTTGGAGAAAAGCTATAAACCTCTTAATAAAGCCATTCTCAATTGTTTCAAAGCCCCCCTGATCGTCAATCCCCCACATGCCCGCCCCGTAAGACACAATAGCACAGCACGTGACTTTGTAAACAGTCAAAAGGTCGTTTATGGGCTTCTGGCCAAGTCTGCGGGCAAAATGGAGGACAGCCGCCCCTGATTTAGATTTCAATTCAACAAATACATTGTAGTAAAAGTGCATCCTTAAAGATAACAGCAATGAGAAACACATGATCTTCTTTAGGGGAAGCTCTTAGAGTTGTGAAAAAATAGCAAAGCGAAAGGTTAAGTAGTTGATGTGTGTCAATTGTAAGCAGGAGACAGGGACTTCATACCCTCATTCCCACTAGACCAAAACTGTGTGATCCTGTGCAGCCCAGTTCATCTCCTTTGACTTGAGTTCTAACCTTCTAAAGGTCAAAATGCTTAGAAACAAAGCTGTACCTTGAAAGTAAGCAATTTTTGAAAATAAAATGAACCACATGCTTTGATTTGGGGGCTTGCACGTTGAGATCTTTCAGTAACTGTCTGCACGCAATTAAAGTCTGAGGAAATTCGATTTTCGATCACGATCGCATTGAGCTGCCATTTTGTGCTCTGCCGCCATTTTGTGTTGTCCTCACTCAGGCAGTACGACGAACGAAGTCTTTTCTGCTTTTCCTGCAATATTGTGTCAAAATAGCCTTGTGCCTCTGTTTACGAAGCTGGTGTTAGAGACTGGCCGAGTACACTAATCCCTGCCTGGTTCCTCTAATCCCTGTCTTAACTATCTGTTGGTTCACACTATTCTCTCCTGACTTTATCTTATCTTCTGGCCTTCGCTGTCCTCCGCTCGTATTCTCTTGTTTCACAACTGTCCTCCAAAACACACGAACGTATCTCGCCACCTGCAAACCAGTTACAAACATGTTAAAACCTTAACCTGTGGGAGAGATAGCAAGCACCGTTGGGGGAGAGGCTTCTTCGAGTTACTCGATATCTCTGTTTTTCAACCTTTTCTATTGGACATGTTCTGTCTTTAACCCTACCTTATTGGTCCTCCATGTATGTTTTAGGTGTGTTCTTTGTTAATGTATATGTTATCTATGTACTATATAAGATTGTGCACCACGGAGTGAAGTGGCAGTCTCCTGAGAACATACCGTGTGTACTTCTAGGACAACTGTACTAGCTGCAGCTAATAAAATCTAATCTTTTACGCCAACAGATTGTCCCCATGTCTCTGTTAGCTGAATCAGGAGAACCCAGGAGATTAAGGTGTACCCGGCGCCGCCAGGTCCAAAAGGTTCTGGTTCTTCAACTGGCGCCCAACGTTGGGCGGCTTCAGAGGTAGTGGTTCTGCCCAAAGGTCGTGAGGAACCCCGCAAGAAAATTCTGGAGGAATCACGAGCCACGTCAAGCAACCCCTGTATGTCGAAAGTGGTCCGAAAGTCTTTTGCAGCGCGGTTACTCCTTCCTGACGGCTACTGACGACTGCTGCCCTGACTGCCGCCCTGCCTTGGCCCTCTTTCGATGATGTATGGTAAAGCGAGACGATAGACGGGCCTCTGTTGGTGTAAGAAGACATCTTAGTTAAGTATTGGTGGGTCGCTCCCACATTTGGTTCTTTGGTTCTTTGGTTCTTTGGTTCTTTGGTTCTTTGGTGCTTTGGTTCTTTGGTTCTTAGGTTCTTTGATTCGGGGATTGCAATAACCGAAGCTGAGGGGTAAGTACATTTGTGCTGAGTTAAGTATTTAACCCCCTTGATGTTTGTGAAGAGTCCAGTGAAATAACGATGCCTGGTCTGACTAAGTTTAAGAAACTTTGTTGTTTTGGTTGTAATAGGGATTCCCGGCTGGAGGACTCTTGTCCGATTCCTTTGGTTGGAACTCCCACTTATGAGCTCTACTCTAAACATGATGTTGGCCCCATTGCCTTCAACGAGGCATGGATCCGATACAAGAAGAATGATGGTGTTTTAAAATGGTCAGTAAATGGTAGCTTTGAGCCTGACATACTAGATAATTTGGAAACTATTTTATTCAAAAGAAAAGCCCGGCCGGCAATGTTTGACTCTTTCCGCCAAACAGAGAAAAATTAAGCAAGAAAAACGAGATAAGAAAGCACAGGGTATCACAATTATACAGGCTGCTCAACAGTTCAAAGATGATGAAGTTGATAATGCGATGGAAATTTCAGAGAGACAGCATCGTATGGCAATAGATAAATGCTATCCGATGTTGCCAGCTTCCCCGTCTGATAAAAGAAAGGATTTAGAGGAAGATCACGTGATGTCTCATCTATTGAGATTGCCTCCGCCTTATGTACAAGGTGCTAATGCACCCCCGTTGTTACAGCCTGTTCAGCCGCCAGTTGCGCCTCTGCCTGCTCCGGCTCTTCCACATTTGCCCCCTCGAGTATTGCCGCCTTTGCCAGCTTTGCCTTCAACTCCTTTACCTTCATCTTCTTCGCCTTCCGCTCCTCCGGTAATTACTGAATTCCCTTCCGTTAGTTCGCCTAATACCTTGTCCCCTATTCTTATGTCCAATTCTCCGTCTATGCGTAAACGACTCACAGAAACGGTCTCTGGTCTTTTATCACCTTTCTTTGAGGCATTAAATGTGTCTCCGGCTTTTTCTCAAAGACAGTCTCGTAGTCAGTTCCCAGCTTCCGAAGAACGAGAAAAAAGTTGGACTCTCTTGCTCGCAAATGGATTGAGGAGGGTCCTCGGTATAGTGTACCTGACATTATGCCTACCTTCTCACAGTGGAATGCGCCTACACAGAGATATGTTTTCAATACTATGTGTGATACTCTTGTTAAATGTTGGCAGGATATGGACTTGGGTTCGGTTCCTCAGGGTCTGTTAGACATTCAGGCTGATTTTGATAAGGGACTCATTGTGGGTTCTAAGGTTGAGGACGCTGTAAAGACACTTGTTTCCTATAGAACCTTATTTACCGCACAGGCTTTTCTAGATTCCGATCCTTCAGTTAGGTTGACACTGAAAAATTATCCAATGAGAGAGGTTCCTCCGGTATGGAGAGAAGAGGTTCCAGCAGCAGGTGGTAATCAAGCTATTCCTGCTCACTTTCAGCGAATATGGGTACATGTCCCCTGGAAAAGATCTGAAGTTTTGGCCCTTAAACAGTCTCTACCGGATGCTCGTAAAAACCCTGCAGGTTATTATAAAGAATTGTCACAAACTGTTGAAGCCTGCATCATGAATTTAGCAGATATTGATATGTTGATGGGGAATGTAGTTCCACAAGCGTTATGGGCTAGGATTCGTAAAGGGAATCATGCCCAAGAATTAGATGGAAACTGGGATGCTATAATTGCCGCAGATAGAAACCAAGTGGGTGGTGTGAAGCCTGATGCTTTGATTTCAGAACTCCCTGGTAGGATTATTACATTAATGAAAACGATGATGCCTGCCTTGAGAGTTAACTGGGATAAACTAGCCGCGTGTAAACAGAAGAAAGATGAGAGTGTCTCCGATTTCTTCACTCGTTTTGAGGAGACATTCATTGATCACAGTGGTCAGGACATGACTACAGAGGGTGGACAGCGGTTATTTGTAGATAAGTTTGTATTTAATTTGCTTCCCGAACTGTCGCATAAGTTGAAAGACTCCGAAAGTTCATGGGCTGTTTTTTCTTCAGCCCAGATATTGGCTACTGCTCAATATTATGAAAATAGAGATAAAGAAGAAAAAGATAAGCAAGAGAAAAAGACTAAAGAATTGAAAACTAAGGTTCTCTTGCAACAGGCTTATCCACCTCGTTATGCTCAGCCCCAGTTTCAACAGCCTCCGCAGTTTCAAAGGGTGTATCAAAAGTCTGAGCCATATATTCCGCGACCTTTGCTAGGTCCTAATCAATGTGCCTATTGTAGAGAGGAAGGTCATTTCAAGAATGGTATAAGACAAAAGTTCCATGCGGCAAACCATCCACAATCAGCGGGTCTAGTGGAGTGCTATAATGGAACCCTCAAACTCAAGCTTGCTAAAGTACAGGCTAGTACAGGCTTTAATTGGCCCGATGCACTACCTTTGGCTCTTTTATCTACCAGAACGGCTTTGCATTCTCGTTTGGGACTTAGCCCTTATGAGGTAGTTTTTGGAGGCCGAGCTAATATATGGGGAGTCCCTCGCCCTAAAAAGTATTCAGACTTGCCATACCCAATGTTGATTGATTACTTGCATGACCTCACAACTAAATTGCGTGTTCTCCATCAACAGGTTCAGAGCGCTTTGCCAGAGGCCTCCACAGACTCAGGTCATTCCATCCGACCAGGTGACTGGGTTTGTGTGAAGAATTTCCAAAGGACGAGGAATTTGGAGCCTCGCTGGAGGGAGCCCCGTCGGGTCCTCCTAACAACCCGTACAGCATTGAAGGTTGAAGGAAAGAAAAACTGGATTCACGGCATGCACTGCAAAAAGGTTCTTTTGCCTTTGCCCTTTGATCAGTGGGTCCGTAAGGGTATAAGTGACTCTGAGAGTGAGAAGGTTCCCCGACTTGTACCCTTTAGTGATGCACGTTTGACTGGAACATTGTCAGAGAAAGAAAACAACGACATTCTCCAAGAAGCTGTACCATCACATTTTCGTTTGAACACCACAAACCCACGAACACTGTTTCAGGATCAGACAGTACCTGATAAAACCCATTACGATTTGAGACCCAGACTAAAGAAGAAAATTTGAAAATCTCTCTTCTATGTAGTTTCTATCCCGGTTGCAGGGTCACGGTAGGAGTCTTGGTTGTGACCTGAGTAGTGGCAATAGGCCTGCAGGACTTGCAGTGTCATAGGACGGCAGACAATCGTGATCAAGTGATTAAGGAAGATTGCCGTGAGCATCCACTTAGAAGATGGAAACTACATTAGGCGAAAGAGAGAGAAAGAGCAAAATGAAGAATAATCATTGTAGAATAATATTCAATCGTTGTAGTGTAACTTTATGTGTTTTCATATTATTGTGTATTCTATTGGTTGGATTGTTTATGCTATGCAGCGAAAAGTTGTCCCTTCTTCTGTTACTGTGCCTTCTTATTCTACTATCTCTCCGCATCTCTTTCATACACTTCCTCAACATGAACTCGTAAGAAGAATCGAATACTACAATAATTTGTTTATTCAATTATTACACCAACACCAATTAGTAATTAATGCAACCGATTGTTGGGTATGTGGACTAATGCCTCATACCACGGAAAAAGGGATGCCATATTTAGTCCTTCCATTCTCTTATGAAGGTTCCGCTTGGGCTTATTTTGTAATTTTCTCCTATCAAAGCCGATTTAAACGGCCTGTCAGTTCTTATATTGGTGGACCAGATTTCAGTCATAGTTCATTGATAAAGGGAATGGTAGCTATGGCTAAAATCATGGAAAATAGTAAAATTTCTATTGATGAAAGAAAAGCGTACACTAATTGGAATGTCACCCATTATATCACAATCCTTAGTGATAAAGTTAAACAAGGAAAATTTCCACCAATTTGGACTGTACCTCATCAAGGCAATTTCTGTTTGCAAATCAATGGCCAAACTACTGAACCCGAACAAAGAAAAAGCTTTTGCTCTCATACTTACATCCACTTCTCCCAGAATTCGCCGCCGTTAGTACCATCTCAGGGCACGTATTTCATCTGTCATGATAGAGCCTATACGTGGTTGCCGACTGGTTTTTCTGGAACTTGTTATATAGCTTTTCTTCTTCCCCCTACATACACTGCTTCTTCAAATTTTCATAAAAACAGATATGGCAGAGGAATTATTGATTCCAAAGACACAGCAGGTCAAGAGGGAGGAGACTTCCTAAAGGGATTTCTTCCTTTTTGGGGTCCTATGGCAAACAACAGGAATACGAGGCAACTGGTTTGTGTCGTAGAGACTACCATAGACATCACTGTAGGAGCTTTAAGTAATATTACAGCGGAACTACAGGCGGATCGTCTTATGACTTTACAGAACCGAGTTGCCCTAGATGTTATTCTTGCAGATCGTGGTGGAGTCTGTAAATTGATCAAATCGAGTTGCTGTATTTATATACCTGATGACGCTCCGACAGTATACCAGGCCATCTCTAAATTACATATAATCTCTGAGTCAATTCATCAGGACGAAGGAGACAGGTCGTTATTGGGATGGTTTTGGGGACTACTGTCCAAATGGGGTTGGAAAGTGCTAACATTCCTTGGTATGGTTTTAGCCATTGTATTCTCTTGTTGTCATTGTATGCACTGTGGTCCCGCCATCTGCGACCTTTGTGCTACTATGTGCATCCCAAAACCCAAGGCAGGGGAGGTGTAAGGGAGGCACAACGAGGAGAAATATCTTTATTTCTCCTCGATTTTCCTTTTTCTATGTGTGCTGCATTCTGCAGCACACATAGAAAGAGGAAAAAGCCTCTTGGGATTATTTTTGTACAGAAAGGTTTCCCTTCCTCTGCAAAAATAATCATCCCCGCAACTCAGGCACCCTTGCACCATGGTGCAAAGGTGCCTGCGCTGGCGCACGGCAGCCCATTGTGCTCCAGCACAGGGGAAAAGAACAGGAATGTGCTGTATCACATAGATACAGCACATTCCGGCCCTTTTCTTTTGCCGTAGGGAAGGGCAGCTGTGTGTGCAGGGTCCTTTGCAGGATTGCAGGAAAGTAGCAGGAGCTACCGAAAATTAGAGTTTGAGATGGACTGACTAGCCCCCTGCAAGGGGGGGGGGAGAATTTTTTCTGTGGGGCTCCGGGCTGGCGGGAGGGGGGTTGACCTGCTCGTGGTCCTGGACTCTCCTGCCCTACCCGTGATGCCATTGTAAAGTGTCTTTGGGGATCACCTGTGAGCAGGTACCCTGAGGAGGCACCAATGCAGTATGCAGTGCCCTGGTGAGTGATGTACCTCTTGGATGAAGGTTGTGAACTGGCTACTTATGTCGCTTGGTCAATGTGTTATTTCTATGATGGTAAATGCCCTTGAGGGGGCCTCTCAGGGTCTGTGCAAGTTGGGACCTACTGGGACAACGAGCACGGGAAGATCTAACACAATGTGTGGTGACACAGGTTATTACAAGCCCCTACAAAGGTTAATTAAATTTTACCATGTACAGCTGCTCTGATATCTTTGTACCATGTAGAGAAATGTATTTTGCGCAACAAATGTCAATGTCAGGATCTATCCTTTATGTCATGTGGTATAAATGTGGTATAAACGTTTGATGTACTACAACTGTGCTGATGTAAATAAAAGGACTATGCTGTGGAACACCCAACCTTGGCCAGTGTATAGCTTCTATGTGTCAACATTTATTGTGGGGTATGTGTTCTCAGTGTATGAGGGGGTGGGGCGACTCGCACGTAGTATGCACACTAATATCTTTATTTCTCCTTGTTTTTCCTTTTGCTATGTGTGCTGCATTCTGGCGCACGGCAGCCCATTGTGCGCCGGCGCAGGGGAAAAGAACAGGAATGTGCCGTATCTTATAGATACGGCGCATTCCTGCCCTTTTCTTTTGCCGTCGGGAAGGGCAGCAGGAAGGCCTGCTGCGCTGCCCTACGGCAAAACTTCATACATGTGGCCCTTTGTTTAGTCATGCAACGACGCATGGTTTTGACACAAAGAGCTAAATAGTAACAAAGTTAGACAGGTTTTTGCACCAAAAATGTACTCTTTCTGAGAAAGTTTTATTTTCTCAAAACTTTTCAAACTTTGCATGTATGCTTTAATGCAGTGCCGTAGCTAGCCCATCTGCCGCCCATGGCGTTCTCTGCGTATGTAGCCCACGAAAAGGGGTGCTGGCAATGCCCAAGACAACCGCAGGTAAAGGGGGGGCCGGGGGTGCAGGCGACTCCCGCGACGGCCGTAGGTAAGGGGGTAGGCCGCCACCCCCTCCCCTTGCTACGCCACTGCCTTTATTGTGCAGAACACATACAAAGTTATCAAAGTTTTCAAATATGTGCAAGCATAATATTTTAGGCTGAAAGGTTTTCTGTAGCAAAACCTACGCTAGACCTCACACACTCCTCCTTGCACTATGGCAGCTGGAACAGTGAAAAGCTGGAAAAAGTATTTTTAGGTCTTCTTTATCAGCTTTGAAAAATGTATATGAATATACCATGTAAAAGTACAATTTCTGCTTTATGTCGGTACTCGCGGCACCAATATATTCATGTTACTTTTTATTTGATTTGCTTCTTAAATTGGATGCCCCACTTAACTTGGCGCTGCTAGTCAAAGGTCTAGTTTGCCTATGTATATGGACTGCACATGTTTACCTGTAGTTCTGCTGTGGCCTTCCCCAGCCAACGTCTGAGCAGCAATGGAGAAGGATAGGTCCCAAGTGGAATGAGTACCCCAATCATACACCAATCTGGCAAGGTGTCAGGGATGTTCTTGTTGTGATACGTGACCTTTTACACATGCTCGTCTCGTGTCCTCCTGAGAATAAAACTCTCAGGACAGTGTGTATGCGAGCTGACTCTCTTAGACCTGACAGACAGCCCCTGCTTCTCCCTCGCCGCCGTACCCTCCCCCATCCTGCCAGCGAGCTACCGCTGCCGCCCCCCCACACCCATCAGGCCTGACTTTGACAGATGGCATCCCAGCGTCGACGTCCCTGGGTCTTAATTGCCTCTCGCAGGCTGCCTCTCTCAGGAAATCTAATAAAACGCTGCAAGATTCCAAGATGGCAGATGGACTCCACCTCCACCCATCCCACGGAGGGGAAGCGGGTGCGAAGGAAATAATAATTTTCTAAAGGGAGACGTGTTCGTTGCCATTAATAGCCCATTCTATTCGTTAAATATACCCTATTATGAGCGCAGGATTGATGTGTTTTCAAAGATTGTGCATTCCTCGAGTATTTTCAGACTGCGAACACCTTTTTGAAGCAGAATCCATGCATGCCTACTGTAACAGGTGCCACATTTCTAGTCTTATCCCCAACGATAAATTACAGGTTGATTATGCAGGCAGGTATCAAACCGCTTAACAATGAAACACACCTTACACACACATTACAAGGGTGTTGTGCTACAGATCTATATCTATGTGCGTTTCATATGACAAAATAAAATATATCTTTTGCATCTGTAAAGCTCATATTCACCTCGATGGGCACCTTGGCTCTGAATAACATGTATATTTGAATCCAACTTAATGGTACTCATTATATCATCTTTGGAGGGATGAAGGGTGACCTCAACCCACCCAATTTTAAGCCTTTGATTATGAGGTCGAATACAGATCCCTGCAGAGGATGTTTTATTCTACTGAGACATCAGACCCTGAGGGCCGGAATGACCATTTATATCGTCAGGCTTTGCCTTGTGGGACTACAGCCACTTAATTCAGTTTTTTGACGTTTGAGGCCGAATACATCTGTCTTCAGCACCCAAGAGTTAATGATAGTAGGCAGAGAAATGAAGAAAGAGCGACTACAAACAAAGAGGCAGGAAGGGAGCAGTTTCTGGTATGAACATTTTTGCCAAGGCTGCTTTTGGTTCTCAGTCCAGCTCTGCAGATACCGCTAAAGCAACCAAAATGAATAACACACAATAATATGTAAACATTCCTGAGCTCATTCAAGCACTATTTCTTCTGGTCACTTCTTTGTGTACCTACTTCATCAGCCAGTTGCCTATTCACCAGTATAGCCTTACAGCCCACTGTCGAGGGCTATATCATTTTTAAAGACCCTGAGCTCAAGTTATAGGCCAAAGCCACAGGCGAGGCCCTATCACGAGGGAGAGGGCCTTTAACAACTGGAATAGCCTGAGGCAGAATGGCTTTAAGACTATTAGATCAATCCACGAACTAAGAGTAACATGTTCTAAATTAAAAAGAGATAAATAGAAAGACTAGCATTGGAATGTTGGAGCAGAGAGTTTATACAAGCCATTACTAGCCCTGAGACAAATCAGTCTTCCACGGAGCTCTCAGCATTCCAAAAGTTTACAAGCGCCCATGCACTTTGTAAAAAATTGGATTATTAGTTGTGCAGGGTGTGAGGCCTTTGTAAGTAATAGGCCCGCCAGTACATCTTACTGGGAACCAAGCACCCCTTGTAGCCCTTGACTCTCTCAGGGTAGCGAAGAAGAGTAGTCCAAGGCCTTCTCAGGGAAGGTGGAATGGGCTGCTCCTCATCATTCGCTGGCATGCAATAACAACTCTCTATAAATGATTGTCCAGTCTGTTCTATTTCTTTAGTAAAGGAAAAGTGCATTTATTACACATGCCACTAAGTTCTGTGCAGTAATTTACAAATATATACATCGGGCAGAAAAAAAATACCTTGGTGACACGTTGGAATCACATTTGACCCCTAATGGGTCATGACTTCAAAAATCACAACACTCCTCACCTACACCAGAGAGAAGAGAAAATATAGTTGGTATCACTTTAAATAAAGCAGGCCTGTTGGCTTTGTCAAGGACCATCACAACAATGTTTAAGGCAAGCCTGTTAGCTTTGTCAAATCCTAGGGTGCTGCATCACCCTTTCATCCCTGCCCTAACCCTTCTGCACAGTATACTGGGATATTTCAAGATGGTGCTGTCAATAAGTCACTGTTGGCATCTCCTCTGAGAGACTTCACTCTGCCCCTAGTTGACTTCTCTACCAGGGACTTTCCCACCAAAACTTCAAAGGAGAGCCCCTTCCTTTGTTGGCTCCAGAGGTTTAGGCATCCTCCTTTCTTCACTGGGCCTGGGCTGTCCCAACCCCGATACAGTGTGACAGATAATTAACAGATGCAGATTTTCATCCCCACTCCCACCTCCTCAGGAGCTGAGAGAAGCATTGTTAATTACTCCTTTTGTGGGGAGAGGCATTTATTCCCTATGCTGAGTAATTAACTTGGCCCAATAGGGTCACAAAAGATCTGGATCCTGATCCTGCGCTGAGCCAGAGAAAAAGGAAAATTCTGGACAACCCATAAGGCTCCCCTGTAGGATCTTTTGTCCTGCATATACAAACTGGGTGAACATGATTCACCCCAGTTTAATACCTTATGGGACTTTGTAGACCTAAGGGAAGCAAAACTGCACTCAAAGGCAGATTTCCCCCTATGTATATAATACAGTGTCATGGCAGAAAGAACTGCAAACCATGCTGACTGTACCTATGAGTGCCTGCCAATATCAAAAGGTTGACCCCAGATGAACATCTAACCTTGCAGTGTCCCCTTTGCGCAGTTACCGGACTGCACACAACATTAGTCTCACACACGTACCCCTTATGTATTTACACGTAACCAGCCATGTGCCCCTTACCTTAGCTGCATCACACTGGCCTTATCTTAAAAGGTGGACTCTGTCAGAAAACATGTGCAGTCCATTTACCCTGTGATTACCGTGTGTGAGACACAAGTAGTGAGACTCAACTACAGTAAAGAGTCCAAAACCAGGTGATCAAAAGGCAAAATTCTGGGCACACTAAATGGGCGAAACCCAGTTGCGACATACAGCAAAGAGGGTAAGAAGAGCTATAGAGATGTCATTGCAAATAAAAAACAGCTCAGGGTAGTGGCCACTCGTCTGCAAATAGTCATGAATGAAAACTATCTTAAAAAAAAGAACCCTGTTCCAATTTCTGAACTAGAGACTTCTTTAGCTGTCATGCCTGCCCATTGTTTTCATAAACATTATAGTAAAAATATCTATATATATAAAGGGACTTTTGGCCAGCCACTTCATCCGTTGGTCTGTTCCAGTGACAATCATATTATGCTTCCATCCACTTCAGCAGACACCATCTGGCATTGGGTCAGCCCGGGAAACAACCTTTGCAACGCAGTCATTTAATCGCACTACATTTACAATGCAGTCATTACACCGCAACATCCTTTACAACTCATGTCACTATAACGCAGCCATTACATTGCATGTCACTACAACGCAGGCATTACATCGCATGTCATTACAACGCATACCATTGCAATGCATAGTACCCCTACACTATCCAACACTTACCCTACTGTTGCACCCCCTGGAGTTAGAATAGTAATTTTTACCCCTACACTATCCAACACTTACCTTAAATGCAATGTAATGGTATGCGTTGTAATGGTATGCGTTGTAAATGTATAATGCGATGTAATGGAATGCATTGTTAATGTAGTTTTAAAAAATGTGTTGTAGTGGCATGCAATGTAAATGTATGCGTTGTACAGGATGTTGCAATGTAAAAAACTGTGTTGTAAAGGCATGCATTGTAAATGTATGCGTTGTAATGTCATACATGCGGTCAGCCCATTTTATCCAGTGTTAGACTTGGCCTTTTTTGCAGACTTATCCCCAAACCTTTCGCCATTGCCGCCTATTTTTTTTACTCTGTTTTTGTTGGCTTTCGACTCTGGGCACTTTCCCACAGCTGATCAATGTTAAAGTGCATATGCTATCTGTGTAAATTGTGATTCTAAGTGGTTAGCCATGATTGGCATATTGTATTTACTGATGATTCCCTAGTAAAGTGAACTGAGTGTTCCAGCACCTGTAAATCAAATGCTACTAGTGGGCTTGCAGCACTGGTTGTGCTGCCCACATGAGTAGCCCTATAAATGTGTCTCAGACCTACCACTGTAGATTCTGCATGCACAGTTTTAAACTGCCATGTTGACTTGACAAGTGCACCCATTTGCCAGGACCTAACATTCACTTTTCTTACATGTAAGACACCCCTAAGGTGGGCCCCCCATGGGCAGGGTGTAGTGTATGTGAAAGGTAGGACATTTACTGGTGTGCGTGACATGTCTTGATCGTGAAATACTGTGTATTTAATTTTTCACTATTGAAAGGCTGTCTGGAGCTTCACTATAACATTTTACATATCTAAATTTCAACAGGGACAAGAAAGAGAAATTAAGTTTAGGTTCTCTGAACTCAGAATTTAATAACCCACCTTTTGGTAAAGGTGTTTTTTTAATTGTGTGTTTGAAAATGCCACTTTTAGAAAGTGGGCATTTTCTTACTTGACCATTCTGTGTGTCTCTGCTTGTTTTTGTATTCTGCGTCTAGTTTTGGAGTGACAGGAGTTGGGGGATGTGCATTTACTCTAGAAAGTCACAAGGGGGTTGAGGTGCGTCCTGCCCTGCCTGGGTGTCTCATCCCTGGGATGAATAGACCTGGTCTGCATATAGAGTGGTAGTAGGAATTTCGCTAGCACATGAGTAGGCTTTGTCTCCTTTGCACAATGCTGTCTCCACCCCCTGTGTCATGCTGGACTAAGGATGACGTAACTGGTTTGGACTGAGGTCAGAGACTCTGCCACAAAGAGAAAAATGACAAAATGGGATATAGGTATGAGACCTTAAACCCCAGGGCTTTAGGTCACTTCAAGAAACTAGAGGACCCTGTCAAAAAGAAGAGCTGAAGAGCAGTTTGAGGAGTGCTGCCTTTTTTGTGTGAGGGGTGGGTTGACCTGCAGTTGCTGCTTATGTCTCTGGCAGAGGAAAAGGACAGACACTTTTTGCACTCCTGTGGTATCCTGATAGTGAAGAACCTCTAAGGGCTTGTTCATGCTAGCCTCCTGTTGGAGATAAAAGACTTTAAAGAAAGATCCTTGCTACAACTACAAAGTAACCTGCCTGGTGGAGAGCTGAAGAACTGTGTGAGGAGTGCTGCCTCTGATCAAGGTGGGGTGGACCGGCCTGCAGTTGCCACTACTGTATGGAGCAGAAGGAGGACTGGACTGTCCTTATACCGTTTTTCTCAAAGAAGTAAGTGCATGTTGAGCTCTCCATTTGGGGCCCAAGCATGTGGAGAGTGCTCTCCTTTGCAGGAAGAAGCAAGCCAAATGAGCGTGTGGTGAGCACTTTATTCACTGGAAGTTCCTGGTGCTTATTGGAACTTCCTTGTGCTTCACCTTATTCTTGGGAACTTCCTATTGCTTTTCCTGTGTGCTTTGATTGCTAACCCAGGTTTCCCTTGGCATTTAGCTTGCTGTCCCCACTCTGAGCTGAGCTCCCACCCGCTGTGTGCCAAGCCGAAGTCAGAAGAAATATCCAGATGCAGGTGCAGCTGATCATCAGCGAGCAAGCGGGAAGGAGTCCCCGGCATTGCCAGATGACCAAAGCGGCCACCCAGAGTTCCTGACGTTGTCAGGCAACCACCAGGAAGTGGGAAGACACGTTCCGTTGTATACGGCTGATTGGCAAAGCAAGCCTGCACCACCAGAGAAGAATTCCCAGTGTGAGGTGGCGCAGGGTGCTCCTTGTGTAAACCGGAGCCTGGCCCGCACCGCCCCAGCCACTAAGAACAGAAGTGACCATGCACCGTGGAAAGGAGCGGTGCCTCCAGCCCTTTAGACACAGGCAGAGCACCTTGTGCGGTGGGCATTTATTCTGCCCCCTTTGTGGAATTCCTTGGAGCATATTGTTCTTGGCAGCACTCATTGCATTCAGGGGACAGGCAGCCTGATAGCCAGCAGAGATAAACTGAGCACGGGATCTTTGTTCTCGGTAGGGTGCTCGACAAGTTGTGTCATTGAGGGGAAAGGAGGTCCCGATCACCAAAGGAATTCACTCCATCCCAGGCCACTCCGTGGATGGGGGACTAGATTACCGCATTACCTGTAAAGGAAGTGCCAGTGTGCTGTGGCTCTCATGGTGAGGGCAAAAGTGGGTAACTCCTGGGCCTCATTTGTAGTGGCAGCATTACCAGCCCCGGGGCATGGAGGTGTTTCCCACAGTGTTTTAGCCATTACTACTGCCTTTTCAGGCCCTGACATATAGATATATGTTGTTTTTTTGGCCTGCCTGGTCAGAATACCAAGTACTGCTATTTGCAGAAACTGCAACATTTATAGAGTGATGGTGTAAGGAGGTGTTATGCATAATTCTTTTCATGATGTTTTCTACCTTGTGCAACCTATGAGTATTCACTCTATTGCACTAAATGTGTTATGACAACTGACTAGGTGGCAAAGTGATTTGTGATCTATGTATTGTTATGACAATTGCCTAGTGGCAAAGTGATTTATGTGAGTGTGGTCTATGTGTTTTATATACAATAGATGAGATTTGTTTTTATAAAACCTATGGGTGGAGTCTCATTTGTGGTGTAAGTCATGAGTGTCGGTTGCACAAATGCTTTACACATTGCCTCTAGGATAAGTCTGACTGCTCTGCCAAGCTACCAAGGGGCGAGCAGGGGTTATCTTGGGTGTATAACCCCCTTTTCTGACTAGAGTGGTGGGTTCTGCCTGGCATAGGTGCATAACCTATCCAACCAATAGCCCCATTTCTACAATCCAGTGCCTATCTTGCACTATCAATGATGGCATTTTGAATGATGATATGTGTACAGCCACCACAAAAAAGAATGCACGTCAGTGCCTGAGCTGGTGTGCTTATGCTGCTGAGCCACTCTTCTATGTTAAGTCGGTTTCAGTATGTACCATCAAAATGAGTTGCGGTGAAAAAGTCAAATATGTTTCAAAAGGTGTCATCAAACTTTAGCATGGAATAGATATTCCTATTTTTAAACCGTCCTCAATGCCAATGATAAAAATGTCTCTTAGGCATTCAGAAAGTCCAGTGAGCTGCAATGAAGCATTAAGCAGCTACGTTTCCGTTGCCTGTCGCGTTCCATTCCTGTAAAATTCAGCACACATCGAAGAAAGCTCTTTACTGTTTCTGGAAGAACACCTTTAAGAAATGCTGCTAGCTAAACACACCTTTAGAAAACCCATGCACCTAGGAATGACTGCCCATGTGTTTTTTTTATGTTTAGCATTAGACTCTTAGGGCCAGGAGCACTACTAGACACGTATTTCAGGAGGGGGTGGGCTAGAACTAAATTGTGTTGATGGGCTACCATTTCGCACACTGGGACCTGAGACAGCATTAGACTACATGTTTGGTAGGCGGATAGGTTTGGGTTTAATGTGCATAGAAAAACATATTTCCATTCCTGTTTTTTCTTGATGTAGCACAATAAAGCCAGATCTTTTGTCTTTGCCAATGCATTCCCCTGAGACACCGAGCATTGTTGGAGCTCAGAGAGTGTTCACCAGACCTGCGAGCATCGGATGTCTGCAAGATGGTTGTTACCAAGCGAGTCCTGTACATGTTCGAAGTAAAAACATTGAAGGCTTACTGGAACGTGTGTTTTCTGACCAAAAGTAGCATAACGGCATGATGATATCACGATTCCAGAGAACAAAAAGATGTGTGTGGGGGAATCTCCCAATGTGTCCAATCAAGTGCTCCCACAGATATTGAGAAGTAGACTTGAGATATGAAGAATAAACCAGGATAAAGAAAATCATGGGAACTTCTTTCTAGCTGTTACAAAATGGGGTGGGCTCACCAAAAGCTCAAAAGGAAGGTGTATCCGCAGAGAATAATACACTGGGTACCTGTTCACAATCTAAAAGCATGCACGTGTTAGTATTCCTATAGCATGGACTTAAGTAGAAAGCTTCAGAGCATTGCCATTATGGGAGGTGATGGAAAATGATGCCAGATTGTATTCATCGAGTGGTGGCTTATATAATTTTTCGTTACACAAACACGTACACTAGTATCGCACACATTTCAGTTTTAGGCACATTGTGATATAGTGATTTCCCAGAACTGCACAATTTTCAGTCAATGCCAAGCTGGGTTCAAATCAAGGTCCTCAGATCGCCAGCTGAGCCACTAGACCGCATTGCCTTACTTAGTTGATGACTAGAACTTTCAAAAAAGTGTCAGACATTTAATGCCACCACTCCTTATGAAAACTCATGTTCTGTGGATGTTTTTACATAGTCATTAGGCAGCACGGAGACAATGTTCATTATGAAATGAGACAAAGGTGAGTGAAGGAGTATGAGTTTGTTAGAACGTGTTATTGATTAGAGGCTGTGAGAGGGAGTGGAAGTGAATAATTGGTAAGAGTGAATATCAGTGAGAATGAGGACGTGAGAGAATGTGAGTTATAGTGAGTGTGGAATAAGAGACTAAGGCCCAGATTAACAAAAAATGTCCACAGCGCAGCACCCAAAGTTGCTGCATTGCATGAGAAGGAGAGAGCAGAAAAACACCAAACCTGCAAAGATATTGCACTATCTGCTCTCTCTCTAGTGCTGGCACAAAATGTGGCTACCAAGCACCCAGCAAGGATTCACTTTTAGTCCAAAATACTATGCTTTGACTAACTTTAAAACTTTTCGTGCGTCAAATTTGTGCTGTACAGTCCAGTACACATGCAAAGAGGGAAAAGTTAGAAGAAATAATAGCATTTCTCCTTTTTAATACCTGCTTTCAAGTGGTGCTTATTTTTTGAAGCAGAGCACTGTCAGCTATTATTAGTAGATAAGGTTTTAATTCAAAAACATTGGTTGGTTGCATGGGAACGCCATTTACGTCCAATGGAATGCCTCCTTGACAGAGTGACACAAAGCAGCAATTTGCACTGCTTTGTGTTTCTTGTAGGCAACCTTTCAGTGCAAAACAGGATTTTCAGTGTAAAGTAAATTTAAAAAAAACATTTTGTTCAGGTTTGCCTCACCTTTTGTGACACAAACCCAGCTTAAATTGGTTGTTGATCTGGGTCTTAATGTGATGGGGAATGAGTATGGGTGACACAAGTTTTAAAAAATGGGGTAAACTCCTGGGCCGCATTACGCCTCACCCCATTCAAAGATCACCACCTGCCACTGGCGCCAATACTAACCGACGAGATGTGGCCTAACGGCCTGAACTGCAGACTTTGGAACTGGAGAACGAGGCTTGAATCTCAGCATCAGCTAAACATCCTGTAATTCTGGGTAGATCACTTAAACTCCCCATGCCCAAAAAGCACATTTGATTCTGTGTAATGTAATCTGCTGCTCATGTAAAGCACCCTGATGCCTTTGGTCCAGGTTCGCTGTATATAAAACTGCACAAATGAAAAATGACAGGTAGCCAGGACCATTTTACCCAGAGGATTGGGACTGCTAACCCTGGGCCTCTTTGCTATGCATTCATCAAACCCCTTTTTTACCTATTTTACCAACATAAATTTGCACATTCTTATGTTTTAGTCAGTACTTGCCACTTTTAGAATCAAAACCACAAATTCCCCCCGTTCCCCCCTTGCTATTGACAGAAAAGTTTGGACTTCTGGACTGTCATTGTATTTGAAAAAAAACAAAAAACCTGTTTCTTCACTTTTTACCATTTATTTAGTGCATATTACCCCTCACAGGAGTAGTAAATGCAATTTCATATCAAGATGATTTGGAGTTTCTGCCTAGTTTGCTTGGAAGCAGAGGAAGAGATTGTCTTTATAATGTAGATGCAGTCTCACATACCAGCGTTAATCAGCAAGCATTCTCTCTCTTTAAAGCAAAGGGTGACCAGTAAAGCACACTGCCTTGCACAATTAGAACCCACACTGTGGGGTTTTGTCCTGGATGTTGAGAATCACCTGTAACCTCCCCCTCACCCCCCTCCACCCCATCAGCTATTTTATGATCACAGAGCAAGCAGCAAGATAAGCTGTCTGTTGAGAGAAGAAAGGGGCATATTTACAAGGGCTTTATCTCCGTTTTTTTGGCTTTTAAAGCCAAAAAAGCGGAGATAAAACTGTCGCCTTATTAACAAGAGGATGCTAACATGCATTAGCGCATGTTAGCACCCTTTTACCCAACGCCTCCCTTTGCATCTCTAATGAGATGCAAAGTGGGTGTCACTGGACAGGAAAACCTTGTAAATATCGCTGATGTTCACATCGCGATATTTACAAGGCTGCCCCAGCATTTTAGCACACGTTCGTTTTTGGAGAAAACCGCTGTTTTCTCCAAAAACTAACGTCTGCTAAAATGCAGATTTATCTATCCCTAATATTGGGGTGGATTATGCTGATACGATCCTGTGGGCCGTACTAGCAAGGTTATCGCCGTTTTGCAAGGAACATCACTGGAAAACCAGCGATGTTTCCTGCAAATCGGCGATAACCTCGCTATCTCTGGAATTTTTATCCCCCTGGAGAAACGCGTTGTTAATAACGCGCTACCAGGGCGATAAATTCCAGAGATAGCCTGCGATAAAATTATCGCTAAGCTTCTTGATAATATGCCCCAAAATGTTTATTCCGAGGCACTCTTTTCTTCTCCAACCATACTTCACCCAGGCTTTCCCTGGGACAGAGGCCCACGCAGCTTCAGCTGGGGCTACGGAACACTACTGGGGGGGCTGATCCTTTTTCAGCCTAAGGGCGTTTCACGACTGCTTAGGGCACGTGTATTTACTCACGTTTAAGTCCGAAGGTCTTTTGGGACTTGTATGGTACACTAACGAGAAGAACGGGTTTAACGTCCCCCAATACAAGCAAGACAAATGCCCCACTTCCCTTGCCTCGTGACCCAGTGTTCCATGTTGTCCTTATGATAGTTTGCGCCCCTGGAGAGGATATGTGCTTCTTATTCATACGCACAGGCGAGCAGTGCCGGATACAGCGACAATATGAGCTGCTTTCATATGAGTAATTGCATTTCTATCTGCGTTGCTCTATTTATGAATTAGACCTTTCTTCCGTTTTCTGGTCACTGAATCACGTGACAGCTCCAACCTAGATAGTGAACAAAAGCATCTAGCTCGACTTAACACAATTGTGCGTAATACATGTACGTAACACATGTATACCTTTATAATTGTACGCAATTCCTGCATAAGTAAAATCAGAAGCAACCGACCACCGATGGCCTTAGGGGTGATACTTTATACACACGCAATACCCAGCGAGCAGAATAAAAAGTAAACATTAATGTACAGTGACTACATAGATGCCGTTTTTACTGTTCCCCTAATAATGGAACTAGAAGCAGAAACGTTCACTTACTAATGCACAGGAGACGACTGTAAACTGTTTTCTGCAGGTGCCCTGTCCAGGGTGCTGAAAGTTTGGTATAAATAGACTTATTATCACGCACGTGGCACTGAAAGCAGGAATCAGACACAGCTGCTTTCATTAGGCCCGCTGCTTTCATTAGGCCCACCGCTTCCAACAACGGGCGTAAAATCCAGTAAGTGTTTCCCGAATTGAGTTGGGCCCAACGCACTATCTGCATCACGGACACCTGCTTCATTAGAGAGTAAGTGGACCGCGCAGATGGGTGTAGTATGGCGCCACACCTTTCTCCTTATGCTGTAGGCTACGCCGATCTTTACACATCTATGTGAATTTTACGTTTGATTAATTTTGCTTTGAGCATTGCCACAATATTAAGTAGGAGTAATTTCTGTCTTTTTCTGTCTCAAGTCCAACTCACGCAGAAAGAAACTTATTGAATAGCCCCGTGTTGATGTAGATGACATTCACCATGTGCTCAGAGGGGGGAACAGACAGGAACGCGCGCTTGGTAGCTGCTTAGATCCGTGGGTTTACACGAGCATTCTCCCTAAATCACAATGGCAGAAACAAAGGCCCATATTTACGGGATTTTGGAGTAGACCAGAGTAGCAAGGTACCTTGCTGCACCACGCTACCCCAAAGTGAAAGGGCAGGAATACACTGTGTTTATGCATTACGGCGCATTCCTGTGCCGTCTTTCATGGCTGGTGATGTTTTGTGAGTCTAGTGTCAACTTAGACACTCTTGCACCATGGTGCAAGGGTGTGGGTGCCTCAGTTGCAAGCACAATTGCTTTTGTGCAGGAAGGGTCACCTTCCTGCACAAAAACAGTCCTAAAAGGCTTTTTCCTCTTTCCCAGGTTTGCATAATTTTGTAAATCTGGGGCAGTGTCAAATTCCATGGGTGTTGAGTGGGAAAACTCACCACAACGCCCATGGAATGCCTCCCAGGCGCAGAGTAAGGTGACGCAGCAAGTTGCACTGAGTTGCCTTCATGATTTTCGAGGCCACTCATATCTACCCAGGGTGACTTGGTGGTTTCATAAATCTGATTCAGAGCCCTGCATCATGCATGTACCACTTTACATGTGGCAAAAGTAACGCTGGGCTCTAATAAATAAGCCCTACAGTATAAGTGATGAATACAAAGGGCCTCATGTATCGCCTTTTGGCGTAGGGCAGCACAGCAAGGCACATTGCTTCACTGCCCTACACCAAAGTGAAATGGCAGGAATGCACTGCATTTAAGCAATACAGTGCTTTCCTGTCCTTTCTGCCTGCATTTGTGCCGTTTTGGAGCCTGACACCGATGTAGGCACGTTTGCATCATGGTGCAGGAGTGCCTCCATTGCAGGCAAGATTGCTTTTGGGAAGGAAGGTGCATCTTTCTGCACAAAAACAATCCTATGAGGCATTTTCCTCTTTGTATGTGTGCTGCAGAATGAAGGACACTTGGAAAGAGGAAAAAACACAAGGTGAAATGAACATATTTCTCCCTGTTATGCCTAATCTCGGGAGGCATACGGATTCGATGCTTCTCCAGGTTTACATCACTTTGTAAATCTGGGGCAGCATCAAATTTCATGGGTGTTGCGTGGAAAAACCCACCCCAATGCCCAAAGAATGACTCCTGGGTACAAAGTAAGGCAACACAGTGATTTGTATGGCCACTCAAAGCCACGCATTGTGGCTTTGTGTGACTTCATAAATCTTTATGAGAGCCCGGCGTCATGCATGCACTACTTCATCTGATGCAAAATGGATGCAGAGCTCTATTAAATAAGTACCTGGAGGCATATTTGTGAAAATAGTGGCACAGGGCAGCGCAGCAAGTCATCTTGATTGTCCTGCTTTGCTTGACTGTGAAAGGGCAGGAATGTGCCATATTTATCCAACATGCTGCACTCCTGTCCTTTCACCTTGCGCTGGTGCGGTTTTGGCAGCCTAGCACCAGTACAGGCACCCTTGCACCATGATGCATACAGGATTGCTTTTGTGCAGGAACGGGCACCTTGCTGTACACAAATAATCCTGAGAGGCTTTTTCCTCTTTCTATGTGTGCTGCAGAATGCAGGACATGCAGAAAGAGGAAAAAGCGAGGACAAATAAAGATATTTCTCCTCGTTATGCCTCGCCTGTGTAAGCATAAGCTTTTGGTGCATTCCCAGGTTTACAAGTCCTTGTAAATCTGGGGGGGAAGCGTAAAAAACCATGGGAGTTGTGTGGGAACACCCACCACAATGCCCATGGAATGCCTCCCTTGTGCAGAGTAAGGCAAAGCAGCGATTTGTACTGCGTTGCCTTAATCCAGATTTATGAAGCCATTCAAAGCCATGCAATGTGGCTTCATAAATATGACTTAGAGGCTTGTGTCATGCATGTACAACTTTGTTTGGTACAAACGTGACAAACCATCTCATAAATATGCCCATTAGTGTCTCCCACTCCTTGTCTGTTTATATTCTTCCATGGGGCAGAACCTGCGGAAACATAAGTAAATAAAATTGACTCTGAATTTACCTGTCATAATGCAACATTAGCAAAGAGGTATAACACAGGCCCCTGCAGCCCAAATGGCATGGAGGCGGTGGAGACAAATCCCTTCAGGGGCACTCAAACCTTTCATAGGGCTCCCATCCCATCAAGTCAATGAATATATGTGAGACATGGGAGACTCAGCCCCCCCCTTCACTTTCTGCAGAGGGGCCACCATTTTACGTTACACCACTGTGTTAGCAGACCGAGATAAGACAACTGAATATTTCTACCATGCTCTCATTCATTGAAACACATAAGCGACTGTGAGACCTCTGGATAAGCCCACTAAGCACTATAAGGGAGCTGGGGAAGGATTATCATCGATGATTAAGCATTTTTTCTGTAAACTTTGCTTTGTCCCAAGGACACTGTTTTTAAACTCCTTGCTGAAGTCTCTCAACATAAGAAAACGAAGGACAGCCTTATTACATCTTCAATTAAATTAGTCAGAATGTGTCTGTATCATGGTGTGTACATTTATTTCGGTGGTGGTCAAATTGAGACATGGGTGGGCAAGTGATTTAAGGCCATGATATTTTGAAAAGTAACTTGACCTCTGCATTAATGCCAAGTTGTAATTATTGTGTTTTTTATAACTTCAGTATTAAAAACAGATGATTAAACACTTCAGGTTTTAATTTAAGTGTTTTTGTAGAGTGTTGTTGCCTGTATTTTAATATGTACATTGGCACTTTTCGATCTGTTCTAATGTTTGATTAAATTGTGTTTCTATTTTAAGTCAATGTTGAGTGATTTTATGGTTTTCATGTAAACCGAGTAAAGACGTTTGATGATGATTAAACGTGCCATCTAGTGTGTGTGTGAGAGGGGGGTGATTCGTGCATTCCTTTTGAGGACTCACTTCCCTGTAAACATGACATCTACCAATGCAGGGATAATAGACCAATGGGCCAATTCCGTGAATAGACGTACCTGAAAATCTAGAGGCATGAGTTGTAGCTCCTGTCCATGTGTGCAACCTACCACTATTCCTGATGTTTCAGGACCAACTTTGAGCCTACAGAAAAAGTCAAAACAAAAGTAAACAGAAAAAACACGTAAACAGATCAGGTATCAACACATAAGAGTGCGATAAAGAGACAGGAAGTGTAGGGTGATGAACGAAAGAGACATGAGGCAGAATTAATGTTAGGCAGTCTTTACATTCAGCAATTCTTTCCTTCATCAGCGCTGGTGGAGGGCACCAAATAAAGTCTTTGAGACTCTGAACATTTCGTTTTACATATTATTTACTGCAAATGTTCCTTGTATTAAAACAATGTTTCCTTCATACTGTTGTCCATAGACACATTGGCATTGCATGCGAGATATCAGTAGGAGTGGGCAACAAACTCTGCTCCCAGAGGAGTTCGCAGAGTTTTGCAACTCCGCACTCAACTTAGAAATGCGAAGTTTTGCAAAAAACTTCACGGACCGCTGGCAGAGTGGAGTTAACCAAGGCACTGGTCTTCACCCCTGCTTTCAGTGCCTTGAGATACCCAGTGCAGGCTGGGGTCATCGGTAGCTCCCCGAACAGGACAGGTCTACCCGAGGGACACCTGAGATTAGCAGATGAAATCTGAGGGAAGGAGAGGAGGCAGAAGGCATAAACACTCCCTCCCTCAAAGGGTTCAGTATGGGAGAAAGGCCGATAGGGCTGTGGTAGAGTCACTCACATACCAGATAAAGACAATGCTGGATATGTGCAGTTGGGAATTCACCTTCCTTTCGATTGGTGGGAAAGAAACTTTCTCTTGTTTTTGCCTCCCTGTGTAGTGTCTCTGGGAGTTTAATGTGTGCGTCCTTTAACAACTGTCTGTACACTGCTTGGTTGTCCCTTCTGTTTGTCTCTCCATGAGCCTAGCAGTCTTCTTGTGAGCCCACAGTCAACTCTCCATCTATATTTTCACAATGGTCTGTCTCCATAACCCCATGTCTCTGCTTCAATGGTTCTAACTATCTCCTAACCTTCAGAAAATCACGTTTTAATAATTTATTTAGGATATTATAAAGCCCAGCATGGTTGCATTGTTGCTGTAAGGTAGGTATCTCTCTTCCTGTCTCTCGCCCTACCTCTATCTCCCACCATCGCCTAGATCTCTCTTCCCACCACTCTCGTTTTGCTTATCTCAGCTATTGACCCTATATTTGAGAGAGGATTTAGCCTAACATTTATTGTCTGCTGCCACCTCCAATGTTTGTTGTGGAGAGCAAGTTCACTACATTAAACCATCTCCACTGACAAATGTGGTGATCTGAAGGTCAGTAGTTTGCCCCTGAGTGATTAAGTCTTCTATCAGAACTGTGCTTAGAAACAGTGGAGCTGCACTTGGAAGCGCTGTGCGAGAATACACAAACAAGCATTGGCATAGCCAATAGGTCTCGCCTTTGGGACCTTATAAGTGTTTAGCCATGCAACTGTTGATGTTGTTGTACCAAGGATATTGTGCTGCATAACTAAATACTGATAAGGTCCCAAAAGCGAGACCTACTGGCTATGCCAAAGCATGTTTTTGTTTTCTTTTAAGCAAGAATATTGCTTTAAAAAAAATGGTGATTTGTTCGGGAGTTTGGTAATGAATTGTTAACCCGAGAATGCATTTATCCACGGAGGTTACTACTGCATGACAGTAGGCACTTTTTTTGAGTCGCTTTATAAGGCAGAGAAATGTGGGCAGCGCAGGAAGGAGGGCGCAGCAACCCCACTGGCTTGCTGGATGAGGGGGCCTTGTGTATTGCTACACTGTTAACAGACTGGCTGTCTCGACAGGCCCACTCCAGTATTAATGGCGTTTCTGGGTAAGGCTGCTGAACTTTTAGGCGCTATCTATCAGTTGCTCATATTAAGGAGATCTCAGCTGAGAGCTTTGTCAGGGCAGCACACACACCGTAGGGGAAGCCCTGGATGCCAGTGAGAGCATCGAGAAGACCCGGGCACTCCCAGAATGCACCACCATGGGAAAGGGGGTGGGGGGTGATGCAGAGGGGTGGAGGCAGTGTGAACAAATGAGAAGAGCATGCACAGAGCCCGTCCAGGGAGCACACAAAGGGAGCATGCACAGACAGGACCGACTGGGTACAGGGGGCAACATTCACAAGAGCAAGAAGCATGTTATTAAAAGCCTCAGGATAAACAAAGAAGTGAAATTGTGAGGCTGTTTTTTTTTTTTTTAGAGTCACTTTCAGGATCATCACATTTGTGCTAAAACTAACAGAACAGACTTAAAGTGTTTCTTGAACATCAGGAAGTAGCATCCGAGGCTTCCGAGCTCTGCAGAATTGGCAGTGAATTTAAACTTATAATATATATATATATTATATAGTGCTAGCTAGACCAGAAGGTATCATAGCGCTTTACATGGTATGTGATAATGCCATTCAAGCTCTTCTTAGAAAGGCTGTGATGCTTGTGATAGGACATTAAGAGTTTTAACAGCTTAAACATGTTTTTTTAAAACATACAAATAATTACGAAATTCTAAAAACTACCTTTGACAACACAGTGACTTTACAGCTGGATTTAAAACATCACTTCCTCCGCCGAATTACGAATTACAGTTAATTTTGTGTATTATCACAGAAGAACTTGTGTGTTGCTACACTTTTAACAGGGTGGCTGTCTCGACAGTCCCACTCCAGTATTAATGGCACTTGTGGGCAAGGCTGATAAACTTTTAGGCGCTATCTATCAGTTGCTCATATTAAGGAGAGCTCAGCTGAGAGCTTTGTCAGGGCAGCACACACACTGCAGGGGAAGTGCTGGATGCCAGTGAGAGCATCGAGAAGAACCGGGGCACTCCCAGAATGCACCACCATGGGACAGGGGGTGGAGGGTGGTACAGAGGGGTGGAGGCAGTGTGAACAAATGAGAAGAGCATGCACAGAGCCCAGCCAGGGAGCACACAAAGGGAGCATGCTCCTTGAATGTGTTCACAAAATAGCTAAAACGTGACTTCTGCATTGTCCACATCAGGGGTGCAATCTGGATTTCGCGGCCGCGAAAGTGATTCTGAGCTGGAAGAAAATGAAAGTGAGCGGCTGGCCGTGCGGCCGCGAACGTGATCCCGCGCTGGAAGAAAATGAAAGTGAGCGGCAGGCCGCGTGGTCGCAAAAGGGATCGCGGGGAGGGGGAGGGAATTGAAAGTGATCGCGGGGAGGGGAAAAAAGTGACGCGGCCGCGCAGCCATGAAAGTGGCCAGGAGCAGCAGCAGTCAGCGGGAGAAGCTGGACGCGCTCTGTGGTGGAGGAGGGGGAGGGGCATGCATTGAGGCATGGGAGAGTGAGAGAAATGTCAGATGGCAGCTGCACGCGTGAGAGTGAGAGGGGTGAAAAGTGCGCATGAGATGTGCTCTGTGGTGGGGGAGGGGCATGCAATGAGGCATGGGAGAGTGGGAGGAATGCCAGATGGAGGCTGCACGTGTGCACACGCGCGTAACCGCACGCTGGTGGCCGGGAAAAAGCCTTTGGTAGCACTTTAAAAACCCACTTACTAAATGTCTCGCAGGGCGGCGCATGTGATGGCTCAGGCGAGACCTAAAAACCAGTCACTGGCAATGCTTTATTGCCTCCCACGACATGCACATCACAGAAATCCGTTGTCTGAAAAACACAGGAGGACAACAAAACTAGGTCATGGCAGCTCGGCGGTGGCAACACACTTACCAATGATGGTGTTCACTGCACTGCAGGCTGCAGCCTCTGCCAGCCAGAGCTGCCCTCCTTCATCTTCTGCTCCAAGTCATTCTGCAGGCTCCGCTCTGATGGGCGTCTCATCATTGTGACTCGTGACAGCGAACGAGAGACATTTGGCCAGTACATTGTTTCATGATTAGTCATCATGACTCAGGAGAGTGTCGCTTCCTGTTGCAATGCTGACTGCAGTGCTCAGCTGAGGTGAGAGAGACGTGACACCATCGAGTGGAGCCTGTAGAGAGGACTCAGAGCAGAAGATGGAGGAGGGCAGCTCTGGCTGGCGAGTCTGCAGCCTGCAGTGCACACCATCATTGGTAAGTGTTGCCACTGCCGGAGCTTAGAAGAGTGACATCCAGCTACACAATGTGAAGGGGTTTATTATGTCTGTGATCTTACTCTGCCTGCTCACGGTATTCCATGTAGCAGGGCAGAGTGTTTGGGTCACTTCATTAAGCTTCGCGGAGCACGACTCCTCAAACTCCACCCTGCCCTAGATATAAGCAGCATGTCGCAATGGAAACACATGGTACTGTCAGGAACACTGAGAGGGGCCAAAGGGCACATGTGCTCAAAATGTGAACAGAGCAAGGTGGTTTATTGGAGTAGGATGGAGTTGACACTGTTGGAGTTGTTGCAAAAATCATCATTTCTAGAAAGTAGAAATCAATAGACTGGAATTGTCCGAGAACCAGAGCAGCATGTAACTGTGTGCGAATTTGCATAAATTCCCTGAAGTTTACTATAGAGGTATGAATGCTGGTAGAGCAGACCATGTGTATGGACTATAGTGGTAAAGAAAGCGTTCTATAAAATGAGCATTGCAAGGTACCCAGCCACTTGCATACTCCAATTCACAGCAAACTTGGAAATGAAATCCAAAATATTTGTGCTGCTTCTGCACGGCATGCAATAATATGTATGTTCCCAAAGTGAAAAAAACATAAAAAGTGGTTAGGAGTATGATTTTCTGCTGGTGGCCTATTGCTGGTGCTAGCTCACCAAACACAGCATCACCGTGGTTGCTTATGTGACATAAGATGGATGACAAACATGTTGTGATTCTAAATATCAAAAAAATATTGGAGAGATAAATATTGATTTTATATACTATGTAAAGTGCAAAAATATTGACTACAAAAATATAGCAGACTAAAATATCATGATTACCTAGACAGTTATACACAGTTTAAAATGTTAACATTATATTATATGAACTTTAACAAAATACATCTGAAACTACACTAAAATATATAAAATAATATGAAAATGTATTAATACATTTTATTACTTACAAACAAAATTCACATAAATTAAGAAAACAATAAGATAATAAACAGAATATACATATACACATACAATTATTAAAAACATATATATATTGTTATGTGAGCGATTGTATGGATCTTTAAGTGGGTGTGTTAATGGTTGTGTGGGTGTGTGAGGGGTTGTGTGTGTGTGACTGGGTGTGTAAGTGGTTGTATGTGTCTGTTGGGGTTATGTGAGTGGTTGTGTGGGTGTGTGAGTGTGTGTGAGTGGTTGTATAGGAATGTGAGTGTGTGTAAGTGATTTGTGGGTGTGTGAGTGGTTCTGGGGAGGATGTCATCAGTGATGTCATTTGAAATGTCATCAGTGATGTTACTGACCATGTCACAAGTGATGTCGTATACAAGGTCATAAGTAGTGCATAGCTCATGTAACTATAACTGATGCATTTCTATGGTTTTGTGGATGTACAAGTTGAGCCTAACTAGAACGTCCATGTGACCTTTGTTTTTTCAGTGAATTTCTAAGGTTTTTTAAATTTTAGCTCCTAACTAATCTGCAACATTTGAGAGTGGGTGTCTGAGTGGCTTTTTACATCGGTGAGTGGGTGTGTGAGTGGCTGTATTGGTCTGTATGGGTGTGTGAGTGGTCTTGTAGGAGTGTGAGTTGCTGTATGGGTCACTGAGTGGGTGTGTTTGTAATGGTGTTTGAGTGGGTCGATGGGTTGTTTTGAGGGTGTGTGAGTAGATTTATGAGTCAGTGAGTGAGTGTGTGAGTAGATGTATGGGTCTGTGAGTGGGTGTGTAAGTAGCTGTGTGGGTGTGTAAGGGACTGGGTCAGTGAGTGAGTGTGTTGGTGTCTGACTAGCTCTGTGAGTGAGTATCTGAGTGGGTCTCTGGGTGGGTGTGAGAGTGTCTGAGTGGGTCTGTGAATGTCTGCATAAGTGGATTCATGAGTGAATGCATAAGTGTCTGTGTGGGTCTGTAAGTGGGTGTCTGAGTGAGTCTGTGAGTATGTGTGTCAGTGTCTGAGTGGATTTGTGAGGGGTGTGTGAGTATCTCTGTGGATATGTGAGTGAGTATATGATTGAGTGGGTCTGTGTATGAGTGTCTGAGTGGGTCTCTAAGTGGGTGTGAGTGTCTCAGTTGGTCTCTCAGTGAACACACAAGTGTCTGCCAGTGGTATGAGACTGTCTGAGTGGGTCTCTGAGTGTGTGTGTGATTGTCTGAGCAGGTCTATGAGTTGGTGCATGAGTGTTAGAGTGGGACTGTGAGTGGGTGTGAGAGTATCTGAGTGGCTCTGAGAGTGGGTGTGAAAGTGTCTCAGTGGGTATTCCAATCGGGGTGTGAGTGTCTGAGTGATTCTGTCAGTGGCTACATTAGTGTGTAAGTGGGTCTGTGAGCAGGTGCGTTAGTGTCGGACTGGGTCTGTAAGTGGGTGCATGAGTCTCAGACTGGGTGTCTGAGTGGGTCTGTCAGTGGATGTGTAAGTGTCTTAGTGGGTCTCAGAGTGGGTGTGTGAGTGTTTGAGTGGGTCTGTGAGAGGGTGCATGAGTGACTGAGTGGATCTGTAAGTGTGTGTGAGTTTACAAGATAATACTGCTTGACAATGTAGGGGGTTCAATTCCCACTCAGTTTGTTTCCTTTTTGTTGGAGTACCCCTGATGTGCCAGTACCACATCAATAGTATTAACTTTTGTTATACTAGAGAGTCTTTAGTTGTGTGTTGCTTCCTACTGGAGCTCATTTATGAGCAGGTTCATCCCTTTAATCCACTTTTAGTTTTCTTCCTGGTATTTATCCAGGAACCTGAACATAGAGTGTGGTGTTAATGCCTTAAATTAGTGTGGTCTTTGAAGTGAGCTGTAATCATGATGATAGAGTAGGGTTAGTCCAACAATTTGCAACATGATGTCGATGGACAGGTCACTGCAGGGGGATCGATTCTGACTTAGTCTGGTTTGTTATATTGCATTGTTTTTCTTCTCACTGGTTGGTCCTTCTTTAATGGGTTTTAGGAGCCACTGTAAAGCTTTGAATTACAGCTCGCCACTTGAAATTGAGGAATAGTTTCTGTCTATGGTACATATATTTCTGCCAAACTGATCTTGCTTTACTCTTATTTTTCTTCACTTATGGATTTTAGCTTTCATTTTGCACCCGTAGCCTTTCCCTCACTGTTCCCTCTTAGCAGTATCTTCATTTAAACACGGGGGCATATTTATAATAACTGACGCATCTCTGCATATCAGCAGGGATGCGCCAGTTATTTTGCACCCCAGCTCCGCCACCATGGATGCGCCGCATTTATAATGTGGCGCACCATGGGGCAAAAACAGCACAGATGTGTCACGCATCTGTGCCGTAAAAGTGGCGCATTTCTGGAGTTGCGTCGCAAGCGCGACGCAGCTCCAGCAATGCTCTGGGGGGCCCTATCTGCACAATGCTGCGTCAATCCTTACGCCTGCTTCAAGCAGGCGCAGGGTTTTGATGCAGCATGGTCTCAAAAGTGACTGAGTGAAATCTTGTAGATTTCACTCAGCCACTTTTAGGAGGCGTTCCTGCGCCGGAACACCCCCACCTGCCCTGGAACGCCTACATGTGGCGCAGGGCTTTACAACGTGACGCATCTGGGAAATACCCCGCACCATGCCGCAGGATTTGCGCCGCTGCTGCGTCACAAAGGTGACGCAACTGCGGCGTAAATGAAGCGCAAGTCAAACATAAATCTGCCCCATGGTGTTTTGATGCAAACCTTGATATTGCCTCTTGTGCTCCTTTTCCAGTCCGTGTTTTCCTTGAGTGTCCTATGTGGATTGGTGAATTTCGAATCTACGTTGACGAATACCGTGCTGTGCCCTCAGTTGGTGGTAATGATGATTAGAGAATGAGAGGGCTATATAATAAGTCTTCTATCGCTGCGGTAATTTGGTTTGTCTGTTTAGGAGGTTTATGCAGAAACGCAATGTTTAACTGTAAGTTTTATCATATGGGGAACCTCTTGCGGTACTGGGTTGATAACGTTATACTTTAGCTAGAAACTTAGGGGCATATTATCAAGAAACAGCGTTAAAATGATCGCCACTCTAGCGGCAGAAAACTGCCGCTAAAGCGGCGATAATAGGCTTGATAATATGCCCTTGAGAATTCCCATAGAAGCCCATGTTCTGGTGTCAACATGGCCTTCTATTGGAATTCTCTGCGGCATATTATCAAGCCCATCATCGCCGCTTTAGCAGCAGTTTTCTGCCGCTAATTTTAACGCCGTGCTTGATAATATGCCCCTTAGTAGCCTTGTTTTTATTTATCTTTCGTTCTGCATAGTTTCATGACTTTTTGAGGCGGAAACACATTCTTTTAAGCATAAGAATATGCATTTTGGATTTTCCGCATTTGGTAGGCTGCACTCAATGGGATGTTATATTCTGTATGCTTACTTTCTTTTCCCACATTTTTTCTTGTTTTCTTTAGTTGTGCAATATACTCGTTGTTATTCTGTACCGACTGTTGTCAGTTACGCTGATGTTCCTGAACGGCTCAGAGCCATGAATTGGTAAGACGGTAATAAGCACAATGTTAAAGTAGTGGTGCATCTAGCAGATTGAGTTTGTGAGTTATGGACAACATTTTGAAGATGCAGACATCAATATTATCAGTGATGACAAAGGGTATTATGGAGGCAATTTGAGTGATGGGACACCAATATGGTTTATTTCGCTTCAGGCAATCATATATGGAGAGAACTATTTCCATATGAATGAGAGAATGGTTTGTTTTTATGTAGGGTTTTGAGGTTTCATTATTTGTCCCGTATCGCTTGTTTCTTTTAGCCTCAGGTAATGATTCACATCATGTTGCAGGGGTGGCTCCTCCATTAGGGTGGAGAAGCGTCGCCCCACTGCTTTCTCGCAGTGCAAGAAGCAGAAACATAAAATGGTATTTTAAATACCATTTTTTGTTTCTGCTTCCCGCACTGCAAGAAAGTAGAAGGGCATGTCTGGTTGGGGGTGGGCGCGTGTGCGGGTCAGAGTGGCTTTTCTAATGCTGTGGGCCCTGACTGTTTGGTCAGCTCTCTGGGCCCGACAAACCAGTCATGCGCACTCTGCTTTTCTCTATGTAGGCTGCAATGAGCCTACATAGAGAAAATAGCCTCCCCATAGGCGCCTGGCTGGGCGCCGTCCGCACCAATCACAACGCTGCCATTTCAGTGTTGTTATTGGCTTAGGAGAGGGGAGGGAGGATGCGCGTGGCTGCTTCCTGTTCCGCAGGAAAACACTGGACCCAGCCAGGAGCTGAGTAATTAAACTAAAAAACCTCCGCGAGCCTGCACAACCCACCCGCCCACCTGTGAGTCATGCCAGCCGGGACTGTCATGTTGTGCTTTTTACAGTTACTCATATGGTTAGGATTTTCATTATTGCTTACTGTTGTGTTTTTAGGATTGGATGTCCATACGTACCACATTAGATTGGTTCTACAGTGCAGGGTTTGGAACTTCTGAATCGTGTTCTATATGCTTTATTTGTTTACTATTGGGGACTTTGGTGAGTTTGAGCTCCCTTCTTTCTTTTGCACTTCCTTTTGGTGATTTGCATTGCAGTTTTACCTTTCCCATATGCTAGATTTTAGGCTCACTTATGTATCTACTTTACTAACACTTTTTTTTGGGTTATACTTTGCCTTGTTTGCCTTTTAGCAATGCCATAATCTGTTTGTTTTAACTGCAACTATACATGGTGGTCATCTGATACTATCACCTTAAAGGTGATGATGTAAACAATAGATACAAATAATCGTCTTCTGATGTTTTACATTCCCATGTACTATGTCTTTGCAGCCTATAAAAATATATCTCATGGTTTTTATGTTTTTTGTTTTGCCTTTCTTTCCTTTTAGCCTTAAAGAAGAGGAGACAGGATTCTGCAAAACATGTGTTCTCAAGGTCAGTGCTTTAATATTGTAAAGGTTATTTCAGAGCTTTAATTTATGAAATTCTGTTGGCTAGCTAAGTGCCTCAGTTTGTGTATTTGTGCTAACAACTTAATGCTGGATACAAAGTAACCCAGCTATACTTGTGCCTGAGATACTAAATATAAAGATATCAGATAAACAATATACTTATGATGTTATGTGTCTTCATATTATGATTTTGACTCCCTACTCCGCCCATTGCATTTGATTGAACTTTTGTCAGCAGGATAAACTGACAAACAGTGGGTGAGTGAGCAGGTCCATTACTCAGTTTATCCAGTTCAATTTGTGTTCCTGATTGCTGTAAGCTGAGAGGAACCCCAAAGGACTGGACATGCTCTTTTGAACCAAGGACAAAGTAGTGGACCCCACAGGCCGATTGGCTGACCTCCTGTGTGGCTAGAGCAACACAACAAGCTGCAAAGTTCTTTTTCTTGAAGTGACCAGTTGTCTAGTGCCAAATGGGACTGAACCGTACAAGCAGTCCCCTAAATCCTAAGAGGCTTATAAGTGACCCAAATGAACTACTCCAGAAGCCCTAAAAAGTTGGGAGTTACAAAATGTTTGAACTTCCAGAGCATCAGCAGGACCTCGTTGCAAAGGTTTCCAATTTTGATGCAATTTCTTTATATAACCCTTCAGGCTTGCCACTCTGGAGGATTTTGAGCTTCATAAAAATAGAGTAAAGTCAGAAGGTGATCTCTTTGACCAGGATGAGTCACTTTGTGTCTATGGCCCCAGTTCCATCATGTTTGGCCTGTAATCATGCCTCAGCCCCAGTCTACGCTTCCATAGGCTATCATTGTGCTTAGTGCTTTTTGGTGCTATCTTTACTTAAACATTTTTAAAAAATTGTATTTCTGGTTGCCCTTTTTGGGCTTTTGTTGTTGCGTCTCATGCTGTTTATTGAACCTTACTCTATTCTTCAAATTAATTTGGTTTGGGAATTTTATCGGTTGATTTTTTGGCTTTATTACTGTTTTTGGTACTGCATAATACTTCACACATTGCCTTAAGTTAAGCCTGCCTGCTCTTTGCCATAGCTACCAGGGGTTTAGGCTGAGGTAGATTTTGTGACATTTAGGGTTCACCCTTGTACGTTGGTGTTGTTATTACTTGATCCCACTGTCTTACAGTTAACCAAACAGAATAACTGGAAGGTCTATCATGAACCGGCTCGTTGATTGACGGCGCAGCAGATCAACTTGTCAGACTGAAATGCCTTGCCCCTATTCCAGCCCTGAAGTCCAAAAGTCTGCCCCAATAACAAAGCCTGCTAGTGGTGGACCTAGCCTGGCAAACGAGTTCTGATGCAACGTTGGGCTGACAGATGCTCTCTACCACTTTAACTAGCGAGTGAAAAGAATACAAGAAGAAAATGGAAGCATCACATTTTCATCCTGGAGATAATGAGTCTTTTATAGAAATAAAATCTGCCTTTCATGCACACTTTAAAATAAATGTTACTGGTTTGCAGTTAATATACTCGCTGTAACCTGGTACTCATTTAAACGGAAGGATGAACAGCTAAGATGGCCATGGTAAAATCTAAACATGTGACCAGCAGAGTGACACAGTTTTAAGTAGTTAGTTCTTAATGCACCACGCTCTTTTAAAATATCCAAAGATACATTTAGAATTTTAGAATGTTACTTAGGAAATAGAAAAGTGAGAGGAAAAGCAGTACATATAATGGATAAAACTAGTTATATTTGCTGACTAGGCATAATCCTCTCTATGTGAGCTCATACACTATTAAATGACATAGACATGTCAGAAATACACTCGAAGTTCCTGAAGTCAGAGGTATCTTATAGCTGTGGCATCATTGTCTATTTCGTCACTAATGTTGACATCATTGCACACTGCAAATGGCAATTATATCTGTTTATAGGACCTGTGCAAAGGGAAGAATCCTCCATGACATACAGTAGCTGTTTTTGTTTCAGTTCTTTTGATTGACTAAGTGCCTGGATGTGGATGAGCCTATATGTGTGAGAAAAGAATACCTCCACTCGACCTAAGATGTTAATACCTGAAATTGGTGTGGGATCAACAATTCATGAATAGGCTAGTCCTATTTTGCACATGGTGGCCCTATTTAGTATCTGATGGTTATCCCTTGCATGAATTGCCTGACCGTTACATGCAAACAACACCCCCGGATTAGGAACTATCCTAAACATATGGGGGCATTTTATCAACAAACGGAGAAAAATATTGCTAAGCGTGCTTAGGCTTAGCGCTATTTCAGTTATCGCTGGCTATCACTGGAATGTATCGCCTGGATAGCGCATTCTTAACAACGCGTTTCTCCAAGGCGATATAAATTCCAGCAATAGCGGCGAAATGCAGGAATATCGCTGGAAATCCAGCGATATTCCTGCAGCGATAGGGAAAACCTTGTAAATAACCCCTGGTGGTCGTAGCACGAATATCCACCCTCCTTAATAAAGATAGCTAAGTCTGAAAATGATCAGATTTTAGCTTACGGCGATAACCGTGGTTAGCGTGGATTTTATTATCGCTATGTGTGTCAGGGCAATGCTTTTAAATATCGTGATGTGAATTCAGCAATATTTTACATGTTATGTGTGGAAATGCCCACTTTGCATCTCATTAGAGATGCAAAGCTAGGCATCGGTAAAAAGGCTGCAAACATGCGCTAATGCATGTTAGCACTGCCTTGTAAATAGCCCAAAACATTATCTCCGCTTTTTTGGCTTTTAAGGAGATAAGGCCCTTGATAATATGCCCCGTGGTGACCAACACTCAGTGGCTCTGTCTTGAATGTTACGGCTTTTCGTGGCCTGTATTCATCTCTCATGGCATGCTGTTGCCTGGGATGTGATGGCTATCCCTTGTATAGGGTTATCTAATCCTTGTCATTTGTAGTTTTTGGCATATGATGGGCATGCTTCGTCTATAGTGTTGGACCTAGCCCATTTTGCAGAGTTATCCCTAAACCTTGTCCCTTCTTCCTCCTATTTTTCTGACCTTCTTTTGTCAGCTTTAGGACTTTGGTTACTTTAACACTGCTAATCAGTGCCAAAGAGAATATGCTCTCTCCTCTAAAACATAGTGGGGCAGATTTACAAGCCCTGTGCGCCACTTTTGCGCCGCCGTTGCGTCACTTTTGTGACATAGTGGCGGCGCAAAGCTAGCGCCATGTTGCGGCAGATTTACAACGTGACGCATCTAGGGAGATGCGTCACGTTGTAAAGCCCTGCGCCACATTAAACCTGCGTCAGATTTAATGTATGCAGGGTGGGCGTTACGTCGGGAAAAGCCTTGCGAAAGTGATGCAGTGAAATCTACGAGATTTCACACAGTCACTTTTCCGACGCTGGTGCGTCAAATCCTTACGCCTGCTTCAAGCAGGCGTAAGGCGTGACGCACCATGTTAGGGATAGGGCAGGTTGGAACAGTGCTGGAGTTGCGACACAACTTCAGCACTGCACCAACCTTACGCCGGCAGATGCGTCACGCATCTGCTTGTCCTTGCGCCACGATGCACTGCATTGTAAATGCGGCGCATCTGCAGTGGCGCAAGGGCAAACTTGCGTGACGCATCTTCCCTGGCGCATCCCTGCTGATTTGCAGGGATGAGCCAGGGAACGTAAATCTGCCCCAGAGTGTTTGTTTTCTCCATGATTGGCATATTTGGTTGACTGATTAGTCCCTAATACAGTGCACTACATATGCCCCGGGCCTGTAAATCAAATACTGCAAGTGAGCAGGCAGCACTGATTGTGCAACCCACCTGAGTATTTATTTATAAGTAGTAGTAGAAGGAGGTGAACCATTTGGGGAATAACAGGGTGTATACAATGTTCAGATCATAATGCAGAGAAATCCAGCAAATACATTTGTGGGAGTACAAGGTCAGTACAAGATGGATAGCAGCCAGTCAGTCCAAAGTTTAGCTGCAACGAAAAAAAGCAAAGCCACTGAGCAGTGTGTGCAATGCTTGATTTATTGAAGAAACTTGCCTATTAAGAAGGTTTTGGCTTCCTTTTAAAATATTGACACAAAGGGAATTTTTCTGATGAAAGCCTGCAGCGAGCTCCAGATTCTTGGTGCTGCACCAGAGAAAGCATGATTGTAAGTTCTCTCCTTTAGGAAGCAGAGTGGCTGGAGCACAAAGTCTCTGGCGAACCTGGAGTTTCTGGCTCCTCCAGAAACCGTGATTTTCTGGGAAATATATGCTGGGGATTTCGTGCTTTGTGGGTGATACATGCCAGTTTGAGTTGCATTCTGGCTTCAAGAGGAAGCCGGTTCAGCGCCTTCAGATGCGGCAAAATGTGGTCGAATTTGTTTGATCCTGTTAAGAGTCTGGTGGCGGCGTTGAGGCGCGCTTTTACGGGGCCATGGAGATCTTGGGCCGGCCTGAAAGGGTTGAGCATCTGTATTCGATTCAGGAGATAACTAATGTCTGGACTGCCATTTTTAGGTCCAAGGCATTGAGGGAAGGTTTTAGTTTCCCCAGGTAGCTCTGGTGAAACCTGGCAGTTTTAACCATCGAGTTGATGTGGTCTAGCCTATTCAGGTTGCTATCCAGGGCTATGCAGAGAGTTTTGGCAGATTCCACTATAGTCGGTGTGCAGATTAGTGCTGTGATTGACTTGGTTCATTCCCAGATGTCAGTGTTACTTTTAGGGGGAGATTAGAAGGAACTCCGTTTTCTGTGCATTTAGTTTGAGCTGGTTGCAGGCGAGCCATTGAACTGTCAGCTTTAGGGCCTCTTTAAAGAGTAGATCTCCTCTAGAGATGAGAATTTGATGTAGCTCTGGGTATCATCGGCATACATGTGGAAGGAGATGTTGGCGGTACATAGTAATTCAGCTAATGGTTCAAGGTAGAGATTGAAGAGGGTTGGGGAAAGAGTTGATTCTTGGGGGACTCCAATCGTTTTCGGGGAAGGAACAGATAGATTACTATTGACTAAGAATCTCTCGGTGCTGTTCCGAAGGAAGGATCTATACCATTCGAGAACAGTTCCCCTTACTCCCATACTGAATTCAAGGCATTCAAGTAGTTTCTCGTGGTTGACTGTGTCGAATGCCGAGGATAAATCCAGTAGAATTAGGAGACATGTTTTGCCTTGGTTAAGGGCTTGGGGAGCATCATCCACAATATGGAGAATAGTATAGTAGTTTCCGTGCTGTGCCCAGGCCTGAATCTGGATTGGAATTCGTCTAGCAGATTAAAGTTGGTAATATGTTGGCTCAGTTGAAGTTGCACACATTTCTCCAGAGCTTTCGCAAGAAGTGGGATATTGGATATTGGTCTGAAATTGTCTGGAGTAGCAAGATTCAAGGTGGGTTTCTTTAAGATGGGGACGACTTGACCGGCTTTTAGAGACTCATGTTTGGGCCATTGTAGTAGGGAAGCGTTGATTATTTAGTCCAAATGGGAATGATAAATTGGGAGGTTGCGGCCACGCAGCTGGAGGGGAGTGGGTCATTAAAGTGGTTATTCGGATTTAAGGAGAACAGAATTTTCGAGATGGAATGGTCATCATATAACTTGAAGATAGACCAGTGTGCTTGGTTCTTGGATGTTTTCTGGGGGGGAAGAGAGGAGAGATGGGACCTGGCAGGAAGAGTTCGTATGTTGGTGGCAGAATTAAGATATTTTCCTAGGAAGGTAATTTTGGCTGTAAAGAAGGAGAACTCCTCACGGGTTATTAGGGATTTTGAGGTTTCTTTGGAAGTTTTAGCCAGTTTGTTAGATTGGTGTTTGACCATTTCAAAGAGCTTACAAGGTCTGTTCTTAGCATTTTCCAGTCCCAATCTAAAGAACTCTTTTTTTGATTTGAGGGTGTTCCTGTTGGAAGCATTTCTGGTCTGTTGGAGAAGTTTTAGTTGAGAGGCTGAGGGGTGCTGTCTCCAGGTTCTTTCTGTTAGCTGGAGGGTTCTCCTTTCGTTGTTGAGGGATCAGTTGAACCAGAGGTTTTTATCTTTAACTCTGGATCTTTTCAGCTTTAGCAGAGCAAGATCATCAATTATGTCAGACATAGTTGAGTTGTAGTGTTCTGTAAGGTCATTGACCTCTGAGAGATTGGGGGGGAGGTCATTCTCGTAACGTGCAGCCAGCTTCTCCAGATCTATGCTCTTTGTGTCCCTGAGCCAGAGTTTTGGTTTCACAGGTTGTGCTGGCCTTGTCTTGTGGGTGCCAGGCAATAGGAAGGTAATAGCGTGGTGGTCAGACCAGTCGCATGGATCTATTGAGTTTAGCCTGACCGCCATTGCCTTAGCAATGATCCATTCCAGTGTGGCGGCTTTTGTGTGAGTTGGTAATGTGCAGGCTTGAGTAAGTGATTGGTCAGCAAGGAAGTCTTTGAGGACATTAACCTGAGGGTCATTGAGGTAATTCTAGTACAGATTAAAGTCTCCGAGGAAAATGTCATTGGAGTGGGGGAATCCTTAGCTATAATGATTTCCATGAGGTGGTCGATGAAGGTGTCGTTCTTGCCTGGGGGGTAGTAGAAGATGTGCAGTTTGCACAACTTGGTAGCATTGTTACATATGGAGAGTGCAAGTTATTCACAGGAGTCGGTGGGTTCAGCGTGAAGTTCAGTGACGAGGAGGTCTCAGTGGTAAATGCAAGCAATGCCTCCCTCTTTTTTTAATTGCCTGTCAAGCCTTATGATGCTATAATTTGACGGGACCAACAAATCTAGGTAAGGTGACGATGATTCATTGAGCCATGATTCAGTAAGGATTGCACCTTCAGATTTTTGGCTCAGGATGAGAGCGATGATGTCGGAGACATGCTTTGCTGCTGATCGGCAGTTAATTAGGAGAACGGAGAGAGGAGGATCAGTGCATGTTTTGTGAGTTAGGGAGCAGAAGGGTACTTGCGCTAAGTTGTTGCTGTTTACTCGTCTGTTACGGAGAGTTGATGGTCTATTAGAGTTGATTGTAACTGTGTGAATTAAGCATTCTTCTTTCTTGTCTGTAGGACTGGGGGCGTCAGGAGAGGGCTTATAGGATAAGAGGAGGGCTTGAATTTTGTCCTCCAAGAGGTAGTTGGGATGCTTGCGAGGGCAAAGGTGTCTAAAGGCTAGCAGCAAGAGTTGAAGGAAGGGTGTTGCATTGTAATCACATTATATTTCCTATCTATCTTTTTCTTTAATGTTGTTGTATATTTATGATTGCAGCGCATGCTGCTCTTTTAATGCATTCCATTTGGAACTGTAAGTATCAACAGTTCTCCAGTTTATTCTGCTGGAGATCTTGATAGATGAAGTACTGTGCCTCACTTCATTAAACCTATTTTATAAGTTTCATGCTTGGCACTCTTTTGAACTTTACAAATTGGCGATGAGGGGTACCTGCTACTTTTGGGAGGCACAGGAGCGGTACATTCATCTGATTTTTGGATTTTTCCTGAATACTGGATTTCAACTTTCTCCAATTCGTTGGATATTGGATACTTATTGCGGCTTGGAACTTGGTACTCTTCAGCGGGTAATTTTCTACGAAATTTGGGCCCTTCTAACCTGCTGTGAACGCTATCTACGAATTTTTACAAATATACTCAATTATTCAAAAATCAACAGCGACGCGTGCACTCGGCGCAAGCTCCTGCCATGGATACCTGAATCGTGTTCCAGCGCGAGGTGTTCGGAGATCGGGAACCATAGATACCTGGAGCGTGTCTCGGCGCAAGCTCCTGTCCGCTTACCTCATTGCAGCTCGCAGAACGGAAACCATGGATACCTGAAGCGCGTCTCAGCGCGAGGTGTCCCTTACAGCTTGGAGTCTGGATTCGACGTGTATCAACTGAACGTCGTGTCATCATCACGCACGCAAAGGACCGTGACGTCCTATGTCATCTCCTGTCACTTCAGGAAATGGATTTGTATTAGTAGCACATTAACACGGAGCGTTGGTTCAAATTGCAAATAACTCGCTCTCAGTATGATTACGAATTACGAAGCGCGCACTTGTTGAGATTAGTATTTCCGGCTGATTTACAAAACGCTCAAATTTCACGAGGTACTTTTATAAAATATTACTTTTGTTCGTTATTGAGATGGAAATTTCCTCCTGATTTACAAAACGCGCAGATTTCAACAAGTACTATTATGAAATGCTACTTGTATTTTTCCTGCACACCACGCTGAACAGCCTATATTGAACAGTTTTAGAAATCACACGATAATACCTTATGTTTTTATATTATTTAATTTGTGTTTTCCTGTTTAAATGGATGTTTAAATTGTATACATCACTTCTTATATACTTACTGACTTATGGAGTGCATAATTCTTTTTATGTAATTTGTTAAAGCTGCTTAAATCTACATACCAATATATATTAATTATACAGTAATTCACTCATATTGACATCTGTATGAGGCAGTATGCAGTTTGATCCCCCAACTAAATTCCTCCAATCTAAGGGTGACCCTCCCATTCCATGGATCAGATGGAAGGAAGAATTCCGAACATATTTAAAAGCTATTGATGGAGAAAGAATGGGAAATGAAAGGAAGAAAAGTGTTTTTCTTCATTGTTTAGGTTCTGAGGGACAAGCTGTGTTCAGGGCACTTCCTGTAGTACAAGGAGATCTAGGGGGATTTGATGAGGCTATGTTACGTGTAGAAACATGATTTAAACCTACCACTAGCATTGCGCTCAATAGATATAAATTTTGCACTAGAGCACAAAGAGAGTCAGAATCATTTGATGATTTTTTAACTGCACTCAGAACATTAGTGATTTCTTGCAATTTTGGAGCCATATCTGATGAGATGATTAGAGATCTGATTATTGTGAATGTTCGAAGTAAGAAAACGCAGGAACAGCTATGGATATTAGGTAATCCAAATTTGCATGATACAATTGCTACTGCAAAAGCATTTGAGCAATCCGACAAATGGATGAAAACCATACAAGATGTAAATTCTAAAGGTATGAAATGTGAAACAGTTTGTGATGAAGTATGTGCGATGAATAATACCAGTAATACTAGTAAAAATATTCAGGCAGGAAAATTTGGAGGAAAAAACATTATTTGTTATAGGTGTGGTAGTAACAACCATGTGGCCTCGTTCAAGTTTTGTCTGGCAATAGGAAAACATAGGAAAACAATGTAACAAGTGTGGAAGAGTAGGACATTTTTCCAAGGCGTGTAGGGATGAAAAAAAGAAATACTTTGATAAGAATAGGAACCCTAATAAGAACGGTGAAGTTTCATGTGTAAAATCTGAGCAACCATGTGAAGTTACTTGTCCTAGATGTGAACATTCATCTTGTAATGATTCCCAAGTAGATAAAGGGATTGTTGTTTCATTAGTGAATGTAAGTAGTGTTGAGGGTGAAGTACTGAGTTCTCCTAAATGCATAGTTAGATTTTTGGGTGAGGAACTCAAACTCATGGCTGAGTCAGGATCTCCTTGGACTATTGTAGCAGAATATTATTTCAATGAGAACTTTTCTGGTAAAAGATCTGTTGAGGATTTGTCTCCTCCTGACATTGTGGCCCAAACTTTCGATGGTTCGGCTATTGATTTTATAGGTTTGTGGCTTCTTAAATTGAATTTAAAGGGAGGTCTGCTTTGATCAAATTGTATGTTGCCAAAAAAGGAGTTAATGTACTAGGTTGGAGAGACCATTGGAAATTGGGAATCATTCTTAATCCTCGGAACGAAGAACCAGTTATGGTAGTTGAAGAAAATGTGAACAATTGTGAAGTGGAAAGAGAGTTTTCTGATGTTTTTTCAGAAAAATTAGGAAAGCTTAAAGGTTTTACGCATGTTATCAAACTCAAACAAGGTGCATCTCCAGTTAAACAAAAGTTAAGGAATGTCCCTATCAATGTTGGAGAAGAGTTAGGAGAAACTTTTGAAGAAATGTTAAGGGGTGGAGTGATTGATGAGAGTCGTCTGAATGGGTTTCTCCAGTAGTTCTTGCACGAAAACCTGACAAATCCTTGAGAATGTGCATTGATTTAAGAGCTTTAAATGCAAATATTATCATTGATTGTCATTCTCTACCAAACATAAATGAAGTTGTAAGTATGTTGGGTGGAGCCACTGTGTTCTCTACACTTGACCTTAGGTCAGCATATCACCATATAGAGTTGGCAAAAGAGTCTAGACACTTAACAGCATTCATCACCCCTCAGGGACTATTTCAGTTTAAGAGGATGCCGTTTGGATTGGCGTCGGCGGCGTCCGTTTTTCAGAGGTCTATGTGCCATTTATTCAAGAACATGGAATGTTATGTCAAATGTTTTCAAGATGACATTTTGATCTTCTCTCCGAACAGAGAAGCTCATACAGAACATCTCAGAAATGTTTGTAAGGTTCTCAATAATTATGGTCTCACTCTCAAAAGCAAGAAATGTAAATTGTATCAAGACTCTGTTGAGTATTTGGGGCATACAGTATCCAAAGAAGGAGTTTTTCCAAAAAAGTCTCTAGTTGATGCGATTTTGAAGGCACCTGTTCCAGATTGTAAAGACAAGCTTCTTTCCTTTTCAGGACTATGTGAGTATTACAGCAAATTCATCAAAGATTTTGCTACAAAAATGGAACCCCTTAGTGAACTGTCTAGGAAGAATGTAGAATTTGTTTGGGGAAAAAGACAGCAAGATGCTTTTGAGAATATTAAATCTGAGATGTTGAGTGCCCCAACGCTCAAACAATTCTGCACGAACAAATTGTGTGTGCTAACTGTTGATTCAAGCCTTTATGGGTTAGGTTGTGTGCTGTCTCAAAGCGGTGGAAGAGAAGAGTGGAATGTTGCATTTGCGTCTCGCACCCTCAGTATCACAGAAAGACGTTATGCAGTTATTGAAAGGGAGTTGTTGGGATTTGTATCGGGAATTGAGCACTTCCGCAATTATATATGGGGTGCTAGATTTGTTTTGAGGACAGATCACAAACCGTTAGAATCGATCTTGTCACCAGGTGGTGGTTCTAAAGCCACTGCTCGCATTGCCAGGCTCATGTCGCGTTTACAGGAGTGTACTTTTGATGTTGAATTTGTTCCTGGTAAAATTAATGTAACGGCAGGTTGTTTGTCAAGGCTTCCTTGCGATTCTGAGGTTGAGTGAGATGACGACGAAGTAGTTACTAATATTTCTGAGGTAACTTCAGGTAAATTTGGGTCCATCACTGAGGAAATGTGGAAGAGAGCTATGAAAGAAGACGCTCTCTTATGTAAAATCATGGATTATGTTAGGATAGGATGGCCATCGAAGCATGATATCCCTGTTGATATTTTTCCTTTTTGGAAAGTTTCTGAAGAACTTTTTATTGAGGGTGATTTATTTTTTCGGCAAGGAAAGTGCATTTCTCCTTCTTCTCTTCGTACCTACATCCTGTCGGTGAGTCATGAAAGTCATTTAGCAATGTCTTCTATGAAGAGGTTGATTAGATCTGTGTTCTGGTGGCCTGGGTTAGATAGATTTGTAGATAAGGTTGTCAGAGAGTGTCCTGAGTGTGTGAGTAGTGATAAAATGTGTAAGTGTGATCCTGCTCCCCTCATTCCAGTAAAATGGCCTGATCAACCTTGGAAAAAGTTAGGTTTGGATATTGCTGGTCCTTTCAATTTTTTACCACAAGATTGTAGGTATGCTTTAGTATTGATTGACTATCATTCGAAATGGCCGGAAGTCAAACTTGTATCTCATCCTACTACTGAAAGTGTAATCGTGTTTCTTAAAGAGGTCTGTGCTCGAGAAGGTTAACCGGAAACAATCATTTCTGATAATGGAGTACAATTTAAATCCCATGAAATGTTACAATTTCTTAAGTTCTGCAATATCAAACACATAACCACAGCATTGTATGAACCCCAGGGTAATGGACAGGTTGAGAGGTACAACAGGGTCCTTAAACAAGATATTTTGTGGGCACGGAATTTTGGTACTTGTTGGAAGGACAAGTTAAGAGAGAAGCTGTGGTTGTACCGTATAACCCCTCACACTACCACTAGAATTTCACCTTTTCGAATTCTGAGGGGTAGAGATCCTATTTCAAATTGTGTCCATGGTGGTTCTAAAAAAGAGTGAAGTATAGTAACTCTAATGTTTCTTTCAATGATGTTGCTCGGAGAGTGGAAGACAAACAAGGGAAAATTAAACTAACTATGATCTCCGTATGAAAGTGAAAGAACCGTCTTTCTCAGTGGGAGAGTGGGTCAGGATACGAAGGCCTGGTTTTGTACATAAAGGTGGATCAAAATTTGGAAAACCTATTAGAATTGTTAAAGTAAATTATAACAGTGTTTTCACACAAGATGGTAAAACATGGAATGTTAGACGTGTTTCAAAATGTGTTAGTAATAAATCGTGATTTTCCTTAGGGGAGAAATGTGTTGCATTGTAATCACATTATATTTCCTATGTACCTTTTTCTTTAATGTTGTTGTATATTTATGATTGCAGCGCATGCTGCTCTGTTAATGCATTCCATTTGGAACTATAAGTATCAACAGTTCTCCAGTTTATTCTGCTGGAGATCTTGATAGAAGAAGTACTGTGCCTGGAGGACTGGGGGCATCAGTAGAGGACTTATAGGATAAGAGGAGGGCTTGAATGTTGTCCTCCAAGAGGTAGTTGGGATGCTTGCGAGGGCAAAGGTGTCTAAAGGCTAGCAGCAGGAGTTGAAGGAAGGGCTTGGTGAGTGGGGGAAGAACTGAGTTCTGGGAGAGCTTGATATTCGAGATAGATTGTTCTGTGAGGTTAAGGATGCTTTTCAGTTCAAGAATAGTTATGGATGCTCTGAGCTATGTTGGTTGCTCTGAGGTTCAGAGTTTCAAGGTCCATAAGTGAAGGTTGAACTTGCGGGAAGGTGACCAGTGGGTCAGGACTTATTCTGCTGGCATGGTTGGGTAGCCTGGCAGTGGAGCTCGACCACCCTGTGTCTATGTTTCTGAGAGGAGAGGTGTACAATGGGCTAGGTACACTCCGCAGGGTGGACAAAAGGTTATTGGGGCGGGTATCCGCTGCACTCTGAGTGACTAGTGTGTTAGTCACTATGAGTGATGGAGAGGAGTGAGGGTTGGAAGAGGGTGGCGGTGGCATTGTCTTATTGAGAAATGATAGAGTTTGGGGGGGAGTAGAGGGAGGTTCACTTGTAGATATAGGGGAGATGCTGCTCAGAGTGTCGTCTTGCGTGGGGAACACCAAGTGTTGAGTTGGGTCAGTCTGAACCTTAGGAGAGGGTGTGCAAGTGGGAGTGGCTGTTGCTTTGGTGGACATTAATGGGACACCCTTAGCCTTGTCCTTAGAGCTGCATTGACCGGAGCTATGAGAAGAGTCAGATGGCGACAGCAGGTGGTGGGGGAGCATAGAGGAAAAGGAGGCATGCACATGTTTTTAAGGAAGGGAAAAAAGTCAGCAAATTTGTTGAGATCTGTGTTTAACGCTTTGATCAGAACTGTGCCGTTTTTGTATAGGGTAATGGTAAGGTCAGCTCTTAGATTATGGGAGGGCACAATCGTGAGTTTGAGCGCCATACAGAATGGTCCTGGATTCATGTACGTTAGGTAGGTTAGATAAGCTGCGCGCCATAGTGCTGTTTTTCTTGTGTAGAAAATAAGGTCATTGATAATTGTCCCCTTGTCGGCGTTAAAGTCTCAGCGTGTCTTCTCAGGAGGGTATGTTTGAAGGTTTTAACAGTGGTCCTGGAGAGGTTAGGAGGATATACGATAGTGTAGGAGTTGCCCCCTGTTGCATTCAGGCAAGAGCCTGCCAAACTGGTGAGAGAAGGTGGATTGGTGAGGCCAGGAGGGCGAACTTTGATAGGCTGCAGGAGTGGTTCAAGCGTTAATTCAGAGAGATTCCTACTTTGGGGCACAGTCAGGGATGGCTGCTGAGTTGCTGGGCGTCAGGAAGAGTGACAACCTACATTAGATTCTGAGCACAGGTAGCATGGGCGACACCCATTCATGGTGCTGATTGATCATGAGGAGGGGAACAGTTCAAGCAGTGAACGGCCCTTTTTAATCCAGTAGGTTAACAACAAGGTTGTCCTTGTGAGGCTGACCCTGCCTAAGGCAGTCGACAGGTCATCAACAGAGGAGGGCGGGGAGCAGCCCAAGAGCTCATTGGCCCAAAAGTTTACTGTCGGACAGCTGGCAGTCCGGTTAGTTCAGGAACTCCAGCTAGCAGGGTGAGTAGGACAGTGCGATCTGGCTATGGGCAGATGAGTTAAATCAAGTATATACATTAAGAAGTGTTCAGACAGTAAATCAGAAGGGCAAGCAGATGGTAGGTATTTCTCCCGGTCTCTCAAGGAAGGTTCCCACAATGCCCCAAATGCAACTATCCTCCTGCGTTTATATACATCAGAGGCAGGCAGGAGCCAAAAAGTAATCCGTAGCTGGCAGAGGCAAGAAGGAGCATTAGTAGCCCTTTAAAATTGTCATAGACCTGCTACTGCAGTGTCTGTTTGTGCAGTTTAACCCCTTCTATGCATCAGACAAGCGGGAGCTATCCGAAGCATACGTGCTCATGGGCTTCAGATGGCTTTTGCGCGTCCGACGCCAAGGATTCCCTTTCCCCCCTAAACAGCTTCGGAAGCTGAGGAAGAGCTTCCCCAGGTCCAGATGCTGTTTAGTTGGTTTCCCTGAAATGACGATCAACCCGCACATCACACTGATGTCATTCCAATGAAACCGAAACTGAAACGAGCTGATATGCTCATTTCAGTTTCACTTTCTACGTGCTCAGGGGGCTATCTCAGCCCCCACAGCACATAGAAAGAAAGGGAAGGTATCATTGGAAAGGATAGAATCTCTCCTTACCAATGGTACCCCTCCCTACTGGGTCCCTGCTTGTGGATCGCCCCAGGAGGTCGAGCCCCAAGCAGGGATCCACCCACTGGACAACAGGGAGGGGGAGTGGCCCCTTGGGCAAGGGCCTTTGCTCCCCCCAATTGTTTTGCGCAAAATTCAGTCTTCCTGCCCTCCCGGGGAAGGGGGGGAGAAAGCCCACTAGATTCCAGGTTTTTTTTTTTATTGGATGTAGGGGTGGGGATGGCCTAGATGGGCATGCCAATGCCCCCACCCCCCCACAAAATTCTAATCTTTTTGTCCTCCCTGGGTGGCAGAAAGCCCACTAGATGCAGGGGAGTATTTTTTTATTGGATTTAGGGGTGGGGGCTGCCAGAGATGGGAATGCCAATGTACCCACCCCCTGTAAAATTCCACAGTCTTTCTGCCCCCCGGTAGTCAGATGGGAGGTGCATCCCTCGATCTGCCCCCGGGGTGGCAGAAAGTCCACTACATGCCAGGGATTATTTTTTTATTCGATTTAAGGGTGGGGGCTGCCCAAGATAAGCATGCCAATGCACCCACACCCCCAAAATTCCACAGTCTATCTGCCCCCCCGGGAGGCAGGAAGCCCACTAGGCACCAGGGATTGTTTTTTTTATACATAGAGGGGGGGGGTCTGCCCAGAATGGGCATGCCAATGCCTTCACCTCCCAATAAAAAAATGCCAAAGCCTTTCTTCTTTCCCAGGGAGGCAGATGGGTGCAATAGTCCCTTATCTGCCTCCCTGGCGGTGTATTCCACTAGGCACAAGGTATTTTGTTGTTTTTTACATATGCAGGGGTGGTGGCTGCCGGGAACGGGCATGCTAAACCCTGCACCACCAAAAAAGGCTTTCTGCCCACTCCCGGGAAGGCAGGTCAGGGTATTAGCCCCTTATCTGCCCCCCCCGCGATGGGGCAGAAAGCCCACTAGGCACCAGGGATATGTTTATGGGCATGCCAGTGAGAAGTCCCATAGGCAAGGGTGGCTCCCTGTTTTTTTAGGCACACATTTTGGCTGTTTCATTGATACTTTTACTCCTATCTACACCAAAGCGGGGGCAGAAAACCACTAGAAACTAGGAAGAGTTTGTGTGTGTATAAACTGTAGTTTGTCTGTCGGTCTGCGTGTACTGACCTTTGGCTGGCATTTTGCTGGCGGTGTGTGTGGACCTGTTCTTGGCTAATGGTGTGGGTGGATTCACGCTTGATGATGGTGTGTGTAGATTTGCGCTTGCCTAGCGGTGTGAGTGGAGTGGCACTTGGCTGGCGGTGTACGTGGACTGGTGCTTGGCTGGCTGTTTGCATGGATGGTGCTTGACTGCAGAGCCAGACTGGCCATCGTGGGCACCAGGCGTTTCCCTGGTGGGCTGGAGGGGATGTTGAAAACTAAAACATCGATATGATTAAGCATTCACTAAAGACATGAATTCTATCTAGTTGAAACATGTTTCTCGTTTTATGTTGACTAATGTCAGGACTCCATTTTGTATTGTCGTGTCTCCACGTGCTCAGCACGAGAAGAGTCCTACCTCTTTGCTAGTTGCTCTTGTAATCTGCCTAGTAACAGTCTATAAATAGCTCCTTTGTCCGTCTGGCGCATGCCCAGACTTGACCACATCTGTTATCAGTTAGTCCTTGCTTGACCATGTTTTCGCGGGCTCAGGAAATTAGTTACTCCGCCCACATATTGATTCTGTATCGAAAATGCCCATAAAAGGTAACGAATTTCGCTTCATGTTGTATCCACCCACTTATGAGCCCCTCTTTTGTGCATAAAAGGGGACCATGTACGCAAGTTCTTTGTGCTACTCTATGCAATACTGAAGAGTGTTGTATAGGTTGTAGGACCACCCTTAAGGGTTAATAAACTCTGTCTTTGTACTTTGCAGTTTCCGTGCCAACTTCCTTCCAGTTTTTGTTACAGGAGAGCGAACCCTTGTACTCTGCGGGCCTAGCTGGGGCCTGTATTCTTCAATTGGCGCCCGTCACGTGGGGCTCATCGGCGACTCGGATGCTCGAAGGACTGGTCGTGACGAAGGTGAGGAATTTGGCCGGGGATGTGATCACTGCCAGTGGCGTCTTTTAGCCCTGGCATCCCGAGGTTTTCTTCCTCCCCTTCCGAACTGACCTTCTGGGTGGCGCCGATCCTCGACTGAGACCTCTTCTGTCGGTTTTGCCGTGACAGCCATTTGGGCGAATTTTGGAGCTTGGCAGTTGGAATCTGGATACTCTTGATTGGTAAGAACCGTTGTACGGTACTTGCTCCGAGCTTTGAAGCCTGGGTTGGCTATTTGAGTTTGGTTTTGTGATGACCGGTCATGCTTTGTATTGATTACTGTGAGAATATATGCGTTGCAACACATATAGGCAGGTAATGTGGAGATATTTCTCCGGAGCTGCGTAAATTTGAACGGCACAACGTTTAAGTGCCATTTCTGATAATACTGCATATTTTGCATTTTTTTTGAGCATGCCTGCTTTTAGCACACTCCGTAAGTGGTGCTGCTGTTTTGGAAACCGGTTAAACCTCGAGGAATCTGCTCCAGCCCCCCCAGAGGGGACTCCTAATAGGGATATGTATGTGAAGCATGGTCTTTCTTCTATAATGTACAGCACAGTATGGAGGAAATACACCAAAAAGGATCCTGAGTTGCGCTGGCCTTTGTATGGATCGTTTGATATGCGTAAGATTGAGTATGTGGAACAGTGTATGTGTAAACGGCGTGCTCGGCAAGACATGTTTGAATGTGTACGGTTATGGGTGAAGGAAGTGCGTGAGAAACGTGAGAAAGCGCTGTTTGATAAAGAGCAACGGAAGACTGATCATGTGCGAGCACAGGAAGCGAAGCGTCGGGAGGAAAGAGAACTGGCGGAGAGGCAAGAGAAAGAGCGTAGGTTGCAAGTTTCGGGTCAATATGCTGTCCGCCAGCCACTTTATCCTGTCCTTACTAATCTTGAAGATGATTTTTCTTTATTAGATCGTTCTCCGCCCCCTTATGTTGGCGCGTCCGCCCCGAGATTGCAGGAGTCTGGATTGGTTTCGGATAAAGTAGACACGCGGTCTATGTTGTCAGTCGAGCGTATGAGTGATCTTCGGAAAATTTCTCTCCGTGCACTTAAGGGCAAGTTATCCCTCACTGAAATGTTGGACTCTTGGGAAAAGTGGCAGGATAGAGAGAAGTTGTATTTTTTGGGACACTTTTCTGATGAAGTGATTTCTGCCTTTCGGAAATATTCAGAAGTTTTTGAGCCTGATGATGTAGTATTAGATGCTAAAGCATTGCGTAACGGTGTTTTTTCTCCCTCTAAGGCACCTGATGCGGTTCGACGGCTGTTTGCATTACGGGACGCGGCGAGTGACCTTAAGGAGAGAGCGCGCCAAAAGGCAGGGTAACAGGAGCAGTCGAATCCACGTGATGGCGATGACCAGTCATCTACCTCCCACTCAGATAAGAGCGAACTAGTGCATGCTAAACCGATGCGAGAGGCAGCACCTTTGTATGTTCCTCCTAAAGGAGTGGGAACTAGTTTGGATATTACTTCCGCCGATGCTAAGGGATATTTTGTGTATAATTGGGTCTATACTCCCTGGCATAGGGCTGATGTTATGGCATTGAAGAATGCTTTACCTGACCCCCCCAAAAACCCAGTGGCCTTTTATGAAGAAGTCGAAGGGGCCTTGAATTCTTGTATTATGACTTTAGCAGATATAGATTTGTTCTTTGGGCTCATATTACCACCGGATATGTGGAGATCTGTGCGGAAGGTGGATGATGTTCCCGCTTTTAAGGCTAAGTGGTCTGAAATTGAGGATGAGGATAGGGAAAGAAAACCCGCGCAAAAACCACCGCAGATTATTTTAGATCTTCCCGCTGCTATCTTGACTAAATTGAAAACGATTATTCCCCCTAAAAAGATTGACTGGAATATGTTAGCATCGTGTAAACAGAAGGTTGATGAATCAGTCTCAGATTTCTTTACGCGTTTTGAGGAGACATTTCATGATTTTAGTGGTCAGTCACTTACGGATGATACGGGTAGACATCTTTTTGTGGATAAATATGTGGCAAATTTATTACCGGGAATAGCAGCTCGTTTAAAAGCGAGTGAAAGTTCCTGGTCCACTTCGTCTCCGGCATCCCTCCTGACTATGGCTCAGTATTATGAGCGTCAGGAACAAGAAGCGAAGGGGCAGGAGGAGAAGAAATCGAAAGATTTGAAAACAAAGGTGATGTTAGCGCAAGTGTATGGTCCGCCTCGTCGGGGTGTCGATAGAGGTAGGGGAGGATTCTATGGTCCCCCTTCGGGTCGGTCAGATGTAAATAGGAATCAATGTGCGTATTGTAAACGGTCGGGCCATTGGGCCAGAGATTGTCCGGTGTTGTATGCATCTCGTCAGGGACGTGGTCAAGGCCCAGCGAGAGTAAGAGGGGGTTTTTCGAATTTCAGAGGGAATTCTAATGATTGTGCTCGCTTTGAACCTAACGCGCAGCAGCGAGATAGACCCAATGTATTTGATCGACGGCACCAGTACCAAATGTCAGGGATTGACAGCTCTGGGTACCATGATTCGCGGCATGCATAGGAATGCGTTGGATGGGGGTTGGAATCAGTTGAAGTGCCGGTTGATCAGAAGGGTCCTTATGTTTCAGCGGAGGTTTTGGGTTCTACTGATCGGTTCCTAGTTGATACAGGAGCGACCCGCAGTGCGCTATCCAAACAATTGGTTCCGAGGGCTCCCCCATCTGGCTTAATGGTTACATCGGTAGGGTTTGATGGTACACTCTCTCGAAGCCCTCTTTCCCGACCCCTTGCATTCCATGTTGATCCCTTTTCTGCACCCTGTCCGTTTCTGCTCGCCCCGAACACGCCTGATAACATTATGGGTCTTGATATGCTCAAGCACTTCAGAGCTACGATCCGCTGCTCCCCCGCTGGAGTACGTGTGATATTAAATGATAATCACCCGATGACAGACCGGATGTGTGTGGTTGCGGAGGAGACTGCATTAGCTTCCCTCCCTCATTCTTTGTGGGCCACTTCGGATACTGATGTGGGACAGATGGTGATTCCGCCTGTCCACATTAGTGTCCAGGAGGGTGCGGTGCTACCACGCCTCCCTCAGTATCGCATTTCCCAGGAGGGGGAGGAGGCACTCATACAGATTGTGCAGGATTTGATTAAGGCGGGAGTAGTGGAAGAAGGTCCCTATAATGTTTGCAACAGTCCTATTTTACCCATTTTGAAGAAAGATGCGGATACCAGGGTTTATCGGTTTATCATTGATTTAAGGGAAGTGAACAAGATTGTGATACCTCAGTATCCAGTGGTTTCTGACATCACGACGTTACTCACTTTGGTCCCGCCAACGGCGACCATGTTTTCAGTTATTGATTTGAAAAATGCCTTCTTTTCGATCCCTATTCACCCTGATAGCCGATACCTTTTCGGTTTTACTCTGAATAATAGGTCTTATAGATTTTGTAGAGTCCCTCAGGGCTATACAGAAAGCCCTAGTATTTACAGTCAAGCATTGAAAAGGCAATTGGATTCCTTTGTTTTGCCCGAGGGTGTCGCCCTTATACAATATGTCGATGACATCTTGTTGGCGGCTGACACTCCTGAGCTGTGTGAGAAGAGTACGTTATCCTTGCTTTCCTTATTGGCATCTCACAATCACAAGGTGTCGAAGAAGAAATTGCAATTCTGTAGACCAAAGGTGACTTATTTGGGTCACCTTTTGTCTAAGGAGGGGCGTGCACTCACGTCAGATCGTATTCAAGCAATCTTGGACACGCCAGTGCCTTCCACACAGAAGGACGTGCGTGCATTTTTGGGTCTTGTTTCTTTTTGTAGGCAATGGATATTGGGGTTTTCACACATAGCTAAACCATTGTTAGCCCTTTTGACAAAGGACACACCAATTCCTCTTCCCTGGTCAAACGAGTGTGAAATTGCATTTCAGCAATTGCGACAGGCCCTTTGTTCAGCACCAGTGTTAGGGACCCCTGATTATACGAAGCCCTTTTCACTGTATGTGCATGAGAAAGATGGATGTGCATTGTCAGTTTTAGTGCAGATGCACGGCGACAAGCAGCGCCCTTGTGCATATTTTTCAGCCGTACTTGATCCTGTTGCCCGAGCATTGCCTGGTTGTTTTCGCTCGGTTGCGGCGACAGCTGTGTCAATACGTCAAAGTGAGGGAATTGTGTTATCTCACAAACTGTTGGTATTAGTCCCCCATGCTGTTGATGCCCTGCTTAATCAGACAAAGACGCAGCATTTGACCAGTGCCCGCTTAACAGGATATGAGTTGACGCTTTTGGCTCCTCATATTACGTTAAAGAGGTGTGTGACGTTAAACCCGGCCACATTGTTGCCGTTCCCGGAAACTCAGTCTGAAGCACGGAAGGCACACAACTGTATTCTTGTGACTGAGGAACAGACAAAGGGTCGTATTGATCTCCAGGATACGCCCTTTACAGATGTAGATGGAGAACTGTGGGTGGACGGATCATGCCTGAAGCTACCATATGGTACGACTTCAGCAGCGTATGCAATCACCACACTGCAAACAATAGTGGAGACAGCACGCATACCACAGAAATCAGCTCAAGCAGCAGAACTGATAGCATTAACACGGGCATGTGAGCTCAGTGCAGGATTGTGTGTGAATGTTTATACAGATAGCCGCTATGCCTTCGGAGTAGCGCACAATTTCGGCCTACTCTGGAAGGAGAGAGGGTTTCTAACGTCACATGGAGCGCAGATAATGTACGGGGAGTTAGTCCACAACCTCTTGACTGCATTAACATATCCAAAGAAGATTGCTATAATTAAATGTAGTGCCCATAAGAAAGTGGTTGATAAAATTGGAGAAGGGAATGCTTTGGCAGACAGGGTGGCACGAAAGACTGCGATGCAGCCTGGTGCTACTGCAATGTATGTTGTGAAGTCACAGGCAGAAAGATGGCACGATGCTAGGAGAGAGGTGCTGGAAATACAGAGGACCGCTTCCGATAAGGAACGGGAGCAATGGTCCAATGATGGAGAATTAGATGACGAAGGATGTTGGAGAAATAAGCAGATGGATAAATGGAAGTTACCCACAGCCTTCGTACAACCTATGGTTCAGATGGCACATGGACTAGCGCATGTCGGAGCTTCCGCAATTGTTAAACTACTCACACGAGTTTGGGAGCATCCGGAGATCGCTAGTACGGCAAAGAGGGTAGTGCAGACTTGCATGATTTGTCTGAGGTATAACCCAGGAAAGGGTACACGAACTCCAGCAGGAGGATTTGCAACACCTACTGCGCCCTTTGAGGTTTTACAGATGGATTACATTCAGCTTGAGCGCTGTAACAATCTGAAGTATGTTCTAGTAGTGGTTTGTGCCTTCAGCAAATGGGTTGAGGCATACCCTACGAAAGACAATACTGCAATGACTACAGCCAAAATGCTATTGAAGGAGTTTTTCCCTCGATACGGTGTTTGCAGATTGCTATGGAGTGATAACGGACCTCATTTTATAGCAGATGTTTTAAAGTATATCCTGAAGGGTCTAGGCATTACCCAGAAGTTCCATGCAGTATTTCACCCTCAGTCTGCGGGATTGGTAGAGAAATATAATGGTACTCTGAAGCTTAAGATCGCTAAGATCCAAGCTTCGACTTCTTTGACTTGGCCAGATGCTTTACCGCTGGCATTATTGTCAATTAGATCGATACCGCATTCTCGAACCGGTCTCACACCTTATGAGATCGTCTTTGGGCGCCCAATGAATATTTGGGGTCCACCAAGACCTAAGTCCGTGTATGATGTACCTTGTGTAATGATGAATGATTATCTGGCGCAGTTAACGGATAATTTGGTTTCTATTCATCAACAGGTCCGAGAAGCGCTCCCTGATCGGTCCACAGGTGAAGGTCATAATCTCCGACCTGGGGACCAGGTGATGCTGAAGGTTTTCGAAAGGTCGAACAGTCTGGAGCCGAGATGGGTTGGTCTTGAGCAAGTCTTGCTCGCAACAAGGACAGCTGTGCGGGTTTCCAATCGAAAGAACTGGATCCATTCCTTGCACTGTCGCAAAGTGCCACCCGGATTGGTGGAGCCTGCTGTATTGACCGACTATCGAGAAATTCTGACTGCGGAGAAAGGCCGTGCTGTGGAACCGAACGACACTGAGGAGCTCTTTCCGGACCAAGCGATTCCTGGAGGAAGAAGATATCACCTCAGACCGAGGAAGTGACTGTGTATCCAAAGTTGTCAGAACGGCCCTTAGGTTAGTGAAACGGAGAGCCAATGTGGCAAGGGGGGGGGATCAGCCCTGCATTAGTGTAGCGACACCCGTCTTGGCCCGCTGGTGAAGAAATCAACCGCTGCCTAAGGGGAAGAGTTCTGACAACCTTTTAGTTTCAGGAAGATATTGACTTTTTACTCTAAGATGGAGAAGAAGAAGATTCTTTGCGCAACAGGTTTTATTATTACAGTAGCTATTGTTGGTATAACCACATGGTTTGTTGAGGATGTGACTCCTGCCCGGGAGTTGCTTGTTTTGACTACTCCAGTGCCTGAGGAGCACTACTTTTATACACTTCCGTATCAAGAACTGAAGCATCGTCAGTCTTATTTGAATAACACTTTCATCCAGATGTTGCATCATACCCACGTTGCCACGAATGCTACGAACTGTTGGATATGTGGTATGATGCCAGCACATCAGAAGAAAGGAGGAACGCCATTCATACCTCTTCCTTTTTCCCATAATGGCTCCTGTAGAGCATGGTACACTTTGCTGTTTGCCACACGGAAACCTACAGTGGGACGATTACTTTTTAGACTTAATAGGGAGTGTCATCAAGATAAGGATGGTTATCCACAAGCGAATGGGACAATATGGGAATGGGAAGAGTATCGACCGGACAATGAATCAATTCCCTACATCTTCACGAACACCAGAGACACTACAGGACAAGAGCGCTTTGTGATTCAAGTGGCACAAGCTCAAGCGGACCTGTGTGTCCAGAGTGTGGGTTATATTCCTGTTGGTGTTAGTGACTGTATCATTATCCTGAACATTGACGGGTTAAATAACAGTACTTTCTAAGCTTCCCATAACACATACTTCGTATGTGGGAATAAGGGTTACTATCGTTTACCGGCCGGTTGGTCCGGAGTATGCTATGTAGCATTCTTATTACCTCCTGTATTCTTAGCACCTGCATCTTATCATAAAGATTTGAAGTTGTTGAATAATGTGACTGTAAATAGGTATAAACATACTCTATCTATTGATGACGTTGACCAAACTGATACTAGCTTACAGCAGTATATTGATTTTAATTTAGGATTGTTTTTCTTTGTTGGAGCTGCCCTAAATAGTAGGAAAGTTCGAAGATTAACAAGAGTTGTAGAGGCTGTGACAAATCAGACCGCTGCTGCTCTTGGGAATCTTACGGAAGAATTGCAGATTACTAGAATGGTTGCATTACAGAATTGTATGGTATTAGATGTTATGTTAGCTGACCGAGGTGGAGCGTGTAAAATTATCGGAAGTAGTTGTTGTGTGTTTATTCCTGACCATACGCCATCAGTTTATAATGCTATCAATAAACTACATAAGATTGCAGCTGAAATCCATACAGAAAATGGCACTTGGACGTTGTCTGGATGGTTTTGGGCAATGATCACCACATGGGGGTGGAAGGTTTTGACTGGTCTTTGTATTATTGTAGCAATTCTGTTTTCTTGTTGCATTTGTGTCCAATGTGGTCCTTTACTTTGTTCCCTATGTGTGTCATTCTGTATTCCTGATAAGAAAGCTATCGCCAATGTCACCTATCAGAAACATTTAACTAAAGAGGTAGAAGAGATGATGAAAATTGACATATATGATGATTATCCTAACAAGCCGAATGTCTTCAGTGAATGCTGAAAGGGTCGTCTGTTGAAAACTAAAACAGCGATATGATTAAGCATTCACTAAAGACATGAATTCTCTCTAGTTGAAACATGTTTCTCGTTTTATGTTGACTAATGTCAGGACTCCATTTTGTATTGTCGTGTCTCCACGTGCTCAGCACGAGAAGAGTCCTACCTCTTTGCTAGTTGCTCTTGTAATCTGCCTAGTAACAGTCTATAAATAGCTCCTTTGTCCGTCTGGCGCATGCCCAGACTTGACCACATCTGTTATCAGTTAGTCCTTGCTTGACCATGTTTTCGCGGGCTCAGGAAATTAGTTACTCCGCCCACATATTGATTCTGTATCGAAAATGCCCATAAAAGGTAACGAATTTCGCTTCATGTTGTATCCACCCACTTATGAGCCCCTCTTTTGTGCATAAAAGGGGACCATGTACGCAAGTTCTTTGTGCTACTCTATGCAATACTGAAGAGTGTTGTATAGGTTGTAGGACCACCCTTAAGGGTTAATAAACTCTGTCTTTGTACTTTGCAGTTTCCGTGCCAACTTCCTTCCAGTTTTTGTTACAGGAGAGCGAACCCTTGTACTCTGCGGGCCTAGCTGGGGCCTGTATTCTTCAGGGAGGGGGCCAATTTTCTGGCCATGGGGCTGTGGTTTTGTCACTGCAGGCCTGTTTTGCAGCAGTGCTGCAATATCGGGCCCCAGTAACAAAAGCAGGAGTGGTGCTTTTTACTAGTACACCCCCTCCATCCCAGAGCCGGTCAAGCAGCAATCTGCCAGGGTTGGTTGCTGTACCCAGTCCGGCCCTGCTTGGCTGACAGTGCGCAGGGATGGCAGTTGGCTGGTGGAGTGTGTGGATGGCACTTGGCTGGTGGTGTGTACGGATGGCGCTTGGCTGGTGGTGTTCATTGGATGGCACTTGGATGGCAATGGGTGTGAATGGTGCTTGGCTGGCGGTGTGTGTGGATGGCTATTGGCTGGCTGTGTGTGTGGATGGTGCTTGGCTGGTGGTATGCATGGATAGCGATTGGCTGGTAACGTGTGTGGAAGATGGTGTGCATGTATTGACTCCTGGCTGGCGGTGTGGCTTGCATGGATCCCCCAGCGTTTTCTTACACAGAATCCCCCCAAATCTCAAATTTATTTACAAAATCACATTTTCCTCACATTTCTGTGAGAATAAGTTGTAGGATCACCGCGCAGGCACACATTTTCAGCTACCCAGCACTCCCCATGGTCTCCTGAGAAAAATTATACCTCACTTGTGTGGGTGCCCAAAGTAGCGTCAGCCTAAAAACAAATGAACAAGCAGCCCTTTTGGACCCGCTTTGGCCCTCCTCAATCTCTACATGTTTTTGGCCCTTCTATGTCATAGGCACCTGGCCCATCCAAACAAGTAAGGTATCATTTTTATCCGGAGACTGAGGGGAATGCTGAATAGTAGGAAATTTGTGCCGTGTGGTGATCCCACAACTTTCCCACATGGAAAATGTGACTTTCTAGCTAACTTTGAGGTTTGCAAGGAAAATGTTGGGGTATCAATGCAAGCTACACCTACCTGGACCACGGTTGTCTAATTTTAAGAAATGTCTGGGTTTTTTAGTTTCCCCTAGATGTCTGCAAACCCGGGGCCAAAAACACAGGTGCCCACCTAGATATCATGAAAAGACCTGTTTTTTCAAGGGGTCCCCTGCGTTTTTGTTCACAGGTTCAGCGGCCATCAAGGGAAACCTATCAAACCCAGATATTTCTGAAAACTAGATACCCAGGGGAGTCCAGGGAGGTGTGGCTTGTGTGGATCTCCCAAAACATTCCTACCCAGAATCCCCTGCAAACCTTACATTTAGCTAAATAAAAATAGCATTTTCTCACTTTTCTGTATGGGAAAGTTGTGGGATCACTGGGCCACCACAAATTTCCTACCACCCAGTGTTACCCCAGTTCTCCTGATGTAGGTAAGCATGGTGGCCACAACAGGAAATGGTCCAATTCGTACTGTGGAGATTTCAAAATGACCTATTATAAAAGAACCTGGTTTTGCAAGGAGGGTCACCTGGGTTTTTGGCCCCAGGCTCGGCCCCCATCCAAGGAAACCTACCAAACCCACACATTTCTGAAAACTGGACACCCGGGGGAGTCCAGGAAGGTATGGCTTGCATGGACCCCCAATGTTTTCCTACCCAGAATCTCCTGCAAACCTCAAATTTAGCTGAAAAAAATAAAAATGTTCTCAAATTTCTGCATGGGAAAGTTGAGAGATCACTGGGCTGACACAAATATCCTACCAACCAGCATTCCCCCAGGTCTCCTGATAAAAATGTAACCTCGTTTGTGTGGGTAAGCATAGTGGCCACAACAGGAAATGACCCAAATCATACTGTGGCGACTTCAAAATGACCTATCATAAAATAACCTGGTTTTGCAAGAAGATATCATTTCACTAGTGAGACCAAGGGGAAAGCCGGGTGGTAGGATATTTGTGCTGGCACGGTAATCCCACACAAAAATGTGTGGAAAAAGGGATTTTTTTCAACTAAATTTGAAGTTTGCAGTTTCTGGATAGGAAAATGTTGGAGGATTCATGCAAGCTATACCTCCCTGGACACCCCAGGGTGTCTACTTTTCAGAAATGTGTGGATTTGGTAGATTTCCCTAGATAGCCGCTGAGCCTGGGGCAAAAAACCCAGGTGTCCCCCCTTGCAAAACCAGGTCGTTTTGTGATAGAAAATGTTGATGTCTCCATACTACGTTTTGGGCCCTTGCGCAGGCACTTGGCCCACCCACACGAGTGGGGTGCGATTTTTATCTGGCGACCTGGGGGAACACTGGGTGGTAGGGAATTTGTGTCAGCCCGGTGATACCATAACCTTCTCAAACAGAAATTTGAGAAAAATATGATTTTTTTCAGCTAAATGTAAGGTTTGCAGGGGAATCTGGGTAGGAAAACGTTGGGGGGGCTCCACACAAGCCATACCTCCCTGGACTCCCCCCGGGTGTCTTGTTTTTAGAAATTTGTGGGTTTGATAGGTTTCCCTAGATGGCCGCCGAGCCCGGGTCCAAAAACCCAGGTGCACCCGCTTGCAAAACCAGGTCGTTTTGTGATATTGTCTCCACTATACGTGTTTGGGCCCTTGCCTGTCACGGGTACTTGGCCCACCCACATGAGTGAGGTACTATTGTTATCGGGAGACCTGGGGGAATGGTGGGTGGCAGGAAATTTGTGTCAGCCTGGTGATCCCACAACTTTCTTCCACGGAAATTTGAGAAAAAGGTGATTCTGGGTAGGAAAATATTGGGGAGGGGTCTATGCAAGCCATACCTCTCTGGACTTCCCCCGGGTGTCTAGTTTTCCGAAATGTGTGGGTTTGGTAGGTTTCCTATGATGGCTGCCAAGCCCAGGACCAACAACCCAGGTTCCCCCCCTTGCAGGTAATTTTGATGTATCCTCAATACGTTTTAGGTTTTTGCCTGTCGCGGGTACTTGGGCCACCCACATGAGTGAAGTACCTATTTTATCAGGAGATTTTGGAGAATGCAGGATGGGTGGAAGTTTGTGGATCCATGCAGATTCCAGAACTTTCAATCACAGAAATATGAGGAAATATTTTTTTTTCACAAAGTTTGAGATTTGCAAGCGATTCTGGGTAGCAGAACCTGGTGAGAGCTACACAAGTCAACCCATCCTGGATTTCCCTGTGTATCTAGTTTTTAAAAATATATAGGTTTGCTAGGTTTCCCTAGGTGCCGCCAGAGCTAGGGTTCAAAATCCACATTTAGGCATGTCACAAAAAAAGGGGTAAGTTTTCACTGTAAAAATGTGGTGTGTCCACATTGCTTTTTGGTCATTTACCTGCTGCAGACACTATTCCTGCTCACACAAGTGAGGTACCATTTTTGTGTGAGACTTTGGGGAATGTGGGGTGGGTGGAAGTTGGTGGACCCACACAGATTCCAGAACGTTCCATCACAGAAATGTGAGGAAAATGTGTTGTTTTATTACAAAGTTTGAGGTTTGCAAGGGGTTCTGGGTAACAGAACCTGGTGAGCCACACAAGTCACCCCCCCTGGTTTCCCCTGGGTGTCTAGTTTTAAAAAAATGTATAGGCTTGCTAGGTTTCCCTACATGCCTGCAGAGCTAGAGTTCAAAATCCACAGCTAGGCACTTTGAAAACAAGCATTGGCATAGCCAATAGGTCTCACTTTTGGGACCTTATAAGTGTTTAGCTATGCAACAGTTGATGTTGTTGCACCAAGGATATTGTGCTGGATAACTAAGGAGCATATTAACAAGCAGGCGATAAAAAAATTATCGTTTTCGGCCGAAAAGCGGCGATAATTTTATCGCCTAATCAGCAAGATCACGCTAACGCGTGAAACCTTGCTTTAGCGTCAGGATTCCTAACGCCCAGCTTTGCATCTCTAATGAGATGCAAAGTGGGCGTTCCTGACCTGGCATGACAGGAGAAATGTCGCTAAGCGACATTTCTCCTATCAGCTAGCCTAACGCTATGAAGCATAGCGTCAGGAAAAGTAGCGATAACCCCTGTTATCGCTACTTTCCTTACGCCTGCTTCAGGACTGACTTAGCCATGATATCCTATGGAAGGTGGATATCATGGCTAAGTTTGTGAGTCCCTATCAACTAGCTAACGTGAGATTATCGCTGGGTTTCCAGCGATAATCTCACGTTAGCCAGTTAGCGCTAGGATTTTTATCATTGATGAGATAAGCGTTGCTAATAGCACACTATCTCAGCGATAAAAATCGGCGCCAGCCGGCGATAATTATCCGAGCGCTAAGTGCGCTCAGCGATAATTATCGCCGGTTGTTGTTGATATGGCCCTTAATACTTATAAGGTCCCAAAGGCGAGACCTATTGGCTATGCCAATGCTTGTGTATATGTGTTTTCAAAGTAAAGAGTCTAGGGTAAGCCATTAATGTTGGCGTTACTGTTTTGAAAAAGACAATAACAGTACTGTATGTATATATGTATTTTTGTAAAAAAGAAATATTGAACTGTGTATAAAAAATACTAAAACACAATTTGTATAAAAAAGTTTTTAATGATAAAATAAAGAAATGAATACAATTTGTTGAAATTTTTGATGAGTTTGTAGAATAATGGCAGGTGTTTTGGCATGCCAGAACCTGTTTAGGTCATATGGAATTTAATACAGGTCGGAACAGAGGTATATTGCATTAGTATAGGGGGAAGGTGCCCAGATTCCTACGGTCATGCGGAGAGAATTGTCAAAGACTAGGAGGAAAAAACGAAAAGTTTTGTTGTAAATTCCCCTAAGAATGCAATGTCCAACAGTCCTAAATAGAGGCTAGACCCACATCGCTCAACACCAAATTGTATCTATATTAACAGATGGTGGCAAATCTGCGGCTTCATTGAAACCTGTGGTAATCACATGGCATTTAACCGCAGCCCAAAGTGTGTGTGTGTGTTATTTGCATAGTGCCATCTTAGGTAAACGGCAACCGAGCTTTGCCCAAGGTCAAAAGTTGACAATTATAGGAAGAGGAATAGGCCAATTACTCCAGGTCAAATCAGACCATTACTGTAACATGAACTTAAGACTCAGGTGGAAGAAGCACTCCAGTTGATGTGCTACGTTAGCGCCTATCAAAACATACAGTAGTGAGCCTTAAGCGAGAAAACAGGCAATGTCATTCCTGGGGATGAGACTGACAAAGTGAAGGCTACCAAGGAATCAGATCATGATTCAGACTGATATGAACAGATCCTATTGCATAAGCCCATACCCCATCATAGAGGCACATTGCAACCTCCAAATAATTAATACACTCTTAACAGCTAAATGTGCTCTTAAGCTCTTGCAAAAGCTGGAACTAAAGTAGGATGTGATCAGGGGCCCTTGAGTGTTCCCTAAGTCCCAGCTAATTCCTTGGCCTTGCTCGAAAATGTGGACCCCTTAAAGGTTGGTGGGGCCTGCATTACCCCCCTAGGTGGTGCATTAGCAACAAAACAACTGTGAAGCTTAAACATGGCACTTTGTGCTGCTGGTCAGAGCTTCAAAACCTGTGACTCCACCGTCCACAGAAATTCTTTCCAGTACAGTTAACCGATCAACATTCTCATGCCCAAGTCGCCTCACCGGAAACTGAAAAGGTCAGGCAATAATCAACATTTACTGCACGTGTAACGCGATGAATCTGCGCCTTCCCTGAAATATGCCCAAGGAAATGCCAGGCCCCTGAAAGGAAACTTGATGCAATGATGATAGTCAGCACAGGAAGCTTGATGATGCAGTTGTTAGCGTGGGACCTTATCTTGTAGACCGCAAGTGTGGCATCCTCCCATTATTGTGGCCTTGAGAGCTCTAAAACTGCAGCACATCTCACTAATTGTGAATTAACAAACCAGCTTTCAAAAATTAGCGTTCCGTTTAGAAATAAGGCACTGATCCTGCAAATTACTTATGGAAATTGTAGGATGAACTACTTGCTATGCCCAGTAGCTTCCATCGTAAGCTTAAAAAAACAATGAGGGACAATGTTCATTCCATCATACCTATGGGTATAAAACCTGTAGGTTTCAACAGCCTGTTAAAGGGGAATCCGAAGGATATCAAACAAGTCCCCCTGCAAATTGTGATGAGGAGCTCCCATATCTCACAGACATTCGTTGGCTTTGAGCTGAATGGAGGGCCCTGAGCCCTAGGAGGTTGCAGAGGCCTGCGTTAAGCACATCAACATGCAATCACACCTGAACAAGTCCTCACACCAACTAGTGACAAATCACCTGCATTACCCATCCTTTTCTCAACCAACTACACTGGCAATGCCCAGTTTCTCGAGAATGATGAAGATCGGAGAAATCGAATTGTAGGCTTATGAACACAAAGGAAAAAAATACCTACTTCAATCTTACAACCCCCGGCACCCTGCCGAAATGGCAAAATTCAAAGAAATTCAGAAAGACACAAGCAAGAAAGGGTAGCCTGACAGAAAAATGCGTATTGGATTGGCACGTGCCTCATCAACAAACGAACAGCAGGAGAGTGCGCTCAGACAGGAGCTCGTGAGGTCCCATCTGAGGCATACTTCAAGCTGTGCCATCCAACCGTAAGGCGAATAAATGAAGACATTAAACAACCTCAGGCTCCCTGCCTGCAATGAAGCAGAGTTGCGCTTTGCATGGTAGGATACACCAAGTATTTCCCTTGGGCGCCCCATTTAGTAATGAACTGAATGCTGCAGGTCAGTGTTGATTAAAGGTGTCCGCTTGCACCAGAGGCATGTTATGCTTTGGCATAGAGTGGTGCTAAATCAAGTCAGCCACCGTTGTAAAGACGGCAGTGTATGTGGAAGACATGGCGAGATTGTGAGGGAGCGCGCGCAAGTAGGCGTTCGTGTCACACACTCGCTGTATTGATTGCTTGCCGCCAGTGGAGATTTTTCATGAATAGTAATAATCTATATCATGCCCTTGCCGCTGAATCCAAGGACGTTTTTTTGTTTATTATTTCTTGATGTACCTCAGAGAAGCGCTGGAACAGAGTAGATGGCAAGATAGCCCGGGGTTCAAAGTGAACGGGCGGTCCCGTCCAATTACTCTGAACGAAGAGCTGAAATCTGCCCACGCCGAGCAGAAACGCCACCATTTGCCTGTAACGAGAGAGAAAACATCCCGTCAGTTGACAGTCTGAGGGCAATTCCTGCCTACATTTAAGATACCGATGTATTTATTCGGTTCCAAATTGGTTTATATAAAAAAGAAAAGCCAGAAATAGTTTAAATTCATGTGGCAGCAAAATGTTGTAGAACAAATAGGAAACTGTAAACAAGTGCGCGCGAAAAGCATTGGCCGTGATGCACTTAATTACCCAACGGAGAAAAGACAGATGGCGGCTGCGTGCGTTCACGCACACATGCACGCAAGCTTGAGGCCAGCAAAAAGCCTCTGGTAGCACTTTGAAAACCCCCTTACTAAAAGTCGGGCATGCAGCGCATGCGCTGCTCTAGGCTCGACCTAAAAAAGGGTCAGTTTTCACTGTAAAAATGTTGTGTGTCCATGTTGTGTTTTGGCCCATTTCCTGTTGCGGGAACTAGGCCTACCCACACAAGTGAGGTACCGTTCTTATCCGGAAGCTTTGCGGAATGCTGGGTGGGAAGAAGTTTGTGGATCCATGCAGATTCCAGAACTTTCCGTGAGGTGAATGTGTGTTGTTTTTTTACAAAGTTTGGGGCTTGCAAGGGATTCTGGGTAACAGAACCTGGTGAGAGCCACACAAGTCACCCCCTCCTATATTACCCCTGCGTGTCTAGTTTTCAATAATGTAGAAGTTTGCTAGGTTTCCTTAGGTGCCAGCAGAGCTAGGGTTCAAAATCCACAGCTAAGCACTTTGAAAAAATAGGGCCAATTTTCACTGTAAAAATGTTGTGTGTTCACGTTGCCTAACCACACAAGTGAGGTACCATTTTTATTGACAGACTTCGGGGAATACAAGGTGGGTGGAATTTTGTGGATCTACGCAGATTCCAGAACTTTCCATCACAGAAATGTGCGGAAAATTTGTTTTTTCTACAAAGTTTGAGGTTTGCAAGGGTCTCTGGGTAACAGAACCTGGTGAGAGCCACACAGGCCATCCTCTCCTGTAATCCTCTGCGTGTCTAGTTTAAAATAATGTATAGTTCCGCTAGATGCCGACAGAGCTAGGGTTCAAAATCCACAGCTAGGCACTTTGAAAAAAAGGGTCAGTTTTCACTGTAAAAATGTGGTGTATCCATGTTGCATTTTGGCCCGTTTCCTGTTGCAGGCACTAGGCTTGCCCACACAAGTGAGATACCATGCTTATCAGGAGACTTTGGGTGGAATTTCGTGGATCTACGCAGATTCCAGAACTTTCCATCACAGAAATGTGAGGAAAATGTGTTTTTTTTACAAAGTTTGGGGGTTGAAAGGCATTCTGGGTAACAGAACCTGGTGAGAGCCACACAAGTCACCCCATCATGGAATCCCCTGGGTATCTAGTTTTCAAAAATGTATAGGTTTGCTAGGTTTCCCCAGTTACTGGCTGGGCTAGGGTTCATAACCCACAGCTAGGCACTATGCAAAAAAGGGTCTGTTTTCACTGCAAAAATGTGGTGTGTCCACGTTGCTCTTGGGGACGTTTCCTTTGCAGGCACTAGGCCTACTCACGCAAATGAGGTACCATTTTTTATAAGGAAACTTAGGGGGACACAGAATTGTAGAGCAACTGTTATTACCTATTGACTTTCAATGCATTTCTGCCTTCCAAATGTAAGACAATGTTTACAAATAAAGTCAATTTGAAAAATGTCCTATAATTCACATGCTAGTATGGCTACCCACAATTTTGGAGATGTGCAAATAGCTACTGCTTCTAAACTCTATATTTTGTTCCCATTTCAGAAATACAAAAATGTCCTTGATACCTATTTTCCACTCTTTATATTTTACCAAATGAATTGCTATACACCCGGTACACAGTGAAAAACCATTGCAAGACGCAGCTCATTTATTGGCTCTGGGTTCCTAGATATCCCCACAGCCAGAAGGGTCCATTGGATGTAACGATATACTGCTTTAAAAAATCTGCCATACATAGAAGAAGTCACAGGTGAAAATATTGACAAAATGGCTGTTTTTTTAAACTCATTTTAAATTTTTCTTATTTTCAACTGTTTGTTTCTATAAAAAACCTTAAAGGATCTACACAAATGACCTCTTGCTGAATTCAGAGTTTTTTCTACTTTTTACAAACATATAGCTTTCCAGGATTCCCTATTGCTTTCACTCCCATTTCTATCACTAACTGGAAGGAGTTTGGGGCATATCAGCAAGGCGAGGCAATAGAATTATCGCCGCTTTTGCGGCTTTTTTCGGCTGAAAAGCGGCGATAATTTTATCGCCTAATTAGCAAGCTCACGCTGACGCGTCAAAACTTGCGTTGGCGCAGGAATTCCTAACGCCCAGCTTTGCATCTCTAATGAGATGCAAAGTGGGCGTTCCTGACCTTACATGACAGGAGAAATGTCGCTAAGCGACATTTCTCCTATCATCAAGCCCCACGCTATGAAGCATAGCGGCAAGAAAAGTAGCGATAATCTCTGTTATCGCTACTTTCCTTATGCCTGCTTTAGGACTGACTTAGCCATGATATCCTATGGAAGGAAGGTGGATATCATGGCTAAGTTTGTGGGGCCCTATCAACGAGCTAACACCACATTGCGTGAGATTATTGCTGGGTTTCCAGCGATAATCTCACGTTAGGCAGTTAGCGCGAGGATTTTTATAGCTATTGAGATAAGCGTTGCTAATAGCGCGCTATCTCAGCGATAAAAATCCACGCTAGCCGGCGATAATTATCCTAGCGCTAAGTGCGCTTAGTGATAATTATCGCCGGATGTTGCTGATATGCCCTTTGAAAGCATAAAAAGTAGCAAAAATAGGCAGTGTCCCAGTCAAATACCAAAACTGTGTAGAAAAGTCTGCCTGTCCCCGAAAGCTGGGAAGATGGTGATTACAGCACCAAAAACCCTTTGTTGATACCATTTGCAGGGAAAAAGCCAGACACTTTCTTCTGCAGCACTTTTTCCCTATTTTTCCCCCCAAAAACAAAATTTTGCTGTGTTTTGGCTAATTTCTGGGTCCCCTCCAGGGGAATCCACAAACCCCGTGGATGTTGGAAGAAAAGGACACAAATTTGGTGTGGATACCTTATGTAGACAAAACGTTACATTGACCTAAGCACAAACTACCCCAAATATCCAAAAAAAGGCTTAGCACGGGGGGTGGGGAGGACTAGCAGCGAAAGGGTTGAACTGCCATGTCGACCTGGCAAGATCCAAACCTTCTCTTTTATTACATGTAAGGCAACCCTAAGATAGGCCCTAGGGACCCCCATGGGCAGGGTACACTGTATTTAACCAGTAGAACGTGTACTGGTGTGTTTTTACATGTCTTGGTAGTGAAATGCTGCCAATTCACTACAGCCTGGCATCTCTCCAATAGGTTAGCATTGGATCTGCCTTGTAACATTTTACTAGTGTTTCTGCAAATTAGGAGCAGATAGAAAAGTGGATTTTGGTGTTTCCAGACTCACAATTTAAAAACACATATTTTAGTAAAGCTGGTTTTTAAATTGCAGGTCTAGAAATGCCACTTTCAGAAAGTTAAAAAATTCACATGATTCCAAGGCTGAAATATTGAGTCAATGCTTTTTTTGCAAAATATCAAGTAATTTAACTGCCTTAATCTTATTATGATTATTTGAGACTTCATTTTTTTAATGCATTTCATAAACACCATCACATATTATTCAGACCACATTTTTGTCTCAAACATATTAGTTATATCCCTCTATGAATAAACATTAAGTCTTCAAAACATCACCTTGAAACCAAAAATTAAAAAAATTGAATCAAACGCATTTCACATCTTAAAACATGTATCAAACTTAAAAGAAACTTCATACTTCTTTAAATAGCCTTTAAACCAGTCAAAATGTCATTGGTAATGAGGTTTCTATTACTAATCTTCTTCTTAACCTCTTTTTCAAGTTCTCTTATAGGGGTTATCTAACACATTCTGTTGGAGTAGGCTACCAAAAGTCTTTTGCGGGATTGCATGCATGTGGCTGTTTAGAAAGCTGGAACGAATCCCCATAATTGGCTGTCTACGTTAAAGGTCGGCCACCTCTGATGGAGCTAAAGAATTATCCAAGAAGCTTAAACTCTTGTAAAATGAAGGTGAAGAGACATAATCTGAATATTACACAGCCTACTGAATAGGAAAAACTAGCTGAATTTTCCTAGAGAATCCACTAAAGTGACCAAGAATTTGTTCAACAGGTAGTTAAAGCATCATCCAGTCAGGTCCTGATGAGAATCCAAAAAGAAATGTGAGGTTCGAAACACGGTGATGGCCAATTATGGAAGTTATTCCTGCTTTTGCCATAACCGCATGTAGGAAATCCTGCAAAAGACATTTGGTACCCTACTCCAACAGAGTGGGTTAGATAAACACTATAAGAGAACACTGAAAAAGAGGCGAAGAAGACTAGTGATAGAAACCTCATTACCAATGAAATCTTGTGACTGGTTTAAATGGTTAAATGTTATTTAGAGAAATGTGATGTTTCTTTCAAGTTTGATACATGTTTAAAGATTTGGAATGCATTTGATTCAGTTATTTTGGCTGTCGTTTTCCTGCCTTATTGGTGTGATGTTATTATGGTGTTCATAATGGGACGTGTGCTTGTTCCAGACACATTATAGGTGTAGCGGTTCTATTCATCACATCGGGTCTTTCCATTATTAGGGGGTGTCACTCGTCTTCTGTGGTGTGATAAATCTGAAAGATAATTGCGTGTAGGATTTATATTGTGTCTATATACTAGACATATTGGCGAAATTAGATATTGTTAAAGTGGGAAGTGCTTTGCCTACTCATCGAATGATTGTTATTTCCATAGAAACGCCGCCACTACCTGACAGAATATTTTGTTGGACGGGGAACAACTTTCCTTAAGGGAATCCCGGAACCAAAATAAACGTTATGGAGAGATTTTGACTCTACCTAATTCTATTGTCCTGAAGAAGTCCCACAAGGGGACGAAACGCGCCAGCTGTTCTGTGTTGAACGCTGTGTTTCATCTACGTGAAATGAAACTGAAACAATAAAAGAGAAAGAAAAAAGAATAAATTCAAGAACTCTCTTTATTAGACATGGACATTAAAATTGTCCTTTTATGATAAAGTTTTTTCTGAGTGGTGCACCTGTGCTTTTGTTTTGAATTGTTAAGTTCCTTTTGGAACAAGTATTTGACGGTGGGTACTACTCAGTGTGCACACAGATCCAACTTAGTATAAAAGGGATATCACTTAAGGAGTGTAAAAACAGGTTAGGTGCTGTAATTAGAAGGTTCCACTGCCAGGTCTTTCTTTTGTTTATGCATTTGATTCAGTTTTTGTAATTTTTGTTTTCAAGGTGGTGTTTTGAAAACATTGTTTATTCATAGAGGGCAGTAAAAAATGGGCTTCAGACAAAAATGTGGTGTGAATAATATGCAAAGGTGTTTATGAAATGAACATAAATAATATGAAGTCTCCAAATTCATAATAAGAATAAAGGCAGTTAAATTACTTGATCTTTCGCACACATTAAAGCATTGACTGAATATTTTCAGCCTGGAAATCAGGTATGGTTTTGATTTTTATACGGCCCAGTTCAGCAGATTTAAAAGGCCCAACCCTCCTGTACGTAGCATTTAGAAAGTTAGCATTTTCTTACTTTCACCATTCTATGCCTCTGTCTACACATCTGGGTCAGGGTGACAGCTGGGCTGTTTGTGCATTCACTCTAGACAGTCACACAAAGGGAGCTGAGGTGTACCCTGCAAATCCTGATGGCCCAGCATCAGGCTGATGGGCCTTCCTGAGCTAAAGTTGTGGGGGGAGTTGACACCGACAACAGAATAGGGCTGTGTCTGTCCTCACTCAAAGAGGTCTCCACCCCCTGTAGTGTCTGGAGCCAGGGCAGGGAAAGGCAGGGTCATTGTGCAATACAAATAATTTCCTTTGAAGTTTGCCTACTTCAAAGGCTGAAATAGATACAAGTACTGGACCTGTAATATCATATACTCAGACCACTTCTGGGTTGAGGACATTCTGCCAGGAAGAAAATCTGAAATGCTGTCAGTAGAGACTACCACTTTGCTGTTTGATTTTCTATGTTTGCCTGCTGCTGCTTCTTCTGTCCTGGGAGTGAAAGGACTGGATTTTGCTTTCTACATCCTGTTTTCCAATGTTCTCCAAGGGCTTGAGTTGAACTTGCCACCTGCTGGAAGCCTCAGGACCATCAAAGACTTCACTCGCAGCACCTTGGCTTCCTCTGCTGGGAGTCATAATTTGCCAAGTGGTGCCAAATCCAGTTCCTGGACCCAAGGAAGTGAGTTTGATGTGATAACCAAGAAGAAACTAGTACCATTAACTTTGAGTGTGACTTTGAAGCCTGTGCCGCTCTTCGATGGAGCGCCACATCCCATACCAGAGCCATGGTCCCCACTGAGTGCAATGACCATGACTTACAATGCAGGCCCAATGCCACCGCGCTGCAGTGGCCCTGACGTCCATTAACCTGAATCTGCTTCAGCCCCTGTTGCCCTGTGGTGTGACAATTACACCGCAAAGTTGATGCAATGTGGCTTGAGCTTCAGAACTTCATCGACCCCACACCGTCATAAGGAACTGACACCTTACCGCCAACACCGCATCATCCCCTGTGCAACAGTAAACAACTGACGCCTCACGTCCCTTGTAGCAGTAAGGAAGCAACACCACATCAGCTTCAGCGATATCTCACCTCCCTGGTGCCGTGCAGTATCTTTATTTTTCATCATTTTCCAATGTACTGTAACCGGGATCCAAATGATTCCTCAGCCGGCCCGTGCTCCCTCACGGTCGGCCCCGTGTTGGATTTGACAAGCATGCCGAATAGCCCCAGCCAGAGTTATTGTTTTTCCAGATGCTGTAATTGCATTTCATCTTTGAAAATTTGCATCTCTACTTGCATGTGTTGGATTTTTGTAGATTTGGTTGTGTTTGATTCAGATAAATATTGGCTATTTTTCTTAGCTGGCGTGGAGAACTTTTGTGGCGTTTTCACTGTTACTGTATGTGTGTACAAATACTTTACACATTGCCTCAGGGGATAAACCTGACTGCACTTGCCAAGCTACCAAGGGGGTGAGCATGGGTTATTCTGGCAGTGTACCTTACTTGCCCAGACTAGATTTGGGGTACTTGTAAGGACAGTGTGCAAACTACTGTCAACTATAGACCACCATTTCTAACACCTAGCATTTGTTGGCACCTGGTGTTCATCCTTGGCATATTAAGGTCACATCTTGGGGGGCGTGGCCAAGCCGCGAGCTGAGATGGCCGCGCGGCGTTGAAGCTCCGCCGTCGACGCAGCGCGTACACGAATGTCCCCAGCCTACTGACTCGGGCGCTGGACACCAAGTGCTGGCGTTACTCCTCCTGACCCACCGGAACACGACGCGATGAAGATGGGGCCCCGAATGTAAATTGTAAATTGATACTTGTATAGCGCACTACTCACCCGCAAGGGTCTCAAGGCGCTTGTACGAATACCGCTGTGGAACCCATCCTTGCTTTCCCTGTGAGGCATCCACTCCTGGGCACCCCCAAGGTGGAGGCCAGGCATAATTTAGCGTTGTGGGGGCCATTGTGGAGATTAAGCAAGCTATTGCCCAGAGTTGCAGAGTGGGACTCCATGATTGGAATAGGCACCGAGGCGAGAATTATCAGGTCCGTGGAATTTTGAGCCCAAGACCCACCGGGGCGGGGAATTGAACCCTGGTCCCGGGCCAGACCTCTGCATCAGGGTCTGCCGCTCTAACCATTGAGCCACACTTCTCCACCGTGGCCGGCGGAGGGCTGGAACCCGGCGGCCTGAGACCCCAAGATGGCGGCCTGGATCGGCGATCGGGAGCGGCGCTAGGAGCGACGGTGGCTGGTTTGGAGACAGGTACCCTGGGGGGGCTGGGAGGGGGGTTCTGAGCTCCTGGGTGCGGTCTGGCGGGGGTCTGCCTTGCTCCCTGCGCTGCTGCTGGCTGGGGGACGGCCGGGCGCTAGGCGTTGGCCCGGCGCTACGGGCGCGGCCTCGCTCGTCTTCCTCCCTTGGGCCCCTTGCGAATCCGGTCGGGGGGGCCGAGGGGGGAGCGGGATGGCCTGTGAGCGGCGGGGGGGCGGGGGGGGACTCCGGGCTGGGCCGAGCACCCGGGCTGCTTCTGCCCCTGTCTTCGGGCCCTCTCTGAGGGGGTTCTGTGTTCCGCGAGCTGTGCTGACTGTCCTCCTTCACCCTATCCTCCAGCGCCGGGCTGAGGCCGCAGCACCGCGGCTGCTGGTGGCACCATTGTGGATTGCTCCCCTGTCCTGCCTGGGTCCTGGGGTCCCGTAAAAGCGCTCCCTGGTCCAGCTGGTTGGGGTGTCGCCGTGCTGCTTGGCCTGTACATAGCCGCAGCCGTTGCCCAGAATACTGCAGAGTCGGGGCTTGACTGCCGCCCCTGAGAGGGCTACGCCGTCCGAGGAGCTGTGACGATCGGTCGTGGATTGGGCCGCCGTGCTGAGCTGACGCTGCACCGTCTTTGGGCCACCTTTGATCTGAGGAGAGCTGGCTGGTTTCCAGTCGGTCGTGTGGGGGCATGGGTCGCAAGGACCCGAAGCAGAAAACGCTGCCGTTTGAAAAGCTCGCTGAGCAACCGGCGGAGAGGCGCCCCGACATGACGGCTCCGGCTGAGAGCGCGTCCGGCAGACCGGCGGCTCGTGCCCCATCCCCAGACTGGTTGCATGAGATGAGAGCTGGGTTCAAGTCCATTGATGGTCGCTTTGACGCTCTAGATAAAACAATGGGGGCCAAGATCCAGGCCCATGACAAGCGTTTGGTTGAGGCTGAGGCCCGGATCTCAGCCATTGAAGATAGCGCTGTGCAAGAAACCAAGCGAATAGATAGAATGGAACGCATCTTGAAAGAAGTGGCCATCAAGAACGAGGACTTGGAATCGCGCAGTCGGCGCAACAACGTGCGAATTACTGGGGTCCCGGAGTCCACGGCTACGTGCAGACTGTACGTATTTGGGGAAAAACTGTTGTCAGACATTTTTGGGAGAGACTCCTTCACACCGGGCTTTGTGGTTGAGAGGGCGCACCGCTCCCTGGGACCGAGGCCTAATCCGGGGCTCCCACCTCGCCCGCTGATTGCCCGCATCATGAATTTCCGGGACCGTGACACAGCCCTGCGTCTGGCTAGGGAGAAAGGTGATATAACCTGGCAGGGCTCGAGACTCTCATTCTACCCTGATTTCACCGCTATGGTCCAGGAGGGCCGACGGAAGTACGTGGGGGCGAAGGCTGCGCTCCGCAATCTTGGCTTAAAGTATGGCATGCTCTACCCGGCCCGGCTGCAGGTTGAGATTGTCGGCCAGGTTCGGCTCTTTGACAATACTACTGAGGTGCAGGAATTCTGCCGCACGTACAAGCCACGCAAGAGCCCTCCCAGGGGGGATGAGGATGGGCAGTCTCCCCCACACAGTGGATCGGCGGTCAGCCAGGACTTGTTTGCAGGCTCCGGGGTCGGGTGAGATAGCGCCCACGCCCAAGCTTCGTTCCTTTAAACTCTTGCTACCTGTGGACTATGGAATACTTTTTATGCAAATGTTCTGCAGTGCTGGGTTGATATCGGGTCGTTGTCACCCCCCTTTGGTGGAAACCGCTGGGACTACTTTTGGTTAGGATGCTCCACTTGTTATTGTCTGATTGCAACTGGCGATACTGTTTGGAGCTTTTCTTTTTGTTCACAGGTCTGGGTTCGCTTCACGTTTGCGTGATCTGGCTGGGTGGGGGGTGGGGGTAGGGGTAGGTTATTTTGATCTCATTTACATTGGTTGGTGTGTGTTGAATTTGCCGATATATGGAGATACGACTGCTTTCTGTTTCCCACTGCTTGCTCCATGGCTTCGATGGCTCAAATAGGCTTGCATGAAACTTCCATCAACCTATCGTTAATGTCTTGGAACGTCAGGGGCCTGAATAACCAGTGTAAATGCAAACAGGTGCTATACTATTTGAATCGGCACCGAGTGGACATTGCTTTTATTCAAGAGACACACTTGCACTCCTCTGCCAACGCCCGCCTTGCGGCTTCCTGGGGCGCGCATAGATACTTTTCCAATTTCAGTAATTATGCTAGAGGTACCGCAGTGTTGATTCATAAGAGAGTCCCGTTTCATTGGCAGAAGTTTCTTGGGGACAGAGAGGGACGCTACTGCAGAGTGAGAGGGGTGTTGATGGGTCACGTGGTCATTCTTGTATGTGTGTATGCTCCTAACACTGATTCCCCGGATTTTTTCTACACGCTTGCTGCCCAGCTCGCAACCCTTGAACCGGCCAGGCTCCTAATTGGTGGCGACTTCAACCTATTGCTTGATGTGGGATTGGACAGTACCTCAGGGGCCACTGACTCTAAGCCCAGGGCGCCGCGGGCACTCTTAGACCTCTGCCACCAATTTTCCCTGACTGACATTTGGTGCAGGCGCAACCCGGGCACCACTGATTACACACACTTCTCGGGTCAACACAACACTTGGACCAGGATTGACTACTGGCTCCTGTCCCCGGGCCTGTCCCCCTGGTTTCGTGCGCTGAAACTTTCCCTAGAACATACTCAGATCATTCTCCGGTCTTACTGTGTTTGGACGTTCCACGGCCTGAGGGTTTTGAGCGGCAGTTGCGATTCCCCGGGAGAGCGCTTTTAGACAACCTCTTTGTCCACGAAGTTTCCGAAGCGATCGAAGACTACTTCACGATTAACACCGGCTCGGTAGACTCTTGGGCCGTGCTCTGGGAGGGGTTTAAGGCGTACATTAGGGGGATTTGCATAGCTAAACAGGCTGGGGTCCTAAAGGCGTTGCGAACGACATTCACGCAGCTGGAGGCTCAGCTAGACTCGATTGACGCTGAGGCGCGGCGGGCTCCGTCTGACGACGTGTTTACTAGGCGTCTGCGCCTCCTGGCCGACTACCGGGAGGCCGCAGACAGGGAGATCCTGTATCTGGGAAAATACCGCACCGCACGTAGATACGGTGAGGGGGACAGACCGGGGCGCACGTTGGCACAGGCTCTGAGACCGCCGTATAATATGTCCTTTATAGCCGAGGTTAGGGGCGAAGACGGCACACTCCGCACGACGCCCGCCGAGATTCGGGACGAATTCCTGGCCTACTTCTCAGATTTATACACGACCAGGCTAGGTGACGCCTCGGCCTCTCGGGAGGCCTACTTATCGGAAATCGCGCTCGCATTCCTTGACAGGGGAATGCAGGAATTCATGGCGGAGCCCATAACGGTGACTGAGGTTCGAGGGGCGATTAAGGTACTTCGGAGCTCCGCAGCCCCGGGCCTCGATGGTTTCTCCGTAGATTTTTACAAGGCCTTTTCTGATCTGCTGGCGCCCAAGCTCATTGAGGTGTATGCGGAGGCCTTGGAGCGGGAGACCCTCCCGCCTACCCTTAGTGAGGCAGTCATAGTTCTGCTCCCAAAGCCGAACAAAGACCCGGCGTTGTGTGGGTCATATAGGCCCCTCTCCCTCTTAAACATCGATTATAAGATCCTTGCCAAAATAGTGGCCAACAGACTTTCCCAATTGATGGAATTTATTATAGCGCCCGTGCAATCTGGCTTTGTTCCCCGTCGTTCGACATCATTAAATTTGCGGACGCTATTCACAGTATTACATAGAATCAATCCGGCTACACCCGCGGCAGCGATTCTCCTCGACACCGAAAAAGCTTTCGACTCCTTAGAATGGCCTTTCTTTCTTTCCGTAATGCATCGAATTGGCATGCCAGCGGGCTTCCTTGCCACCACGCGGCTCCTCTATAGTCACGCCTGCGTATTAATGGTACGCTGTCCCGCCCATTCACTCTGACTCACGGCACGCGACAGGGCTGTCTGCTATCACCACTGTTGTTCATACTGGCCATGGACCCTTTAATCCGGCACTTCAGGAACGACATCTCCACAGGGGTCTCCAGTTCCGGACGGGTCCCCTGTTGGTCTCCCTCTATGCGGACGACACCATACTGTATGTCAGAGAGCCACAGGTTAACCTAGCTCCCCTGATACAGGAAATCCTTCGCTTCGGTCGCCATTCGGGGTTGGGCATAAACTGGCATAAGTCTATAATTTTCCCGTTGACTAGCGGCACCTCCCCTTGGAAGTGTGAGTTTCCGTTGGAGTGGTGCTCCGACTCGGTACGATATTTGGGCATACATATACACCCAAGCACGGACAAAATTATCCGCCTCAACTATGGCCGCGCGATTGCGAAACTTGAGACACAGGTGGACAGGTGGCTGTGGCTTCCGCTCTCCATGTCAGCCAGAATAGCCATTATAAAAATGATCGTCCTTCCCAAATTTTTGTATCTTTTTAATAATATCCCCATTCCCCTCACCCGGGCCTTTTTCGCCACCCTACGGTCCCACTTGATTAGACTGGTCTGGGGCGGGAAACACCCCCGGATCCGTTGGAGGACTCTCACGCTCCCGCATGATAGGGGCGGCTTCGGAGTACCGGATTTGTATTTATACTATCTGGTCGCTCAGTGTGCACACGCCTATGCCTGGTACCACCCTGACGCACGGATCCCATTTCTTCGTCCGGAGGCGGACTTTGTTCTCCCGGGTCGCTTGTCGGCGGTATTGCCCAAGGGTGTCCCTAGGAGTCCAGTGGATATTCAAACGGTATCCACCACCAGCTGGGCCTGGAATAGACTTGCGCGCTACTTAGACCAGCCGATCCTTTATTCCTCTTCTCTCCTGCTTCCCAACCCAGGTTGGTTACCGGGCACGGGCGAGAAACTTGTGCAACGTACTTTAACGAAGTTTAACCTCACCAAGATTGGGGATTTATACCCCGGGGGACACATATTCTCGGTATCGGAAGAGGCACGATTCAGCGAGGCTACGTTCATGGACAAATTCATCCTTAACCGGCTTTATTTTGCAGCTAGGTCGGAAATTAAGGGATTCCCCATCGAGCCGTCTTCCTTTGAACCCCTCACTATCCTCATTGACAAGGATACAGGGGCACACATTATTTCTAAACTGTACAAGACATGTGCTGCACTGGTTCCTTGTGCGGATGACCAGTTGCGGGCGGCATGGGAGGCGGACTTGGGTAGGCCTATTACGGACGAACAATGGGCCGCTTGCTGCAAGGTCACTAACACGATATCGCTCAATAGTCGTCATAAACTCCTGCACTATAAGTTTCTTCGCCGCAGCTATATGACCCCTGATAGACTCCATTCCATTGATTCCTCGCGGCCTCACACATGCTGGAAATGCGCTGCGCCTCATGCTGACTTTGCACACATGACCTGGACATGTCCGAGATTGCAATCATTCTGGACGCAGGTGCACAAGATCCTTGAAGAGATGTTGGGGCTTGCGCTGGTTCCCACGCCTGAGGTCGCGTTGCTAGGCTACACGGTAAATTTCCCCAAGAATGTTCGGAGGCTTGCGTCTCTGGGCTTGCTGCTAGCCAAGCGGGAAATTGCTAAGCGTTGGGGGGATAGAACAGCTCCCACAGCTAGGACGTGGCTTACGGCCATGGTTTCTGCAGCACGAACAGCGAGATTTACTCCAGTCTCCTCCCCACCGTGGCACGGCCCAAAGACATCTGGGGCCCATATAAAACATATATCGCAAACCTGCCGAGCTCCTCTCAATCGCACTCCAGCTCGGGGATAGTACCCACGGGGGTGGGATAGGCTATACAGCAGCGGAGTTGCGCATTCGGGAAGGTCATGGGGTGGGTGCAGCGCTGTGGACATCCTCACTTCGGGTCTGGAGTTGTGGGTTGCGCATGACTTGGCTAGTGCAACTACGAAGGTCGAGGGTAGGGGTGGCATGGGGGAGCACATGGTGGGTCCTTGTTCTAAGATATTCCTGTTTGGGTTTGGACGGGTGGGATTGCTGTGATGGTTGATGGGGCTTTGATGCCCAGAGCCTTGCTTATGTGTTATCTATGGTCTAGGGGGCGGAATTGTCGTAATGTATCTCTCCAACTGCTATCTATTGAACACATAGCCGAGATCTTTGTATTGTTTTGTTTTTCAAGCATAAATAAAGCTTTCAAAAAAAAAAAAAAAAAAAAGGTCACATCTTGCATATGGTTGGCATCTCTAACAGCCCTCTGATGGGCATTCCTGGTACACCATAAACAAAAGCAAGCCTGTTCATCTCCTAAAGGGGGTGACTTGTTGCTACAGACAAATAATAGACATATATTGTTATGGAAACGGTTGGAACAATGCAGGCTCAGCTACGCGTGTCCAACCAACGCAAGCATAACAATTCTTGCTTTAACCACGCATATGCCTTAACAACGCATATGCATGGTTATGGCAATGTACGGTCTAGTTGCTGAGTGGATCGGTGGAAGAGGAAGAAAGGAAGAGGAAGGATGATCGGGAATCGGGAGAATACATGGTGAGGTAAGTGGGGTTGGGGCCGGGTGTTGTGGGGGTAGTTTTTCAGGGTGGGGTAGGTTTTAAGACTCAGGAGGGTGTCAGGGTTGTTTGTAGGGCAGAGAGCTGTTGTAGGTCATCACGGCAGGAGGGGCTGGGTTCAGGGTAGTTAGCAGCTTCTAGGGCTCAGGGTGGGTGGCTGGAATCGAGGTAGTTTTTATGGTGGTGGGGCAGTTTTTAGGGCTAAGGGCAGGGTGGGGTAAAAGCAACAGTTTACAGGGCAGGGGGCAGTTTTAGGCCTCAGGGTAGTTCAGGGATGTAGGGGCCACTTTTTAGGGATCAGGGCAGGGGAGACCTGGAGTCAAGGTAGGTTTTGGGGCATGGATTTAATTTTTAGGGCTCAGGGCAGAAGGAAAAGGGACAGTTCACAGGGCAGGAGGCGGGGTATGATCTTTAGCACAAATGTCCCTTTACCCATCATGTCTTTACCACAAAATTGCGTAGTAAAGGAATGCATGGTAAAGGCATGTATGGTAAAGGTATGTGTGCTAAAGACGCTGTTGTGGTAGCGACCGTGTGGTACAGGCATGCGTTGTTCAGGCATACGCTGTACCTTCATACAACCATATTGGTACCTAACTCAATGATACTTGATGTTTTTAAGCATTGGAAGGATGAAAGCCTGAGTTGAATCACCTATCAATTAATCTATCAATCAGGAATTTTTGGGGCACGCTACTTACCAGTGAGGGTCTCAAGGTGCTGGAAGGTGGGTTAGAGCAGCTCTGTGGTCATCTGAAGAGCCAGGTCTTGAGATCCTTTCTGAATATTTGCAGTGCCAGTCTGATGCAGAGGGGGAGTTCGTTCCAGGTCTTCCCAGCGATGTAAAAGAAGGATCTGCCACTTGCTCTGGCCCTATGGATGCGCGGGACCATTGCTAGGGCTAGGTCGGCAGAGCAGACGTTTCTCTTGGGGGCTTGGAAGAAGATTCTTTCATTAAGGTATTGGGGTCAGGCATTATGGAGGGCTTTGTAGGCGTGTGTGCGCAGTTTGAAGGTTATTCTTTTTTCTACGAGGAGCCAGTGGATTTCGCGGAGGTGTTGGGTGATGTGGTCATGTCGTGGGATGTCGAGGACGAGTCTTGCTGCGGCATTCTCGATGGTCTGGAGTTTGCGGCGGAGTGTTTTGTTGATACCGGCGTAGAGAGCGTTTCCGTAGTCTAGTCTGCTGGTGATGAGTGCATGGGTGATGGTCTTCCAGGAGTCGCGGGTATCTATTTGAAGGTCTTGCGGAGTATGCAAAGGGTGTTGAAGCATGTGGAGGACACAGCGTTGATCTGGAGGTTCATGGTGAGTGAAGAGTCGGGTATGGTGTTGAGGTTTCAAACCTGTTACTATTGGGTCAACTACAAATGCTTGCACTGGATGCATCAGTTTACCAACCACTATACTTGATCTACAGAGGCAATTCCTGGTATTTGAAGGCCATCTATAGCATGCTGTGCATGTCATCCCTGGTTCTTATTTCTTAACTTGTGAAGGTAGTTCATGATCTATCATTGAACATTTGTTATTGAAACTATTATTTCTATAATGTAACATCTGTCTGAGACAAAAGATACTAAAATTGGTATGCCTAACAGTTATGTTTGCTGCCTGAACATGTAACGTCTCTGTAATCTCTGAGGGAGCTCTACAGGTAAAAGCTGTAAGATATACTTATGTAATTTTTTGTTCACATTGTGTACTTTCGAACCAAAATCTCACCAATATCAAACCACTTCATTGCAGTACTCGCTCAGTGCAATTTGGGCGCAGTTATCTATGCTCCACAACTTTCAAAGTTCACCCACTGGCAATGCTAGGGAGCAAAGGTTATGGGACTTCGGTGGACTACTAAACCAGCCTTTATAGAGACATGTTTTGGTTCTGCACTTGTAACCAGTATAGACTGCATCTTGACCTGAGGTGAGTACTATTTCATGGGTAAAGCCTCAAAGAGGGGACATCTGAGACATTGCATGTAAAATCGGGGAGTGAGGCCTAATTTGCTTGCATGGATTAGGACCCATAGAATCTAGCTACACTATTGACTGATTTATTTTCCCGGTGGGGGCTGTACAATATATGACACATAATTGGATTGGCAAGTCTGGGGTGATGAACCCAAATTCTTGTTGGATACTTGGACAAAGGGTATATTGAGCCAAAAGGGGGTCCATTTTTGTCAGTAATGTGCCTTGTCATGTTATCTGATGGACAGATTGTATTGATATTCTAGGGGCATTTGTAGGGCCTCTCTGTTTGGAGGGTGTAAGCAGATCGTTTCTGAGGGGAAAACTAGTGATGGGTTAAGTTTGTTTTCATGAAATAAAAATTATGATAATTTTATTAAAAAATCAAAAATCCAGAGATTTTGTGACCAGAGGTCATGCTCATTTCTGGTTTAAGATTGGACTTCAACTGTGATTCTTAACCTATGGTCTGGAGACCCCTGGGGTTTGCAATACCTGTTCAGGAGGTTCTCAACTGCTTAGAAAATTACATAAAATTAACAGATTATTAAACTGTGTGCAAAGAAGAAGAAGCAACATTTTAAACTTGAACATTTTAAAATCATAATTAAATTTGGAGGAATTTGCAACTGAAGGCTAAAAATGTAGGGACATATTTATGAGTCCCTTTGGGTCGCTTTTGCACTACATATTGTGGTACAGGAGCGACACAACTTAAAAATGAGGGGCCTCATTTACAAGGAATTAACGCAGCACGGTGTCGCAAGCTATTTGGCTGTACAGTGCTGCGTTAATTCCGAAGCACAGGGATGCGTCATATCTACAACGATGTGACGGATCCCTTTGCTCTCCCCGACGCTGGCAGACAATTTGCTGCCATGCGCCAATGCAGGCACCCTTGCTACATAGTGCAAGGGTGCCTGCGTTGAGGGGAATGATTGTTTATGTGCAGGAAGGTGTCCCTTCCTGCACATAAACAACCTGAAATGGTGTTTCGAAATTTCTGTGTGTGCTGCTTAATGCAGCACACATAGAAGTTGAAAAACTTCTTTTTTATGATAGTTTATGTGCAGGAAGGGACACCTTCCTTCTCATAATGAATCACAAGAGGTGATTTCCTCGTTCTATGTGTGTTGCAGAAAGCAGCACGTATAGAAAGAGGAAAAAACGAGGAGAAATGAAACATTTCCCTGGTTGTGCCTCCCTATGCCTCTCCTGGGAAGGCATAACATTCTGACGCATTTCCAGGTTAACGATTTCTCGCAAATCTGGAAATGTGGCAGAAGCCATGGGTGTTGCGTGGGAACACCCACAGCAACACCCATGGCATGCCCTTTCATGCAAAATGTTGCATGTAAAGAGACAATATTTACAAGGACAAGAAAAGCCATGCAGGGTGGCTTTACGTGTTCTTGTAAATATTTGGCAGCAGGTTGCGCCGCTGGTGTGTCACGAAAAGTGAAGCACCGGCGGCGAGTGGCTTCATAAATCTTGAGTAATGCAATGCAGCATAAATCGCTGCTTTGCACTACTCTGCAGCAGGAAGGCATTTCCACGGATCTTGCATGGGGGTTCCCATGCAACATTCATGGCTTTTGACGCATTCCCATATTTACCGGAAGTGGTAGACTTGGGAATGCACCAAAAACGTATGCCTCACCAGGTGAGGTGTAACGAGGAGAAATATCTTTATTTCACCTCGTTTTTCCTCTTTCTGTGTGTGCTGCATTCTTCAGCACAAATAGAAAGATAAAAAAGCCTCAAGGGATTGTTATTTGTGCAGGAAAGTATCCCTTCCAGAAACAAAAAAAATCCTCCTTACAATGCAGGCACTCTTGCATCATGGTTCAAGGGTGCCTGCGTTGACGCTAGGCATCCAAAAGGGCACCCGCGCAGGGGAAACGGCTGGAATGAACCGTGCTGACATAAATACATCGCTTTCCTTATAACCATATATGGCCTTTAATTATGTGTCCACTTATCTGTTCACTTATATGTCTGTAGAAATTCTAAGCAGGAGTTCTCCTTAACCCCTTCGACGCGCATGGCGGAACGGTTCCGTCATGCATGTCGGTTGCGCTGTGAGCATGACGGAACCGTTCCGTCATGGCCACGCCCGCGCACGGAACCTTCAGCGTGGCGCGGAAATCCGCGCCGCGCTGAAGGGGTTAAGTGCCAGGGGTATTTGTCAACAGTATTTGTCTGCTCACATGAACAGATTTGAGTCGTGTGAATTTGAAATTCTTGGTGGTAAAATTTGCTAGTATTATTTTCATTTGTCAACAGTAATTTCAATGGTGTCAGAAGCATTTCAATAAGTGACATGTTACACACCAAAAGTAAATACTACCAACAGGTTTTTCCAATGCAAAATCTATGTAGACACAAATCTATTTAAGTGATATAGCCAGTACCGTTCTGATTCTAGATCTTCATAGAATTCTGTGTTTCGCATAATATATGTGCCCATTTCCTTTTTTGTGCCTATACATGTGTAGGCAAATTTGACGTTTGATATAGGTGTGTACAAAGTGGAAAATATGCTTCTATCTTATGTATCTAGTAATCTCGAGTTTGTCAGCCTATTCTTCAATAAATATGAAACCTTGTGGGTCGTAAAGCAACTATGAAAAATTAGCAGATCATCTAAAACGTCAATCCCTTCAGAGAAAAAAATATATAGAGCTGCTCAACGTTAATGTAGGAATCCAAAACCCATTTTAAAACCTGGAAGCTCCTGCCACCTCTTTTGTCCAAAGCTTTTACTTATGTTAGAAAAAATGTACTAGGACATTTTATTTCTTCATGCATTAGAAGCGCATAAATTGTCCTTGCTTTAAATGAGGGTAATTGGATTAGGGAGCTGGCTATGTGAATGACATATTAATCATTTGCCAAATGTGTTTTGTTTAAGCTGTTGCATGCTTCAGAAGCTATACCTAAAGGCTTAAGTGAGAACATCTGAGATTCGAAATAATCGAAATATTTTTTTCTCTGAGCCTTAGCAAGACCTTTAGATTTTTCTAAAATTATATGTGTAATATATTTATCTATACGGGCTTTCAGCCAGCTTCTTGATCATTTGGTAGATTATTGTGTCATTCACATTTTTCTTCTGTCCACAACAGCGCCTGGCAATGAGCCAGTCTACTTCAGTCTATGCTGTCACTTTGAGTGATGGCCTTCTGCTCTTTTACAAGGAGCACATCCACACATAACCTGGTTCATTTAAATTTCAGCCACTGCAATAGCAAAGTGTGCTTTTTGATTTCAGAATTTCTTTTTTAGGCAATGTCTTTTATTTATAGATTGGCGAGGGCCTGGCAACTTTCCCAACAACAATCTTTCGCAAAGAAACCATGCCAAAACAAAACAAGCACTGACAATTCTAAAAGGATGGCAAAGCATGCCACACCTATTGGATTTGCTGAAGCTGGTTGGAAATGTTGCTGCTTTCTCAATTTGTGCTGTAAGAGATAGTAGTGTGGCAGATCACAAAAAGAGAGCACTGCAGTTCCTAATTCAGGACGCAGTTATTGCTACAGTTTAGAGCTGACAAGTTTCTTAAATAGTTGAAGACCAGGAGCAGCAGGACCTTACCACTCTAAAAAAGTGGTACATTTTTGCTTGTCAGAGCAATTGTAAAAATATGTGCGGGTTTTGGTTGGAAATGTATCAGCACCAAATTGTACAACAGAACAGAAAACAGAAGCAGGCACAAACATAACAGCACATTAATACAGAAGAAAGAACAACACAGCCAAAATGTAACACAATACAACAATCACAATACAATCACTCCAACAATGTAGCACAAGAAACACAGCAGGCCAAAAAAAACAGAACACATATCATTACCACAAAAAATGCCACATGTCAAACAGGCTAGAACATACTACTCACAATTGACCACCTCCAGAATCCTGTTTTCATTTTAGGGTGTTTGTTCCAAACACTGCCCTAACTTACTATAAAAGACACAAACCCGTGCCAGTTACACATGTTTGTGACCCAGCCCAGGGTCTTTAAATTAAAACATTCAACTTCCCGACATTGTCACAAAAACTCTGCTGTTCATCAAACAGCACAGCAGATAAACTCAGAACCCTTTTCTTGCGGAAAAGCATGTCTGTACAAATAATATGTGAGCAGAAAAACAATCTTCACAGAGTACTGAAATTGGCTCACTTCTGTCTTCATTTCCACCCTCTTCTATCCTAACCAAATGATAGCAAGCTTGAGCAGAGGCGTGCCAGAGAAAGCAGTGAACAAGGGGAGGCATGTCAACTTGTTTTTGCCAGCCAGCAATCACGACCTGGGATCTACTGTAATCAATATTTGAGGTGTAAAAAGTATAATTGGAGGAGCCCAAAGTTTTTCTCAGAAGCCCACCAATGGCTCTGCTGAAATTCGATATTTCTGAAAAACAAAGCTCCTTAGTGTTGATTATACCTCATGCCTCTTTCTTCCATCACACTACACGTCCTGTCTGTTTACCTGACTCCTACATGTTCATTTTCATCCCTCCTTTCTCCCTACATCACTGTATTCCTATTTGTGGCTTTCTTTTCTGCTCTCCCCTCTCTTAATCTAGATTAAAGTCCGTTAATGAAAATTAAGCACTGGTTCCTAAATATGTTGTCAGACACCCATCACCTGCACCCACTGGCACAAATTGAGCCCAGCTTTCCTTCCTCTTTCAGTCGTGTTATGCGCGTCATCATACTCTTTGTCTGACTTTATAGAACAATGTTTTCCATCCTGGAGCATGTGCTGTATATGCTTGCACACAGTGGAAGCCATTTTCTGGTTACTCTGAGTGCTTCAAATTCTTTAATCAATCAGTCAATGAAAAGAAGGATCCACCAGCACCCACAAACATGTATTCTGAACCCTTAATATGTGCTAATGAGTGGACGTTAGGATAAGGCACGTTTGTTCATATTTTAATATTTGAGAATATGATTCCCTCACATTTTGCCACACCGATGGTGTTTGGATGTTGCTCCAGTAAAATAAAATCATGGAGTAGCATTCAAATGCTGGCAGGCCTAGTCTCTAAAAACCTTGTGTTTTTTTTTAATTTCTTGTGTTTTAAAAAAAAAAAATCTATTTAGCTTTTCGTTATCATATTGGGTATTTTTCCCCATCATTTTGGGTCTTTACCCAGATGCATTTAAATCCGTAGTATCAGTAAACTGTCTAGTAATGGAAAATTGGTCTCTATGACTGTTCTTCCTCATCGAGTCTTCACATCATTACATTCTTGTCAATAAGAGATCATTGCAAATAATCATAGTCCATGGAGAGCACAACTACAGCACAACATCAGTCATTTTTATAAAGGCCCACTTCTGAACAAGAATGTGCTGAATCGACAGATTTAAAAACATTAATGGTGTAGGACTTATGATATAGAGTTGTTTTCAACTCAGTTCCTTTGAAATTAACCTATTTCGGATGCAATCAATAATTTACAAATCCACAAAACGTTTCAGTAATTAAAGAGCAATGATAATCTGCTTCTATATTTCCAAAATTAGTTGAAGGTACTCTAGTGCTTACCTTTATTGTGTGCTCCCACTGAATACTACACCTGTGTGCCCCCCATGGGGGTGAGCTCCCCCAGGGACGTGTCTGAGTTCATACTGAATGATGTGGATGCATAGGCACTTCAGCACAGATTTATTGTGATTTTGCATTTGCATAACTTTGTGGCGTAAACCTGGTGCAAAATAAGTTTTATCATTTACTAAGCCACACAAAGATGCTACATGGAAGGAGCATGGGAGATCCCATGCACCAATTCATTTATTTTGATGCAAATCATCTATATTTATAAAGACTTGTTATACCAGTCAGCCTTATAGTGGTTTTCTCCAAACGTTTTGCCTTCTCTTCTCCTGCTTTGCTGAATTCGTTTTTCTTTTCCTCAGGACTCTGTGAACATTAACCACTACTAACCAATGCTAAAGTGCTTGTTCTCACTCCTTAAAACATGGTAAAATTGGCTTACACTTGATTGGCATAATTAATTTACTTGTAAGTCCATAGTAAGGTGGTATACCATATAACCAGGGCCAGTAAAGTAAATGCTACCAGTGGGCCTGCAGCACTTATTAAAATGTTAATTCAACTTGTGAAAATAAATATTTTCCCAAGCCTAAAACTCCTTTTATAACTCATATAAGTCAGCCGTGGGATAGGCCCTAAACAGCCCATAGGGCAGGGTGCATTGCATTTAAAAAAGTGGAACACAAACATTTTAGTTTCACAGGTCCTGATAGTTTAAAGCTACTAAATTCAATTTCACTACTGTAACACCTACCTCTCACATAGACTAACATTGGGTTATTTTATTACATTTAATACGTGAACATTTTTGTTTGGGAGCAGGTAGTGATTTCATGTTTTGTGTCTAGAGAATTGTAATTTAAAATAAATTATCTTTAATGGTATAGTTGGATTTTAGCCAAAATTCTGAAAATGTCGCTTTTAGAAAGTTGACATTTTCCTGTCCTAACCGTTTGGTACATGCAGGTAGCCTTTGTGTATTTCTCTCAGACAGTAAGAAAAAGGGGGACTGGGTGTTGGCAGGATGGGAGGGGCAGATCTGTGCACAGCCTGACTTACATTTCAAAGTAGCTGCCTCAACACACAGAAAGGACTTCACACTAGCCTTTTGTCACCCCATACATACTGGAACCAGGGCAGGGAGAAAGGAAATTCCAAAACATTCTGGGAGTGGGGGGGACTCCAGAAGTTTCTTCCACTGCAAAGCTGACCTCAGATATACAAATATGACCCATCATCCCCAGCAGAGTGTCTCCAATTGTTGGCTGGCTGACCTCCTGTTCTAAGCTACAGGGACACAACAAGTTAATTGGGCTTCCATGCACATGCCTAGCTGACCTGGTGCAACCAACCTACCTGGACCAGCAACTAGACCTGCTTGAGCCTTGCTAGTCTCTGTTAGAGTGAGTCCCTGGTCCCAAAAGGTGCTTCCCAGGTCATGGCCCTTGTTCAGAATCAGAGTGCACTCCTTTGAAGAAAAAGGAAGAAACCTGAAGTTCTTTTGCTCTTCACAACTGCAAATGGGCTTGTTCACTCCGAGATATAGCTGCCAGCAGTAACCACCGAAGTGTAGCTCTTGTGGACAGCGACGACTGGAAATACAAGATCTAGACTTCGTGCTAAGGGACGATAGCCCATGGTGACTGCCAATGCAAAGCTCCAGCAATGACTGTCTATGAGAACCAGCAAGATCTTTGCACTACAGCGATGACCATCTGTGAAGTCCACCCTGCTCTTCGTGCTACAAAGACGACCCTCTGTGATGCTCTCCTCATAGCTTCCTCCACCGCAATCTGGACCCTTTGTGCAATACTTTTTCAACGGTACTAACCTGATCCCTGCATCTGGCCTGCGCTTCATTGCGGTCAGCCTGAACTTGTGACTTTGCCCGAGTCTTCCATGACCAGATAATCATGAGTTGCACTTTGTGCTTTTTAGTGCAATACTTACCTAAATCTTTGAAATTGCATATTTCCATTTCTACTGACTGGATTTTTAGTGTTTTAGTGTCAAATATATTTTGAGTTTTGTCTTCTCAATTGCTGTGGGATTTTTCTTGTGTTGTGTTTTCACTTGATTACTGTTAAGTGCTGCATACATTCTTTACATATTGCCTCCAAGTTAAGTCTGACAGATTTCTGCCTATCTTACAGGGTATAAAGCACAGGTTCATTTAGTGTCTTTTTGTGGTTCACCATGACAGGGATTGTGGTTGCTGCTTATCTAGGGTCAGCACCCCTGTCAACCAATAAACCTGGGTTTTTCCCCAAAATGTAGCACCTACCAAAAAGAGGCGTAATGAAGAAAAATATCTTTCTTAATTTGTTTCTGCAGCACGCATATTAAAGGAATTATGCCTCGTTGGATTGTTTTTATTCAAGAAGTTATCCCTTCTTGTACAAAAACAATCCTGCCCATAATGCAGACACCGTTTCTCAATGGAGCAAGGGTGCCTGCATTGGCAGCAGGCAGCACACAGTGCGCCAGCGTAAGGAGAGAGCGGAAATGCTACATATTCCTGTAAATATGGAGCATTTCTGCAATATCCCTTTCACACAATGCAGTGCTGCTAGTTACCTTGCTGCACCACGTTGCTTGAATTAACAGTAAAGGTGCCCTTAAATGCACTGCTCACCTTTATCAGTCTTTAGTATGTGCATTCCTAGCCCACCATTGGAGTGGGAGCCAGGCCCCTGTCACAAGGGGGTTGAGTCTTTGTGTGCACCTCGATGTGGGAGGACCCCAGGTTGGTCCCTGTGACCCCTACCAATGATTGCCACAAAAGGACATACCAATTGCGAGTCACTGCCTGGGTGGGATCCCAAAAATGTATCTCTAGGAGTATTTTTGCTTCTGTGTCTGGTCAGTTCCATGTGGAAAGACCTTTGTTCATTTTCAAGTGGCAGAACCATAGGCAAATAATTGAATGTCAACTTCAGATTGCATGGGTGCAAAATATGCACCTGTCCAATGTGTGTTGCATTGCAAAAAGAGCAGAACAAGTGTCTAGTGACTCCTTAGTGCTACAAAGGTGCACCTAAGGCACAGCCCGGTAGGCTCTTTCTTTACCTATATGCTTTATTTGTTATAGGACATCTGATATAGGTTTAGGTGGTCCATCAGTTTAACATTCAGGTATATTACATATTCTGCTCATTAATATCCTTATGCACTTTTTGAATGAATGTGTAGTGCAAAAACTTAATGAGTTCAGTACTTTCAAGTATGAAGACAGCAAACTGAATTTGACTGTTCTAATAAATGTATGTAATCAGTCATTGACAGCCAGCATCAGCTTTCACAGTTGGAAAGAAATATAGTATAAACGGTTTAGTGGCATGAAAAACTGACTAAAGGTTAGCTTTTGAAAATAAACTCTATTGACTCGCATTTTTGGTGCCTTAGTTTGGTATGAAGTGAGATCTTTTTAACAAAATGCATTTATTCACCAGAACACAAATATTTTTTCATGCCTTGCCCATTGGTAAATGAAGTACTTTTCATCCACTTTGACCGACAAATTGAGTAAGGAAGAAAATGCTCAAATGAATGCGTTCCTGGTTATGCGTGTAACAACACATTCTTTACATGTGTTGATGACACACACACGGTGCATCCAAAATGAATCTTATCACGCCAATGATTTTTAAAAAACTGTATGGAAAACTTTGCACGTTTATGGCCAAATTTATCAAAGTTTTGCATCGCCCTTGTGCTACACAAGGGGGCGCAAGGGCGATGCATAACCTAAGTGAGATTTATCAAGCCACTCATGGCCACTTTGTGTGGCCTTGAATTGCTGGATATATCTGAAGCAACGCAAGGCAGCACAAATTCCTTCCCTGCTTTCCTCTGCCCCAGGGAGGCATTCCATGGTTGGAGCATGGGTATTTCCACACACCCACCAATGGATTTTGGCGCATTCCCAGATTTACCAAAACTGGTAGACCGGGAATGCATCAGGATAATATGCCTCCCCAGGGGAAGCGTAATAAGGAGAAATATTTTAATGTCTCCTCTTTTTTACCTCTTTCTACATGTGCTGCATTCTGCAGAATACATAGAAAGAGGAAAATACCTCTGCAAAGCTTTTTTGTACAGGAATGTGTACCTCCCTGCTCAAAAAAATTCCTGCCTGCAACGTGCCTAATGGTGCTAGGCAGTCAAAAGTGGGCCAGCACAAGGAAAGGACAGGAATGTGACATATAATGTTAAATGCAGCACATTCCAGCCCTTTCACTTTCACACAGTGCAGCAAGGTTCCTTGCTGCGTTGCATTGTGTGAAAGTATGATCATTCTCGGCCTCAATGTCCTAACGTTGGATTATGGTTGTAGTATTTCTCTATTTCAAACAATACATATACGAAACATTCATTTTCATATTGGAGGACACTGTTGAATGGTGGAAAATGAAACAGGTCATTTATTAAAAAAGGTTTTAGAAGAATTTGAGAGCTAATAAGCAAAGAAATCAAAAGAACAGATTTTGAAAAATTAGCCACGCCAACATGACTGCAAAAGGAAAAGTTTCTACGCTCTGTAATGTTACTAGAGATCGTTCCTTTTTACTGGAAGCTCTTTATCTTTCCTACAACAGCAAAAGGTATGAGTGCTTTGGAAATACTAATCATCTGAGGTTCTCTGAGTGGGGTGAACAGTCGAAAAGAGGCCTCAAGAAAGATGTGCTTGGTGAACTTAGGGGCATATTTATAGCGAGTTGGCGTAAGGCACCACAGCAAGTCACCTTGCTGCACTGCCTGACATCAAAGTTAAAGGGCAGGAATGCACCCTATTCATCCAATATCTGAGCATTCCTATCCTTTCCACTGTGCTGGTACTGTTTCCGCAGCCTAGCACCAACGCAGGAACTGTGTTGCGGCAGGATTGTTCAAGTGCACGAAGGGGACCTGAACTCTCCTCTGCGCTGGTGCACAATAGGCTCCCATGCACCAATGCAGGCACCTTTGCACCATGGTGCAAGAGTTCGTGCATTGCGGGTTGATTGTTTTTGTGCAGGAAGGGACACCTTCCTGCACAGAAACAATTCATAGAGGCATTTTCCTCTTTCTATGTGTGCTGCATTCTGCAGCACACATAGAAAGAGGAAAAAACAAGGAGAATCACCTCCTTAGTGCAGAGTAAGGCAATGCAGCAATTTGAGCTTGCTTGCCTTACTCCTTATCTATGAGGCCATTCAAACTCAAGCAAAGTGGCTTTGTGCGGCCTCATAAATATGATTTTGCCCTGGTGGAGCGTCACAAAAAGTGACATTTGGGTGGTGCAAGGGCTCATAAATATGCCTCATAATTTGTGGTGCGGATTTAATAAGATTTGCACAGGCAAACTGTGCAAAAAACAGCTGCATTGCCTGAATGGCAATCTTAGTGCAGCTCCACATTTACCTCATACAGTGCAGCAATGGTAAAAAATCACCGATGCAAATATTGTCATGTACAGGCTGTCAAAGACTTCTTCCTGAGCCCTAAACTTGACTACCATTATCGTCAAATGGACAACTGACCAAGGGTAAATCTACTTACCTGTTCTTTTTGGCAGTGTGAAATGTATTAAACATTAAAAAACGTTTGAAACTTCAATGGGACCAGACATTACATTTTAGGTTTTGTAACATAAATAATTTCATCAGAGCAATACACAATCTTCTATTTAAACAAAATGAGCTAAAAAGCAAATACTTTTTAAAACACATTGGGGGATATTTTCAAGGACTTATCGCCGAGTTAGCGGCACTTTATCTCAGCCAAAGTGGTGATAAATGTATCGCCCTATTCTCAAGCTGGTGCTAACAGCCAACATCACCAGTTTTCCTGCGATAGCAGCCGCAAAAACATCGCCACAGATGAAACCGGCAAGTAACGCTAATGATATGCAGAGTAGGCGTTCCCGTGCAAAAAGCAGCGACAACACCACTTCGCAATATTCTCAACGACCAGCCAGATTGGTGATAAGATCACAAAACATGCAATAAGGCGTGTTAGCAGCTGGGATTTAATACCTGCTCTTACCTGGCGTTAAGTCGGATGACAACCTGCACCAAAAAAAGGGAGCCCAGGCCAGAGCCACACCTGAAGAACAACAGATGCCATGGAGCCACTGATCATGCAGCTTGGAGCCCCAAGAGGTCCACAACATCCAACGCCACCAACCCCAGGACGCCCCGGGGCCTACCCCGGGCTCCTCGTACAAAGATATTTTGCATCAACTTTACGAAATCATGAACAATACAATTCGCCTGATGTCGCACAATTACAACATTAACATTCATGTGTGGTCAGAAAAAGGAGAATCATTCATTCATCTTTGAATTCCTAAACAAAATAGTTTATTAAATTTAAACTCAATACAACTATTTGGAAGAGTCTTGGCGGGTCTTCTCCAGACAATCTGTAAGTCACAGCCTGCAAGACAAAATTCAAGATAAGAAGGTGTGTCATGCGCTCATCAAAGGACAGAGAGCGAGAGAAAGAGAGAGAGCAAGAAAGGGAGAGAGAGAGGGAGTGAAAGGAAGGGAGAGAAAGAGAGAGAGAGAGAGAGGAAGAGTGAGAAAGAGAGAGAAAGACAGAGATAGTGAAAGGGGGAGAGGGAGAGAGAGTGCCGAGACTGCGGACCCAGGCCTCACTGCTCACCTGCTGCCACCGGTGTGTCTCCAACCACGCACCGGTATACAACGCAGTCCACCAAGTCCCTTTTTTTGAAACAGAGGCCAGAATCATGAATGGCAGAGTTCATACCATTGCACATGCCATCATCACTTGCCCGCCCCTGCACACACAGGCTGCTGCACCCCAGCCCCTCCCGCCACCCAGCGGTGATTGCCCGCCCCTGCGCACGCAGGCCTCACTGCTCTCCTTCCACCACCAACATGTCTCCAAGAGGGCCCACCACGTGCCGGTGCAAGCTCCAAGCCCAGGGCCCACCACCTTTGCAGCCTCCACATCATGCAGCACCGCCCCGCACCGCTTGCCACAAGGTCACACACATGATTCTGGGTCTTGATTTCTCAATGTCAAAGATCATATCAGTGCACAAGGCGTCATCGCAGGCTGCACACCCGCCCAGCTCTTTAGGTGCCACTAACTCTGTGAACCGCGAGGCAACGCCATGTGGCGGTAAGCCCGCCCTGCCCGCTGGCTCAGGTCTACACTGTGGTCCAGCAGGGCTCGCATAAATCCCTACCAGTCCTGACCGCCAGGATGGCGCATCATTGCAGGCTGCACACCCGCTCAACACTTAAGGTGCCCCTACCTCAGTGCCCCGAAAGTCACCGTCCCATGGCGGTAGGCCCATGCCAGACACAGTGTATCTGGTGCCACCAAGTCTGTGCAACGCAAGTCATGGAACCTTTACGAATGAGTCTCGTGATGTGCCAGGCAGACGCAGCCATGTCACCACCGGCAGTGAGGAAGACCCCAGGCCAGTGTAGGGGTGTGAATAATTTTCCCTGGGCTCTGGCCGTGGTTCATTTCTGGGCTGGACAGGAAACCAACTGATCCGTGTGTCTCTGTTGCAGTGTCGGTGCCACATGGCCCGCAATCGCCAATGTTGCAATGTTGCATGCACCCGGAGGGCAGCTGCGCACAAAGGGATTGCACAAGGAGCGCAAGGCCGCTCGGGCTCTTGGCTCATACATGCCAACTGTTGTGTGTGTATCACTATTGGTGCACCATAAGCCTAAGGCCTAGCCTCATTTGCAGCGCTAAAGCCACATCACATTTCCAGAATGCCAGCAGTAGTCAGACTAACATTAGGGATGAAAGCACCTTTGTCTCAATACATAAGGTGGAAGGACATCTGCACCTCCGACCTTGGTCTTGCATGCAGCAGGCACCCCCTGTGAGAGATACCATAGCAGATGATAAAGACTCCCACACTACGCACAGTGCAAATGAAAGAGCAATGTATCCACACCCCACACACAGAAGTCCTTGCCTGAGGTACTCTTGCTAGGAATGCCCTTGACACTTATGTACACAACAACCCATACGTCCAAACGTTGCACACACATTCAACTCATTGGTCCGAGCTGTGGCATATCATTCACATAACTGCCTGTCAGGTCAGAAGAGTGCCGGTTCTATGAGAGCCACCAACGCAATGGCAGAACTTCCCGGGCACATGCACAACGCCTGTCACGTTGAGCTGTACCATGACGGAATGCTGCCTGTTAGTGTCTGATGCATTGGTCTGCATGTTGTGGCCCTTGTCTTGCCCGTACTGACACGCACATGATAATAAGTCTACGCAACTTCACTAGTGTTCAACTGTGATGAGTGTTGATTAGAATGACAAATCGTGTGCCTCAATGAGCATTGTCCGTACACAGTCAGGGACTGACTGACGCATTTCACTTAGGGGTGAGTCCATATTGCTAGCTCCACCTCTGTGAGCCAGACATTGTGGTTGGGATAGTTGCTGATAGACCTGTTCTCTTACGTGTCATCAGCAATGTGAGTATGGTGTCCAACTTCTTGCCATGTGGATCATGTGATCCATCACTACAGGTTGTGTCCACCCAGTTGAGTGTGAGTAGGTATGCAAAGATATGATCTGTTGTCAAATGTGATGGGGACACTGCTTTATGCCTGCCAACGACTTAGACATTTCATACACAGCCCTATTTCTAACATTGCGTGGGGCAAAGTTGTGAAATTGCGTGATTGTTGATTCAGAGCAATGAGGCCACAGCTAGTGCACACATTCCTAGTCATCTCACTGCCTATGTGTGTCACGGTCACACATGCACATTGCTTCCATTTCCCATGGAGTACCTTTTTGTGCAACCAATGTCCTCACATTCATCCATACTTTCATACTTGATCGATTATGGACATGACACATCTGTGTGAATTTGAATGATTTATTAACATTCAGTGGAGTGTCGGAACTGGAACAGTACATGGCCAGGCAAACCCCACATTGCATTGCAGCCCAGTGGAGGACCAGCCAGAGTCATTTAGGGATTGAGAAGTACATCAGAAGAGGAAGAGTACAGTCCGCAGTGCTATTGCTGTGTCATTGTTAAGCAAACAGAATATGGCAGTCCATGTCGAGGTACAAGGTGAGTGTTGCAGAGTGTTTCAGGGGACAGTGGGAGGTGTTGTTATAGGGCATGATGCAGGGGGCAGAACCAAGCTGAAACAGGGCATATGGCAGAGAAGATTGATACTGGCTCCTTCTTACTTCACAGGTGGAATCACCAGCCTCTTCGTCCTCCATGTCATCTGTCTGACATGCGGGGGCTGATGTTTGGTCTGTGGTACTGTGTGCCACTGACTCATCAGGGGCCGGAGATGTGTGTGTGAAAGTACCAGCAGCATTCATCTGTGACTGCCTTAGTGGCAGCAATGCGATGACCAGGATCGGCAGGGCATGGAAGATCCCATCAATTTTCGCTGGTGTGCATCCGTGGCAGCCATTCTTTCTGTAAGCATCCGCTCCATGTTCTCCATTATCCTCAGCATCTGTGCCAACTCTCGGCTAACATCGCTGAGGCCACTCTGACTAGACAGTTATTCTCCTCTCAGAGGCATGACTCCAGCGGTGTCGGGCATGGATTGTTGGACATCATGGAATGAACTGTGGGTGTCCGTTAGGGAGTGTAAGTGGTCCCTGATGTGACTTAGACACCCACGTATGTCATCTAGTTTGGCTGCCATGTGTTCGAACTCAACCTGCACCTATTCCTCCACCTCCTCTGGCAGTCTAACACCTGGCCTTGGAATGCGATGTGTTCTTTGGTGAGGTGCTGGGAGCCAGCCGTGGTGGTGGCTGCTTCCTGCTGTGTGGTCTGTGCAGGGGTGGGGTCTCCTTGATGCAGCTGGGCTGCCCTGCTCCTGGATGTGGGTTGCTGTAGCTGTCTATGAGCTGTTGTACTGCGTCGGTGTCGAAGGTGTGGGGTCCTCTTCATCATCACTGATGAGTTGCCTGGTCTGCTCTGCAGAAGGTGTTGATTGTCCCTTTGCAATGTGAAGGGGAGATGCATTTTAACATTGTGCTGACGTATGTTGACGCATTGTACATACAAACTGCATGACAATGTACATTGTGACTGTTTGGGAGGAGCTGACTAATTGATGCGGGACAATGAACATTTGAACTACATCACGGATGTGAGGTTGGACACGTACATTCTCATCTCACAGTTTCCTGCTATGCCAGATATGATTGGCCAGTTTCTACGCATAAGCGGAACCAGTTGTGTCCTCTGTTCTGTAGTGAAAGTGTTGCACTTTGTACCACATTGTCGTCATCGTTGATGTGCTGTTGTTGCTATTTGTGTGTGCTGCATTGTGGGTGAGTAGTCCCTGCAGCCGTGATTTTGCTGCCCCTTATCCCGTTGAGGCGGTGTGCATATGACTTCTGTGCTTCTACAGTGCTAAGATGTTGCTGACTTGGCTAATTTTGGCTCTTGGTGAGACTTGGGACTCTTGGGCATAGTTTATCTGCAGATATGTTGTTGCCGTCAGGGATTGTATGTGCACGTGGATGTGTCAGAATGTGACCTGCTCCTTTCCGGATGTGTTCCACACTCAGCCACCTCATTGTTGTGGCGTGCACCATGTCATGATAATTGGACTGCAGCCATGCTATTCCTCATGCAGTGTCACTTGCATTGTCAGTGTGGCTCACAGACACGCAGCTTTACTGGTTTTAATACATGTGCATGTGTTAGTTGTGAGATTTGTGTTGTGTGGGTAGTGACCCCTTTGTGCCCATAGTAGACGGGGGCCTACTTGGTGTTTGTATGTGTGTTGCAGTGTGCCAAGGGGGTGAGGGACATTATCCAGAATCATTGTGGGTGTGCAGTGTGCTCTACTTAATTGTGCATGTGTGCCATTGTGCCCATCTCCCCCCTCCCCCAGTTCCTGTTGGGTACTCACCCTGGTGCTGTTGTTTCAGGTCATGTCGAGCAGTGTCCGGATCCCCAACTCCTACCACCGTCTCCCCACTGATGACTGTGGACACCATTTCCTCAATCTCATCCAGCTCCTGGTGTTCCGCTGGACTGCCACCTCCAGTCTGCATTGCTGACTGATGGTTGTCAGCGAGTTTCTTCTTGGTTTTGCGCTTTGCATCATTCCAGCTCCTCTTGACCTCTCCAATTGTCCTCCTCCTGACTCCAACTGCATTCACCTTGTCCAGGATGGCCTGCCAAATTGCATTTTTATTCGCCAATGACACGTTCGAGGTGACGAACAGTAGTTGGTGGTGTTATATCACCTCCGTGAAGATGATCCTGTTTTCCTGCGAGCTGAACCTCATCTTCCTCGTCTTCTTCTCCTTTTCCTTCCGTGAGCCAGAGGTCCCAGGCTGGTCCATATGGGGGCTTGTGGGGTTCTGGTCGTCCTCTGTACTTGCTCCGGCTTCCGCCATAGTGCTACGCAGTTTGAATTATTTTGTTAGTTTTTTTCGGTGCTTTTATACTGCATTTTCACGCATGACTTGTGGGAATTGCAGGCCTGTCACTGCTTAAGGCTGATTTTTTTTATCGCGATTGGCCAGTTGCAACTTTTTCTGCGTATTTTCGGCGTCGCATTAATTTTAACATGGTCATTTGGTGCGTTATCGTGAGACTATTGCATGGCGCCACCGGGTTGAGAATACAATGTTAATACGGTGTTATTTTCCCGCAATAGACTGCGACGTGCAAAGTTGCGTTAAGCTAATTTTGCGATAATTATCACACATTCTTGAGAATATCCCCCATTGTTGTTTTGTTTCATTATTGTGAAAACATGAAAAATTATGGTTGTGAATAAAATCTTTACCTCTGTGCTTTGCATGAATAATAGTTCCATGCAAATGATCATTAATCAAAATGTAATAAACAGAAAGAAATATTTAAGATAATAACATAAATCACATCACATCCATTTGCTACTGTTTATTAATTATTGTTGGTGAACTTAAGAACTGTTGTTTTTTCAATCTCTTTTTTCCTTCTCCCTATGATTTATTAATGCACTTCTCATTGTGCTATACATTAGGGGAACTATGAAGACATGACTCTTTGTGGTATAAATTATTTAGGCTGACAGTCTGTTCCGTCTTTTGTGACACTATATCCTAATCAGATGAACACATAATTTTTCATGTAATACAAAGGAGTAAGGTTCCCTTAGCCTATCATATCAGTAACATAATATAGGTTTTTATCCAAAATAGATATGTGTGTCGTGTTTTTATATTAATCATGCAGGTATTGTGGTTCTTCAGCCATGTCAATGATTGCGATGTCATTAAGGTCATGTGGTATAACATCCTGGGAAGATTCACGGCCAACGAGGATGATGACATCACTTACTGTGATACCACTGATGTCAAAGGATGTGAGATAGCACTTCCGCTACCCCTCGCATTTTGATGAATCAACATCCTGTGCCACGAATACTTTGAAGGAAAGAGAAAATCCGCCTTGGAACAGTCTGGTTCCCTGACTGAAAAAATAATTTCGCAGGAATTTAGGGACCAGTAAAACTGCTCCAGTCGATTGCTTTGAAGATAAAGACGAAGATGAAAAGTCGATATTCTGAACATAGGAGAACCATTTTCCTGGTATAATGTGTGTAACAAAGAAGCAGGTGCATTGTTGGGATATTTGCAACTGAAAAGCGAATTGGCTGACTAACTACAAAAAAATGAGGCTATGCAAATCTCACATTTCCCAGAGGACACAGTGTAATCAGAGCTGGTGGATGGAATATCTGCGTATCCCCTATATTTTAAAATGTTATTCTCACAGAAAGGAGCGGACTTGAAGTTCATTTTTTCATATTTTTTGCATATCTTACTCATAGCCATTATTAAGTTGGCAAGGTGTTGCAGTGTTTTAACCACTGAGATTTATCAGGCAGTGATCTGCAAGTCATGAGCATGAATCCCAGTAAGGCCGACTCAGCATAATACTGCTTCGCGGTCAGCAAACTGCATACCAATAAAATGAGTGTTCGCAATAAATGTTGCATACTTTCCTTAGAAAAGGCTCACGTGCTGTATCAGATGCTATGTAAAGAACAGATATACTTCTTTCCAACGCTTGCTTTAGGAGATGACCATAAGAGGGCGTGTTAAAGACTAATTTGTCACAATGGCCAAGGTTTTCGTCTTACTTGAATTTGAGTTAGACCATCCGCTTTCTTTCATTCTCTGCGTAGCGCGAAGTGCAGAAAACTCTGCAAACTCCACGAACAGAGTGGAGTTTACCACCAAGGCCTAATAATGATGCCTCAATTAATTTCTAATCTGTACCCCTTGCAGGACATGAAGGATACCAGTCTGTTCATGTTGACTCTATTGTGGTCAGTCTGTTGGCTCATCCATCCATGGCTGAAGATAATGTCAAGAAGGATGGTGTGGATAAGAAGATTGAATGTTCTTTGAACAAGGTCTATGCAGGGTCACATCTCACCATTTATTCTGGGGTGTATGGTGCATATGTCGCATAGTCTTTGCTGTCCGACCTAAAGACCTTTTTATCCCCTATTCAGGAAGGTGGTCAATGCCCTGAATTGTTGCAATCCATTGAACATCGGGCTGTGTTCCTCTCTGAAATTACATTTGTTCATGCTTCGGGTCTGTCCTGTGATGAGTCCATTGCTGCCAGGCGTAATTTATTGCTGAAGGGTTGGAACACTGATGTGGCTCAATGATCCATGGCTTTGTGATTGCCATTTACTGGTCCCCGTCTTTTTGGTAAAGACCTTGAGGAGAAGTTGCAATGGGTGTTCAAGGAACAGAAACATTCCTTGCCTTTTTGGCATCAGCAACGCCGTAAGGAGTCGTTCTTTTCCATGGCTAAGTCGTTTCAGCAGTCTTCTCGTCTGCAGAGAAATTCATTCAGGAACCAGAAGGGCCCTTGAGAGGGTTTCCAGTGGAAGTATCAGAAGAAGTCTGCTCCCAATTAGGGTCTAGGGAATCAGCATTCATGACCATGCCGCCTCCTGGTGTGGTCCTGCTGGGATGCTGCCAGAGGTTGGTGGGATGTTAAACCATTTCCTGATGGTGTGGCGTCTCACGACAATGGACCAGTGGGTCCTGAATGTCCTGGATCCGGGTTACCAGATTGCCCCCTTGGTTGCCATATACTTTCCCTCCTTTTCCCCTCACTCGAATATTTCTGTTGAAGATTCAGAGGGTGGGGTTAAGGTGGTTGCTGTGTTACCTCACTGGCCCCGGAAGTCTTGGTTTCCTTTGTTGATGAGTCTGGCGGTGGGTCCTTGTTGGATCTTGATGAGATGCCAGTCTCCTCTGAGGACTTCAACTCCTTTTCTGCTGGTCCCTCTCACCTTAGCGGTCTAGAGGTTGAAGAGCAGTCTCTAGGGGGCCGGGGTTTGGCTGACTACATTATTTCTGTGATGCAGGCCTTGTTTAGGAGGTCTACTTTGTCTTCATATTCTAGCTATTGGTCTTCTTTAGACTCCGGGTGTTCTGGTTGTGGTCTGTCCTCCAGTTCTTGTTCTGTCTCTGTGATTCTGCAGTTCTGTTTGGATGGGTTCCAGAAGGGTTATGCTTTGTCATCCCTGAAGGGCCAGTGGGCGGCTGTCCGGGAATCCAGGTTCCTTGTCCTCTTCTGATGGGTTGTTGGAGTCCCGTTTGTTCCAGAGCTTTTCTCTCTCCTCTCCTGTTGTTCATTCTTTGGTGCCTGGGATCTTTCTCTGGTCTTGCATGCTCTGTAGTCCTCTCCTTTTGAGCCTTTGTTTTCGGTTGATCTCAAATTCTTATCTTTTAAGGTGGCTTCTCTGGTGGCCATCACCTCGGCTCAGAGGTTGGGGGAACTTTCTGCTTTGTATTGTTCTCCCCCTGTTTTAAGGTTTGTGGAAGATGCTCTGATTTTACGCTTGGATCCTGGTTTTCTGCCGAAAGTATGTTCTACGTTTCATGCTCTTCAGGAGTTGGTCTTGCCTCTTTCTACCCTTCCCCATCTCCTGAAGATCAGTTGTTTCACATTTTTGATGTTAAGCATGCTTTGACCGTGTATATGGACCGGCGGATTTTTGCTCATATGACAGTCTTTTTGTGACTTTTGGGCTGGCCGATAGTGGGAAGGCCGTCTCTTGGCTTACATTTGGTCATTGAATCAAGTCCCTTATTTCCTTGGCTTATCAGGGCTCTGGCTTGCCTTGTCCTTCGGGTGTGCACACTCGTTCCATGAGGGGTGTCTCAGATTCCCGGGCTGCCTTTCATGTGATGTCTTTGGATGAGATCTGTCATGCAGGGACTTGGGCTTCTGAGTCTACCTTTATTAAGCATTACAAGTTGAATTGCACTCTGAATGACCGTTTGAATTTTGTGTGTGGTGTTTAGCGTACTGTGGAGCCTGTTGCTCCTCGTTGATTTTTTCATGCCATTAAAGTTTCACTATGGTGCGCTTCTCTCCTGTATGCTGTCTGGTTTGTTTTCTACCAGAGTTCTAAAGACCTGCACTTTGGTGTTTGCTTTGGTTTGCCTCATGTGTAATGACTTAGTCGAGGGCAAGGGATGTAGTGGTAATGTCCATTACTTACCGGTATTCCACATAACTCTTAGTCCTACTCATCCTCGACCCAGCCATGTTTCCCACCCACCCTCCCTGTGTCAGTCCTTTGTTGTGCTTGGTATGTTAGGAAGTGCTTTGTGCTGGCTATGGTATTATAATCCCTGGCAGGCGAGTGAGTAGAGCCATCAAGCATTTCCCTTTTTTGTTTCCTGTCAAGTGGAATATACGTCATGTGTAATGACTAGATCAAGGACAAGAAGGACTAAGAGTAATGAGGATTACCAGGAAGTAATCAGAACATTAGCAAACTCAATGGGTCTGGGTTAAATTAATGTTGTATGTTGATGTGAGGAATTACAAGTGGATAGCATAGGAAAAGATATCTATTGGTGTGGAAGCAAGGAACTGTGGAAGGAGATTGGTATAGGTTAAAAGGTTAAGTGGCAGTCGCACTGTCAAGCCAGACTTAAAAAGCCATGTAGGTTAATGACTGCCCTCCTCCCATCTGTGCTCCTGTCAGAGAAAACCAGCATACATTCTGTAGTCATCTAAGAAACGTTAATAGCATTCCAATGTCGTGTGTGTGCCCCTGAAAGTGCAAGCACTTTTTTTATGTAGAAGCACACAACTTCTGCCCAATCTAAACATGTATTCCTGGCTCCTAATATATGGATGGAGCCCAATCCCCTCTTTAGTGATGCTCACATAATTATCTAGTGACATCTGCGCTTTCAAGCCAGACCATAAAAATCTTTTGAGGTGGTGAGGCCAGAGTCAAACTCAGAGGAAGATGGCTGCTCCACAAACTCGCTCCACAGCACCCAGCCCGCTTTCAGCATTTCTTGGTTGCACTGGTGGCCACAGATGATGTACCGATGGTCCCCCACCATGCCTTGGGTCTTGCAATTGACCCATGACTGGCAGCTCCCTGCACTGCTCCGCCACCCCAGCTCACCACATGGTACGCTGTAGATCCACGGGCAACACCTGCTTCGCCTCTACTCTTCACCCAGCCTCCCTGTACACAGCCCTGCCTTGGGGGAAAAGACAGGTTCCTGGTTCAGCTGGTGACAGTCATCCAAGAGAGCTGCCTCTCTAATGCTACTGCGGGTTCCCTTCCCTGATGTTGGACCGCCTCACAGCCAGCTCTTCTATGCCTACAACACCCCTTATTGGATTGTGACAGGCCACTCCTTGACTCACAGATCAGGTTGCTGAGACATCAGAGACCTCCAGGTCCCGGTGCTGCCAGTGGGTGATTCTCATTCACCCCCCCACCCCCAGTAAGCGGGCTGCTGACCTTCCTACTCTCCACATTATTCACCTCTCCAGAGAACTTGGTGGACATTTTGAACTGGGACATGCTTCTCTGATACTGGCTCTTTACTCACCACATGTAGGTGTCTGTGTAAGGACACAACAATACCAGCCTACCACTGTTGAGGTCATATCAGCATCTCACTATTCAGGGGAGAATGCCCCCCCCCCTTTCATCAGAGCCAGTACCTGGAATTTTCTGTCTGGCCTGTTAGACCCGCAACAGAGTGCCACCCTATTTATCCTGCTCTACTGCACAGTCTGTTACCAGACCTGCGGGTGTGCTAGCACCAATTTCCCCCCCTCTATATAAATTGGAGGGCTATGTATAAGCCTGCCACTATGGACCTGTGTTAGCTTCTTTTCTCAGAGGTGGTGACACACCAATGGCGCATCGGCTGTGCCAAAGCCCCCTCCCCATCAACATATAACAACGGCACTGGAGATAATTCTAGGAGAATTAAAGACCATCAAGAACTCCATGGCGGCAGTGGAACAGAATACAGCAATAGTAGCCCTGGTACTCAAAAACCTTTGCTCAGACTTTATCTCTTTTCAGACTCAACTAGACCGCACTGAAGCAAGGGTGTCAGACCTGGATGCACAGCTAAATCAATCTCTGGATTTACTGTCCAAACGTTTGCACCTGCAACAAACAGTTACAAGCCTGGAGGACTGCAGCCAGTAGGACAACCTCCGTATTTTTGGACTCATGGAAAAAGTAGAAAAGCTAGGTGGCAAGGTTAACGTATTGCGCAAACCCTAAAGTACCCTCTAGTCACTCTCAACTCCTTTCTGGTGCTCCAAGAGAAGAGGAGTGGCCACTCTCAATCCCACTTTCTGATGAGGAGAATCCTCAATTAGGAACTACACAATTAACCCTGAGCAGATCATATATCAAAAATGTCAGTACAAATTGTAATAGTCATTCCTCTTCTTTACTTCTTTTTTCATCTGGTGTTCCCAGAATTTCGGGAGTCACTTTAATACATCCAGTAGCCAACACTTGGGAAAGCGAACACGCTGTGTGCACTCTCCTATGGGTGACAAATTATTGCAGCCTGAATCTTTGGTATTATGAATTATTAGATTAGTGATTAGAGTAAGGAGAGGGCTAGCACAACCAGACCGAATATGGTTGATGACGATTTGGGAGAACGAATTGGAAATACAGAAATATTTAACTTTACTGAGGTTTTACCGAGCGACAGCCCTGATAAAGTCAGCGGTTTATACACCAATTGACGAAACATGTGTTGGCTACTAGATGTATTGAAGTGGCTCCCGAAATCCTGGGAACACCAGATGAAGAAAGAATTAAAGAAGAGGAATGACTATTACAATTTGTACTGACATGTTTGAGATATGAGTTGGTCTGGGTTAATTGTGTAATTCATGGAAAAAGTAGACAGGACCAATGCTAGAAAATTCCTCGCTACCTGTCTGTTCATTTTCTTGGACACTACCTTTGAACCTCCTGGATGTGTTTAGAGCCCACCATTTAAAAACAAGAGGATAAGCCACCCAGGATAATCCCTGACCACTGGTTACTTCTTAAGACATGACCAGGCGTGTGGTATTCTTCAACTATTTCACCGAAAGGGACCCTACCTTCACCATAGACATTGGATCATAGTAACCACTGTCTACTCTTGAGAAACTAAACGTCTCCACAGGCAGCTCCTGATGCTTCATCCACCTTTTAAGGCCACCTGACCCAGCGATCACGTTTATCAAACACAATGGCATTACTCACGAGTAAGCTGACCATGCATTCATAGAGCCAATCCTAGACTCTGTTGCTGACCCAGCAATAGAAACAGTGGTAACTACTAGCCATACACCCTACGCAGAACCCATTACATATGCCCCAGACTCCAAGGACACAATGCATGAGCCCCACCGCTTAACTGGAGACTCAAACAACAGCTACTCAGGGTCATCTAAACTCCACCAGCGAGGTGGCCACCCTACAGGTGACACAGGTAAGTCCAGATCCCGCTAAAACCTACCAGGAATGCTCAAGGCACCAATCCCTTACCACTCTGATGCACTCACAACACCTCATGTCTTTCTTCTTCGGACTGGGTGCGGCCATTAATCCCCAATTACAATGCATGTGATTGCACTTTCCGCCACAAACTACCAGTTTAAACTACTCAATTTTTTTACCTCTGCTTGCTCCAGTACACAAACCCTATTCGACAGCCCTCATCCTAAGAAGCCCCTAACCCTGGCTTCACAGAACCAACCAAGCCGTTCTGCAACCTGACAGTTCTTTCACTAAATATTCAAGGACTAAACCACTATCTAAAATATAAAACAGTGCAGTCATTCCTCGCTACTAATAATCTGAACATTGTACAGAGTCAAGAAACCCAACTGTCAGAAATTGAAACCCAAAGGCTCAAGAGGGACTGGGTGGGGACTGTACTATACACCAGTGGGACCCCCTCAAGAAAAGGAGGCACAGCCATATTCCTGCACAAATGGTTAGAAGCCGGTGTTATTTCTACGTAGACAGATAAGGACTGCCACTATGTCAGAGCCAAACTGTCCATACAATCATCTCATCTTATTTTGGGCAGCGTTTACGGGCCCACTGACTCCAAACTATCATTTGTTTTCTGCCTTCATCCCCTGATCACAGACTAAGGATGCACGGCAGTCCTCCTAGGGTGCTGACTGGAACATTACGTAAGACCCCATTCTTGATTGTACAGGTCTCCAGACCTCAGACCCAACAGAAACAGGAGCGCTCTATCATACCTGCTTTCTGATGACTCCTGTTGGCCCCCTGGTGACGTTTACACATTAGGGAATGTGACTATACCTTTTACTTCCACTCCCATGACACAGAATCTAGAATAGATTTTTTTTCTACTCTGAACTGGCAATATAGTCCTGGGCACAGCCTTTGACCATGCCCTCATCAGAGTACTCCTGGACCCGGACATTGTCCGACCTGGAAGTTCAAGGACCCACAGGCTAAGCAAAATGTAGTAGCCCATTTCCAAACCTACCTGGACTCCAATACTGGTTCTGTGGACTCTCCTCAAATTCTCTGGGTTGCCTGTAAGGCATATATGTGGGAGAATTCATTCATGCAAGAATCTGCCCTTCACAACCTAACCTAGGTACCACAAAACTCTAGCTTGAACAGACAGTACTCTCCTTACAGGTGTCCTTTTAGGGAAACCCAATATATGGCCATTTCCGCCAATTGACACAGGCGAAGCTGGATCTGAACTCCATGTATACTCCAACTTAAAGAAGCGGACTCCCTATGAGTCATCCCAGCCATCAAAGTGGCCAGGGGCCTGCCTATTCTCACCAAGCAGATCTCATAAGAATTTCCCATCATCTAGAAGGACCTCTTGATAGTCTACACTGAGGAGGAAATCTACCAAGCGGAACGCTCCTTTTTCAATGACTTGCTTCTGCCTAGACCTATGGAGTCTGCAGCTGATGAACTGGCGATGGCAATCTCCCCAGAGGAAATTCTGGAAGCTACCAAGCAAATTCCGCTTTGCAAAGCACTGGGGAAAGATGGCTTATCCATCAAATTCTACAAGATAAACATTGACATTGAAATCTCCTCTCTTCAGCTGGAATTCTACGCGGCGAACATAATTTTGCACCCCAAACTGAACAAAGACCTCTAATTCTGCTGCAGCTACAGACACATTTCATTGATCAATGTCGACATTATAATCTTGGCAAACATACTCACCACACGCCTTCTGTGTGCGTAAATCACAAGTGGGTACGGTGCCTTGGAGATCTTGTACCAACCACATGCAAGGGCTCTCTCACATCATCTGGCAGGCGCACAGGAGTGAGGAGCAGCAAGTAGCAATCTCCCCTGATACCAAAAAGATGTTTGATGGTGTTGAATGACCCTACATGTTCCACATCCTAGAAAGGATGGCAATCTGGTACCACTTTATCCACTTGGTCAAACTTTTTTATACCTCTTCTGTTGCCCAGATCAACTGCAACTTTTTGATATCAGAAAGATTTCCTAGTTCCAGAGGAATTCTAGAGGGCTGTCACCTGTCACCGCTCCTTTTTCTACTGGCTTTGGAGCCTTTGGCACTCAAGGTTTGTGCTACCACCCAGATCTCTGGCATGCCAACCCAGGTGGTGAAGATTAAACTGTTGCTCTAGGCAGACAACTTTATGCTTTCAACAAGAATTGACACTTCATTTCAAGTGCTTATGGAGCTCATAGCTGCTTTTGGTAATTTATCAGGATATAGAATCAATTATGGGAAAAACTAGGCCCTCCCAATAAACCAGAATATACCCTAATCTCTGTTAATTGACTCACAGTGTCAGTGAATAGATGGCATGATAACTTACCTGGGGATCTGTATTTGGAAATTATCTTCCTGGTGCAGCTCGGGAAAGCACAAACCTCCTGCTGGCTGTCAACACTCTGGACTTCCAGAAATGGTGCCACCTACATTTATCTTTGTGGGGATGCATCCAGACCATCAAGATGTTATAGCACCGTGATTCAATTATTTATTCAGCATGACCCGAGTGGGCATTCCAAGGTACCTATTCCCAAAACTGACCAAGATGATAACGGCCTACATTTGGGACAGATGGAAACTCCGCCATCGCCTTTTCAAACTGAGGGCTGATATGACATCAGGAGGCTTACGTCTGCCAGACATGGCCCTGTACTATAAAGCCCACCAACTAGAACATCTCGCCTACTTGTTTTCAAGAGACTTGGAAACCGCTGACCGGTTTAGGAAAAAACAAGGGCTCCTGCTTGGCCCGAGTGGCCAGGACCGTTTGTATAGGCCCGTGGTTCCAGGTGACTGCACTTCAAACCAAATTTTTCAGTCTAGATCTGGGACCTGCCCCATGAACACCTCCATGTACATGCCTACTTGCATGAGAAAGCACCTCTATGGGACAAAAAATCCCTTTGAATTGGCAGAGAACCAATTGACTGGTAGATCTGAATCATTAAGGGCATCCTTATCTTAGATCAACTACTTCACACTGGGTCCATGAAATTATTCCCCCCCCCCCCCCCCTTCAAGAGGAATCCTACCTTGACTCTAGGCAGAGCAAGCACTACCAGCAATTTCCCCACTGTGTGTCCACATTATTGCGGCTATTGCACTCCCTGGATCTGTAATCTGAGATTACCTACATCACTGGAGCTCCTACACTAGAGTTGTCTCGGGGCTATGTAAAACTCTCCCAAGAAACCCCATTCGAGACCTCTCTGATTCTTCCTGAAGGAGAAGAGGCTAAATAAAGACTACCCTGATGAGGAATTGGAGAAACTCCAAGACATCCACAATGGAGGCCTACGAAGGGTGCACCTAAAGTTAAGCTTTTCCATACTCTGTCAAGACTGGCATTTGATCACGGAAAAATTCTGATAAGCCAGTCTGGCCCCCACAGCAGATTACTGGCATTATGGGCACCTTCAGGGAGATATTGTACACCTACTCTAAACTTGTGTTTCCCTCCACAATTATTGGACCCAAGTTCTAGATACCATGAACACTTCCACTTGCTCTGACCTTACATATCTCACAGGAATTTCTATTTTTATCATGATACACTGACTTTACTTGAGATTACCTGCCACACCAATAGGTGGATATACACATCACTCTTAGTAGCCACCAAGGCCATCTTGAGACGTTGGAACTAATCCTCAGATGCACATGGACTGAATGTGATTGACATGGCGGTTGCTGCCTCCCACGAACAGACCATTTACCACCTTCAAGGCCAGCTGGACATCTTTGAGGACGTATGTTCCCCCTTTTTCTTGAACGGCACACAATGACTGGACTGCCATTGCTGCTTGTACGCCCCACCCCCGCTTTTGATCCCAAGATCCCAACCCACTGAGAACACATTGTCTGAACCCGAATGGCTACTACTCCACAATGTCAGGCGGCTGTACTCCACCTCTTAGGTTAGAGCATTCCATTCTTATAGTTCTGCATTGTTTGCTTTGCTTTTTTATGATGCCATATGCTCATTCCAAGACTTCTAAACTGGACAATCCACGTTGTGGTTGCTATTTTCTCTCATCTCTCCTATGGACTTAGGGTTTTTTCTAGGGTTGGTATGTCTTGCTTCTATAATGTCGTACGCATTCCCTTAAAGAATCTCATATACGTATTTTTCTGTTTTTACTAATGGCAGTTGGTATACTATACTCGATTTGAAATTTACTGATGACACCCAAGGATTTAAGAATTCAAAAGAATATTATGTTTATATTATAAAGTTGGAATTCCTTTGGGAAATGTGCATGACACACTCTGAAATTTTTCCTCTTACTAATTCCAATTAAATGAGCTACTTATCACAACATTGTTGAAAACAGCCCAATTCATATAGTCCTATCAGTAAGAACCAAGGGGCATATCAGCAAGGCGAAGCGATAAAATTATTGCCGCTTTTGCGTCCGTTTTCGGATGAAAAGCGGCGATAATTTTATTGTCCTATCAGTATGGACACGCTAACGTGTGAATCCATGCCTTAGCGCCTCTTTACTGAACGCCCAGCTTTGCATCTCTAATGAGATGCAAAGTGGGTGTTCCTTCCCGAAATAACTGGAGAAATGTCGCTAACCGACATTTCTCCAATTATCAAGGGAATCACTAAGAAGCATAGCGATAAGAAAAGTAGCGCTAACCATGGTTATCGCTACTTTCCTTACGCCTGCTTTAATTCTGACTTAGCCATGTAATCCAATGGGAGGTGGATTACATGGCTAAGACCACCCTGCCCTATCAGCAAGGTATAGCCGGTCACAGTGCATTTCCAGCGATAATCACACTGTTTACCAGCTAACACTTGCATTTCTATCGCTTTGGAGATAAGCTTTGCTGATAGCACGCTATCTCCGTGATAGAAAGCAGCGATAGCCGGCGATAATTATCCTAGCGCTAAGTGCGCTTAGCGATAATTATCGCCGGCCCTTGCTGATATGCCCCCAAATTCTCAAAGCTTAACAGTGAATCAACCCAAATGGCTGGAACAGCCATATCAACCTCCCCTCTTTACTACTAATGACCTACCTGGGCTATCTATACTATTTGGGTCAAATGTAAGGTCTGTATATTAAGAGAGAGGAGGACCTCTCCTAATCACCCTAACTACCCACGTAGCCATCCACAGCACATTATTGAACTAAGATTGCACTGATGTGGCCTAATCACTGCACCCTGCTGTGTTACAAAGCACCCCCACTCGATACGATAAATACTTTGTTTATTTAGACCTTGGTCTTTAAACAGTAATGACCAGTTAAAATGACAGTTAAAAATGACAATTCAACAGTACAGATTTATACCTTCTCAACGTTAAAAGTTAATAAAATTTTCAGAGTGGTGTACAAAAGTAATTTTTCTATACAAATCAACTGGAGCATTTATGGACATTATACATAATTTAAAAAAAAAAAACTCAATTTAAAATAGTACGCAATTCATCCATTTTTAAGAAGGTTTATATTAACCTTGTTTAAAATTTAAGACAGTTTAAAATTTCTGGAAATTACAGCTAATTCTCTTTTAGATAACTTTTAATTACCTTCATATAGTTGCCTAATGCAATCGCGATTTCGAGGTTAGGCATTTCTGTAATTAACTCCACCGCCTGTGTCCGTAACTTTATGCCATATTTTAGAAACATTGGACGGAGACATAATTTACGCTGCTCTACTAAAGTTGCACAATCTAACACAATATGTAATATATCGCCTTTTGTTCCCAAAGTACATTTACAATGACCTTAATGACCTAACATTTTTCTTTTTGATTCTTCTTTTATCAACCAGGGATTTATACCGGTTCTCAGTCTTAAGATTTCCTGTCTATACCAATGATTTGGTAATAAATCCAAGTAAGGGAACCAATTTTTATTTAACCATGAATCTCTCATAAATTGCACAGATTTTTTCTTTGCCAGATACTCCATATCTGCACTTCTAGAGACTTCTTGTCCGTACTTACTAAGATCACTTTTAGTGAATTCTACATCCAAGGAATCTTGACCAATTTTCACCTTTAAATTCTTACAGGCTAATCGTATTTTCTTCCTATTCTCTTTAGCCCATTTTAGATTACTGTTTTGAATTTCTTTTCTACACCATTGGGATACTTTCTGGCCTCTCTCTATATCCAGGCGTTTCCAGAATCTGATTAAGGCCGTTTGTGCCTGTACCCTCCAAGCAATTGTACCTAACTCAATTCTTATTGCTTGGATCATCGCCGAATGTGGTAATGACATTAATGTTTTTAGGCATTTCCCTTCCTCTAGATCCCAATCACATTTGCCACTCAAGTGGAGAACTTCCGCTCCATAGAGTACTTGTGGGGGTATCATTGCGCTGAAGGCCCTTAACAGCGGTCTGTGCGACATGTTTCCATAATCTCGATTAAATTTTTCAGGCCACAGATCGATGTAAAGGCCTTCGCCTTCTGGGCCTCTATATGTGTGTACCACTTCAGAGACCTGTCAAACCACATCCCAAGGTAGCGATATTCATTCACTGTTTCTAGTTTCAGGTCTCCTAAAAACCAATTAAATCGAATTTCTTTTTTCCCAAAGCTTAAAATTGTTGTCTTTTCCATATTTACTGTTAAAAATTTCCTTTTACAGTATTCATTAAAGGCACTTAACTTTCTTTGAAGACCTATTTCAGTCTGGTCTAATATTACCAGATCATCTGCATATAGTAGACAGGACACTTTATTTCCATTCATTCTCGGGCTTGCGCTTCCTTCGACCTCTAGGGTTGCTGGTAAATCTGCTAGAAATATGGCAAATAGCAAAGGGGCCAACACACAGCCCTGTCTAAGGCCATTCTCAATTGCTATTTTTTGTGTCAATGCCCCTTCTATGTCTCTAATTACTTGTGCCCAGTTTCCACTATGCAGCTCTTTTATTATCACAAGTAAACTTTTAGGGATCTTTTTGTTTACAAGGGTTTCCCAGAGGCATTCTCGGTCAACTGAGTCAAATGCTGCTCGAAAATCAACAAAACAGCAGCACAGCTTACCATTTTGTTCTATTGACTTGCGTGCTACTGCCCACAGTGCAAAGCAGTGATCAACCGTAGAGTGGCCTTCTTTGAAGCTACCCTGTTCAACTGGTACAATTGAAAACTCCTCTACCCAGTCCTTTAGTCTATTTAAAATTATTTTTGAAAATACTTTTTCTCCTATATCTAACAGGTTGATCAGCCTATAGTTTTGTGGTGCATTCATATTGCCTTTTTTATGGACTGGCCTTATTACCGCTCCCTTCCAATTCTTTGGTATTTTCCCTACCGTTAAAATTTCCAGAAACATATGAGAAAAGAATCTCGCCCACCACATCATCTGTGACTTTATTATTAATGCTGGAAGGTTGTCTGGACCTGCTGCTCTTGTTAATTTTAATTTCATTATTGTATTTTCTACATTCTGTTCTGTAAAATCTGTTTTTAATTCTTCCATTATGTTGTGCCATAACTGGGGCGCTTCCGCTTCTAGGCCTCTGCGAGGGCCATACAATTCTTTCAGGTACTTCTCCCATACAGCCTCGGCTATCACGCAGTTCATTGCCCCCACTGGGTGATCGGCAGCTGCCTTCACCAGCTTCCAAAATTGTCTTATATTTTTCGATTCAATAGATTCCAGTAAATTTTCCCAACATTTATCTTTATACACCCTTTTTGCATTTGTCATTAGCTTTTTATATTCACTTTTTAATTTGTTGAGATGACTTTGTCTCTTCCGGTCATACTTTTTCCTAAGGCTTCTTTTTACTTTCCTTATCTCTCTTTTTTTCTTTAGGCAATCTACAGTAAACCATTTTGGTTGTCTAACAGGGATTTGTTGCTGATTAATTTTAACTTTTGCTAATTCAGTTCGAAGGCATTGCACCACTTGATCTATTTTTCCCTCATACCAATCCAAATTTTGACCCCCTATATCTCCCAAGATTACCTTTTGTTGAAATGATCTTAATTTTTCTATATACTCTTCCGTTAATCTAGTTGTTACTCTCTTGGGATATTCAACTTGTTGTGAGATTACTTTATCGCGAACTTTCGGGGCTCCTCCTTGGATCTTCATCTGCAGGGGATTGTGATCGCTGCCTTCTTTCTGTAATATCTTAAATTCCGTTATAAGAGAGAAGTTCCAAGCAAACATAAAGGCATAGTCTATTGGGCAATTTTGTGAGCCTATTTTGAATGTTTTCTCTGCTGGGCAATCGGATTCAAATCGGCCATTCAGGCAGAAAAGGCCCTTCGCCCCAAAATAATTTCCCAGCTCTTTATCCTGTCTTAATATTTCACAGGTTGGAAAGGTTGCTTGTTTTAATTCATATGCGTCCAGTATATCCCTATGCCAAAGGTCTGCCTCCTTTGGGTTCAATTTATGGTTAAAATCCCCCAAAATAAAAAATATGTCAGAGTCATACTTTTCACATAAAGAATCTATATCATCTTTAAAATATACCAACTCAGTTTCATACTCAGTAGCATTCTTCCATTGCATATACACATTTATAATAATTATATTTTCATATTTTATGTCTACAGTCAACAGAGATAATCTACAGGCCAGGAGCCATTTACATTTTGCTTTTAGCGGGGTCACGTTATTTGTTACTTTTGTAGACAATAGGGTCATGATCCCCCCTGCAGGAAGGCCGAATCTTTTTTTCTTTGCCGGTCGATGGAGTTGGAGGAAACCATCGAAGGTTGGGGTTTCGTCGCATAGCCAAGTTTCTTGCAGGCAAACAATTTCCACTTTATTTGTTAGCTTAGTTATATGTTCCTGTTTTATTATATCTCCAAGGCCATTTATGTTTCATGATACGATATTAAGGCTATGCGACCCCCCTTCATCCTATTCCACCTCACTTAACCCTCCATCTTCATCTATTATATCCTTATATCTCCGAGACGGTCCTGCAGGGCTACATCTTTGGCTCCAAATATCCCAGGAGTTATCATTTACTGAATTATTAACTACTACATTCAGAGTACATCCCCCGGCCTCATTTCCCTCTAGTAACCTCACCTGTCGCTTTCCTAGACCTGCATGACAGTTTAGAAAGCTACTTCCTAGTTCCTATTCTGCTGTGCCATTCCCATTCTGTCGCTCGGCATCTACATCTATCGTCTTTGTAGATAAGTCTAATCTTTTGTAATGTTTACCTAAGAAGTCCTTTATAGATTTAGTTGCTGACATACTCCCATTATCTTCTAACGGGGTCCTTTTAATGGCTTTCTTATTTTTCCTCTTTTGAGTCGCCCCTTTAATTCCTTCTCTGGGACTGGCCTGGCTCTCCTGGCTCTCTTCTCGGGTTCTTACCTCCCCAGAGAGCTCTCCCCTCCCGGGGCTTTCCTCCATAGGCTCCTTACGAGTTTTTTGCTTTCTTTTTGGTGCCATTGTCTCTTAGATTGTATCAATCTGTTTTTATTGCGCTCTTATATACTGCAAATTACTATGCGTTATAGCTTTAAAAGTCTTCCTTGCACTTTCTTTGCTCTTCCCCTTCTCTTGTCTCTAAATCAGCCAAGACAACCGGGTAATAAATACTTAAAAGGGTATCGGGGTACAGCAATCATTCGTGCAGTTATTCATACACTTACCTCTGTTGTGCCTTTACCCCACCATGCCTGCCAGTTTGCCCTTTTGGGGTTTTGTGCTTTTTCGCCTTCTTTTTCTGAACAGTCTATCCACCTTCCCCTGCGCGTTGGCTCCTTCTGGCCGTCAGGGTGCGATTAGCATAAGGTTAGCTCCACATAGGTGTAATAGGTGTAATACCCCCACCTTTCCTTTCTTCCCTTTCTCTAGGGGGCCTTCTCTTACAACACCGCGGCTCCTTTCTCCCGTCGTATCCTTATCTGCAGGCTCGGCGAGACGCAATAATCCTCCTTGAGTCCGCCGAAATCAGACTCGGTGCCCCAACACACCTATTCTCCTCGCGTCCTCGCGTCCACGCCCACACATCGACTCACAGCTTCCCGAGGGCGACGCAAGTTCTATGCCGGCTCGGCGTTCTCGGCGCCCTCTCAGCGTCCTTCCGTGCAGTGCGTGCAATGCGTAGCGTTGAGGTCGGCACAGGCGGCAGGGGGCGGCAACAACAGAGCAAGTCAAAGCTCAACTCAAAAAATAAAGGGTCAGGTGGGATAAAGTTTTCATGAAAAGCGAATAATTGCCTCATCTTTTCACTAATCCGTGGCCGTCGAGTTGAGTTACTGTCACTGAGGAGCTAAAGTTCCATACCTGCCACAAGTTGCTAAGCTCAGAAAATCACAAACAGCAAGAAAGAAAACTTAACGACTGTATTGATTCTAAGGTGAAAGGTCAAAGTCTTCATTAATTCCTGGGTTAAAGGTTACGTAAGCTTCAATTGCATTACGCCAGTTAACTGACGCCATTCAGTTCAGAGAGCTGTCGCCAAGTTATTGTTGGAAAGTATATGAATTGCATAAAATGTTTATTGTTACGATCTAGTCACATGGGTCAAGAGGGACCGAAAATGACCCCCAATGCGGTTTTCTGAAGGGTTATGAATGTAACCCTCTGTTAATCATTCACACGTACAGCCCTCCCACGGGATTGAATGATTTCTTTAACCGAACGCTCGTGCATTTATTTGTAGATTGTGGAATTCATCTCACTGCCTTACACTGAGGTTGTGACCTGCAACAGTTATTTTGAAAATAAAGCCAACAGCCATCCATAATGGAAATTCCCATTGATCGACTTCTGCCGTTTTCCCAGAGGTCAAGTTGCAGTACATTGCTAATATGTGTCGAACAGGAAAATAACAGCCGAGGTGGACTGGTACTCGAAAACCCCCCCTTAAAACCCGAACCCATCAGTTACATTTAAGTACCGACAATGAGTTTCAATGTGTGGTTGGAACTATAATCACAAGAGCTCATCACATGTCCAAAAACCCACGTGCCACCGTCTGACTGTAGTAATCACCATTGGTAACTTGTGAATGAGTGTCATTCCAAACTTCAAATTTGGTGCAAAAGAGTTGAATCCAAATGGTTCTCGTTCCTGGTATTTTTGCATGTGCAATTCCCTCCTGTTAATTCTCGGAGAATTTTCTTTACAAAAACATAGGTGTAAGGGAAACACTAAGGGCCATATTATCAAGAACGGCGCAAACATTAAGGGGCTTGATAATATGCCCTAGAGAATTCCAATAGAAGCCCAGGTTCTGATGTCAAGGACAACACACCTGGGCTTCCATTGGAATTCTCTAGGGCATATTATCAAGCCCCTTATCGCCGCTTTAGCGGCAGTTTCCTACCGTTGAAGCGGCGATAATGTTTGCTCTGTTCTTGATAATATGGCCCTATGCGTTAAAATTGGTTGCAAATACAGAGGCGGATTTACAAGCCCCTTGCAACACTTTTGCACCGCCATTGCGTCACTTTGAAAAATGCGGCCAATTTATAACGTGAAGCCTTTAGGGAGATGCATCACGTTCTAAAGCCCTGCTTCACATTATACCTGCGTCAGGTATAATGTATGCAGGGTGGGCGTTCCCCCGCAGGAAAGCCATGTAAAAGTGATGCAGTGAAATCTACAAGATTGCACTGCGTCACTTCTAGGATGCCACTGCGTCAAAATCTTACACCTGGTTGAAGCAGGCATAAGGAGTGTTGCAGTGTAGTTGGAATAGGCCTCAAAATGCATTGCTGGAGTTGCGTTGCGCTTACGACATGACTCCAGCAATGCATGACTTTTGCCCCAACAGATGCGTCAGAATTTCTGACGCATCTGTCAATCCTTGCACCATGGTACGCCGTATAGTAAATACGGTGCATCCATGCTGGCGCAAGTGTTTCTCAGGTTGGTGCAGGGAAAGTGACGCATCTCTACAGATGCATCCAACAATAGGGCAACCCACTCAACCCCAAGGAATTGGGTATAATATATATCACAATAATAATCCTTGAGGATTTATTCAACTTCTGTTAATCAATTCAATAGTCACCGTAGTGAACTTAATTTGCAAAAAAACTCAGATACAGAAAGAAAAATACAAAAAAGCCACAATTCATTCTTTTGTATTTGCTTTTATCTGAAATTAATCTTTTTTCGAGTGTTTTCATTGATTTCATGCACAAACGTACGGAATATACAAATCAAATTTGAACATTGGCAACACAAACTACTGTCTCAATATGAAACATCAGCAGTAGTTATTGACACTTTTCTCTCCAATATGTACCATCCACAGTTGGTCATATAACACAAACCATTGGTTTCAACAATTGTAATGTATATTGACATCAAATGGAATTTATTTGCGTCAAAACAGTGTCACAGCGTCGACGTTTCGGTCTCCTTATCTGTAAGATTATCCACCGAGACCATCATCAGGACCAAAGTTGCACCATGTATCTAATATAGAAATACATACGTATAATAAATAACACATAATTTTTAACAACATCTGAGTTCTACTTAAAGTATTGTCAGTACACCGAAGGAAGACAGGTCAGCAGGTGTGTCCCATTTACACCACCAGAACGGGTGTAGAAGTACTCAGTCCCCAAGAACTATATAGCCACCAGTGTACAAAACGCAAACCACAATGTTAGCGTAAGCCACACATAACTAATAGTGCCACACTTATACCTTCAAGAAACACCCTATAGTGCAAAAAACACTCATATTAAAAAAACTTATAAACACTTACTCCTTCAATAAAGATCTCACTCTCTTTAAATTGTCTCGTTTTTCACGGAAGCACTAAATTTAAAAGACAACCAAAAATAAAACGAGGGAACAAAATCTACAATCCCAATCACCAGAATAAGAAACACAAAAATCAAATACTGCTACAAAAAGCTGTTTACTTACAAAGAAGCAGCTGCTTTCGTCTGCACTTCTATACTCTGAAAGTAACCAAAAGCAAAAAAGTCAAAAAGTCAAAAAGTCAACTAAGACTCGTCTCACTATATTCCCTAAACACTGCAGACTCCTATATAGTGTGTCCAGCTTACCTCTTAAACCACCAAGTCGGCTTCTCTGGTTCCACTCGTCAAACAAGTCCGAGCAACAAACTCGGGTTGGGGCTGAAGTTAGTTATTTAACAGGCAGCATCGTAGAGTCAAAAAGATAGCCACCGACTGACGGGAAATGGATCGGCCATCTTAGAGTGTAGTCCTCATTATAAATATAGCAATGGAAAAAGAATGAGAATAAAATCTGTCATTCAGGGTCAAAGACTTAAACGTCACCCAATATTGACGAAAGAGGATCCATTACACGAATGTAATCTGGCAATGGGGGTTTACCGCTTAAACATCACCTCATATTAACGGATGATGGCAACAATTAAACGTATCCGTTTCTCAAGACTATCGCTACGTTGTATCAAAGTAGAAAAACCAGTTGTAGTTAAAACATATCAGCCAATATGTCCCAATAATTTATCTGTCACTCTTAAGTTAGAATGTCTCAAACTAAAGGGGACAGCACTTTCAAAGTACAATGTCCAGTATCCAACGGGTCAGCATAACATTTCTTAAAACAGTTTATACAACGTGTGGCCAGTCTAACCGCAGCAATAGAAAACTCAAAACGTGGGCCCAGAAATGCAAAAAATAATCCTGGCTCACTGAAGACTCGAAATTCTCTGTACAGAAACTAAGGCCTGTATAGCTCAACACCAAAACCTAGGTGGCTATATAGATCACAATGTTGCCAGAGTTTGCCATTCAATGTACGAATTTAATCCCCTCTCTACTGTTTTAGCAGACCAAATCCACCTGTTTTCCTTCAATGTAAGTGATCGATCCACATTTTGTCTACGTTTTGTGTTTTTCACAGTCTCTAACACAAACCATTTCATATCATGTTCCACCAAGGGTGCTGTGACAACTTTACATCTAATGCGTGATTGATGTTGGATTATACGCTTTTTAATCTCTTGTGTTGTTTTGCCAATATAATATAGAGCACAGGGGCATTCTATGCAATAAATCACATTCTTGGTAAGACAGTTTGTATGTTGTCGCAATATCCATTCCTTACCATTTATGACACAAGATTTTACCACCGAAGTTGTGGGGCAGGCTACACAATGTCCACAAGGGTAGTGACCCATTAAGGGTGGTAATCCCCATAGGTTTGTCAGGGTAGTAGGAACTGGTTCTTTGTATGCCCTCACAAGAGAGTCCCTCAGGTTTCTAGCCCTCTTGAATGCAAAACGAGGTATTGCCAACTGTGGTTCTACCTTCTGGATCAAATGCCAGTTTTTTGTCACAATCTTCTTGATTGAATTGGATTCGGTTCCAAATGTTGTTACACAACTGATGGTTTCTTGTGTGGTTACTGGGTCATCCTTAGTCTGTAAAAGTGCCTCCCTGTCGTAGTACCAGGCCCTTTTGAGGGAGCGTTTGACCAATCTATAAGGGTAGCCCCTCATCACCAATTTAGTTTGTAGTATTTTAGCTTCTCTGAAATAATCCTCCCGTCTAGTACAGTTTCGTTTAATCCGAAGAAACTGTCCAAACGGGAGGTTATCTCGTAAATTACGGGGATGATGACTGGTATACTTAAGCAATGTGTTCCTTGCAGTGGGTTTTGTAAATAGACTTGTAGATAATCTACCTTCATCGTTCCATATCCGCAAGTCTAAGAAATCTATTGCTTGTTCGTCATACTCTAAAGTAAATTTTAGATGGTTATTCTGTCGGTTGAGCCATGTATGGAACTCATGTAGTCTAGCAGCTGATCCCTCCCATAACAAGAATACATCATCGATGTATCTAAGATACTTTTTTATCTCGTTCTCAAAAGGGTTGTTATTGTAAATCACTTCTTCCTCAAAGGCGGCCACATACAGGTTCGCTATATCAGGAGCAAAAATTGCTCCCATGGCGACTCCCTTTACTTGACCATAGTAGTCGCCATTGAACAGAAAGCAATTTTCTTCTAGTGCAATGCTTGCGCATTTAGTAATGAAGTCTGATGGTACTTGGTGGGGGCGCAATCTATGTTCTAGTGTAGTATTGATTACATTTAGGGCCTCTCCTTGGGGTATATTGGTATACAAGCTTTCTATATCCATCGTAACGAGGATATTTCGTTGTTTATTGAATGCTTGTCCTTCTACTGCCCCAATCACGTGTGTACTATCTCTGGTGTAAGATTTTGTTAACACTACAAATGGTTTGATGAAAAAATCTACATATTCAGCCAGTGGTTGTAAAATGGATTGACAGCCCGCCACAATGGGTCTTCCGGGTTTTTTTTTATCATGTTTATGGATTTTCGGTAGCGTATAAAACGCTGGTATGGAAAAATCACTTTTATTTAAATAGTCAAATTCTCTAGGACTCAACCATAAATGGTCTCGTCCATTCTTTGTAAGGTCAAGGATCTCTTTTCTAATCCTGTCAGTGGGATCTTTTGTCAGTTTGACATAGTGGATAGTATTATTCAATTGACTTAGAACCTCAGAGTCATAATCAGTCTTGTCTTGTATGATGATGCTCCCCCCCTTGTCAGCAGGTTTGATAATAATGTCATCCCTGCTGGCAAGGGTTTTCAATGTTAGATGTTCCTCTTTCGTGAAATTATATTTCACGTAATGTCTGGTTTTGAACATTTGTTCAATCTCCATCAAAACAACATTTTCAAAAGTAACCAACTCTTTGGGCATCAAGTTCGTAGATGGATAGAAGGACGAGGGACATCGTAAACCTGTGACACTATACTGTGTTACAAATGGAGTTTTACTGAACATGTACTTCAGGCGAATCGTCCTAAAAAACTTATGTAGTTCGACCTGTGTTGTAAACATATCATTTCTGTTGGTAGGAACATATGATAACCCATGACTTAGTAGCTCAATCTCTTTTGTACTTAATTCATGATTTGATAGATTGAAAATGGGGACTACCTCAAGGTTTTGGGGATTAGAATTCACCATTTTAGGAGGACCGTCCTGTGCCCTTGGCTCTACCACTCGTAGTATGCGTTCCTGGTCTGTCGGAATCCTGGAGTATATTGATTCCTGAACCACCCTCTCCTGGTGTTGCGAGTTCTGCCTCTCTGCGGGTGGGGGCCCCTTCCTAAAAAAGGAGATGAAGGTTGCTGATTATGCCCTCTTCCGTATCTATAATTGGAAGTACCTTCACGACTATTAGTTTCTTCAGAACTTGAAGAACCTGTGTCTGAAAAGGTGGTATGTTTGGGTATCCAATTGGATTGATTAGGATTTTGTTGAAAAAAGTCTTTTTTCAAAAATGGATAGGTACGTTCTCTCGAATAGTTCTTACTATCTTTTTGTAATTTTTCAGTTTTCTTTAATATGTTATTTCTCTGAAAATCCAAAATAATAGTCTCTAATTTCTTTAGGAATTCTCGAGCATCTGTTACCGAGGTGTCTTCTAGAATTTGTTTTTCCAAATCTGCTATTTCCGCTTTCAACTTATCTATGTGTTTTAAAGCTGTTTCGATACTAAGGACCATCCAGCTTCGTGAGCATTTGTTTGAAACGAAGCTAAAACCTACTTTGAAGTCCTCATCATCTACGAAGATGACTGGAATATTCCGTACCTGTAGTCCCACTGGGTTTATATTATTGTTCAAACAGTCTGTAAGGAATTTCGCATGCAATTCTGTTCTTATAAGTTTCTTGTGTAGTCTTTCTAAATTGTTCCGTAGTGAAGTCTGTTGAGCATTCTGACTATTGACACCACTGGAGGGACCAAGCAAAGATGGTCCTCCTGCTATTTTAGCTATATATTCGTCTGAGTATGTAAGGGTTTCTTGTTCTGACATTAGGGAGCGGTATGAGAAGATAATCTAAATACAGTTCAAACAAAAATATTTTTTAACAAATTATAAACAAAAATTATAAATTCATGTACAACCTTAAGTGCGGCGACAATACCTATATTAAAACATACATACAGCCACTTAATGAAAAAGGGCCCTTGCAGACGAGTCTGCGCTTACAAATGTATCCAACAATAGGGCAACCCACTCAACCCCAAGGAATTGGGTATAATATATATCACAATAATAATCCTTGAGGATTTATTCAACTTCTGTTAATCAATTCAATTGTCACCGTAGTGAACTTAATTTGCAAAAAAACTCAGATACAGAAAGAAAAATACAAAAAAGCCACAATTCATTCTTTTGTATTTGCTTTTATCTGAAATTAATCTTTTTTCAAGTGTTTTCATTGATTTCATGCACAAACGTACGGAATATACAAATCAAATTTGAACATTGGCACCACAAACTACTGTCTCAATATGAAACATCAGCAGTAGTTATTGACACTTTTCTCTCCAATATGTACCATCCACAGTTGGTCATATAACACAAACCATTGGTTTCAACAATTGTAATGTATATTGACATCAAATGGAATTTATTTGCGTCAAAACAGTGTCACAGCGTCGACGTTTCGGTCTCCTTATCTGTAAGGTTATCCACCGAGACCATCATCAGGACCAAAGTTGCACCATGTATCTAATATAGAAATACATACGTATAATAAATAACACATAATTTTTAACAACATCTGAGTTCTACTTAACCTCTTCAGTGCCCCGCCATTTCCCCGCCCTGTGCCGGGCATTGAATTAGCGGGCGGGGTTCATGACGAGATAGTCTCGTCATGGGCACAGCGCAACCGCGCTCCATGACGAGACTATCTCGTCATGGGCACTGAAGGGGTTAAAGTATTGTCAGTACACCGAAGGAAGACAGGTCAGCAGGTGTGTCCCATTTACACCACCAGAACGGGTGTAGAAGTACTCAGTCCCCAAGAACTATATAGCCACCAGTGTACAAAACGCAAACCACAATGTTAGCGTAAGCCACACATAACTAATAGTGCCACACTTATACCTTCAAGAAACACCCTATAGTGCAAAAACCACTCATATTAAAAAAACTTATAAACACTTACTCCTTCAATAAAGATCTCACTCTCTTTAAATTGTCTCATTTTTCACGGAAGCACTAAATTTAAAAGACAACCAAAAATAAAACGAGGGAACAAAATCTACAATCCCAATCACCAGAATAAGAAACACAAAAATCAAGGTGCCAATTACGATCCGGTAAAAACCGGGTACGAACCGTCGGACGGAGCATATTCTCCGTCCGACGCGTACCCGGTCGTCAAAATATACAAACATGGAATTATGATTCGCACGGAAACACCATTTCCGTACGAATCGTACAAAACCCCGACCGACGAAAATAAACGTACATATGCGATCCGGGAAAGCGCCGACGTGACGTCGGGACGCACGCAGCCTGCCATTCACGAACCAGGAATCACGATTCACACCAACGTCATCCCGCACGGTGAATATTTTCCGGCTGCCAAAAACTGCCGGGAAATCAGGACGACGCGAACAAGGAGTACCTCTACGCGACGGACAGACATGGACCCGAACCTACGTGTCATCCCGGCCCTCATAGCAGTCGACCTCCTCTACAGGTTCGGACGCAGACGCCGCAGAAGGTCAGAACAACAAAGGGAGGGGGGAAAGGGGGGGGTGGCAGGACCAGGGGCAGGCCACAAAACCCCAACCAAAGTCACACAGCACACATGCCCTGGACATACCTGACCCTCAGGCCCTGGTCACTACGAGGGGGTGGGGGCATGTCCAGCAAAGCCAGCGATGGCCACAACGGAAGTGCTTGACGACGCGAACCGGCAACACAACAATACAGGTACGTCCCGTACCCACGCCTTAAGAGCGTGGGTACGAGTCGTACCACGCCCACACCTACGTCATCCCAACAATGGCGGGACGGCTGTACCCACGTGGCAAAGGCCTGGGGATGGCCCGCACAAGCATCACATAGCGTGGGGATGCATATGTACGGACCGTACCCCCACCCCCGTATGCATGGAGCGTACCCCCCACCCCAACAGTGTAAGTATGACCTGTACCCCACCCGCGTACGTATGGAGCGTACCCCCCACCCCAACAGTGTAAGTACGACCCGTACCCCCACCCCCGTACATATGGAGCGTATGTCCCACCCCAACAGTGTAAGTATGACCCGTACCCTCACCCGCGTATGCATGGAGCGTACCCCCCACCCCAACAGTGTAAGTGCGACCCGTACCCCCACCCCCGTACGTATGGAGCATACCCCCCACCCCAACAGTGTAAGCACGACCCGTACCCTCACCCGCGTATGCATGGAGCGTACCCCCCACCCCAACAGTGTAATTACGACCCGTACCCTAACCCGCGTATGCATGGAGTGTACCCCCCATGCCAACAGTGTACGTACGGACCGTAACCCCACCCGCGTATGCATGGAGCGTACCCCCCACCCCAACAGTGTAAGTACGACCCGTACCCTCACCCGCGGACGTATGGAGCGTACCCCCACCCCAACAGTGTATGTACGGCCCGTACCCACACCCGCGTATGTATGGAGCGTACCCCCCACCCCAACAGTGTAAGTACGACCCGTACCCTCACCCGCGTACGTATGGAGCGTACCCCCCACCCCAACAGTGTAAGTACGACCCGTACCCTCACCCGCGTACGTATGGAGCGTATCCCCCATGCCAATAGTGTACATACGGACCGTAACCCCACCCCGTATGCATGGAGCGTACCCCCACCCCAACCGTGTATGTACGACACGTACCCCCACCTCATATGCATGGAGCGAACCCACACACGTGTATGTTCTAAGCGTATATATCGTGAAATAGGAGGGGTGTGTGCAGAGTCCTCCCAGCAGTGCCCAGAGACAGGAGGGGTGGGTGCCTAACACTTCCAGCAGTGCCCAGACACAGGAGGGGTGGGTGCAGAGTCCTCCCAGCAGTGCCCAGAGACAGGAGGGGTGGGTGCAGAGTCCTCCCAGCAGTGCCCAGAGACAGGAGGGGTGTGTGCAGAGTCCTCCCAGCAGTGCCCAGAGACAGGAGGGGTGGGTGCCTAACACTCCCAGCAGTGCCCAGAGACAGGAGGGGTGTGTGCCTAACACTTCCAGCAGTGCCCAGAGACAGGAGGGGTGTGTGCAGAGTCCTCTCAGCAGTGCCCAGAGACAGGAGGGGTGGGTGCAGAGTCCTCCCAGCAGTGCCCAGAGACAGGAGGGGTGTGTGCAGAGTCCTCCCAGCAGTGCCCAGAGACAGGAGAGGTGGGTGCCTAACACTCCCAGCAGTGCCCAGAGACAGGAGGGGTGGGTGCAGAGTCCTCCCAGCAGTGCCCAGACACAGGAGGGGTGGGTGCAGAGTCCTCCCAGCAGTGCCCAGAGACAGGAGGGGTGGGTGCCTAACACTCCCAGCAGTGCCCAGACACAGGAGGGGTGGGTGCAGAGTCCTCCCAGCAGTGCCCAGAGACAGGAGGGGTGGTTGCAGAGTCCTCCCAGCAGTGCCCAGAGACAGGAGGGGTGTGTGCAGAGTCCTCCCAGCAGTGCCCAGAGACAGGAGGGGTGGGTGCCTAACACTCCCAGCAGTGCCCAGAGACAGGAGGGGTGGGTGCAGAGTCCTCCCAGCAGTGCCCAGAGACAGGAGGGGTGTGTGCCTAACACTCCCAGCAGTGCCCAGAGACAGGAGGGGTGTGTGCCTAACACTCCCAGCAGTGCCCAGACACAGGAGGGGTGTGTGCAGAGTCCTCCCAGCAGTGCCCAGAGACAGGAGGGGTGGGTGCAGAGTCCTCCCAGCAGTGCCCAGAGACAGGAGGGGTGGGTGCCTAACACTCCCAGCAGTGCCCAGAGACATGAGGGGTGTGTGCCTAACACTCCCAGCAGTGCCCAGAGACAGGAGGGGTGTGTGCAGAGTCCTCCCAGCAGTGCCCAGAGACAGGAGGGGTGGGTGCAGAGTCCTCCCAGCAGTGCCCAGAGACAGGAGGGGTGTGTGCAGAGTCCTCCCAGCAGTGCCCAGAGACAGGAGAGGTGGGTGCCTAACACTCCCAGCAGTGCCCAGAGACAGGAGGGGTGGGTGCAGAGTCCTCCCAGCAGTGCCCAGACACAGGAGGGGTGGGTGCAGAGTCCTCCCAGCAGTGCCCAGAGACAGGAGGGGTGTGTGCCTAACACTCCCAGCAGTGCCCAGACACAGGAGGGATGGGTGCAGAGTCCTCCCAGCAGTGCCCAGAGACAGGAGGGGTGTGTGCAGAGTCCTCCCAGCAGTGCCCAGAGACAGGAGGGGTGGGTGCCTAACACTCCCAGCAGTGCCCAGAGACAGGAGGGGTGGGTGCAGAGTCCTCCCAGCAGTGCCCAGAGACAGGAGGGGTGTGTGCCTAACACTCCCAGCAGTGCCCAGAGACAGGAGGGGTGTGTGCCTAACACTCCCAGCAGTGCCCAGACACAGGAGGGGTGTGTGCAGAGTCCTCCCAGCAGTGCCCAGAGACAGGAGGGGTGGGTGCAGAGTCCTCCCAGCAGTGCCCAGAGACAGGAGGGGTGGGTGCCTAACACTCCCAGCAGTGCCCAGAGACAGGTGCGGTGTGTGCCTAACACTCCCAGCAGTGCCCAGAGACAGGAGGGGTGTTTGCAGAGTCCTCCCAGCAGTGCCCAGAGACAGGAGGGGTGGGTGCAGAGTCCTCCCAGCAGTGCCCAGACACAGGAGGGGTGGGTGCAGAGTCCTCCCAGCAGTGCCCAGACACAGGAGGGGTGGGTGCAGAGTCCTCCCAGCAGTGCCCAGACACAGGAGGGGTGGGTGCCTAACACTCCCAGCAGTGCCCAGAGACAGGAGGGGTGGGTGCCTAACACTCCCAGCAGTGCCCATGGAACGCAAAGGGTGGAGTAGCCACAGATACCATGCCCACAAATGTCAGTCAGGTGCACAAAGACCCTGCAGTACATGTACCACATGTGTGTGATGCTGGGAGTATACGCATGCATAGCGCCGAAAAGAAAACATGTCCACATGAAGTCATGTCAATAGTCCACATACACAAGTACAATGACTACCAAGGATGCCACGAATGATGCAGGTGGAGACATCGCTCAGCATGCATGTGCAAAGTTGAAGGAGTCCATCACACACCCAGCTAATGTACACACAGCTCAGCGCTAAATATTGGGAACACCCTGCAGGGAAGATGTCAGGGTACACAGAGGAAGGAATACACCTTGGGACTATTTCACCATGCAGTAACTGCTTACATGAACAGAGAAACCTAGCTAACACCGTGTGATGGCACACAGATACCAGGGTCCCCCCTATGACCAGTACACTACTACATTTCCCACACACCCAACACATGATCACCACCCAAAATCATGTAGCAGCCCCACCAACAGCAACATCAGAAAAGCAGTAGTGTTCAAAGGAAACAAAAATGGCTTTAATCAGCATGATCCAAAATAGTTTGTTCGTAGAAAGTTCAATATTTACAAAGCCCATAGGGCAGTCCATGAGTCACAGCTGGATGGGGGACACAGTGGGACGCGTGTCCCCTAGCTTGCCTGCACAGTCAGACTCCTTTGTCTTCTACAGCGGGGAGGGCATCATGTGGGGGGGAAGGACCAGGCACCGCAGGGACATGAGGGCGAAGGGTAGGCGTCGTGGGTGCAGGGATGGAGGACTCCACCACAGGGGGTGGGGCAGGGCCAAAGGCGGAGGCCAGTATCTCGCTGCACACCTTAGCAAGGTCCTCCAGTGTCTCCCCTGCACCCAAAGGAACCACAGGCCCCAAGGAGGGGGGGGGCGGAGGGATGGGTCGCAGCGCCACTGGGGGAGGGTGTGGACAGGGGGGGGACTCAACCACCCTGACCGGGGACTCCCTTGACCGTTTGCGGGGTGGTGTCACAGTGGGGCTCAGGGACAGGGCGGCCATGAAGGAGTCCTTGCCGGATATGTGGCCAGGAGAGCTGAGGGGAGGGGATTTGGAGGGAGTGGATTGTGTGGAATGCGGACTCCCACTCTGGCTGCATGACTTACGTTTGCCCCCCGACCCAGTGGGTGTGCCTACTTCACCCTGTGTGTGCGTGCCAGGAGGTGTGCGCCTGACCTTCCCTGCTGGTGTGGTGCCTGTGTCTGTTGTGGTGGGTGCATGCTGACGTCTGGGTGTACGTGGGACAGGCATGGGAGTGGGAAGTGTGGATGGGGCAGGGGTAGGGGGTGGGACGTAGCGCTGCAGGAGACCCACTGCTGCAGTCAGTGTCGAGTCTATGGACCTCAGCAACTGGCGTTGGTCAGCCTGCGAAGAAAAAATGCCCTCCAAGTATGCCTCCATGTTGTGCAGCACTTGGCTGTGGCCATGGAGGACATTAAGGATCGCAGCCTGAGCAACCTGCAACTGCTGCTGGATGTCCACAGACTCGGCATTGGCGGCAGCAGTGGAGACAGGGGCAGGGGGTGCGGTGCCTGGCAGGAAGGAGACATGTGGTGACCGGGCATGTTGGGAAGGGACACGAGCAAGTGGGAGGCGGCTGATGGCAATGGAGGGGGCGGGGTGCGATGTTATGCCGCTGGCAGCTGGTGGTGCAGCCTCCGCCCACTCGGAGAGATCATCCTCGGACCCGTCCGCTTCATATTCGGTGGTGCCAGTGGACAGGTCCTCGGCCTCACTCTCCTCCGCCTCAGTACCACTCAATGTGCCAGCCACAATGTCAACGCTCATGTCTCCCTCCGTGTCCCCCGACGATGCTGTGGGCAAGGTGAAGAGACAGCAATTAATCACACACCTGTATACATATGTCACATGAGTCCAATCTACATAGGTTACAGTGCATAGCCTGCAAAGAAAGATCAGTAACATCTACAAAACAAGGCACAGATGTAGGGCATGCAACACACAGTTGGTTGACCCACCATGCCAATGAAAATCCATGGAGAGCATGACACAATAGCAAATGACATGAAATGGAGTTTGACATAGGAGCCAGGCCCTGGGGACAATCCAGCACTGCATCTGCACCACACAGCGTTGCCGACAATAGGGATGAGGAGCGACCATATCCATCAACTTGAGGCACATGCTGCATAGGTAATACTTAAAACATGCCCACCATGACTGGCTCACTGCACCTTGAGTGTATGTCCAGACAAACATCACACACTGGCCAGACCTAGCAAGGAGAATTCTGGTTTTGACATGTAGGCTTGGCCCGCACCAACCACCCCCTACATGAGACAATTTGTTGAGACACAGGTGGCACTTACATCTCTTAGTCTGGGTGAAATACACAGGGGCTGCATAAATGCAAGATTGGACGCCAAATACCCAAGGTGCACCAGTCCAAATAATCATGTACTAATGGCCATCATCAGATGATTGTAACAAGACACACAGGCACTGGCCACTGTGACTATGAACAAGGAAAATCAGGTCAGGCTGTACAGTGGACACTTGTACTACATCTCACGTCAATATACATGGTGCCAGGGGACAATGGCACAGAGCACAACCTATGCTGTAGACACTGAGAGTGTCCACGTTTTGTGATGACACACATGACACCTATGAAAATATGCCCCAGGGGACAGTAGCGGCAACACAATTCCATGGTCCTGAATGGGAATGACTGCAACACACGCCACCATCCCTGCACTATGCGTATCGCACACTCATGCACATCATGTCACAGGCCACAACATAGGACATGCGCGCTGTAAGGCATGACACTTGAGAGACTAACTCCCATGTCTGGACTCTGCATCAGTGCCAACTGACATAGAACCCACATGTACTGAACTGGACAGGGCACAGGCAAGGTACCCAAACCTGTTACACACCACCCCCACACATGATGCCATAGGCATAGTTCACGTGGAGAAAGCGCAAGCCTACATTACCTTGTGAAGGAGTGACTACACACAGACCAGGGAACACATTGCAAGGAGGAGAAGGGAGGCAGGAGAGCACAGCTATACTGTGGGTAACTGGATCTGCACAGCACCTTTAAACCTTGGCAGTGTATCCATGCAACTAAGCACTTACAAATGCTGGTGACACACAACAAACACACATGTACCTACCCCCTTCCTGCTGCTGCTTCTCCTGTAAGCGCCTCTCCAAGTCTGGGAATACCACTGCCAGCACACGCTTGTGGATGTGGGTCAGACGGCGGCGCCCGCGGTTCTTATGGGTCTCAGGTGAGTCCCCCAGCAGGACCCGTGTGATCCTCCGCATCCAGCACCGGATATCCTGCCAGCGTTTCCTCACCTGGGACAGGCGCCGCTTCCGACCATCCGCACTCCTCACAGCGCTGACGGCGGTCAGCCATAACTGCTCCTTGGCAGAGGCGCCTACCTGTGAGGATGAACAAGTGACACTACATCAATACACCTGGCACATGTCACAGAGACACATATTAGAACACATTTGCTGTTTACAACAAGGCATATTATGCATCCAACGCATTGCACCTTTGTCATAGGGACATGATCCTCTGGGGAAGGGCAAAAGCAGTACGTGCCATTGAAAGGACACAGGTGGAATGAGGGCAACTACACAATCATTGATCCAGGCTCACACTGTGCATCACAAGCTACACCAGGATAATGTGCAGCACCTCTAAGCAGTCACATGCCACAGGCCACTGACGCTACCGCAGCAGAGAACACAGACACACACAGGCACAGGACATTCACCTGCCATTGCCAAATGCAGCGACATACCTCACTCTGCACATGTGCCACTAGACGGGGGGGGCTCACAGGTGTGGGGCTGGCTCTGCACGTCAGACACACAGCACTGCTCCCTGCTCATATCACATGGCCAGGGTATATCCATCCCTCATGCAGCTGGGGTGCTACACTCCACATATGCACCCACCCACATGACAGGGGACTTACACACACACCGATGTCCAGGGTACGAACACATCATGTGGACACTCTCAGCACAGGTACACAGAACTAACACACATCTGTGGGTACAGTCACCTGTAACACTGGGCTGACCACAGAATCACATGAGGACTGTAGAGGCTACATTCCCAGGAGGACAAGACAGGCAGAATGTGGCATGCACCATGCAGTGATTGTCACAGTAAACACCATGCTAGTGAGGACGTCAGACATGCACCACAGCATGCTCTGGCTGTGAGACATCAGGCACTCCCCCCCTGGGACCCCCCTACAGTACATAGCATGTGTGTCACACCTGGACACAATGGCAGAAGTCACAGTCACAAAAAAGGGACTCTAGTGGACTCTGCACTCACCTGATAACCTGGTCGCCCATACAGCAGGGGGTACTGTGGGAGGATCACATCCAGCAAAGCCAGGTTCTCCTCCAGGGCGAATGGCTGTGACCTCTCCACAGCCCTTGACATGGTTCCAGGGAATCAGTAGTAGCAGCTGGGTCATGGAATACAAAGATGTGCAGGCAAGTGCTCCCTCATGGGACCTGGCTGCCTTATATCTGCCTTGCTGGCCTGTTTCATGCACAGGAGTACAGAGTGATTGGTCACTCACATTTGCATCCTACGTTTCCTCCAATCCCTTCAAACCTAAATGTGGGTTCTTATTGTGTTTTTTTCTTGAGCATGATGTCAACTCCACAAACACATTGCAAAAAGTAGATTCATTCAAACTGACTTCTGCTGTGCACCTTCCGGAAAAAATTCAAACTTTAAACTTGGTCTCCATGACAACCAGCATGCATGTAGGCCTTTATACTTGTCCCTCATGTGTCCCCTATGTAATTTGGAGCTTCACACACAGGTACTGTGCGTTCCGGGGCCCTAGGGCACCCCAAATGCATAGCAACGGCCCGTACAGGCGTGTGTACGGTCCGTACCACTATGGGTGTTCTCGCGTATGCGTACTCATGGTGGTACGGACCGTACACACGCCTGTACGCTCACTATCACTATGAGTACGCATACGTGGGAACACCCATAGTGATAGTGAGCGTACGCACGCGTGTACGGCCCGTCTCACTATGGGTGTTCTCGCGTATGCGTACTCATAGTGATAGTGAGCATACAGGCGTGTGTACGGTCCGTACCACCATGAGTACGCATACGCGAGAACACCCATAGTGATAGTGAGCGTACGCACGCGTGTACGGCCCATCTCACTATGGGTGTTCTCGCGTATGCGTACTCATAGTGATAGTGAGCATACAGGCGTGTGTACGGTCCGTACCACTATGGGTGTTCTCGCGTATGCGTACTCATAGTGATAGTGAGCGTACAGGCGTGGGTACGGTCCGTACCACTATGGGTGTTCTCGCGTTTGCGTACTCATGGTGGTACGGACCGTACACACGCCTGTACGCTCACTATCACTATGAGTACGCATACGCGAGAACACCCATAGTGAGACGGGCCGTACACGCGTGCGTACGCTCACTATCACTATGGGTGTTCTCGCGTATGCGTACTCATGGTGGTACGGACTGTACACATGCCTGTACGCTCACTATCACTATGAGTACGCATACGCGAGAACACCCACAGTGGTACGGACCGTACACACGCCTGTACGCTCACTATCACTATGAGTACGCATACACGAGAACACCCATAGTGAGACGGGCCGTACACGCGTGCGTACGCTCACTATCACTATGGGTGTTCTCGCGTATGTGTACTCATGGTGGTACGGACCGTACACACGCCTGTACGCTCACTATCACTATGGGTACACATACGGCAGCACTCCCATAGTGATACGGGAACGTACACAGGCCCTCTTAGCGAAAGTACGGTGCCTTTCACACATCACAGTGGTGACAGCCAGCACATAGGAAGGAAGAGGGCTGACATACTTGTCCATGGATGGACATCAAGGCATTGTCTGGCCAGTACTACATGTGTGGGGCACAGGTGTGAAAGGCTGTGATGTGGCACATTACTCCTGAGTCGAGAAGGCACCAGATGTATGATGAGATGTGTACACATGTAATGTGTGACGGTGCAATGTGTGCCAGGCATGCCCTTGACTCCTTTGACATGTGTGCATGTCGTACTGCACACTTGGGATGAGCGTCACTGGCATGGCACGGTCAACAACACACGCAAGTGTCCCCTGAGGCCCGCTACAGGGGTTACCACACCAGACATGTCACTACCCACGGTGCACGATGTGACTATGTCATGTATGTGTGGGGGGTTCACATTAGGTTGGTGTTGGAGCACCCTCAAAAGCATCAGCTGTTGCAGCAACCAACATGTGTCTGTGTGTCGATGGACATGGTACACTGTTCCGCACAGCAGGCCACATGTGGTATCGGATGTGAGGTGCGTATGTATGCATGGGACACGGAGTAGCGGAACAAGGACATGTCTGCATCCTCTCTATGAATGTGTGGTGAGTCATGACATGTACACCTTCACGGCAAGGTGTGTGGGCTGTCCTAGTGTACTGTCATGTGACCTGTGGCTCTAGCGTTCCGCTACCAGTCTCTGCAATCGACATCCTACTTCTGCTGATGTGTGGATGCATGTCACTCCTGTGTTGCGTCTGGCTGTTCACTTACACTGGGACACAGCTAATCCCATGCCATGGCATGTGGAGGTTCACAATCTCTGTGTGTAGCTGGGTCTTGGTAGGAGTGTCACCTGCAAGCCATACGTGTCCAGGGCATGTGGCACATACCTGACTCCGTATGTCGCATATGTGTATTGACAGATGAACATGTGCTCAGTACATATAAATTGTTGTTGTAGTGCACTCACTCTTCCTTGTCACTTCCAAATTACTGCAGGGCGCCGCCTCTTCCCCGACCAATTCCGGACTTGGCTGACATGCGGGAGAATGACTGTATCCGGTGCTACCGCTTCCCCCAACCGTTGATTCTGGAGTTGATGGCGAGACTGGCACCACACCTGCAACCGCTGCACAGGTATCCTACGGCACTGACACCCAAGCTGAAGGTAATGGCAGCCCTACATTTTCTTGCCACGGGTACCTTTCAAAATACCATAGCTCATGTTGGTGGCATGTCCCAGAGCATGTTCTGCCGTGTGCTGCATGATTTCTTAGAGGCCATGTTGCTTCACCTGGATGAGTTCATCCATTTCCCAACCCCTGAAACGCTGACTGGGGTCAAGCGTGGATTCTATGCCCTGGGAGGGATGCCCCATGTCATTGGGTCCATAGATGGGACACATGTGGCTTTGGTACCACCACAGGCACAGGAGGTAGCGTACAGGAATCGCAAACACTACCACTCCATCAATGCCCTTGTGGTGTGTCTGTCCAACATGGTGATTTCACATGTCTGTGCTCGTTTTCCAGGATCAGCACACGATGCCTACATCATGAGGCGTAGCAGGGTGCCTGAAATGATGACGCAGCTGCGCAACGAACGAGCATGTGTTGTTGGTGGGTACACTCTGTCTGTCCTGTATATTGCGTAGACTTCCAGCACGACCGCTTCTCCTGTCCTACTTATGTCCATGTGGTTTCCATGTAGGGGACGCTGGCTATCCCAACATGCCATGGCTGATCACACCTCTCCGCAACCCCATCACGCTGGCCCAGCTCCGCTACAACACCGCCCATGGCCGGACAAGGCGAGTGATCGAGAGGACATTTGGCCTCCTGAAGAGCCGATTCAGATGCCTCCACAAGACCGGCGGCGCCCTCCCATATGCCCCGGCGAAGGTCTGCAAAATCTTCATGGTCTGCTGCATGCTGCACAACATGGCAGTTGAGAAAGCTGTGCCACTCATCCTGGATCAAGATGATCAGGACCATCCACCCGTGGAGGACGAAGGTCTTGGCAATGGGGCTAGTGATGTGGAGGATGTGGTTCAGCAAAGAGGACATCCGGACTCGGCTCATACGCGACTTCTTTGCTTAGTGGTGAGTACCAGTGTCTGTGTGTGCACGCATTGGTCCCCGTGTGGAATGTGTTCCGATGTGTGTTTCCATCTGCATGTATGCCACGTGAGTCAGAGGTGTGTGTGGATGTGTCACTGGAGTGATGGTGCCAGTGATGAGTGTATTTCCCCAGTCATAATTGTGACATGGCATGTTGTCATCCTTACATGTGTCGAGTACATGCACATGCAAGTGGCTGTGCTTTTTGTGGCTGACTTCTTGTTTGTCTCTCATCCCCAGGTACTTGCGCATGCCGTCTGCTGGTTGCATTGTTGTGGCACTGCTATTCCTCATGGACACGTCATCGTGTGCTGACTCAGCGTTACACGCACGGACAAGTTTGGAAGTCTCCTTAGGGTAAGGGATGCATCAGGGGTGTATTGGGTGTGGCTGTTGTTTCTGATGTGTGCACACTGCCCCTGTCGATGTGTGGTTCCTCTGCAGACATGTCGCATCACCATGGTACACATTACATGCAGCTGGGTACACCTGAATAGATGGTCGGCCTTGTTGACAGTCATCAGTGATGGGATTGTGGAATGTGATGATGGCATCAATGTGTGTTACACTGCCCTCGGGCACATATGGTTAGCATTGGCTTGACATGGTGTGGGACTTCCACATCAGCGGATCAATGGTGTATGGCAGTCTCTCCGTGAGCAGCAGGGGGTGTTTAGCTGTTAGCCGACACTTGTGTGCCAGTTCCATGGCTATCACGCATTTGTGCTGCAGAAGGGGGGTGCCAGTGTTGGACCCACATGTTACTCCACATGACCCGTTCATGTGTACTCCGAGTTGCCTCTGCAATCCAGAATACATGACTAATAAAGGTGTCCCTATGCCTCCAAGGTGCCTCTTCTCAGTCGTTTCGTTTCGTTTCAAAAACTTTATTCGATTCAAAACAAAAGAATCATAAAAGTCAAACAATTTCATTTACAAGCATTATTTCAAGTTCAATTTTAAAAAACAGTCTTACAATTATAACACTAAACTAATAAAATTCATTAGCTAATATAATCACAGATGAAGACCCCATAGCTTTTACTTTCAATCAAATTAGATGATTTCATAGATTCTTCGTGCCGGAGCATACATTGAAGGGCAGGTGAAATAAATAAGAAAATCACGATGCAACAATATACAATATACATGATCAAAGGGTCAGCTTCTTGGGGCCAGATTTAGCCATACCGTTTTCTAATCAAAAGTGACACCCGTATAAGATTTAACATTGCACAGCAGACACCAGGTGAAGACAGAGATAATAAATAATCATAACCCTCTTTATAATGGCATGGTTGCTTTTCCTTAAGGATCGGCTTAATAAACCTGATTCTCGGGTCCTTATATAGGGGACAGAAAAGAACAATATGCATCGTGCTTTGGCTATCTTTGTTATTACAAGGACAGGGGGGCAGTCTCTCACACCAACCCCCCTGTTTAGGAAACGCAAAAAGGAAGTGCAAGATGTGTAGCCTAAACCTTGTCAAGTAGAATCGCCATTGCACATGGTTTGTGAAGGTTAAATAAAACTGGTGCTGCAAAGTAGCCTTAGGAACATAAGGGCTAACCAGGGAATTCACAAACGGTGATTTCCAATAATTTGTTTTAATTACAGCTTTGATATCTCCCTGTATATTTTCGGGGTTGTCAAAAATGTCACCCAAGCCTATTTTATGGAGCATTTCATTTACATAAGATAGCCAGGGGATCTGTTTCATGTTTGCCAATTTTAAACAATCCCGGAGGATATCTCTGGTGAGCTGTAAGTCCTCTGATAGCCATATTTTGCCCCATAACAGTAAAGGGGAAAGGCGAATGGTGTCACTCACGTAGCTTAGACCTATTTCGTTGTGGGCAAATCTGTTTGAGGAGCCTGGTGGAATAGCCAATACACGCTTTAAAAATTTGTTCTCCATGATCTGTATCGTGTCAGGGCTTTCAGTCCCCCAAACCCCTGCCCCATAAGTAGCAACCGACAAACATTTAGCTTTATACAAGGTTTTTAGATATATAACAGGTTTTTGTCCTAGTTTGCCACAGAAACGAAACAGACCCTCTATAGAGCGACTAGCACTTTGAACTCGAGTCTGCATTAACGGGGCCCTGCTTAGTTTGTTATTGAAGAGGTTTCCCAAATAATTAAAGTTTTCAACCTTTTCAATGGTGGAGTTATTGACTACAAACTTTCTGGTTTTGGTACCCTTTGGGCCACAGACCATAGCAAAGGATTTGGCGAAGTTTACCTTGAGGTCTAGGTCCAACATGAATTTGTGGAAGGCATCAAGACAGTGCTGCATACTGTTTCCTGTGAGTGTCATAAGTACCGTGTCGTCGGCGTAAGAAAGCATTGGAATGCTCCTGCCGTTGACCTTTGGAAAATCATGACAGTGGTCCAACAGGTATTTTTCCAGACCATTGGTGTACACAAGAAACAAAAAAGGAGCTAATATGCATCCTTGTCGAACGCCCTCAGTTGAGAGGATAGACTTAGTTTTCTCTCCCCCTGGCCCAAACCTTATGGCTACAGTAGTGGATTCATGGAGTCTACGGAGCAAGGTGACCAAGGGTTCCTCGAAACCCATGACCTCCATCATTTGCCACAGCTTGCTCCGACACACAGTGTCGAATGCACTTGAAAGGTCCATGAAGGCAAGGTGGATGGAGGATTTCCTTGCCTTCATGTATTTCCCTATGATCAGGGCCAGGTTCAGGCACTGTTCGACAGTACCTTTACCTTTTCTGAACCCATATTGGGAATTCACAATAAGGCCCACCGAATCTGCCCATGTTTCTAGTCTGGCTAAAATGACCCTACCCAATATCTTACACGATGCATCAATTAATTTAATGAGATTGGGCGATAGCATCGGGGGTCTGATCTATCGCCCTTCTTAAAAATTGGCACCACTACTGCCTCCTTCCATGATGCCGGAATACGGCTAATGACAACTGCTCTAAAAACATTTAACAACAGGGGGGCCCAAACCTTAACATTGTGTTTAAAAAAGTCCAAAGGCACTAGATCAGGGCCGGGTGCTTTTAATGGTATGCCTTTCGACAGAGCATCTTCCACTTCTTGTAAGGTGAGCGATGAGCTCAAGGACAAAGAAGATTGAGAGACCACCGATTCCCTAGCGTCTCCTAGTGATGGTTCATTGGATAAAGTACCATGTGGGTTAAAAATGTTCCCAAAATGTGATTCCCATGTTTCGCATGCAATCTGCATCACAATGTTATCCTTGCCATTACTTGTAAAAAGGGGGCGATTGATAACTTCCCAGTAAAAGCCTGCTGTCCTTCAATTCCGAGGCCTTTTCTAGATCTTCCCAGGCTTGGTTTTTTAAGTCCAACTTCCTTATTCTTATGGCTTCTTTATAGGCCAGTCTAGATGCTCTAACCAGTTCTATGTCCCTAGGTTTTTGTTTTAATGCCGCTTTCAAGGATCTGTGTGTTGCCGAGCATGCGGCATCAAACCATCTGGGACCTAGCATTTTGCTTTTACCAATTGGTTTTGTGAGGCCTTCGGCTACATGCCCACATAGAGATTCAAAATTCCCTATGACCTTTTCAGGGGTAGTTGTAGGTGTTAGACATGCCTCGTACTCAGAGCTATATCCATTTAGGATCTCTGCCTCAAGACCTGCCGCGTCTATTTTGCCCCATTTAAGTGTGATACCTTGGTTCCTACTATACTTTACAGGTTGCTCCCAAACAGAATGTTTGGGTTTAACGGGACAAAGCAGGGATACGTTTAGAGGGTTGTGGTCACTGGCAGCATTAGCAATTACTTCCAACTTATCAACATGATGAAAGTGCCCACTAGAGACAATTACAAAGTCAATAAAACTCATCATACCTCTACTTCCCTGAAACGTCGGTATTGGAGCAAAATTTGGACCAACCCAGGGTTCCACTATGCATAGATCATTTAGAATAATGATGTTGTTTAAGGTGTCCCCCTGGGGTGTATGTTTGAAGTGTAACAGGGGTTGATCATGGGAGTCTCTCAAGCCACACACCTTCGAGTCCCCATAGGTGCATAATGAACAGTTGAAATCTCCCACCCAGATGACAAATAGTAGGGGTTGCTCGTGGCGTGCCCTGGCTATGGCCTCCTCCAATTTCAACATTACGCTTGTCTCATTGTTGTCAAAGATGTTGTAATACCAGTTAATCAACAACAATGGTTCAGGAAACAAATTAACCAACATTAGCACTTGAAACCATGGGGAGTCAACTATCATAGAAGTTACAAGTTTGCATAGTTTTAAAGAGGTTGCTGTCATTAGGCCACCTTTTGCCCTACCCGCTTGTGAAGGTATCGCTAGGGTATTAAAGGCTTGGAAGCCCTCGATGTTCTGAGTGGATCGGCTCCATGTTTCCTGGAGGCACAGGATGTCACAGTCACCCACAAAGTCTAACCATGCCTCATCCTCCAATCTTGAGGCGAGCCCAGCAATGTTCCAAGAAATAAGGCGCATCCTTACTTCGCTTTGGTTCTTTCTGACTGGTTCAGGTAATACTTCCGGATTATGCCTTAAGATGATTGGACTTGGTTCGCTTTCTTTAGTAAGGCCAGCCTCAGGGACTTGGGGGTTAGAAGTACGATCGTCACCAACGGAAACATTCTCCCGTGAGTTATCGTCACAGCTTTCTCCCTTCTCCCTCTGGCTGGGCTCTCCTGTTGTCAGAGTATTAGTATTGCCAGGAGAACTTAGTGATGGTCAATCTATCTCTTCCATGCCCGCAAGTGCATCAAAGCGGTTTCTTAGGGGGATATTACTTGGAAACCATCCTAGGTAGTCTTCCCCCTGGAATCTTGGTCTTAGTTCATTATACCAGGTTTGCGAAGAGTTGTTATTGTTATAAATTTATCCCCTAAAGAAACCATCACTCTGTTGCAGAGGACCCCAGTTGTTTTGGTTTGGCCATACGGCTCTATTTCTCCGGGCCCACCCAGGGTGTGTTTCACTGTTAGATGTCTGCCCAGTGTTTTTGTAAAGCAAAGTCGGGGGAACAAGATTCAAATTTGGATAGAAATATTCTAGACCTATACATTGAATATCCCCAGCTCTAGAAAATCTTGGTTTACAGCAGATGATATTTTTTACCCAGGTGTCGCTGAAGTTGATCAGGATACAGTCCCCCTCTAGGTCCTTCTCACTTGGGCCCACCCAGGGAACTCTGCGTACACTAAGTATTTTTGTTTTAGAATCAGGAGGGAGTGGTCTGTTATTATTGAGCCAGTATATTACTTTGTTTTTTAACTCCTGGTTTGATTCCGTTTTATTAGACAAAACTGGGGGTACTCCTGTGAGTATTACCATAAAAGGAGCTGAGTCTGGGGGCAATTTTATTGGTGTTGTTTTCCTTTTATGTGCTCTCTCGTTGTCATTGTTTGCTGCAGGCCCCTGCGAAGATGTTTGTTTTGGCCCTTGGGTAGTTCCCTGTTTAGAAGTAGTAACTTCTGGTGTTAGTACTGTACTACCCATATTTTGACTAGGGGGCCCCACAGTGCCCGCCACTGCAAGTTTAGTACGAGCTAATGGAACAGGTTTTGTTCGTGCTAAGGGGACCGGTGCTGCCTTAGGGTCACCAGTTATAAGTGTTTTAGGTGTTTTACTGGCATTTTTATTCTCTCCCCCTTTTTTTGAATTACTATTATTGGCGTTACTGTTTTTATTATTGTTATTAGTACCCCCCACCTCGAGTGATTTATTTTTAGTTACTAGAGTTTCAAGGGAGTTGGTGTTAAGAGAGATAAGGTGTTCTAATTGGTCTAATTTTAGATTAACAATTTGAATTTTCTGTAGAACAGGCAGCAAGAGCATCTGAACCGATTTCTCAATTTCCCCCAAAAGTCGGTCATTGTTATTGGTGTTAAAAGAGAAAATGTTCTGTCCCGCGTCAACTGGGTGGGTGCCCTTTTGTTTAGTTGGGTTTGTCAGAACTTTGGGTGGTGCTGGCTTCGCTGACTTGGATCTGGTTCCTTTTCTATGGTTTCCCCCTCTTTTACGTTTGTTCGGATTACTTGGTTCCCGCTCACAGACTACTACATGATCTTGTATGTGGATGGGCCCATTATTGCTCAAATTGCCGTCTAAGGCGTTATCCCCCGTGATACCTGATGAAATAGGTATAGGAGTGAGTGTGGGTGCTTCAGCTTGGGAGTCCCCTGGGTCTGCTATCGTGATTGTCTGGGGGTCAGAGAGTGCCACTAAGTTTGGACTAGCCTCTAGGTTGCTATCTGCACTATCTGCACTTTTCTCGGGAGTGGGTGCCTTATTGGGGGTAGTTTTAGAGGCAATATCTCCCAGGGATGAGCGTTTGCCTGTTATTAGATCTAGGGACAAACGCTTTTCGGTAAGGGCGATTTCTTTTTCTAAGATCACAGTTGCCCGAGTTATAAAATCGTCTAAAGTTCCAGTTGCTTTCCCATTGATCGTTTTTACGGTAACCTGTCTACCCTTCCCTGAGCGCAAGGACATCATATGGGTTCTAGGAAACAACTAAATATATAGTGCTATAACTTACAACCAAACAGTTTAAAGTAAGAGATCTAGAATCACTGATAAAGGGAGTAGCCCCGACCCAACCTTGATCGTCCTTGGACGGCCTTAGACGGTCCCGCCCTTGTCCCGGGCTTCTCCCAGCGAGCTCCCGCGCAGCGGTAAGCACGCGTTATTTTATGGCTGTTGTGGTGATGGGCGGGTCGTTGGGGGCGGGGCGGGGAGGGAGAGCAGCCCGGATGGAGCGGGCGCGGGTTCCTGGGACTCCTGGGAAATGGAGTCCCAGCCCTCTTGCTCGCAGCCCTCAGCCCCTGTTTTACCCCAGCAGCAGCTTCAGCCCGGGAAGGAAAGCGCCCCTCTGCGAAGCGGGACCCGCGCAGCGGGTTCCGCGAGGCGTAGAGAAAGTTGCGCTGAGTGTCCTCAGGAAATCCAAAATGGCAATGGCAGGTTTGCTAGGAGGTCCCACGGAGTACAAGGCAAACCGGTATTTGTTCACCCGGTCGTTGGGGGCGGGGCGGGGAGGGAGAGCAGCCCAGGTGGAGCGGGCGCGGGTTCCTGGGACTCCTGAGAAATGGAGTCCCAGCCCTCTTGCTCGCAGCCCTCAGCCCCTGTTTTACCCCAGCAGCAACTTCAGCCCGGGAAGGAAAGCGCCCCTCTGCGAAGCGGGACCCGCGCAGCGGGTTCCGCGAGGCGTGGAAAAAGTTGCGTGGAGAAAGTTGCGCTGAGTGTCCTCAGGAAATCCAAAACGACAATGGCAGGTTTGCTAGGAGGTCTCGAGGGGACTCGAGGAAAGGCCAAAACGACTTTGTTTCTTCCTCGCTGTGTATCAGCGCGTACCGTTTTTACGGTACGCCCGTTGCCGCCTTCCTACTTTCCCCCTCCTGGCAAAGGATTCGATTCAACAACGCCCCTACTTGCCCCCAACAGCTCTACACAGCCTCGCCTCGCTGAGTAATTCCTATGCCTCACCTTGTTGAGCAATTCCCACGCACCCCTCCTCCTGGGGGTAGTGCGGACAGTGATGGATAATAGATAGCTGGCCCCCCCCCCAAGGCAGGGCAAGAGCAGAACCGGGACTAAAAAAAAAAAAAAGTGCAGCTCCCCCGGTGATTTTCACTCGGGTCAGGTCAAAGCAGGGTTGGGCTTGGATCCGGGCCGCTATAGTCCGCAAGTCCCAGAGTGAACTTGGAGTGAACTTGGCTGGAACTCTAGACAGTCTGAACAGTCTGAATCAGTCTAAACATACAGCCACTGCTCCACACCCCAGCCTCACCTCTCAGTGCTGGTCAGATGGACGTAGTGTGCAGTGTGGCTACTGCCTGGCGTGGCTTCATTTAGTTTCACTGTATCCCTGTGGCGCTGTGTCGCCTTTCTCACTGCACAGCGTTGCTTATTTCGCAGCGTTTTTCACCGCTGTTCCGGCTTCTCTCCTGCCGCGCTCCTGCCGTATAGCTCACCAGGGAGGGACACCAATCAGCACCCCGGCTGAACCCGCGGTTGATCCCGGGTTTTGCTAGACTACGACGGCTCGGGTTTCGGCTCGTTCCCAGCCGATGCACAAAGGTACAAAGTGCAAAACACAACTTTTTCCGCTTTTTCCTGTAGCTCACAATCTGCAGAACGCGGAACGCACGGATCGCGACTCTCGCTGCTCCTCGGCTCCTCGCGGCTCCTCCTCCACTAGCGTCTCTTCTCAGTCAATGCTGGTGTGTTGCCACGGGGCATCCGGCATGTCTGGCATGGTTTTCTGTGATAGTGGCTATGTGTCTATGTGTAGAGTAGCAAGATGCAAGCTGTTTGTGTGGGATTAGACTGTGTATTGTGCATGATGTCCATGACTGTGTGGGTATTGTGACATGTGCCATCCCCATGCATCCAACGTTGGCCAGGCCACCATTCTCTGCATCCACCTGACTCAAGCTTGCAGGACATGGTTCTGCCACCTGTCCACACATACCTGGGTGCCCCCCAGGACACTCCACATGATCCCTGACCTCTGCGCATGGCTGTCGCTGTACTCAATATGTCTGTCGGCACGGTTGTGCAGCCACCCCCTCAGCTGGTTGGCCCATCACGGGTGTGTATGGTGCTCCATGTCTGTCTTGCCTAATACAATGTGACCCATGTGTGTCCTGTGCCAGACTCAGGCCCCAGGGTGTGGATGGTTGAAGTCAAACGGGAACTCAGGCATGGTTAGACTTTACAAGACACATGTAAGGTAATAATGCAAAGTAGGCATCTTCTCTTCATGGTGTGACTTTTTATTTTGGTTGGGGTAGGGGGGGGGGGTTGACATGAGGGGCTTTCCAGGTGTGTGGAATCCAAAGTTCACTAGGGGAGTTGGTGTCCTTGCCATTTGAAATCCTCAGAGTCCATGCCACAGTCTTTGTCAACATTGGTCAGACAGTGACCAGCAAGTCCATGTGGCAGAGAATGTCCTTTGCTGCTGTGCTGCTGTTGCTCCAGTGGACCAGGTGCCAGGCCAGGTGTCCTGGGAGATGGTGCTGTTGCGCCGACCCTCACGGTCTTTTCCTTGGACGACCCGCCCTCCTGCGGGGACCCTCAGAAGCAGGCCGTGACGATGTTTGGGATGCTCCGTCGGATGTCTCCTCCTCCTCCTCCTGATCCCTCCCTGTGGGTGGTGATGTTCTACGCCTGCTGGCACAGGGAGGGTTGCCCATGTTGTCGGCCATCCGACGGAGTGTACTGTGAATTCCCGTGAACACCGTCACGAGCTCAGCCTGTCTGGTGTCGCAGTAGACAGGCATGTTGCTCCGCATGTTGCTGGGCCTGCTGGGTCTTGATCTCATCGAGGGTCCCCTTCATCTCATTGAGGGTGGACACAACCTGGGCCATGCCCGTGGTGTCCTGCCGGTATGTGTCCAGGATGTTACGGACATGGGAATATACTGGTTCCCCAGCCAACAGGTCATGCTCGCGCCTCCGCCGTCCTCCACTCCCACCACCCCTGCCCACTTGCACCTGGCCTGCCCTTGTGGGCACATCGGGTCTCCGGGACCCCTGAGGGGTGGCATTGGCGTTGTCGCCTGCCTCCTCATGGGTGCCCGGGACACCGTGTCCCTCCTGCCCAGCCTGGCTGTATTGTGGTGTTGGGGCAGGGATCCTTGGTGTCTCCTGGGATGTGGCAGGAGTGGGGGTGGTGGTTGGCCCAGTTGTACCTGACGCTGGTGCTGCAGGTCGTTGGACACCAGAGGGGCCAGGTTGGTCAGGGTCGGGTTCGTCCACAGAGTGGTGAGAGTCGTCGCTGCCGGTGGCTCCGTCATCCCACCGAGCCGGGTCCTGTGAGTCTTCCCCCCCAGTGTTGGGGGGTGATCCTCGACGTTGACCTGTGTGTGAGAGAGACAATGTTAATTTTGTTCCATGCAACATCCATGTTTCATTGGTTTCTAAGTTGGCACATTTCCTCTGGGAATTTGGATATGTCTTGCATTCCACTCACAGTGCACTTGTACATGGGTATGTCCCTTGGCCACAGCTTTTGCGACTTTACCTATGTGTGGCACAGTCTTACTTGCTGTGTCAATTGTGACTGCAGTCAGCAGTGGAGTGGGCAGGTGTGGCGAACCATGCATTGGCGCCTTCTGTGTTGCACTGTACGTGGGCACATGGAGTGGTTCCACACACTTAGATAATGCAGGTAGCTGTCGTTGTGCTCGTGCACAGGTTGTGACATGGCCCTGTGTTTAGCCATGGAGAAGAGGGGGGGTTCTGGCACTGGCCACCCTTGTCTACATGCACGCAGTCCACCTGCTGACGAGCAGACATTCCCACACCCCACAAGGCTGATTTGCTCTCTCTGTCCGTCTCCCTGTGTCTCCCTCCCTCTCTGTCCCCCTCTCCCTCCCTCTGTGTGTCAGCCTCCTCCCTCTGTCCGTCTCCCTGTGTCTCCCTCCCTCTCTGTCCCCCTCTCCCTCCCTCTGTGTGTCAGCCTCCTCCCTCTGTCCGTCTCCCTGTCTCCCTCCCTCTCTGTCCCCCTCTCCCTCCCTCTGTGTGTCAGCCTCCTCCCTCTGTCCGTCTCCCTGTGTCTCCCTCCCTCTCTGTCCCCCTCTCCCTCCCTCCGTGTGTCAGCCTCCTCCCTCTGTCCGTCTCCCTCTGTCTCCCTTTCTCCCTCCCTCTGTCAACCTCCTCCCTCTGTCCGTCTCCCTCTGTCTCCCTTTCTCCCTCCCTCTGTCAACCTCCTCCCTCTGTCCGTCTCCCTCTGTCTCCCTTTCTCCCTCCCTCTGTCAGCCTCCTCCCTCTGTCCGTCTCCCTCTGTCAACCTCCTCCCTCTGTCCGTCTCCCTCTGTCTCCCTTTCTACCTCCCTCTGTCACCCTCCTCCCTCCCTCTGTCTGTCTCCCTGTGTCCACCTCTGTCTCCCTCCCTCTCTGTCCCCCTCTCCCTCCCTCTGTGTGTCACCCTCTGTCACCTCAGCCCAGCTTCCTGGGCACACACTGTTAGCAGATCTTTGAATGGCCCTTGGATTGTTGATGTGAGTTTGTTTCTGATCTCCAGGCACCCATTGGGTGTAGTGTGTGTGTCTGCACTGCTGCTGTGGTGGTGTGTGCTGCCACTCTTTCACAGTGTTGGCTGTTCATTAGCTGCTGTCATGTGCAAGAACGTGCCGTCACCCCCATGTGTTGATGCAAGGCGTCCGCCATTTGCTGGCAAGTCTTTCCTGTGTGGGGACACACTGTTTGTCTGGCTGTGACCTAGGCCATATGGGCAGGGGGCATTGTTGTCTGCTTCTGATTTGCACTATGTGATTTTTTGGGCCCACACTCCCGCCATCTGGCATACCGTGTCATGTGTTGGTGTTTTCTGTGGCCTGTGACTTGACATTGTCCAGCTGGGTGCATGGGGCATGGTGGCGCCAGTGGCACGTGCGTGTTCATGGAGTGTGGTTGAGTCATGCGATAGCTTGGGGTGGTTGCGTGCCTGTTTGTGAGTTTGGTTGTGGATGACGTTCCCCCCATGTGAGGTGAGTTGTTTGTGTACTCACCCGGGTCTCAGAGTCCTTCTAATCCGTCCACTGCCACCACCGGCAGTATGGCCATCACCCTCTCCTCCCAGGGATGGTATTCTACGCGTCTGCGGGGTGGCCCTCCTCCAGTGACGTTGGCCTGGTTGTGTTCGTCCGTCATTTTGGCTCGGACCCTCCTCCGCAGATCGTACCACCTGGCTTGGCATTCATGCCTGGTCCTTCTGGTGTCCGTAACAGCATTCACAGCATCGACGATGGTCTGCCACATGGATGTTTTTTCGGAAATGCTGGTCTGTCTGACCAATGTTCCAAAGAGGTGTGGCTCAACTCTGAGGATTTCATCGACAAGGACCTCCAACTCTCGGCTAGTGAACTTTGGATTCTTGTTAGTGGGCATGGTGAGGGGTGTGGGTGTGGATGGTGGGGGGGGTGTGTGGATGGTTGTGGGTGTGTGGGTGTGGTTGTGCAGGTGTGTGTGTGAATGTGATGTGGGGGTGTTTGTGAAGGTGTGTGTGTGAAGGTGTGCAAGTGTAAGGTGTGGTAAAGCTTCTAGTATGGTGCTGTAGGTTGTCTGTGGGGTCTGGCAGCAGTGAGTCTGTTGCAAAGGCTCATGGTTTGTGTGTGTGGGCCCTTTTTATTGGTCCATTGGTGGGTGTGGCTGTGTTTTAACTTTGGGTGGGTGTGTTATAAGGAGTGGTTGTGTTTTGGGCCTCTGTTTTGGATTTTGGCAGTTGCAGGTCAGTGATTGTGTTGTTTTTGAGCTTGTTGGACATGTTTAGTGGATTTGTGCCATTCGAATGGTGTATTCTTGTGTTGTTTTGCTTTGTCCTGGTTGTGTACGTGCGTTTTTAATGTGTGTACGGTGTGTACTTCGGGCATTTTGTTGTACAGTGCTGTCCTTGTGTCTGGCTTGGTACGACTCGTACATGCGCGATGTTGTGTGAAGGTGCTGGTGTTGGGGCCTGGGGTATGCTCCATACGTCCGCGGGTGAGGGTACGGTTCGTACATACACAGGGGGTACGACATGTACACGGGTGTACATACACGGGTGGGGGTACGACTCGAACGTACACGGGTGTACATACACGGGGGGTGCGACACGTACACGGGTGTACATACACGGGTGGGGGTACGACTCGAACGTACACGGGTGTACATACATGGGGGTGCGACACGTACACAGGTGTACATACACGGGTGGGGGTACGAATCGAACGTACATGGGTGTACATACATGGGGGGTACGACATGTACACGGGTGTACATACACGGGGGGTGCGACACGTACATGGGTGTACATACATGGGTGGGGGTACGACTCGAACGTACACAGGTGTACATACACGGGGGGTGTGACACGTACACGGGTGTACATACACGGGTGGGGGTACGACTCGAACGTACACGGGTGTACATACACGGGGGGTACGACACGTACACGGGTGTACATACACGGGGGGTGCGACACGTACACGGGTATACATACACGGGTTGGGGTACGACTCGAACGTACACGGGTGTACATACACGGGTAGGGGTACGACTCGAACGTACACGGGTGTACATACATGGGGGGTACGACACGTACACGGGTGTACATACACGGGTGGGGGTACGACACGTACATGGGTGTACATACACGGGTGGGGGTACGACTCGAACGTACGGGGGCTGGGGGTGTTGGGCGTGTATGCGGGCACATGTCTCCATGGTTGCTATGGGAGTTCGGTGCGGACGGTGTTTTTTCCATACGGTTGTATCATCGGACGCACGGGATGGATCGTGATTCCGAGGTCGGACTTCACTTTTCACATTTGTACGGTAAATCGTCCGGGGATGTGTCGGACACATTTTCCGACCCGAGGACGTGTGGGGAATTATTCCCAATGCGATTCGTATGGTCTTTTTCCCATGCGAATCGTAATTGGCAGTTTGTACGGCACTTGTACGATTCGTACGGTAAAAAGACCGGATATGAGTCGTACGGGCCATTTTTTTACCGGATCGTGATCGGCACCCAAGTGTTTCTCAGGTTGGTGCAGGGAAAGTGACGCATCTCTACAGATGCGTCACTTTCTTGAAAATCTGTCCCACAATTTCTGAATGTTATTCTCAATTGCCACATGGCAAACTCAGAATCAGGAGCAGAATGCATCTGTGTGGTAACGATATTTCCCAATGCTTATTGTGTGCTCTATGTTTACTCAACACTTTTAAAGGGGTGTAACAAAGGGGATTCTTGATTGAGGGGTGTAGAAACCTTGCTCAGGCAACAACCACAATCCTTGTCAGGGTGAACCACAAAAATCACTAAATTCACCTGTGTTTCACCAATTGGTAGCTTGGCACAAAAGCAGTCAGGTATAAATTAGAGGGAATGTGAAAAGTATCTATGGAGTGCACAAACAGTAATCAAGTGAAAACACAGCGCAACAAAAATCCCAAACCAATTTAGATAAATAGAATACACTTCTGTAAATGAAATTATATGAAAACAGCAAAAATCCAATCAGTAGTACCAAGATATTAAATTTAAAAACTTTAGGTAAAAATAGCGCCAAAAGGTGCAAAGCGCCAACTGTAAATTTCTGGTCATTCTGGACCAGGACAAAGTCACACATTCAGGCCAACCAAAATGGAGTGCAGGCCATGCACAGGACTGAGTTTGGTCAGCTAGGAGTTGTACCTTATGGCTTTGGTGCGAGGTCTACTTGGCAGTGATTCGCCAGGTTTCGCATCTCTCTGCTTTTGTCCTAATTAAGCTTTCACCTATGTGGCGAGGGGATTGCCGTTCTTTGTGTCACTCTGCACAATTTCTAATGAAGTTCTCAGCTGGGCAGCGAGGCTTTACGGGGCCCTCGCGCCACTCTGCGTCGGTTCCGATGAAGCTCTCAGCTGTGCGGCAAGGCTGTGTTGCTCAACCATGGTTCCAATGATGCTTTCAGCTTTGCAGTGAGGCTTTGCAATGCCTCATGCTGGATTCAATGGAACCATCAATTAGGCAAGGAGTTCTATTTAATGCCAGACAAGGATCAAGGACTTGGCGGGGGTGCCTCCTGTTGACCATGCCTCACTCCAGCAGAGGCCAGCAGTAGGGATCATGCAGGTAAAATTGAAGCAACAGGCAGGTCTATTTGCAGCAGGTCAGCAGGGAAGTTGTAGAGAGGCTTCTGAAGCTTTTTGTGTCCCTATAGCTCACACAGGAAGTCAGCCAACTGAATTTTAGATTAATATTTAGTACCCTAGGATGAAGGCAAACAGGTCCAACCTTCCTTCCCAGAAGGCAAGGAAGTCCTTCAAGCAGCAGGGCAGTAATCTCATAGCAGGGCAGTCCTTCCACAGGTTCAAGGGTGTTCTGAAGAAGGCTCCTGAAGTCCTCTTTTTATACCTGTGCCAGTCTTTGTGAGGGGTAACTAGTTCTAGAAAGTTCTTGCTAGTAATTAAAGTCTGTTTTTCCCTAAATGCTGATGTCGAAATCATGAATGGCATTGACTTCATCCAAAAATACTGACATCAATTTGACCAGCCTGACATTCAAAACTGTTCTTAGGAGATTCAGGGCTGCTATGACGGTCAGCCAACAGAGCCGTACATTCAGGGGGTTAAATTGTTGGCACAGCAAGCAACTGTTGGGTTCTAATAATGCTGGACAAAAACAAAGCATGCAAAAAGTATTCTTGCTTCTTGCTGAAGAGCCTGCCTTTCTCCTCTGGTGGTCCGGTTTGCCACTTCTGTAGATAGTCAAGTGTTAGCAAAACCATGACACAAAATGGCAGGAACTTATTTTATGTAACGCTAATAAAATTCACTTTTGGGCTTGTTTCTCCAGGTATTCTAGGTTGATTGTATGATTCAAGCATGGAATCTCTGTGATAGAGCTTCTCAGGCAAACTGTCTGCCCTGGTATTTCTGTTCACCGCTTTTTAAAGTTCACTTTGACCCACTGTTGAAAGGTGGTTTGTTAGTAGGTGTATGTACAGGTACTACAGCTAATAATAAGACCACAATTACAAATAAGGATCAGTCAGGTTTCAAAACATTAATCCTTAAGTAAACATTGGTAGCTTAACTGAAAAGTAGGCAGGCTTAACGTAGGAGACAGGTGTGTAAAGCATTTAATTTCACCAAAATAGTAAATAAGCAAAAGACCCAACACAATACAAATCCAGCATCAACTTATACAAATAGAGACTATTTTGATCTTTAAATGTAAATCCTTCCAGCGGTCATGTGTGGTGAAGAAACTGTGGGGGTTTGGTAATTTGAATTCCCTGAGAGTGGCTCAAAATAAATTTCTCAGGTCTGCAATAGGATTACCATAATCTTCCCCACGCTTACCCCTTCTCTTTGATTTGGGTTGTCACCCTATTGAGGACATGGTGCGGTTTAGGCAACTGGCGTTTTGGTGACGCCTGTGGACCACACCTGAGCTGTCCTCTTACGCTAACGCTTTGATAGAAGTTAAAAACCTTGGGTGTTCCCACAGAATCAGTTGGTCGTTTGAAATTAAAGCTATCCTGACTGATATGGGAATGGGTGAGTTGTGGTCTAATCCCGAGTTGGCTGTTTTTCCTCAGAAATAGATCTTTAGGGACAGATACTGGCAGTGGGTCAAAGACAAGCGTTTTGCCTCTATGACCGGAGGTCCTCTGACCATACTGTACTTGACCAACAAGGATGTCCCTTATCTTGAGGATTATTGGGATACAATCACAAAACTGCAGGACAGGAAACTCTACCATCAATTTAGACTAGGCACCCAACCACTACGTTCCTTCACTAAATGTTGGTCTACCCCGGGTAATGATAAATGGCCCCATTGTGAGGATATGATAGAAACTGTAGATCATTTCCTCTATGTTTGCCCGGAGTATATTCGTCCCAAGAAGGTTGTGGTTACGCCCTGTCTGTCGCAAACTTGGAGTTAGAACAGCATCAATTGCTAGCAGAATATTGAAATCTGATACTTCAAGTTTTGTGATTATTGGTGTGGCCAAGTATTTAATTTGGGTATGGCTCTTACGTAGTCGGAGTTTTAGTCCCTAATTATTTTGTACTTAATATTGTATAGTCTGTCATGACATAAGTTTTAAACATATCAAGTCATTGCAATTTTTGCACATTTAATACTTTTTTGAATATTGGTGTTCTTAATAGTGAAAACTCATTTATAAGATTTTATGTATACTGGTACAACATATATCTGTATGTTTTTAACTTGTACTGATGTTTTAGTATGTCTTTTATGATGAAATATTCGCAATAAAGACTTTTTTGACTTGACTTGTAAATGTAATTCCAGTACTTGTATAGCGCACGAATCACCCCCGAAGTAGTATCTCGGCGCTGAGGGCCGTTGGGAAGATTAAGCGAGCTATTGCCCAGACTCACATGGTGCTGGGCAGACCCCTGCCGCTGGAGCCAGGGATCGAACCATGATCCCCAGCGGCAAGTGTCAGTCACCCTGGCCGCGGCGCCACCAAATCCAATGTAGGGAATGGGAGGTATGAGTTTTTGAAGTCTAGATAAAATAAAATGTGCTTTCTAGCACCTAAAAGTGAAAACCACCAACTGCTGCTATCTGGCCATAATAGACTGTGACAAAGTAAAAGTTTCAGGCTGACCACGACAGAGCGCCAGTCAGATATGATGAGCGGTAGGGTCTGGTCATATTTTTACCGGTTCACTGATAGAATATCGATGTTAAAAATATTGATGTTCAAAATATCCCCCAAAAATTTAGACTACACAAATATCGACACCAATACCATCAAATTGAATCAAAAATATCGCCGTAGAAAATATAGATGTAAAAAATATAGATTTAAATATAAATAAATATAAATATATATATATATATATAAAATAAAATAACATATATTAAATATTATTATTAATTTTAACACAATAAATTTAACGTAATATACATTTTTACAAAATATTACAAATAAACTTAATTGGAAAAGAATAAACACACAAGCATAATAATTTATACTATATATATATATGTATATATATATATATATATATATATATATATATATATATATATATATAGAAACACACCTGGTCCTTAGTAGACTTGCAGCTTGCTTTTTCGCCGACCCAGTCACCAAGGAATCACGAACCACGGATTTAAAGCAGCAATAAGTTTATTTAAGCTGTTGAATCCTTTGAAGACGCGTTTCGGGCGTCACTCGCCCTTGATCACATCAACGAAAAGAGGTAAACTTGCCATTTTTAAATTGTGATGCTACACCCATGTGACCACACATCGTGAATAAACATAAACAAAATACTTTGCACATTTGGATGTCAGGTATATATCTAAAAGGATATCATGGTCTTTTTGCAATGTTAATATTGTTTTACATTTCAAAAACATGTCCCTTAATTCAATGCTATTGCTGTATTGAATTAACCTCTTATTCTAATTGAGGTAAAAACCAAAATAGATGCATTTAAAATGTAATATGCAAAACAAAGTCCTTCAGAGATCATATTGGATTTCCTCAAATGGCCGGAAACATCAGATCCTGAGATAAATCTCATGGTGTGCAGTAGTGAGGATGGTACATTGCAATCATGCAAAATTAATTTCATCTGAAAAAATGAAAATATAAAATATATAAATATATAAATATATTTAAAAATATTAAAATATTATACAATAATATTATTAATAATATTTGTGTGCAAAATCGCCATCCTTTCAATCTGCAACTCTTAGATAAGGAACCTGAAATGCTAATAATACTGCATAAATGCCAGTAAATGACCATCACATGATAGCCATGCCAATTACTGTACTTCTAGACCCAAAGTGCGGGCAAAACTTGCTTTTCTAATTAACAGGCCATTTCCTCAGTATAAAACACCTAAAATGTAACTATAATGTGCAAAGTATAGTAAAAGTGTAACTGTGTAACTCACAGTAGTGTGATACCCATGGTACATGTATCCCTAAAAACATTTCAGCCACAAATAACAATAAAATATATTTCAATTAATTTATATTTCACTAGGCAAATATGTATGTGGCAATAGTGAATATACATGTATCATATCTAAAAATATATATATATAGATATAAGGATAAGATACATAAAAAGAACCGGACTTAAAACAGATTTGAAAGATCTAATTTAATGATGCTAGTCTATAAGAAGTTATGCAAATCCTCAGTATTATTAAGGCCAGATGGGAACTTGGTATCGAGCTCAAGAATTAGTTTAGATTCCAACTGTCTCAGGGCTTTCTCTCGATCTCCACCTCGGCGAAGTTTTGGAATGGCTGCTGCCACAAAATAAGTTAAACAACTAAGGTCATTGTTGTGAGTAGATTTAAAATGGCGTGCCACCGGGTATGAGGAGTCGTTGTTAACAATAGCGCGTAAATGTTGCAATATCCTGACATGCACCTGCAACTTAGTACTGCCAACGTACTTCAGTCCACAAGTGCACGTCAGGACATATACAGCAAACTCTGTTTTGCAGGTAAGGTTGCCCTTAATGGCTATTTTGTCAGGGCTGAAAGGCGAGAAATAGTGTGTGGTATTAATACCAAATTTACACGCCCTGCAAGTGGTACATTTGGTAAAGCCATTTTTGGGCTGTAGCCACATTTTGGCATTAGTTAATTCCGGACATGCCTTACCTATTTGTGTGCGCATGGAGATTCCCTTTCTGTATGTGACAGTTGGCTGGGATGGTAATCTGGTCGATAAAACCCCATCTGTTAAGATAATCGGCCAATGACGTTTGACTATGGCACGGATTTTCCTCTCTTGTTTATTATAAGCTGTAATCAACCTCACAGCAGATTTATCATCAGGTACAATATCCACTTTGTTGGTGAGAAGGGATGCCCTAGATCTTTCCCTTGTTTTAATTAGAGCAGTTTTTAAAATTTTCTCATTGTATCCTCTTTCTTTAAATCTGCTGTATGCTTCCTCAGTGCATCTATTGAGATCCTCATGATTGTTACAGATCCTCTTGAGACGCAAAAATTCACCATATGGGATATTGTCCACCATATGCTTGGGATGTGAGCTGCTGGCATGCAAAATTAAATTGCCAGCTGTTTCTTTTCTGTGCAGAGTCGTACCTACAGATCCATCCCTATTGTACACCTTAACATCCAAAAAGTCAATACTATTTCTACTCATATTGGATGTAAATTTAAGATTGACCATATTGACATTCATTTCCTCAATGAATTGCAATGCTTCAGTTTCACTCCCTTTCCAAACTAAAAAAACATCATCAATGTACCGCATCCAGTACAAAACATTCTCCTTAAAAATATTGGCATGGGTAATCTTGAGGACCTGCTCCTCCCACCAGCCAACATGCAGACATGCATAGCTGGGGGAGAAGCAAGCCCCCATCGCCACGCCTCTTTTCTGTAGGTACACATCATTGCCAAATATGAAATAATTGTTGTGTAAACACCATGAAATTAGGCTCACAAGCATCTTATTATGCTGATAAAATTCAATAGGTCTTAGCCCCAGAAAATGTTCTATTGCTGCTAAACCTTTAGAGTGTTCGATACTAGTATACAAGGATTCTATATCCAATGTTATAAAGAGAACATCCTCTGACCACGTAATGTTTTCTATCTTTGATAAGAAATCCCCAGTATCTTTGATGTAGCTTGGTAGTGTTTTAACAAATTCTTGTAAGAAAAAATCAACATATTGGGTCACATTTTCCCCCATGCTGTTGATAGCCGATATAATTGGTCTACCGGGAACTGGAGTAGTCTTTTTGTGTACTTTTGGGATGAAATAGAGTTTGGCCATTGTTGGATGTTCTATGTGCAGAAACTTGAATTCCTCCATAGAAATGACCCCTTCTCTTTTCCAAGCCATAAGTTCCTTTTTGAGAGTTTGTTTGGCCACATTGTACTTGTTAAAAGAGGTTTTCTCATAACACTCTACGTCTTGTAAGTGCCTTGTGGCTTCTAATATATAATCTTTCTGGGGCCAAATAACCATATTGCCGCCTTTGTCCGATTTAGTGACTATGATTTCATGCATGCTTCCCAATTTTTTAATCAACTTGGCATATTCTTTTTCTTGTTCACTTTTGTACCGCTTTTTATGTTTTGTACGGTAATGAAGTTTCTTTAAGTCTTCAATTACAACTTTATGATAAATGTCAATAGCATCCTTAGGCATAATAGGTATGAACTTTGATTTGGCTTTAAATGGACTGATGCCGGCTCCCAATTGTGATATGTGTTCTAGGCGTAGACCATCCTGCGTGGAGCTCAGCTCACCATCCAAATCAATCCCTGGTAATGTCTCTCTATTGAGGTGTTGCATATCTCGTAATAACATAGCATCTGAAGCATTTAATTCACTGTTACATGTGGTAAACTTCATTTGACATGTGTCTTGGTTGGCCTGTATTTCCTTCATTCCATCTTTGATGGCAAAGAACTTTTTGAGTTTTAATTTTATATATATATATATACCAAGCGCATCCTTCCACTTCCCAGCGGGCGAGGAGGAAAAGCACACGGACACCAGACGTGCTTCACAGAGATTTATTCAGAAGTTAGTAACGGCGTGGCATGTCATTACGCGTTTCGGCCACCAAGTGGCCTTGATCACATAGAGTAACAACCTTACTGAATATCCTTTTATACAGCATTTTGAGATCACGTGATAATTAGTGCTGAACGATATGGAAAAAATATCCTATTTACAATTGGAATACTCTTGATTTGCTTGTCATTATACATTAGTATGAGGGTGTACAAATACATGAACAATAATAAGGTGCAAATGCTTATTGTGCAAAATGCGTAGGTTAAAGTGCAAATTGCAATGATATTATGTGCAAAACATGCTGCAAGGTGCAAAATACAAATATTCGCATGTGGTATATAATTATATATAGGGGATGGCTATATAAAATATTTGAAAGTACAAAATACATTTAATAAAACCTTCATATCTGATCGCCTATAGATTAAAATACCAAGATGTTCTTGTGCAAAATACGCAATAATTATATCAACATTGATCAGCAAAGCAAAGAATGTCAACCTGATTCAAAAATGTTCATGAGTACAGGATACTATATATCCATCCAATAATCGACAAGCAAATAAAAAACCAAATAACAATATATCGTTCATATGAATCTTAATTTTCAAAAGAAATATGAATAGGTGCAAAATGTGACAAAATAACGGGATAGGAGAACACAAGAAAGAACCATTATGTATTTAACAATGGAAATTCTTGGAGTGCCATGGACTAAACTTCAAATAGGTCCAAATTCAAAATCCAATTTCCAAATACAGGGACTGGTTCAATGAGCGTCTGCACAAGAGCAAATGATAATATGAATTTCTTCAATCGCGACGTTCCCAGACATATGGTGGCTTGTAGATTTTGGAAAGGCCAAATTGGGTGGATCATCCATTGGTGATGCTACAAACATCGGCACCAGTAAAAATTTGTGCGACAACCAAAAGGAAATTGTGAATAGAGCAATAGGATAAGGGAAAATGACAGAAATACAAGACAGAAAAAAGAGAAAAAAACAAAGAACAAATACGCATTTATAAGTAAGTGAATGATTCATCAATCATAAGCCCATATTACAATATTATATATAGATATATATATATATATATATATATATATATATATATATATATATATATATATATATATATATTGCACAGAAGTCCTCTCCACACATCCACGGGAGAGAAGACGAGCCACACCAGTCTTGCAGGGAAATAGTGTAAACTTTATTCACACCAACGGCAGAAAACGCGTTTCGGCTGACAAGCAGCCTTGGTCACATATATATATATATATATATATTTATTTACTTTTAAATAATTAATAAACTATTATCTTTAATTAATTTTAAAACTTTAAAAGGATATAAAAATATTATATATTTAAATAATTTGTTTAAAATATAACTAAAACATTTTAGAATAAATGTAAAATATTAAAGTATGAACAAATATCTAAACCTAAATTGCCTAATACAATCAGCGCAACAGTAGGAAAGTGTTTGATAGCAAAATAATAAAATGTACTATTACAACTTCAGTGAGTGCAACAGTAGGGAAAAGTATTGGATAGTGGATGGGTAAAAATGGATATTCCTATTCCAAACAGTGCAACAGTAGAGAAAGTGTGGGATAGTGGAGGGGTAAAAATTACTATTCCCACTCCAGTGAGAGCAACAGTAGGGAAAGTGTTGGATAGTGGAGGGGAACAAATTACTATTTCCACTCCAGTGAGTGCAGCAGTAGGGAAAGTATTGGATAGCAGAGGGGTAAAAATTACTATTTCCACTCCAGTAAGAGCAACAGTAGGGAAAGTGTTGGATAGCGGAGGGGTAAAAATTAGTATTCCCACTCCACTGAGTGCAACAGTAGGGTAAGTGTTGGGTAGCGGAGAGGTAAAAATGACTATTCCCACTCCAGTGAATGCAACAGTAGGAAAAGTGTTGTATAGTGGAGAAAAACAAAATGCTATTCACACTCACTTAGAAAAATATAAAAAATTAAATAAAAATAATAATATTAATAATAAAAACTATATTAAACATATAAAAAACACATATTATAATACTAATTACATATGACAAAAACCTACAAATATTAAATAATAAATACATTTACAAAATAATAATTCTTCTAAACGAGAGAATATTAAGAAACAAAAACAATAATTAAAACATAAATGTATTTATTTGATTTCCTACCCTAAAACACCACACTAATACCAAAACACTTCAACATTTCTAATTACATTTATTTGCATAATTAATATAATTAATAATAAATTAAAAAATATTATTAATAAAAAAACTAATAAACATTAATTGACTACACACACTTTAACACAATAATATCCATGACACACACCCAAATAAACTATAAATAATAAAACACAATTAAAACTTATTTTACAATTAAAAACTATCACTATTAACAACTAATAATTACATAATTTAACTGTATTTAATACCCACCCTTTAACCCTTTAAAAGTAAAAACAACACACACAAAATAAGCAATTACCCAAAATAAATAACAAATAATTAATTAACAACTATATATAATTAATTAAACTCAAATTACTTCCCACCCTTTACTCCTATAAACACCACAACACACACCTACAATTAATTACACAATTACCAAAATTAATTACAAATTAATTATTTATAAGTAATAAAAAACAATTATTAATTCATAAATGAAAAATAAATTACTTCCCACCCTTTCCACCTATTAACAGCACAACAGACACATAACATTAATTACAAAATTACCAACATTAATAACCAATTAATTAATTAAAATTAATTAACAACAAATTATTAATTCATCAATTAAAAATAAATTACTTCTCACCCTTCCCCCTTTACACCTATAAAAACCACAACACACACCTAAAATTAATTACACAATTACCAAAATTAATTATGAATTAATTTATTACATTTAATTAACAGCCAATTATTAATTCATAAATAAAAAATAAATGACTTCCCTCCATTTACACCTATAAAAACCATAACAAACATCTAAATTTTATTACAAAATTACCAAACTTTTTAACCAATTCATTAATCAAAATGAATTAACAACTAATTATTAATTTTACACTAAGGTGCCGATTCCGATCCGTTAAAAAAATGTACCGCCCGACTCGTATCCGTATTTATTTACGTACGAATCGTACAAGTCCCGTACAAACGGCGAAGTACGATTCGTACGTGAAAAATACATACGAATGACCTCGGGAAAAGTCTACGAGACGTCCCCGGATAGTTTTATGTACGAGTCGTAAAACTGAAGTCCGAGCGCACAAGTTCGATCCGTACCGGCGTCCCGAATACACAAGCGTATGGAAAACGTCCCATACGGAGCTAACTTTACACGACCCCTACCCCGGGTACACTTGTGCCCGGGGTATGAGTCGTACGGCCCCCCCAGCCTCCCACCCCTCCGGCGTACGTCTGCACTGTACCCCCCACCCCCATATGTACGACGCGTACCCCCAGCCCCCCTCGGATGTACGTGCCGTCACCCCAGCCCCGTATGTACGCGCCGTACCCCCAGACCCCCGTATGTACGCGCTGTACCCCCAGCCTCGTATGTACACGCCGTACCCCCCCACCCCAGCTCCCGCGCATGTACGCGCCATACCCCAGCACCCGCGTATGTACGCGCCGTACCCCACCCCAACACCCGCGCATGTACGCGTCGTACCCCAGCACACGCGTATGTAAGCGCCGTACCCCCACCCCAGCACCCGCATATGTATGCCCCGTACCCCCCACCCCAGCCCCGTACTTGGACGCACCGTACCCCAACACCGTACCCCAGCATTGGGTATGTACGAATCGTACAACACCATTGCATATGTGATCACTCCTCAACAACATAGCTATGGACGCACCTTACATACGCGAAAACAACTCGTACTGAACCAGGACACTGTAAAACAGCCCAAGGAGGGTCAATTCGACTCGCACAACACCACAAAACATGTCTACAGGACAAAAAACATCTAAAAGACTGACCTGGCACATCCAAACAGGCAAACAGAGGCCCAAACTCACAACCACCTCTTATAACACACCCACCAAAAGTTCAAACCCAGCCACACCCACAAATGGACCAATAAAAAGGGCCCACAATCACAAACCATGAGCCTTTGCAACAGACCCACTGCTGACAGACATCACACAGAAACAACTGCACCCATACACCTTAACTTACACACCTTCACACAACCTCCTTCACACAACTCCCCTCTACACATACACACACACCTACACATTCACACCCACACACCCACAACCATCCACACCCACACCCCACACAATGCCCACAGACAAGAATCCAAAGTTCACAAGGGAGGAGCTGGACATCCTTGTCAACAAAGTCATCAGAGTCGAGCCACAGCTCTTTTGAACATTGGTCAGACAGACCAGCATATCCCCAAAAACTAGCCTGTGGCAGAGGATCGTCGATCGGGTGAATGCTGTTGCGCCAATCAGAAGGACCAGGAATGAATGCCAAGCCAGGTGGTATGATCTGCGGAGGGCAGTGAAGCGCAAAATGAACGAGGACTACGCCCAGAGTAACATCACAGGAGGTGGGCTGCTCTGCAGACCGGTACATTACCATCCCTGGGAGGAGAAGGTGATGGCCTGCTTCCGCCGGTGAGAGTACACGGAGTTGAAGGAGTTCGAGAGCCTGGTGAGTACACAAACAACTTACGTAACATGGGGGAATGGCATCCACACCCCAACTACAACAAATCCACTCACCTACCCCCAAGCCCTCACCTGACACAACCACACTCTAAACAACGCTCATGCCACTAACATGAGTATGCCCCATTCACAAAGCAAGGCCATGCCATGTCCCAGCCTAAGCAAACCACAAACCCAGGACAGGATATCCGGGATGCTGGGAGGGTGGGAATCACTAAACATATTGTACAACTCAGAAACAGACACCATTGCCCTCAGCCCAATAGCCCAGGTACATACCCATGCACCATGCGCAATGCACAGGGACTGGCAAAGTACTGACAAGGTAGCTGACACTTGGCCCTGCTGTAGGCAGCACAAGGCCCTCCTGTGACACAACAAGCTCAGAAATCTGGGACATGAACTCACACTCACTGACATGGCAGCCTGCGCCATGGTGGGACAGATACATCACCTGGGAGACCCACTGCCAAATCACACCACACCCACCAGCAGGCACCGTCAATCAATCAACAATCGATCAGGGTACTTGTAAGGCACGCTACTTTCCTGTGAGGGTCTCAAGGTGCTGAGGGGGGGTTCCACCACTGCTCGAAGAGCCAGGTCTTGAGGAGTCTCCTGAAGGCAAGTAGGTCTTGGGTCAGTCGTGGTGGGTTGGGAGGATCTTCCAGGTCTTGGCAGCAAGGTAGGAGAAGGATCTGCCGCAGGCGGGCGTACATTGGATGCGGGGGACAGCTGCGAGGGCGAGGCTGCCGGAGCGGATCTGGCGGGTGGGGGTGGAGAAGCTGAGACAGATGAGCAGGTAGGCTTGTCTGGCGGTGTGGAGTGCCTTGTGTGCGTGGGTGAGGAGCTTACAGGTGATCCTCTTGTCGATGTGGAGCCAGTGCAGGTCTCTCAGGAGGGGGGTGATGTGGCTGTGGCGGGCGGCGTTGATGATCAGTTGTGCCGAGGCGTTTCCGAAGCGTTGTAGCCACCGTTGGTGTGTGGATGGGAGTCCTGCGTAGAGTGCAGTGGCGTAGTACAGTCAGCTGCTGACGAGGGCCTGTGTCACTGTTCTACATGTTTAGGTCGGGATCCACCAGTAGATCCGGCGGAGCCTGCCTAGGGTGTCGTAGCAGGAGGAGGAGACGCCGTTGACCCGCTTGGGCATGGAGAGGGAGGATGCGAGGATCACTCCTAGGTTGCGTGCGTGTTTGGTGGGTGTCGGTGATGTCCCCAGAGCGATCGGCCACCATGAGTCGTCCCAGGCTGAGGGTGTGGGTCCAAGGATGAGGTCCTCCGTCTTGTCCGAGTTCTGTTTCAGATGGCCGCTCCGCATCCAGTCGGCGATCACCCTCAGACCCTCGTGGATGTTTGTCTTGGCGGTGTGAGGGTCCTTGATGAGGGAGAGGGTGAGCTGGGTGTCGTCGGCATAGGAGATGTTTTTGAGGTTGTGGTGGCGGGCCACTTGTGTGAGGGGGGCCATGTGGATGTTGAACAGCGTCGGGCTGAGGGATGATCACTCACCCCTTACACAAGCACACACCCCCGGGGCAGCCAATGGAGTCACACGCACTCACAATGGACATGTGACACAACAAGATCAAGCCACAGTCAAAAAAGCATCCTAGGCCAAATGCGACATGTCAAAGACCCTGGATAACATTTCAATCAGTCCCCTGCAACATACCCATCCACAAGTGAACATTGATGTGAATGCTAGGCACATACAGCTACCTGGAGGAACTGTGGCAACTAGAACATGTATGAAACATGGATGTCGCATGAAACATCATTAACATTGTCTCTCTCTCACTCACAGGGCAACGTCAAGGATCTCCCCCCAACACTGGGGGGAACAATCACAGGCCCAGGCTCGGCAGGAAGATGATCCGACCGGCAGCGATGACTCTCAGCACTCTGGGGATGCCTCCAACCAACCTGGACCCTCTGGTGCCCAAGCCCCTGCAGCACCTGCGTCAGGTACATCTGTGCCTACCACCACCCCCATTCTTGCCACATCCTAGGAGACACCCAGGAGCCCTGCCCGCACAGAACAACTGAGCCAGTCTGACCTGGAGGGACAAGGTTCTCCGGCCACCCAGGAGGAGGCAATCAACCCTGCAAATGCCATCCCTCAAGGGTCCCGTAGACCCGATGTGCCCACAACGGCAGGCTAGGCTCGTGTGGGCAGGGGTGGTGGGAGTGTAGGCAGGCGGAGGCGCAAACCTGACCAGACAGCTGAGGGAACCGGTATGTCACACATACGCCACATCTTGGACACATACCGGCGTGACACCAGGAGTATCAGCCAGGTAGTGGCGACCCTCAACGAGATTAAGAACCAGCAGGCCGAGCAACACGCCAGTCAACAACAACACCAAAGACGGATGGAGGCAAGACTGGCTGAGCTCCTGGCGGTGCAAAGGGACATGAGCCATTCACTCCGTTGGATCGCCGACAACATGGGCAACCCTCCCTGTGACACCAGGCGCAGGGAGGGAGGAGGAGGAGGAGGATTCGTCCGACGGAGCGTCCCAAACATCGTCAAAGCCTGCATTTGAGGGTCCCCAGAGGAAGGTGGGTCGTCCATGGAAAAGACCGTGAGAGGCAGCAGACCATCCACATCTCCCAGGTCACCTGGCCTGGCACCTGGCCTTCATGCGCAACAGCAGCATATCATTCACTGACATTCTCTGCCACATGGACTTGCTGGTCACAGTCTGACCAATGATGACCAACACTGTGGTCTGGACTCTGATGACTTCAAATGCCAAGGATCCCATCTCCCCCTGTGAACTTTGGATTCCATGCACACTGTATAGCACCTATTTGTCCACACTAAACAAGCCCCACACTGAGAATAAATCCTAATTTCTTCAATGAGATGTTGCATTCATTTAGCATGAGTACACAACCTACGTGTGGGGAAATGTCAAACTATGCCTGAGTGTTGAACTAACTCCAGCCATCCATACCCTGGAATCTGAGTCTGGTAGGACACACATGGGTCACAATGTATCATACAATACAGACATGGAGCACAATACTCACCCGTGATGGCCTCAAGCTGCTGAGGAGGGGCATGCAATACTGTGCAGACAGACCAATTGGGAAGAGTATCATGAAGGCGTAGAGGTCATGGCTCATGTGGATGTTGCCGGGGAGGGAGTAGCAGGTATGTCTTGCCAGGTGGGAGAACTATGTCCTGCATGCTGGAGTACGGTGGATGTGAAGAATGGTGGCCAGGGCAAGGTTGGATGCATGGAGTTGGCACAACAGGGTCTCGGATGACAGATGTGCAAGGTTGGTTTGGGGTCTGGGGTTGTGGCCTGCCTCCTGAGTATGGGTGAGGAGTCTGAAGGTCATCCTGCAGCAGACAGTGATCCATTGCAGCTATCTCTGGTGGACGGTGATGTGGCTGGGGTGCGGGATGTTGAAGCTGAGGTGTGCACATGCAGCCTGGATGTGGACAAGTTTCCCGGGAGTTTGGATGTATTTGCTCCATAGAGGGCGGGGCAGTAGTTGACACGGCTGGTGTCGTGGGTCTGGGGGATGGTCTGTCTTTCCTTGGAGTGGATCTATCTGTGGATCATGTGCATCATGCAGAGGGTGTTGCTTCCTGAGGTACAGATGCTGGTGATTAGCATGGCAAATGTGAGTGACGAATCCATGATGCACAACATCTTGTGTGCGTGGGCACTGGGTGCATGTGCAGGGCTCTTGCGGGTGGGACACAAGCAGTTGACCCAGCTGTATGGGGACAATCCTCAGATGATTACCTCAGTCCTGTACAAGTCCAGCCTCAGGTGGCTGATGTTCAGCCATTCATCAATGGATCTCATGCCTACTTGAATGTTGGAACTGGCAATGGCTGCGTCTTTGGTGAGGGTGAGGAGCACCTGGCTGTCAATGGCATACAAGCTGATGATGAGGTGCTGTGCGCATGTGATACCGGAGAGGGGGACCTGGACACATTGAAGATTGACACGCTGAGAGATGATACCTGGTCCATGTGCCAGATGATGCCACTATACGACATGCTGAAGGCTTGAGTCCCACTCCCATGGCCTTGCTGGTGTACGGAGCTGGTGGGGAGTAGGAGGGACATGACCTGGTTGGTGTGACAGGGCCTGGAAGGCGGGGCAGCGCTGTGTAGGCAGTTGGAGTTGCACACTCATCATGCAAAGGTGTCGTGTGTGCGCCTAGGGTATGCCTGAGAGCAGGCGGTAGATTTTCGGATGGACAATGCTTGGAGGGTGGCTGCAACATCAGACTGTGGGTCATGCAAGGACATGAGGGTCGTGCAATGTGCACGTTGCATGTACTGACGGTCCAGCCTTTGGCACCGCATGGCCGCAACAGTGGTACAGACAAGCTGATGACAGCCAAATGAATGGGTGGAGGGAGGAAGGGAGGAGCATCTTTGAGGTGTGTGTGTTGCCGAATCCGGAAACATTGTGGGCCCTTGATGCAGGGGCCGCAGCAGCAGACAGGATGTCCTGGAAACTATGCCACAAGTTGCACACAAAGACAAGGATGTCAGAAAGGACAACTGCAACAGGCGTATGTAAAGGAAGGAGTGTCCGGTTTCCATGGCACACCCAGAGACAATGGATGCACAATCACCAAAGATGACTGACACAGGATCAGGAAACTGAAGGCCGAGCTGCGCACAGGATACACACCCTCAGCAGGTGTTGACGGCCCGTTGTGGTGACCAACATGGCCAAATACATACACAATCATGGACATCATGCACAATAGAGATCCTAATCCCTGAAGAACTGCATGCATGTTGCTAAACTACACATAGACTCATATGCACAATCTTTGACAACTATGCCAGAGATGCCGCATGCAAAGTGGGAAGAGAACTGCATTGACAGAGATGAGGCACCTTGGAGGGTGAGGAACACCTTTATTACTTAGGTTCACACCTAGGGAAATGCATCAATATGAACAGACTCACAGGTCATTAGGCTGAACATGTGGGACCTACACTGGACACCCCCTTCACAACACAGATGCTGTAAATCCATTGAACTGGCACACAAGTGAAGGGGGTGAGCCAAACACCGCCTGCTGCACACGGAGGGGCCCCATTGATACTCTCATGGGGATGTCCCACACTATGTCCACCCGTAGCATCCCGTATGTTTCAGAGGGAAGTTGTACACATTGATGCCTTCATCAGAATCCACAGTCCCATTACAGATGACTGTTACGAAGGGTGACTATCAATTCATGGGAGTCTTGCAACATGTCATGTGCCCCATGGTGAGTCGACATGTATGTATTGTAACACAACATGCACAGGAGCAGTGCCCACACATTCCAAACACCTACCAACACCAAAATGCCTTGCAGCAATCCTTAACCAAAAAGACTTTTCACCATGTCCGTGCATGGGACGCTGATTCAGCACACGTTGCAATACTCATGAGGAATAGCGGGAGGCCAAGGATGACACGAGCAGACAGCATGCACAACTACCTGGGGATGACAGACACACAAGAAGTCAGGGAAAAGATTGTCATCCGCATGCATGGTCATTTACTCTACAGGAATAACTGTGTCACCATGCTATTTTTAAATTGAGTGTCTAAGCTAAAATGTGTGGAAGGACGTCATCACTCGAGTGACACATCTGAACACACCTCTAAGTCACTTAGCATACAGTCAGCTCGACACACACATTGCAACACATGCCACACAAGGCTCCAAGCGTGCACACTCAGACCCATGGACTCACCATTATGAGAAGAAGTTGCGTATGAGCTGACTCCGGATGTCGTCGTCCTCCTCCTCCTCATCCTCACTTGCCTCATGACCAAGCCCTTCATCCTCCACGGGTGGATGTTCCTGCTCATCCGGATCCAGGATGAGTGGCACAGCCTTCTCCACTGCCATGTTGTGCAGCATGCAGCACACGAGGAAGATTTTGCAGACCTTCACCGGTGCATATGGGAGGGACCCGCCTGTCTTGTGAAGGCACCGGAATCGGCTCTTCAGGAGGCCAAACGTCCTCTCGATCACTCGCCTGGTCTGCCCATGTGCGTTGTTGTAACGGTGATCTGCAGCTGTTCTGGGGTTGCGGAGAGGCGTCATCAGCAATGGCATGTTGGGATAGCCAGAGTCCCCTACATGGAAACATCATGTAAAGAAGTGGGTCAGGAGATGCCGTGAGATACAAAGATAGCGCTAAACAAAGGACAAAGAGAGTAAACCCACCAACAAGACATGCTCGTTCGTTGTGCAGCTGCAGCATCATTTCTGGCACCCTGCTACGCCTCATGATGTAGGCATCGTGTGCTGACCCTGGAAAACGTGCACAGACATGGGAAATCAGCATGTTAGCAAGACACACCACAAGGGCATTTATAGAGTGGTAATTTTTACGGTTGCGATAGGCGACCTCCTGTACCTGTGGTGTTACAAAAGCCACATGTGTCCCATCAATGGACCCAATGACATGGGGCATCCCTCCCAGGGCATAGAAATCACCCTTGACACCTGTCAACTCCTCAGGAGTCGGGAAATGGATGAATTCATCCAGGTGCTCCAACATGGCTTCTAAAACATCATGCAGGACACGGCTGAACATGGTCTGTGACATGCCACCCACATCAGCTATGGTGAATTGAAACGTACAGGTGGCAAAAAAAATGTAGGGCTGCCATCACCTTCATCTTGGGGGTCAGCGCAGTAGGATACCTGTGTCGCGGTTGGAGGTGTGGTTCCAGCTTTGCGGTCAAGTTCTCAATCAACTGTTGCGAGAAGCGGTAACGTCTTATGCAGTCACATTCCCTCATGGCACCCAAGTCTGGTATTGGTCGGGGGAGAGGCGGTGCCCTGCAGAACATTGGAAGGAATAACGAAGAGTGAGTACATAACAACATCAATGTCAATGAACTGAGCACATGGTCAACTGCTACTACACATCTGCTAAAAACAGAGTCTGGTCTGTGCAATACATCCAGGACACATATGCCAGCCAGGTGATACTCCTACAAAAAGCCAGCGACACCCATTGATTGTCAAGTTCTACTTGACATGCCCCGAAACTAGCTGTGGGCCAGTGTAAGTGAACAGCCAGAGACATCACAGGAGTGACATACATCCACATATCTGCATTTGAAGGATGTCATCTCATACAGACAGCTGGCGTCAATCTAGACGCACAGGTCACATGTCATTGAAAATGTACAGATCACACACATTGCGATGATGGGGTACACGTGAAAAACTAAAACACAGACATGGATACGGCGCAGATATGTCCTCACATCAAAAAATCATGTTCGAAGCATCCAGACACACGTAACGTGTGAATCCTCATGTGGCATGGTGTGCGTATATGTGTGCCATGCCCATCTACACACAGACACATGTTGGATGCAGCAACAGCAGATGCAGTTGACGGAACACCAACAGCAAGCTCATGGGAACACATGACACACACAGGACATAGTCACATCGGGACACGCTGCTACTTAGATGTCAGGTGTTAGTGTCCCTGTCCCTGGCATCAGGGGACAGTTGCGGGTGTTGGTGACTGTGCCATTCCAGTGATGCAGTGCTTGACACGTTTGTACTACATGCACACATGTGCAAAGTGGGAAGGGGAAGTGTGCCACATACTGCCCCATCACACATGACATGTGTACACAGGTCATCACACATCTATTGTGCTAAAACATGTGGAGACATGTGCCATATCACTGCCTGACTCACCTAGGCCCTGCACATGAAGGACTGCAATGACAATTACTTGATGTACAGCGGTGCATGAGTCTGCCACCTCCATTCCTCTCGTGTGCGCCTCCTATCACCAGTGTAAGCTGTGAAACGCCCCGTACACATGCTCTGAGGGGTATGAACGGTCCGTATCATGATATTGGTGTTGCCGCTGGAGTACGGGTGTGTGTACGGACCGTACACACGTACGTCTACTACCAGTGTGTACACGTACGTGTACTACGGTCGTACACGTACGTGTACGACCGTAGTACACGTAGGTGTACACACTGGTCATACACGTACGTGTACGACCGTAGTACATGTACGTGTACACACTGGTCGTACATGTACGTGTCAAACGCACTGTGCAACTGGTGCCGTAGAGGTACGTGTGAAACGCACCGTACCTGTGTGTGGATTTCTATATTACATAGGGACACATGAGGGACAAGTTTTAGGGCCTAAATGCATGCTGGTTGTCATGGATACCGAGTTTCCAGTTCAAATTTTTCCATCAGGTGGCCTGTAAAAGTCAGTTGGCAACTAAATACAATGTTGCAAAGTGGTTGTTGACTTCACATGATGCTCAAATTTTGAACCATGCAAAGGCACTCACTGGTGTATGTTTAAAGGGATTGGAGGAAACGTAGGATGCAAATGAGTCTGACCAATCACTCTGTACTCCAGTAAATGAAACAGCCCAGCAAGGCAGATATAAGTCAGCCAGAACCCATGAGAGGGCACTTACCTGCACAACCATCCAGTCAACACCACTGCTGCTGCCTATGCTTCCTCTGGCACCATGTCAAGGTCTGTGGAGAGGGCCCAGCCTTTCACACAAGCGGAGAATGAGGCATTGCTAGATGTCATCCTCCCACAGTACCCCAGCCTGTATGGGAGACCAGGGGAGCAGGTGAGTGCTGACTCCACTACCTTTGACTGTGCACCTTTTTTGTGACTGTCACTTCTGGCATTTTGTCTAGGTGTGACAGATATGCAATGTTGTTTAGAGTGGGTCCCAGGGGTGGGAATGGCTTATGTCTCTTATGCAGAGCAAGATGTAGTTCATGTGTGCACTCCTCACTTGCATTGTGCTTACAGTGACATTCATTGCATAGTGCATGGCACATTCAGCCTGCCCAATCCTTTGGGCCATTTTTGTTCTATAGTCCTGAGGTGATTCAGTGGCCCCCCCTGGTGTGACAGGTGACTGTACCCACAGATGTGTGTGAGTTGAGTGGAGCTGTGGTGAGAGTGGTGAGAGTGTCCAAATGATGTGTACGCCCCCTGGACATTGATATGTGTGAATGTTCCTTGTCATGTGGGTGAGTGTCTCTGTGGAGTGTTGCACCACAGTTGCATGGAGGAGGCAACAGCTCCACCCATCTGATGTGAGAAGTAAGCCGTGCGGAGTGTCTGACTTGCTGAGCTAGCACCACACCTGTGACACCCCACAGGCAAGTGGCACATGTGCAGAGTGAGGTTTGTATCCGCTGTTGCCAATGGCAGGTGATTGATCTGTGCCTGTGTGTGTCTGTGTACTCTTCTGAGGTTGCGTCAGTGGCCTGGGGCATGTGACTGCTTGGAGGTGCTGTCCATCAGCCTGGTGTTGCATGTGATGCACAGTGTGTGCCATGATCAGGGAGTGTGTTGCACCCCTCATGCCACCTGTGTACTTTCAATGCCATGTAGTGCATTGGGGCTTCCACAGAGGCTAATGTCCCAATGACAAAGGTGCTATTTGTTGCCAGCATAATATGCCCTGTTCAACATATAAAAGATGTTCAAATGTGTGTCTCTGTGACATGGAGCAGGTGTAGGGATGTTGTCTCACTTTGTCATCCTCACAGGTAACTGCCTACGAGAAGGGGAAGATCTGGAAGCGGGCCGTTAGGGCCGTGAGATCGGTGGAGGGTCACAGTCGGCGCCTAGCCCAAGTGAGGAAACGCCTGCAGGATATCCGGTGCTGGACCCGGAGGATCGCCCGGGTCCTGCTGAAGGACTCACCTCCACGCAAGCACGGCGAGCGCCGACACCTGACCCACCAGATGAAGCGTGTCCTGGTGGTGGTCTTCCCTGAGTTGGATAGGCGGTTACAGGAGTTGCAGCAGCAGGGAGGGGGTAGGTACATGTGTGTTTGTTGTGTGTCACCAGCTTTTGGAAGTGCTCAGTCGCCTGGATACACTGCGAGGGTTAATATGTGCAGTGCATATCCTGTTCCCCAAAGTCAACCGGTGCTGTTCTTCCTCCCTTCCCCTCCTTGACATGTGTTCCCTGGTCTGTGTGTAATCACTATTGCACATGGTCATCTAGGCTGCCAGTTAATCCAAGTGCACATTGCTTTCTGCATCATGTGGGGGTGGGGTCTGAGACATGTGTTGTTACCTTGCCTGTGCCCTGTTCTGTTCAGTCATTTGGGGGTCCATATTAGTTGGCACTGATGCTGAGTCTCAACATTGGAGTGTGAGTTTTCAAATGAACAGACTTACAGCGTGCATGACCGATGTTGTGGCCTCAGACATGATGTGCATGAGTGGGAGATAGGCATTGTGCCGGGACGGATGCTCATGTTACAGTCATATCATTCCAGGACCATGGAGCAGTGTGCCCACTACAGTCCCCTAAGACACCCTTGCCTTGGAATCATGTTTGTCATCCAACACTGTGCCCATTCTCTGTGTGTTCAGCATAGGTTGGCCTCTGTGGCATTGTTCCCTGGCCTCATTTGTATTTATCTAAAGTGTGCTACAAGTGCCCATTGTACAGGCTGACCCCATTTGGCTTGTGGATCCTCACACTGGGCAGTGCCTGTGTGTCTATGTACAACTATCTGTTGATGGTTGTTTGTCACAAATATGTGTTGGCAGCCTCACGAGGTGATGTGGAGTACATTTAGGAATTCTTGATGCACATTTTAGTAAACCCAGATTAAGAGGTGTAACTTCTTGATCTGTCTCAATCACATTGTGTCAGGTATGGGGGATTTGTGCGGGCAAGGCCTACATGTCCAAACCTTATGTCTCCTTGCCAGGTCTGTGTGATAATTGTCTGGACAGACACTCAACATGCAGTGACCCAGTCATGTTGTGCAGGGTTTAATGTTTGTGCTTTGCAGCATGTGTCAAAAGTGAAAATACATGGTTCCTGCTCATCCATTTTTGGCACCAGTGTGTGGTCGAGATACTACGAAGTTTGGTCTGTGTGTGCTGACATCTGTTTGGACATTCTTGGTTCCCATGAGGGTGTCTCCTCAGTGCAGGTGCTCCTCATCCCGACACAATTGCAGGCCCATCAGCTAATGCATTGTTCTGTGTTTGGACATGTGTGCCACTCCACATGACAGGCAGTGGGTCAGATGTGTTGCCAACCATGTCATCATGGTACGGATGGCCATGTGACAGGTGGCATGATTCAAGTTGTTAGTCAAGAAGTATTGTACCTTGGCACTCACTACACTTGTCAACATGTCTCAATTTTTCATATGCTTGACTTTGATGTTTTGTTGTGAAGGACAATAATGTGCCTGCATGACAGATGTCTCCCAAGGAAGTGCAAAAGAAAGTACCTTTACACTTTTCGGGGACACGCTGGCACATTTTAAAGAAAGGCAAAGTTAGATTACCACTTGTTTTCTGATTATACATATCCATGTTCCCACAGTGTGTTTGCATGTGGGTAAGTCCTTGGTTGTTGCTGATACCAACTTACGAGTGTCAAGTCATCCAGACCACCGTGGTGCCATGTATATGTACTCACTGATACCCCATTTCTTCTTTACAGTGGCTTATTTGAATTCGGCTGGCAGCTCATACAATGACTGTGTAAATGTAGTTTTGTGTGCACCTCCTTGTGTGACTTCTGTTATACAGGCACATGTGTGTTCTGTTCACAAAGTGGCACATTCACACATTCTAAACATGTACATTGTGTAAAGTGTTGTGAGTCCCAAGGGATCACAATGTTTTTCGTTTGGGTTTCCAAAGTACTCACAGTTCTCTGAGTGTGGGGACAACTTCAGCATTGAGGTCTGTTATTTGGCCTTGGGTGCACCAATACTGTTTCGTTCACAGTGAACAAGAGGTGGCATGCCTTCATAGTCTTGCTGTGCTCAACAGTTCCCAGACACTAGCTTCTCAGTATAATTTGATATCAAGTTATTTGCAGTTGTGTCATAATCTCCATTGTTTCCAAGTGGCATGGTGGGTCAACCAACTGGGGAGTGCAGGGTTACATATGTGCGGAGTATTCTACATGTTACTCATGATGCATTTCCTGATATGCACTGTGACATATTTTGTTTAGACTCATGTGTCAGTTGTATACAGGTGACTGATTATTTTCTGTATCTTCACCTTGCCCACAGCATCATTGGAGGACACCGAGGGAGACACCTGCACGGACCTGGAGGAGGGATCCAGCACCGCTGCCACCACTGCTGGCGAGTCTGCGGGAGCAAGTGGCACGGAGGGCGAGGGGAGTCAGGCGGAGGACCTGTCTAGTGGCAACACTGACTACGATGCTGACGGGTCTGATGCTGAACTCCTCTAGGGGGCGGAGGCTGTTACAACACCTGGCAGCAACACTACATCTGCCACCGCCCCCTCCATTCCCATCACCGCCCTCCCAGTTGCTCCTGTCCCTTCTGTCTGTGCAAGGCCCCACCGTGTCTCCTTCGTGCCAGGCACCGCACCCACTGCCCCTGTCCCCCGTGCTGCCCTCACTGCAGAGTCTGTGGACATTCTGCGGCAGTTGCAGGTTGGCCAGACATCGATGCTGAATGTCCTCCATGGCCACACCAGACTGATGACACAGATGGTGTCGTACATGGAGGGCATGTCATCAGCGATGTCTGACCAACGGATGTTGCTGAGGTCCATGGACTCTTCACTGACGGCAGCAGTGAGTCTCCTGCAGCGCTTCGTCCCCCCTACCCCTGCACCATCCACACTTCCCACTCCCATGCCTGTCCCAAGCACACCCAGACATTCCCAAGCACGCACCCCACCAGACACAGGCAGCACACCACCACGTAAGGGCAAGTGCACACCTCCTCGCACGCACACTCAGGGGGATGAAGGCAGACCCACTGGGTCTGGGGCACACAGGCATACACACAGCCGCAGTCCGAGTCCGCATGCTGCACTACCCAGTCCCTCCAATGGCACTCTCCTCGGCTCCCCTACCACACAATCTGACAAGGAGGCCTACTTGGCTGTGCTGGGCCTCAGCCCCTCTGGCTCACCAGCCTGCAAACGGGAACGGCACCCCAAGGGTAGGGGAGTTGAGTCCCCCCATCCACCCCCTCCCCCAGAAGCGCTGCACCCCATCCCTCTGACCCCCCCCTCCTTTGAGCCTGTGGTTTCTTCGGGTGAAGGGGATACGCTGGACGACCTGACAGCAGTGTGCAGCGCCGAGCTCACCTCCACTTCGGCGCTGCCTCACCCCCTGTGGTGGAGGCCTCCGTTCCTGCACCCACCACACCTACCCTTACACCTCCTGTCCCTGCGGTGCCTCGTCCTTCCCCACATGATGCCCCCCACCAGTCGACGAACCTGAGGGTTCTAATGTGAAGGCAAGCTAGGGGAGACACGTGGCCATGTGTCCCCCCCAAGGTCTTCTGATCTGGACTGGCCATGTGCCTTTGTAAATAGTGTCCTTTTATAATTTTGCTTTTAATGCTGAATAAAGCATTTTCTTTTCACTTTGAACACTATTGCATTTCAGGGATTGATGTGGGTGCTGATGATCCAGGAGTTGGGGTTGTGGTAATGTGTTATGTTTCAGGGAAATGTTGTAGTCTGATGCTCATGGGGTGGACCATGGTATCTGCGTGCCATCACAAGGTCTCTGCAAAGAATCTTTGGTTGTGTGTGCTATTTGTGTTCGGAGACATTGTCCCAAGGAGTGATCGTTCCTCTGTGGCACCTGACATCTTCCCTGCAGGGAGTTGCACAAGTGTTGTGCTGACCTCTGTCTACATTTCCTTTGTTAGTGACGGATCCCTTCTACTATGGCCATGCCTGCTCAGCAATGTCTCCGGCTGCATCGTCTGTGCCATCCTTGCTAGTCACTGTACTTGTGTATTGAGTATGTTCTAATGCCGTAATGGCGAAATTCTCCATTTTCCGCACTATGCATGTGTGTTATCCCAGCCTAGCACACAATTGGTACTTGTTCTGCAGGGTATTTGGGCACCTGAATGACAATTGTGGGCATTGTATCTGTGGGAACTCCACCCTATTCCTTCCATGAGAGGCAACATCTTGGTGGCTGTCCCAGCACCTGTACATTCCTATCAGTCCTGGGATGTGCGTGACAGTGTGTGTTCCCTTTGGCTCTCTAAGTTTAGTAGGCATTGACATGACTATACAGTCTTGTGGCATGATCTCTGAGTGTGTATTGTGCTGCATCCACCAGGGGTGGGTATGCATGTGTCATTTGTCCTCACACCCACATGTGGTGTGTCATGCAGTGGGGGAAAGACATCCATCCTCATGGGAGTGGGACACTGCTGTCAGTGATGTGATGTTATGGCACTATCAACATAGTCGAACATTAGGGATGCGTACATAAACCCATGGAGTTGTGGTCATCTGATCATGATGTACACACCACCATGTCTCTGTCCACTGCTGGTATTCCCCTGCACCCACCCCTCACATGTCTCTGTCCACTGCTGTGAGTGATAGGCACCCACCCCCATGTCTCTGTCCACTGCTGGGAGTGATAGGCACCCACCCCTCACATGTCTCTGTCCACTGCTGGTATTCCTCTGCACCCACCCCTCACATGTCTCTGTCCACTGCTGGGAGTGATAGGCACCCACCCCTCACTTGTCTCTGTCCACTGCTGGGAGTGATAGGCACCCACCCCCATGTCTCTGTCCACTGCTGGGAGTGATAGGCACCCACCCCTCACATGTCTCTGTCCACTGCTGGGAGTGATAGGCACCCACCCCTCACATGTCTCTGTCCACTGCTGGTATTCCTCTGCACCCACCTCTCACATGTCTCTGTCCACTGCTGGGAGTGATAGGCACCCACCCCTCACATGTCTCTGTCCACTGCTGGGAGTGATAGGCACCCACCCCTCACATGTCTCTGTCCACTGCTGGGAGCGATAGGCACCCACCCCCATGTCTCTGTCCACTGCTGGGAGTGATAGGCACCCACCCCCATGTCTCTGTCCACTGCTGGGAGTGATAGGCACCCACCCCTCACATGTCTCTGTCCACTGCTGGGAGTGATAGGCACCCACCCCCATGTCTCTGTCCACTGCCGGGAGTGATAGGCACCCACCCCCATGTCTCTGTCCACTGCTGGGAGTGAGAGGCACCCACCCCTCACATGTCTCTGTCCACTGCTGGGAGTGATAGGCACCCACCCCTCACATGTCTCTGTCCACTGCTGGGAGTGATAGGCACCCACCCCCATGTCTCTGTCCACTGCTGGGAGTGATAGGCACCCACCCCCATGTCTCTGTCCACTGCTGGGAGTGAGAGGCACCCACCCCTCACATGTCTCTGTCCACTGCTGGTATTCCTCTGCACCCACCCCTCACATGTCTCTGTCCACTGCTGGGAGTGATAGGCATCCACCCCTCACATGTCTCTGTCCACTGCTGGGAGTGATAGGCACCCACCCCTCGCATGTCTCTGTCAACTGCTGGGAGTGACAGGCACCCACCCCTCACATGTCTCTGTCCACTGCTGGTATTCCTCTGCACCCACCCCTCACATGTCTCTGTCCACTGCTGGGAGTGATAGGCACCCACCCCTCACATGTCTCTGTCCACTGCTGGGAGTGATAGGCACCCACCCCTCACATGTCTCTGTCCACTGCTGTGAGTGATAGGCACCCACCCCCATGTCTCTGTCCACTGCTGGGAGTGATAGGCACCCACCCCTCACATGTCTCTGTCCACTGCTGGTATTCCTCTGCACCCACCCCTCACATGTCTCTGTCCACTGCTGGGAGTGATAGGCACCCACCCCTCACTTGTCTCTGTCCACTGCTGGGAGTGATAGGCACCCACCCCCATGTCTCTGTCCACTGCTGGGAGTGATAGGCACCCACCCCTCACATGTCTCTGTCCACTGCTGGGAGTGATAGGCACCCACCCCTCACATGTCTCTGTCCACTGCTGGTATTCCTCTGCACCCACCTCTCACATGTCTCTGTCCACTGCTGGGAGTGATAGGCACCCACCCCTCACATGTCTCTGTCCACTGCTGGGAGTGATAGGCACCCACCCCTCACATGTCTCTGTCCACTGCTGGGAGCGATAGGCACCCACCCCCATGTCTCTGTCCACTGCTGGGAGTGATAGGCACCCACCCCCATGTCTCTGTCCACTGCTGGGAGTGATAGGCACCCACCCCTCACATGTCTCTGTCCACTGCTGGGAGTGATAGGCACCCACCCCCATGTCTCTGTCCACTGCCGGGAGTGATAGGCACCCACCCCCATGTCTCTGTCCACTGCTGGGAGTGAGAGGCACCCACCCCTCACATGTCTCTGTCCACTGCTGGGAGTGATAGGCACCCACCCCTCACATGTCTCTGTCCACTGCTGGGAGTGATAGGCACCCACCCCCATGTCTCTGTCCACTGCTGGGAGTGATAGGCACCCACCCCCATGTCTCTGTCCACTGCTGGGAGTGAGAGGCACCCACCCCTCACATGTCTCTGTCCACTGCTGGTATTCCTCTGCACCCACCCCTCACATGTCTCTGTCCACTGCTGGGAGTGATAGGCATCCACCCCTCACATGTCTCTGTCCACTGCTGGGAGTGATAGGCACCCACCCCTCGCATGTCTCTGTCAACTGCTGGGAGTGACAGGCACCCACCCCTCACATGTCTCTGTCCACTGCTGGTATTCCTCTGCACCCACCCCTCACATGTCTCTGTCCACTGCTGGGAGTGATAGGCACCCACCCCTCACATGTCTCTGTCCACTGCTGGGAGTGATAGGCACCCACCCCTCACATGTCTCTGTCCACTGCTGGGTGTGGTAGGCACCCACCCCTCACATGTCTCTGTCCACTGCTGGTATTCCTCTGCAGCCACCCCTCACATGTCTCTGTCCACTACTGGGAGTGATAGGCACCCACACCTCACATGTCTTTGTCCACTGCTGGGACTCCTAGGCAGACACCCACCCACCCACCCGCACCCTTGGTGTAGTACACTGCTGTCCTGGCCATGAACACACCCCAATATACTGCTTATATGCTGCACCAGGCCCTAAGCCAACATTTGTGGCGTGTGTACGCCTTGTATCACAGATGTACTGGTGCCCTAGGGGTATGGGTGATGCGGTCCGTACCCCTGCATTCATAGGTTGGGTACGGTCCGTACCACGCGTACACCTACATCACCACTACAATGGTGGTACGGGCCATACCCACGCTTTGAGGGCGTTGGTACGGACCGTACCACCATTGTAGTGGTGATGTTGGGGTACACATGGTACGGGCCATACACACGCTCTAAGGGCATGGGTACGGCCCGTACCAGCATTGTAGTGGTGATGTAGGGGTATGCGTGGTACGGGGCGTACACCCGCTTTGAGGGCATGGGTACGGCCCGTACCACCATTGTAGTGGTGATGTAGGTGTACGCGTGGTACGGGCCGTACCCACGCTCTGAGGGCGTGGGCATGGCCCGTACTACCATTGTAGTGGTGATGTAGGGGTACGCGTGGTACGGGCTGTACACATGCTCTGAGGGCGTGGGTATGGCCCGTACCAGCATTGTAGTGGTGATGTAGGTGTACGTGCAGTACCCACGCCCTCGGAGTGTGTGTACGGCCCGTACCACGCGTACCCCTACATCACCACTGCAATGGTGGTACGGGCCGTACCCATGCGCTCAGAGCGTGTGTACGGCCCGTACCACGCATACCCCTACATCACCACTACAATGGTGGTACGGGCCGTGCCCACGTCCTCAAAGCGTGGGTACGGCCCGTACCACCATTGTAGTGGTGATGTAGGTGTACGCACCGTACCCATGCCCTCAGAGCATGTGTACGGCCCATACCACGCGTACCCCTACATCACCACTGCAATGGTGGTACGGGCCGTACCCACGCCCTCAGAGCGTGTGTAAGGTCCGTACCACGCGTACCCCTACATCACCACTACAATGGTGGTACGGGCCGTACCCACGCCCTCAAAGCGTGGGTACAGCCTGTACCACGCGTACCCCTACATCACCACTACAATGGTGGTATGGGCCGTGCCCACGCCCTCAAAGCGTGGGTACAGCCCGTACCACCATTGTAGTGATGATGTAGGTGTACATGCCGTACCCACACCCTCAGAGAATGTGTACGGCCCGTACCACGCGTACCCCTACATCACCACTGCAATGGTGGTACGGGCCGTACCCACGCCCTCAGAGCGTGTGTACGGCCCGTACCACGCATACCCCTACATCACCACTACAATGGTGGTACGGGCCGTACCCACGCCCTCAAAGCGTGGGTACGGCCCGTACCACCATTGTAGTGGTGATGTAGGTGTACGCGCCGTACCCATGCCCTCAGAGCGTGAGTACGGCCCGTACCACGCGTACCCCTATATCACCACTACAATGGTGGTACAGGCCGTACCCACGCCCTCAAAGTGTGGGTACGGCCCGTACCACCATTGTAGTGGTGATGTAGGTGTACGCGCCGAACCCACGCCCTCAGAGCATGTGTACGGCCCATACCACGCGTACCCCTACATCACCACTGCAATGGTGGTACAGGCCGTACCCACGCCCTCAGAGCGTGTGCAAGGTCCGTACCACGCGTACCCCTACATCACCACTACAATGGTGGTACGGGCCGTACCCACACCCTCAAATCGTGGGTACGGCCCGCACCATGCGTACCCCTACATCACCACTACAATGGTGGTACGGGCTGTACCCACGCCCTCAAAGAGTGGGTACGGCCCGTGCCACGTGTACCCCTACATCACCACTGCAATGGTGGTACGGGCTGTACCCACGCTTTGAGGGCGTGTGTACGGCCCGTACCACGCGTACCCCTACATCACCACTGCAATGGTGGTACGGGCCGTGCACACGCTCTGAGGGCGTGGGTACGGCCCGTACCACCATTGGGGTGGTGACGGGTATGCATACGTGGGGATTGGTGGACACACCCCCCGAAGTGACCAGACCCTGGAGGTAATGTATGGACAGTATATGGTATTTTTAAAATTGGGTAGAGGTTATGTTTCCTGCCCTTCACCCCCCCCTTGCCCCTGGGTGTTGTGCTGACCTTCTGCGGCGTGCGCGGCAGTTTTGGTGCACCAGGTCGTAGGCTAGGAGGGCCGGGATGACACGTAGGATGGGGTCCATGACTGTCCGTCGCGTACCGCTACTCCTTCTTCGCGTCGTCCTCAATGCAGGTGGCATCTTACAGCACTTTTCTACCATTTGCCGATCAGGGAGTCCACTCCTTTATATTTTAAGACAGGCAAACTCCTCTTGTTGTGAAGCCTTGAGAGTGTAGCAGGTGCAGTCCTTCTAACTGTAGTCCTATCTTGTGGAGTCCAAGGATCCAACAGGGCAGTCATTCTTCTTCAGATGTTTCCAGGCAGGGATCTGAGGTGCTCTTGCAGCTCTCCCATAGTGACTCATTGTTCTGAGTTAACAAGAGTGGGGACCCCAAACAATGGCGTTCACATTACCACTCTCTGTCATAACAACTTTCTGGGAAGTGTGGCACATTTTTGTCTCAAAATGCACATCTCAGCAAAATCAAAATGGAGAAAATCTCTCTTTGGGTTTCAGGTCTGGCTAACCCAACCCACAGGTGTGACTTAATTTTCCCTCCCCTCCCCTTCAAGCCCACTCTTAATCTTATTGGAGGGGTTACTATCTGACTGGAGATCAAGGAAGTCGTCGTGGGCCTGGTTCCTGTGCTATCTGTGCTTTTCCCTTTTAAGACCAGTTTATCACCCCAGCCCCCTTACTGTCCTGGCATCTGCAGGCAGCAGATCTCTTCCCACAAGACGGCTGCATTGTTTCAGTCCGAGTCCACTTCAAATCTAATCAGGGAGCAGCTTGGATCAGCCTGTTAGAGGCTGGCTACTCAGAAGAGTCTGTTACAGGGCTGTTGTAGACAACTTTAGGAAGGCAAGTTTTAAAATTACTTTCCTGCAATTGGTATATTAAATCCGATCTTGGCAAGTTGTTGGGTTCATTGCAAATATTACTTTAAAATGATTTTGCTAGCTTACTACTGTCAAAAGTTGGACTTTATTAAAGTTTAATAAAGCCATCCCATATTAGCCTATAGAGATAGCAGCGCTTCAATGGAGAAAAACAACTTTGGCTGATTTTCCCTCTCCAGGGCTTATAAAACATATTTTTTATAATTTTTATGGTTTATATTACAAGACACTCTACCCTTGGGGCACCTAGGGCAGACCTTAGGGGTGACTTAAATGTGATAAAATGTTAGTTTAATTCCAAAGTCGAATTTGGACTTAGTTGTATTTGAAAACCAGCCTGCAAGGCAGGGCTGGCATGAAAATGGAATTGCATGGTGAGCAAAGAAACAACTGTTTTTGCATTTGTCACCCCGAGTGGGACGGGTATACCCAGACATGGTTCCTGTGCTCTCCATGCCACTGGAATCAAGCTATCCTGGCTGAAGAGGGGTGAAACACCGAAACCGGTCCTAGGATGCTTGTTTCCAGTCCAGGGAGGACCTGGCTTAGCAGTTCGGGATGGACTGTTCCCATGAGGCACAGGGTCAAGACTGATTTGCATATGGCTTGGTTCAAACTGGAATGGCATGGTGAGCAAGAAAAGGATGGATTAAGACCCAGATCTCTGTACTGGGGTGAATGTATGACATTGTTCTGCATTCTGTCCATCAACTGTTGTTTTTGCACTAGACACCACAGCAGTGCACTCTTAAGTGTATTAAGTCCAGAGTGGACTCCAAACCTACATGTCCTACCATATACTAGGGACTTAAAGGTAGGCTGTCTGAATCAATTGTAATTACACCAATTACAATATACAAAGTACTGGCCCTGGGGCTGGTTAGCAGAGCCCAGTACACATTCAGAGTCAGTAACCATGAGTATCAGTTAAAAAATTGAGGTGATCAGGGCAAAAAGGATGACATTTCTACACCTACCCACCGTGGCGCATTTCTCCTGAACATGTAAGCCTATTAAGCAAGATTCTGTATATCAGGCAAGAGCGTGTTTGCCATTGACAGATCTTAATTACTTCTATATTATCCTGTCAAGCGTGTCTGATGCTGCTGGTCTTATCTCATGGCACAGCTTGACGAATTAGCTTTGCCAGGCAATGGTCACCAAGAGAGGACTGAACTCCTGGCAAACCTGTGCAGGAAACATCAACTTTGTAAGGTAAAGAGTATGTTTAGACATTTTTATCATCAAAGTACCTAACAATCTGGCATAATTTCAAAGCATAATATCACTTCCATAAGTGAGGACATGCAAAACCTTTACCTACATAACTTCAAGGATTGGAGCCATGCTAGGGCCCCACGATGTCTTTTTTAGGGTTAGAGGGTAGCCGGGAGAAGTTTTGCCTTATTTTTGATTAATCCCTTTTTCTTCCGAAAGGACCCCCTTTCTTGTAACTGAAATCCAAGATACTTGCATACTGACACTTTCTCAATGCTAGCTCCACACATGTGCCATGAACTTAGTTTACTTTTACAAGTTTTAGTAATATTAAGAATGATATCTTGACCATTGGCTCCATTTGGCATAATTGACTCCATTTTCTGTGCTGACTCCATCTTGTGTAACAGACTCCATTTTCTGTGCTCACACGTAGCTGCAAAGTGGGGAGGGCATGTTTTCGCTCTTCATTTGTTTTCGCTCCTCACCGATCAAAGAGAACTGGAACATGTTGTGAGGAATGCCTGTTTGGTACCTTTCAGGGAATGTGCGGAATGTACAGCTCTGTCTCAGAGTCAAAATACAGGAGCCTGGCCAGCTTCTGTCTTGACCTTGACACAGACCAGTAGGCCAGCTTGGTTTTCGCAACAGAAGAAAGGGGGCGAGGTTTCTAGAACCTTTTCCTCAAGGTGAGAAAAACGTATTAAAGCCGGAGAATGTTGACAGGTGAATTGGAGCTCACTTACAGAGTAGACGTACTGTCGTAAGACCAACAGAACCTGAGTTCCGGTCGAGAGTCCAAGCCCAGCTGTCAAAGTGCTCCCCGGCTAGAGTTGGCAAGGATGTCGAGTGAACGATCAGTGAGGTGTTACTTACTTTGTGTATATAATTCCTAAGTTTCTTTGCTCTTTGCTACATGTATATATACTACATTTTATTCTGGTTTTGTGCTTGATTTACTTGATATTTAGGAGTCAGCATCAACCGATATATTTTGCCTTCCTTTCCAAAATATTTGAATTAATAAACATGTGTGCATCACCTTAAATGCACCAGAATTTGTTCTTTTGCCTTGCCTTAAGAGAGTGCTGGGTCTTGTTTTATTGCCTCGTCTTTTGGGAATGCTGCTTCACGTGTGTTATTTAAATGTGCAGCAGTGCATTGGACTCCTCTTGGGGGTGCAGGGTTTAGGTGTGTCCTATTGTAAAAAATTACAAGCACTACATAAGTTCACCTCCAATGATCTCACTTTGTATATTCAAAGAGGGTTCTTATAAGCCTCTGTAAACCCACCCTTGTGAGGGTTAAAAACACCAAATATGTTAGACAGTCATTTATTTCTGAGTTTCGGTGAGGGTGAATTAACTGTGTTGAGCCCCCACCCCATAAAGTCAGAAATTAACTGATTAAAAAGCAGGGCAATTGGACGTATCCTTGTTTAAGACCTTCTCTAGTCAATGTCTGCCTCAAAAGAAGGCTGCCATCTCCTACTTTCATACGCAATCAAATTGCTGAATACAGTAGCTCCAGTGCTCGGACAAGGTCAGGCAGAGTGCCCCAGGTTCTTAACATCTCCCAGAGGCACTTTCTTGAAATGAACATGCCGCCCTGAAATCGCTGGAAAATGCACACAGAGGGGAAGAGTGTCTAAACAGAATGGTCCATTAACCTGGACATGGCTAGCAAATTTGATAGACAGCCCTGATTCTGACTAAATCCTAGTTGATTCAGGAGATAATCCTTTTTTAATTTGCACAGGTTTCAAGTATGGACGTCATTTAGGGATAATCAGGGCTCACAGCTGTGACCTCTAGCTTGCTCCCTCCTACTCCTGACACTTCCATTGCAACCCCTGGCCTCAGAGGGGTTAAAACGTTTGTCTCATAGGAGGCCAGGGTTTGCAAGGGAAGTGTGGCAAATAGCAGGGAGCAAGCTAGATGTCGCAGCTGTGACCCCTGCCTACCCCCAAATGACATCCATGGTTTCAAGGTCAGTTAACAACAAGTTGGTCAAACATTTAGCTCCAGTGGTGAGCAGTGATATCATTCAACAATTGCCTAGTTTTTACGTATTCCCACCTTTATAAAGTAGCTGGATTATTAAACCACTAGAAAAGTCTCTGGAATTTCTTGTGATGGTAAAACATGTCTGTAAAGCACATTGAGTCTGTCAGTCCATAGCTTGTAGTCTTTTTCAAATAGGGCCTCGCACCCAATGAGTGCGGGATTTTTAAATAATTTTCTGGATATCTTCACTAGAGAAGCTTATTGGGCAATTGTCCAGCCCACTGCATTCCATCCAGGTATCCATGCTGCCATTAAGGCACAGTTGGATTTTGAATTGTTTGAAACCCACAAGCCATGGTGTCGGCATTGGTATCATTTCCTGCTAATGCGTGAGTATGTGCATCTCTGATAGGCATTCATGCACTGTAGTCTGTACAGTAAATTCCAGAGTAGTACTTGTAGAACGCAATGCCATTGTTTTCCTTTCTTTTTGTGCTCTTTGTGGGACACTTAATTTTAGCTAGACAAAACAAAATAAGCTGCTCTGCGCTTCTGCCACAGTTTGATAAGAACACTACTTTATTATATAAAAAGCTTCCTTGCTAAAGTTCTTTGAGAGGAGCATGTCCATGCTCGGATTATGACGGAACTACTGCAAATTGTGACTGAGATGCACCCCTGCAGACTCCGACCTCCATTCTTCTAGATAACTTGTGCACTTTGACTGGCTGCCTGACACCTAAGACCAAGGTGATTGGGTTAGGCTATCTCAATTGATCTGGTAGAATGGTGCTCCTGCTATTCTCTCTTTAGTATAGGATTGACCAAACATTAGCAACAATTAACACCGTGGAATTGGTAATATTGTTTACCATTCTTATAATGCTGATTACAGTAACATGTCTCATCTTTCTAATAATCTCAGCTCATGCTTTCTTTGCAAGAATTCAATTATTTCAATAAATGTTTGAAAATACATTGTTGTAGCTTTCATGTGTTTAATGTGGGCATCCAAGAGCGACCAAATGAAAGGGTTAGATCTGTTTCCATGGAATCCTTGAGAATCAGTGTCATGTTTGAGGTTGCCAATAACTTCTGTTGCCTTTGTTGGTTTAGGTGTTGGTTGTGGTACTGTGAGCTTGCCTACACCCACCAACACTTACTGATAGCATATGTGGACCAAATCTCTATATTGTGAAGTTTGTGTTGGTCTAATACAGAGTCTTGCTATATTTTTAGGAACCGTATAACATGGTACCATCAACATTTTAGATCAGGTACCTATTTAATGGGTCTCCTGAGTGGTTTCCTCGTGTGGGCCCAAGGCTTCGTTTTCACCTCTACAAGGCGACATCTGTGGTGACAAGGAATTATCCTACTCAGGAAGCACCTATTCATGTCTGAAGGTTGTTCAAGCTGAAAACATTCAAAAGGACCACCCCATGGTAGTGTTACCTTTCTTTTAATTCCATTCAGTACATATAACAGTGTTTTTTCCTGTAAATTGGTGACAGGCAGTAATTGTTCAATTAACTGCATATGGACTGTCCAATGGCGGGAGAGGTGACTGTGACTGAGGCAAACAAAGCTTATAAATGCAAAGTTTACTATTCCTGGGTCAACTTTATCATACATAAATTGAGGTAGCATGTCGGCTACACATAGACAGTACAAATATTTAGAAATACCATTAACATACCGGGGACATTCAAATTTGTTCTAATTCACCCCTCACACACTCCAAGATTAAAGACAGGGTCCTTTAAGAAATGGCCAGCAACCTGGCCAGCTACCTGGCCAGCCTTAGCTGGCAACACACCATTTCCAAATACAGGAGCATTAAATAATCGTAAAATGTTTGGTCTCTATACTCAGTCTGTATTGATGTCTAATGCAGTTTGTTATTTGTACAATACCAACTGCCCCAGCAAGGGCTATTCAAGCAGGGCAGCCACAGTTAGCTATGTCTGTCATTAGTACAGCTACCATTAATGCCATTATGGGTAATGTACCCACCAAATGGGAGGAAATTCTATTTGTACTAGCATAAAAAATAAACCAGTTTGAAGCAGTTTCTTCATATGGGGCCTGAACATAAATTTAGAATTCTCACCATGTGTCTTCCACTTGATATGGTTCCCCCAATTAAAATTGTGCAAAATGGGATATTGTCTTTACTGCCATATATACCATAACACAGAGCATCCCATCAATTGTTGATTTGCCTGAAGTGCTTTAGCAAATTCAAAATGATTACTGGGCAGTCCCTATTCTGGATTTGGGGATGAAATTAAGTGGCAACTTTGCCACAGTATCCTCAATAAAAGGGAGGCTGAATCATTGGCAATTTGCCAGCGGCTAGCAGCAGTTCCTGCTGTGAATCCGGAACACGAGTTACCAAAAATTATTTCTGAGACCTATGCTACTATAGATTGTAATGCTTTGGGAACCAGAACTGGTAAGCCACAACTTAAAATGAAATCTGATACAGACACCACCAAGCAGACACTTGAGTCTTTTACAAAACGCTAGAATACAAATTATACAAAAGAGAAACAGAAAACACAGAGTGGATCTCCACAACAGGAGTCCTTGTGAAAACGCTATAAATGAAGTAAATGTGATATATATAAACAGCCTGATGTGTAACAGTATTCTGTTACACGTTCTTCTCATTCGTTTCAGGACTTTTCAGACAGAAAGTCAGGGAGAGGGGGACGAGGCAATCAAAGACAGGAGGAGTATGTGAAACAGAAAAAGGATTCACATCACTCCTCGATGTCATCATAATAAAGGATGAAGCACTTCCACAGCAAAAACAACACTTTATAAAGAAATAACTGGCAGGAATATCTGCTAAATATGCCACCAATATTTAGGATGCTTCTCCTGAACAAGACGTGGGTGAAAATACTGCTACACACTGCAGCAAAGGTCCCAATAGTTTACCAGACTCTTCAAGAGTTTCTGGTGGGGAGACCGACTAATGACAATATTCAAGTTGAAACTCCATTTCAGCAGTGTGGCATTCCTGAGAGATTTTATGATTTGGACATCCAAATCAAGGGTGATATACCACATACTATTAAAGTAATATTCTGTCAGAACTCATCTATTGCTTATAACTTTCTCTTTGTTGAGGTGGATTGGCCACCTGAGTTTGTGATAAAAGTTCCACAAGAGGAGGAGGTAATAATACCATCCTTTTACGTTCTTGTTCCTGAGAAAGGTAAAGAAGCGTATAGCACAGAATGGGCTCTTGCACAAGACCCTGTATAATATCACAATCAAGCAGGCTGGGATAAGGACTCACCTTATCATATGATACCCATAATGTCCAGCCCACAAGTGCAACCACAATACCCTATAAAACATGAAGCTAAATGCCCTGTAGGGATATTTTATCACAATTAGAATATAAGGGTGTGATTGAGCCTTGCATCTCTCCTTTGAATAATCCTTTCTTTCCTGTAGCCAAACCGGATCATTCTTATTCTATAGTCTTAAACTTTAGACATTTAAACAGTCATACATGCACTTTTGCAATACAAAATTCCCACAGCACAGGTTTAATGAACAACATTGTTCAAAAAAATATAAAACTACATTGGACATTTCCATTGGCTTTTTCTGTCAAAGTATAGCGCCTGAAAGCAGCGATTTGACAGTGTTTACCACTTTAGGAATGCAGAAAAAATATGTAGGTTCCCACAGGGGTATAGGAATAGTCTGGGTATGTTTGATCCCCATGTAATATCAATTTTATAGGATGATTTACCTTAGACATGACTATTTATACAAATACTTGACCAGAGTGGATCGCATAATTTTGGCTTGGTTGAACATGGCTATAAATTAAATTGAAAAAAAAAACTTTGATTGTTTTTTTAGTGTCCTAATTTTAGATAGGAATTATCAAATGAAGGCAGAAACCTTGACCCAGAGTAGTGTGGTCTCTTCCAATCACCAAATACATTAAAAAAGCTACAATCACTTTTAGTTTTCTGAAATTTGGTGGAACATACATACCAAATGATGCACACTGGGATAAACAGTTGTAAGATTTAATTTGTCCTGATCTATAGAATAAATTCAGACTGCAGTTCAAATAGCTGTTCGAAAGGAGCGTCCATTGGCTCAGGGGAAACAAATAATTGTGGTTTCTCAAATTTCAGCTTTAGAGGCTGTCACAAAGGTAAGCATTCACAATGCCAAAGCCATACATCCACGATGGATCCGGAGATCCATTTCCTTGATAGCTACTGATGTAGATTACGTTTTTGACCCTACACTAAGAATACAGGATGAACAAGAATACCCCATGTCCAATGAATGTTTGCCCCTAAATCAGTATATACTGAAGGCTCAGCAGAGCCACCTGTTTGTACTAAGCATAAGTAGTTGGCAGCATGTGTTGCAGTGAAGGGTGTCATGAAAGATGGTGAATTTGAGGCACAAAAGCCATAAACCAAAACTTTGGGTGACTGTACCGCTCGGCTGGCAGAATTGAAAGCTTTGGTTCTGGCACTGCAGAATACGGATACAGAATTCCCAACACTTATTGTGTGTGATTCCTATTACTACGTCCAGTACTATAATGATAATTTACATTATTGATGCTTGAATGGATTCAGAGACTCTAAAGGAACATTATCAAGTATAGGTTGCTTTGGGGAAAGAGGCAGCTTTTAAAGATGCTCTGCCACGAACTCATGTCATTCTCAGATTGAGCCATCAATGTGTTGGAATTCAAGTTGTTAGGAATTCATTGGCTGATGAAGCTGCCAAAGGCGTGGTTCAAACAGTCGTGGACGGCGTGATTACATATGAGAATAGATTATGACCTTATGGCTGCAGTCACTGATTCGGCTAGTGGCACACACCTAGCTAAACATTATCGAGCAAAGTACTTCTGTCTGTTGTGTGCCTAAAACATTCCTTCTGCCCACATTCCAGGGGTGGGTGATTGAGTGATACCCAACCAGGGCCACAGGTTATAGCTCATTATTGCTGCACATGAGGGATTAGCATCTGCCCATGCTAGTGTGGCAGCCACAGTTTCCTTATTACAGAAACACTACTGGTGGCAGGGTCTTTATAAACAGAATAAACAATATGTCCTTTGCTGTGACTTTTCCTACAAATTAAATGTTCCACTGTTGCCCACTCACCACAGACACTCCTTCTAGTTTCAAATAAGCCAATACAATTTGTCTACTTGGATCATTGTGAACCATCTATTCTGATGGTGCATTTAATTGTATTGGCTGTTGATTCATGTTCTAGATTTCTATGGGTATGGCCACAGTGATCGACTGGCGCTTAAACTGTTATGAAAGATTTGGGGTCTTTATCAGTACATATGCAGGATTAACATTCCACTCGGACCATGGACCGGCTTTTGCCTCTAAGTCTTACCAGGATGCTATTGGAACCCAGGGTGTGGCTGTGCCTTAATCCTCTCCCTATCATCCCCATGGAAATTTGACAGTGGAGCTGAAAAACCATGACTTAAAGCAGTCCTTAACAGTTAGAGTATTAGGTTCAGGCCGTAGTTGGACCCATCACCTGTATGGAGTCCAGAGAGCTTTCAATTACCCACATAGAAGATCTTTGGGTAGTAGGACCCTCTATGAGGTCCTCTTTGGGGTCCAGGAGTATGTTCCAGATTCTGATAACCCTGACACAGTGGCAGCTGATGCGCACTTTAACATCAATGAATGCTTCGCTGTCTTACTAGAAATACAAGACTTCCGAGATGAGCGCTTAAATGTGAATTCTAAACATTCTGTCACTGATGAAGTGAAGAAGCAACCAGCAACTTCTGGCTGAATCCCTAAAGTTGGGGATCAGGCCCAGGAAATTATTACAGACAAAAAATAATTTGAGCCTTCCTACTGTGCTCCGGTGCCTGTACATGCTGTTCAAGGTACTCACACAGTGATTTTGGCACTCCTTGCTGGTTGTAAACAGAAACAACAAGTTTCCATTGATTTGGTCAAGCTCCATCATGTGACCAGTACTAAACAGTAGTCCAGAAGGGTATATTTTCTCCTCTCCCTACCGTGCAAGAAAGCCCTTGACATAAACTAAGCAGTCCTAATTTAACTACTCCCTGGCTAGGGAATTCTGATGCTAAACCTGCACACATGCCTGTTTCTACGGCAGCGCCAAATTACTAAAATATATATTATCAACTGCTTTTGGAGATACCAGCATGCTCTCCTTTGCCTAATGTGATTCCTGTTTTTCTACAGACTCCCTCTGGTTACTTTGCCAACATTGATCATTTTTCTTCACATTCTTCACATACTTCTTTGCATACTGCATGCACACTGTTCTCTTGGTTTAAACAGACTTATTTGATTCCTCCATGGCGCTACCTTTGAATATTCCTTTCCTTGGTTCTTCTCTTCATCTGAATTGGATTTGTTACAGTGTTTTTTCTGTTGTTAAATGGACACTATCTCCCAGAATGTTCTTCTCCAGAACTGGCAGTTAAAGTACTTACTCCCCATTCTCCTCACATAGGTCTGAAGAGATGTGTCCCTTGTCAACATTACTGCCTTTCTTTTCCAGGATGGTATTGTTTTGGATAAGGTCCCATATGGCATTTTTTTGTCCCACAGAAACACTGCAAACTCCATATGTTTTTAAAATGTCTATGGACGATTTCGTTTCACCAGGTTCCATCTCTGATGAATGGGATGTTGTGATTGTTTCAATCATGTTATCTGAATTAGAATATTAAGTGGTAGTAAAAAATTAGGCTGTGTTTTGGAATTCTCCAAACTATGATGACATGTTTTGCTTCACTTGCTACTGGGTTTATTAGACAGGGCTGCTGAAAGCCTGGCCCACTCATGCTCCTGATAGTTTGACTGTCTTCCTTTATGTTTTCTTTCTTAATCAAATGGAATCAGCGAGTTAGGCAATGTATCAACTATTTTCTACGGCAGAAACTGAGGTGGATTGCACAGCACCTTTCAGGGCTGAGAACATTTTGTGTCTACTCAATTGAATTGGTTCCATATTTCTTAATGGCAGGGGATATGCATTCTCCATGTTCTGGCTAATCCTGATGCCACGGTTTTCCAAACACTATTTTGTGTGTATACTCTTGTGCAGCATGCTTGCATAACTGGTAGGTTTTCTTTTGCTGCAATTCACATGGCGTATGGAGGCTGATTGCAAGATCTTATACATGTCAGCCCTGGGACTACCACCGGAAGCCTCAATCTGTTAGTGCGTTTGAATGTGAAATGTTTACTCTTTGTTGTATATCAGAGTACCATAGTGTTTTGTTTTGCTTAGTGAGGGTGGCCGGGTCCATGCCCGGCTCCTGCATGCTGATTGATTTCGCCTCAGGCTGGGGCTTAAGGTCCTCAGGGATTGTGTTATGGGTTTTGAAATCAGTCTTGGTGGTTTTTACTTCCTTAAGTCCTGCACAATTTTGGGCTATAGGTTTATGCTTGTATGCATGCATCTATGATTGTTGTCAGTTCCTCTTGAACAGTCCATTCTGTTTGTCATTCTGTGGTTGCTAGTGTAGTAGGACTTGGCCCTTTCTGCAGGGTTTGCTCCAAACGTTTGCCTTCTCTCATCCTATTTTTGCTTAATTTGTTTTATGTTGGCTTTAGGACTCTGAGAACTTTACCACTGCTAACCAGTACTAAAGTGCTTGTGCTCTCTCCTTAAAAAATGGTGGAACTGGCTTTACCCAATTGGTATATTTAATTTAGTTGTAAGTCCCTAGTAAAGTGCCAATACCTGTGCTCAGGGCCTGTAAATTATATGTTACTACTGGTTGTGCCACTCACTTAGGTGACACTGTGAACATGTCTCAGGCCTGCCGTTGTAGCCTGTGTGTGGGCAGTTTAAAACTGTCTGTAGAAGTTGGTCTCTCACAATAAATGGATCCAGGCCAAGGTAGTTGAAGTGAGTAGGCTTTATTCAGGTAAGAAGAAGAGTTGAGACTCCATCCAGCAGCTAATCAGGCGTAACTGCTCCCACAGTTCAAACAGTGCTAGGCCACCTTCACCACATTCCAGAACTGGCAATCTGTGGCTTACAAAGAAGGTGCAGAACCCCACACTGTCATTTCGACCTGGCAAAATGAATCTTTTGCCAGGCCTAAACCTTCCTTTTTAATACATATAAGTAACCTCTAGGGTAGGCCCTGGGTAGCCCAGAGGGCAAAGTGCAATGTATTGAAAAAGTAGGACATGTACGTTTAAACTTTACATGTCCTGGTAGTGTAAAACTCTTACATTTGTTTTTCACTACTGCAAGGCCTTCCTCTCCCATAGGATAACATTGTCCTGTCTCCACACAAAAAGGCTGCATACCCGATGTAGTTAATCTGGAGCCAGGGCCAGGAAGGCAGGGAATCTGTGCACCTCACAACACACCTCTAGAAGCTTCTCCTCACTTTAAAGGCACAACTGTGTATAATTACTGGATCTCAGACACCAACTCGTCAGTACACTTCTGGACTTGTGGATACTCTGCCAGGAAGAGGACCGCTGTGATGCTACAGGACTGGCAATCTGCTGGACTGCTGCTCTCAAGGAACTGCTGCCCTGTTGTGCTGACCAGCTACGTGCTGCCATCTTGCTTGGGGAAGGTGAACTGGACCTGCAACTTTATCTTGACCCCAGGACAACAAAGTGACTCCAAGGGTTAGTTTGCTGGCCTCCTGATCTGATCCTCAGGGACATAAAAGGCTCCCAAAATCCCGTACCAGCCCCTGGACTCAGCTGGTGTGAGTTCCTGACCCTCAGTGGTGGCTCCCAGGTCCTGGACCCTTGGTGTGGCTCACTTGTACTGAAATCAAGCTTTTGGGAGCTTCACGGCCACAAATTGGCCTGGTCCTACCGAGAACACGCCGTTCACACCACAAATCAGAGCGATGCTCCATAATGCTTGACTCATTGCACTGCAGCATTAACCAATCAATGATGACCACCATGACGAAGTTCCAGCAATGCCCACCTGCGACACCAGATGGCTCCTTGCACTTCACCAACAGCCTCCGCAATGCTTTCCTTGCTCCTTGTGGCCATCTTCTACATAAACTGGATTGTTGGCGTGAACATGAGAAGGTAAACTTCCTCAGGTATAACCTGGTGGCTGTATCTGACCTGTGATCCATCGTGGTCATCCTAAACCTTTTACTTTGACCCGGTCCAATCCAACCAGATAGCCGCTGAGAGCGCTTTTTGCATTTAGGCACTATTCTACACTCCATTCTTTAAAAATGTATACCTCCAGTTTTACTGGTTGAAAATGTGTCCTTTTGGTCTTGTTTTGTTATAAAAGTTTGCTCTATTTTCTAATCTGGTGTGGGATCCTTTTAGTGTGGTGTTTTCCCTACTTTACTCTTTGAAGTGTTGCACAAATATTTTACACATTGCCTCTAAGTTAAACATGATAGCCCTGTGCAAAGCTACCAGTGGGTTGAGCATAGGATAATTTGAGGTTTGTGTCTGCCTTATCCTGATTGTGGGTGATGCTTGACCATGGCCCACACCCCTGTCAACCAGTTACCCAATTTCTCACAGTAGTCAACTATGTTTGGATTCCTGTTGTTGCCAGTGAGGCAGTCAAAATGTTTGGGGTTTTCCTCTGGCAAGATGTTTTATTTACTTGAAGAACCAACTTGTGGTGGTCATGCGGAGGCCAATTACAACTCGGTTGCACTGTTTTCGGTATTAGTCTAGGGGACTGACTCCCCTCTTTCTTAGGGTTAGGGGTCAGGCCATTAAGGTTTTCTTCATTGAAAAGGGGGTATAACTTCTCCATGTTAATTCCTGTAATTGATTTTGACTGTCTTTTCCTACCCTTACGCTGCTTCTTTCTCTTGCTCAATCATAGGCCGACTTTTTCAGTAAATAGACTTGTAACATTCAGATAGGTTCACTGGTTGATTCCATGAGTAGCTTCCTGGCTTTTTATTGCAATGACCATGATTTGTTTACACATTGTGCTGTATGTTACTCCATCAGCTTCATTATTCTGTAGATATGTTTATTTCTTACTAAGCTTACAAGGATAAACCCACGTTCAGTTGATATCTCTATGCTTTTATCATTGATCTGATTTGACGTTGCGTTACTGAGTTTAAGTTCTTTCTGTGCCCTTGCTCCGTGGACTTTTGCCATAACCATATTTGTTAACGGGACTATGATTCTGGACATACAAGATTTTCACTCATGTTTATGACATGAACGACTTTCTCTTCTTTGTTTGATTCTGTTGTGATTCTCATAGGTTTAGTCCTGCTCAGTTTTACTTCCTCGAGGATACCATTTACGATTGCTGGTAGAGTTGTTAGTTTATCCAAAATGGGAGCACAAGTGCATGGGGCTTCATGATTTTGGCATGCCTCCACCTGATCTCTCATGATAAGTACATTAAATTATCCTAATTATTCGTCTATCCCTGTCACATGGAGGGGCAATGTGTTGATTAGATTGACTTGGATATCCGGGGCCTCTTTAATGAGAAGTATTGCATCGCTGCAACACTTCTCAGTGCTCCCTCCTTGCGACACGATGGATGCTTTATATTTACTTGTTGACGCATCATGTTGCAAGGAATGAAACATATGTCAGTATTACTGACGTATCTATCAGTGTACTAATGACGCATTGCTGGATTGTATCACAAAAGTTACACACCTCCGGCAATGTGTCCTTTCACATGGGGCAAGCCCCATGGGAAAGGGCTGTATCAGTCTTATGCCTGCTGTGAGGCAGCCTTAAGATTTTGACGCAGTAGCGTTCTAGAAGTGGTGCAGTTAGATCTTACAGATTTTACTGTGACACTTCTATGAGGCTTTATGCTGGGTAATGCCCACCCTGTATATATTATACCTGACGCAAGTATAATGTAGCACAGGGATTTACAAAGTGATGCATGTGCTTAGATGCGTCACTTTGTAAATAGTGTCGCAAGGCCTCATAAATAAGGCCCCAGTTTGTCTGAGTGACAGTTCCTTGCCACGACTGTGGCCTGCATTGTATCTAAGAGAGATTGCCAGCTGGAGCTCAGATATGGCTGGGTAGCATGTGCTGAGGCCTTATCAACTGCTTGAATGTCACATAATTCTGAGAGAGCTTTATCCGGTGAGGAGTGCCACAACTTTCTGTGGGTGGCCAGGCCATTATCCATCATGCTCAGGCAGTTCTACAATATGGCATTCGTGGACTCCATGCCCAGTAGTATAATGCTTAAAGGGGCTTGGTGTTGTTAGGGTCTCTTCAACTTCACCTTTCACCTCTCTTTGAGTTGTTAGACTCTTATTGAGACTCGCAATTTCCTAATTAATGGACCATGCAGGAGACTGCATTATCAAGGCTGGTGTTTTTTGCCTGAGTGCTTTTGTGGTGCCAATGGGCGAAGCAGTGGGGCTCTTGTAAATAAAGGGACCCCCTCACGATTAATTAAGGTCTAGGAGCTTGAGGGGAAAGTAAACAGTAATATGCAAAAAAACTCCTCTATGACCTATATTCCTTTTATTCAAAATTTGATTAATACATGGGCTGATCAACAATTATAAGCCTAAATGCTACGCATGTTAAATCATATTCACAAAGACTTTTTGTTTTTTTTATAAAAATATATTCTTTTTATTCATTTCACAATGTCATTTTTGTAGTACATCAATCTTCATTATTTTCTAGCATGTGAATAATCATTTTCTATTCAAATAAACATAAACAACAATTTTTGGGAAATTGTACAAAATCTGTAAGACCTCAGACAACCTACTCAGCAATTGACCAATCAATGTTCAGAACCACACTCACAACTCAAATACACTCTCATTCATACTATACACTTATACTTTGTTGGTATAGGGAGTATCAGAATGACAAGACATCTCCAGTAATAGGTATGGATGGAAATAACCTAGATAGGTCAGGGCGCACGTGGTCTACGCGCGTTTCGGTGGGATTACAGGAAGGAAACCACCTTCATCAGGACCTCCCCCAACTAAGGTACAGTATCGTTGGATTTATACCGAGTAAGGAGACCTAAAAACATGACAAACAAATATATATTATTTTATATTCAGCCCATGTTTGATGCAATAATCATTTTCAAAGACCAATGATGAGTGGTGTATTAAACCCAATAGGTTGTATTACCCTAAGATAAAAGGAAAGACAACCCCAATATGTGCACTCTAATTCCTAATGCAAGTGATCAGCATTTATGTAGAACAAGAAATAGTATAGGCCCAAATGTACCCAGTGGTGACCATCCATATGTTGAAGAAAGGATGGCTGTGAGTATGATATATACAGTGCATATAGAAAAATTAAAACTTGTACGATCTTTGATCTATACCAAGATGTTCTCAGTTTCTATCCCTTACTGTTAGAGAACAGGTAGAAATTTCATTCTTCAGATTTCTACTGGAGCAATAGGGCACATGGCTTCTATTGTGATCGAGGCAAATGCAAATTCTGAGAAAAAACGAACAATGGAATCAGTCGATATGATGTCTGCTTATTTCGAAGGTCGGTTTAATATGTGACCCTTCTGGAAAAAGGGAAGCCAAATAATAATGGTGGTAATACCTGATAGGTACGCTAGACTAGATTCCACTAATCTGACGCGGTGTCAAGAAGAGAGACGACAATATACTGTACATCATGGCATTCTAAAGACATAAGGTAGAAGAAAAAAGCTATTTAAAACAAGTGCATTGTGTGTTGTCCTTTAAAATGTTTTTTGCACTAGGCACTGCTCTATTATACAATGGTATTGATGCAACTATTAAAGTTGTCACATACTCACTACATGTCGGCTGAGTCCTAGGATGTGACGACCGGAAAACTGTTCCTTATACAGATTTTGAGGGGTGTGCAGCAATAGCTGATATTTCTTGGAAGTGCGCAGGAAAAAACCTCCTGGGGAAGGAACATATGGTAGCAAAATTGGCAAGAGTGTATTGAAGCACTAAAGGGATGAATACCGATATTAGTCCATCATTGTAATTACACTGGAAACTGCAAAAAGCAGTTTGTTGTACATTTTTGGTCTTGCCCCTCGTCCAATATTTATATAGAAAAGACCGACACAATACGGTTAGAATAGAACTACCTAGTTTATACAAGCAATAATAATGCATGTTGTGATGTATATTCTAGCTTAAATGCTACATGGACAATTGATTGGTGAACTAAGGAATGATGTACGTTTAATGCATTTTGAAGATGTCGCAAATATGCGCTTATGAGCTCCATTAACATGCGGGTGCAGTGCGTGTATAACCGCCTATGCTACACATAAGTATCAGTGTATCACAATTTGATAGCTCTTTAGAAAAATAGGTTCATGCCCTGCCATAGTAATATGTACCAGCATCTCAAAAGATGACACAAGATAGCAAAAGTTTTTACAACTGGGACTTCATATATACGAGGCTTTATGCCCAATGCTAGAATCACATTGCGTGGTGGTATCTGTTAAAGATGAAGCAACGTTCTAAAGATTTAATATGACGGAAAAACAAGGGAAATGCTCTGCCCAGTGTGCTAATTATTGAAATGACTCCAGAGTTAATTTAACGTAAGGGGTTTACTAGACATGGGAAGAACCGCTACTACGTAGTCTAATACTATATTGCTCACCCTTTTCCTCGGTCGATTCTTCTGTTGTGGATCAGCAACCGTTTCGTCAGGGTCAACAACGTCTCTCGCCGCGTCTCGAAGAGTCCGTAATTCAGGTGTTGGAATCCGCGCTTTCACGAGGGGTAAGACCAAAAATGTACAACAAAAATGTACAACAAACTGCTTTTTGCAGTTTCCAGTGTAATTACAATGATGGACTAATATCGGTATTCATCCCTTTAGTGCTTCAATACACTCTTGCCAATTTTGCTACCATATGTTCCTTCCCCAGGAGGTTTTTTCCTGCGCACTTCCAAGAAATATCAGCTATTGCTGCACACCCCTCAAAATCTGTATAAGGAACAGTTTTCCGGTCGTCACATCCTAGGACTCAGCCGACATGTAGTGAGTATGTGACAACTTTAATAGTTGCATCAATACCATTGTATAATAGAGCAGTGCCTAGTGCAAAAAACATTTTAAAGGACAACACACAATGCACTTGTTTTAAATAGCTTTTTTCTTCTACCTTATGTCTTTAGAATGCCATGATGTACAGTATATTGTCGTCTCTCTACTTGACACCGCGTCAGATTAGTGGAATCTAGTCTAGCGTACCTATCAGGTATTACCACCATTATTATTTGGCTTCCCTTTTTCCAGAAGGGTCACATATTAAACCGACCTTCGAAATAAGCAGACATCATATCGACTGATTCCATTGTTTGTTTTTTCTCAGAATTTGCGTTTGCCTCGATCACAATAGAAGCCACGTGCCCTATTGCTCCAGTAGAAATCTGAAGAATGACATTTCTACCTGTTCTCTAACAGTAAGGGATAGAAACTGAGAACATCTTGGTATAGATCATAGATCGTACAAGTTTTAATTTTTCTATATGCACTGTATATATCATACTCACAGCCATCCTTTCTTCAACATATGGATGGTCACCACTGGGTACATTTGGGGCTTACTATTTCTTGTTCTACATAAATGCTGATCACTTGCATTAGGAATTAGAGTGCACATATTGGGGTTGTCTTTCCTTTTATCTTAGGGTAATACAACTTATTGGGTTTAATACACCACTCATCATTGGTCTTTGAAAATGATTATTGCATCAAACATGGGCTGAATATAAAATAATATATATTTGTTTGTCATGTTTTTAGTTCTCCCTACTCGGTATAAATCCAACGACACTGTACCTTAGTTGGGCGAGGTCCTGATGAAGGTGGTTTCCTTCCTGTAATCCCACCGAAACGCGCGTAGACCACGTGCGCCCTGACCTATCTAGGTTATTTCCATCCATACCTATTACTGGAGATGTCTTGTCATTCTGATACTCCCTATACCAACAAAGTATAAGTGTATAGTATGAATGAGAGTGTATTTGAGTTGTGAGTGTGGTTCTGAACATTGATTGGTCAATTGCTGAGTAGGTTGTCTGAGGTCTTACAGATTTTGTACAATTTCCAAAAAATTGTTGTTTATGTTTATTTGAATAGAAGATTATTATTCACATGCTAGAAAATAATGAAGATTGATGTACTACAAAAATGACATTGTGAAATGAATAAAAAGAATATATTTTTACAAAAAAAACAAAAAGTCTTTGTGAATATGATTTAACATGCGTAGCATTTAGGCTTATAATTGTTGATCAGCCCATGTATTAATCAAATTTTGAATAAAAGGAATATAGGTCATAGAGGAGTTTTTTTGCATATTACCGAAGCAGTGGGGCTTGCTTGGGCTAATTTCCATGCATTCGCTTCTTCCTTGTCACTAAATCCTGACTCCTTTCTCAGGGTAGTTAAAAGTATGCAGTGACTGATCGTTAACCTTGTCATTTTCATTTCTGGGGCTAATTACGAGGGTGGGGTCAGTGAATTAAAAACGTAAAGATCCTTGGCGCACTCGTAGTAGAAGTCATTTCCAGAGGACATGTCTTTGGGCGCGGTTCCTGTGCATATGCATATAAGTGCGCTCTAATTTCCTGCACTTATTTCCTGCTATAGATATTGACCAAATGATTCCAGGTCGCATCTCTTAGAGCGTAGGGGGTCTTAACTGTGCTAGTTTGTTGCAAGTCTTTGACCAGCTTGATAACTTTTAAGCACTTTTAATGCTTTAGTTTTTTATGCAATTTAGGCTGAATTACTCTGCGTATAGTGTTATGGATGCTACACATTAAATCCAGATTTTTTGTACCTGGGGCATTCCTGGGGAATGAAAGTTTCAGCAATATTCCTCAGTACACTCCTCAATGACTCCTGGTGTGATGTGAATGAGCTGTGGTAGCCAGTTCGAGCCTCTAAATCACTATTCTTGTGCCACTGCTCGCAATGCCAGCCTGCTGTCATCCTGCCACCAACTTTTCACTGACCTCCTATCTCCTGCCATTGGGCCACCAGAAAGGCTTAGTAAGAGGCTGGCTTTTGAACATGGAAGTGGCCAGCAGTGAGCCAGTAATGAGCGAAGACAGGAACATGAGGTGGAGATCAGCGAGTCCTCTGCCCCAGGAGGTCCAAGAGGCAGTCTACCAGAGAGATGGTAGAATCATTGTGAGAGGGAAGTTGTGGAAACAGGAAGGCCAGTAAGCAGGCAGCACTTTGTATGAGAGCAAGCTGCACCGGCCTAAGGCCGACCACCTTTGCTCCCTTGCATGGTGTTGTCTGGCTACTAGCACATCAGCGGCTTGGGCGCTATCTTTGCCTCCTCCTGCTTGCCTCCTCCCACCTGACTACCACCATAGTCAGGCCTGCTGCTGCCGCACACGACTTGTCGATCGTGGTTGTGGAGCACCAATTTGCAATTCATGGCACCCTCGCTGCTGCAGTACTCAGCCCACATGCCTCTTTGAACTTACTCAGATCATCTAGCATCAGCAGAGCAGAGCAGAGGGCGGAGTCGCTCAGAGCTGCTTGGTGTACACAGAGTATACAAAGTGCGTGGTGGTATGCTGGAGTCAAAAGTAGGGCCTCCAAATGACAGTTGGTACCCCAAGGCACCACATTTGTCAATTTCATCCCCCACTACATAATTAGATGCCAGGATGGTAATGCTCCTTTCTCCAGTGGACACTGTGTTGTCGCTGCTACCATTACCATTACTGCTGGACTCTGGGAGATTCCTGGCCTTCAAGTCCAGTTCCTTCAGGCTCACCTCTTGAGCAAGCAAGAGTTTCTTTTCATCCAAGACTTTTTTAGACTCAGACTTTTTGTCCTCAAGTAGCAGTCTTCTTTCCTCGAAAGATAGCCTTTTCTGATCTGCAGCTGTTTTCTTGAGCAGCCAGTTTCAGTTTGGCGAGCTTCCTCTTGAGCTTTCTCTCAGCTCTCCTGACCTTTAGCTCCTCAGGGGACAGGTTTTAGAAGAACACACTGCTCCCTGTCATGGCAGGGGATCTCTCTCATGTGCACAAGTTGTCCTCCTCCTGCTACAGATCTGGGCCTGTGGCCAGGACACTTCCTCATCCTCAGAGTCATCTACCTCCATCATCCACCTCTGTTGCAGCTTCTATCCTGCAGACCTCCTGAAAGTTTCTGAGACCTTTTTGAAAGTCCACCTTTGTGGCCTTCTTCCCCAGGGTCAGCCCTCTCTTCTCACAGAGCTTCTTCAACTCTGCCACCTTTAAAGTATAAATTGTGCTGTGCTCCTACTTCATCTTTGCAAGCAAGAGTCAAAGATGCACATATGAGAGGCTGGAGTTAATTTTCAAAAAAGGAAAAAAATACAGCCAACCAAGGAGAATTAAAAAAAAATCAGGCCTGATGTTAGATTATTTATAAGGGATTCTTGGTTTTCCACAATTCACCGAGGGCCACTGCACAAACACAAGTACTGGATACCACCAATAAACATCAATTCATTCATTGAATGGGGTAGAAACATTCTCAGTCCTTGCAGGGTGAACCACAAAATATTGAAATTAACCTGTGCTTGCACTTTTGTGGAGCTTGGCACAAAAGTCGTCAGCCTAAACTTAGAGGCATTGTTAAAAAGTATTTTTGCAGCACACAAACAGTAATAAAGTGAAAACAAATCAAAAGGAAAACCCCAAACCAATTTAGAAACATGGAATACATTTTAATAAATAAAATGATACCTGAATAACAAAAATCGGACCAGAACAACTGGAGAAATTGAATTTAAAATTGTAGGTAAAAATAGTGCCAAAGCTGCAAAGCACCAGCTGAGGATATCTGGCCGCTCTGGACCAGGACAAACTCATAAATTCAGTCTGCTGAAATGGATGGCAGGCCTTGCCCTGGACAGAGTTCAATCCGCTGGGAGTTGTATCCTATGTCCTTGGTTTGAGTTCTGCATGGCAGTGAGTTGCAAGGCTTTGTGATGTTCTGTTCAGTTCCAAAGAGGCTTTCAGCTTTGTGTCACTCCGCGTTGGTTCCAATGAAGCCCTCAGCTAGGCGGTGAGGCTTTGTGAGGCTTGGCACCGCTCTGCATCTTTTCTGATGAAGTTTTCAGCTGGGTGGCAAGGCTTTGTGAGACTTCACAGTGCTCTGCGTTGGTTCTGCCAATGAAGCTCGGAGCTGTGTAGCAAGGCTTTGCATCAATCAGCAGAGTTTCAGATGAAGCTCTTAGCTGTGTGGCAATGCTTTGCAGGGTTTTGTGTCACTTCACACTGGATTTCAAGGAACCTTCAGTTAGGCAAGGAGGTGTTCTCTTTGATGCCAACCATAGGAGAAGGACCTTATTAACACCTTTTCAGCATCAGGACTTGCTCTAGTTGAGAGCAGCATCATGTATCAGGCAGGTTCAGTTTCAGCAAGTCAGCCGGGAGTTGCAGGGAGGCCTCTGAAGCTTGTTGTGTCCCTGTAGTTCACACTGGAGATCAGCCACCTTACCCTTGGAATCACTCTGGGTAGCCTAGGATGATGGCAAGCAGGTCCAATATGTCTTCTTAGACACCCTGGCAGTCTTTCAAGCAGCAGGGCTACCCTTCCGTGACATCCACAGGTTCAGGGATGTTCTGAAGAAGGGTCCTGAAGGTCCTATTTTTATACCTGGTGCCAGACTTTGTGTGGGGTAATAGTTCTAGAATGTTCTTCCCCTTACCCTGGTCAAAGCTTCAAGCTTTGTAGGTTGACAAAAGGATGGGAATGATCTGGTGTCTGGGCCTTTATGTGAGTCAGAGGCAAAAGCCTTTAAAGTGTAAATGGGGCATAGTCATAGGCATCCGCAGAATTCTTTTCGAAAGGGCGGGACACAGAGTATACAGCTGGGCAGCACAACACGCTTGCTGCAAAAATGCCTTGCATTCTCCCCTCATTACTGCATGCCTTGGGCTGGTCCCTGGCGCTCTATATTTGTGTGACTTATCTATTTTAGTATGGTGATGCCAACACCAGCACTAAAATGTACTATTCTTACCAAGGGTTGGATTGGGGACACAATTCGGCCCGGGCAGCCAAAAAAAAGTGGCCCACATTCGTAGATTGCAAACTTTGATCATACACTGCTTAGTTAGTTAATACAGCTAAATGATGACGAACATTTGCAGCAATAAAAGTATTTGAAAGCTTATAGAGCCTGTACCTAAATAGGAAATTAACATTCCAAGGAAACAAATATACTTTGGAAGCACAGAATTATCAAAAACTGAGGCTCTTCCTCACTGGGCTTCACGCACCCCCACCTCTCGATGCTCCAGTCCTCTCCCCTGCTGCAGGCCCCTGAAAAGTAAGTGCTAATGGCTTCCAATCCGCAGCTCCTTGAGGCCTCTGTCACACCGGGACGGAGGCAGGCACATCTCATGCTGTGACAGTCAGAGCAGCCTATTGTCAATCTGCTGCTGACATTAGCCCACTGGCCTGATTTCAGCTGCATGGGGTCATGTTTTGTCAAGGCCGTAACAGCCTTTCATGCTGTGCACCAGGGGCGGAGTCCAAAAAAACAGCTCACCAACTGGCCTCAGCCGGAGGCCCATTGTTCGATGCCTGATTTCCCACCTTACCAATCCGAGGCTGGTCTAACCCCTGTCTGATGCGTGGCATTTGGCAGGACTGCAAGTGAAAAACCCAGGGACAGGGGCAGGCCCCCCCCTTTCCCTCTGCAGATGCCCATGTGCATGGTAAAGCTCCACCCCAGTCATCCTGTCAGGAAGGCCCTTGTAGCCTCTTACCTGAGCCCTAGTACTTGCAAATGATCACACCACACAGGGAGCTTGGTATTACACGTCTTCATTCATCAGCATGTAACCATGAACTGGACATTCTATATTATGAATTCTATTGCCCAAACCCAAGCACTTACATCACTGTCTATAGACTCCATCAGGAACCAAAAGGGTCCTATCATCTCTAACTCACAAGACGCTACATCTCCTCCTTTATTAAATAAAAAGTACCAATAATACATATATATACATTATTACTCTTTAATAAGTCATTTTGGCACTCGATCTAATCACCCAGGTCTGGTCCGTGAGGCTGTGGAGATACCAGAGAATGGCCATGACTGGCATTGGTTATGGAGACATCGATACAAACTTTGGCCTCGCTGCACTCTCAGGTGGATAAGGCTTACTCCTGACATATGGAGTTGGCGAAGGTCGAAGCAAGTGCTTGAAACCTGAAGGGTCTGACTTAATAGACTTTCCCACAATGTTCAGATCCCAACATTGTTGGTTTGCATAGGTCTTTCTTTTGCGCTTGTGAGACTAATCAATGGTTCAAAGTTTATCAATGACAATAGATCTCTCATTGGTCCATTGTGGCACTTTGATGCCCATGGCCCTCCCAAATATTAAGGTGGTAGGATTTTTATCAGAGGTCAAACGCAGGGTAGACCTCTAGGCACGAAGCGGAGACTGAAGAACTGATTTGAATTCAAGCTTTTCCAGCGCAGTGTGCTGAAGAATAATCTTGAGGGTACTCATATATCTCTTGCTCAAACCATTCCCCTGTAGCCAGAGAGGGGTGCTTTTCTGATTTTTGTTTTTAAATAAGTGAGAAAGGCTTTAAATTCCCGGCTAGTGAAAGGTGGACCATTATCAGATTTCAAAATTGACAGAACATATCAAGTTGCAAAAATACTTACTAGTTTCTCGATTACTTTGTATTGGGTAGTTGACGACAGATCTTCCACCAGAGGAAATCGGGAATATTCATCAACAATAACTAGCAGATGATGTCCAATGTTCAATGCAACTAAAGAAATCAATTGCAATATTCTCCCATGTATGTTCTGGGAGATCAGACATGTTTAACGGATGTGGGGTTATCTTAGACAACAAACAATTGCATAAATGACAGGCCTTTAACTTTTTTTCAACTCTTTTACCAAGAAGGGGGAACCACACTCTGTCTTGTTAAGCTTGTTTTAGCACCAACCCCACGATATCCCTCATGGGCCAGTGCAATAACTTTGTTGGTTTGACAATTCTTGATCCTTGTAAGATGATGCCTTCTGGAGTGACTGAAAGTTCTACTTGCACATTTTTGAATTTCTGGTATTCAAGTTCATCATGAAGAGGTCAAGTATGTGTTCGCCACAACTGGGGTTCAATAATGTCTTTGAGTATAAGCAAATCCCTGTCAGTATTTGTGGCAGCAATGATTTGTTCTACCGATATGGCAGCAGGGTTACTTGACTTTACAATTAAGTTAATAATAGGCATCCACCATTTTAAAAATAGTGTCATGACACGCACAGCTCCTCCACTATCCTTTTTCAAACCTACCACTATGGTTGACACCCATGCTGTTGGAGCAGTGGATTGCACAATGATGTCATGCTTTAATAAGGTATCAAGTTCTTTCTCAACCGCCTCTTGCAAATGGAATGCATTTTGATGATGTTATTGAGCAACAGGACGAATGTCCTTATTTATATGAAGTTGCATTTCATGGTCCTAAGTCTTCCTAATTTAAAAACAAAGACGGTAACTTATTCACTGTCTGATGATAGGTACTGACATTGTAGTTTATAGCAATCAACCCCATGTCAGCAGCAGTACTGAAACTGAGTACACACACGCTTGATGAAATGCCTAGCAAGACATGAATTGGTGCTTGTACTTTTATATGTGTGTGTTTCACAGTAGCTATGAATGAACCTTCACTTTTCAGTGATGTCAAATCAATCCACGTATGCACTTTGGTTTTTGACGGCACTAAATGGTGAAATGGAGACAGTTCATTGTACTTCTCCAATGGCATAATGTTTATTAATGTGCCACTGTCTAGGATAAAAGGTATGGAGAACCCATTCACTTTCAGAGTGATCTTGGGACAGTGTCCAAATGAATTTTGTGTTTTCACTCGTTGCCCTGGATTTGACTGGCATTCTTCCTTCCAAGAAGCTAAAACCAAAAATGTCCACGTCGTCCCTCATGGTACTCACTGTTACTCTACAACTGTGACAAACCTTTAGGCGAAGAGTTTGATGACAGATGTCATCATTCAGTTTTCACCTGCCTCAACTATTGTCGCGTGACCTTGTGGGCGTGCTTAGAACGTTGCTTCTGGAACTTTCTTGCATCCATTTTGTTTTCTTGATGTGATACACTTGATCTTGCCTCCAATTTGTTTTCTCGATGTTACACACTTAGGGGCTGATTATGATGGCGGAAGGACTGCCACCGCAGGGCTGGCGGTGGTAACCGCCAGCCCTGCGGTGGCGGTCCTTCCGCCATCGAACGGATATTTCCCACTGCCAGATTAGGATGGCAGTGGGAACATGAATGCATCTGCAGCAAACGCATAGACCATCCGCCGGCAGCAATCGTCCTGATTGCTTGGCGGACGGTCCAGGAAGCCCAAAATGGTGAAAGGGCCTAGCAGGCACCATCCACCAGATTAGGATGCCAGCTTTAACCTGCCTTTCCATGGCGGCGATGCCGCCATGGAACGGCATACGGTGTTTGCCACGGGGCACGTTGTGGACCCGGGGCGTGGGGGGGTTGGTGGCTGCACTTGTGGGGTACCTATGGTACCCCCTACATTGCCATGTTCAAGGTGGCAGGCACCACACGGTGCCTACCACGTTGTGCATCGCAATGCACAACATGGTAGTTTCACATTGCCTACGGTGCTGCAGCCAGCCATTAGGATGCGCCCGCCAATGTGTCGGGCGCATCCTAATACAGCGGGTGGGACCAGCGCACCTATGGCGGATGGTCCCAGCTCCACAGGAATGGCGGGAGGACATAAGTGTGCCCGTCATCCTAATAGGCCCCTTAATCTTCTTTCCCCCGCTTTGCAGACTGTTTCAAAATGGTTCTCTTTCTCAACAGCCTTTGTACACCTCTCCAATGGTGGGACATCTACCCTCATGCAGAAAGGAAAACCCACATCAGAAACACAACATCTTTTTCTTTGGAAACATTACTTCATGGCCTTCTGCCTTGTGTTTCGATTTCTTCTCACACTCAGCACCGATTCATTCCGGGCCGTTCCAGCCTCCATGTTAGCTGCTTATCTGTCAGCTCTCCGTTCTGGCAGCCATGAGTACTCCCTCTAAGCTGAGTGTTTCTTTCAGTATTCGTCGTCTGAAAGAATCGGAGGGAAACATCAATTACTCTGAGACGCATAGCCTCTTCAAAGTTAAAGTCAATGAACTTGCAAACCTTTTTGAGCAAAACAAGTCTTTCTATAAACTCAATCACCTTTTCACCAGTTCTCTTCCTTTCCTGACTGAAAATGTACCTTTCATATTTGAATTCGGCATTGGATTGAAGTTCGTGTTTAACACTTCCTTGATTTGGGGGTATGTCACTTCATCACTTCATGGTATATTGTTTATCATTTCTTTTACAATGTCACATGCCAAATTCTTTGGATAATCAAATGTTCCTTTTGTTATTTTCTTCTTCCAGGGCATCAATTAAATCATCAAAGGTTAAGGCAGTCCATCTGTCACCTTTATTTTGCCATTTGGCGGTGTTAAAGGGAAGCAGTGGTTTTAGGAATGCAGCAGCATCATAACCTTGTTGAACTTTCTGCTACCAGGAGTGTAGTCTGCTCCAGCGGTGTGTGCTGCCAGCTTGTAACGGCACCCTCGTCACATAGTAGCCTCAATCTGACATTTGGGTCATTGTGTCTACTCTCTGGCTGTAAAACACTGTCTTCTTCTTTGGTGGTGAGTAGCCCCTTTGTTTCTTGCATGGATTCTTCCCCCTTCTCACCTCTTTGCATTGCATTGGATTTCTACTGCCTTCAGCGTTTGTCATTCCCCTGCATTACCTCACAGTGTTCTCTTGCACCTAGATGTCGCTGCTTGCTGCACTTTCCGTACCTGGTTGTCACTGCCTTTAGTGTTTCTTACTGTTCGAAATGACTTTGCTTTTAGTACTTTCTTGCACTTGGCTACCACAGTCTCTAGAGCTTTTCTGTACCAGGTTGTTGCTGCCTGAATGAATGATGGTTCTGTGTCTTGTTGTGGTGTAGTACGTTTATCTTGACATTATCAGCACATTTCCAGCCGTCAACAAGCAAACTTTCTGTAAGGCCTTAACTTTCTTTACACTTTCTCACTTTGACTGAAGCACACGTAGCACACACAAGCCGTTTGCTGGACCATGGCTAACTCTCTGGGAGAGCACTCTCTGTTCATTGGGTCACAGGGTTTACATAATCCCCTATCTCATCACCAGTTGTTGCGTCCTACCCAGCTCCGGTGCTTGCAAATGATCCTGCCACACATGGAACTTGGTATTACGCGTCTTTATTCATCAGCGTGTAACCATGAACTGAACATTCGATATCATGAATTCTATTACCCACATGTAAACTCTTACATCACTGTTCTATGGAGTCCAGCAGGAACCAACAGGGTCCATCATTTCCAATTTACAAGACACTACAGCCCTCTCCCAGTAACACCCACATCCTGTTGTTCATTGTCTGAACAGGAAAATAACAATTTTCTAAAAGTGGCACTTTCAAAATTGTTATCGAAAATATGTTAAACAGGATTATAAATTACATTTTACTTGAGTGTAAACAGCATATCTCTATCTGCTCTCAATCCAAATTTTGCACTTATTAATTGAATTAAGGTAGCACATGTTAGCCTATGAGACAGCTAGGACTTAAAGTAGTGAAAAACGACTTCAGGAGTTTTTCACTACCAGGACTTGTAAAACTTAAACACATAGGTACTACTTTTAAAATACCATAAACTCTGCACTCTGAGCGGTTAGGGCATGTCTTAGGGGTGACATCTAGGTTTTAAAAAGGAAGATTTAGGCTTGGCATTATGTTTATATGGCCAGATTGAAATGACAGTTTACAATTGCACTAAAGGCTGCAGTAGCAGGACTGAGACATGTTTTAAAGTGCTACATTAGTGATTGCACAATACGTGCTGCAGGATTCTAAGTAGCATTTAATTAATAGGCGCTGGCTACAGATAGTACCCTTTACTATGGACTTACAAGTAAGTTTTAATGTGCTAATCAGGTGTAGGCCAATTTTGCCATGCATTAGGGAGAGATCAGAAGCACTTTAGCATTGGTTAGCAGTGGTAACATACACTAAAGCCATCAAGAACAAATTCAGCAAAACAGGAGGGGTGAACACAAAATGTTTGAGGTGACCCTGCACAGAGGGCCAGGTCCAAGATGAGGCTTAGGCTGTTTTCTGCCAAATATATCTCATTTAGAAACATTTTGTGTAAAATATGGAATATAGCTTCTTATTTCCTTCAAAGTTGATAGTTCCTGTTAAGCTTCATGAAGGCTACAAAAAACACTCTTTTTCACATGCTTCTAAATATGTAGTTACACATTTATTACTAGAGATCTGCAAAAATCAAATTCAATGTTATTGGCACATTGCAAAAATTAAGGGAGGGATGGGTCATTACGATCCACTGAAGGCCCACTGCACAACCAACAGTAAACATAGTAAAACGGCATTATACACTTGCAGACAAAGTTGTGCAGTTTAGAATATTTCTGAGTAGGTTCACACAGGCTTAGTGGAAATTCACAGCACACAATTTACCAATCTCAGAAGAATGGGCGGCTGAGTTGACCTTGACAGGATTTTAACTCAAGACACGGAGATCAATGCTGATAACAGCTATGGGACATATTCACAATAGAATTGTGGAGCGCTGTGTTACGCCACAATTGGTAAAGCCATGCTCCAACATTCTGAAAATGCAGGGATGCACCCTATTTACAATAATATTGCGTACCCCTGCGCTTCCCCTAGCTCTGGTGGCAAATTTAGCTGCCTAGTGCCAACAAAGGCACCCTTACACCATAGTGTAAGGATGCCTGGGTTGCAGGGAAAGATTGTTCATGTGCAGGATGGTGTCCCTTCCTGCACATAAACATTCACAAATGGAGAATTGTAACGTCTATGTGTGCTGCAGAATGCAGCACATCTCGAAGTTGCTACTCGTCAGTATCTTATGATTGTTTATGTCCAGAAAGGGACACCTTCCTGCACATGAACAATCACTAATGAGGATTTTCTCTTTCTATGTGTGCTGCAGCACACATAGAAACAGCAAAAACGAGGAAAAATTAGGTTTTCCCAGTCCTATTTTTGACGCTGCCCCATATTTACATCAGCCTTGTAAATAGGAGGCAGTGTCAAAAAGCAATGGGTGATGCGGTGGAACGCCCACTGCAACACCCATTGCTCGCCCCTTTCAGGCTAAGTGCTGCCTGAATAGGGGCATTATTTACAAGGCACCATAAAGCCACGTTAAGTCACCTAACGCCGCCTTGTAAATAAGGCGAAAGGGTTATTGTCACCAGAACGTCAAAAAAAGTGACGTTCTGGTGTCCATAAGCCCGTGTAAATATGCCCCTACGTGAAATTCACAGAACCATCATGCCAGCTTTGAGACCATAACCATTTGTTCCCCATTCTTGAACTATTTGTCTTCATACTTCTGAAGATGCTACCTACAGAATTGACTTTTTCAACATTGATGGGTACCGTGGTAGCATAAACATTTCATTTAATCTAGGTTTTTACCTTTCAACATTTGTTTTACTCTCAACATGTTTTTGCCCCATGATATTTGAACCCGATGTAATTTGATATAATAATTTATTTTGTTAGATACTGCTGCATGACCTTCAAAGTGTAATTTCCCACCTTATATTGTTCCCATAAATAGCTGTCTGTATAGTGCCACCTCATGAGCCATTTTTCTAATTTTTCTAAACCCTACCTGGTTTAAATGTCTCCACCTCGTTAGGAAACTTCTGAAACATCGTGCTAGGATCACATGGTTAATTTTCAAAACTCTTGACTGGGGGTGAATGTTTTGATTTGTTCTGCATTCCGTCCATCAATTGTTTGTCTTATGCTTTCTCGCCCTAAGTGCGCCAGGTATGGCCAGACGTGGGTCCTGGGCTCACTGTGCCACTGGAATCAAGCTATCCTGGCTGAAGAGGGGTGAAACCCCGAAACCGGTCCTAGGATGCTTTTTTCCGGTCCAGGGAGGACCTGGCTTTGCAGTTCGGGCTGGACTGTTCCCATGAGGCACAGGGTCAAGACTGATTTGCATATGGCCAGGTCTAAACTGGGGTGACATGGTGAGCAAAAGAATGATGGATTTAACCCAGATCTCCTGACTGGGGTGAATGTTTTGATTTTTTCTGCATGACGTCCATCAATTGTTTGTCTTTTAATTTTCAAAACTATTCATACTTTAATACAAATTAGGAAGCACTGCACTCCTGGCAACCCAAATTCTCACAGTAAATAGAGGCAGAGGTTATATTTTGGTTTGCGTGTGTGAACATTATCTGGGGATCTGATTACATGCTGTGGACCATGGTCATGACTATGAGTTGGTCTGTGCTTTTCGAACTCTGGTCAAATCCCTGTTTGCTGACAAGTTGGAATTTCAAGTTGTATGTATTTATTGCCGGATTTAAACAAGGGAAAACGTTACAGTATTTTTTGTAACATACAGATTTTGGTGCAGTAATCATCAAAATCACAATTTGCTTGCCAATGTGCACCTGTTTTACAAACTGGATATTAAAACACCTTGGGGCAGATTTATCAGCACTTTGCATTGGCCGTAAGTAGGGGCGGACTAGGAACCCAAAGCAGCCCTGGCAGTTGTTCCGGACCAGACCCCAGGGGGGCTAGGGAGGGGAGTGCGCAAGTGAAAAGCACGGTGTCTTTTGCCACTGGGCGCCAATATTACTGCACCGCTGCAAAACCGGCCCCCAGTGAGAAAACCAACACCCAGGGCCACAAAACCACGCCCCACCCTGACGGCTCACCGGTGAAACGCTGGATGCCCGCTACGGCCAGTCCGGCCCTGGTGGAAAGTCACAAAAGGTGTCTCAGACCAGTCCAAAATGTTCATATAGTGTTTACTTTCCAGCATAAAACAAGTTTGTCGGAAAGCAGCCCTAAAAGGAATTCAAATAGTGATTGGCACTACTTTGCTTTTCTTTGCATCAAGCGTGAGCCCCACGGCTGGCACAAAGGTGCTGACATACTACCTCCCATGGATTTTGAGGCAAAGCGCTCTCTACTAACAATGGTAGACTTGACTTTATGCAACAAAATAACACTTTTTCGGGGAGGACGTTAAGTTGGATTAATTTTTTATTCCTTCAAGCTTCTCCCACTCTGCATTTGTACTGCACTGTACAACACACATAGAAGGTGGACAAACTTTTAAAGTTAGTCCAAACATAGGATTCTTTTACTGAATGGGTACCATTCCAGAACAAAGCCTATTCTGGAGGTGATAGGCTCTCATTTGCACTACAGTGCAAAGTAATGTGCTTGGTGCTAGGCAGCCTGTTTAAGCCCCAGAGCAGGGGGATGCCAACAGCAGTGTAATATATTTGTAAATATGTCTATGTGTTATGTTTTTCCCCTGTAAAATTGAATGTTTTTCAATTTTTTAAAAACTCTGCCCTGAGGTGTTTGTCTGAATGTCACTGCCACTTCATGTGCATTATGGTTGAACAACATTAGCAGAACATTTCAAACAGCCCTCTCAATTCTTTGTTGTGTCTTCTTTTTGCCATGGAAACACTTTTCAAAACCAGTGAGCATGACAAACTGGCAAAACATTCCTAAAAGTGCTCTGAATAGTTGTGAAACAAAAAGCTGCCTGATTTAATCCTTTGCCTTAGATGATATTGCCATCTAATACATTTTAACCTCTTTCCCATGTGGAATTCACTTTACAGTGGGAGACAGGTTGGATTATAAGCAAGCATTGTCAAGGCCAATATATCTGGATTTAATGTGCCAATACATGTAAACAACAAAGGCATTCATAAATACTGTTCACTTGCATTACATGCACAAATGCTGTTAATCACATTAAAGTCAGCTGCATTGGCTTTGCCGATGGTGGGGAAAAAAGGAGCAAAAAGGATTGCTTACTGAACAGAACGCATAGGGGAGACAAAGTATCGAACATTACAAACAGCATAAAGCATGGGAGTACTTTTCAGTTATAAAATAGTCCCTCATGCCTTTCAATTGAATAATTTCCTGGAAGGCGTAATGATACAGTAGGCTAGAGGTAAGATAGTCATACCCTTCTGGGTGAAGCCAAAGCCCACACAATGTGTATTTTAAAGAATCAATAACAACAAGCCTGTCAGACCTGACAACCTATGGTATTACTGTTAATATTGGATTTCATTTCATATGCTCATATTTTTAAAGGTAAACATGGCGAGTGTGAGAAATTGGGTTACTGGTTGAGGGGTGAAGCTCTTGTCAAGCAACTACCATAATCGTTGTCAGTGTGAACCTCAAAAGTCACTAAATTAACCTGTCTTAAACCCTCTGGTAGCTTGGCACAAAAGCAGTCAGGCTTAATTTAGATGCAATGTGTAAAGTACTTGTGCAGCATACCAACAGTAATGAAAATATGATGCAAGAAACATCCCAGAACAATTTAGAAAAATAGCTAATGTTTTAATAAATAATTTAAGACCAAAGCAACAAAAATCCAATCAGTAGAACTGGAGATTTTGAAATTTAAAGGTTTGGATAACAGTAGCAGCAAAATGTGCAAAGCGCCATCTGAGAGTATCTGGTCGTACTGGACAGAGACACAGTTACAAGTTCAGACTGACTACAATGGGGCACAGGCCGGACACAGGACCATGTTTGGCCCGCTGAGAATTGTATCTTGTGCCTAGGTGTGCGGTCTGCGTGGCATTGCTTTGCGTCATCTGGCTTTGGTTCCGATTAAAGCTGTGCAGCAAGGCTTTGCAGGGCTTTGTGTCGCTGGATGTCGGTTCCGATGAAGCTTGTAGCAGTGTGTCAAGTCTCTGTGGTGCTAATAAACTAAGATGCATGAAATGTAATACCTTGGTGCAAGTGAATAATGCATTGAAAGCTTTGATGGCCAATCCCTATATTGTCATCAAGCCAGCGGACAAGGTTGAGGAGATTGTAGTTAAGGACAAGAAGACCTATTGTAATCAACTCCTGAGACAACGTACACTTGAAGAACATTGCACTAAACTCTCATTAGATGTACAAGTATTGATTCAAACCATTACCAACAAGGTTTCCTATCTAACTATAAATATGCCTTCCTCATTGTTAAATTTCCTAGAATTCCAGCAATATACACCTTACCCACGATCCACAAAAACCTTACAAACCTCCATGGTTGACCATTTGTCTCAGTATGAAGGTCCTTACTTGAACCACTTTGCCAATATTTTGAGATTTTCTTCAGACCATTTGTTCTACTTACATGTTTCTATGTACCTAACAGTAGGCATCTGATCCATCTCTCAGAAAGACTACCATTTAACTACTCTCAATCCCTGTTGGTTATTATGGATATACAAGCTCTGCATACCAACATTTACCAACAGGAAGCATTACGTGTGATTACCAAGACATTTAATTAAAAGGAGCAACTGCATAGGGTTCTCACTGACTTTATAGTCCAATTGACAGAGATTGTACTTTCTAAGAACTTTTTTCAATTCAAGAATACTTTTTGTTATCAAAACAAAGAAGTTGCTATTAGGGCCGGGTTAGCGCCCCATCTGGCAAATCTGGTCATGGATGATTATGAACAAATGTACCTTTATAGTGACCATAATCCTTTCAGACAGAACAATGTTGTATGGTGTCGTTATATAGATGATGTGTTCATGATTTGCAAGGAAGATACTTCTTGAGTTGAAGGAATCTTATTTTCTTATCTCACATTTAAACGATAGACATTACCCTTTGAGATTATTGAAACAATCAAGAAAAAGGGCCTGGTATAACAACAGAGCAAACCTATTGATTCTATATGTAAACACTGGCATTTGGTCCAAGATACATTAGAGTGTAGTGATTTGCCTCTATGTTCCTTTAAAAGGGGACCAAACATTAGAGACAAAGTAGTGAGGGCTTCTCTTCCTCCACCCATTGCTCCTACTATATAATAAAAGTTGGGTATACAACCTATTAGAGGTCATTTGAAGTGTGGCAGATGTAAAGCATGTAGATACTGTTTAGAAACTTTGGGCCATATTTATCAACCTTTCGCCCATCGCAATGTAGAAAGGCAACTTGCTTTACTGCGTTGTGTGAAAGGGAGAGAGCAGAAATGTGCCATATCTACTACGATATGGAGCATTTCTGCTCTCTCATAGTGCTGGTACACTTCAGGCAACCTAGCACCAACCCAGGCATCCCTGCACCACAGTGCAAGGGTGCCTGCGTTACAAGGAAAATAGTTTTTGTGCAGGCAGGTGCACAAAAACAATCTTTTGAGACATTTTCCTCTTTCTATGCGAGCTGCAGCTATTTCTCCTCATTTCATTATCCTCTGGAAGGTGTATTGATTTCACGCAAACCCAGGTTTAGAAACCTTTGCAAATCTGGGATTGCTTGAAATCCATGGGTGGATGCATGGGAACACCCATGTTGCACCCATGGAACGCCACCAGAATGAAATGTAATGCTATGCAGTGCAAGCCACTGTGTTGTTACTTTTTTTTTTACAAAAACCAAGCAAGGCAGCCCAAATCTCCCCTTGCGTTGCTTTGTAAATATCTACTAGCATTATGTGTCATGGTTGCGCCACAGACGTGGTGAAACCATGATGCAACATGTTAGTAAATCTGGCCCAAAGTTTTTAGAACATGATGATGTTAAACTTGAACTGAATTAATTCACCAACTGCAACACTGGTGGTGTTATTTATACAATTTGGTGCTAGTCAAAACATTTATATTGGTCATACCTCACAAAAGATTCAGGCATGCATGCTCCAACTTTGGAGAAGAATTAACTGTGGTACACTTGGAGCTTCTCTGGTGGAATATTTTTCACAAATTAACCACACAATAGAGGAAATAATAGGGTAAGCGAACAAAGTTTACAGAATCTGTGAGGATGTAACAATAGCATCAAACTACTGAAATAGGAATAGAAATAGAGTGAATCTTTTAAATGAATGGAGACATAGCTAAATACGTTCGACAAATGGAGTCAACTTTCGACTGCTCTTTCTATCTGAATAATAATTAGCTTTAAACCCATACAATCGGCCTCTTCCTGTATCAAGCTTTGAGTATCCCCTTTACAGCTTTTTGTTTTTTCTTCCAGTCCCTTGTTGGCACATGTAACATTTTCTAGATTCCTTCCTTTAAAATGCCCTTCGGAAGGGAGCTCAGGATTTCTTGCAGATGGATCAATTCTGTTGATTTGTTTACTTTGTTTAGTTCAATTTATTGTCATTGACAACACTGTACCTCATTGATTACTTTATTTTATGGAACTTTTGCAGGTATTGAATGCTTTTCCTCCTGGTAACATTACACCTTACTTGCAATAATTTATGGAACCTTAAAGTAATAGGGGCATATTTACAAGCCCCTTGCTCTGCCGGTGCGTCACTTTTTGTGATGCACCAGCAGCGCAGTATGGTGCTCCATATTTACAAGGACACGTACAGCCACCCATCGTGGCTTTCCGTGTCCTTGTAAATCCGGACCCTTTTCACTCAGCACTTTGCATGAAAGGGGCATTCCATGAGTGTTGTTGTGGGTATTCCAACGCAACACCAATGGATTCTGCAGCATTCCCAGATTTAGAAAGTTTCATAAACTTGGGAATGTGTCAGAATCCTACGCCTCCCCAGGGGAGCCATAAGGAGCCGCAACAAAGAGAAATACTTTTATTTCTCCTCCTTTTTCCCCTTTCTATGCATACTGCATTCTGCCGCATGCAGAGAAAGAGGAAAACACATCTTGTGATTGTTTTTGTGCAGGAAGGTATCCCTTCCTGCACAATAACAATCATCACCGCAATGCAGGCACCCTTGCACCATGGTGCAAGTGTGTCTGCGTTAGTGCATGGGAGCCAATTGTGTATCAGTGCAGGGGAGAGCTCTGGGATACGTCATATGGTTGTAAATATGACGTATCGCTTGGCTCTGAATGTAACGCAGCGCACCCAAATGGCTTGCAGCACCGCTTTGTGTTACTTCATTGAAAATATGGAAGATAAGGTTTTTATTTTCCCTGGTTCATGTTGCTAGGTACATGGTATCTCCATGATCCAAGATGGTGTCTACTTTCAGCTACTTTGCACATCCATCTGAAATACCCTATCTACTCCCCTTTCTTTTACAAGCTTGTGCACGGTGACCTCGTGGCTTGGCGGCAGTCGGTGGCCATGTGCAGATCAGGAATGGTGTACTGACATGATTAGGTATCTTGAATGCCCCTGCTAACTGGTTGTATGTGTTTCTATTATGTGCCTTCTACTGATATTTGTACCTTGTTGCAGGATGACCTTTGAGATTCATACATAACCATCCGTGTGCCATCTCAGGGTACCTATTCCCCAATGTCCTGTATGCTGGGTTCCTTGCTTTTCACCATTTGTATTACGTAGTTGTGTGTGGTTAACCTTTTATAATAGTTTTTGTTCATCTTGTTGGTCTTCTTTCACCTAGGAGAGGTGATGTAGTTTTCTGTTTGAACTTGCAACTGGTCTCTGTCTGGTATTAATTATGTTCCTAATAGGTATTGATTGTGGATCGTCTCTTGTTTTTCCATTCACTTTAAGGAGCTTTGAAAATAATCTGGTGCATGCCAGGAGATAACTTTTTCGAATTGCCTTAATTAAGTCAATCAATGCCCAGGATAGAAACAATATCCAAGACATGAGAGCAGCCTATAAAAAGACTGTTAACTTAGTAAAAAAGGAATGGGATCAAGGCAGATGGGAGTCTTTACTCACTGCGGTGAAATGCAATGATCATACTATCTTCTGGAGTATAGTGGCCAAAGGGAAAAGCGAGGGCACAGTTACCATAGAAAACAGTGTCGCCGCAGACAGCTGGATAGAACACTTCTCAAGTCTATACATTGGAAGTAGATCTAGCACTCTTCTAGCTGTACCAAAGAGGAAATCAGAGGTAAGCAAAGAGGAGGCAAGCACAAAAGGGGATATGCACTAATCACCAGCAACAAAGTAATTATTGCCATCAAACAGTTTGTACCCCAGAAAACACCGGGTATCAACACAATGCCTGGTGATTTATATTTAACAAATACTGATGGGTGGAGCCCCTATTTCCTGCTATTCTTCAATGCCATTTTCGAAGGGATGCCTAATCCCAACACCTGGGCGGGGGCCAAAATAATACTCATATATGAAAAAAACAGAATTTCCCCCCGATGACTACCAACTATGGACCTATTAGTTCCATTGACACAGTGTAAAAACTCTTCTGCATAGTCATCTTGGAAAGACTACAAGAGTGGATGGAGGCCAGTGGTATATAAAGCCCCCTGCAAGCTGGCGTTTGTAGTTGCGCTTCCAGTGTTGACCACGTTTTCAGGATGCAGATACTCTACTGGAAAACAGTGGTTCTAGAGAGAGGCAGACTCTACATGATGTTTGTAGACCTGAGACCTGCTTTGGATCTGGTCCCCAGAACAGTCCTATGGCAAGTTCTTGCAGAGATGGGTGTACCACCCTATTATTGTGCAATAATAAAAAGACTCCACAAGCAGAACTTTGCCTAGTTTCATTGGTGGGCTGGGGGAAGTAACTAACCCATTACCCGTAAAAAGAGGAGTAAGTTAAGGGTACGTGTTAGCGCCAACACTTTTAACCTTGTTTATCAATGACCTCATTGCCCATCTGAATCAGCGGGACAACAAAACCTCTAGATTGGACAACATGAAGGTGCCTGCTCTAATGTTCACGGACGACATGCTTCTTTTCTCCAAGTCACCCATGGCCCTCCAGAAGACTGTTGACGTATTTATGAGCTTTTGCGCACAGATTGGCCTGGAAATAGATGTGGAGAAAACAAAGTATATGGTTTTTAACCCATGCCTCTCATTGCGTCCAAACCCCACCCTAAATGGACCCTCTGGAGCAGGTGCACACCTTTGAGTACTTGGGCATTGCTCGTAGCGAGCATATGCACTGTTCATCAAACATTTCCAAATGCAAACTCATATTGGAGAGACATACAGGTTGGTTGCTGAAGATTTACAAGGGGTCCTCCCACAAACCAGTGTCCCCGGTAATGCAGATCTATGCACTTAAAGTGTTGGGTTCCACACTTTATGGCACAGAGCTTTGTGGCCACAAGGCAGCCAATGCTCTAGTACTGGCAGAGAACCGATTCTGAGACAGCTGCTGAACCTCCCAGTTAGTACACCTCTGACCCCACTGAGGCTCAATATGGGGGTCAGGCCTATCACTGAATGTATTGCTATAAGGCCCCTACTATATTGGAGAAGAGGTTGTGCAACCACAGTTGCTCTTCTACTGATGAAGGCTGGAAGAGATAATGGGCATGCAGGGGCAGAAGATCTACCCTGGTTTAAACATGTCATAGACACTTTGCTAAGCATGGGGAAAGATAGGCTCTGGGCTGACCCTGGAGGAGCTTGCACCTAAAATGGATCTCAAAGTGAACTTTATGGAATTCAAATTAGGTAGCCTGCTATCAAGCGCCTCCATGGGTGCACTGGCTAATGGCTTTGTACAGCATAAGGGCCAAAACAAAGATGAAGAGTTTCTGGGTGAGGTAGAACCCAACCTAGCTAGGAAGCTTTATGTGCAATTTAGGCATGGGTATCTTCCACTGTGTATATTTACCTGCAAATGGGAAATTATCAACAATACAGAGGAGCAGGTCTGCCCGTCCTGTGGCATGGCTGACAAAGCCATGGCACATGCTCTTCTTTTTTGCCCAGAGTACAGTATGGCAAGATCCAAATGGATAATTCCCACCTGTAGGAATATTCAGATTATCCAGCATGTGGAGTCACTCAGAATTCTCCAAACAGACTCCAGTCAACATATAGTTTTTTCAGTGTCAAAATACTTGTTTGCAATGTGGTGTATTAGGCGCAAACGCATCACTGCAGTCGCATAGACAAAAATACTTAGGAAGAAAACTGCCTGGTAATACACCCTGTGGATAAATAAGGACTCTCCTTCATTGCTGTTCACCCATTCAATGTCACAACAACCTGTACAGTATTTGTCCATGGGCACAGATAACAAGATCAATCACAAAAACAGGTTTGCATTGTATCATGTTGATGATCATGGATTTTTCCCCAATGATGATTAATTATGTAATGCCATGATATTTCATACAATGTTAGCCTATGGACGGGACTGTGGGATGCGCATTTCCAAAACTGTCCTATAGGTGGAAAATTGTTTGCATACCGTCCCCATACTTATTATGTCTTAATAAGCTTATGGTTTTATTCTTTTACTTTTTATTGATTCATGTTTTTAATATTTATTTAGTTGTCTTTTATGGCGCAATGCCGAAATACAGATAGAATAGAATTGTTTTAATACATCTAAGCATTCCACTTGGGTGGAGCCTGTTGTTATAGGCATCACTTGACTCTTGGAATACAAACTATATTTTCCTTCACTAGCTCTTACTTAGAAGCTTTCTTCATTACCGCTTTCTTTTATTTCTACTTCTTAGGTCATTTGTGATCAGATTCAAAGGCCTTTATTGCCCTGACGACATTACATTGTTGCATGTTTGTGGTCAGGTGAGCTGTATTGTGTTGTCACTCATTTAGGAACATTTTGTTGTGTTATCTCATTTCTCATCGATTTTTGAGTAGACACTGACATTTCCTCTATTTTCCTATAGGCTGCTACTTTTCTATACTGAGGAAGACCCCGTTTAAATAACTGCTAGAAGTCGAAACATCGACGTATTGATCTTAACTATGTTTGCATTTTTTAATCCTGGTCCCTGAGAAATCCTGAAATACTATTTGTATTGTATTTTACTTTGTGATTATGTCCACATGGTTAACACAGGCTGTATGTTTTGACCACTGAATTGTATTCATCTATGTTTGATTTATGCACCTATTTTGCACTTTCATTGCAAAGTCACGTGTAGCATGTAATCACTCATTGGAATTAACTCAATTGTATATGTGCATATAAAAGAGCATACACATGCACATCTAATCTAAATGGATTAAACTGCATCTTCTTTTTCATTGTGTAGTGTTGTGATGTAACTTACCTTTGTTATGTTGTTCTGGCAAGTTCATACCTTACCTCGTGATGGAGCGCTCAAGCTTCAGTGTTCTTTAGAATGTGAGGCTGACGGCACTCGGTCTTTGCCAGTTGCTGCTGGATCGTCTAGGTGGTCGGATGCCAGGCTGCGTTCCTGAATAAATCTTTTTTCCATTACAACCTGTCTGTGAAGATTGTTTGCACGAAGCAACACAACAATTTTGGCGATGATTTCTTGTTGTCCTCGGCGCTCCTGAACGCGACCTGTTGATCCATTTGTGGTGGTTGTCTCCTTGCTGATTTCTCGTGCTGCGGCTTCGCCCCCGAGGGAAGTCTCCGTGGGATCTCTGTTCTCCGTTTTCATAACCGGAGGTACTGTGCCTTTTATTGGTGAAGATTTCACGCTTGGGTGAGGCTGTTTGAGTCACGCGCTGCCGTTTGATTCACACGCATGCTCAACAACCCAACTGTCGGCCTACGACATCACCCAGTTGCTGGAACGCACAGCGTTACTCACGCATACCCTCTTGTGCGTGCCCTACATACGCCATGCGCAACGTTTTACATCCTCTATGTGCCTCCATTTTGTTTTCCTCCTTAGTTTGCGAACACGAAGAAGCGCTGCAGGAGCGTGAATTTACCGCATCCCATAGCTATTCTGTCATCATTTGGAGCTCACGTTTGCAGATGCTGTCTAATCGCTCAGCGGTGATCTGCACACCATATTGAATTCCATTGGAATTTCTGGGTGAGTTTGATTATTCTAACTCCACAGCGTCACTTATGTACTGTACTGTGTAGTCCTCTTCAGTGATCTGCACACCTTTTGCTATTGTACTTCGCTGATCTGCACACCTTGGCATTTTATACATTGCTTATCTTCAGTGATTATATTATTATTGTTTTTTTTTGCTTGCTTGAGTCATGGCTGAGTCACATCCCAATGTCATTATGCCACCTTTATTTTTACCTTCGCCGGGTACTCCTACTATTATATGGGAGGATTGGGTGGGAATGTTAGAAAACTATATAGTAGCGCTTGATGGTGTTAATTATTCTCGGGATAGGAAGAAGGCCTTACTACTTAGTGCTTTGGGAAGTGAAGGTCAGAGAGTTTTCAAGTATCTTCCGGTTGCCATGGGTGCAAATGGTCAACCCATGGATAATGAATACAAAGAAGCAATCAAACGTCTTGAAATAAGGTTCGCAAAAGGGGTAAACTTAGTCATGGCAAGGTACAAATTTTACACTCAACCTCAATCTGAGGGTGAAAGCATTGATGATTTTGTGGCCAGATTACGTGAACTCTCTGCAAAATGCCGTTTTGGGACAATGGCCGAAGAAATGATTCGTGACCAGCTTATAGTACAATGTCGTGACAGGAAGATTCAAGAGAGACTGTGGGCTGCTAAATATCCTTCACTCAATGAGGCTATCGATTTAGCTAAGGTAATTGAGGAATACCAGAAATGCATTAAGGAATTAAGCAAGAGAGACAAACCTAGTAATGAAATTGCAAATGTTGAGAATAGTAAAGATGAAGACGCGGATGTCAATGAAGTTTCTAAAAATAGTGTAAAGAATGTGAATACTTTTAGTTCTTCATCTAAACCAAAGAATAGAGAATGCTTGAGGTGTGGTATCCAATATAATTTGGCTGATTATAAGAAATGTTTTGCTTTGGACCAATTGTGCAGGAAGTGTGGTCGTAAAGGACATTATGCACGTATGTGCAAATCCTTTGATACTGCTGCTAAGTGCAAGTCTAATGTTAATGTGGTTCAACCGCGCCCTGTTGTTCAACAGACACTTAATCGTGTGTTGGTTTTAGATGGAAGCACTGATTGTTTTGGTGGGGAAGTCACTCAAGACCTACGTAGAATAACCAGACCTACTGCTGAATTTAATGTGTGTGGACAAAATGTAACTCTCATGGTAGATTCGGGGTCTATGTTCACCAATATACCTGAGTCTCTCTTTCACACACTTTGGGAGGGTTTCACCCTTTTGAATAAGAATATCAATCCTGTTAGTTATCAGGGTTAATCAATAGACATTCTAGGCTACATGTATTGGTCCATTAAATTTGGTTCAAGGAGTACTCAAGGTAAAGTGTACATTGCAAAGGAGGGTCCACCAATCATTGGTTGGATGCATCAGTATGATTTACACAATATCATCAACCCAAGGTCTCCCAATCCATTTATGGTAGTGGAAGATGATATACAGGTTGACCAGATCTTACAAGATGCGCATAAAGTATTTGAGGACAGATTGGGTTGTGTAAAAGGTTATCTCCACAAAATAATCCTTAAACCTGATGCTTGTCCAGTGCAACACAAGTTACGAAAAGTATCTCTATCTGTGAGGAAGGGACTTAAAGATCTTCTTGAAGATTTGTTGAACTCGGGTGTCATAGAACCTGTGGAGGCGTCATCATGGATTTCGCCAGTGGTTTTGGCACTTAAATCTGATGGCCATTTGAGGTTTTGTATTGATTTATGATCACTAAACCGAGACATAGTTTTGGACACTTTTCTGTTGCCCAATATTAATGAGTTACTACAATCCGTGGGTGGTGGGAAGTACTTCTCTAAAATAGACTTGGGAAGTGCTTATCACCAGATCAAATTACATCCCGATTCCACTTAACGGCATTCATTACCATGGAGGGAACATTCCAATTCACTTGCATGACGTTTGGCTTGGCGTCGGCTTCTAGTGTTTTTCAGAGAATGATGTCCAACATGTTCAAGGGATTGGTGGGAGTGGTTTACTTCCAAGATGACATATTAGTCTCAGAAAAAAACCGGTGGAAGAGCACAATGCTCTTCTAAGACAAGTTCTTTGGAAACTTGAACATGCAGGATTAACGGTCAACAAGGATTAATGTGAATTCTCAACTGAACAGGTTGAATACCTGGGGTATACCATCTCAAGTAGAGGGTTAGCTCCAAAACGCAACTTATTGGAAGCTATAAAAGATGCACCTTGTCCCAAAGATAAAGATCAGCTCAGGTCCTTTTTAGGCCTTGTGGACTATTATTCCAAATTTGTGAGAGCTTTTGCTGATATTTCGGAGCCTTTGAGGTGTCTTCTTTGTAAAGGTTCTCAATTTGTGTGGAATAAAGAACAGCAAGAAGCTCTCTCAAACATTAAACGTAAGATCTGTGATGCAGGTATTTTAGCTCCCTTTAAGTCTGAGTGTAAATCTTTTCTCACAGTAGATGCAAGTCTCACAGGCATTGGTGTTGTGCTTTCTCAAAACCAACGTGGAGGGGAGAGAACGATTGCCTTTGCGTCTAGAACCTTAACACAAGCGGAAAGGAACTATTCCGTAATTGAGCGGGAGGCACTTGCTGCAGCATGGGGTGTTGAGTACTTCAGGGTGTATCTTTGGGGTTCTAGATTTATTTTGAGGACGGATCATAGACCTCTGATGAAAATCTTATCTGCTGGAGGTGCTGGTAAAGGGTCTGCTCGTTTGGCTAGATTTGTTGCCAGGTTGCAAGAGTATTCGTATGAGATTGAGTTTGTTCATGGATGGAGGAACTTGCAAGCGGACTGTTTGTCTCGTATGTCCTTAGATTGGGAAGTTGTGGACAGGGATCTTGTAAAGAAATTGAAATCTGAGGAAGCTGTTGCCTTTGTAAGTGAAGTATGCGAATGCAGTTTGGGTGTGTTTTTATAGGCACAATGGTTACAAGAAATGCAGTCAGATACGACTTAGAGGGAAGTTATTTCTTTAAACAGGAAAGGGGCTCCCCGTGAAAATATGGTATCGGTTGCTATCAGACCATTTTGGAAACTGTTGGATGAGCTGTCTGTAAGTGGTTCTGATGTGGTTATGAGAGGTGACAGGTTTGTGCCTCCGGATGGACTTCGCTTGCACATTTTTAAACTGGCCCATGAAGGTCATCTGGGCCAAGGCATGACTATCAAAAGAATTAAACAAGAATATTGGTGGCCAGGAATGGATGACAAGATCCGTAGGTGGGTGAAAAATTGTGTTTTATGCAAAGAGAATGAAAGAAGACTCAAAGTTGGCAATCAGAAGAGCATGGGGCATAATACCGATCCTGGGAAGGCTTGGTATACTATTTGTCTAGATTTTATTGGCCCTCTTTCTGAACTTTCTGTAGATATGCATTTTGTTGTGGTAATTGTCGATGTCCACTCCAGATGGCTCGTAGTGACATTTTTGAAGGATGTCACTACTCAGTCAACTATTGAAGTGTTAGAAAAGTTGTTTTTGTATGAAGGAGTACCGCATATGCTGTTGACCGACAATGGTACGCAGTTGACTTCTGGTGAAATGCGTTGTTTCTTGGAAAAGAGCGGTGTTAAACACTCTTGCACTTCTCTCTACAATCCCATGGGCAATGGAATGGTAGAGAGGGCTAACAGATTAGTGAAAGGCACCATTCAACTGGCATTGGCTAATGGGCAATCCCCCAGACGCCTTATTGAAGAAATGCTTTGGGCGTATCGTGTCACTGTGCATAGTGTTACCCACTTATCACCTTTTCAAAGTATGAGGGGACGTGTACCTGGGTCTCGGTTGGTTCCGGGATGGCTCAAGGAGTGGGTGTTATCGGGAGGTGAACATCCTGAAGAATTTTTCAACTCCAAGTTCATGGTTGGTGATTGGGTAAAATTGAAGTATGGTAGAGTTAAAGCTGGTTTGAGCACATTTTCGGGTCCTTGTAAAGTGGTCAGTGTTGCTAAGCATTTTGTTGTTGTGGAAGGAGGACAAAAATGGAATTTACGCAGGGTAGCTCTTTACCAGAGGAGGGGATCTGTTGTCAGGCAATCTTGTCATGATGAGGGGTGCCCTGGCACTCTGTTTATTCCAGATAAGCATCTTAATGTTGACCCAGAGAGGATGGGTCATGAAATTGTTGCTGAACCCAGCATAGCTCCTGGTGATTCTGAGGAGGTTGTTACTAGATCAGATAATTTGGTTGGGTCTAGTGTAAGGGTGCGCAGACCTCCTTTGTATTTGCAAGACTATGTCACAGTTTGATTTCTCCTGTATTTTTTTATTTGCATCATTTCTGTTTTTTTTCTTTTCCTTTTGACTTTGTTCATTAAATAGGAGGATGTATTGTGATGTAACTTACCTTCGTTATGTTGTTCTTCCAAGTTCATACCTTACCTCGTGATGGAGCGCTCACGCTTCAGTGTTCTTTAGAATGTGAGGCTGCATTCCTGAATAAATCTTCTTTCCATTACAACCTGTCTGTGAAGATTGTTTGCACAAAGCAACACAACAAGTAGTTCACTGACTGTAACAGCAGGGCATTAAGCATTTAGTCCCTGTGCAAATGACCGTATTTATTGCTAAAGTGATTCCTATTGGAATATTGTGTTGTATACATTCTTCATGCATATGTACTTTTTTATAAACCAAGCCTAAAATACGTCTCCTTGTGTTGAAAGCCCTTTCACTGCAATTCACACTCTGACTATAGAAAACAAGCCCTGTTCTGGAGTAAATCTACTCAGCTGCGGCCACTGCAGGGGAGAGCGGTGGGGTGGTGGGGCAGTGTGGAGGGATTTCGAGAGGCCAGACTAGCCGCTGTGCGTAGGAATGTTGAAGGTTTCTTCGGGTCGCCTACAATTCGAGGCCAATGGAATTTGCACAGAACGGAAGCGATGACAGAGCTCTGGAAGAAGAATGCAGCCTAACTGATTAAATTATAAGCTTGCCTTAAAGAGCGAACTTACAACACTTTGGAAGACACCATCTGAAAAGATCTCCTTTTTCAAAAAAAACCTGGACGCTTGAATCCTACAGTACTGAGATACAGGCAAGTATCCACACTAGGATTCTATTCCTGGCTGACAAGGAAATAGCAGATCGTAGGAAAAGAAAACTTCTAAAGTACTCAAACAGGATTCTTTCATCGCACCTCTACTAGTGAGTTAAGAATAGAAAGTGGATGGCCCTGAGGAAGGTGGACACTAATTGAATCCACCGAAACGTATGTTGGCTAGATGTACTCCCGGCTGCCGGCCACACCATGGATGGGTAAATAAGATTTCTACCATGTAGTGTAGTAGCACGTCTTTTCAAGCCTGGTGGTGAAAGACAGGTCGAAAGTGTGCATGTATGTCTGGTTTCAGTGATGGTAGAATGGAGTGAGAGGTGCGGTATGCTTTGATTTTTCTTTACAAATTTTCTTTTTTGTTTCCCTTGATGGGGATAAAATAGGTAATTATTATATCATTGAAAGTATATTTATGTATATTGATATTCGAACTATGACATGTGCTGTTTGTATGTTTGTCTTGTACAAAATTGTATATATGTAAAAGTATTGCTTCTCTCTTTATTTACAAATATGATGTTCTATGATGTTTTATTTTTTTTTTAAAGTGCACTATAGAAAAAAATATTAAACAAACCAAAAAATATGTTCTGAACAAAATATGTAAATGAAAAAACATGTTTTGAATAAAATATTTAAATGAAATCTTGTGGTAGGATTTGATCTGTAAAGATTAGGAAGTCCACTGGAGCTTGTGACAGGCGCAATGAAATCACTATAGGTCGTGTGGGAGTTTTTTGTAGTATTTCTTGTTATTTTTCCCCTTCTCCCAGACCTAGAAGTACGTACTTTGATAAAGGGATTTCGAGAGACGACCATGAGGGAAAATTAATTATTTATTTTATTTTCCCTCATTGTCGTCTCTCACATTTCTCCCCCACCCGGCTCCACCGCTCTTACCTGCATCGGCCATGGCTGATTCTACTACTATTTCCAGGATGGGAAGGGGTCTGATCAGATTGAAACACCCATTTGCCAACCCCTGGAGTAAATTTTCAGCTGCGTAGATCTCAGCACTCATGGGGGACGTTTCCACCACAGTAACTGACCAGTGATCACTTTGTGAACTCCAAACAGGTGTAGGAAAGGTAAATTGGCTTGTAAACTTAGATTTAGGACCAAACTTACCATTGTGAATAGGGCCCTCTGTTATCCTCGAGCCAATGTTGTTTTTCACTTGAAGAAAAAATTCTAATTATGTTTAAAAATAATTGCTCTGGGCTCAAACTATCTTTAATTCCCAGCCAAAATGCTTCAAGCTACAGGAAATAAAGTCTGCATGACAACGTACTCTGATGTGACTTTTATATTTATCTTCTCTCCGCCATCCTGTTTCCTTGCCTCATATTATTTCATTTCTAAACGGTGTAAAGATGTTCACGGGGGCAGTTAAACAATATAACTTTGTGATGGATGTTAAGCATCAGCAGACTTAGAAAAGAGGATAATGCAAATGTGTGAATAAATACATTCAGATTATGTAGCCATGCCTAACTTCTATAATTAGGTTTCATTTTTAAAAGTGCATGGAAATGCCAGGAGTAAATTGTTAAGTAAGGTGCAGTAGCGAGTACCAAATCCTTTCGTTTCACAAGTCCGATAGAAATGCATTCAGAGACATGGAGCTGTGTCAGAGGGGCAAACCCGTCACTAAATAAAAATCTGCAGTTTTAACTCTTACTTCTGCTGCTTTGTGCAGTGGACTGACTGATAGGAAAAGTCCGTTCATGTAATTATTGTGTAAGAACGTGGATGAACTGGTGGTTCTAAAAAGTACTTATTGGGGGCACATCACGACACATGCCCCAGTACAGGTCGCCTTTTGATAAGACTATGGCACTCATTTTGATGTCGGGCAGAGTTGCCACTGACTGACACCGTCGCTGTCTCAGGACCGACCGACCTCCAGCCGGCAGTCCCAGCACCACAATTACAACGCAACTGCACATGGTGAGGTCACATACTACCATTTGTCTATGGCAGCTAGTGCTGCGGCCGTAAACAGGCCGAGCACAAAACTCCTATAGACAGCTGGGGCCGTAAAACAGCCGTAGAACAAGCTCCCATAGACAAATGGGAGGATCTGTTCATCCCTACACCGCGTGGCAAGCACCTCAGGGTGCCTGGCACACAGTGCAGGGATTAACAGGGGAACACCATAGGTGCCCCTTCAGCTCCCAACCAGAAACCGCAGGGTGAAAGGGGCCCTGCTAGTAGCCCCCAGTGTTGCTTTCTGACAGGCTTCCCATGTCGGAAAGCCCGACATGGGAAACTTGTCAGAAACCGACATTGTAATACCTATGGTGTAAACGCCGTCCATAGGGATTACGGGCCAGTCTCCGACTGGCCGATGGGTTCCTGGAGCCCTTGGAATCCAGCTGAAATGACCGGTTGGTTTGAATTCCAACCGCAGTATTCCTAATACTGTGGTTGGAATTCAAACCACGGATGTTGGTCAGAAATCCTCCCAACCGACATCTAAACCAGCCCCCTTCTGTTAGTGCACATTCTAACATTTTAGTCGACTAGAATTTTTTTTTTGCCTTTCATGTTAATGAATGTATAATGTAGAGGAGAAATGGGTATTCAAACCCTCCAAAACAGGGTGTTTGAAAATGTCCTTGTTTGTTTTGTTTGTTCCAATTCAGCCGTATGCATGAAAAGATGATAGGTTCAAAATCATTTTTATTGTGAGTAAAATGTAAAAAAATATTAAACAGTTACAATTTTTTTTATCTATAAAAATGTGTCAACATGCGCATTTCATGAATGGGTACATGCAAAAGCAAAAGTAATTGATTCTAACCCAGTTTTAAATAAGCTACGTTCTTTCTCAAACAGGGTCATTTAATCAAGCAGCACACCGCTTTGATGCGTCACGTGGCTGGACCGCAGAGAATATAGACATTGCATTAGAGAGTTAAAATCCAGATGCAGCATATTTAAATGTAATTCTGTAGTTTGTATGCATAAACAACAGGCACCATCCTTTCTCTTGCTATATATGTAGAATTCTGTACACAATGAAGAAGGTAAATCCTTTAAATGTAATTTAGCCATGCTCTTCTGCACTTAACCCTAAGGGGTGACTACATAGAAGGGTGCCTAGCAGAAACAAAAAAATCTTGTATTTTCTTTGAAAGTTTAATAATAAACATGTTTGGTGGTTTTTAAATATTGTAAATGTATAGATATAAGATTACATGCTACCACTTTCCCTGTTTGTAGGGCGTTTAGACCAGTAAAGGAACACACTGTTCAGTCAAATATAAAGTACACGTTGAAATTATTAGACCACAGAGTCTTCCCATCTGTGATTAACTCAGAAATTGGGCAACTATTTTGAAAACAATGACAACTAGCAGGATAACACTGTTTAAAATAGTTTTACAGACTTGTAACATATTAAACAAATAAGACAGACGCTTGGGAAAAAGTTTTCAGACTCCGTTGTTTTTCAAACTTTTCACAAAAGCGCTGTCGTGTCTCACACCATGTCTCAGTGCTGACACAAATCTGTGAGCTAGGTGAAAACTCTAGGGGATATGTGCAAGGAAGTGGGGAAGAGAGGCGTTAGCCTTCCTGGCTTAACACCTCTCTCCTCCTCTTCTGAAGAGCAAGGCTGCACCATATTTGCAAGAATGTTGTGCAGCCTTGCGTTTTCCCCTGCAATGGCGCTAAGTTTAGCTACTCAGCGCCAATGCAGACAGCCTTGCACCATAATGCAAGGGTGTCTGCGTCCAGGGGAGGATTGTTTATGTGTAGGAAGGTGTCCCTTCCTCCCATAAACAATCCTAGAAATGTCATTCTGTCACTTTCATGTGTGCTGCTTCATGCAGCACACATGAAAGTGACAAAATGGATTTTTTTTTCCGTTTGTTTATGTACAGGAAGGGACATCTTCCTGTTCATAAACAAACAATGGCATTTTGCTTTTTCCATGAGTGCTGCACAAGGCAGCACACATGGAAAAAGTAAAACGAGGAGAAATAATGCATTTCTCCTAGTTTCACCATCTTCAGTTCAAAAGTAGGTTTATTGAGGAAAGTATGAGTCACAATACAAAAGACAATATAGCAATACATAGTCACATGAACCGAATTCAAAACTTAGGAGTAAGATAGCTGGATGTATAAATGAATTCAACATGTTTAAAAAGAAAGAGAATTGATATAGATATGTAAATTAATCAGCGTAAATAAAAGAAGATTACAAATCATATAAAAAATCTTATTACAAAATTCAAAATTATGTTATTTCTGTAGTTACAATGAACGGAAAGTCATGGAGGTTTAGAAACTTCTTTTTGTACAGGAGTCAGATCGGAGGAGTGTTTAGCACTAGCATCAATGAACAATGTGATAGGCAACCATAAATTCAAGCGTTTCGTTGCCATGTGAATAGGATATACAAGAGTTGTATCTCATCTGTGGTTATAACATAGAGCATACCACCAAGCTTGTTAAGATAGTTTGGTAAAGCCTTTCAGCAGATAACAAAAAACTGGAAAGATAACTGCCAACAATAAGTCTAGTATCTTTATGTTCGAATTGCAATCTGTCCAAATCGAAGACAAGCTTCCCAAAAACACGAGAGACAGAGAAAGAACATTTGAATGAAAAATGACGTTGATTTGAGACCACACCTTTTGCCAAAAATTACAGACAAGTGGCCATGTAAAAAGTAGATCGTTTAGATTTGCATGTGGGGAGGAACATGTCTAGCAAGCATCTGAGAGATCAACGCCTCAGTTCATCGAAAGACTAAGGGGGATATGTACAATAGAATTGGCTTAAAGCAGCACATATGAAAGTCACAAAATGGCATTTTTTTAAAGAGCGTTTATGTACAATCCATGGCATTTTGCTTTCAAGGCAGTACACATGGAAAAAGCAAAAACAAGGAGAAATAATGCATTTCTTCTCGTTTCGCCATCTTAAAACCAGTTTTTACCTGGTCATAATTTTGGCGCTGCTTCCTATGCACGCCACCCTTGTACATAGGGGGCAGCGTCAAAATAAATGGGTGCTGCAGTGGAACACCCATCGCAACACCCACTGCGTACCCCTTTCGCGCTAACCATAGCGTGAAAGGGGGCCTTATGTATAAGGCAGCATTAAGCCACGTTAAGTGGCTTAACGCTGCCTTGTACATAAGATGCAGCCCTTATCGCCACCACAACGTCACTATAGGTGACGTGGTGGCGATAAGGGCTTGTACATATGCCCCTCTAGTTCTTCATTCAAGCACAGTGATAATCTTATAAAGTTCTTATGGGAACACTAGCGTGATATTGAACGTGACTGCAAAGAGGTTTGTTTCAGCTTCTGGCCACAATGTCTTGTGTAACTATCAGCCAGCTAGAAGTCAATCAAAATGCAGAATAATGGTAATGTACAGCTGTGTGATGTTCAACAAACAATGCTAAATTAACCCTTATTCTCAATGTAGTCAATTACCGTACATTAAATGTTCTTGTGGTTATTGGAAGTCAATGTAGCGGTAGGCTCTATGGTTGTAACCTCTGTAATTTTGACATCAATATAGCAGCATCTCTGTGCAAACGCACCGAAGCAGTGACATTGATGTAGTGGCGGTTCAACATTTGCCCATTCTGAGACATATGCCAGTACGGTGTCGTTTTTGTGTGAGTAAATCTAGTTCCTTTTTACGTGTGTGCCTTTTCTCTTGCCATCCCCAAGAAATATTAGTCACGTTTACTTATGTTCGCCAAATATTTGCCTGTAGCATCTTACTAATATGTGCTTGCAATTTTAGTCCTGAGAACTTCAACAGTAAATGCTCTTTCGGGGTATTTTCTTTTGATATTTCAACAAAGAGAGAAAGTATAGAAGGGCAAATGCATGTGACCGTCATATTTCCATATGCTGGAATGTACATCTGTTCCACTTTCAGAAGTGCCTGTGGTTACTTGCGTTGTTATGATAATCATCACTGTCTTAGTTTCCCATTGTTACTCCAGGAATACTTTTTAAATTCTTAAACGTTTTAAACTTGCTCCAATGGTAGAAGTTGCCCTGTAGTCACACATCACTCATTTCCAGGAACCTTTCTTATTCAGGGGCTTATTTGTCCATTTTGACATTTGTCACTCTGTTCCCCAGAAGTAAAAGTTTTGCTGCATGCAAGTGCTTGTTCCTGGAATGGGGAATAACACACAGACCCGGATTTACCAGGTCCAAATCCACATGACCCGTTTTTCACAACATATAGTGCTTCCATTAACCACCTGCTCGGATCAGGTGAGTGATTGAACGAGGGTAGGTGGTGGGTGGCAGAAGGCAGGGGTCAGAAGGGCATCAGGGCACAGTGTTCAGTGCTCCCCGCGTGCAACTGAAGGGGGTAGAAAGCAGGAGAATGGGGTCGAGCTGGGCAGGCCTTGCAGCCCTTGCCAAGTGGTTTTACCAACCCAGTTCACTGGCCATTGAAATCAACTCTGCTATTGCCCCACCTGGTAAATCCGAGGGTAAGAACACCAGGCCAATTATAGTTAGGCAGTGTGGTATCTCACCAGGAATACCACTCCTCCCAATTTATAACCGGGACCTAAGCGGGCACCTTCTGCCCCTGAGAACCCGAACTCCCGAATCTCAATCTCTCATGATTGATCGCAGCTTCACTACAGCTTGAAGTTAAGCAGTAGCATCTTTCCCCACAGCCTTTAACAGGAACAGAATGTTGGGCATTGTTTATAATTGGTCAGCCCATGTCTATTAGAGTAACTCCGTTATGCTGCCCGTTTAAACGGTGCACAAAAGTTGGATACAAAAATCCTAATACAAATGAACGGGAAAAGCTCACTCTCGCAGATCTTGAAACTCAGAAATTCTAGTTATATTCTAATCTCGGTAGAATACACAGTTTAAAATTCCAATATTTCCCGACATCTTTAGGTTTTGCACGTGGACTACCTCACAATTATGCCCAATGCCTGGCATTTGTTCATTTTATTTTCAGTGATTGTTAACAATTTATGACATTATTTTAATGGTACACTGGTTTTTCTTTAAGCAGAAGGCAGCTTTTCCAATGAGCTGTAGAGTTACCAGTTGCCGTATCCTGTTGTCAAACCTATTTGCATTTCCCGCGAAAAGCTGTGAGGGGAACGGCCAGCCAGCTCTCCCGTGCCGTGAGGGGAACGGCTTACCTGTCTGCATCTCTTTCCGCCGTGAGGGGAACGGCCATCATCCTCTATTGAACTACAGCCCCCAGCAGCCCCGCAGCGGTGACGTGGAGACGCGGCGCGCTCTTTCATCCGCGCTCGCATCCCGCAGCGCGGGACACGCACGGGCGTGCCCAGTCAGCGCCCGTCTAAGACCGAAAAAGACTGGACTGGGCCACCCCCCTTAATTGTCAAGTAAGATCCATTGGTAAATTAATGGCAAGATCCCGCTAGATTCACGCGGGCATTCATGCATTTCATCCCTGCAGCATTAACTGACTGTGGCCCTATCGCCGCTATTGTTGTTATAGGAAATTTTATATAGTAACTTACTATTAGGGTGCATGCGTGGTACTCAGTCTTTAAACATTGAATGTCACCAGAATATTCGCCTGTGGTATTGATTGTGGGTGATACCCTAGTTACACCGATAGTAGGACCCCCTTTTCTTTTCTTGTTTTCTGAAACGTGGTAAAGGAGTTAAACCAGTTGTAATACATACTGTGTAAACCCACCCCCAAGGTAAAGATGGGAAAGCGGAAGGCTGAACCTATGATAGGGAAAAGAAAACTAGCTAAGATGCAGAAGCCAGTAAAATCTGCAGCAAACAATTGTACATTGGCTGAGATTGATGACTTAATAGAAGAAGTTGAGAACATGTTGTCCAGCAACAAGGGGATTAACACCAAGGGAGGAAATAAAATCTAACCATACTATGGTAAAAGAGAAAAGGTGATACGAGCAAAGACCCCCAGTCCCATTGTCACAGTCCATCAGACTTATTCTACAAGTCAGTCCCAATTATTAACTCCATCACCCTCGAAGCTAAGCATGGGCTCTGATACAACATGCCCCCCTAGCCTAGACAATACAGAAAATCTAGACAGAAATCCAGGTAGCATCTCCGGTAGAGAGGTGACTAATATTGAATGCTCAAATAGATTTGCACCCCTAGGTGACAATCCAGAGATTGCCAACACGAATTATGTGAGCAGTAAGGACGAAACGGCTTCAAAGTATCCTGATATGACAGGGGATCATACCCAGGTGCAGACACAAGATATACTAGAGACACAAGATACTCATAGCCTAGAGGTAAACTTATACAATAAACTTAATGTACTCCAAGAGGAGGTCAGGACAATTAAAAGAATGCTCGAGGCCCTAACTTTCCACCTACCAAAATACGAGGGTGGTCCAACATCTACATTGGGGGAGATTATTGAACTCGAAAAGAAATCCCCACGTACGACCAGTGAGAGCCAATTGACCCAACCACCACTTGGAGTAACCGTAAGTCACCCTGGGACTCAGAATTCTATTTCAAGTAAAAATATAATTCCAAACTTACTTCTTCCAATCATTTTTGGAAGAGAACAGGATAATAGTCATGATCATTTTAAAAAGCCTATCCCTCAACATCAGGCACAATATACTCATGCAAACCCAAGAATCCCATGCATAAATAGACCTACACAAACTGCCCAGGATTCCTGGAGGGGTTTCAGGGGGCCAGAGCGAAACCAAGAGCCAGATCGGGCTCCCCACTTTTTAATTGGGGAGGATTTGGATTCCCGTAATGTGTTCCTTACAAATGTCCCAAGATTTAAGGCGGGTAGTAGGGAAGACAAGGACTCCCTAATAAACAAAGCCGTACACTGGATTAGAAAGGAAAGGCAGTGCCTCTCTATAATAAGATCAGATATAAAAAACGTGGAAAGGATTCAACAAGATAAGGGAGATTTGGATGATATAATGTTAACATTTTATTCTAAAATCATCGCTGATAACTTAATAATCATGAACCTAAGATCCCACTCCCTCTTTAATTTCAGATTTGGCATTAGGCAAAAAAGAACCTGCTTACCTGGTAGGGATATTGAGTCATATACTCATGGGGGGCAAATGAACCTTGAAGATCCAGACTGACTGAGTCAAGCGTGGTATCAATGCCCTTCGGGAAGAGTGATATCCGCTATAGCCCCCGAGCCCCAGGGTGCAACTGTAATTGCTTCTGCACTTGAGGTAGATACACATCACAAGATACCACACCCCGAGGAAAGACTAGGCATTATTACTGAGGAGACGGGAGGTCTCGATTGCACTAATGGTGCCACCCATGCTCTAACCATTTAGTACATCTAACAGCGGGCTGTAATGACCCTAATACCAAATGCACTTATATTAATTCAAACTGTGTGAAGATGGTATGCTGGAATATAGCCGGTCTTACAAGAAAGTTCCAGGAACCAGACTGGCAGGAATACATTGATGCTTTCGATCTTTGCCTCCTTCAGGAAACGTGGGCTAGGGAACCACTGCATAAGGTGGGTTACAGAACATTTAGTGTAGAGGTGCGACAATCATCCAGAGGAAGACCATCAGGAGGACTCCTTATCTGGGTAAGGAACAACATAAATGCCATAATAGGAATCATACCATTATATACAGAGGATGCCCTGGGCCTAAGTTTCAAATTTACAAATAACTCATGGTTATATTTATTTAATGTATATATTAGGCCAAGAGACAGTTCAAAAGAATCAATAATACTACAGCATTTGGAAGAAGTCATAGACCTGCCTAATGGGCCCGTTATAATTGGCGGGGACTTTAATTGCTGTTATGAACCATTGTCAGGCTTAAACGAAATTTTTGAGGAAGAAGATATTGCTTTGGGTATTCCACCTCTAGGGATAGTTAAAACTCCTAGATGCTCTGTCTCTGCACTACAACTACTAAATTTTACTGTAGCGAAAGGTCTAAGATCATGCAATGGTAGAACTCGGTCGGACCCTGGTGGATCTAATACCTTTTTGAGGTGGCCCTCCACATCTAGGATTGATTATATTATGATAAGCACTGCTTATTGGGCTTATGTGAAAGATTTTAAAGTAGATACTAGAAGAGAAAGTGATCACTTTCCCCTCTGCTTAGAACTTGCAGAGGAATCGTTCCAAATACATTCATTGATCCATTCTGGAACAGGGAAGGAAGTTATCCAGCCCATAGTGAGCAACAACAGAAGGGCAGTAAAATGGCCTTTTATAATGGGGAAGATTGAACCACTCACTTGCATTTATAATAGTTTTAGTGACCTAGTGCCGTCTTACCTAAACGAACGCCCGGGGATTACATTGATAACACAGATCCATTCAAAATTGGTAAAGACAATAGAACCATACTTAACTAAACCAGGGATTGTAAAGATTACACATACCACTAAGATCGGGTCAACTAACCCCTGGTTTAATAAAGATTGTGCTGAAAAGAAACAACGCCTAATGAAGGCCTTGCATGCAAAGGATCCAACTGTCATCAGGGAAGCAAGGAAATCATACAATAAAACCTTGAATGTAGCCCGTAGGTGCTGGGAAGACGCAAGTTGGGGAGAACTGCTAATAGCATCAAAATTGGGAGATCAATCCTCATTTTGGCGGATTATCGCAAATGGCAAGAAATCAAGTATCCAAGCCCTCGACTACAACCTGGATCCAGGTATTTGGCACAGGCACTTTGCCCACTTGTATGCTTCCCTAGCTCCAACGACGAGTGGTCACTATTGTGACATCGAAAATCTCATGTCATCAACCGAGATTGCCCCGTTATCTTTTAGCATAGAAGACACTAGACTGGCCTTGGATGCTATTAAGCCCTCAAAAGCACCTGGCCCTGATAAAATACCAGGCGATCTTTTTAGACATGCACCAGATGTGTGGGCACCATATATTAATCTGTTGAGCAATGCAATTGCAGGAGGGCAGCCAATCCCCGAATCTTGGAAGGGAGCGGAGATCGTCCCGATATATAAAAAGGGTGGCAGGGACGATCCCGCTAATTACAGACCTCTTAGTTTGTGGGATATACTACAAAAGGTTTATGCCAAACAGATTTTGGAAAAATTGAGTGACTGGATGTCTGCAAATAATGTACTCTCCCCATACCAAGCAGGCTTTAGAAAACGGACAAGCACCATAGATTGGTAACTATAGCCTGGAAATACACTAGGTTAAGATCTGGCCACTTATATGTGGACTTTATTGATTTAAAGGCCGCATTTGATTAAATCCCTAGAGACCTTTTGTGGCTAAATCTATTACAACAGGGGGTACCTAAAAATATTCTAGTGCAGCTGGTTAGGTTACATGAGAATAATTTTGCAAGAGTCCGCTGGGGCCACGCGGGAGAACTCACCGAAGAAATACCAGTCAATAGAGGGGTGCGTCAGGGATGTGTCCTGGCGCCAACCCTCTTCCTTTTATATGTTAATGACATGGTTGAGTTCCTGCAAAAATCCAATCATGATTCCCCGAAATTGGGGGGGAATCATGTCTGCGCATTAACCTTTGCTGAAGACACAATATTGTTGTTGCAAACACCAACGGGTTTGCAAAATCTTTTGAATTCACTTAATGAATATTGCAAATTAAAAGGCCTGGAAATTAATCCTGCAAAAACTAAATATATGTCAATCAGGCCCCACAAATATTTTAAGCATAACATCAAGTTGAATGGAATGAGTCTAGAGTGTGTTTCTAATTTTATCTATCTTGGAGTGAACATTGATTCTAAACTCTCTTGGAATCCACAGATTACGAAATCAAGATCAATTTTAATACAAAACTCAGCACCAATTTAAAAAAAACTCTATGCAACCACGTCAAAGGCCATCACTCCGGCCCTGGAAGTTTACAAGTCCAGGGCCCAATCTGCTGCTTTATATGGCTCAGAGTTATGGGGGGGGGGGGCTCCCTCTCGATATTAACCACAGGGGAAAATATGATTTTGAGGAAATTTGTCGCTCTCCCCCAAAATACCCCTATGACCCCTTTAATGATAGACTTGGGTCTAAAACGAATGGGCCACGGGGCTGTTTGGATGACCCTGTCTTATTGGATAAGAATATGGACGACAATGGAACTTCATACTTACAGACAAAAACTAAGTGAACTCTTGGCCCTAGACACACACCTTAGTTTCCCGTGGCTGATCCATATTCGTAAATGGTTGCTGGACCTGGGTTTGAGCAGATTTTGGGTAAACCCGAACCTGCTCACCCCCGATTCAAAACAGGAAATTAAGACTATCTACTGGAATTTTATCAAGCATAATGTTGTTCTAAATTGTGGAGCTGGTTCACTTACCACCCAATTTCTGATGTTCAAAATAATCCCCCACTTTGGACAATTTTTAGACGAGATCAAGCCCTTATTTGCTAAAGTATTGTATCTAAAATGTAGGTACGGCACCCTCCAGATCAAGTCCTTATAAATGGGGGTCAGCCCAGAGAGGGGAAATCGATGGTAGGTGTACCCAGTGCTACATAGGAAGCAAAGAGGATGTTGCGCATGTTTTATTTTTCTGCCCTGCCTATAGAGTTCCTAGGAAGAAATGGATAAAACCTTTGGGCAGGAAACTATGTATTGGGAAATATGTTGAAATGTTGCGCATTTTAAAAACTGACACCTCACAACTCATTGTATTTGGTACCAGTAGATTTTTATTGGCAGTCAATTTTATTAGGATTAAAAAGGGCTCAAATTTTAAATTTCAATTTTTTAACTATATGAATTTTATAATCCATTGTAATCATGTGTGATTCCCACAGGTAAACAAATGCAATACTACTAATAGCTGATGTATGACTGTAAACATACATTGGGAGAGTTACATTTACACGCTGTTTATGCAAACTCTAGCATCCCTATACTATGCACTTTGCACTTTATGGAAAATTAATCCTGGGTATTTCTGAATATTCTGATCTCGAGTTATTTTGGAGTCATCCACATGTTAAAGTTCTATGAATGCTAAAAGCATATAGGCATCATGCACCTTGATTGTTAGGGAAATAATTATGTTGCTGCTTATGATACTGTAAGGTTTTATCCATTGTAATGTGAATTTTTATTGAGGGACCAAAGTTCCATATATGTGAATAGATTATATACTTTTTTTGGTTGTATTAATGCTTTTATGATTCTGTGAATCGAATAAAGATATATTGAACTATTATATTTGCATTTCTTTGGGTTGGATTTTTTCTTTGTCATCATTGAGATAGGTCATTTATTTGAGTACGCCCCATTATTCTCAAAGGTTTCCTATGTCCATGTATCAGTAGCTCAGCCAGTCCAAGTTTTAACTTTCATTGTAGAACATGCAGTGCTGTTTTTACAATGAGATAAACAAGACTACAAATCCCAGAATACAAAGCAAACACCCTACCTGACCCATGAGCATGGGAAAGTTGTGAACTCCCAGAACATTTCAGAAGGGGCTACTAAGCCAACTATAAAAGTGTGAGATGGCATGGCAAACAGCAATTTACAGCAGTTTCCCAATTTTGCACCAGCTGAAAATAAATGTTTCACAATGGCGTAGTGAACCATCCGCAAGGGTGCTATCGAGGCAGATTCAATTGTTTTATGACCTTTCTTAACATTTAACTTTTGCTGGGAGAGTAACAGCAAGTCAGGAGTTAAAACTAATAAATTCTGCAAGAATAAACTATAATAACACAGCTGTGGGCGGGGACCAAAAGAAAACCTGAAAGCAGTCTAAAAGGGCGACAGAAAGACAAACTATTAAAATGACAAAGAAAAAAAAGGCCAATAGAGTGAAACAGTACAAAAGAAAGCAAATGAAATGCAGATAATGATGGAAGGAAAAAGGAAGCATGCAGGAAAAGGGGTACAAATGAACACAGGAAATAAGGAAAAAAAGGCGGAAGAAAAGGAAGGAAGAAAATAAAGAGTGAAGGGTGGAAAGAAGAAAAGGAAAGATCAAAGACATTAAAATGAAAAAAACGAAATGAGAGCGAAAGAAAGCAGACAAATATTATGAAATACATTAGAAATGTGAGACTAAAGGATCAGGGAATGAAGGAAAGAAGAGAAAGAAAGAATTAATGGATGTAAGGAATGCAAAAAGAAAAGACACAAAGAAGGTGTGAAAGAATGGCAAGACCAAGACAGGATTAAACTGATAGAAAGCTGGATAGAAAGCTGGAAAAAAGGACTGAGGGAATGACGGTTGAATAGCCGGATGAAAGAAAGAAAGAAACACACCTAAAAAACAAAGGAAAGACGATGGAAAGAAGGAACAAAAAGAAGCATGAAAAGAAAGAAAAAAAAGATGGAAAGAATGTATGAGAGAAATAGGTCTATACTGGTAAATGTGTAGTTTTGGGCCAAATCCCTTTAGGAACATGCTCCAGTAGTCACCATTTTCTGCAAAATGTTCCCATGGGTACAATTCCCATGACACATCATAGGAAGATTGTTCACTTTAGTCACACATTTATTGGTATGTATGGGTCAAAGTGTGGGGTATTTTATTTTTCTGTCTCCTCCCTTGAAGCTACATACATATTGTTGTTTGCTGGGGTCCAGGAGGCCCAGCAAAAAGCAAAAGCACCTTTATATCACACTCTGTCGCATCCGGGCAGATTGAGAAGTCAGTGATGAACGGAAGCAGGTGAGAAGTTGCCACTGCCAGCGTCCTACGCCCACCCCTTTTCTCTGCAGTATGTGACTGGCATATTATTGTCCCTGCAGTCCTTGCCCCATGCATTAAATGAAATAAATATGTTCTTCCTTCCGCTTGCGTGGCACGGCACGTGGGAGTTGGTCCCATTCGAAAGTGGGAGAGGTCCTCCTATAATAATACCAGCATTTGTAAAGGGCGCAGCTACCTCAGGCCATGAGTCCCAGCGCTGGGGGACGCCGGGAAGGTTGAACGAGCTATTGCCCAGAGCCACAAGGTACTGGGTAACCTGCCGCAGGCGATCGAACCGTGAGCCCACGGGTTCCGGAGGCAGCTGCCCCGGCTGCTGCACCACACCCCTCCCTCTTATAAAGAGACTATTCTCCACAGAACTCTTCTGCGATTATAACGAGAGCTCGGTGTTTGTTTCCGCTTCTCATTATTAGGCTCCAGAGAGGGACGATAATGACCTGTAATGAAGGCTTTATTTGTGCGGTGTTCGGGGTCCTGCAGGTATATCTTCTGTGATCGCCTGTCTTTCCCAATGACATTCACGTCAGGCCTCGAGCTTCCTTTGCAACCCACGTCTCTTCTTTCTTCTGTTCTTCTTTTTCTCTTGATTCCTCTCTCCTCCACGTCACCATCTTTCCCTCTTTTTTACTGCATTTCTTTCTCTTTCTGATGCCTCTACCTCTGCACCTCCTCGTCAACGCTGCTTCTCTTTTTCTAATTAACATTTTCTTCCCTCTTTTTCGCTCTTTATAATACTTGTAGCATCGCTCACCCTCTTCTTCCTTCTCTTTCTGCATCACATGTCTAGCTCATCCATCTGTTCATTAATCCGACCAACCAGTCATCTATCCATTCATCTATCCATACATCCAGCCACCCAAACTGTGAAATATTGCAGTATACTTGTCTATATACTACTGCAACGAACCTTAAATCTCTGAGGCAAAATAGTATATCTGTTTGTTATGTGATGCATATGGAATGTCTGACTACGTGTTACAAAAGGCAGTAACCACAGGTTTTAATTTCACTGCCTTCCCTTTCCAAAAAGGACCATTTCTTTTTTGGGAAGTCTGCCATAAGGAGAGAAAGAAAAGCACAGTGTCAAAGATAGTGAAAGAGTGTGTGAGGATAAGATAGAGTGGAACTGGAGGTGTAAGCGGGAGGCGAGTAACAAAAAGGAAAATATTGAATATATAAGGCAATCAAACACTAATTCAATGAGGATACGTTGAGAAGAATGAGTTGAAATCCAAAGTTATTATGCCTCATCACAGAAATAAGGTGATTTTCTGACATCACTTTGGCTGTTCCCTTTACAACCCAATGCATCTGCAGTTCACACACCGCACGTCTGACAAGCCAGGGAGCTTTGATGTTCTTCCTAGGAGCGTGCTCTGAAGTTCCCGGCTGTTGCTGCACCTGTCTAGGATGATGAAGGCATGCAGTGCTATTGCTTATGCAGTGCTATTGCTTATGCAGTAGTTTTTGTTATGAAGACATGCACAGCTGGTGTCTGTGTTGTAGCTGTTTTTTCTGCTTCTCGTTTTGTACATGGTTATAAAAGTTCTGCACTGCTGCTTCTAGTTAGGATATGTTCTTTGTGAAGAATGTTTGCACAGATGTTGTCCTGCTGTACATGCTTTGCGCAGCTGCTTCCCAAAGTCTCTTTGAGAAAATTGCTTGCAAAGGTGCCTCTCACTCTGTCCCCATTTAAAAGTGAGAGAGACTTGAGCTGGCCCTTCTTTAGCTTTTGGTAGTGGAGTTCCAGGGCCGTAACACAGGCCCCACATCCCCCGCAGTGCGGGGGGCCCCAAGCTCCAGGGGGCCCCCTACACACAGTTCTCCATCCTGAGAGCTCCTGATTGAGCTCGGAGGGGGCCCCTCCAATTACCTTGCAGGGGAGCCCCCTCAAGTTTCGTTACGCCACTGTGGAGTTCAAAGGTAGTCATGCACAGCTCTGCCTGTTTGTCAGAGAGGTTAGTCCCACTGCTCCCCCTGCTGTATTGTATTAAGCTTTATTGTTCAATTACTTAAAATCGTTACAATATACTATCGTTATTAAAAAGAACAGAGTTAACATCCTAAGCATGTTATTACAAACTGGTAGGACATAAAACCTTAAAATTGATATCAAAACTGACTGTAAAGTGCAAATGCATTAGACTTAAAGGAGCATTTTATCAAGGTCTCTCTTGCTTGCTAGCCGACTGGTTTCTTTCTGTAACTCTATATTCTGCATTAAAGCAGCTCGGATTAATTCTATAAATTTCCCCAGCCGTGCGATTGTTTGAGCTGTTTTATCAAAGAAACACAAGTCAGAGACTTCTCTGCATCGTACAAGACCATGAGCTCTGTCATGCCCCGCGGTCATGCCTCGAGACGCAGATAGTATTTAAAGGGTGAAGAACGTACTAACTCTGCTTAGCGTTCTTGCAGTTAGCCCATTTCCGTCCTTTTGAAGATTTGCCTGACTTCCGGTTTTGATAGTGTTTCCTGTTTCCGGTTACGGACGCTTCGCAGTAAGCGAGTGCTGGTGTACGCGTTGTTCCTGGTTTGGAGAGGCGTTGTTCGTGATTACAGAAGCGGTTTAATAGTCGCTCAAGTCCCTTTGGTTGGTGTAGCTTTCCCGGCTGAGTTTCCCGTTACCAAGTAAGGTCTCAGTCGCCGTGCCTCTTCTTCTGTTGTTTTCCGTGGGTCCTGTTTCCACATGTGGTTCTGTTGTGCAGACTCCTTAGACTGAAACATATTTGGAGCTCTGTTGTACGTATGAGGGGAGCCTGAAGTTAAGGTGCCTCTCGCTCTTTGTTAAACCGGAGTGATATTTGTTCCTGGTGGCATTTATTCTTTCGTATTTCTGACCCTGGAAAGTATCGTCCTTCCTGTAAACCTTTAAGGCATTTCCCATTCTTGATCTTGCACTACGTCCCCTTATAGTATAGGTGGTGTTACCTAGCTTGGACCATAGGGCACTATTTTTAGGTTGCAGCAGTATTATACATACCTCACGGTAATCATTATTCGCACCTCTGGAGATAAGGTGGGGGACCATTGTCATTTATGAATACCCGACTTATGCTTATCCGTCCCCTTTAGCTCTCACGCACCCCATCACCTTCCGCGTGAGAGAAGAACAAGAAGTTAGGTAGTCTCCCTTCCAGTCCACTTGGAGAGTAAGGGGGTGAGCTAGATTATCTTCACATATTACACTCATTTTCATAGGGACTTTTGGATTTCCACTTACGTCTTATCATGTGATATTTCAGTAGAGTGAAGTACAGATATTCCTGCTGAGAGTTCCAAGTGAGAGAAAGATTAAGCGTGGTAGGTTTAACTGATCTAAAATGTTCACATGTATGAGGTCGTTGGAAATTGATGCACAGTAATAAAGACTTTGTTTTGCAGCTGGAAGTTCCTGCCTTTTATCCCTGACATGATCCACCCACAAGATCAGCCTTTTTCCCTGCCTACCCTTGTTTTGTTCCCTGTTTTCCCCTAGCGTGTCCTCCGTACTCTAGAGTCTGATAGAGTCGGAGGGACGCAGGGGACGACTGAGGACATCTCTCCAGGATTCCTGACGCTCCTGTGGAACAGACCCAGCGATCCTTACAAGCTCTGCAGATAGGATGAACTAGTCGGTGCCTCTCGCTGGCTAACTTAGGGCAACAGCACAGCAGATGGAGCCAGGATTCACAATGCTAATTACAAAGTCGACATGTGACTAAATTGTCCTGCCGGGCCCAGTCTGTAGGGGCTGTGTAGTCTTTGACTGAGATTTCTCAGGCTACAGATAATACCAGACCCCTTCCTTCTCAAATATTTCAGATGGGCTGAGGGTTTGGCCCCTTCCGATAGCCTGAGACTCAAATAATTATAGCTTTTGCTAGTTCTGATTTGCAGGTCTCCTAAGCGACATAGAGCTGTCTTCTTTCGATGGTACTTCCCAAAGATTATTATCCTGGTCTTCTCCTGATTCACCTGTAGATGCTTCAGAAGAGAGACTTGTACAACTTCTGCCAGTGCTATACACTAGTGGCTGCTACTTAACGGGAGTCACGGGCGGGAAAAAAAACCCCACTTACCTGCAATCTGGCCGCTGCCTCTCGGTCCTATTTGGTCGACTTCAGAAGCAAGAAGCACACAGGCCCCAGGTCTCCCACAGCCAATCACGACGCTGCTGTCATCATCATGACAGCAGCATTGTGATTAGTCTGAGCAATGTGGTTCGACACTCAGACAGGGATTGGGAGCCTGTGCATGTTCTCCACCCAGGCTGTGCAGTACAGTCAGGTGGGGAACATGCTATGTGGGCATGATTGTTTGTCCAGCATAAGACGTGTGTCCAAATCATCATGCACACTTAAGAGAGTTCCCGCCACTCCTCCCCCTGCACCTGTGACAGCACAGCACGCCCACACCTATCATGTAAACCAGCTGAGCCAGGATAGAAAAATATAACGATAATAGCAGTGTGTTATTATCATTTTATTTTTCCTTTTTGAACTGCTCACAGAGCAGTCGGGCTACACTCTTCCGCCTTATCGGATGAGCTGCCGATGGTGCTGTACCAGTTTTATGTGAGGAGACTGGCACGGCTGCTATGAGTGCCTCACCTGTGCTGCCTGGGGAACGCTTGCACTGCTTCTTTCCATGCTTTGCCTGTTCACTGTGTTTAACTGCTGTCTTTTATGTGGTTTTGCATGTGAGGAAGCTTGCATTGCTGCTATGTGGATCTTGGTTTGTTCGAGGGAAGCTTGGATAGCTGTCCAAGCGGTACCTTTTCATGACTTTTTCATAGGCACTGTCTGTGCTTTATCTGTTCTATGAGTGAAGCTTGATCTCTTGATACATTTGCTCTACCTGTTATCAGACAGGAAATCTAGCTGAGTTTTTGCCTGCCTGTGATAGTGAATACTTTTGATAGAATCCAGCAAATGAGACAATTAGCACAGTTAAGCTCTTATTTGAGAGGTCAGTCAGCAATCATTAGCGAGGGACGGTTCCTCCATTTGAGCGGAGGAGCGTCGCCCCGCCTGCTGCAAGTGCAGCGGACACACAAGAATAAGAAAAATTGCATGTCAATGCCATTTTAATTAAAAGTCACAGTGGGAGGGCAGGGAGCGAGCTGAATCCGGCAATTGAAGGATTACAGCTGCCCCTGTAGTGCTCATGTCGGGTAGGCCGGCTCTATTGCTACAGCCAGTCCAACATGCGCACTGTAAACCCAGCAGTCCCGTGGCTGGGGGATTGCTGGCACTTGCCCCCACCCTCAAAATGAGCACTGTTTTAGCCTGCTCCCAGCAATCCTTGAGCTGCTCTCAGCATGAGAGCAGCTCCAGGTTTGGTGTTATTGGTGTCCACTGAGCAGGAGGGTAGTCCTTCCCTTTCCTGCTCATGGACGCTGATCGGGGAGAGGGGTGCACACCTGGGGAGCATTGTATGGTGAGTTTTGCGCTGTCGCGCCCCACCATATTTTTTTCGTTGTACCTGCCAATGATGAACACAATCTATAAGTATCGTTCTTACAGTTCTTGAAAGTCATGTCTCATTTATATTTGAAGACTTAACATCACAGGAACATGTTTCCTTTGTGAAACATGTAATGGGATATAATGATTTAAAGGAACACATGTGATTTGCAGCTGCCGATTATTATTGCTTCTGAGGACCATTAGAGTCTGATGTATTGGAATTTCCCTTCGAGAAGTGCATGTAAAACCTATCGATTTCTAGACGCAGCCCTTGGAAATTGTTGCTGTAAAATGTACACTTTGGCTGTGTTTTTCTCACAGTTTTCTTGTAGGTAAACACACCCCTTAAGCAGACCTGGAAAGAGCCAGACCTGCTGGATGCTTCAACTGTAATAGAGGAATGTCTCATAGTTCACTCTACACCACTCACGGACACTGAATGAAGTGGTTCTAATATTATCAGATAAGTTATCAAGTTACAAGCAGACATGTTGATTTGCCTGGAATCACACAATTGAATGAAGGTGCAGCAGGGATCTGAACCCAAGTTATCTGCTTGTGAAACTGTAACTAAGTTACTAGGCAAAATTCCAGTCACACCACATTGGTTTATCAGTAGCAAGTCCGCTGGATCACTTCAAGGGCATTATGATGCACTCCCTCCACCAAACAAACAAACTAGTGCAGAGTTTGCTACTAAGCTGAAAGTAGAAGTTCTGCTTCACATTAATCCTTTTAAATGTGCTTTATGGCTTGATAGGAAACTATCAGATTCCCAGACATAAGCTCATAAATAACATGTCAAGAGAATAGCATAAGTGGGTTGAGAAATGCGGCCTAAGGTATTTCAAAGTAGACAAGCACAGTGACAGAGAGAGGCACATTGTGAAAATGGGAAAAAAATTAACAAGCAAAAGAAGAAAGTGGAGAGAGAACGATTGGAAGAGTGATAAAAGGAAAGAAATAATGAAAGAAAGAAAAACGAAAAAATAAATGTGAAAAAAATGATGAAATGAAAGAAGAAATGAAAACAAGATCGAAAGAAAAATAAAAGATTGAAAGAAATAAGTCCAGAAATAGATATAGATAGTAGAAAAGAAGTAAAGAAAAAGAAAAACATGAAGGAAAGCCAGATGAAAAAAAGATTAGAAGAAGAAATGAAAAGTGGAAGAAAAGAAGAAAAGTGAAGATTGAAAGATAGAAGGAAAGATAAAATAGGAAAAATGAAAAGAAATGAGGATAAAAAATAATGAACGAAAGAAACACTGAAAGAAAAGAAAAGTTGGAGATGGACAGGAGAGTTAAAGAAAATGTTGAAAGAAAGAAGGAAAGAAAGAAAGTTGGAATAGAACAAATGAATAAAAATTAGGAAGAAGGAGGATAAATGTAGAAGAAAAGAACATTAGCAAAGGCAGAGGAAGCAACTAATGGAAGGAAGGAAACAATGATGAATTAACAAAAAAATGTAAAAAAGGTAACTGTAAAAAGAAAGGGGAATGAGTGTAACTGTAGCAAACAAGAAAAAAAGAGGTGAAATCAGAGAAAGCTTAAAAAATGAGGAGAGAAAAACAGAAGGCAAAAGAGAGTAGAAGATAAAAAGAACGATGGAGAAAATGAAGGTGGAAGGGAAGAAAGAGGAAGAAGATAGCAAGGAAGAAAAAAGAAAAAGCATGATGGAATGATAAATTGAAGTGGAAAGAAGAGAGAAACAGAAACAAGGAAAAATAAATTAATGGAAAAATAAAGGCCAAACAAAGGAAGCAAAAAGGGAAATAATCAAACAATTCACAGAAATGGGTGGGAGAGTGGACTGAGTTAGAAAAAGGAAGAATGTGAAGCTATTATGTCAGAGAGAGGAAGCATGGAAGACGATAAAGGGAATGGGGGGGCAAAAACACAGGAAGAAATCAGGAGACAGAAAAGAGGGAATAGAGAAGGGTGGAAGAAAGGGATAATGGTGAAAGAAAGAACTATGTGAGATTTGGTGGAATCAAGGCCAATTTCCATGAAGAAAACTGGAAGTAGAAGAGCTTGAGCAATTTGGGAGATTGAGGGCTGAATTACAAAGTGAGAGAAAACAAAGGGAATAAAGAAAGATTGAGAAGGGAGAGCAACAAAAACATACATTGTAGTATTAGAAGTGTCAAGGAGAAATTGAAATGATCACATGAGAGTGCAGAGAAGATGAGCGTGAAATTGGGAGATTCAGCTGACAATGCCACTAGGAGAGATTAAAGTGGGTATTCTAAGCATTATGGTAGCCCTGGTATAAGGTGGTCGTACTTGATACTTTGTTGAAATTCTAGATTTTAATAATTGGCATACATAGTGTGGGTGTTCTAGGAATTATTATGGTTTTTGCATAATTTGACCCTTTTTTCTACCTTGTGCTCATTTTAGGTCTCTGGGACCCTGGTGGAAGGTACCCTCACTCGGCAAAATTTGGTCATAGAGGGCATCATAAGGGTCATGGCAATAACAAAGGTGTTCTTCCTTGGCATATTGTGGGTATCTTAGTCTTCAGACTGGATACCTTTGAATTATGGTAGCCTTGGCATTAGATGTCTATTCTTTCTTGCCTTAATACTATTTTGACTGTCCTTTGAAAAATGGTGGCCATCTCAGCATCAATTTTCACTTGGAAATTAACTCTGCTATTGAAATGCTAGCAAATGTACTATACCTCAATTCTCAGGTGGCGCCTAAAGACATCTAATATTAAGCTGGAAAGCAGTTCTCTGGCAGAGAGAGAAGTGACCAAGGAGGGGGAAATTAAGAGCAGTGCTAGAGCTTTATTGGGCTACATATGGAATGGAGGTGTCAGAAGGTCACATACAAGATACTCAGGAGATGGTGGTCAAAAAGGCCAAGGACCAGGGAGGTGGATTGACATAATTAGAAGAAAAGAATGACACTAGGGAATAGAGATTTTGAGAATACCTGAATTGATTAAGGGGCAAGTGTAGGTGGACCAGAGTGCTGGCTCCAATAATCCGAGGTCAGAATAGGCCAAACACAATTTATCATAGGAAGTCACCTTTTTCTACATTGGCCCTTAGCCAAACACTTTGGATAGATAGGCAGGGATATGGAAGAAAATAAATTAGGATACTAAGGTTTCTTTTTTTTGTTGCTTTATTTTTTATTGATGAAGTAAAATTGCAGCAACACGTTTTGCATAAAATCATTACAAAAGAACAGATTTCATTAAGTTAGCCATAAATAGATATTGAGATCGAATAGAGCAAAATTAATTCATTCCAGAAGCCACCTCAATGCTGCCTCCGCCAACTAAAAAAAACAGCAGCTCATTTAAACGAGGAGACCCAGGTTGAGACCGGTCCCCAGATCCTCTGCTCTTTAATCCTCCCCTTCTTACCCTTCCGTTTGTAAAGTGCTATCTCTAGATTATAAATGTGCAGGAAGTGCCCCTTCCACTGCTGAAAGGTCGGGGGTAAAGGATCAAGCCGTGCTGAAGCTATACAAAGCCTAAGAACCGACATAGCAAAAAAAATTAGGCCTTCCCCACCCCCTCCATCTGATTCGTCTACCCCCAATACCATAAGCTGAGGTGACAGCGAGATGTTAACTTTAAGTATGTCACCTAGAAAGCCTGCTATTTCAAGGCCAAGTGGTTTTAGGATAGGGCAGGTGGAGAACATGTTTACCACATTCACATCAGTTGCTTGGCATCTAAAGCAACGGTCCCAAAATCCGCCCCCCTCCAATTCATAGATTATTGCTGGTGTTATATACAGGTAGAAAAGTGTTTTATAATGTTGTGATTGCAGATTTGTTGAACCCAGAACTGACCCGCCCAACTCAAGTGATTTAAAAAAGCCAGAGTCCGATAGCTCAAACCTCCCCTGCCACTTCACATTATTCTTATCCAGATCATCCGGGACCCCATCCAGCATGCAACCATAGATATTTTTTCGAGATTGAGGGGCCTGTGCCCTTAGTTAGTATTTCCATTAAGGGAATATGCGTGAAACCTGCCGCTCCACCAGCATTCCTCAAAAGAAAATCCCTCAGCTGTACATATTTTTTTTTAAATCCCTACGCCAATGTTAAATCTATCCCTAACCACTTCATAAGACGTGATCTAATAATCACCAGCTAGAAGATCCCCAATCCTGCCAAAGCCCCCCATTTCCCATCTAGCTAAGCAATCATCTTGGAAAATCCTGGGAAGCTGATCATTCCTGAGCAAAGTAGTGTACCTGCTATATCTCCCCACCCCCAGTTTTTTCTGAATACATGCCGAATTCCGAAATGCAGTAATCAGGGTCTTCAACCGAGTTCTTTTAAAGTAACTTGCTCAGAAAACTTCCAAAGACAGCCATTAGCGGTTGTCCAAATTAAAAAAAAATTAAAATGAGGGGACAAAGCCTGGCCCATCTCCCTCCCTTGTAGTAACGTTAGCGGTTGTCCCAATTAAAAGTTCAAAAGATGAGGGGACAAAGCCTGGCCCATCTCCCTCCCTTGTAGTAACGTGCTCAAAAGCGGCATCATGGCAGCAGAGCATATACTAACTTAGCGATGTCGACAATGTCCCTATCGGCCATATGACACTATGTGGGTCTCCTGCAGGCAACACACATCTGCCTTTAGAAATGTGAGATCTTCTTGGACCCTTCTTCTTTTAGATCTATCAGTTAGCCCACAGATGTTGATAGTGGCAATACGAACCATAGCCACCCCCCATAAATATTGCCCTGGCCACCGGCTGTGCCCACCTAACACTAGTAGAAGCCAGAGAATACAGGGGCAAATTCTTTTATCCAATCTTGCATTCAACCAACGGCCTGTCCTTAAATGCTACTGAGAAAACTATCATACTTAGAGTACCTTGCTGCAATTTAAGTGCCCTACCACCCAACACCCTTCCCTCCCCAGCCCTCAACAAACCTCCCTCCCCCACCAATATCCCCCAACCCCCCTCCCCCTGCCACTGAAAGCAGCCAGACCAACTAGGTCTGTGTGATGGAGATGACATCAGACACCGCAAGCTCCCACCTCTAGCCCCTCCTCGAGACCCCCCCACACCAATGTGATAACGTAAAAGATAATACCAACAAGAAAAAATAAAGGGAAAACACAAAAGCCCCCCCCCCCCCTCCAGAAATACCCTAGACTATTGATACATATGCCCCCATAATACAGAAGGCCAGGCAGTGCTGAGGAGAAACCCAGCTATATTCAGCATAGCTCAAAATTTCCTAAGCTAATATATCCGTAAACTATACACTACTTCTGACTGCCAGAGCCAGCCCAAGATAATCTCTAGCTTGTATTTCAGAGGTTAAAAATGTTACAGTTACTCTATTGTTTTCAATCTGGCTGGTGCCAGCAAAAGCCTCAAAACCAGCTTCCTAATAAGGCTTATTAATCTGCCGCAGGTGCCACCTACGCTCTACTGTTATATGGCAGAAGTCAGAGCGCACAAAGAAAGAGGACTCTCGAAATTTCCTTCTCACGTCAGGCCGAGCTTCCTCAAAAATTGCTTGGCACAACAGGAAATTACCAAAAAAGACCAAGATAGCCCTCGGTTGCCTTTGATCTCTGTTGGCCTGCATAGATTTGTGGCGGATTGACAGAAACCGGCCCATTGGACTTCTCATTCCCAGCCCCATCCCACAAGTTCGGGAAAGATCTCCCTGAGAAGGTCTAGCATAAAAGATCAAATATCTTCCCTTTCCAGGCCTTCCTTGATCCCAAGAAAATGAAGATTGTTCCTTTTCTGGCGGTTTTCCAAGTCCTTTACTTTCCACAGGACACCTGTCAATTGGGCCTCGTTGGATTTGGTCTTCTCTCTTACAGGTGCCATCTTAGTCTCCACAACAGTCGTTCTCACCTCTATACTATTAAGCCGCTCACCAATCTGAGAGCAGGCTTTCCAACCTTCCGGACAGCACCTTCCAATTTCTTTGTGGCCTGCCTGGCTTTTTCCCATCCGCACGGGTCTCAGCACGACGTTCTTTGATCGACTCTAGAATCAGAGAAAGTGGGATGAGAGAAAGCAAGATGGCGACGGTGAAGGACCACCGCGGTAGAGCTCCCGCCTTGCCCCCCTCTACCCCCCACATGCCGGCATTACCTGTCCATTGTGCCTGGTGACCTAGCAACCTGGTGGATTTGCAAGAAAACACTGTGACCTGGTGGAGTGGTGGTGTATCGTGAGCTGGCGTGGGGAGCAGATCAGCTAGAGGTTCGGTCTTCGCATCTTGGCGTGGCATGGTTGCTGAGCCTGGTGTAGCGGATGTTTGGAGGAGGAGTGTCTGCGCACTGATGGCTCTGATCCGACAGTTAGCCTGGTCATGGAACTCTGCTCTGAGTGGATGGGTGGGCTTTGCAAGAGGAGTTCCCGGTCCAGCTTCGGCAGCAGCGCCAGGCTCTTCCTTCAGGATTGCTACCTCTCTGGTTTGCGTCATAGCTCCCAAAGCTGCTAAACAACCCAAAGAGAAGGGGGAAATTCGGCTTCACGGGTTGCTGCACAGGTGCAGGGGTCAAGGCAGGAGTCTCCCCCAGTCCATACCGAGGAGTGCAGGTAAACCGATAGAGTCTCGTACTGCTAAAAATCATTTGGAGAGTATTGGAGCAGTAGGAGGAGGAATCTGCCAGACCGTACTCAAGCAGTGGCTAAAAGGCAGGGGTAACGCAGGCTTCTTAGAAGGGAGTCTCGGTGCCCAGTAAAGACAGTCTTGTTCCACCTCTTGTCCCACCTCAGCCAGCTATGACTGACATTTTTAGGATTAAGGACGGAGGGGGAGGCCAAATCACCCAGGAAACCCTCAAGGAGTCAGAAATTGATAAGATGGGCCACATGCGGCCCCTGTTTTGGATGGGATACCTTTGGTGCAAATGGAAGAGACTGAGGTAGCAGGTGATGGGGGTGTCCTGTCAAATGTATCGGGGCTACGTCTGCAAGGGGAGGTTGGTGAACAGGGAGAGGGGGTTAGAGCCCCCAGAGAGATGATCCAGGCGACCCTAGTTAATAAGTGCAGGGTTATGTATGACTCCCGATCTGTTGCTCTTGGCAGAGCCATGAGCGATTTGGATTGCAATACAGAGACTAATGGTTTAGCAGCGGCTGACCTTACACATGATGGGGCTGATAAATCTTCCTCACTTTCTGATGGGTCCCGCTTGGAAGACTCTGAGGGGCATATTTACAAGGGCATTAGCGCATGTTAGCTGTCATTTTTGTAAGGCCACGCATCTTAGAGATATACATCGCTAATGAGATGCAAAGTAGGCGTACCTTCCTGTAACACCATGACAAAAGGTTGCGAACAGGACATCGTGTTATTTACAACGCGGCCTCGGAACCACGAAGCGATGATGAAAGCCGCCGTAACAGCGGTTTTCACAGGATCCTTAACGCCTGGTCAAAACTTGACTTAGGCATGTTTTGAATGGGAGGTGGATTGTTTGGTTACTTCCACACTCCCCTATTATCAAACTTTTCATTAGCGTGTGAAATCTTTACTTGATTTCACACGCTAATGATGAATATCGCCGTCTATCGCAGGTTTGTACATCGCCTGTGAGCAAGACGTTGTAAATACGCCACTAACACGTAGCGTGATTTGCGATGTTTAACACAAAGCTTGATAATATCACCCTAATTCTGGCCAAAGTGAAGCTGAAGACAGCTCTTCAACTTCAGGCTCTCAAGTCCCTTTTTCTGAAAAAACATAACTCGGCTTTAGCATTAAGTTGGATTCTGTTTAAATGTAGAAATGAGTATTTGAAGTATTGTTACAGCCAGTGCCAATCTGAAGTTAGCTTAATTCATTGTAATAAAGCAACCCAATCCTTTCCATGGCACAATCAGCCGTGCTAAGGTGTAAAGATGGTTTGGGGCCTTTTTCGCTGTAAGGGCATTTAAAGTTAAACCGTTAAATACATACATCCTACTTTTGAATACTATGTACTTTGCCTTACCGCTGATAAGCTTACATTAGAGTTGACCTTCTACTATTTAAAAGGAAGGTTTAGAACAAGCAAAGTGGCTATTTTGGCATTTCGAAATCGCAGTTATAAAACTGCCCAGCTAGACTGCTGTGGCAGTCCTAGAGTCGTGTTTCAGATGGTCAATTTAGCGGACACACAATGAATGCAGCAGCCCACTAAGGCCATTTACCTTACATGCCCTGGGCACATGGGCTACCATATACACCTGTTCCTTTAAGGAACATAGAGTAATTTAAAAGAAATGTTTCCCCCATGTGAATGCAGGGATTGTTTTCTTCTGACCCTATCAAGTCACTGTCCAGATGTTTGCAGCTGATTGGAGTTTCTGAAAATAAAAATGTGCCCAATCAATATTCATTAGACAGATCTTGCTTGACATCCCTGAGACCGGATTGTGGGATGTGACCTGTTAACACAAAGGTCAGAACACACAGCGACAGGCAGGCTGTAAACAGTTGGCGTTCAATGTGCAGTAAGTATTTGTGATCTGCTTGTTTGTACATGTGGCCTCAGATCACATGATTGAGTAATTCAGACACATGCTTTATCCACAGCCAAAATGCTCCGCTAAAACTGGTCAACCGTAAAAGGCAGGAGGTGAAGTCAAGTCAATGCAAATCAATAATTCAAGTGCATCAAACAGCAGTAAACGTAAGGAAAGAAATCTGCACACTCTCGCTAGTGTTTAAAGATTTACGTCTTGATTTATAGTTTGCAGAATGAGTACTGCATCACAAACATGATATATAGTCATTCTGTCATAATACAAGGGCAATATGGTTGAACACAGAACACAGCGCCTAGAGACCCTCACGGGTGAGTAGTGCGCTATATAAGTCCCTGTTTGATTGATTGATTGATTGATATTAAGGCACACAGAAAATCTGTCATGTATGTGATGCAGTACCCATCCACCAAACTCTAAAAATGTCCTACCTCACTTCCTTTAGAATCCATGCATGGCTTGGTAAATCTGGAGCAACGCAAGGCACGCAAATTGCTGCCTTGTCTCACTCTGCCCCATTGAGGCGTTCCATGGGTGGAGGGTGGATGTTCCCATGCATCCACCCTTGAATTATCAGGCATTTCCAGATTTACCAATACTGGTAGACCTGGAACTGCGTCAGGAAGCTACACCTCCCCAGGGGAGGTGTAGTGAGAAGAAATTTCATTATTTCTCTTCATTTTGTCCTCTTTCTACACATGCTGCATTCTGCAGCACATGTAGGAAGAGGAAAAAGCTTCAGAAGATAGTTTTTGTGATGGAAGGTGTCCCTTACTGCATAAAAAAAACAATCCTGTCTGTAACTGAGTTCCCCTTGTACCATGGTGCAAGGGGCCCTGCTTTGGCTCTAGGCAGCAGTTTGTTAAATACAATCCATTCCTGCCCTCTCTCATCAATACAGCACAGGGCAGCAAGGTGGCGCATTGCATTGCCTTGCGTGAAATGTGGATACATACAGTGGGGGCTCCTCCACTAAGGCGGTGGAGCATTGCCCTGCTGAGCAATTAAATACTTAAAAATAAAATGATAATAATGCAAGTGATTATCATTTTATTTAACCATACTGGCTCATTTGGTTGAGGGAAGGGGCAGGGCAGAGCTGGGCTGTTTTGAGCTGAGGTAGGAGTGGTAGGCACGTCATAAGTGAGCGTGACATTTTGGCCAGCTCTCTCGGGTGGCCAAACAGTCATGCGCACTTTGCATGTTTTCCAACCAGGTTGCATTACAGCCCGGGTGGAGAACATACACAGCCTCCCAAGCCCTGTCTGAGTGCTGAACCACAGCGCTCAGACCAATCACAACAATGCTGTGTGCTTCCTGGTTCATGCTGCCCTGGAGAAGAGAAGAGGACGGTGGCATCTAGCGGGCAGTATCCAGGTGTTTTTATTCTTTTTTTTATTCCCTCCACTCCCACTTCCCACCCCCGTTTAGTAGCAGTCGCTACTAGGTGCATATGGCTCCAAATACTTACAAAAGGGTTTTTTAGAAATGGGATTTCTGGTTGGCTAGAGCATGCACCTAAGCCAGGCAGAAACCAGCACTCTATTCAGGGCAAGATAGTTACACACTAAAAATAACCTCTGCTCACCCCCTTGGTAGCTTGGTAGAGCAGCCAGGATTATCCCAGAGGCAATGTGTAAAGCGTTTGTGCAACACACTCACACACAGCAGCGACACACTAGGCCACCACAAATGAAACTCCACACAAGGTGATGTAAAAAATAGCCTTTGTGTTACCCATAAAACACATTAGAACGTAATCACATATATACACTGTGCCACCTGGCACTAGGTATTATTTACAGGGGATTACATACACTACAGGGCCAACTGGGCCACTGTCATCACCATTAAAACACACAAGTAGTGAAAATAAAAACAACCAGTAACTACTGGCAAGATGCACATAGCAGAAACACATTATGCAAACATCATGGCATTACTGAAAGAGGAATATTATGCAAAACATCTTCAGTCATAGCGCAGTGCATATTCCATAAACATAGCAAGATGAAGAGCAAGATGGCCGCCGAATAGGAGCCTTCCGAAAGAGCTCCCGGTTTGGGGATTACCTCTGGGCAGTTTATCCCTGCTTAACCCGCTCCAACTTGCCTCCAACCCCTCTACCTGAGGAACTGACTGTTCACCGTTCACCTTTCTGGGAACCGACTCTGAGATAACGACTCACCCGATAGATCGACTGGAGCTGCTGCCTTGATCCAACCCTCGATGCACGGAGTCCGGCTGGACTGATTCCCTTGCCCCAGGGCTGCTCAGCTGTGGAGAGGTCCACATCCATGGATGCGAGGTCTTCGACGTGGTCACCTGCTGTGTCTGGATCCTCCGCTCTTGCGCCTGGCCTGTGCCCCGGTCGGGGTCCCCTGCTGCTGGCGCTATTGCGGTGATGGAGGTGAGTCCAGACTGACTGCCGACCCTCCTGATCCAACCCCTATTGCCCGAGGTCCAGCACTGCTGGGCCGATCCCTTGCCCCAGGACCGTTCTGCAGTGGAGAGTTTTGTCAGCGCAGTTCACCTGCAGTCTCTGGCCCATCAGATCATGCCTGGTCCTGCCGGATGACCAAGTCAGGGTTTCCTGTGGCCAGCGCAGTGGAACTTTGGTGTGTACCCTAGATGCTGCTCTTCCCGTGGATTGATGAGTGGCACATAAATCCTGTTTTTTTTCTAACCAAAAGACCTGGTGAATAGCACTAGGCTCATCGGAGACTCTTCACTGTCCTGTAGCTGAATCGTCGATGCGGGCCTGAGTTGCCGCTCTACCTGGATGACCGAGGAGCTGCACTTAAGAGGGTTCCCTCTGGGCCTCTGCTGCACTGTCCTTGAACGTGATCCCTGCTCCTTCATAGGGTCCGGTGAGCTCCAACTGCTACTGGGTACCTCTCTGCCTTACCACCCAGAACTAGCGGTGGGGTGGCTAGCCCGGCTTCCTAGTCTCTACGGCAGCCTATCCCCATAGACGCCCACGTCCAACCATCGCCAGTATGCTCGGGCCCCTGCCCTAATGCTCTGACAATCCTGCTCCCTCAATAAATCTTACCATTGGATACATCTAGATCAACCCTTGCTTCTCCACATCGCTTCTGTGAACTAGTAGGGCCCCACCCTAGCCAGCATGGCAGGTTCTGGCCTAACCGCTACTGGGGAAAACTCGTATACTCTGTTTTACCTCCTAACCTCTCTAAAACCGCTGCAAAATCCTTCAAGCACGCCACCCTAAAAAGGCACCCTGAGTCACTGATCTCTGACCTGGGATACAGTACGGACAATGGCACAATCATTAATGACCTCATCTTCTACTCCAGAAAAACCTCTTTTTGGTGCAAAACCTTTGCGCACCTCCTCTATGTACGTGCAACTAGGAACATTCCATACGGCACTAAGCTCACTATAGCGCCCTCCACATTCCTGCAAGCTGACCTCCCCATCATCGTCCTCATCCAAGCTACAACTAAAAACCTTAATAAATTTGCGGACCTCTTTACCCTCCTCAGAAACCACGTGCATGACTCTTGCAGGGTAACCAACACCGACCCCGTTGACCTTCCAACCAGCCAGTCTAACGTGCCTAGCCACCCTCAAACCACCTCTCCATGGGTTTCCAACACAGATCATCCCAACCCCTCTAGGACGCCGTCCGGGCTTGCCAGTAGAATCGCCGCTAGTCCTCCGGTCTCCTCCCCACTTGTTCCCCGCTCTGTCCTTGAGACTGATACTCCTCCAAGGACCTATGACACAGATCGAGCTAGCCCCTCTACCCCTTCTCCTACACATGCCAATAGAACTGCCCCTGAACAACTGCCCCCCTGCCCTCAAGCACATCCCTCCTTTTTGGATATCGAAACTCTGCACTCCAGAGCAACCAAATTAATGCAGAGCATCCATAACTTCATTCTGGACGTAAAGAACCTCCTTCACCTCGCTGAACTCTCCCTCTCTAAGTTCAAGCCCCTGCGGGACTCCTCCCCCCATACCACCAAGCACCCACAACTGCTACCCCTGAGACACCTTCGCCCCGCAAGCAACCGTGCCCCCTCTCGGAGGAGGAAATCCTAGCTCTTGTTCTCACCTACCACACCACTACCCTGGACACCCCATGCCCACCAGACCTCACTGAAGAAGAAAGTCTAGCTATCCCCCTTAACTACAACCCTGCCCCAGTTTCCCCCTGTCCACCGGACGTAATTGCCGTCCATGCCATCTGCATGGTCGCCATCAACCACAACAGATCAGCTACCCTCCGTAACAGAAGCGTGGTTAATAGCAATCTAGCACCTGTACCCCTGTCCGCCCCGACTCCCATCTCTCCCACTGAACCCCCTCTGTCTGGCCTTTTAATCAACTGCCGATCGGCTGTCAGGCATGCTGCTGATATCGCTGATCTCATTCTGAACAAAAACCTTGACTTAGCGATCCTGACCGAATCATGTCTCAAAGAATCCTCATCTCCATGCCTGGACATCCTAGTCCCTCCCAACTACAACATTTCTAGGCTGGATATGCAATCTAGCAAAAAAGGAGGAGGCATCGCCTGCATCTACCACTCTACCCTCATTATCACGGAACTTCTAGCGGACACATCAGACTCCTGCGAATACCTTGCCATTTCCATTTGCAGCAACTCCACCCAACTGTGCAATGTGCACATCTTTTACCACCCCCCAGGCACGAACCACACCTTCATTGACCACTTCATGGAAATCATCACAGCCAAGGTTTCCTCCAACGCTAATGACATTTTCCTTGGTGATTTCAACCTGCACTGGAACGATCCGAAGGATCCTCATGTCAATGCCATCAAAGACCTCCTGGCTGATCAAGCCCTGACCCAAGCCTGCACACTCCCTACACGCTCGAAAGGGGCCACCCTTGACTGGATCATCTCCAAGGAGTCAACAGTTTAACTTATCTCTATAGACCCATGAGACTCGTCGGACCACCATACTATCTCCTTCCAATTACCTGGCACCCACAAAACAAGGCCACTGGAACCGGTGATTCCAAAACGCTGGGTCAGAGACACCAAAAACCTGGACCTCATGTAGTTGAAGGCTCGCTGCAATTCTGACCTCCCCCCCACCTATCACAACGACCAGTGACCTCAATGACCACTACTCTGCAACTATAACTAACATTGTAGATGACCTAGCCCCGCTAAAACTAAAAAGAACCCAAATCAAAGACAGGAATCCCTGGTTCTCTGCCCCCCTCAGAAACGAGAGGAGATCCCTCCGACAATCCGAAAGAACCTGGAGACAGCACCCCTCAGCAGTACATTTAAAACTTCTCAACCAGGCCAGAAATGCCCACAACAGGCACGTCCTCAATGTAAAAAAAAAAATTCTTCAGATCGGAGCTGGAGAACGCCAAGAACAGACTACGCAAGTTCTTCGAACTGGTCAAACACGAATCTAATATACTGGCCAAAACATCTAAAGAAACCCCAAAGTCGCTAATATCATCTGAGGATTTCTCCTCCTTTTTCTATGACAAAATCACAGCCTTAGGAAACGAACTCAGTTCCGCCACAAATTCTCAACCCTTTCCAGGTCTGCCCCCTCCTTCCGTGTTGCCCGCACAGGCTTCACCCAAAAACCAAGCACGCTGGTCTAACTTCAAGCTCTGTCTCAAAAATCCTATCTACCTTAAACTCGAACAACCACTTTAATGACCCGCTCCCCTCCACCTGCCTAGCTGCCGCCGCTCAATCCATCATTCCTAGCTGGACTGCAATAATCCACGCCTCTCTCAGGCAGGGATCGATACCCGACTCTCTGAAAGTCGGCCAAATTCTCTCCATCTTGAAAAAGCCGTCTCTGGATCCAGCTTCCCCTAACAACTTCAGACCTATCTCTAATATCCCTCTCTTAGCCAAAGTGTTGGAGAAGTGTGTGCAATAGCAGCTAAGCCATCACATCAACAACTTTCATCTACTTGGCGACTTCCAATCAGGATTCAGACCTGGGCACAGTACTGAAACCACCATGCTCCACATCGTAGACGATGCCCTCCAAGCCCTCGACCAAGGCAAAACTTGTCTCCTAATCCTCCTGGATCTATCCTCGGCCTTCCACACGGTCAACCATGGAAAATTACTCGAACACCCCAAATTTAGGATGGGATTTGATGGTACTGTTCTAGACTGGTTCAGGTCCCTCCTGCAAAATCGATCACAAAGATTCCTAATTAACGGTAACCTGTCTGCCCCCTCCCCGGTCACGGTTGGAGTCCATCAAGGTTCAACCCTGTCCCCCACCCTCTTCAACCTTTACCTCGAACCGCTTGCCGACGTACTACGCTCCGCGAACATCTCTTACCACATCTATGCTGACGACACCCAGATCTACATCAAAACCTCATCCATCAAAGAGATTCTATCCGTGAATGAGGCCTTGAAAATTACTGTCCAATGGCTCGCCTCCAATCAACTCAAACTCAAGTCAAAGAAAACAGAATTTCTCCTAATTTTCCCACCAAAAACCAACCCTGAGATTCAGATATGGATTAAGGGTATCACAGCCCTAAACTGCCCACTGACCATTGTGGACTCGGCCAAATCTTTGGGCATAAGCCTTGAATGCAACTTGAACATGCGAGACCACATCAACTCGATGGCTAAATCAGCCAGATTCCACCTGAGCTACCTCTGGAAACTGAAACCCTTCCTCGACGCTCCTGACCTAAAAATGGCAGTCCAGGCACTCTAGACTGGAATATGGCTGTTCTACCCTCTCGGGGCTACCCAAGATCTCCCTGGCACCTTTAAAAGCCTGCCTCAACGCGGCCGCCAGACTTCCTACTGGCACAAGAAAATTCGATCACATTTCACCTCATCTTAAAGCTCTGAATTGGCTTCCTCTCGAGGCCAGAATTCAACTCAAACTGGCATGCATCACGCACAAAGCACTATACTCAAATTCCCCTGCGTATCTTGCACAGAAACTTGTGGTATCTGGAGGAACCAGAAACTCCAGGTCCACCAGAGACCTCTTGATCCAACCTGCGCGCTTGCGGGGAAAAAAAACCTACAATCGGGCCTTCTCTGGGGCTGCACCCTGAGTACGGAACTCTCGACTGCCCGCCATCAGAAGAATCCCCTCACTGGCACGCTTCAAAAAGGATGCCAAAACCTTCCTTATGACTATCACTATGAGTAAATGTATAAGGCAAAATGTACATACGTATCCTCTTTCCCTTATGTACCCAGCACCCGCCACCTCCTACCCTATTGTACACTTTTGAGACTATCGCCACAGGTAATATGTAAAATTTAAAATGTACATATGTACCCTCTATCCCTTATGTACCCAGCACCGCGCCCCTTCCTATACTATTGTGTACCTTTGTGACTTCAAACCTATTGTATACTGTTTTGTTTCTGTAAAGCGCTCTGATACCCTAACGGGTCAAGCTTGCGCTCTATAAAACACTAAAATAAATGCATAAATAAATAGATATAGCAGGCCCCTCTTAGGGATCTAACTGCACCCAAGATGATCCTTACACCATAATCACAATAGGCCTCACCTAAATATAGGGGTGACCATCAGGCCAACTGGCCTTAACCTCGGGGGCCCGTCTTGGGCTTTCCTGCAATGTCCTCTGTCCCAAACGTGAGGGATCTACTATCATGAGGCCTTCCAACTGGCCCCCTGACAGCCGATGCAGCAGAAACAATGCTCGCAATGACTGCCGATGCAGCATAAACAATGCTCGCAATGCCCAGGGGGTGGGGGTGCAACTCACCCTTGTCACCTTCACTGGAGAATGCCCCCGATGCTGCGCAAAGTAAGCAGCTGCCTGCAATCATGCAGATCAGCTGTGACCATGCCGGAGGTGTGGTGCACTTCTGCACAGGAGCTTCTGTCGAGGTTTCACCCCAAGCTCCTCTCTTTTGTCCAGGCACCACTGCACACTCACCGGCGTCCCTGTTGAGTTAGAAGATTCGGGACTCCCTTGCGGGGGTCGAGTGGCCCGGACTATGTCTCCTGTGAGGGTAAAGGTATCTCTCTAGGCCCCTCCTTGGCGGTACAAGGAGCCCGCAATGCTCTGGCTTGGGTTTGCCGCTAGCCCTGCCCACAAACAGGGGCCAGCACACCTGACTTCCTCTCTGAGGCAGAAAAAGCCCACGAGTCTCCGTCTCTCCTGCTGGCTAGCCCAGCCCACAGTTAGGCTCTGCCTGACTTCCACATGCTTCTGGTTTGCGGGGGATTCACGGAGCGAGGTCTCCGTCGATCTTGAGGAGACGGCACTACTTCTTGTACTGCGCCCGCCGCAATTAAGTTTGGAGCACCTCCTCGGGTTCCGGCAATCGGATGATGAAAAATGCTCGCCATGCGTTATTTGGGACATGAGCCCACGCCAGGCGCTCAACACCTACGAGCCCCATCTTGTTCCATGCCCAGGTCCAGAGAAATCAGGCGCAAGCACTCATCCCTCCTGGCAGAGTGCTGGGGGGACACGCAGGCTGGGCGCAGCCAGGCAGGCCAGCACAAGGGGCAGAGGGGCAGTCCTACTCTTAGCAACAACGCCCATAGCGGTTTCTCCTGGCTCACTGCAGCCCAGACAGTGTCCCCTCTTCAGTCCCAAGTAAGCACCAAAGTTCCACACTTCCTGGGGTCACAGCCCCAATATGTATACAACTTGTCTCTTTGTTCTGCCCTGGCACAGGGCTTGGGATCTAGTGCAAACCAGTTCTGTGGGGCACTCAAACATTTTATTTACAGTGCACAACAACCTCCTTTGTTAGTGTAGGCTCTGGCCCCAGACACACCACAGGGAGGCAGAGCCAGCATTGTGGAAGGCTGGTAGGGTCCTTTTCAGGTCCAGGTGCTACTCCTCCCACTACTCCAAATGCAGATCAGCCTATTCAGCCTAGCGCTGACTCACCCAGCCCCTCAGGAGCCACTGCACCTCCCGAGTCTCTGTCACTCCAAAGCCAGACATGCAATACACAACAGGCAGACACAAAGACACATAGCAAACAGAAATGCCCACTTCTAAAAGTAGCTCACACAACTTTCGGACCCAGAGCGAGGAGACAGAGAGTATTTTCCCAGGTACCCTGCTTTACATGTTCTAATTGTCAGGTCTTTCCGCACGCACCACACACCCTTTAACCCCCTGCATTTACCTATTTCCCGCAGGTTTTCCACCTCCTTATCTCACCGTTCCGCTTGTGTACTATATAGTGCACTGTTGTTTTCCAGTAAAGTGATCCTTAGCGTTCTTCGGACGCTCGCTGAGTTTTTTTAGCATGTTTCCCTTGCATGTCCGATCATTGTCGGAGCACCCACACTGCTTCGCAGAGTCCTTTTCAACACCTTACGAGATACGTACCCTTCTTTGCATTTTTGCAGGCAACCTCACTCCATCGCTTTCATCCTTAAACAGATACCAGCCTTGCTAGCTTTTTCAGGTATTATAGTCTCTACCACCTGGATACGTCTTTGATTTTTAGCACACGGTGATTTTTCCTTCCTTTCTTTTTTCCGCTCTCATGCTCTGGACCACCCTTCTCCCTCTCAGATGTCTAACAGATTTTTCTCAGACTCTTTGGTGACGTGCTTTCACGTTTCAATTCATTTGCTCAATTCCAGTGGCTTTAATCTTTGATCTTGCCTGAAATGTCTGTGTGACGCCGTAAAGCCTTCCAATTTTCTACGTAGTTATCAGCTTAAAACCTTTGAATGTAATTGTTTGATGTTTTACTCATAGATACCCCCTGAAGAAGGGCGAACACCACGCCCGAAATGCATTGGGAAAATCAAGCTACGCCTCATTTTGTTATAGTACTCTGTAACATGAACTTTTTCAGCACGATTGGAGTGTGATTAAAGAACACTTCAACAAGAAGAAGCTTTGATTCGTTTCTCATATTCACGAATGTCTTCCGATGGTTTAGACATCAATATTGGTTTTGATGATGATTACAATTTTCTGATATGTTAAACAGATGACAAATTTCGTCTAACTTGTTACATACTCATCACTGAGTGTTTAGTGGTAGTGCAGTCCCTGTCTAGAGCGTCCCGCTCCAGTCTCTCACGCATTTTGAATCAAGGTGGCAGGGTGGAACCACCTCAGGGCCAGCACACCAAGCTTTATACAATTTTTAGAACACGTTATCTATTTGATTTTACCGTTTAAACCTGAGTGCACGCCAGCTGTTTCTCTTTCTCACATTTATTGCATTAACTTCCACCCTCAACAGCTAACAGTTGCACCACATTCACCATGTCCTTCGAGGACATCCTCAACCTTACTGACAATAAGGCAGAAACTAAGGCATATAGCGATACTGAAGCCCAGGAAATCTATGGACTTATCCGGGAGGCTCGCACATTCGACGCCACACAGGGCTCAACCACACAACAATTGAGACAATTGGAATATCTGATGCGCCGTGAAATTAACCAGCGACTGCATGCCACCACTCTAGTTCAGTACCACAAAGCCAGCAGGATTCAGAGAGGGCTGAGACTACCACTCAGGCCCATGATGTTTAAGATGAATAAGAAATTTATGGAGAAGTGGTATTCCATTCTCAATAAATGCTCATTAGATTTAATTTTACTGATTGTGGAAGAACTTTCGAAGGTCTTGGTTGACCTTGAAACAGAAATTTCTGAACTACACGACTCTTTAAAAACACGCATGACCGGGGAAGATTGGTCACACTCCCTTGAGATGATTAATAACAAGTTGGATGGTTACGCTAAGGAAATTCATGAACGCAAAGTCCGTAAGTTTAGGCGAGATACCATCGACTATAAACTGGACGAGGTCTACTCTTGGGCGGAAGTTTACGCCCAAAAGCGAACTTTTTCAAAACCTGGAAATGCCTCATCTGAGGAGAGCGTTGTCTCTGTCAGTGACACTCGCTTAACCAGACCTCCGGTACCATCTTCAAGTGACTTAGGGGCTTCAGCCTTTCCATCAACTTCCAACACCAAGGTTTCTTTTTTAGAAACAAGCCCAGCGGCCAACAATCCACCCACGAACCAATCTTCCCTCGAAATAATCCCACCAAAACCCGTAGAGGTAGCGGAAAGCACAAAATCACAAAGCTCAGGCAGGAGACAGAAAAAACATTAGTTGTTAACATCTCTTCCTCCAGTTTGTCAGAATCGCAAATCGCTCTTCTCAACAAGGGAACATCCTTCGTTCCTACCCACCATACTACTTCATTTCAAACAGAAGTTGAACTTTACAAATTTATGAGAAAACTAAGATTGCGATATTTTTTCTCCACTTAAATTCTTTCCGCTCCAACGGTCAGTGAGATGGAATACAAGGAGTTTAAACCCAAAAGCACTTTTGTATCCCCTATGTCACACAAAGTGCTGGACACTTTTGAGTCACTGGTGAAACATGATTTATTACATCTTAGCACACCTTCAAAAAAACACCAGAATTTGACACTCAAGGACAAGACAGCACTTAAAAGCTTGAGGACTAACTCATCCCTCACATTTCTTCCAGCTGACAAAGGTGGTGCATTGGTTATAATGGACACGTGTTTTTATGAATCTGCAATCAGTGAAATGCTGTCTGATGAGTCTACTTATGTACCACTGCAACAGGACCCAACAGTAGTTTCAAGACATTTTGACCACCATCCTCAAGCATGCCAAAGACATGGAGTGGATTAATTCCAAAACATACGATTTTTTGTATAATAAACATCCACGCAGATCACTCATTTATGCATTACCTAAGATACACAAACGCCTTTCCAATCCACCATTTCGCCCTATAGTATCAGGGTGTGACTCCATTCATGACCCTCTTGGTCAATACTTAGATTACTTCTTGCAACCGTTTGTTCAGGCAGGTTCCACATACGTACAAGACACCACACACTTTTTGAAAGTACTCAATAATCTCAACCTCCAGAGTCACGATGACATATGGTTACTGACAGTAGATGTTGTTGCCTTATACACTTCAATCCCACACTCTGAAGTTATCGAAGCGATCGAGTGGGCATTACTCCAAATGGACACCATCCCAGCCAACAAAATTTTCCTTTTAGAACTTTTGCATTTTTGTTTATTCCACAGTTATTTCAAATGGAAAGACAGTTTTTTCTTACAAACTCACGGAACATCTATGGGTTTTGCGGGAGCTCCCAGCTACGCAAATATCTATATGATGAAATTTGAACAGGAGAACATCCTTAATGACAGGGAATGGACAGACAACCTCATCATATATCGTCGATACATCGACGATATTTTCATTATGTGGCAAGGCAACAAGCAGATTTTGGAATCGAAACTCTCAGCGCTCAATGATTTCAATCCCAGAATTCAGTTTACACACACATTGGACAAACACTCCATCTCGTACCTTGATGTACATATTGAATTATCATCCAATAACATCGTCACTTCTTTGTTCAAAAAATCCACAGACCGCAATAACATGCTTCTCTATGATAGCTTCCATCCACAATCCCTGAAAAGACGTCTTCCTTATTCTCAATTTTTGAGAATCAAGCGCATCACTTCTGATACTACACAACTTCATACCACCCTTGAAGATTTCAAAACTCAGTTCTTGGCACGTGGCTACCCCAAAAAACTCATTGAATCTTCAGTTGAACGTCTCAATCAGGTATCCAGGTCAACACTACTTGACAAACACATAAAACCAGCTCAAACAAGGGAAGTTTATGTATCCAAGTTCTCGACCCTCTCTCCTGCCATCAAAAAAACCATCCTCAACAGATGGGACATACTACAGACTGAACCAGATTTTGGGAACCTGTTTAAAAATCCACCGATTTTTGTGTACAAACGCTCCAATAACTTGAAGGAACTCCTCAAGAGACGAGAACTCACCACTGATCTGGCACCCAAGGGTATGACTAAATGCTACAACTGTTCCCACTGTAATAATGTTATTACAGGCGTGTCGATAGCTCACCCCTGGTCGGGTAAGCCGGTTAAATTTCATTTCACTGCCAACTGTAACACCTCAAATGTCATATACATCATCCGATGCCCTTGTGGCCTATATTCTTTCTTTCTTTGATAGCTTTATTTCGGTCAATGACCATAAAAGCACAGGTAAAATATGTACAAGCATAAAATACATAAATAATTCAAGGATTAAGATAAAAAATTATTAAACAGCAGTTATCAAAGTGAAAACAGTAAAGAATTACAGTATACATATTCAATCTCTAATATAAGAATAAAAACTATTAAGAGGGACCCAACGCCTTTAGAATCCGGCTACGCGTGTGCCAAACATTGGTCAGAAATTTTGCTAATGCAAAAACAATTGGGCCAGAGAGATCAGTTTTTAAAATTCTATACATTGGTGCGTGTTCCCTGCAACCCATATTCCTTATCAACGGGAGAAGCCAATATTTCCGTGCTATTTTGTAGGCTGGGCAAAAAAAAAACACGTGCAGATCAGTTTCCTCCGTGGCATCACAGGCCGGACACTGCTTTAGAGAGGGAGCCGGTAACCAAGTGCTTGTGAAAGACCGGAACGGCAGTGTGCCGTATCTCCATTGGAGGAACAGCTTCCGGGTCAGTACGGGGGAGATAGGATCCAACACCCTCTCAAATCTATAGAAATCCTTGTTCTGCATAAACACAGAAGCTAAGGACCCTTCTGCCTGGGTAGCTTGAGCCCTGGTTAGTTTATATTCATGATAGACCTTGGCCAATGACTTTTTGGATATATTTAGTGCGGCTTTCGCTGGCTCAGTCCATAAGTCGGGGAGCCCTATTCCCATGCAAATGGCTTGGATATTTTTGACCCAAGGGATGTTGAGCGCTATTGGGTGATTCAGAAGTTCAGCCAGTTCTGCCCTATATTCTACGAGATCGTTGCTGCTCCACAGCCTACGCCAGAATGCTAAAGGTCTCAGGCTTATTTCGTCAGCTAACGGTCGTAGGCCCAGATCAAGCCTCAGGGGGAGGAGCGGAGTACTGGGCGGGAGTGCGGCTATCTGTCTTATAAACTTATTTTCCACTAATGACAGACTCTGGCAAGGCGTGTGGCCCCATAATTCCGCCCCATACATTATCGCTCCCCTAGCCTGGGCCTTATATATCTGGATCAGTGCCCCCAATGGGCGATATGATGAACCAGTCATCATCCGGGCAATACCCCCAGTCATTTGCGTAAGTTTAAGGTTAGCCCTGCTCTGGTGGGATCCCCAAGTCATGGTTTCGTTGAGAGTCACACCAAGGTATTCAAAGGTGGTCACTCTCTCAAGCCGTCCTGCTCCCAATTGCGGATTTGGCCGTAGTTTTTGCCTCGGATTCAAAACCATAAATTTGGTTTTTGCCGCATTAATTTCCAGCCCCCTATCAGTACAGAAGGCCACGAAGGAGTCAAGAATCCTCTGAATGCCCATGGGGGTTTTGGATAGCAGCAGGGTGTCGTCCGCAAACATAATTGCGGTCACCCTGCTGCCGTTCAATTTCGGGGCGTCAGTATATTCGGTGGCATTCAGATGGGCGATTACCCCGTTGACAAAGAGGCAAAACAGGGTCGGTGCCAACACACAGCCCTGTCTTACCCCCCGGTCAACGGGGAATCTATCGGTCAGTTCCCCCGACCTCCCACACCTCACTCGGGCGTAGTTATTATGGTGCAGTCTCTGTAAGATCAATAGGATGTCCGGGGGAACGCCCATCTCTGCCAAGATGCTCCAAAGTTTCCCCCTGGGCACCAGATCGAATGCGGCCCGTAAGTCCACAAAAATTGTGTACAAACTACCGCCCTCGATTTTTGCTGCCCGCCAGTAGATCAGATTCAATCTAAAAACCTGGTCCACTGTGGATACCCCCTTCCTGAATCCCGCCTGGTATGGACTGAGGGCTCCCACCTCCTCCATCCAGTCCTGGAGCCTATTCAGCATCACCCTACCAAACAGTTTCTGTGCCACATCTATCAGACTGATTGGTCTGTAGTTGGCTGGGAGGAGAGGTGAGCCCCTTTTAAAAATGGGGACCACCTCGGCCCCCAGCCAAGTACTAGGGATTTCCATGCCACCGAGAACTCCGTTGAAGAGGGCGGTAAGATAAGGGGCCCATACAGTAGGTTCTTGTTTAAACATATCCCCTGGTTAACCGTCCAGTCCCGGCGCCTTTCCAGAAGCAAGTCCTGAGATGGCAACGGTCACTTCACCGAGCGTTATCGGCTCCCCTTCATAGTCCGGGCGGCCTACCCAGTCAACAGCAGGAGATTCTCCCGGGTCAGGACTGTATAGGGTCTGGAAGTGGGCTTGCCACACCCCTGGGGCAATATTAGGCTCAAATGCAGATTTTAGGTTCCCCGACCCCCCATTCACAATCCTCCAAAACAGCCGTTGGTTTTGGGTCGCTAGTGTCTTAGTGAGTTCTTCCCACTGTTTTTCCTCCCATTCTGCCTTGGCGTGGGCAGTGAGTTTCTTATAAACTCGTCTGCTTTGTTTTAGGCTATCCCCACCTAAACCCTCCTTGATTAGTTTAAGGAGCTCTGTTTTTGCCCTTCTACAAGCAAGGTTGTACCATAATGTTTTGCCTCGTCGCCCCCCTTTTGCTTTTCGTGGGCTACAAGTGAAATGAGGTGCCGCAGCTTTTATAAGTTCCTCATGGGCTTTGAACAATTTACCCTGGGAGTCTTTGTTGTATGGCTCAGTGTCCAAGCAACCCACAGTTTCCAAAATGGGAATTATCCCATCATAGAGCCTGGGGAGTTTATTCTTGCTTGTAGCCAGGTGCTCCCACCTGATCCTTCTCCTATTGTTGTCAAGGAGAAGCGCCGGGGTGTTACCTACCACATTGCCTATATTATGTAGGCAAAACTGAGAGATCTTTACGTACCCGTATCACGGAACATAAAAGTCGCATTCGCACTAGAACTTTATCTTCACCGCTTGCCAGTCATTGGTGTGATTCACACCACACAATTGCTCAACTTAAATTTAGTGTGATTGAAGTCATCACATCTCATAATGACCGTGACATGAGCAAATTTATTGTTCAAAGGGAATCCTTTTGGATTCGGTATCTCAATACCCTAAGTCCCAAGGGTCTCAACGACAAAATTGAGTTTGCATGTTTCCTGTGATTCCTACTCTCTTCCTTCACATAGAACAGAAGGGGGACAGGGTCGTCCTACAACGCACCAGAGCTTTAATCTTGATTTATGCCCGATTTCATTTTATCACTTTATCACTTTACTGTTCTTGTCAACAGCCCAGTGTCCCATGTCACTTTCATCACACCACATGACAGATTGGTTTCATTATGCATTACCCCTCACCTCAATTCACTAGTATTCACACTCACTCCGTGGTAACTGCCAGGACAACACTTTTCCATCTCATAGAGATCAAGTTCCAGTAGTGGTTTCGTACACATTACTGTAGTGAATTTTTAGTAGTCATGTTTTTCTTTTTCATTCAATGTACTTATACCAGTAGCGCGTTTTATTTGTTTGACGCTCTTACCTTTCTGTTAAAGACACAATGTCAGAACGTTAACTCAATATAGACTGTAAATAGGCAGGATGTTACTTGTGGACTATTAGCACTCATTAGAATGTATATAGGTAGAACACTGTTCATTTGACATTGACGATTTAAAGTTTTTTGTATTCAGTTTTTCGTAAGCTGTTATTCCGTAATACAGGTGTCATTCACCTCTGAAGCACTTCCGTTGTTTAGGCCGTATAAGCTTGTCCTTTCACTCTGTCATTCACTCGCAACCGCTTTTCGTGCACTTTTTGTCCTGCTCATTCTGTCTGTCAGAGCTCTTTTCCCAACTCAAGATGGCCACCCCTGGTTATACCTTACATTCATTGCGAGTCCTTCTTTCATGTTTTACACTGAGACTTCCCCACGTGAACGCAACCCGGACACCGCCGATATTTACGGGCGGGATTCAGCATCTCACACAACTTTCGGACCCAGAGCGCGGAGACAGAGAGTATTTTCCCAGGTACCCTGCTTTACATGTTCTAATTGTCAGGTCTTTCCGCACGCACCACACACCCTTTAACCCCCTGCATTTACCTATTTCCCGCAGGTTTTCCACCTCCTTATCTCACCGTTCCGCTTGTGTACTATATAGTGCACTGTTGTTTTCAAGTAAAGTGATCCTTAGCGTTCTTCGGACGCTCGGTGAGTTTTTTTAGCATGTTTCCCTTGCATGTCCGATCATTGTCGGAGCACCCACACTGCTTCGCAGAGTCCTTTTCAACACCTTACGAGATACGTACCCTTCTTTGCATTTTTGCAGGCAACCTCACTCCATCGCTTTCATCCTTAAACAGATACCAGCCTTGCTAGCTTTTTCAGGTATTATAGTCTCTACCACCTGGATACGTCTTGGGTCTAATCTTTCGCGCACGACGATCTTTGATTTTTAGCACACGGTGATTTTTCCTTCCTTTCTTTTTTCCGCTCTCATGCTCTGGACCACCCTTCTCCCTCTCAGATGTCTAACAGATTTTTCTCAGACTCTTTGGTGACGTGCTTTCACGTTTCAATTCATTTGCTCAATTCCAGTGGCTTTAATCTTTGATCTTGCCTGAAATGTCTGTGTGACGCCGTAAAGCCTGCCAATTTTCTACGTAGTTATCAGCTTAAAACCTTTGAATGTAATTGTTTGATGTTTTACTCATAGATACCCCCTGAAGAAGGGCGAACACCACGCCCGAAATGCATTGGGAAAATCAAGCTACGCCTCATTTTGTTATAGTACTCTGTAACATGAACTTTTTCAGCACGATTGGAGTGTGATTAAAGAACACTTCAACAAGAAGAAGCTTTGATTCGTTTCTCATATTCACGAATGTCTTCCGATGGTTTAGACATCAATATTGGTTTTGATGATGATTACAATTTTCTGATATGTTAAACAGATGACAAATTTCGTCTAACTTGTTACATACTCATCACTGAGTGTTTAGTGGTAGTGCAGTACCTGTCTAGAGCGTCCCGCTCCAGTCTCTCACGCATTTTGAATCAAGGTGGCAGGGTGGAACCACCTCAGGGCCAGCACACCAAGCTTTATACAATTTTTAGAACACGTTATCTATTTGATTTTACCGTTTAAACCTGAGTGCACGCCAGCTGTTTCTCTTTCTCACACTTCTAAAAGTGGCATTTCTAAAATAGTGATAATAAATCTGTGAACACCATTACGCAGCATTTGTTACCACTATTCCAAACATACCAAACTTGATCACGCTACTCCTCTCATATCAGGAATTACCACTGAAACACATGTCAGGGAATTCCCAATGCATTCCTATGAGACGGCAGCCTCACAGTAGTGAGAAACCACTACCATGACATGCCACACAGTTAAGGCACATGTCCTACCTTTTGCCTGCATTGCACTCTGACAATAGGGCTAGCTAGGTCCTACTTTAGGGGTGACCGATATGTAGTAAAAGGGGAGTCACAAATGTGCATCTACTTTATGTAAAAGACACACAATTGATGGACGAAATGCAGAAGAAATCAAAACATTCACCCCCAGTCAAGAGATCTGGGTTAAATCCATCATTCTTTTGCTCAACATGCCACCCCAATGTAGACCTGGCCATATGCAAATCAGTCTTGACCCTGTGCCTCATGGGAACAGTCCAGCCCGAACTGCCAAGCCAGGTCCTCCCTGGACTGGAAACAAGCATCCTAGGACCGGTTTCGGGGTTTCACCCCTCTTCAGCCAGGATAGCTTGAGTCCAGTGGCACAGTGAGCCCAGGACCCACGTCTGGGCATACCTGGTGCACTTAGGGCGAGAAAGCAAAAGACACACAATTGATGTACGGAATGCAGAACAAATCAAAACATTCACCCCCAGTCAAGAGATCATCTACTTTATGTGCCACATCACAGTGGCAGTAAACTGCACACGCAGGCCCATCAATGGCAGAGGCCTGAGACAGGTTTGAAAGGCTACTTTGGTGGGTGGCGCAATCAGCGCTGCATGCCCACCAGTGGCATTTAATTTACTGGCCTCGGGTCTATGAGATACCACTTTACAAGGGACTGATAGGTATATTAAATACGCCAAACAAGTGTAGACCAATCTTACCATGTTAACCATAGAGAGCACATGCACTTTAACACTGGACAGCAGTGATAACGTGCTCACAGTCCTAAAACCACCAACACCAGGTCAGAAAAATACCATGAGGAAGGCAAAAAGTTCAGGGATGACCCTGCAAAAATGGCTCAAGTCCAACAGGCTTCAAGCTTCAGAAATTTCTAGTGCAAGATAAATGTACAATCTTCCTTGTATCTAAAGTGTGGCATTTATTGTCTTTCTGCATTGACCTTCCAAATTTCCTTGCATGATATGACCAATCAAATAGATGCATCATTTTCCCTCAGTCAAAATGGCCAATGTAGACTTCTCAAACGTAAGACGCAGGAGGTGGAGTAAAGTCAGTGTAATTCAATTCACCAGGGGGAATATTATCAAGCCAGGCGATAAAATTAGCGCCGCTTTAGCTGCAGAAAACCGCAGCTAAAACGGCGATAATGGGCTTGATAATATGCTCTATGGAATTCCAATTGAAGCCCATGTTAGATGTGAAGGACATCTAACATGGACTTCAATTGGAATTCCATAGAGCATATTATCAAGCCCATTATCGCTGCTTTAGCGGCAGTTTTCTGCCGCTAAAGCGGCGATAAGTTTATCGCCTGGCTTGATAATATGCCCCCAAGTAACTTCAAAAAGCCCCAATCAGACTCTCGCTAACCCCCAAACACAATGCTTAAATGGGGCAAAGGTTTGTATCACTTATGTTTGAAAGTTTCACATTGAAAAGCAAAATCACATATTTAAATGAAGGCTAACAAAGCCCATTGGTAGGTTCAGATCAAAGTAAGTTTGTTTAGCTGCTAAAAGGGATACATTATTTATTCCTAATGAGTTCTGCAAGAGGTAGGCAATAAGCATTTAAAGACCTAGTCTCAGCTGTTATATATCTGAATAGATTACGGGTATTAGCATTTAAACAGCCTTTATCCCTGATTATCACTGATGAAAACTGTGACAGCCTTATCCAAATCACCATTACATGAATGGAAGATGTGCAGCTGCTTTTCTATTGCTCGATCCAGGAAAATGCAACAGTTTTGTGCCTATAATATAGGTAATAAAGACGTTTGGCTCAGGTAGATTAGGAAAAGGTATTTCAGATGTAGGGGCTCTGATGACAAGGAGCCATTTCACTGAAGCTGCAGACTTACATGTGTCTCAGAGTATGGGGTAAAAGTAGCTAATTCTAAGGTACCAGCAGTAACATAGATAGAAGCCGCTTACTCGTAATCCAGAAAGTGTTGTGATACACAGGTCTGGTCGTGGTGAGTGGGCATGATTTCCAGCTTTATCATTATAATGTGCAGATATTTAGAAGGAACCTTCAACTTGCTTGAGGCTGGAATATTACCAAAACTACCAGAGAAAACATTGTTAGGAAACTGTTCACTTGCCCACAGGGCTAGTCAGGTTGGGCATAGAGCCAGATGCCTCATATCCGAGGCCAACTAAGTAAAGAAGGAAACGTGGACAACCATACTAATCAATTAACATGACACCTCCACTGTTTTCTGGTAACTAATTCTACACACTCAATAGGTTGAGAGAAAGAGCAATAGTCAAAGGTCTAGGTATGGCTTGCTGTATCAAGATATACAAGGCATTTTTGAAAGTCACTGATCGCCTCTTTTTCTGATGTTGCAGCCAGGTCATAGACCAACATGAGCAGACTGGTATTTTTCAGCTCTTGTCGATGTTGCGTGAGGGTGAGGAAGAGATTGTATAGGGACGACTGTTAAGCAGTGACATACCACAAAGATATTTATACTTTGTTAGCTGTACTCTGAGTTGATTGTGGGAGGGGCACAATGCACCATATGTGGAAGCTGGAAAATAAACCAACATGAAGAGAATAGCATGTGAAATGCATGTGATCAATGGTTTAATGTCAGATCTCATAATCCCAATGTGTCTGGTAGCCTGTTATGAGATCCATATTTTCCCAGAGACTAAGCTTTCACACATAGCGTTTCGCCCTTGCAAATCCATCCAGCTACTGACATATATTCAATATGGTATAAAGGAAGGGCAACCCATTATCCCCTAGAGAGCTTGGGTAACAGAACCAATTGAAGGGAATGGACAACAATGGGATCATTCATACAACAGAGTATGCTGAATCATCATGTTTAGACGTCTGTGGGATATGACGCATTAGATCAAATCATAAAAATTGAATGCAATAAAGTGTTTACCACATTAAAGCAAAACATAAGCTAATTAAATTTAGTAAACAACATAAATCATAAATGAAAGAATAAATGGAAAACAGGCATACGAAAAATAAAGATATTGCATGTACTTCATGTGTAATGCAAAGTAGCATACATTGATAGGGGTACAGAGAAAAGCAGTTCGACAAACATACGTCCAGTGTGAAATTTGTCCAAATTGATGCATTATTCACATTTGAGACAGATGTATGTCGACACCACTCTCAAGAAAGGAACAATCAGAAGAACATATTATTGAGTTACAGAATCTGTTCTTATGGTCGGTAAATTACAGAAGAGTAGTGGGAACGTGTTGATGTTTCAGTCTCTATAGTGCTAAACAGAACTTTCACCTCAAGAACAACAATGACTCCAACACCACCACCATGATCGACACCCTCGCCATCCTCGGACTCAGACAGCTCATGACGATGCCAACCCACTCCGCCGGCCACACGCTTGAGCCAATCTTCTCCGCAAGCTCCCACGTCTCCTTCAGTCACACCACCGAACTCCACTGGACTGACCACCGCTGCATCCACTTCACCTTCCGGAAACCCACCACGCACAACCGCACCCAACAGATCCCCCACCGCAGCTGGAGCAAAATCACCGATGACCAGCTAAACGCCGTCCTCGCCAGATGCCCACCCTCTGTCCCCACCGACCCCAACGCTGCCGCCGACGACCTCAGACGCTGGATCAATGACTATGCCAACACCATCACCCCGATCAAGAATCCCTCCAACAAATGCACCAATAAGAACGCCGGATGGTTCACCGCAGACCTCCAGACCTCCAAGCAAAACTGCCGAAAACTGGAGAGGAAATGGCGCCACGAACAGACACCGGAGAACCAAACAGCCCACAAGAACGCCATGCGCCAACACCATCACCATCACCTCATCAGATCCGCCAAAAAAACCTCCTTCAAGGCCTGCCTCGACAACAACGCACACAACAGCAAAGAGCTCTTCAACATTGTGAAGGAACTCTCCAACCCCAGCTCCAACACCAACGACATCCCACCATCGCAAGACCTGTGCAACTCCCTTGCCTCCTTGTTCCACCGCAAGATCACATACATCCACGACAGCTTTGACAACCAGACCACCACGGCACCCAACGACACCACAGACCCCACAGTCACCACCCACAGCAACCCCCTGCTCGCCTGGACCAACATCAACAACGACGACACCATCAAAATCATGAGCACCATCCACTCCGGCTCCCCGTCAGACCCGTGCCCCAACCACATCTTCAACAAGGCCAGCACCACCATCGCACCCCATCTCCGCATGGCCTTCAACATCTCCTTCGAGACCGCGACCTTCCTGGAGAGCTGGAAGCACGCCGAGATCAAAGCCTTGCTCAAGGAACCCAAGGCAGACCTGAGGGACCTCAAGAACTTCCAGCCCATCTCCCTACTTCCATTCCTGGCGGAGGTCATTGAAATAACCGTCAAGAAACAGCTGACCCGCTACCTCGAGGAGAACAACATCCTGGACCTGTCCCAGTCCGGGTTCCGCAGCAACTACAGCACCGAAACGGCCCTCATCACCGCCACCCATGACATCATGGCCCTGCTGGACAACGGCAAGACCGCGGCCCTCATCCTCCTGGACCTGTCAGGCGCCTTCGATACTGTCTGCCACCGCACCCTTCGCACTCGCCTCCACGACGCAGGAGTCCGAGGCAAAGCTCTGGACTGGACCACCTCCTTCCTCTCCGGTAGGAGTCAGAGCGTCCGCCTACCGCCCTTCCGATCCGAAGCCTCCAAGAACATCTGCGGCATACCCCAGGGATCATCCCTCAGGCCAACATTGTTCAACATCTACATGGCCCCGCTCGCCCACGTCGCCAGACTGCACAACCTCAACATCATCACCTACGCCGACGACACACAACTGATCCTCTCCCTCACCAAGGACCCTCTCACCGCCAAAACCAACCTCCACAAAGGAATGAAAACTGTCGCTGAATGAATGCAGAACAGCCGGCTGAAGCTGAACTCAGACAAGACGGAGGTCCTCATCCTCGGCTCCCCCCTCTCAGCCTGGGACGACTCCTGGTGGCCGACTGCCCTGAGAACCGCAACGACACCCACCGACCACGCACGCAACCTGGGATTCATCCTCGACTCAACACTCTCCATGACCAAGCAAGTCAACGCCATCTCGTCCTCCTGTTTCAACACCCTCCGCATGCTCCGAAAGATTTACAGGTGGATCCCCACCGACACAAGAAGAACGGTCACCCAGGCCCTCATCAGCAGCAGGCTGGACTATGGCAATGCCCTCTATGTGGGAGCACCAGCCAAATTGCTGAAACGACTGCAACGAATACAGAACGACTCTGCTCGCCTGATCCTCGACATCCCTCACCACAGCCACATCACACCCCACCTGAGAGACCTCAACTGGCTCCCCGTCAACAAGAGGATCACCTTCAAGCTCCTCACCCATGCACACAAGGCACTCCACAACACTGGACCAGCATACCTCAACAGACGACTCTCCTTCTACACCCCGAACTGCCAGCTCCACTCCACCGACCTCGCCCTCGCCACCGTCACCCTCATCTGAAGAGCTACCACTGGTGGCAGATCTTTCTCCTACCTCGCCGCCAAGTCCTGGAACGCCCTCCCCATCCTCCTACGAAAGACCCAGGACCTACTTACCTTCAGGAGGCTACTCAAGACCAAGCTCTTCGAGCAGTAGCAGCACCTTCCCCGCGCCTTGAGACCTTCGCGGGTGAGTAGTGCGCTTTACAAATGTATTGATTGATTGATTGAAATACATGACATCATCCTCAGAGCTAATTGAATATTAAGCAATCTACGGTCCCCTAAGATGCCTCATCCCCTTGGGGCAAAAGAAATGGACCAAAGTTGATGACTTCACAATGGTAAGATCTGCTCCATAATGACAAAATCCTGCATGGTAATTTGGCCAAGCAACAGCTCTGGAGAGGTGTAGAACACTCGCACCAGTGGCCAGCCGTGAATCAAGTACACCAGCATTTGTGTTTGTGTGCTGGTGTATTTGATACATTGTAAAGCAATCACATCTTCCTTATACGAACAAGGATGCTCCAATCGAGAATGCCCCACTCAAGATCATATCTTTGGTAATTAAACTCTGGATTCAGGAGAGCAGTAAAGACCTGGGGCTTCCCAATCATGTGACCGCTCACAGCATAACTCTGACTAAGGAACTGGTACATGACTTCAAGATGTCACTCATTCTCTCCAACATCTATCTGATTCGCATACATGCTTGAGCGCTGCTGTAAGTCCATAACACTGTGGAATATACCTCAGCACATGAAGAATGACCACCAACACGCCTCACAGAGGCTGTACTAAACGCAAGTACTCTTCCAACCAGGCAGAAAGAAGTCAGTAGCTACTTTTACTCAACCATCCAGAAAGATCGCTGGATATGCAACAGAAGTACAAAGTCAAATATAGGTGCAAAATATAAGACAGCACATATATGTCAAACATGAACCGTTTGTCAGTGGTCATCCAATTACTCATACCGGAGTCTCTTGACAGGTAACAGTAGGGCAAGAAAGCCACAAAACGGCAGATATACACCAGTGCATATTTACTCTTGTACAATAATTCAGTAAATATATTTAAAAAGATAGATAGATAGATAGATAGATAGATAGATAGATAGATAGATAGATAGATAGATAGATAGATAGATAGATAGATAGATAGATAGATAGATAGATAGATAGATAGATAGATAGATAGATAGATAGATAGATAGATAGATGGATGGATGGATGGATGGATGGATGGATGGATGGATGGATGGATGGATGGATGGATGGATGGATGGATGGATGGATGGATAGATAGATAGATAGATAGATAGATAGATAGATAGATAGATAGATAGATAGATAGATAGATAGATAGATAGATAGATAGATAGATAGATAGATAGATGGATGGTGGGTGGAAGGGTGGGTGGATAGATGAATGGATGGATGATGGGTAGGTGGGTGGATGGATGGGTGGGTGGATGGATGGATGGGTGGATAGTAAATTGTACATTGTGGCGATTTTTCGTGCATTTGTGAAATTCAGATTTGGCCACGCACCACACGTGAAGAGTCTGTTGTGGATTGCAAATGTCACTTCCGTTACCCCTGCCAATGTGTTTATGGCCACGGAAAACTGGAATGTCAGCAGAGTAATGCACTCTGCAAGGCTTTTTTCCTTCCTTCAAAGGCACTGATCGCGAATACAAAAATTCATCAGGAGAGCGACACATAATGGTCTGCCGTTCTCTTTCATTAAGTAAAGGGCGATATCTCATTTACTGCGGGGATATACTTTGCAATCTTAGGCATATATCAATATTTCTGCTTCTTTTTAACATTTAATAATGATTTTCCTCCCCGTCGACAAGGGACTGAGCCTTAGAGGTGTTCACTATATAATCAGTATTTGAAAACCAATCAAGAACAGAGTCCGTCAGGCGCACGCTTGGCTTTCAATTTGCCTGCCTCCGTGGCTGGCATTTACCATTTTTTCAGCCGAGAGTACAGTATGCAAAGATTGGAAAGTTTTGACATTTTGTGCTAGGTACCAGTGGGTATTTCACGAGCCGAGACTCTTGTTGCAAAGTAATTATGGAACAGTCTGCTTTCATTTATTCACTGTCCCGTTACAGGTAAATATACTTGCAGATCAATGGTTTGGACTGGATCGTTTGCAGCAACTGACAACATCAACGAGCTAAAAGCTGCATAAATTACAAAAATAAATTAAAGCTCATATTTCACGTATCTTTTCCACACGTTCGATGTCAGACTATCCCTATTTTCATATTTTAAGTTATTTTGTCCTGGTTAAGAAAAGAGTGGTGATCCCAATGAGGTCAGTTACAGGAGTCATGTAGTTTTAGGAATTGGGGGTGCCCTGGGTAAGAAGTATTTTGCTGCCCCTGTTTGGAATGACTTTGAATTGTATTGCCCAGTTATTGCTCCTTCAATCCCCATGAGGCCTAACAAATTTGAAGCATAGGTTGAAGGTTGAAACAGAGAAATATACAAAATAAAAATAGAGAAAAAGTTCACTTTACAAGAAGGCACTTGGAAGGTGGGAGCCCTGGGCAATTGCCCACTTTGCCTGTTCCTTAAAACGTCTCTGATAGGAGATACCGACCAGGTTACGCGAATTACCAGCTCCATCAGTATCACAAGATCCATAGTAATGCCACAGACCCGGCTGAAATTCTGGGATAAAGTGGTGCATTACAGTAGGAAATGCTTGAAGTATTTCTGATGGTACCATCAGGGTTCATTTCATAATCTGATGGTATCCTTACTATGAAACTCACCAAAGGTGAAGGGAGTAATGCTTGCAATTTGTCTAAGCACTGACAATCGCTTGGGTAGTGGCCCAACCCACTGTTCTTTTGCTCACCATGTAACCTCAGTTTGGACCCTGCCATAAGCAAATCAGCCATGGTCAGCATGCTCACTGTACCACTGGAGCCAAGCTATACTTGGCTGATGAACCCTTATCAAGGAAAAACCAGTCCTAGGTTGCTTGTGTTCCGGTTAGGCTCTAGTCTGGGTGTTCGGCTCAACTGAGCACATTAGGAGCAGGGTCAAGGCTGATTTGCATATGGCTGGGTCCAAACTAAGGTGGCATGGTGAGCAAAAGAGCAATTGGTTGGTATGCAATCCTGCAGCAGCAGCTGCCCCTAGGGGACACCAGGGCGTCAACCCTCTGACTCTACTGCAGACATGTTACTGCTTTTATATGAAAACAAACGATCTTACAGATCGTTTGTTTGCATGTTAATGCTGTAATGTAAGGTTGAATGAGTAGTATGCCAACAAGGGATTTCGTTTAAAAAAATTTCTAACGTTATTGATTTTTAGAAATTAATCAGGTGGGAGAGTTCTTGACAAATACCGACCCAAATGTCAATTGACTGAACCAATCATCAAAAAATATATATAAAATACACACACGGGAAAATCTTTTCGTGAAAGAATCACAAATCTTTTTATATATCAATTCAGCATAAAATAAACAATTGAATGTGCAATGAATCATGAAAAAGGAGGAAATAAATATTATCCACATTTCATGACAAAACATCTATTCCAAAAAGAGAAAACAGAGATACATCTCACTTTCAGAGAATAATAATCAACCGTACAAAATTAATCATATGGAAACAGATGATGAAGTCGACGTTTCGGTCTGTGATGGCATAAATTCGTCAGACCATCTTCAGGACAGTAGGCATTGCGTTAAAGAGGAAGACCCCTATACAAACATAATATGAGTTAGTTACATCAATGTAGACATAATTGTTACCTTGTTTCAATGCAGCAAGAGAAAGGAGATAGCCCGTGTGTGAAAGGCATTCATTTTTGCTTATATCGTGAGTAGCTGCCCCGAAACACCAACAATCTACACAATATCTAAATATCTGTATATTTGAGGTGAAAGAGTGAAGGCATGCTCAAGGAATAATGAAAATCAGCGTTATGTTACTTCGCTTACTTGGATAAATATACTTAATGCGAGAGGAATTAATCTTTTCGTAACGTGATGGTTTGCGCTGGTTCTGAAAATTTAATGAAAGATGGTGGTATGAAATGTACTGACTAATGACAGTATCCAATTCATTGTGACTTGTAAATGAATACATTGTCAAGACATACCAGGTCCTAATCCAGTTGCTTGCTACAAATTAATGTAGAAGTGGATGTGGAGGAGATGATCTTTCCTTTTATTTTTGGAAGGACATGACACCATCAAAAGGCAACACCATGAGTGTGGTACACTTGTGTGTCAAGAAGGATATTCTTTTTGGTTAATTATTCTTCTTTTCTTATTTTCTAACTCCGCAGAAACACTGAAAGGCAACATCATATATGTGTCACTGCAGTGCATTCTTCAGGCCAAAAGTATGTCAAGAGTTATTTTCAGAATGTTTGGGTGTGACTGAAGTCACATAATCTATCTCTATGACCAAGATACTAAACTGTTTGAAACAAATTGTTTGAAAAAAATTATCTCAACTTGTTTAAAAAACGACAAGGAGCAAGACATTGTTTAACTTCAAAAAATAATTTCAAAAAATAATTCAAAAGGCTTGTTGTTAAAAAGGTCGGGAATCATGGAGTATTACACACTGCATCAATGTAAAATGTCCAGTTTTACTTGAAAGAGCATGTCATATCATTAAAAGAACGCACTAAGGCGTAGGCATGAGGTAAGTAAAATCAGTGACAGTTATGGTTGGACAAACAGTTGAATAATGAAGGCTGTTTCGTTTGAAGTGGCATCGGCCTTCCGTACTCTCAGCTAGAAATGTAAGTAGATTCTGAAATCTTTAATCGTTATCATGCTTTGGCATGTCTGATAGAAATAGAGGTGTGGGCATAACAGACTCTTGGTTAAGTTAACCCTTTGAAATTAAACTGCATTCTTAGCTTAATGCTTCATTAATCAACTGTTTGTCCAACCATAACTGTCACTGATTTTACTTACCTCATGCCTACGCCTTAGTGCGTTCTTTTAATGATCAGCATAACGTTGAACCAGCAATTCTGAATGATCATTAGGTAACGAGCTACTTCGTTGATATGACATGCTCTTTCAAGTAAAACTGGACAAATTACAGAAAGACATTAGGAAATACAGTAAGGAAAGAACTTATCCCTATCTGAACAAAGATTTCTATCAACCACAAGGCCCTAATCAAGGCCCCAAACAAGCAGAACGTAAAACAGTGACTTTTTCAGACACCAATTCTGATACCGATAGCGATCAGGCATCAGATAATACCTATAGACACATCTATGATCAACAACCTTCAACATCCAGACAATCTTTTTTAGGGCAGGATCGGAGAGGCTCAGGTCATTCACGGAGACAACGAGCAACCAAGAGAGGATGGTTTCGGAACCAATATACACCGGGTTTCCGTCAAACCAGGAATCAATATTACGAATGGTAAACTCCACCCAAACCGTTCCAATTTTCAATCTGTCCAAACATCAACTCTCAGAGGCAGAAATATCAGTCCTTTCAGCTGGACTCTCATTTGTACCCACCAACAGAAATGATCATTTTCAAACTAAATTGGAGCTTTTTAAATTCTTTCGCTCTGTAAGACTAAAAAATGTTTTTGCAAATAAGAATACACCGTGTAACATCGACACCACTGGTCTGCATAATCGCTCGACCTTTTTTCCCACGAACACAATGATAGCTAAAGAAATCATCACTTTCGAAAATGCCATCATTACAGAAATAGATAATCTCTTTAATACACCAGCTTATGTTAAGTATAATCTTACCAAAGATGAACATGCGGCATTAAAAAACCTTCAGGCCTTACCAGACACCATCATAAAACCTGCCGATAAGGGTGGCGGTGTGGTCCTCTGGGACACTGAGGCTTATTACACCGAAATGGCCAAACAACTGTCTGTTGAGTCACACTACAAAAAATTATCCACTAATCCAACTCCTCGGTTAGAGAAATCCATTGCGGAACTTAGCAGAATTGGACGTGAGGGTGGATGGTTAAGTGAAAAGGAGGCAGCTTTTTTGATCAACAAATCACCTACGGTTCCGGTAATTTACATCTTACCGAAGATCCACAAGAATGCCAAAGTACTACCAGGCAGACCCATTGTGTCGGGCTGTAATTCAATTCTTAAGCCGTTAGCCCAATATGCTGATTTTTTCATTCGTCCCTTTGCAACTGAGACTCCCACCTACATCAGGGACACCACAGCAGTTATCAATGTGGTTGAAAATCATTGTTTTGATCCTTCATGTGAGCTTTTGGTGTCCATGGACATAGAGAGTCTGTATACAAATATTCCCCAACAAGAAGTACTAGGGATTATTGAAGATCTTCTTAATAACAGACCCAGGCCCCATGCGGTACCAACAGAATTTATTGTTGAATGTATCAAAATCTCACTTTGTGAAAAAATTTTCCTCTGTGAGGAAACGTTCTACCAACAACTTAAAGGCGTCGCAATGGGGGCTGTTTATGCTCCCGACATAGCAAATATCTATGTCTCTGATTTCGAACAGAAATACATCTACAATTTACTAAACCCATTTACAGCCAACATTACATGTTGGCTAAGATATATAGACGACGTTTTTCTAATTTGGAAGGGAAACAAACAACTTCTAATGGAATTTCATAGCTGGATTAATTCCAGAAATCCGAATCTGAAATTCACATTAGACTCTGATAATCAAGCTATGAATTTTCTAGATATCTCAATGAAAGTAGGCACAGACAATACACTCTATACCAATTTGTTTACCAAACCAACGGCGCCAAACACTCTTTTGAAATATGACAGCCATCACCCACAGTCCTTAAAAGATGGGCTTCCCTTTGGACAGTTCCTCCGTCTTCGTAGGAATTGTTCCAAAAGGGAGGACTATTTTTTTGAAGCAAAAAAACTAAAAGAAAAATTACATTCACGCGGATATCCAAATAGGCTACTTAAAAAATCATTAAAGAGAGCATGGTACAATGATCGTAATGCACTACTAGAAGTAGGACATAAGACGACAGAACCAGTCTTGGCTTGTGTCACCACCTTCGGGACCGCTACTAATAAGATTAAAAAAATCCTTAAAAAACATTAGACTCTATTGGCTTCTCTCCCAGAATTGGCAGAAAAACCATTGTTCTCATTCAAGAGGGGGCCTAATTTGAGAGATCGTTTAGTCCATGCATACAAAATGCCAGAACATAATGTGGTTGACAATATGAGACAAATCGTACCTTTGGTTGGTCACTACAAGTGCATTAACTGTGCAGCATGCTCAAGTACCATCAACCTCAAATCATTTGATCTAAACGGAGAAAAAGTTTGGATTAAATCTTTTTCGAACTGTAACACCCAGAATGTCGTCTATTGTATCCAATGCCCTTGTGGCTTGAAATACATAGGCAAAACAACACAAATGATAAAGAAACATATTTTACAGCACCAGTCAAGAATCAGGTGCAGAGTTGAAAATGCCCCATTGGTTGACCACTATATCCGACTGGAACACACCGAAAAAGAGATGCTTTGGTGGGTGATCGAAGTGGTGAAACCCACAATCAGACAATCCAATATCGATCGAACACTAACGATAAAAGAGAACCAATGGATTTGTCGAGCAGATAATATAAAACAGGGCTTAAACTCAGCTACTGAATGGCACACTTTGGCATGCTTAGCCTGAAATTGAACACAACAGGTCCATCTAAAAAGAAACTTCAGCATTTGACCTTATTTAACAACACTGTGTCCACCTATTACTGAACAGAAATATCATTGCATACAATAGCCTTATGAGATGTTTTTTCGCTTAACCTTCTGTCATCTTTCTATATTGTGAGACTCCAATTACATCGCGTTGTTGACAACCCAAAATAATAGAGTTCTGTTCCTTATAAATATATTGTTAATGAAAAACCTGTGCTAATCGTCCGCATGCTTTTCGATTTTTGTAACTGATTTACAATATCTTTTGACGACATTAACCACTGTTTTATTAACTTTTTGGCTAGATATACAATGTTTGTTGACACAGTTAGGTTGCCAACAGAACTGTGATATAAAAATGTGGCTGTTGTTATATCATTTAATACTCATTGTATCAGAAAACTGAATTTTCATTTGTTTAATTTTATTTGTTTAATATCATGCGATAATGAACATTTGTAGGGAATGAACCCAATTTTATTGATATTATATTAATGTCAAACTTTGTTCTGTATGATGATGTTATGTTGATGTATTCTTCAGACAGCTTCAACTTTCGTTACCATTATTTTGTTTGGCATAATGTATGCTGAGATAATGAGGTTGTAAATAGACCTTAGATGATAAATGATGCGGTTGTTAAACTATTCAACACACTTTAGGTCGAATAATTCTTCCCTATTCGTTGAAATGCACATGACATCAGTCTAATATGGCCGCCATATTTTAATAAGATTGTATTTAGGCTACGATAAACCAAGTTGCATTTCAGCTATACAACATTACAAATTGCCTTTAGTTTTTAGATCGAATTTATACAATAAGTCACGGAGGATGCAGCGATTTTGATTTTTAACATTAAATCCACCCATTGAACCAGACAGTCTAAGATGGCCACCACGCTTCAGTTAAATCTTGCATCAATTATACTCCCCGATTGTTAACACCTGGCCCACTGCTTGCCTTTAAAAAACACCGAAAAGATTGAAATCTCGTTCGTGGCTGTTTCGTTTGAAGTGGCATCGGCCTTCCGTACTCTCAGCTAGAAATGTAAGTAGATTCTGAACCTTTTAATCGTTATCATGCTTTGGCATGTCTGATAGAAATAGAGGTGTGGGCATAACAGACTCTTGGTTAAGTTAACCCTTTGAAATTAAACCGCATTCTTAGCTTAATGCTTCATTAATCAACTGTTTGTCCAACCATAACTGTCACTGATTTTACTTACCTCATGCCTACGCCTTAGTGCGTTCTTTTAATGATCAGCATAACGTTGAACCAGCAATTCTGAAAGATCATTAGGTAACGAGCTACTTCGTTGATATTACATGCTCTTTCATGTAAAACTGGACATTTTACATTGATGCAGTGTGTAATACTCCATGATTCCCGACCTTTTTAACAACAAGCATTTTGAATTATTTTTTGAAATTATTTTTTGAAGTTAAACAATGTCTTGCTCCTTGTCGTTTTTTAAACAAGTTGAGATAATTTTTTTTCAAACAATTTTTTTCAAACAGTTGAGTATCTTGGTCATAGAGATAGATTATGTGACTTCAGTCACACCCAAACATTCTGAAAATAACTCTTGACATACTTTTGGCCTGAAGAATGCACTGCAGTGACACATATATGATGTTGCCTTTCAGTGTTTCTGCGGAGTTAGAAAATAAGAAAAGAAGAATAATTAACCAAAAAGAATATCCTTCTTGACACACAAGTGTACCACACTCATGGTGTTGCCTTTTGATGGTGTCATGTCCTTCCAAAAATAAAAGGAAAGATCATCTCCTCCACATCCACTTCTACATTAATTTGTAGCAAGCAACTGGATTAGGACCTGGTATGTCTTGACAATGTATTCATTTACAAGTCACAATGAATTTGATACTGTCATTAGTCAGTACATTTCATACCACCATCTTTCATTACATTTTCAGAACCAGCGCAAACCATCACGTTACGAAAATATTAATTCCTCTCGCATTAAGTATATTTATCCAAGTAAGCGAAGTAACATAACGCTGATTTTCATTATTCCTTGAGCATGCCTTCACTCTTTCACCTCAAATATACAGATATTTAGATATTGTGTAGATTGTTGGTGTTTCGGGGCAGCTACTCACGATATAAGCAAAAATGAATGCCTTTCAAACACATGGGCTATCTCCTTTCTCTTGCTGCATTGAAACAAGGTAACAATTATGTCTACATTGATGTAACTAACTCATATTATGTTTGTATAGGGGTCTTCCTCTTTAACGCAATGCCTACTGTCCTGAAGATGGCCTGACGGATTTATGCCATCACAGACCGAAACGTCGACTTCATCATCTGTTTCCGTATGATTAATTTTGTACAGTTGATCATTATTCTCTGAAAGTGAGATGTATCTCTGTTTTCTCTTTTTGGAATAGATGTTTTGTCATGAAATGTGGATAATATTTATTTCCTCCTTTTTCATGATTCATTGCACATTCAATTGTTTATTTGTACTCCATTTAAGCTGAATTGATATATAAAAAGATTTGTGATTCTTTCACGAAAAGATTTTCCCGTGTGTGTATTTCATATATATTTTTTGATGATTGGTTCAGTCAATTGACATTTGGGTCGGTATTTGTCAAGAACTCTCCCACCTGATTAATTTCTAAAAATCAATAACGTTAGAATTTTTTTTAAACAAAATCCCTTGTTGGCATACTACTCATTCACTTAATCAGCCCAAGCCCTCAAGGGTATATTGTGTCTTTTCCCTACGGTTACATTGTAATGTAAGGTTGGCAGCAGAAGATGGCTCCAGTACCTGTTTTGCACATGTGTCAGATGGGAGCTATTACAGCCCAGCCTAACACATACACAAAACATATCTGGCATGCTCCACTAGCGGCACGCAGTGCCACATGTCAGATAATGGAGCTTCAGGGCTTGTCAATCATACGCCCTCTTGCCCAATAGAGAAAAAGGTCTACCTCTGTACCTTCAACCCAATTCCAGCTTCCGATTGAACAGAAGCACGTGGATCTGCCTCTGGTTACTGCAGAGAGATGAGAGTGTTGGAAAGCATGGGTCTGCCTCAGGTAAGTTTTTCTGAATTTAAATCAAAGTGTGTTTGTTTGTCTGTGAGCTGGTGATTGCATATGTATGCCAGTATGCATGTATTTGTGAGCGTGCCCGAAACTGTGTGTGTATGTATGGATGTCTGCTTGTGTGTGAAGAAAATGTCTGCCCTGGAGTTTAGCAAGGCGTGAGGCAGAGTGCTGTATCGTACCGTTGGGCCTGACCACTTCCATAACGCACCGGCCACCACTGCTATCCTGAGCAATTGCGGTGGTTAGACAAATTGTAAGCATTCCTCTCATCACCTTGTGTGTGTTTGATGTACCGCCCGTACTGGCAAAGGCATGCCTGGGCGCTTGTCCCATGCTCACTGTGCCACTGAGACCAAGCTATACCTGGTTGATGAGTTCTTATCAGGGTGAAACTGGCCCTAGGTGGCTTGTGTTCTGGTTCAGCGAAGACCTGTACTAGCAGTTCGGGCTAGACTGTTCCCATGAGGAGCAGGGTCAGGGTTGATTTTCATATGGTTGGGTCCGCACAGAAGTGGCATGGTGAGTAAAAGAATGATTGGTGAGGATGCTACCCGAGCAATTGCCACTGGTTAAACAAATTGCAAGCATTCCTCCCATCACCTTTTGTTTGTTATATGTATTCTTCGCATTCCAAAGCTGTGATATTGGTAGTTCTGAGGGAAGGAAAGGTGACATGGGAAACAAACCTTAAACATGGTATGTATCTGTAGTTTAGGGGGAAAATACCAACATATACTAGGGTGGGAGGAAATTGTGGAATTTGAGTCTGTGGAATTCTACAGTTACAGAAAAAAAATACAAGAGATTCCACAGAATTCTGCCAAGGGGCGGTGATGTACCATAAAAATAATCTAAAGGACTATACCTACTAATAGTCCCAATACCCTTACCAAATAATCAGTCAGTTGGCAGTGAAGAAGGTTCAATCGTTTTATTAAACAAAATACTCTATAGAGGAGCCTCTCCGACCCTCACCCTTCAGGTGTGCCGAGAAGACTGTTGGCTCGTATTCAAACATGAGATTATATATTTTTTGGTTCAACACATACAATCACTGTAAAAGGAAAAACACCAGTTGGCCCTCGAGCTCCAGGAAAAGACCATATATGGCACACATCAGACCAGAACAAAGGCTTGACTATCTATTACTGATGAGGTCAGGAGGGGTGACTCCCTTTCGTCTTGGTGCCTGGGAGTATAGACACAGCGCCTCCAGGAATGCGCTAATCGACCCCAAAGCCAGATGCGACCTTGAGTCTTAGAAAAGTCGAGTAAAACAGCCTACCTTCAGCTGCTACCAGTAACTCAAATGAACTGGGGCTTGACAACTGCACGTGATCAACGCGTGATCACAGCCCGTGCTCAAGCATATGATCAGAAGATGGCGTCTGTATGGTTCTCGGCCTACTCTTTTAGCAATGGATATACAGTGAGGAAATAAACGAGTTTCCTCCAAGCAAAAGCAAATATATCATACAGAGAGTACACGTATAGATGCATCATGCTAATATAATATAGGTCCGATACTCCTTATATACCGGAAATCTACTTTTTTATCCCTCAGAACGGCCCTTTTAGCATGATATAGCTAACTAAAACAGTTCAATCTTCAAATATTCCCTCATCAATCTGCAATAAGTCTTTGAGTTCCTGCTGAACTAACAGAGCTTTCACCGCTGTTGGGGATGGACCAGACACAGAGGAAGTGAGTTTTGTCGTGCAATAAGAGCAACATGCAGGCCCACATTGTACACAAGCACAACATGTGAATATGATACAGGCTATACATGACAGCACCATCAAAATTTTCCATTCCCAAGTAGACAGCAAACCCCAGAACCAACCAGAGAGAGACCACGTTGCAGTTTCTACATGTATCTCAGAAGCGAAACGATGTAGCTTCTGTATAGCCAAATGAATGGAGGGGGCGGAGTCAGGAATATAAACACAGCAAGAGCTGCCGATCACACGGCATGCTCCTCCTCGATCTGCCAAGATAAAGTCCCAAACCATACGGTTTTGAAGCGAAACGAGTCTCGTCGCCTGTAGCTCAACTGTTATATTGGTCAGTATTTCTGCAGTAGTGTTAATTACCCCTTCAACTACTCTAGACATACGTCGTACTTCTTGGCTAGTAATCATAGGCCCCCAAAAGGGTAATACTCCCTTCATAATGTCGGTCAAATACTGCAGAGGAGTATCGGTCTGATCTATATCGTTGGTATCTATCACCCTTTTATTTCTCGTAATAAGCACGCTACGTTTATCTAGTCGGTGATCCTTGTGATAATTAGAAGGGGCAATATAGACTGGAGGGTACAGGAAGGACAGGTAGCAACGTCCAGTCCAACTTTGTGGGAGCCAAGTATAGGCACTTTCTCCACAGACAAAATATACATTAGGAGGGGGTAATAACGGAAGGCTGCTAAAAGTACGCAACTGATAAGTGTAATTACATCGACTTTCTCCTACTGATATGTGCCCTACTCGTTGAACACAAAACTTAGAGGTACTGTTTAATACAGGCACTGGAATAGCCCTATCTTCAGTAACATTACGGTCCTGAAAGTGTCGATAATATTGAGTGAAATTGAGTTCAACAAAGTCCAAAATTTAATTTTTCAACCAAGTGGTATTTTCATGCGTGATATACATATTCATACAGGCATTTGGACCTAAGGTTCCCTCACCATTATTCCCATCGGGGTTGAATCCTTGATGAACCTCAATATATGCTAAAATCATTTCATAATCTCTCTCTGAAAATCTTTGATAGTCCACAATGTAACTTATTTTAAAGAACAAAGGTCCTTGGCATAGGAGGAAATAGTATAAACATTTCAACATAGACTACAATGAGCACTATGGATGGTCTTCCAATGTCCAGCCGGACAGAGGAATATTTATTCAATTAAGATAACAAAAGGATGGACGAAATACAGGGCACAACAGGGATAGCTAACGGCACAATCCTGTACCGAGCGTTGAAGTAAAGGGATAGGAAGTATAGACACAAGAAGGAAATAACAGGCAAGGAAAATGGTTGAAAGAAGAGCAAAAGGCGGCTTACATTTACATGGTAATACTACGTAAGCTCATACCAACAAACAACACAATAGTTTTTACACAATGGTTAAATTGTGGTGTTTGCTACAAAGGTCGACGTTTCGATCCCTAGCTCTCAATACTACGGGATCATCATCAGGACTAGAGTATGAACTGTTGCCTGATAAGTAGTGTCAAGAAGCCTGTAAGGTTATGAGACAGGAAACAAAGAAACAACAAAAAAAATAATAAATAAACAGTAAAAATGATCCACCTCACTTAGAGCATATCTATTCAAAAATCGTTTGGATGGTGTGGAACAATTCGCCATGTGAATAAGGTGGGTTGACGTGAACGTGATGGTAGACATGCGGACAGGAATGGCAACGTTGCTGTGTGCAGTGGCGCACATTGTGAAGACAAGACCCAATAGGTCAACGACAGTGAGGGGGCAACAAGAGATGTGAAGAGTGCCCTTTGTTGTCAGTGAAAAAGGATGTCAGAAGGTGTAAGCGGGTGAAGAAAGGCGGTGTGACCAGCTACTGATGCGTGTCATACCGAGATGACCCAAAAGTAATGACACGTGTGGTAGAATAACCGGGGGTGGCGCGGTGATATTTACAGCGAGGCCGATGCCAATTTAGGTGCTTACAGAGGAAGAACCGTGTGAAATTCAACGGACACGATGCAGTGATGGAATTATTGCAAGACAAATTGGTCGGTGTGCGCTGACCTGGCTAGCAGCTCAATGGGTGTCTGGAGCTCGTGGGCAAGACCGCGAATATCACGCGACGGGATCTGGAGGATGGAAAGAGGGGGTGAAGAGGGAGTGAGCACGGTAAAGGGGGTGGTTCGTGAGGGAATGGAACCGGGACGGGTGTTTACCTTAGGCGTAGTCCGAAGAGAGTCGGACTTGAAGCAGGGGACGATGAAGGCGTTTAGAAGGATTCAACAAGCATTGTAGAGTGCTGGAGCTGAGGGAGGCAAGATAAGTGTTGGTGGGAACCCAAAAATTGTGAGGCTAACAAGTGCAGGGGCCATCATGGAAACGGGCTTACCTTGAGGGCACAAAAAGGAGCGCAAGAGGCCGGAATGAATGTTCTTTGGGCCTGAGTTGGTGAGTCCGTGCAGCGGATAGGGCTGCGGGAAGGCGCGGGACCGGAGCTAAAAGAACGTGGAAAATGAATTAAAGTGGGGCGAAGCCCATAATTGCGCTCTAGCGGATGGCGTATAGAGCTGGGCTTACCTCTCGAAGAGTCGCTGGGGGCCGGAGGAAGCAAGGATCTGCCGTTCCATAAGGCGTGATAGCAAGGGAACAGCGGGACAGTGGGTGTGTTAAGACAGGCCATGTGGGTAGGCAAAATAGAAGGAGGACTGTGGTACATTCGTTCCGGCCTCTTGCGCTCCTTTTTGTGCCCTCAAGGTAAGCCCGTTTCCATGACGGCCCCTGCACTTGTTAGCCTCACAATTTTTGGGTTCCCGCCAACACTTATCTTGCCTCCCTCAGCTCCAGCACTCTACAATGCTTGTTGAATCCTTCTAAACGCCTTCATCGTCCCCTGCTTCAAGTTCGACTCTCTTTGGACTACGCCTAAGGTAAACACCCGTCCCGGTTCCATTCCCTCACGAACCACCCCCTTTACCAGGCTCACTCCATCTTCACCCCCTCTTTCCATCCTCCAGATCCCGTCGCGTGATATTCGCAGTCTTGCCCACGAGCTCCAGGCACCCATTGAGCTGCTAGCCAGGTCAGCGCACACCGACCAATTTGTCTTGCAATAATTCCATCACTGCATCGTGTCCGTTGAATTTCACACGGTTCTTCCTACGTAAGCACCTAAATTGGCATCGAACTTGCTCTAAATATCACCGCGCCACCCCGGTCATTCTACCACACGTGTCGTTACTTTTGGGTCATCTCGGTATGACACGCATCAGTAGCTGGTCACACCGCCTTTCTTCACCCGCTTACGCCTTCTGACATCCTTTTTCACTGACAACAAAGGGCACTCTTCACATCTCTTGTTGCCCCCTCACCGTCGTTGACCTAATGGGTCTTGTCTTCACAATGTGCGCCACTGCACACAGCAACGTTGCCATTCCTGTCCGCATGTCTACCATCACGTTCACGTCAACCCACCTTATTCACATGGCGAATTGTTCCACACCATCCAAACGGTTTTTGAATAGATATGCTCTAAGTGAGGTGGATCATTTTTACTGTTTATTTATTATTATTTTTGTTGTTTCTTTGTTTCCTGTCTCATAACCTTACAGGCTTCTTGACACTACTTATCAGGCAACAGTTCATACTCTAGTCCTGATGATGATCCCGTAGTATTGAGAGCTAGGGATCGAAACGTCGACCTTTGTAGCAAACACCACAATTTAACCATTGTGTAAAAACTATTGTGTTGTTTGTTGGTATGAGCTTAAGTAGTATTACCATGTAAATGTAAGCCGCCTTTTGCTCTTCTTTCAACCATTTTCCTTGCCTGTTATTTCCTTCTTGTGTCTATACTCCCTATCCCTTTACTTCAACGCTCGGTACAGGATTGTGCCGTTAGCTATCCCTGTTGTGCCTTGTATTTCGTCCATCCTTTTGTTATCTTAATTGAATAAATATTCCTCTGTCCGGCTGGACATTGGAAGACCATCCATAGTGCTCATTGTAGTCTATGTTGAAATGTTTATACTATTTCCTCCTATGCCAAGGACCTTTGTTCTTTAAAATAAGTTATTACCCGAGGTCCCTAGGCTACCAGAACGGGTCCCCTTGTTCTTTTCTCTACGTCCACAATGTAATGCATGTACATCATAGAAAGCAATTTGAACCAAGCCTCGCAACTTCCCAGATGAGACAAAGGTAGGGATATAAATAAGTCGTGCTTGTGCATAACAGATGGTAAAAGACCACAAACCCAACAATTATAGTATTGGTGGCAGTGTGTGCTTGATGAAGCATTTCAATGAATGCGTTTTTCACATAAGTCTGACGATGCCTTTCCTTATGAGGGGCTAAAGTATGAAACACATGTTCCGGAGGTGGGGTAGTTGTTCCTAAAACAGTATGCATAGGGTGGCGATATTCTAAATATATGAACACTCCCAGAAATATAATTAGCAATATTGCTATAGTAGCTATAAATGCAATTTTAACACGATTGGTCCAACTAGAAAAAACAGGCATATATGTAGAAAAATAGTGTGGTACAAAAGGACGTTCCTCTTCAGGAACAAAACGAGCAAAGGGATACATGCTAACTAAAAGTCCAACAATAAACTAGGGCAATGCAGTCCAACCTGCCAGAGGGTGCTTCTTTCCTGTGTCCGTTTAGAGCCTCACAGGCAGGCTCCTATCGTTCATCACAGATAATACCAAAACAAACTTCTCACATTGGAGTTATGTTCTCACACAACCCTTGAAGAAAACACAACCTGGGCCCCTTTGAACAGGAAATTCAGTCTTTCTTTCTGAACAGAGCAAACAAATGTTCAAGGCTCTCAGCGTGTTCAGTCCAGTGTCTCGCTCAGTACACCAGAAGCGTATCTAACAGACATTCATAGCACAGGTCAGTACCCTATCACTCAAGTCTCTCCCTATCTCCTACCATGTTCACCTGGTGTACCGTGTTGCGTTCTGGGCCGCAGGTTGTATCAAGTATGGCCAGGCACTTCTTGATCAGAGAATATAACAGAAGATGACGAATCCGGTAAAACAGGGGTACTGCGAGCCTCTGGGTTAGCTGTGGGAACAACAGAATCTGGGGCGATCAATTGTGCTGATGACAACCCCTTCCGAGCCCGGTGCACCTTCTCCTTGCCCTTCTTCAATTACCTGGGTGTCCGAAAAAGGGATAAATCGAGGAACTCGCTCACTTTCCTGAGTCAGAACCCCGTCCTGCATTCGCTGATCATATGGAAGCGGGAGGGGTTATTTTTTCAGATGTGACACATGAATCCAGTGTTGCTTGCCGTTCACTTTTACCGCCGTCCGTGTGGCCAACAAGACTTGAAACGGTTCAGACCAACGAGGATCCAAGCTGGATTTTCGCTGATAGTTATGGACCAGAACCCACTGTCCTGGTTCCAAGCGATGTCCAGGACCCTCCGGCAGGGGCTGCAAAACTGCTGAGACCTGTTGGTGAATGCAACGAAGATCTTTAGTCAAAGCATACAAATAGTCTGTCAGCATAGGATACTCTATATCACGAAACGTTCTGGGTCTCGGGGCACCCCAAACATTAGCAGGGCGCCCAAAAATGACCTCATATGGAGACAAATCAGAACGAGAATGTGGGGTAACTCATATTGACATTAATGCCAACGGCAGAGCATCTGGCCACCTCAATCCAGTACTTTCTTGAATTTTAGCTAATTTGAACTTTAATATCCCATTATACTTCTCGACCAACCCAGCGGACTGGGGGTGTTGAGCCGCATGGAATTTCTGTTTAATCTGTAGTCCATTACATATATGTGTGATGAGTTCTGCATTGAAATGCCTTCCGTTGTCACTCCAGATCACACGAGGCAATCCGTAGCGAGGGAAATACTCCTTTACCAACGCTTTTGCCGTTGCCAAAGCAGTGTTTTTTTTTGTTGGGTAGGCTTCCACCCATTTACTGAAAGCGCATACCACGACCAGGACATGCTTCAACTTGTTAACGCGCTCCAGCTGGATATAAGCCATTTGAAGCACCTCAAAAGGCAAGGATGGTGGTGCAAAGTTTCCACTCAGAACAGGCTCCCTGCCCCCTGGATTATGTCGTAAACAAAGCATGCAATATTGTACCAAATGAGCAGTGGTCCTAGAAATATTGGGATTGTACCATACAGGTTCTAATAATGCACAAATACCTTTCACCCCAATATGAGCTGAACCATGTGCCATTGTCACCACCGCATTCACTAATGCATTAGGCAACAACCACCGCTGCTTTTCTGTCAGATCAATCAAACAACCATCTGCATCTAATCTCCCAATTCGCTCTTTCCAGTGAGCCAGTTCAATAGGGGTAGCTTCTTTCTGTATCTGTCGGACACTGTCCATGGTATTATCAAACATCTCTGTTTCAGCCACCCACCTAGCAGAGCTGGTCACAAACATTGAGGTCAATTTGGTTTTCGCAGCTTTCTTAGCTACTTGGTCGGCAAAGGCATTATCCTCCCCCACTGCATCAACCACTGCCTTGTGTGCACTACATTTTACTACAGCCACTATTTCTGGTAACGTCAATGCTGTCAGTAATCGCAAAATCAAAGGGCCATGCTGTATTCGCTGACCATTAGAAGTAAGAAAACCTCTTTCTGCCCACAGTCGACCAAAACTATGAGTCACGCCAAAGGCGTACTGGCTGTCGGTGTAAATGTTTACTCTCAGTCCTTCACTTAAATCACGGGCCCGAAACAATGCCACTAATTCAGCCGCCTGTGCTAACTGATAGGGTACTCGAGAAGCCTCAACTATAGTGTGAAGAGTAGTTATCGCATATGCAGCAGTTGTTGTGCCATCTGGTAACTTGAAACAAGAGCCATCGACGTACAACTCCCTTTGAGGGTCAGATAGAGGAGTGTCAGTCAGGTCTACTCATCCCTTCGTTTCTTCCTCAGTCTGAAATATACAATCATGAACATCATTGTTCTTTTCATTCGAAGGGAGGGGTAGTAACGAAGCAGGGTTCAGAGTGGCAAATCATTTAATCGTTATGTGTGGAGCAAACAAAGTCAATTCGTATCCGGTAAGACGTGCACTCGTAAGGTGCTGGGTCTTTGTTTTGTTCAATAATGTATCCACAGAGTGCAGTACCATCACTGTGAGGTCAGTGTTCAGAACTAGCCCTTCCGACTGTCAAATTGCCACCGCAACTGCAGCAGTGGCCCTTAAACAGCTAGGGAGGGTTCTGGTGACGTTATCCAACACCGCAGAGAAGTAGGCTCAAGGTCTCTGCTTACCACCAAATCCTTGTGTTAACACAGAAAGCGAGCAACCGTCCACTTCGTGTACGTACAGCACAAAAGGTTTTCGGTAGTCAGGAGTACCAAGAACAGGTGCAGAACAAAGCGCAGATTTCAAAGAGTCAAAAGCGTCTTGACAAGCATCAGTCCAGGGTAAAGGTTCAAGCACATCTTTAGTGGTTAAATACAGAAGAGGTTTAGTAAGAAGGGAAAAATTAGGGATCCATTGGCGACAGTAAGAAGTTATGCCGAGAAATGCATGAACATCATGCTGAGTACGAGGTACAGACATATTAAAATGGCAGTCACATGCTCAGGGGTTAGTCTCCTCCCCTCCTGCGACAGTAGATGTCCGAGATAGGTCACCTCCTGTCGACAATATTGAAATTTAGAAAGGGATACTTTATTGCCATTAGCAGCCAAATGAGACAATAATTGTACAGTGGCCTTCTTACAACCTTCCTCGGTATCAGAGGCCACTAACAAATCATCTACGTATTGCAAAAGCACATTACCAGGGGGCAAGACCAAATCATCCAACAATATTTTCAAAGCTTGACTATAAATACTAGGACTCTCTGTGTACCCCTGGGGAGCGCGACAGAACCGGAAGCTGCGACCAGACAATGAGAAGCCAAAAGTATGGCGGCTAAAGAAAGCATTTTTTAAATCAATCACAGAGAAATATTTAGCAGTAGGAGGAATCATAGTGAGAATAGTAGTGATGTCTGAAACCACAGGGTATTGGGGCACCACTATTTTATTAATTTCGCGCAAATCAATCACAAAACGATAGGTATCAGCATAGTCAGGATCGCTTCCAACAGGGGCCTTTTTTAAGATAGGCAAAATGGAGCTGTTGCACACATTAGCAGTTGTCTCTTCCACCACACCCCTTTTCACCAAATCTTGTATGATGGAGTGCAAAGCCTTCTCGCCTGCCGGAGAAATTTTGTACTGAGGTATACGAGGAAGTCGAGCATTTTGCTTCAAAGTAATAGAAACGGGCGGAATCTTTAATAACCCTACATCTGTGTCACCAGTGGCCCACAATGTTGCTGGAATAGCAGCAAACTCAGGAGGGAGGGGTTAATTTATAGTGAAACACTGCAAAGCATGCTTCCCAAGGGAATTAATAGTTAAGTAAACACCATCAGGTGAACAATGAATCTTAGCATGTAATTTCTTCAACAAATCCAAGCCCAACAAATTCTCGCCACAATGGGATCAAAAGAAACGGGGAGTCTATCGTAACAGGACCAATTGTAAAAGGAATAGGTTTGGAGATGGGGCTCACCACCGGAATTCCCGAGAATCCTACCGAAACATTATTGTGCCCGGACAGAGCAGCCCCTGGGACCAGGGAACGAGAAATAGAACTATTCATTGCACCCGTGTCAACTAAAAACTTTTCAGATGTCCCCATCAAATGTGCCTCTACATAAGGTCCTTTCTGATCAACGGGTACTGACACCTGGCCCTTACTCTGTCCATGGCTATCCTATGTATAAGCATACCCTTTGGTCGCTTCCATTGCACATTCCTCGTTATAATACTGCCTACCTCTTGGATTATCAAAATAATTCTTTTCTTGTCCAACTTGCGTCGCCTCCTCTTGTCGCATATCACTGCTATCCACACTTCCCCGACCTCTTCCTCTACTTCTCATAGCCCCGTTCTGGGCCAGCAACAACGGACACTGAAATGGCCAATGCCCTTCCTCCTTGCAATAAGCACTCTGATTTATTCCCAAAACGACAGCTGGCCCTCTGCCTCGTCCGGTTCCCGCCCCCCTCGGGACAAACCCTCTACCGCCTCTCTCTCGGCCTCGTCCTTGAACAACTTGTTGCAACAACACCCGTGTTTTAAGATCCTTTGTTTTCTTTTCTGACTTATCCTTACTCTCATTTTCTCTATGTTCGTAATATTGGGGCATACTCAATATTACCGAGGGCGTGGAAGTGGTCCAGGTACTTTCAGTGGCTTGTAGCCTTGCAGAGACTTCTGGTAACAAATTGGTCACAAAACGATTTTGATGCATCCGTTCTCGATAATTTAATAAAATCTCCACATTTCTATACACTTCATCTGGGCTAAGTTCAGACTTATGAACCCTGTCCCGGATGTCATACATCACTTGAGGGGCCATCCCTCCTGGAAACACTGTTCCCAGAGAGTAATAATACGTGCAGCCATGTGTTTCAAGGCATGTTGCTGCATTACAGGTTCATAGTCTCGAAGCGTGTTCCATATATCAGTTATAGTGTAAATAGGCTGTCGCATCCACTGAGATGACTGATCCTCAATCATCTGTTTCTCATTCGGTCCTACAGCCGAACAGGTAAACAACTTCCGTGCGTCGAAATCCCTCGGAGCATGAAATGGAGTCGAAACAGCTGGAGATGGGGTCGTGCTTGCAGAGAGGGAAGCCCACGCAGGGGTGGGGGGAGACAAAACAGCTGTGGATGTAACAGAAGACGGCAGTGTAACAGGCAATACAGTAGCCGTCTCAGACACTGAGGGAAACAAAACAGAGGACGTTCCCGGAGAGGCATGGGAAGAGGAATCAACAGGGGCGGAAGCTGAAGGGGGCTGTATTAGAGTCGGGGTAACAACGGGATATATGCGCTGCGGAGCATAAGGTGGAGGTGGACGAGTATCTAATAAATCCACTATCTCATCTTCCGCTTCAGTCTTAGCCACATAGGTCTTATCCACTTGCAATCTAAATTGTCAGTCTGCACAATCAATCCCTAGTTCAGTTTGTGCTTTATCATAAGCTATAGCTTTCTGCGTAATCATTTGATTTCCTTTCAACCTACATACATTCTCCTCCCGCATACGTCTGCACTTTGCTTCCTTCTGCCACAGGGTTAGGGAGTCAAACATTGACTGTCGACTACGTTTAGAAAATAATCGATCCTGCAGAAAAAGTATCTTTTTCTCATCAAAAGACCCGGTTAAGGGCCATTGTAATTCCACATTATCTTTTGTATATTTATGCCATAATGTATTAAACAAAACAGGTGTAATACCATGCTTTACATACATATCATAACTTGGGCTGCCCTCAGGCGGGGCAGGTTGACTTTCAGCCAAACGTGTATCATTAGAGCGGCAATAACTTCCAAAACAACTCAATTTGCTAAAACATGGCCTGGTTTTTGTCACCACGCGTTCCTCATTCGATTATAAAAATAAACTTCCAAACATGGCCATGTTCAAACATTTGCAAAACATACAACCTGACGCTCATTCAAACATACACAAGTCAATAATATATATATACATACAAAGATATTCAAAATGATGTATTTTTAAACAAAGAACAGAGCCCGTCGACTCCTGTTCGTGGAGAATCAATCACATTCAGATTCCAAGACCGACAAATACCAAAATCAAGCAGTCCAAAGACTACCAAGAGACCGTCATACAGGTATAACCACAGACCGACCTACAGACCATCCTGCAGCCTTCCTGGTTCACTCTTGGGACTATTATGACTCAGTCAGCTACATTATCACCGCTTCAGATGTGTTCCCAAGGCTACCCAGGTACAGCCACAGGCTTTTCCGAGAGCAGTCCAGCCGGGCGCGCACCACACGTGCCACACCGGGCATCCAATCGGCGTATCTATTATTCACAAAAGGTCCGTGGAGCATCTATACGTGCAGCCACCACAATGCTGCACCATCAGACCCCCAAGATTCTCCATGGTACACTGACCACCAAATACTTACACAGTTAACTGCTTCAAAAGCACTGCTCAACAGTGCATGCCAAAAACATCAAAACAATTCCACTCACCTGGTGCACACAGGTACAATTGCATGTTCTCCACTGCCAACTCCTGAAGACCAACACGGTCAGCTCCTGGGTTACGCCGTAGGACTCCGGTGAAGGGTCACTAGCAGCTGGGGATACTCTGATCGTGAGAGCGGAGTAAGTTCATACCAAAGATGGCTACATTTCAAAGGATCCTTTTTCCGTCCACCTGCTCGACCAGAATTACCCCTTGTCCTTACCACCCGTTTACGGAGTCCCAGCGGAGTTGCCAACTGATGTACCATAAAAATAATCTAAAGGACTATACCTACCAATAGTCCCAATACCCTTACCGAATATTCAGTTAGTTGGCAGTGAAGAAGGTTCAATCGTTTATTAAACAAAATACTCTATAGAGGAGCCTCTCCGACCCTCTCCCATCAGGTGCGCCGAGAAGACTGTTGGCTCGTATTCAAACATGAGGTTATATACTTTTCGGTTCAAGGAAAAGACCCTATATGGCACACATCAGACTAGCACAAAGGCTTGACTATCTATTACTGATGAGGTCAGGAGGGGTGACTCTCTATCGTCTTGGTGCCTGGGAGTATAGACACAGTGCCTCCAGGAATGCACTTATCGCCTCCAAAGCCAGATGCGACCTTGAGTCTTAGAACAGTCGAGTAAAACATCCTACCTTCAGCTGCTACTAGTAACTCAAATGAACTGGGGCCTGACAACTGCATGTAATCAACGCGTGATCACGGCCCGTGCTCGAGCATATGATCAGAAGATGGCGTCTGTATGGTTCTCGGCCTACTCTTTTAGCAATGGATATACAGCGAGGAAATAGACGAGTTTCCTCTAAGCAAAAGCATATATATCATACAGAGAGTACACGTATAGATGCATCATGCTAACATAATATAGCTTCAATACTCCTTATATACAGGAAATCTACTTTTTTATCCCTCAGCGGCAAATATGCTGCTCGCTCTGCAGTTTAGAGCCAGTAGTGTGAGCAGCGCCGAAAATCAGCGCGAAGGGCACCATGCTTTGCGCAAGAGCACGGGGCTATTCTAGTTGATTTTGCTGCTGCTCAAGTAGAAAATCTACTCGAAGAGCAGTAAATCTACTCGAATGGCAGCCCTCTGACCACGACCGCCGTGATAGCAAATCTCACTCATGCTCTCATTTTCATTCCACCGCGAGGCAATTGGCAGAATTTGAACAGAACTAAGTGTTAAAGAATAATGTGGAATGACCAAAATTCCACCAACTCCACAGGTGTGATGAAACATTCCACCCACCCCTACTATACACACTAAAATACATCCAGCATCCTTCCGCCTGCTGTAGTTTCATGATATATTTAAAAAAATTAAAAAATAAATGTTCAGCCCATGCCCCCATAACTTAAAAAATGTGTACCATTCTTAGATACGGCTATAAAATGTTTAATGCCCATTTGTCTGGTTAGTATCTATTAATAATATCTACGACAAAAATGTTGCTCACTTAAACGGCGATAATAAAACTGTTAACTGCAATATCGTCTTATGCATTTATTACTGGGAAGCAGTCATAAAATGTGTTCGCCAGTAGTTAGAAATGTAGATCAGCCCAGAATAAATGCGAAATACTCTTAATTGGGATTTTTAGAAAGTTGTCTTATAGATGTTGGAGCAGGTCGATAATACATGCAACACGAAACTGTTGCAGCCAATAATTGTTTTGTTGACTTTTGGGTAGTCAACATTTTTGTTAATAAAACGATGACCTGAAATACTCCAAACCTTTCGCAAATGCTATATTTCTCTTGCGCAATAGTTTAATTTACGTGTAAGTGCAAAATATATAGGGGGAGATTTACTAAGATTTTGTGCCAAAATCTTTTTTTCCTAATTAACTTTCCAACGCTAAACTTGTTTAGCGCTAGAAATAGCGTAAAAGTAATGCGAAGCAGCGCACTGCTCTGCTTTGTGTTACTTTGCGACATGGGGGAATACCATGGGTGGTGCATGGGCTTTCCCATGCAACCACCCAAGCTTTCTCACGCTATACCCAATTTACTTTAAACAGTAGATTGAGTTTAGCGTGAGAAAACTGCGTCCTTTCAAACTAGGCGCAAGGAAGGAAAAATGCTTTCATTTCTCCTTCCTTTTCAGACTTTTTATGTGTGCTGCACTGTGCAGCACAAATACAAAGTGGGAAAAGCTTTCCCTTGTGTTGAGCATGGTATTTTTTACAGGAAGGGTACCCTTCCTGTACAAAACCTATGCTACACTCATGCACACACCCTAGCGCTGGGGCGCTAAGTTGTGCACATGGCGCACGGCAGCTGATATCATTACCAGTGCAAGGGAAATGGGAGGAGAGCGCCATATCTTTGAAGATATAGTGCTCTCCTGCTCCCTCCCTGTTGTGCAACGCAGCGCAGCCTCGCGGGGGGCTGCGCTGCGTTGCGCAACGTTTTTGTAAATCTCCCCCTTATTTCCTCTTGTGTTACCCACCTTGACGCAGGCCATTTGGCCACAGTACTGCTTTCTGCACTTCGTGTGTGTGTTGCACCATCTTTTCTCTCAAATCAACTTTCTTGAGTTTGTTTTGTGCTTCTTCTTACCCTTATCTCACTTTCATACTTTTGTTGGGAATCATCGAATTCATTGGAAAGGCTAAGTTGGGGGACTATTGGATTTGATCGCTTTTCATCTTTTGGAAAAGGTGATAAAACTCACTTGTTCACGGATGTACCTGACAATAATGACATTTTGCACATAAACAAATCAATTTGTGTATAGAGGTGAAAGTGCCTTAAAAGTAGTGGTGGGCAGAATTAGCAAAATTCACTTTCACAAACTATCGCGAAAATGTTAAAAATCTCCGCGAAGACGCAGAAGTTTTTTTCCCGCCCGTTCGCGGTACTTTCAGCGTGATCGCGGCTCGCCAACATACCCATGCGGTTGCTCACGGGAGAATGACGTGTTCGAGATCTCAATCATCTCATACTCTCGCGGTGCATGATCGCGAGAAGAAAGATGTGATTGCGCGACGAATGACGTGATCGCGCGACAAATGACGTTAATGAGGGCGCGAACTGTCACGAGACAGCGCAAATGGCTAATAACAATCCAACATCTCGTGGAGAATGCGACCGGATCGGGAAAACTTGTCGGCGAACGCGGGTATTCAGGTAAGGCGAGAATGTATTTTTTTACAGGCCGAGCAAGAAGAAAAATTACGGTAAGATGCGGATTGCGGGAATTTTGACATTTTCGCGCTCTCCACGGAACGCGAAAATGTCAAATTATCGCAATTTCCCCGAGCGGAATGGAATTTTAGCCCAGGCCTACTTAAAAGTATGGGAATTGTATGAACCTGAGTCCAATTGAAATAGCGTCACTGACTGCAGGAAGACAGGGGGAAGTCTGATATGTTGCTAAAAAGTACAAAATATTCTGTAACTATTTTGTTGGACTTTCGCCTCCAGGTAACTGCATGTAAGACATAATGCTCACACCTTTATTGAAAAATAAATGTAAGTTTTCATGTCAGTGTGCGTAACCAAAGAGTCACTTAATAGAAGCATTGTTGGTGTGCTGGGCATTAGTAATATGTTTGTATAATGCTATAAGGTATCAGACTGTGACAAAAGGCACTGTCAATTTCTAAGTAATTAATTTGAAAAAGTAGATAACACACAGTATAAGATATGCTGCATGCTGTATAAGATAGCCGGACACAAAATGTGCAAAACTTTCAGTGTTTAACCCCTTCGATGCTCATGACGGAACGGTTCCGTCATGAGCATCGGTTGAGCTGTGCTCATGACGGAACTGCTCCGTCATGAGCACAGCCCCTGGGGGAAGTGCTGGCGCTCCCCCCCTGGGGCATCGATCGTGCCCCCACAGATGGGGATGGCAGCGGAAGAGTTTCCGCTGCCACCCCCGAGCCCCCCCACGCTTCCTGGTGACGTCAGCGCGCACAGCGCGCGCTGGCGTCATCAGGAAGCGTTGGACGCGCTGGAATTCATTTCTTCCAGCGCGTCCAACGGATCAGGTAGGTGTTTTGCTGCGGTGTGGCGGGGGGGGGGGGCGGAATTCCAGGGCCTTGAGGCATCGGGGGAGAGGAAAGAGTATTTCCTCTCCCCTGATGTCTCAATGCTGGGCATTCCTGTCCCACGATCGCGCACAGCGTCGCGATCGTGGGACAGGAATGCCCCCACTAGACCCCAGGGATGTTGTTTTCGGCCATTTGGGAAGCGACCCCTTGGGCAAGGGTCGCTTCCCTGGGGGACAATTTTTAGACAGACTTTTCTGCCCCCCCTGGGGCAGATCGGTCCACTTTCGGTCCGTTTCTGCCCCCAGGGGGGGGCAGAAAAGCCCACTAGACACCAGGGATGTCGTAATGGTGATATGGGAAGCGACCCCTTGGGCAAGGGTCGCTTCCCTGGGGGAGAATTTTTGCAAAGACTCTTCTGCCCCCCCTGGGGGCAGATCGGTCCACTTCCGGTCCGTTTCTGCCCCCAGGGGGGGGCAGAAAAGCCCACTAGACACCAGGGAATTTCGATATATTGATATGGGAAGCGACCCCTTGGGCAAGGGTCGCTTCCCTGGGGCTGAATTTGAGAGAATTTGTGCACAGACTTTTCTGCCCCCCCTGGGGGCAGATCGGTCCACTTCCGGTCCGTTTCTGCCCCCAGGGGGGGCAGAAAAGCCCACTAGACACCAGGGAATTTCGTTATAGTGATATGGGAAGCGACCCCTTGGGCAAGGGTCGCTTCCCTTGGGGAATAATTTTTGCACAGACTTTTCTGCCCCCCCTGGGGGCAGATCGGTCCACTTTCGCTCCGTGTCTGGCCCCAGGGGGGGGGCAGAAAAGCCCACTAGACACCAGGGAATTAGTGTAAATAAAAATGGAAGTGACCCCTTTGGCAAGTGTCGCTTCCAGGGGGCAATTTTTATAATATGTATTTGGCCCACCCGCCCCGGGACAGAGTAGCCTTTTTTTTCCTGCTGTTTTCTGCCCCACCTGGAACATAACGATTGACCATTTGGGTAGTAACATAGAATGTTGTTATGTTTATTGGTTTTTTTTTGTGAATTGCAATAGTAATGTTTTTTTTTTTTACTTTTTTGTTCTAGGTGAAGGCTTTTGCTCTTTTCAGTTTGCCGTGTTTCTGGCGGTTCTGCTGTTTGTGTAGTTTGGTAAGAGACTCTTTTTTGTACAATGTAAATGTGTTTGATTTCTCTGCATGAATTTTTTTTGCAAATGGTGTAATAATAGCAGTATGTTTGTTTTTTGAATGTCAAAAACTTTTTGCATTGGTGCTCGATGTGTATTTTGTTGTCTTGTGAGTAATGTGTTTTTTTTTCTTCTTTCTAGTTTGATATCGTTGGTTTTTGCTGTGTCACTGCAGAGTTAGTTTCTGGTGAGTGCAGCTGTCTCTTGTAATTGGATTGTATAGTTTTTGAGTACATTGATCTTTGTGATAAAGGTACACATTTCTTTACTTACTTGGTTTGCACATTGTTGGTTGTTGTTGACTTGGTTGTGCAGTCTTCTATCTTAGTAAGTATAATGGCTAGCCGCAGGATGACTGCTCAGCAGGTTGTTGGTTTGCTGTTTGAGTCTTCCTCTGATATTGGTTCAGAGACTGACTCTGCATCTGAGGGAGAGGAGGCAGGGGACGATTCTGGCAGTGAGTTGTCTCTCCGTATGGAGTCATCGGATGATGAAGATACTCTTAGTGCGGATGAAGTGCCTGTGTTAGAGGAGGAGACTGATGTGCCGATAGTGCGGCAAGAGGCATCTGGGTTGCAGGCTGGGGCTGCAAGGCTTCCCGTTGGTGTAGTGCGGCAAGAGGCTTCTGGGCTGCAGGCTGGGGCTGCTAGGCTTCCCTTTGAAAGTGATGACCTCTGGGTTGCCCCTGGCATGGTGCAGCCGGCATTGCCAGAGTTTACTGGTGTTCCAGGGTCTAGAGTGAATACTGAAAACTTTTTTCCGGTCAATTTTTTTCAGTTGTTTATGGATGATGTGTTTTTTGCAGAGATTGTTGAGCAGACTAATTTGTATGCCAAACAGTTTTTGAGGGACAACTGTGCCAGTCTTAAGCCACACTCTAGAGCTACCCGGTGGACTCCCACAAATGTTGAAGAGATGAAGAAGTTCTTGGGTTTAACTTTTTTGACGGGCTTGCTAAGGAAGCCATCAATGTCTTCATATTGGTCTAGCAGTCCCTTGATGGCAACGTCTATTTTTCCGGCAGTCATGAGTCGTGACAGGTATTTGCTACTGCTTCGGATGATGCATTTTGTTGATAATGGTTTAGCGTTGCCATGATGAGATCACCCTGACTGTGACCGTCTTTTTAAGATTAGGCCTGTCCTTGATCACTTTGTTGATCGATTTCCTGAGATCTATGCTCCTGGGAAACAAATTGCAGTGGATGAGTCTTTGGTGTTGTTCAAGGGCCGCTTGGTTTTTAGGCAATACATTCCTAGTAAGAGGGCACGCTATGGAATAAAGCTGTATATGCTGTGTGACAGTAGGACTGGATATGTCTCTAATTTCAGGGTGTACACCGGTAAGGAATCTAGGTTTAACCTCCCTGGTTGTCCGTCCACTTTTGGAGTGACTGAGAAAATTGTTTGGGAACTTGGAAGAGGATTTTTTAACAAAGGCCACCATTTATATGTAGACAACTTCTACACTGGTGTAAGGTTGTTCAGGGAATTGGCCAAAGTGGACACTCTTGCTTGTGGCACAATCCACTCTAACCGTAAAGGTTTCCCGAAAGAACTTGTGTGTCAAAAGCTTGTGTGGGGACAGTGCAGTGCGTTGCGTTGCCAGGAGCTTCTTGCTGTGAAGTTTACAGACAGGAGAGATGTCTACATGCTGACTACCATCCATGATGAAAGCACTGCACCTGTGACTGTTTGGGGTCAGGTCGCTGAAGCGCGCAAACCTGTGTGCATTTTAGACTATAATAGGCACATGGGTGGTGTTGACAGAGTAGATCAGAGGTTGGAACCTTACACTGCTCTTCGTAAGGCTTACATTTGGTACAAGAAGTTGGCTATCCATCTTTTCCACATGGCAATGTTTAATGCTTTTGTTGTGTTCCAGGATTCTTGCCCCGAGTCAAAGATGACTTTTGCTAAGTTTCAGGAGTCTGTAATAGGCAGCCTTGTTGTAGTGGAACAGGCAAGTGTTCCTAGAGTTGGACTGGTGGAGGATGTTGCTAGATTGAAAGAACGCCACTTTCCAGATCACATTCCTTCCACACCCGCAAAAGATTTTCCCAGTAGGAGATGTAGAGTCTGTTGGCGAAAAGGTTTGCGGAAGGAGAGTCGTATGTACTGTCCTTCTCATTCTGCACTGTGTCTCTCTGCTTGTTTTAGAGCGTACCACACACGAAAAAAAATTTGGGAGGATTCTTGAGTGGTAAAGTGAACTGCCTGGTCTGTATTCTTTGGATAATTTGATTCTGTTTCAAGGTTGGTGTTAGTGCAATGTATTTAGTTGCTGATTTTCTGTTAGAAGATTTGTATCTATTTGCAATTTGTTTGTGTTTTTATTATTTTTTTTTTTTAAAAATCCTAAATGTGATGGCGGTGTGTGTAGGCTTGCGCTTGGCTGTTGGTGTGTGTGGACTGGCACTTGGTTGGTGGTGTGCGTGGAATGGTGCTTGGCTAGCGGTGTGCATGGACTGGCGGTGTGCGTGGACTGGTGCGTGGCTGGTGGTGTGCGTGGAATGGTGTTTGGCAGGCGGTGTGCGTGGACTGGTACTTGGCTGGCGGTGTGCGTGGACTGGTGGTGTGTGCGGACTGGTGCTTGGCTAGTGGTGTGGCAAGGGCCCAAAACGTAGTGATGCGACATTTGGGATAGGCAATGTTGATGTCGCCTCACTACGTTTTGGGCCCTTGCCTGCCGCGGGTACTTGGGCGTCCCACACAAGTGAGGCACCATTTTTACCGGGTGACCTGGGGGAACGCTGGGTGGTGGTAAATTTGTGTGAGCCCGGTGATGCCACTACTTTCCCACCCCAAAATGTGTGAAAAAAGTGATCTTTTGAGCAAAAATTGAGGTTTGCAGGGGATTCTGGGTAAGGAAACGTTGGGGGATCCACGCAAGCCATACCTCCCTGGAAGCCGCCGGGTGTCTAGTTTTCAGAAATGCATGGGTTTGGTAGGTTTCCATAGATGGCCGCCGAGCACCGTGTCAAAAACCAAAGTGACCCCCCTTGCAAAACCAGGTGGTTTTGCGATAGGCCATTTTGATGTCGCCTCACTACGTTTTGGGCCCTTGCCTGCCGCGGGTACTTGGGCCTCCCACACAAGTGAGGCACCATTTTTACCGGGAGACCTGGGGGAACGCTGGGTGGTGGTAAATTTGTGTGAGCCCGGTGATGCCACTACTTTCCCACCCCAAAATGTGTGAAAAAAGTGATTTTTTGAGCAAAAATTGAGGTTTGCTGGGGATTCTGGGTAAGGAAACGTTGGGGGATCCACGCAAGCCATACCTCCCTGGAAGCCGCCGGGTGTCTAGTTTTCAGAAATGCGTGGGTTTGGTAGGTTTCCCTAGATGGCCGCCGAGCACCGGGCCAAAAACCAAAGTGACCCCCCTTGCAAAACCAGGTGGTTTAGCGATAGGCCATTTTGATGTCGCCTCACTACGTTTTGGGCCCTTGCCTGCCGCGGGTACTTGGGCCTCCCACACAAGTGAGGCACCATTTTTACCGGGAGACCTGGGGGAACGCTGGGTGGTGGTAAATTTGTGTGAGCCCGGTGATGCCACTACTTTCCCACCCCAAAATGTGTGAAAAAAGTGATTTTTTGAGCAAAAATCGAGGTTTGCAGGGGATTCTGGGTAAGGAAACGTTGGGGGATCCACGCCAGCCATACCTCCCTGGAAGCCGCCGGGTGTCTAGTTTTCAGAAATGCGTGGGTTTGGTAGGTTTCCCTAGATGGCCGCCGAGCACCGTGTCAAAAACCAAAGTGACCCCCCTTGCAAAACCAGGTGGTTTTGCGATAGGCCATTTTGATGTCGCCTCACTACGTTTTGGGCCCTTGCCTGCCGCGGGTACTTGGGCCTCCCACACAAGTGAGGCACCATTTTTACCAGGAGACCTGGGGGAACGCTGGGTGGTGGTAAATTTGTGTGAGCCCGGTGATGCCACTACTTTCCCACCCCAAAATGTGTGAAAAAAGTGATTTTTTGAGCAAAAATGGAGGTTTGCAGGGGATTCTGGGTAAGGAAACGTTGGGGGATCCACGCAAGCCATACCTCCCTGGAAGCCGCCGGGTGTCTAGTTTTCAGAAATGCGTGGGTTTGGTAGGTTTCCCTAGATGGCCGCCGAGCACCGGGTCAAAAACCAAAGTGACCCCCCTTGCAAAACCAGGTGGTTTTGCGATAGGCCATTTTGATGTCGCCTCACTACGTTTTGGGCCCTTGCCTGCCGCGGGTACTTGGGCCTCCCACACAAGTGAGGCACCATTTTTACCGGGAGACCTGGGGGAACGCTGGGTGGTGGTAAATTTGTGTGAGCCCGATGATGCCACTACTTTCCCACCCCAAAATGTGTGAAAAAAGTGATTTTTTGAGCAAAAATTGAGGTTTGCAGGGGATTCTGGGTAAGGAAACGTTGGGGGATCCACGCAAGCCATACCTCCCTGGAAGCCGCCGGGTGTCTAGTTTTCAGAAATGCGTGGGTTTGGTAGGTTTCCCTAGATGGCCGCCGCGCACCGGGCCAAAAACCAAAGTGACCCCCCTTGCAAAACCAGGTGGTTTTGCGATAGGCCATTTTGATGTCGCCTCACTACGTTTTGGGCCCTTGCCTGCCGCGGGTACTTGGGCCTCCCACACAAGTGAGGCACCATTTTTACCGGGAGACTTGGGGCAACGCTGGGTGGTGGTAAATTTGTGTGAGCCCGGTGATGCCACTACTTTCCCACCCCAAAATGTGTGAAAAAAGTGATTTTTTCAGCAAAAATTGAGGTTTGCAGGGGATTCTGGGTAAGGAAACGTTGGGGGATCCACGCAAGCCATACCTCCCTGGAAGCGGCCGGGTGTCTAGTTTTCAGAAATGCGTGGGTCTGATAGGTTTCCCTAGGTGCCGGCAGGGCTAGGGTTCAAAATCTACAGCTAGTCACTTTGCCAAAAAAAGGGTCATTTTTCACTGCAAAACCACGTTGCGTTTTGCGCCGTTTCCTGTCGCGGGCACTAGGCCGACACGCACAAGTGAGGTACCATTTTTCTCGTAGGACTTTGGGGAACGCGGGGTGGGTGGAAATTTGTGGATCCACGCAGATTCCAGAACTTTCCATCACAGAAATGTGGGGAAAATGTGTTTTTTTTGTCAATTTTTTACGTTTGCAAGGGATTCTGGGTAACAGACCATGGTGGGAGGCAGTCAAGTCACCCCATCCTGGATTCCCCTGGGTGTCTAGTTTTCAGAAATGTATGGGTTTGCTAGGTTTCCCTAGGTGCCGGCAGGGCTAGGGTTCAAAATCTACAGCTAGTCACTTTGCCAAAAAAAGGGTCATTTTTCACTGCAAAACCACGTTGCGTTTTGCACCGTTTCCTGTCGCGGGCACTAGGCCGACCCGCACAAGTGAGGTACCATTTTTCTCGTAGGACTTTGGGGAACGCGGGGTGGGTGGACATTTGTGGATCCACGCAGATTCCAGAACTTTCCATCACAGAAATGTGGGGAAAATGTGTTTTTTTTGTAAATTTTTTATGTTTGCAAGGGATTCTGGGTAACAGACCATGGTGGGAGGCAGTCAAGTCACCCCATCCTGGATTTCCCTGGGTGTCTAGTTTTCAAAAATGTATAGGTTTGCTAGGTTTCCCGAGGTGCCGGCAGGGCTAGGGTTCAAAATCTTCAGCTAGTCACTTTGCCAAAAAAAGGGTCATTTTTCACTGCAAAACCACGTTGCGTTTTGCGCCGATTCCCATCGCGGGCACTAGGCCGACCCGCACAAGTGAGGTACCATTTTTCTCGTAGGACTTTGGGGAACACGGGGTGGGTGGAAATTTGTGGATCCACGCAGATTCCAGAACTTTCCATCACAGAAATGTGGGGAAAATGTGTTTTTTTTGTCAATTTTTTATGTTTGCAAGGGATTCTGGGTAACAGACCATGGTGGGAGGCAGTCAAGTCACCCCATCCTGGATTCCCCTGGGTGTCTAGTTTTCAAAAATGTATAGGTTTACTAGGTTTCCCTAGGTGCCGGCAGGGCTAGGGTTCAAAATCTACAGCTAGTCACTTTGCCAAAAAAAGGGTCATTTTTCACTGCAAAACCACGTCGCGTTTTGCGCCGTTTCCTGTCGCGGGCACTAGGCCGACCCGCACAAGTGAGGTACCATTTTTCTCGTAGGACTTTGGGGAACGCGGGGTGGGTGGAAATTTGTGGATCCACGCAGATTCCAGAACTTTCCATCACAGAAATGTGGGGAAAATGTGTTTTTTTTTGTAAATTATTTATGTATGCAAGGGATTCTGGGTAACAGACCATGGTGGGAGGCAGTCAAGTCACCCCATCCTGGATTTCCCTGGGTGTCTAGTTTTCAAAAATGTATAGGTTTGCTAGGTTTCCCTACGTGCCGGCAGGGCTAGGGTTCAAAATCTTCAGCTAGTCACTTTGCCAAAAAAAGGGTCATTTTTCACTGCAAAACCACGTTGCGTTTTGCGCCGATTCCTGTCGCGGGCACTAGGCCGACCCGCACAAGTGAGTTACCATTTTTCTCGTAGGACTTTGGGGAACGCGGGGTGGGTGGAAATTTGTGGATCCACGCAGATTCCAGAACTTTCCATCACAGAAATGTGGGGAAAATGTGTTTTTTTTGTCAATTTTTTACGTTTGCAAGGGATTCTGGGTAACAGACCATGGTGGGAGGCAGTCAAGTCACCCCATCCTGGATTCCCCTGGGTGTCTAGTTTTCAAAAATGTATAGGTTTGCTAGGTTTCCCTAGGTGCCGGCAGGCCTAGGGTTCAAAATCTACAGCTAGTCACTTTGCCAAAAAAAGGGTCATTTTTCACTGCAAAACCACGTTGCGTTTTGTGCCGTTTCCTGTCGCGGGCACTAGCCCGACCCGCACAAGTGAGGTACCATTTTTCTCGTAGGACTTTGGGGAACGCGGGGTGGGTGGAAATTTGTGGATCCAGGCAGATTCTAGAACTTTCCATCACAGAAATGTGGGGAAAATGTGTTTTTTTGTCAATTTTTTACGTTTGCAAGGGATTCTGGGTAACAGACCATGGTGGGAGGCTGTCAAGTCACCCCATCCTGGATTCCCCTAGGTGTCTAGTTTTCAAAAATGTATAGGTTTGGTAGGTTTCCCTAGGTGCCGGTAGGGCTAGGGTTCAAAATCTACAGCTAGTCACTTTGCCAAAAAAAGGGTCATTTTTCACTGCAAAACCACGTCGCGTTTTGCGCCGTTTCCTGTCGCGGGCACTAGGCCGACCCGCACAAGTGAGGTACCATTTTTCTCGTAGGACTTTGGGGAACGCGGGGTGGGTGGAAATTTGTGGATCCACGCAGATTCCAGAACTTTCCATCACAGAAATGTGGGGAAAATGTGTTTTTTTTTGTAAATTATTTATGTATGCAAGGGATTCTGGGTAACAGACCATGGTGGGAGGCAGTCAAGTCACCCCATCCTGGATTTCCCTGGGTGTCTAGTTTTCAAAAATGTATAGGTTTGCTACGTTTCCCTAGGTGCCGGCAGGGCTAGGGTTCAAAATCTTCAGCTAGTCACTTTGCCAAAAAAAGGGTCATTTTTCACTGCAAAACCACGTTGCGTTTTGCGCCGATTCCTGTCGCGGGCACTAGGCCGACCCGCACAAGTGAGTTACCATTTTTCTCGTAGGACTTTGGGGAACGCGGGGTGGGTGGAAATTTGTGGATCCACGCAGATTCCAGAACTTTCCATCACAGAAATGTGGGGAAAATGTGTTTTTTTTGTCAATTTTTTACATTTGCAAGGGATTCTGGGTAACAGACCATGGTGGGAGGCAGTCAAGTCACCCCATCCTGGATTCCCCTGGGTGTCTAGTTTTCAGAAATGTATAGGTTTGCTAGGTTTCCCTAGGTGCCGGCAGGGCTAGGGTTCAAAATCTACAGCTAGTCGCTTTGCCAAAAAAAGGGTCATTTTTCACTGCAAAACCACGTTGCGTTTTGCACCGTTTCCTGTCGCGGGCACTAGGCCGACCCGCACAAGTGAGGTACCATTTTTCTCGTAGGACTTTGGGGAACGCGGGGTGGGTGGAAATTTGTGGATCCACGCAGATTCCAGAACTTTCCATCATAGAAATGTGGGGAAAATGTGTTTTTTTTGTCAATTTTTTACGTTTGCAAGGGATTCTGGGTAACAGACCATGCTGGGAGGCAGTCAAGTCACCCCATCCTGGATTCCCCTGGGTGTCTAGTTTTCAAAAATGTATAGGTTTGCTAGGTTTCCCTAGGTGCCGGTAGGGCTAGGGTTCAAAATCTACAGCTAGTCACTTTGCCAAAAAAAGGGTCATTTTTCACTGCAAAACCACGTTGCGTTTTGCGCCGTTTCCTGTCGCGGGCACTAGGCCGACCCGCACAAGTGAGGTACCATTTTTCTCGTAGGACTTTGGGAAACGCGGGGTGGGTGGACATTTGTGGATCCACGCAGATTCCAGAACTTTCCATCACAGAAATGTGGGGAAAATGTGTTTTTTTTGTAAATTTTTTATGTTTGCAAGGGATTCTGGGTAACAGACCATGGTGGGAGGCAGTCAAGTCACCCCATCCTGGATTTCCCTGGGTGTCTAGTTTTCAAAAATGTATAGGTTTGCTAGGTTTCCCGAGGTGCCGGCAGGGCTAGGGTTCAAAATCTTCAGCTAGTCACTTTGCCAAAAAAAGGGTCATTTTTCACTGCAAAACCACGTTGCGTTTTGCGCCGATTCCCATCGCGGGCACTAGGCCGACCCGCACAAGTGAGGTACCATTTTTCTCGTAGGACTTTGGGGAACACGGGGTGGGTGGAAATTTGTGGATCCACGCAGATTCCAGAACTTTCCATCACAGAAATGTGGGGAAAATTTGTTTTTTTTGTCAATTTTTTATGTTTGCAAGGGATTCTGGGTAACAGACCATGGTGGGAGGCAGTCAAGTCACCCCATCCTGGATTCCCCTGGGTGTCTAGTTTTCAAAAATGTATAGGTTTACTAGGTTTCCCTAGGTGCCGGCAGGGCTAGGGTTCAAAATCTACAGCTAGTCACTTTGCCAAAAAAAGGGTCATTTTTCACTGCAAAACCACGTTGCGTTTTGCGCCGTTTCCTGTCGCGGGCACTAGGCCGAGCCGCACAAGTGAGGTACCATTTGTCTCGTAGGACTTTGGGGAACGCGGGGTGGGTGGAAATTTGTGGATCCACGCAGATTCCAGAACTTTCCATCACAGAAATGTGGGGAAAATGTGTTTTTTTTGTCAATTTTTTACGTTTGCAAGGGATTCTGGGTAACAGACCATGTTGGGAGGCAGTCAAGTCACCCCATCCTGGATTCCCCTGGGTGTCTAGTTTTCAAAAATGTATAGGTTTGCTAGGGTTCCCTAGGTGCCGGCAGGGCTAGGGTTCAAAACTTACAGCTAGACTCTTCGCAAATAAAGTGTAAATTTTCAGTGTTAAAATGTGGTGCGTTCACCTTAGGTTTTGAGCCACTTCCTGTCGTGGGCACTATGCCTACCCACACAAGTGAGGTGCCATTTTTATCGGGAGACTTAGGGTAGTTCAGATTTGTAAAGCAACTGTTATTACCTATTGATTTTTGATGCATTTCTCCCTTCCAAATGAAAGACATTGCGTAAAAAAAAAGTCATTTTGAAAAATGACCAATAATTATCATGCAAATATGAGTATTCCCAATTTCGAAAATGTGCAAATATGCACTGTTTCTAAACTCTGTAATTTGTTCCCATTTCAGAAATACATAGGTGTCTTTCATACCGATTTTTCCATGTATACATTTTCCCACAATAATTGCTATATACCCAGAACAAAAAAAAAAAACATTACAAAATGCTGCTCAGTTTTCTACTCTGGGTTCGTTGGGCTCTTGGTGAACCTACAAGTCCTATATGTCCCCACAACCAGGAAGGTCCACCGGATGTAACGATACATTGCTTTCAAAGAGATGTCATAATTCGAAGAAGTTACAGGTGAAAACGTTGACTCAAAATGCTGCTTTTTTCAACAAATTTTTTATTTTTCCCATATTTACCTGCAAGTTTCTATAAAGAAACCTTGATGGATCTACACAAATGACCCCTTGCTGAATTCAGAATTTTGTCTACTTTTCAAAAATGTATAGCTTTCCAGGATCCATTATTGTTTTTGTACCCATTTCTACCGTTAACTGGAAGGAGGTTGAAAGCACAAAAAATAGCAAAAATATGGTATGTCCCAGAAAAATGCCAAAACTGTGTAAAAAATGTTGGTTTTCTAACAAAATTCTGTCATTCCCTAAAAGCTGGAGAAATGGTGATTTCAGCCCCACAAACCCTTTTTTGATACCATTTGCAGAGAAAAACCCAGAAGCTTTCATTTGCAGCACGTTTTTCCAATTTTTCCCCAAAAAAAACAAAATTTTGCTGTATTTTGACTAATTTCTGGGAACCCTGTAGGAGAATCCACAAACCCTGGGTACCTTTAGAATCCCCAAGATGTTGGAAGAAAAGGACGCAAATTTGGCATGGATACCTAATGTGGTCAAAAAGTTACAGGGGCCTAAGCACGCACTACCCCAAATAGCCCAAAAAAGGCTTAGCACAGGAGGGGAAAAGGCCTAGCAGCGAAGGGGTTAAGTGCTTATAGTGCTTGCAAAGTTATATTTTTATTAATACGCAATCAGACTAGGGAGTGCGTCCATTTTAGGATGAACCAAGAAGCAAAAGATCTATTGTCAGCTTACCAAGTATTTACAGTGAACTTAAAGCTTGCCCGTTAATTACCATTGGTTGGTTTTATTGTCACTTTTATTTGTTTGCTTCTTATTTGATGGCTTGCCTTATCCATCTTGTATTTGCCCCACCTCCGGAGCATACTCTCTTTACTTTTATCCTGCCATCATCCTTTTTTAGGCAACTAGGTTTTTCTTTTCGCTTCACAAATGCATTTAATATGCATGCGTTTTCCAGCTCCCTCCCTTGTGTGCTTATTTCCCATTCACTTCATCTTCCTCTACGAAGCTGATACCCTCTCTGCGACGTCACGCTGAAATGGATTTGCTGCTGTGGAAAAGCTCTGCGCGAGCTCAACCATAATCTTTTGCTGAGAAGCAATGCACCTTCATCGGACTGACTTGGTAGGTTTACCCTGGTACTACAAAGGTCTTTTGAGTAAAAAAAAATATAAATCCACATTTTTCAGTAGGTTAGGAGGAGTACACATTGACACAGTCAGGGTTCCAGGACAACAGGAACAACACTTGAGGGTGAAGACTCACTAGAGCAGAAGCCACCAGCAGGGTCCAGAGCAGTTACAGTTTGAACAAGTCTGCTAGGCTCCTCAGTAAAAGGGCTTTTTGCAACTTGTTGTGTCCATGTAGCCCAACTAGAGGTCAGTCAATTGACCCTTGGAGTCTGCTTTTTAGTCCTGGTTACAAGTGGGAGCAGGTCCAGTGCTTTAAGCCTCCGCACAGGTCTCAACAAGTGGTGCAATCCTTCCTAATTCTTTCAAAGGTTCAATAGTGTTGTGAAGAGGGTGCCCAAGGGTGCCACATTTATGCATTTCACTAGCCTGTGGTTGCGGGTGACTCCCGACCCCTCTCTATAGTTGTACTAATGAAGTTCCACACACATAAACCTATCACTTTTCAAGGAATTATAACACATCAGATAAGAAACATTTAGGAACACCTACTTTCATGCACAGCTATGTCTGAGGCACGCCTAGAAAATGAAGAAATTAACATTACATTGTTAAACAAATAAAAATAATAGACAGTACCACTGAGTAATGATTCCTATAGCAGACTCAGACATACAAACTTGAATTTCTGGAAAATCCAGAATCATTCTGCACATGGATTCCTTCTTGAGGAGCACAAATTAATAATATTTCAGCCTGACAAGTAAACAGCCTCATGAAATAAAGTCTATTTTGCTTATTTTCTGAAATGGGAAGACACAGAGAGAACCATGAATGTAGAAAACTTGTTCATGTAATTTAAAAGCACATTTCTTTCTGTCTATGTAAAATGAATGTCAATGCAGCCCGACTTTGGCCTAGTCATGTTAACTAAAGCTAACTAAACACATTCTATTTAAGCATTATTTTCAATGAATTAAAAACACTCTCATACAGCTGTCTCCCAACTCCCTAGCCTGCAGATCTTTGACACCATTGGCAGAAAAACTGCATTACCCAGTAATACAACAAAGCTCAAACATTTGAACACATTGAACTCTGCAGTCTGTGATGAGTGCCACCATGTCTCTGGTCAGACAAGTTTCTTCTAAGATAAGCCCAGTCACGGCAGAGTTCTGAGATGTTTTCACTAAGAGTGGCCATAGTTTTCTGTCGTTGAAACTGTTGACATTCTTCCCTGGAGGTTGCTTTTTTGCTGAGAGATGTTGAAGGGTACTTTATGTTTTAAGCTATTCTGCAGCATACACAGTGAGGACCTCCTACCACGTCTATTCTCGACTAAAGTGTTTTAACAGAAGCACAATACTGTGTCTTTTTCCCAAATTATTTTTATTGGTATTACAAAGAGGTACACAAGTCAAGCAATGTCCAGACTCACAGTCAATTTATGTGCAACCGTCAGAATATGTCAGAATAGTCCGTGCCACAGCTCAGCCCTTCCATCAGTTTCCAGGGCCAAGCAACTCAGTGGGCCAAATGCATCCAAGGGTTTTGCCCATTCTTTGTCTATGGGAAAATGTGTTGATGCATATGGCCCAGTGTCTTTGAATCAGTGGGCACAGGGAGCAGGCTTTACATACATTATATATAGACAAGGCTTTGGAGGAAGTAGAACACATGCAAACTCATAACAAAAGAAACAAGCATTGGCATAGCCAATAGGTCTCGCCTTTGGAACCTTATAAGTATTTAGTTATGCAGTTCAATATCCTTGCTGCAACAACATCAACTGTTGCATGGCGAAACACTTATAAGGTCCCAAAGGCGAGACCTATTGGCTATGCCAATGCTTGTTTCTTCTTGTATCCTTTTTGTCTGGACTCCGGCTCTTGCATGCGGGATGCAGACTCTGAACTGAAAAACCCCTTCATCTTTTGTTATTTAATGAACCCTCAACAGCGCTGTGTGTGCCATCGATCAGTGGTGAGAAAGTTTTCTTAAATTAGATCATGGGTGAAAACACAGAGACCAAAGGAGAAGGACCCATTTTGTTGAAACATGTAGGGACAATAAAGCTGTCTCCGAGTCTAATTCAGCCCGTGGATGAGATACATCTGCGAACGTGAAGGGAGGGGGGAGTGCATGGGCAGGACACAAATGCTGTGTGTGTTAGCTGTGAAGTAAAAACCCTGCCTGCAACTACAGATCGGAGAAAGTAAATTAACAAAATAGTGCAATGTCAACCATTTACTATGAAAGCAAGTTCCACTGAGACTCGTTGGATAGTGAGCGCATAATACAAAATGGATTCTAAATATTTGTGGAACGTTTCATTTGTGTCTAACTCCGTGCAGTCTCCATTGGCCATTATGAACACAGTGCAAAAAGACAACTTTAAAAGGTAACTCAAGCACTGTCCTAACTTAACTTATAACAAGCTACATATGCAGGAGTGGGGCAGAGTAAGCAAGGACGCGGAATGGCATTAGAGATTGGGAGGTGTAAGCAAGAGCGTGTGGGGTTCAGTGTAAGCAATGCGGGAGGAAGGCGCATGTTAAGTTGCAGGTTCCATCGCCTGAGGGGGGTGGAAGGGGCAAACAACATCGGGGCAGTTAATGACGACGCAAGCAATGACAAAGCTACAATGACGGGGCAAACAACAACAATAGAAAAACAACGGGGAAAAAAGCAACGAGCCAACAACAACAAGCATTGGCCGCGAGGCAGTAAAAGTAACGCCACGCAGCCGTAAAAGCGAAAGTCATCACGATGGCTCTGAAAGCAAAAGTGATCGCGATCATGATAACGCGCTAAAGCACGAGTTTTCAAAGTGCTGCTGAAGGCTAGTGGTTCGCGCGTGCACGCTCACATGAACGCAAGCGCTAGGCCAGCCAGCAGCACTTTGAAAACTCACCTCCAAAATGTCTCTCCGAGCCAGCACATGCGCTGGGCTCAGCGAGACCTAAAAAAGGAAGGTAAGGAGCCAATACATAAGCGATCATTTTGATGCAGTGAGGAGGCTGGATTTGTGGCGAGGGCCGACCAATTGGAAAGCAGAGAAGGGAGGGCTGATATAAAGAGGACCAATAGCAAGTAGAATGAGAAGATTCGGAGAACACGCAGAGACTGGCGGTGTATTCTGTTTATCAGTGCTCGTTGTAATGATGAACGTTTCTCTAGATAAATCTTAAGCATGTGACATTAAAGTATATGGACAAGGGAGTCAGGATGAGGAGGATTGGGAATACCCTTTTGTAAGGTGAGAGGGAATGCTGGATAGCAGGAAAGAGAATAAGAATGGCAGAAGAGGACTGAAAATAGGGTAGTATGTTCTTTTCCAATGGAAGATAAAATGGTATGCAACAGCAAGACAGGGAGTGGTGGGGACGATAAGTGAGGGGACACGGGGAGTCTGAGCGAGATGCATGCAAGGAATAGATGATCGGAACACGGAGAGACCCAGTCCAGTTAAATTTGGTCGCGTGCAGGTGCGTAGCTATCAGTGGTACAACAGGTGCAGTGGCACCGGGTCCCCAAGGCTTATTGGGGTGCACTGAGGAAAGGGGGAGGGGGCATTTTCCTTGGTTGCAAGAGTGTGCATGAGACCCTTGCTGCAGCACGAGTTAAGAGCAAGGCATTAAAGTGAGAGGGTGATAGCCAATGGAGGAGAGGGACATGTGGAGGGAATGAGGGGAAAGCGTTAGTAGGCTGATGGCAGAGAAGAGGTGAGCGAAAACACGAAGGGAAAGGTAGCGAAATAGAAGACGAAAGGCCTTGCGGAGAAAGCAAGGAAGAAGTACAGAAAATGGTGAAGACAGACACGAAAATAACGAAAAGGCACTCCAAAGATACTGGTAGAGGGGGCAGCGAGAGGCGGCAAAGTATTAAAAGATAATAAGCAAAACAACAGGAGGTAGGGGTAGAATCACCTTTGAGTAAAGAAAATGAGAGAATAAGCAAACCATCTAGCTGCGAGAGAGCACGAGAAACTGGTGGGTGGAAGATCCCCTTTAAAGAGTATGGAAAATAAGAAAGTAAATGAGACATCGGGATGCGTAAGAGAAACAGCAGGGGATAAGATCACCTTCGAGTAAGGAAAATGAAAGAATAAGCCAAACATCTGGTAGGGAGGAGAAACGGCAGTGTGAGTAAGAGAAGCAAAAGAGGGTGAGATTCACAGGTTCAGGAGGGGGCATTAATGGGAGAACCTGGGTAGACACTGGAGACAGGCACTGGGGAAGATGAATAAACAGGTCAACAGGGAGCGATTTAATTTAAAAAAGGGTAGAAAGCGATACAGAACGGTGTACAGAGAGGGGCGCCCAGAAGAAGGGAGGCAAAGGAAAGGTACAGAGTCCTAAAAATAATGGGAGAGATGCAAGGAGCAGAGAGAAGAGAGAGAGGCAATCGACCATAGAGGCAGAAAGAAAGATAGACAGGAGAGAGACAGCAAAAATATGCAGGAGGGTAGAATGATGCATAGTGAAGCGATGCAACGCAGTAGATTGGTATTGTGAATGGAGTTAAGTGAGAACCAATGAAGGGTGGGATGAAAAAATATAAGAGATAAAAGAGGTGGACACAAGTTAAGAAACTAATAGAGAGGACACAAAGTACTAATGAGCAGAGAGAGGTAAGCAGAACGGAAGAGAATAAAGTAAGGGCGGCGAAGGGGAGAGGGTTGGAGGAGCAAACGAGAAAGGCAACAAAAGGGTACAAAGACATAGGGGCCTCGAAGGAGAGAAGAGATGTGTGGGTAGACAACAGAGAGAGATGTGTCTACTGTAAAATCTGCTGGGTGGGCTTTAGCAGTGTATGGGTGACTGTACAGAAGGGTGAGTGGACAATAGAGATGAGTATGTGGACAGCATAGAGCGAAAGGTAGACAGAAGAGAGGTTTGGGGAAGTAAAATGGTATGGGTAGCTGCCGTAGAATATAGGTGTACAGCATAGAGAGATGAGTAGACTTGAAGAGAAGTTTGTGTCAGTAGAGTTGTATGGGTGGATGCCAGAGAGGAACTGGTGAATGTTTCAGAAGATATGGGTGGAAAGTAGAGTGGTCTGAGGACAGAAGAGAGGAAAGGATGGACAGTAGTGAGAGGTGGGTGGACTATAGGTTAGGATAGGTGGAAGGTAGAAATGCATGAGCTGACTGTACAGTGGGTAAATTGGCAACAGAGAAGAATAGGTGGACAGCATATAGAGATGGGTAGATAGAAGTGAAATCTGGGGAAAGCAAAGAGAGATGAGTGGATAGTGGGGAGAGGTAGATGGACTTTAACAATGGGTGGGCTAGCTGTACAGAGGAACGGGTGGAAAATAGTTAGTAATGAGGAGTGAGGAAGACCACTGAAGGGAGGGGTGGGGGGGAATGACGAAAGAAAGATAAAGAGCATCCGGGCGAACAAAACAACAGCATGGGAAAGAGAAACAGCAAGGAGGGGGAGTGAAAATCAACTATAGGAAATCGAAGACAAAAACAGACAGAGAATTCCGGGGGAGGGAAGAGACTGAAACACTAATAGGAGCGATAAATAATAACAGCAGGGAGAGTCATTAGGGCAGAGAGATATAAACAGAAGGGAGAGAGAAAGAGAAAAGTGTGGGGGCAGCAGATGGAGGAAGAGTGCAAGATATATTGAACATTAAAGGGTAACACCAGAGGAGAGACAGAGTAGGTGACGGTCGCAAAAGGAAGAGCAACAGCAGGACAGGGCAAATCAACAGAGAGGATGGGTCGAGAAGCAGCAGAGGGAGGGTGTGAGAAAGAGCAGAGCTAGGCGGCGTGGAGGGATGGGACTGCTGGGAAACTACAGTAACAGGAAAGACAGGAACAGCAGCGGAGACGAGGTCTCGGAATTTATTTACATAGGATAGGGAAACAGCAGACTGTGGGGCGGTGAAAGAAGAGATAAGGTGAGCGAAGATGTGGCGTAACGACAGAACAGCTGGTTTTGGAACTGAGCCTCGGCGTCGGCTCATCAGCCTGTGATTCTTGGAAAATCACTTAATCTCCCCCTTCCTACCAAAAATGAATGTGTCCTTGCGTAATTAAACCGGTGCTTAGGTAAAGCGCTCCAATACCTTCAAGTTGAGGTCGCGCTACATAAAAAGTGCAACAGGAAAAAAACGGGGGTGGAGTAGAGGGAAAGGCAGAGGAACAGAAGTGGGGGAACAAAAGGAGAGACAACAGGGAAAGACAAACAGAAGGGGGGCAGAAACAGCAAGCGGGAGAGCAACGGAAAGGAGAGAGAAAAGCGAAAGCATTGGCCGCGTGGCAGAAAAAGTAAAGCCACGCGGCCGTAAAAGCGAAAGTCATCGCGATCGCTCTGAAAGCGAAAGTGATCGTGATGATGCGCTAAAGCACGAGTTTTCAAAGTGCTACTCGGTTCGCGCGTGCACGCTCGCGTGAACGCAAGCACTAGGCCAGCCAGCAGCACTTTGAAAACTCATCTCCAAAATGTCTATCCGAGCCAGCGCATGCGCTGGGCTCAGCGAGACCTAAAAAGGAAATAGAACTCCAGCCTGGCACATCTCCTGCTTTGATACGTACATGTCCGTGCTCTGTGACCCACCCAATCATCTGTGTTTATGTTTCCAGTGTTTCTTGGGTACAGTGATATCAGCACTTGCCCCTCTCCCTGCATTAAGTGTATCTGGCTCTCTCAATAGTCCCATTTAGTTAGGGGGTTTAGCGAACAGAGTATTAAGGCCATCCCATAAGTCTGCAATAGGGTACTTGCATTTCCCCGATCGTTCCTCTACTTGTAGGGCGATGCCCTCTGCTGCCTTCAAATGTCTTAACTTCTTCCTTCCATCTACACCCGAGGTGGGTCCTCTGGGGATCACCAGTGCATTGCTATAGCTTGCTTAGTGAGAACTAAGGCTTGAGTTAGAAATTTGGAGCCCACTCCTCTGTTTTGGTTGTGTGTACGGCCCCAAGATGCATTTCTCAAGTGCGTGTAGGCCCACCCTGCCCATTAATCTTTCCAGTATCAAGGCGACCTCCTGCCAGAAGGCCATAATCATGTCAACACCATGTGTAGAAAGTTCACATCCCACAGATGTACACATGGGGCAGCTTTTGATGTCAATGCCAGCGATAATGGTTAATCTATGTGGTGGAAGGTAGGAGGTGTATAAATAGTAGAACTGTGTAAATTTAAATCTGGTGTTTCTAGACACATTGAGAGGATGCTCCAGTGAACTGGCCCATTCGATATCCTTGAGATCTCTCCCCATCATGTCCTCCTAATAGGTTTCCAACTTTGTCATTGATAGTAGATCTACAGCTATTAAAGACCCGTAAAGCCAGGATACGAGTCTGAAGCCTTCCCCAAATGTGAGTAGTATTTGCAGGGTTTCATGTTGAGTTGGATCTGTGTGGTAGTCTTCCCTTAGGGTTATCAGGGAGCATCACAGGGTGGTGTATACCAGTAATGGGGAGTCTAGTAGGCCACCCTCACTGACCATGTTCTCAAACTCTCAATAACAATCGCTAACTATCGCTATCCATCTTAATTGCTGCCTCTGTCCACGCCTTCAGTCTTCCAGCAGTAAAGTGACCACCTGTGCTGTGGGGATGTCCATCAGTGGGAGTGCCAGCACGTATCATGGACGATGGACAGTTTTGTAGAGGACTTTCCTCTATCGGCACAACACAAGTTTGAGGAGCATTGGGTGCCTATTATTCAGATATTTGACACCCGATAGCAGTGCTACTAAGGCTTCCTCTTGATCCCTCGCACCCATTTCACCGAGTTCTACCTTCCCCTGGGCATCCAACCATCTGGCTATGCACTAGAGCTGTACCACCAGGTAGTACAATTCATATTCACGGGCACCAAGACACCCTTTCCAGGTGGGGCCTCAGTACACCAATGATATCCTTTGCCACCCACTGTCCCATATCATCTCCCTCAGTAGAGCGTTTAGTGCCTTAAGCCAGGCCAATATGGGCAGTGTGGTGGAACAACAGAGCCCTTAAGGGCCCTTACATTCTTCACTAGGTTTTGCTCCCAGCTGTGCCACCGCAAGAGAAGCCAGCTGCATGGCCGGGGAAACAGGGAAGGCACAGGTTTTGGATCAGTTAGTGTGTAATCAAGAGATTCTGTCCAAGCCATCTACGAGCTGTGCACCCAATGCACAGCCCATCTACACATTACACAAATACAGAAGCATATCGTCAGCATATAATGAAAAGATATGTTCTCTGTTATGTAGCGGTATGCCAGCCCCCTGGTACGCTGATAGCACTAAGCTGGTAAACAGTTTGATGGGCAGCGCAAATATCATGGGAGGCAATGGACAAACTTGTCTCATCCCCCAGGAGATCAGGAATGCACATGAGATACAGGAGCCTGTACGGACCCTAGCACTCGCAGCTGCGTATAAGAGAGTAACCTATTTAAACAACCCATTTGCCAAGGCTATGAGCTGATTCACCACCAGCCTGTTTGCGGATGCATCCATTTTTGCCCTCCCTGGTTTTATGATACAGACAATAAGTGCCTCTGATTAGTGGCCAGTAACACTCCCCATTCTATCGCTTCTTTATAGAGTTCCCCTAAGTGAGGTGCGATAACCACAGCACACCTTTGATAAAATTCAGCTGGGAGTCCATCAGTCCCGGGAGTTTTGTTCCTCGCCAGTTCTTTGATGGACAATTTGATCCCCATCGCAGTGATTGTTCCTTCCAGAGACTCTCATGCATCAGCTGGTAAGCACTGTGGTGCTGCCCTGTTCAGAGATGCCTCAATCCCATCCTCTATCACTTGCTCTCATAGTAAAGGGTAAATTCCTCATGTATGTCGAGCTGCGCGTGTACCTCCACACCTGTTCAAGACTTAATTCAGTAAATGGGTTCTCCCCTGCCTTCAGAGCAAACCACCCAACTGAGTAGTCTTCCCACCCTGCCCCCCACTGCATGGTAAAGTGTGAGATATTTGTGGTGTGTGCAGGTGTGTAGACATGCAGGACCTCTGAGTGCTTACCCCTGGCTTCACTGAGGGCTTCCCTGTCTGGTTGGGCAATGTGTAATCCCCATTTGAGGTTACAGATAGTGCCTGCTAAGGTAGCAAGGTAGTGAGCTCAGTTTCTAGAGTCCTCTTTATCTCTACAGCCTGATTCAGACATTGTTTCCTAACCACCACCTTAAAGGTCTCCTATTTGGTAGTGAATGTAGTAGCAGTGTGGTGATTGACCTGGAAGTACTTCAGTATAACGTTCCCCAATTCCCACAAAAGGTCTGCAGGTTTTGTACTGACAGTTTCCACATGGGGATGGGCCACCATCGCACTCCACTGCAATGACAGCAGCTGGGGGTTATATTCTGAAAGTGTGCAGCACAAGCTCTTGGTGTTGATGACTGCAACAAAACAGGACTTTTTACAGTGTCCCCCCACTTTTTGCCCCCATTTGGACTACTAGATGCTCGTTTTCTGACTCTGATTGTGCCCTGGGCTCTGCTAACCAGGCCCAGGGCCAGTGCTCTGTTTAAAGGGTACATGGTAATTAGGTGTAATTACAATTGGTACTGACAACCTACCTATAAATCCCTAGTATATGGTAGGGCATGTAGGTTTAGAGGCCCAGTGGATTTAATGCACTCAAGTGTGCACGGTTGTAGTGCCTGTTGTCATTTTAAAGACAGACCTGCCTTGCAGGCTACCGTCCAGTGGACTTTGAAGAATTTGACTAGGTGCATTGTGAGAAACATAGTCCTAACTCTTCAAGGAGCAACACAAAACATCTGGAACCTTGGCTGATGTTGTGGACCCTTCAAGACCCCAAACAAACCTTCTGGAATAAGATCCAGAAAGTTGGAAACATTGGAAGACATTTTGTGAAAAAGCTCCATAAGGTGATCAACCTGTTGTGACCTTCAAGTTTGCCCCACTGAAAGCTCTGGAGCGCTTTGTTGCTGATGATGAGAGCCAAGACCTCCAGGAATCACCAAGGCCTTGCGCTGAAGCAAGCTGCCAACTTCGAACTGCAACCTGCCTGCTAGTGAAACTCACTCGACATTGAGAGAAAAGGAACCAAAAAGTGGCTAAGTGCGAAGGTAACATTTTGACCGGCCCCAACCAAACCATCGTATCTAACCTGCATACGATTGCGCTTGGCCCGAAACTTTGACTTGGTCCCAGTCAAGCGTGACCAGATGTCTCTGGTTGGCACTTTATGCTGTTGAGCACTATAAAGCACATTTTTACAATTCATCTTTAAATATTCATATTTCCTGTTCCCTACATTGGATGTTTGCCACATTTATGTCAATTTGAAGATAAACATATTTCTTATTTTTAGAAATTGTTGTTGGATTTGTATTGTGTGTTGTGCATTACTTATTGACTGTTTTGGTGATATTAAATGCTTTACATGCCTGTCTCCTAAGTTAACCCTGACTGCTCATGAGCCAAGCTACCAAGGGTTGAGCAAAGATTAATTTATTGACAATTGACAGAACCTTATTTGTGATTGTGGTGTTATTGCTAGCTCTACCTACCTTCACCTACTAATAAATCATCTTCCAACATAGGTGCTGACATGCTGCTCAGTAATACTCAAGCCCGTCTAGAGTCCCTGTCAGTATCACCATACTGTGCCTCCCTGCCTATGCATATATTGCCCTTTCTGAATAGATTTCTGGAGTGAATCCAGATCAAAGGGCCCCTAGCAAATGAGTAGTAACCAATAGCCTAAAGCTGGCCCCTCCAACATCTTTGTAACCCTGATACTTCTTGAGCAACCAAATGTGCTTCCAGGAGGAAGGCTATGTCTATTTTTTGCTTAAGGTAGTCTCTTTGTCACTTTCCCCATCCCTCTCACATTTCAGGTAATGAACAAGTAGTTGTTAATGCGTTGTGTTATAGTGTGTATGTATATGCCAGTGGAAAAATGTTAGAAGGCGACCTCAGAGGGGCCCGGAGGGGCACTGACTAGCCTGAGGTCAACCCTCAAGGTATCATAGCCGGGCACTGGCGGGAGACTCCTCAGGGGAGGAATCTCGTATCTAGGATCGTACACTCGGCACCACACGACAAAGAGACACCACACCGGGAGTTCTTAAGAACAAATCTTTATCAGATCGGAGGTGTAGGATCTTTATGATCAGCAAGGCAAGTATATACAAGTGGAGCGCGGGCTCACAGAGTCTCGGGAGGGGTAGGAGGTAGCGGGACAGTCTTTGGGGATAGGGATCAAATGCAGGGGCGTACCCGGCACACATCTCACAATCCTCGAGCTGGGGGATATGCTTGTCGTCGTCGGGGTCCGGCGGGACCAAGAGAGTCTGGGGGAGCCGCGAGTCACTCAGCAGGGCTCAAGCACAAGTCGGAGGTCTTACGATCTTCAGGGAGCCGCAAGTCACTCAGCAGGGCTCAAGTACAAGTTTGGAGGTCTTACGATCTTCAGGGAGCCGCGAGTCACTCAGCAGGGCTCAAGCGCAAGTTTGGAGGTCTTACGATCTTCAGGGAGCCGCGAGTCACTCAGCAGGGCTCAGGTGTTTCCAAAGGCGAATCTGCCGGATAGTCCCAGAGCCCCCCTTGTTATAGGACGACCCCTCTTTGATGTCCGGAGTCTGTGCAGGCAGGGGTCTTGTCACCTGGGGGGGGTCGCTTGACGGGGTTTCCTGCCATTGTCTTTTGATCCTTTCAGGGCCGGGTCGGGAGGAGTCCCAGACACCCAGCAGGCGTGGAGCCAGCCCTCGGGGAGGCCGGCGGGCCGATCGAAACCCACCTTCCTAGGGGAGCTCAGAGGTGCGATGGAAACTGCTCCTCCCTCTCTCATCCCAATGGGAGCGCAATGTCCTCCAGCCGGAGTGGCGCCTCCAGGCCAGGGTCGCGCTGTGGCCGGGCGGCCATCATGGTGCATGAAGTGGGCACGCGGGCCCGGTGTGGCCGAAAGGAGGAAGGCCACGGACGGGGAAGTCCGGATCGGGTGTGTGTGGGTTCTGGTGGGAAGGATCGGCTAGGCCGTGGGCTCGGGGGCTGCGTGAGGTGCATGGGTCAGGTTATGTGGTGCGGGGACAGGGATGGCTATGCTACGAGGCCGGGTCTAACAAAAAACATATCCCATATGGAGGGTGTTATGAGGTTCCCTAGATAAGCAGTGCTACGCCTTCTGGGCCAGGTTAGTGTAGCTATAACTTCCCCATCTCCCACACCACTGGGCAGTCCACCACCTGCCAGCCTTCCAACAAACCAAAAAGCAAGCCAAAGTTCAAGTTTGTGCCTCCATATCAGTTCTGGGTATTGAGGGTCTCAGGTGCATTTGCCTCCCCTCCAGCCAGTCACATGGTATTCTCTCATGTAGAATCATGTACGGCCTCAGCCCATGATGTGGGTTCTCAGGGCACATGATGCCGAGCTGCCACCCCCACCTGGACCTGGCAGGAGTCTTTTTACAATGCATTCTACTTCTTAACCCTGTACAGGATTCCTCCATCAGAGGTCATCTTTCATCCGCAGTGTCAGTCAGGGCACCTCTGTATCTCCTTTTAGGAGCGTGTCTAAATATGTGCCGTCCTGGGACAACTCCATGTTACCCTGCTCCTGGTCTGTTGAGTGAAGACATTTAATGTGTTTGTTGCTTCCATGCATTCAAACGTCTGTGCACTATTTGCATTTGGGCCTTCCCATCCTAGGTCTGTCATGTCACCTGTGTTTCCTGCGTTTAGGGGGTGGTGATTGGTGCCACGTTGTGCCATCAACACCCACTATTCAAACCACTCTGAGGGACACGGTGGATCATGAGAGAGCGGGATGCGATCATTAACTATCACTTTATGTTGTACAGGAAGCATAAGCATGTATTTAAGGCCGCATCATGTAGTTCCCTTTTCACTGCCAAGAAGGATGCTCGTTGTTGCTACACTGCAAGCTCATATTCCAGAAAGATTGCTACTCAGCTCTTCTCCACCAGGTGCTTCTCTTTGGTTTGCACCTTCCGTAAGATCTTAGCCCTGTCTCTTTAGTGTAGGGTGCATGTCATCACCAGGTGAGGCGGCCTTCTGGGTGGCACCCTCCCTAGCTGGTACCCTGTGTGCTCGTTCCAGCATGAAAAAGGGAGACAGGCCCTGCAGCCTAACACCCTCACATTCCATTTATCTAAGTAGCCAGCCACATGAGTCCTCCACTCCCTCTGACCACCTCAGATGTTGTTTCTCTGACTGCAACCCTCAGAATCCCCTGCCCTGAGATCCAGTGTCTCTACTTTTCACAAAACGGTTGGCAACTGCATCCAGGGTGTGTCCACCAGAGGGTGCATCTCTCTAAGTGTGTTGTCATGGCTTTTGATGCTAGTAGCCAGGCCCTTGTGGAATTTCCACATGATACCAAGGCCCAACGAGACTTTGCTGATTTTGGTCTCTGGGCCCTCCCTGGAAGAATTAATAGTGCTCAATATTTGGCCCAGTTAACCTCCAAACTGTGATCCGTGTCCCCAGAAGCATTATCTGGGATCAGCTGGCCTGTACCACATAGGTGATAGCACTCTGAGTACCTTTGAGGTGTCAGGCACCTCCTTCAGGTATCTGCTCCTGCGCACTGTCTCCCATTCTGACATGTCCAGTTTCAGTCCAGCATTCCAGTTTCTACATCGCAAGTAGAACATCTTATCCTGACTACTAAAACAGGATCCCAGAGCGATCCATGCCCCCTCAGTGTTCGAACAAATGAATGAACCCATAGCAAAGTGCCTAGTCAACATCTTTAATTCCATGTTCCAATCACGCATCTTACCCACGGCATGAAAGAAAGCGTGCATTCTTCCACTCCTAAAAAAGTCTAACCTCGACCCTGACACTCCATCTAATTATCAAGCTATTTCTAGACTCTGTTTACCAGCTAAGCTCATTGAAAATATCATGAATTCCCAACTCACTCAATTCATGAAGGAACATACTGTGCTAGACCTAACTCAATTTGGCTTTAGAACAAAACATAGCAATGAGACAGTACAGATCAAAGCTACAGACAAACTTAAAAATAGTCTTGATGATGGAGAAAATGCAGCTCTGATCCTGTTAAATCTATCCACTGCCTTTGATACGTTGGACCACTTGACACTTTGCCTTCGTCTTGAGACCAGAGATATTAAAGGAGCAACCCTAGACCTATTTAGATAATTCCTAATCAATAGGGAAAATATTGTGACCCTAGACAAGTTCAGATCAAAAACCTTTTGACTTCCGTGTGGAGTGTCACAGGGGTCCTCGCTCATTCCCACTTTATTCAATCTTTATGTGGCAAGCTTGCCCCACTAATTCAATCTTTTGGTCTTTCACTCACTTCCTACGCAGACGACACACAAATCGTGGTCTCCGCTGCAAATAAGGCCAATAATACGAGTGCTCAGCTTCACAGCTGCATGAAAGAAATCTGCACCTGTTTGGACAGGCATTGCCTCAAGCTGAATTCAGAGAAGACTGAAGTGATGTTCTTCGGAAATGACCCTTGCTTTTGGACTCCTGACTGTTGGCCACCAGAGATGGGCACACTTCTTACTCTATCTACTAAGGTTAAAAGCCTGGGAGTGATTCTGGACAACAACCCAAATTTACAGAAAACAAGTTAATTCTATCATAGCCACCTCCAATAATATGTTAAGAATCATTCGAAAGATTCTTCCCTATATTCCAGTTAGCGCAAGAAAAACTGTTATCTCCTCTCTCATTTTATCGAAATTGACTATTGTAATGGTCTATACACCCATCTGCAGGAACAATATCTAAATAAATTGCAGGTTTTGCAGAAATCAGCTGTCAGAGTCCTGCTCAACCTGCAAAACATCAGTCTGTCACTTCGACCATTAAAGAACTACACTGGGCTGACGGTCAAAAATCGCATCAAATTCAAAACTCACGGTCTTACTTTTAGGGCTTTACATGGCACAGGTCCAGAATTTTGGAGAAACTCAATTTCTTGGTATACTCCTAATAGGAAACTTAGATCTCTGGGTAAATATATAGGGTCACCAACTATTTTTAGGTAAACTAGATGGGGCAGCAGTTGCTTCCACGCAGGAGCCATCAGACTTTGGAATACTCTACCCCCCCATCTACATTAGGTCTTCATACTCTCTGATATCTTTTAGAAGGCTTCTCAAAACCTGGCTTTCTAACTTGTAACTATACCTTACACCATGCTCCTGTACTATGCTTAATTATTAGCGCCAAGATACCCTCGGGTATACGTAGCACCATATACATTCATTTATCATAACATAACATTGTTGGAGCCCACTCCATGCAGCCAAAAGCCTGTGTTTAGGCCCTCCTAGCAGGGGATGGTCAACAAGGCCCCTGGAGAGAGTCTCACCCCTGGGGGGGATCACCTATTTACCAGTTCACGCTGTCCTTCTGGATCTACGCCCTTCGTTTTATCATTTAGATGTTGATACATGGGGGCACCAGTCTCAGAACCTGGGATATTGTACCTGTTCAGTGGCACTGCTTGGGATTTCCTCAGAGGAGGGCACAGCCAGGAGCCACGCCAGGGTCCATGAACTCAGTATCTGTGGCCAGCTCACTTTCAGCTTCTCATCAGGTGCAGCTGGTCCCCAGCAGCATAACAGTGCAGCTGTGGCCTAGGCCTTCTGCAACGATCTCTAACTTGGGGCCCTGACCATCCCTCCACCAACCAAGCACCTCAGCCCATGTGACCCAATTAGTCTTGCCGTTGTGTTGCAGGCCAGGCAGGGCCTTCGTAGTAGGGTCACAAGCTGGGCTCCTCCATAGTAGGATTGTGTGTGCCCTGCCGCCTCTAAGCTTCTCACTGGCTGTTTACACCACAGTGCTGCCACAGCACCTAGGCTCCCTTGGCCCATGCGCCCTGCTGCTCGCAGGCCCAGCCCATGGCCGCACCTTACAGCTAATTTTATCCCTGCAGTGTTGGCCTTCCATAAGCTCATTGTATGAGGACAGAAAGAATTCTATGAGGTTATTTGGAAATGATTACATTTGCTCACAGTTTCACTATCTAGCTTGCAAACATTTCATTTGGAAAAGGCCAAACTGTGGCCCTGATAAAGCCTGGGCTAATTTCTAAATACATGCTGCGACATTTGTCAATAGTGTTGAAAATGAGAAATAGATACTACAACAATTGCAAAAATAAAAGAAGTAATGGAAAGTATTGAAGATTGCCTAAACATTGTTTTTTATTGGGAGTGATGAATTCACCTCTGATTGTGTACTCGTACCACCACGTTCTTCGTTTTGGATCCAACCAACTACCTTTTCTGATTTTTATTCTCTGAATTTTGACTGCACTGTCTTTTTCCATAGTCCCTAGTTTATCGCCAATATGTGGGCTGTGTGACGTAATACTGGTGCTATCCTATTCAAACTGGTTTACTCTATAAAATGTTTATGTTTAAAGTGACCCATTTAATGACTACAAATATAAATTTTAAAATATATGTTTGTTTTACTATATACTGTTCAGAAGCCACTGAATGGATTGCAGAAGGGAATGTAAGTACTTTTGTTTAATCAAGTTCAGGAAAATTCAGACCGATCTGATTTTTTGCACTTTGCAATAAGAAAATATATGTTTGAATGAATTGTCCTTTACTTTTGCAGTGCTTCTGGCATCCAGGAATTGCAGTCTGATGAGTCCTACCCAGGTTTATTTTGGATGAACATCATTATCTACTAGAGCTGGAACAGGTGGAATGTTGTCCTTTTCTATACTGGCTTTGCCTAGTGAGGAGTGTTTGGTGTACCAATACAATTGTGGCTTGTACCGAAAACTGTAACGTTCTTTCTCACAAGTAAACCTGAGCACATGTTCACACAAAGGTGCCGATTAGGATCCTGGAAAAAAATTCCCCGTACGACTCGTATCCGGTCTTTTTACCGTACGAATCGTACAAGTGCCGTACAAACTGCCAAGTACGATTCGCATGGGAAAAAGTCCATACGAATCGCATTGGGAATAATTCCCCACACGTCCTCGGGTCGGAAAATGTGTCCGACACGTCCCCGGATGATTTACCGTACAAATGTGAAAAGTGAAGTCCGACCGCGCAAGTACGATCCATCCCGTGCGTCCGATGTTACAACCGGATGGAAAAAACACCGTCCGCACCGAACTCCTATAGCAACCATGGAGACATGTGCCCGCATACGCGCCCAACACCCCCCCCAGCCCCCGTATGTACGCGCCCAACCACCCCCCCAGCCCTCGTATGTACGCCCCGAACCCCCACCCGTGCATGTACACCCCCGTACGTACGGACCGTACACCCACCCATGTATATACACCCGTGTACGTACGGCCCGTACCCTCACCCGCATATGTATGGAGCGTACCCCCACCCCAACCGTGTATGTACGGACCGTACTCACACCCGCGTATGTATGGAGCATACCCCCACCCCAACAGTGTATGTACGGACCGTACCCTCATCCGCATATGTATGGAGCGTACCCCCACCCCAACAGTGTATGTACGGCCCGTACCCTCACCCGCGTATGTATGGAGCGTACCCCCACCCCAACAGTGTATGTACGGACCGAATCCCCACCCGCGTATGTACGGAGCGTACCCCCACCCCAACAGTGGATGTACGGACCGTACCCCCACCCGCGTATGTATGGAGCGTACCCCCACCCCAACAGTGTATGTACGGCCCGTACCCTCACCCGCGTATGTATGGAGCGTACCCCCACCCCAACAGTGTATGTACGGACCATACCCCCACCCGCGTATGTATGGAGCGTACCCCCACCCCAACCGTGTATGTACGGACCGTACCCCCACCCGCGTATGTATGGAGCATACCCCCACCCCAACAGTGTATGTACGGTCTGTACCCCCACCCGCGTATATATGGAGCGTACCCCCACCCCAACTGTGTATGTACGGACCGTACCCCCACCCGCGTATGTATGGAGCGTACCCCCACCCCAACCGTGTATGTACGGACCGTACCCTCACCCGCGTATGTACACCAGTGTATGTACGAACCATACCCCCACCCGTGTATGTATGGAGCGTACCCCCACCCCAACAGTGTATGTACGGCCCCTACCCACACCCGCGTATGTATGGAGCGTACCCCCACCCCAACAGTGTATGTACAGACCGTACCCCCACCCGTGTATGTAAGGAGCGAACACACACCCCACCAGTCTAAGTACGGAGCGCACCCCAGGCCCCAACACCAGCACCCTCACCCAACATCGCGCATGTACGAGTCATACCAAGCCAGAGACAAGGACAGCACTGTACAACAAAATGGCCAATGTACGCACCGTACAGACGCTAAAAACACACGTATACAACCAGGACAAGCAAAACAACACAAGAAGACTCCATTCGAATCGCACAAAGCCACAAAACATGTCCAACAAGCACAAATACAACCTATTCACTGACCTGCAACTGCCAAACCCCCAAACAGAGGCCCAAAACACAACCACTCCTTATAACACACCCACCCAAAGTTCAAACACAGCCACACCCACCAATGGACCAATAAAAAGGCCCAACACACACAAACCATGATCCTTTGCAACAGACCCACTGCTGCCAGACCACACAGAGAAACAACTGCACCATACTACAACCTCCACTACACCTTACACCTGCACACCTTCACACAACCACCTTCACAAACACCCCCTCATCACATTCACACACCTGCACAACCACACCAACACACCCACAACCATCCACACCCACACCACCCACAACCATCCACACCCACACCCCTCACCATGCCAACTAACAAGAATCCAAAGTTCACTAGCCAAGAGTTGGAGGTCCTTGTCGACGAAATCCTCAGAGTCGAGCCCCACCTCTTTGGAACATTGGTCAGACAGACCAGCATTTCCGAAAAAACAGCCATGTGGCAGACGATTGTCGATGCTGTGAATGCTGTTGCGTCCACCAGAAGGACCAGGCATGAATGCCAAGCCAGGTGGTACGATCTGAGGAGGACGGTCCGCCGCAAAATGACCGACGACTACAACCAGGCCAACATCACTGGAGGAGGGCCGGCCCGCAGACGCGTACAATACCATCCCTGGGAGGAGAAGGTGATGGCCATACTGCCGTTGGTGGCAGTGAAGGGAGTAGAAGGACTCCGAGAGCCTGGTGAGTACACAAACAACTCACCTCACATGGGGGGAACGTCATCCACAACCAAACTCACAATCATGCACGCAACCACACCAAAGCTATCGCATGCTTCAACCACACTCCATAAACACGCACATGCCACTAGCGCCACCATGCCCAATGCACCCAGCTGGACAATGCCAAGTCACAGGCCACAGAAAACACCAACACAAGACACGGTAACCCGGATGGCGGGAGTGTGGGCCTCAAAAATCACATAGTGCAACTCAGAAGCAGATAACAATGCCCTCTGCCCATATGGCCTAGGTCACAGCCAGACAAACAGTGTGTCCCCACACAGGAAAGACTTGCCTGCAAATGGCGGACGCCTTGCATGAAGACATGGGGGTGAAGGCACTTTTTGCACATGACAGCAGCCAATGAACAGCCAACATTGTGAAAGAGTGGCAGCACACACCACCAGAGCAGCAGCGCAGACACAGACACTACACCCAATGGGTGCCTGGAGATCAGAAACAAACTCACATGAACAAGCCAAGGGCCATTCACAGATCTGCAAAAAGGGTGTGCCTAGGAAGCTGGGCTGAGGTGACAGAGGGTGACACACAGAGGGAGGGAGAGGGGGAGAGAGAGGGAGGGAGACACAGGGAGACGGACAGAGGGAGGAGGCTGACACAGGGAGGGAGGGAGAGGGGGACAGAGAGGGAGTGAGAAATGGATACACAGGGAGACCAATTCAGCCTTGGGTGGTGTAGGAATGTCTGCTCGTCAGCAGGTGGACTGTGTGCATGTAGACAAGGGTGGCCAGTGCCTGAATCCCCCTCTCTTCTCCATGGCAAAACACTGGGCCATGTCTCAACCTGTGCACAGAAAATTCATTGTTAAATGCTCATAGAGATGCAGTTGCACACCTTTCTTTATCAACTTACTCATAGTAATCCGTTTAGACAAGTTTGCGTGCAGATTGGAGACGTGCCTCGCCTCGTGGCACGTGAATAATGATATCAGACAAAATAGCAGCAGAGATCTGTTGCATTCCAAACGCACTGCATAAAAAGGAGAAATTCCAACCTTTGTAAATTCAGCATTTTTATTCCTTGTTTTCTTCATAATCCATCTTTGTAGCTTAACACAGTTTTTTAACAACAATGCTATTCAAAGGACCCCGTTTGTTATGTTATGTTATGTTATTCATTTATTTCTATAGCGCGCGGCTACTCAAAAAGAGTGTCCCGGCGCTTTAATGGAGAAAGAGACAATACTGCAACATAGCAAACATAACACCTGATAAAACTAACCGAAGAATGGGCCAAAACATTCACGGAGGGCCGGCTACTGAGTAAACAGCCAGGTTTTAAGGCCTTTCCTAAAAGCTAATAGGCTGGTGACTCCCCGCAGCGTCAATGGTAAAGAGTTCCACAGCTGAGAAGCCAGCAGTCCAAAAGAGCGGCCTCCAAGGCGCGCTTTCTGTACCCGGGGGACAACAGCAAGATGCAGGGCTTCCGACCTCAAAGACCTGGTTGGATGGTAAAAAACCAGTCTTTTTTGGAGGTACTTGGCTCCCTCCTTATGGAGAGCTTTGTAAGCCAAGGTCAGCGCCTTAAAGGCAATCCTCTTACGGATGGGCAGCCAGTGTAAAGTTGCTAACAGGCCCGAGGCCCTTGAGCGCCTGCTAAGGCCAAAGATTGCCCTTGCAGCGGCATTCTGTACCACTTGAAGCCGCTGCAATAAATACTCTGGGAGGCCCAGGTAGAGAACATTAGAGTAATCCAACCTGGACCCAATCAGAGCCTGGACAGTCAGCGCCCTGTGATCCACGGATAACAGAGGAAGAAACCTCCGCAGCATCCTGAGGATGCCAAAGCAAATGCCCGACACCCCCAGGATCTGGGATTTTAAGATAAGCCTGTTATCCATCTTCACCCCCAGATTCTTAGCAACCTGAGAGGAGCAGGACGGAGGGAACATATCCCGTGGCCACCAGGTCTGCCAATCTGGCTCTGTATCGCACCCAAAGAACAGTACTTCAGACTTGTCGGAATTGCACTTAAGGCTGTTTAGATGGAACCAGTGAAAAACAGCCCCAAGGCAATCCCGAATGCTCTCCCCATCAAAGTCGCCTCCTCTCTTACAAGAGAAGAGGAGCTGGGTGTCATCCGCATAAGATACGATCTGGGCACCATGCGACTCCACCAACGCCGCCAATGGGGTCATAATGATGTTAAAGAGGGTCGGGCTCAAAATAGAGCCCTGAGGGACCCCGACTCCCAGAGGCGGCATCACGGCGGAATCCGGCGGGGCCCAGATCGACTGCCGGCGGCCGGCTAGGAAAGAGGAAAACCAGTCGAACACCGTCCCCCGTAGACCAATCTCGAAAAGTCTAACGAGAAGACCATCATGGGGAACGGTGTCGAACGCCGCCGACAGATCTAGCATCACCAGCATGACTTTGCCCCCAGAGTCCAGAACCTCTTTAATGGTTTCCGAGACCTCCAGGAGCGCAGTCTCGGTACTGAGATGGGGACGAAAGCCCGATTGGGAGGCGTGCAGGATCTCATTAGATTCAAGAAAGTTGGAGAGCACGCCTTGGACGTGCTTTTCCAGAATCTTCGTGAGGGCCGGCAACAGAGAGATGGGCCTATAATTAGCCGGGGCCTTCGGATCTAGACCAGATTTTTTAAGCAATGGAATCACCATCGCCTGCTTCCAGGCCTGCGGAACCACCCCAAGCCTCAGCGAAAGATTTAAAAGCGGATTGGCCAACGGATTGATCACCTCCGCAACTTTCGCCAAAAACTTAGCAGGGCATGGGTCGAGAGGAGAACCTGATTTTAAATTGCCCATAAGAGCCAGGGAGTCCGGAGCAGAGATAGAAGGAAATACACTCAACGTCGCCCCTGGCCCGACCTGTGGCAGTATGATGGTGTCAGGTTCAGGCTGGCCCGCAGATACTGGTACCTGGAATGACTCCTGAATGCGTTTGATCTTGCACGTAAAGAAGTCAGCAAGGTCCGTGGCCCAGCTGCCTGATGGTTTTTGGTCCGAGGTGTTAGACCAGGGTGAGGTGAATTCTCTCACAATGGAGAAAATCTCCTTCCCAGAGTTGGAAGCCGCATCAATTCTCCTGGCTAGATACGCTTTTTTTTCCACACGGATATCCCGGTGGTAAGCCTTAACCACCGTTTTGTATGCCACCTTGGCAGCAGGGTCATATTGTGCCCGCCAGGCTCTTTCGGCTACCTTGCACTGCTGCCGCGTAGCCGACAGTGCAGCGGTAAACCAAGGCGCAGAGACCCGTTTCGATGTCAAGCGGGATGTTACTTCTGGGGCAAGATCGTTAAGCCTATCCAATAGCCAGTCTTGTATGGTCTGCGGATCCTTGTCTAGATCACCTGAGAGAGAGCAAGGATGAGCCTCAGCTGCCTGGGCCAGCATCTCTGGGGTGACACGATGGAGAGCCCTGTAGACACGACCCTGTTGATGTACCGGGATCGGCACAGATTTAACTATGCCCTTGATCACAAATTTGGCGAGGAAGTGGTCAGACCATAAGACAGGAGTGATCTCAATATCCTCGAGAGGGACAGACGAAAAGACCTGGTCGAGGGTATGCCCCTTCACATGCGTGGGCTCCTGGAAGTATGGAATGAGCCCCAACGGGGTCAACGCCTCCGACAGTTTAGCGGCCGCCGGGTCGGATGAATCATCCATCCGGAAGTTGAAATCGCCCGCTACAATAAAATGTTCGGCTTTCAGGGCCAGCGCCACCAGCCCCGTATCCAGCTCTTCAAAGAAGGTGCCGGGAGAGCCAGGCGGTCTATATACAAGCAGTCCCTTAAAGGATTGGTGGGGCGACAGCGTGATAGAAAAGGCTAAGGTTTCCGAGCCACAGATGTGGATAGCTGGCAGGATCTCACAGGGAGTTCCTTTCCGGACCACTAGGGCTACTCCACCTCCCCTTCCGTTGGCTCTATCCTTTCTGAAGATGTTGTAATCAGGTGGGATTGCCAGGACGACGTCAGGGTTAGAAGAGTCGCCCCACCATGTCTCAGTAAGCATGAGGCATAGTGGTTTATCTACATCAAGAAGCTCATAAATGTCCTGCGCATGTTTGCAAGCTGACCTGGTGTTCAGCAGCATGCACCTGAAGCCCATACTAGAGCTGTTGGTGCTCGGCCGTGAAGAGAACGAGCGAATCGGGCGCCAGCCACAGGCCGGGCAGCGGGATTTCCCGTGATGACGACCAGGAAATACACTACGACAGCCTTGACCATGTGGGACGAGAGAGCGAAGTTCGCCAGGTGAATAGCGCAAAACGGGGGTCCCAGGGGGACACATCCCTGATGCCAGGGTCCCACCCGCCGCTCCAAACCGCTTCCGAGACGCTGACGAGCGCAGACGGGCAGGACTCTGGCACGACTCAGGCGCAGTGAAAGGCGCTCCCGCTGCGCGTCACCGCTGCGCGCTTGGCGGTAAGGCTAAAATAGACTTTTCCGGGCGAGTTCTCGCGATAATCCGCGAGAGTTCCCTGGCCCCAATCCAAGATGGCGCTCCCAATCACCCCAGGTGCCCGTGGTCCCGGACCCGCCAAAGGCGGTGCAAATGGTCCCCAGGGGGGGTATTATGGTGCAAGAGGTAGGCCGGGGGGGGGGGCGCTTGCAATTTAAGAACAGTAGTTAAAAACAAGGTCGAAACAAATTAAGCGCAACAGAAATACCAGAATAGGGAATTAAAACCTATAGCAGGCTAAGCAGCGCGCGCAGGCGCTCTAAGTCCGTAAGGTCACCTTCTCCAGGCTGACCACTAGCTCACACTGCCTAAAATAGACTTTTCCGGGCGAGTTCTCGCGATAATCCGCGAGAGTTCCCTGGCCCCAATCCAAGATGGCGCTCCCAATCACCCCAGGTGCCCGTGGTCCCGGACCCGCCAAAGGCGGTGCAAATGGTCCCCAGGGGGGGTATTATGGTGCAAGAGGTAGGCCGGGGGGGGGGCGCTTGCAATTTAAGAACAGCTTCTCATGAGGCAATTGTGCCCATCCAGGCCTCTTATTGCTCCACGTAGGGCCATGTACTTCACAAAAAACAGCTTGAGAACTTAAATCCAATGCATTTCGGGCCTTGAAGATGCCCTTCGTCAGGGAAAGCTGTATAAGTCTAGAAATCAGAAAGAACCCCTGTTAGTCTAACAAACCTGTGCACAAGCACAACGCCAGCTACCTGCATTATATAAGTGTGTGGAACAACTCCATGTGCCCACGTACAGTGCAACACGGAAGGCGCCAATGCATGGCTCGCCACACCTGCTCACTCCACTGCTGACTGCAGTCACAATTGACGCAGCAAGTAAGACTGTGTCACACATAGGTAAAGTCTCAAAAGCTGTGGCCAAGGTACATACCCATGCACAAGTGCACTGTGAGTGGAATGCAAGACATATCCAAATACCCAGAGGAAATGTGCCAACTTTGAAACGAATGAAACATGGATGTTGCATGGAACAAAAATAACATTGTCTCTCTCACACACAGGTCAACGTCGTGGATCACCCCCCAACACTGGGGGGGAAGACTCACAGGACCTGGCTCTGCGGGAGGACGATCCCACCGGCAGCGACGACTCTCACCACTCTGTGGACGACCCCGACCAACCTGGCCCCTCTGGTGTCCAACCACCTGCAGTACCTGCGTCAGGTACAACTGGGCCAACCACCACCCCCACTCCTGCCACATCCCAGGAGACACCCAGGATCCCTGCTCCACCACCACAACGCAGCCAGGCTGACCAGGAGGAACACGGTGTACCGGACACCCAGGAGGAGGCAGGCGACAACGCAAATGCCACCCCTCAGGGGTCCCGGAGACCCGATGTGCCCACAAGGGCAGGCCAGGTGAAAGTGGGCAGGGGTGGTGGGAGTGGAGGATGGCGGAGGCGCGAGCCTGACCAGTTGGCTGCGGAACCGGTATATTCCCATGTAAGAAACATCCTGGACACATACCGGCAGGACACCACGGGCATGAGCCAGGTTGTGTCCACCCTCAATGAGATGAAGGGGACCCTCGAGGAGATCAAGACCCAGCAGGCCCAGCAACATGCGGAGCAACATGCCTGTCAACTGCTACATTAAGGACGGATGGAGGACAGACAGGCTGAGCTCGTGACGGTGCTCACGGGAATTAACCGTTCACTCCGTCTTATAGCCGACAACATGGGCAACCCTCCCTGTGCCACCAGGCGAAGAACATCACCACCCACAGGGAGGGATCAGGAGGAGGAGGATACATCCGATGGAGCATCCCAAACATCGTCACGGCCTGCTTCTGAGGGTTCCCGCAGGAGGGCGGGTCGTCCACGGAAAAGACCGTGAGGGTCGGCGCAACAGCACCATCTCCCAGGACACCTGGCCTGGCACCTGGCCCACTGGCCCAACAGCAGCACATCAGCAAATGACATTCTCTGCCACATGGACTTGCTGGTCACTGTCTGACCAATGTTGACAAAGACTGTGGCATGGACTCTGATGATTTCCAATGGCAAGGACACCAACTCCCCCAGTGAACTTTGGATTCCAAACACCCGGAAAGCCCCTCTTGTCATACCCCCCCCAACACATACCCCACCACAAATTAAAACTTACACGATCAAGAGATGATGCCTACATTTTGCATTATTACCTTACATGTGTCTTGTAAAGTCTAACCATGCCTGAGTTCTCATATGACTTCAACCATCCATACCCTGGGGCCTGAGTCTGGCACAGGACACACATGGGTCACAATGTATTAGGCAAGACAGACATGGAGCACCATACACACCCGTGATGGGCCCAACCAGCTGAGGGGGTGGCCGCACAAACGTGCCGACAGACATATTGAGTACAGCAACAGTCATGCGCAGAGGTCAGGGATCATGTGGAGTGTCCTGGGGGGCACCCAGGTATGTGTAGACAGGTGGCAGAACCATGTCCTGCAAGCTTGAGTCAGGTGGATGCAGAGAATGGTGGCCTGGCCAACGTTGGATGCATGGGGATGGCACATGTCACAATACCCACACAGTCATGGACATCATGCACAATACAGAGTCTAATCCCAGACAAACAGCTTGCATCTTGCTACTCTACACATAGACACATAGCCACTATCACTGAAAACCATGCCAGACATGCCGTATGCACCGTGGCAACACACCAGCATTGACTGAGAAGAGGCACCTTGGAGGCATAGGGACACCTTTATTAGTCATGTATTCCGGAATGCAGAGGCAACTCGGAGTACACATACACAGGTCATGTGGAGTAACATGTGGGTCCAACACTGGCACCCCCCTTCTGCACCACAAATGCTTGATATCCATGGAACTGGCACACAAGTGTCGGGTGACAGCTAACACCCCCTGCTGCTCACGGAGAGTCTGCCATACACCATTGATCCTCTGATGTGGAAGTCCCACACCATGTCAAGCCAATGCAAACCGTATGTGTCCGAGGGCAGTGTTACACACATTGAGGCCATCATCACAATCCACTATCCCATTACAGATGACTGTCAACAAGTCTGACCATCTATTCAGGTGTATCCAGCTACATGTCATGTGTCCCATGGTGATGCGACATGTCTGCAGAGGAACCAAACATCGACAGGGGCAGTGTGCAGCCATCGTAAACAACTGCCACACCCAATACACCCCTGATGCATCCCTCACCCTAAGGAGACTTCCAAACTTGTCCGTGCGTGTAACGCTGAGTCAGCACACGATGACGTGTCCATGAGGAATAGCAGTGCCACAACAATGCAACCAGCAGACGGCATGCGCAAGTACCTGGGGATGAGAGACACACAAGAAGTCAGCCACAAAAAGCACATCCACTTGCATGTGCATGTACTCGACACATGTAAGGATGACAACATGCTAGGTCACAATTATGACTGTGGAAATACACTCATCACTGGCACCATCACTCGAGTGACACATCCACACACACCTCTGACTCACGTGGCATACATGCAGATGGACACACACATCGCAACACATGCCACACGGGGACCAATGCGTGCACACTCAGACACTGGTACTCACCACTAAGCAAAGAAGTCGCGTATGAGCCGACTCCGGATGTCCTCTTGCGGAACCACATCCTCCACATCACTAGCCCCATTGCCAAGCCCTTCGTCCTCCACGGGTGGATGGTCCTGATCATCTTGATCCAGGATGAGTGGCACAGCTTTCTCAACTGCTATGTTGTGCAGCATGCAGCAGACCATGAAGATTTTGCAGACCTTCGCCGGGGCATATGGGAGGGCGCCGCCGGTCTTGTGTAGGCACCTGAATCAGCTCTTCAGGAGGCCAAATGTCCTCTCTATCACTCGCCTTGTCCGGCCATGGGCGGTGTTGTAGCGGAGCTGGGCCGGCATGCTGGGGTTGCGGAGAGGTGTGATCAGCCATGGCATGTTGGGATAGCCAGCGTCCCCTACATGGAAACCACATGGACATAAGTAGGACAGGAGAAGCGGTCGGGCTGGAAGTCTACGCAAAATACAGGACAGACAGAGTGTACCCACCAACAACACATGCTCGTTCGTTGCGCAGCTGCGTCATCATTTCAGGCACCCTGCTACGCCTCATGATGTAGGCATCGTGTGCTGATCCTGGAAATCGAGCACAGACATGTGAAATCACCATGTTGGACAGACACACCACAAGGGCATTGATGGAGTGGTAGTGCTTGCGATTCCTGTACGCTACCTTCTGTGCCTGTGGTGGTACCAAAGCCACATGTGTCCCATCTATGGACCCAATGACATGGGGCATCCCTCCCAGGGCATAGAATCCACGCTTGACACCAGTCAACTGTTCAGGAGTTGGGAAATGGATGAACTCATCCAGGTGAAGCAACATGGCCTCTAAAAAATCATGCAGCACACGGCTGAACATGCTCTGGGACATGCCACCAACATGAGCTATGGTATATTGAAAGGTACCCGTGGCAAGAAAATGTAGGGCTGCCATTACCTTCAGCTTGGGTGTCAGTGCCGTAAGATACCTGTGCAGCGGTTGCAGGTGTGGTGCCAGCCTTGCCGTCAACTCCTCAATCAACGGTTGGGGGAAGCGGTAGCAGCGTATACAGTCATTCTCCCGCATGTCAGCCAAGTCCGGAATTGGTCGGGGAAGAGGCGGCACTCTGCAGTAATTTGGAAGTGACAAGGAAGAGTGAGTGCACTACAACAACAATTCATATGTACTGAGCACATGTGAATCTGTCAATACACATATGCTACATACAGAGTCAGGTATGTGCTAGATGCCCTGGACACGTATGGCTGCCAGGTGACACTCCTACCAAGACCCAGCTACACACGGAGATTGTGAACCTCCACATCCCATGGCATGGGACTAGCTGTGTCCCAGTGTAAGTGAACAGCCAGACGCAATACAGGAGTGACATACATCAACATATCAGCAGAAGTAGGATGTTGATTGCAGAGACAGGTAGCGGAACACTAGAGCCACAGGTCACATGACATTACACTAGGACAGCCCACACACCTTGCCATGAAGGTGTACATGTCATGACTGACCACACATACATTTAGAGGATGCAGACAGGTCCTTGTTACGCTACTCCGTGTCCCATGCATACATACACACCTTACATCCGATACCACATGTGGCCTGGTGTGCGTAACAGTGTGCCATGGCCATCTACACACAGACACATGTTGGTTGCAGCAACAGCAGATGCTTTTGAGGGAACACCAACATCAAGCTAATGTGAACACACCACACATACATGACATAGTCACATCGTGCAACGTGGGTAGTCACATGTCAGGTGTGGCAACCCCTGTAGCGGGCATCAGGGGACACTTGCGTGTGTTGTTGACTGTGCCATGCCAGTGACGCTCATCTCAAGTGTGCTGTACGACATGCAAGGAGTGAAGGGCATGTCTGGCACATAGTGCACCGTCACACATAACATCTGTACACATCTCATCATACATCTATTGCTTTCACAACTCAGGAGTAATGTGCCACATCACAGCCTTTCACACCTGTGCCCCACACATGTAGTACTGCACAGACAATGCCTTGATGTCCATCCATGGACAAGTATGTCAGCTCTATTCCTTTCTGTGTGCTGCCTGTCACCACTGTTATGTGTGTAAGGCACCGTACATTCGCTCTGAGGGCGTGTGTACGTTCCCTATCACTATGGGAGTGCTGCCGTAGGCCTACCCATAGTGATAGTGAGCGTACAGGCGTGTGTACGGTCCGTATCACTATGGGTAAGCATACGCGTGCACACCCATAGTGATAGTGAGCGTACAGGTGTGTGTACGGTCCGTATCACTATGGGTACGCATACGCGAGCAAACCCATAGTGATAGTGAGCGTACAGGCGTGTGTACGGTCCGTATCACTATGGGTACGCATACGCGAGCACACCCATAGTGATAGTGAGAGTACAGGCGTGTGTACGGTCTGTATCACTATGGGTATGCATACGCCAGCAAACCCATAGTTATAGTGAGCGTACAGGTGTGTGTACGGTCTGTATCACTATGGGTACGCATACGCGAGCACACCCATAGTGATAGTGAGCGTACAGGCGTGTGTACGGTCCGTATCACTATGGGTACGCATACGCGAGCACACCCATAGTGATAGTGAGCGTACAGGCGTGTGTACGGTCCGTATCACTATGGGTACGCATACGCGAGCACACCCATAGTGATAGTGAGCGTACAGGCGTGTGTACGGTCCGTATCACTATGGGTACGCATACGCGAGCACACCCATAGTGATAGTGAGCATACAGGCGTGTGTACGGTCCGTATCACTATGGGTACGCATACGCGAGCAAACCCATAGTGATACGGACCGGAAACACGCCTGTACGCTCACTATCACTATGGGTGTGCTCGCGTATGCGTACCCATAGTGATACGGACCGTACACACGCCTGTACGGGCCGTTGCTATGCATTTGGAGTGCCCTAGGGCCCCGGAACGCACCGTACCTGTGTGTGAATCTCCAAATTACATAGGGGACACATGAGGGACAAGTATAAATCCCTACATGCATGCTGGTTGTCATGGAGACCAAGTTTAAATCTTGAATTTTTTTCATCAGGTGCCCAGCAAAAGTCGGTTTGAATGAATCTACTTTGTTGCAAAGTGGTTGTGGAGTTTACATCATGCTCAAGAAAATAAAAGAGCAAAGCCACTGACTGTGCTAGGTTTAAAGGGATTGGAGGAAACATAGGATGCAAATGTGAGTGACCAATCACTCTGTACTCCTGTGCATGAAACAGGCCAGCAAGGCAGATATAAGGCAGCCAGGTCCCATGAGAGAGCACTTGCCTGCACATCTTTTGATTCTACAACACTGCTGCTGCTCATGATTCCCTGGCACCATGTCAAAGTCTGGGGAGAGGGCCCAGCCTTTCACCCTGGAGGATAATCTGGCATTGCTGGATGTGATCCTCCCACAGTACCCCATGCTGTATGGGCGACCAGGGTTTCAGGTGAGTGCAGAGTCCACTAGCACAGACTGTGTCCCTTTTTTGTGACTGGGACATCTGGCATTGTGTCCAGGTGTGACCCACATGCATTGTACTGTAGAGTGGGTCCCAGGGGGGGGGGAATGCCTGATGTCTCCCAGCCAGAGCATGCTGTGGTGCATGTCTGCCGTCCTCACTTGCATTGTGTTTACTGTGACAATCACTGCATGGTGCATGCCACATTCTGCCTCTCTAATCCTCCTGGGAATGTTGCTTCTACAGTCCTCATGTAATTATGTGGTCAGCCCAGTGTGACAGGTGACTGTACCCACAGATGTGTGTTAGGTCAGTGTACCTGTGCTGAGAGTGTCCACATGATGTGTTCGTACCCTGGACATCGGTGTGTGTGTAAGTCCCCTGTCATGTGGGTGGGTGCATATGTGGAGTGTAGCACCCAGGCTGCATGAGGGATGGATATACCCTGCCCATCTGATGCGAGCAGGGAGCAGTGCTGTGTGTCTGACGTGCAGAGCTAGCCCCACACCTGTGAGCCCCCCCAGTCTAGTGGCACATTTGCAGAGTGAGGTTTGTAGCTGCATTTGGCAATGGCAGGTGAATGTCCTGTGCCTGTGTGTGTCTGTGTACTCTGCTGAGGTAGCGTCAGTGGCCTGTGGCATGTGACTGCTTTGAGGTGCTGCACATAATCCTGGTGTACCTTCTGATGCACAGTGTGAGTCCGGATCATTTCTTTCAATGGCACGTGGTGCATTTGCCATTACACAGAGAAAAATGTCCCTATGACAAAGGTGCAATGCTTTGGCTGCATACTATGCCTTGTTGAAACCAGCAAAATTGTACTAATGTGTGTCTCTGTGACATGTGGCAGGTGTATTGATGTAGTCTCACTTTTTCAACCCCACAGGTAGGCGCCGCTGCCAAGGAGCAGATCTGGAGGGACGTCGTCAGTGCCGTGAGGAGGACGGAGGGTCGCAAGCGGCGCCTGGCCCAGGTGAGAAAACGCTGGCAGGATATCCGGTGCTGGACACGGAGGATCGCACGGGTCCTGCTGGGGGACTCACCTGTGGGCCCTAAGAACCATGGGCGTTGCCGTCTGACCCACATCCACAAGTGTGTGCTGGCGGTGGTCTTTCCAGACATGGACAGGCGCTTACGGGAGAAGCAGCAGCAGGAAGGGGGTAGGTACATGTGTGTTTGTTGTGTGTCACCAGTATTTGTAAGTGCGCAGTTGCATGGATACACTGCCAGTGTTTAAATGTGTGGTGCAGGTCCTGTCACCCACAGTATAGCGGTGCTGTCCTTCCTCCCATCCCCTCCTTGCCATGTGTTCCCTGGTCTGTGTGTAGTCGCTCTTTCACAAGGTCATCTGGGCTGGCAGTTTATCCACGTGATCAATGCTTGCAGCATCATGTGTGGGTTGGTGTGTAACAGGTTTTGGGACCTTGCCTGTGCCCTGTCCAGTTCAGTACTTGTGGGGTCCATGTCAATTGGCACTGATGCTGAGTCCAGACATAGGAGTATGTCTCTGAAGTGTAATGCCTTACAGCAAGCATGTCCTATGTTGTGGCCTGTGACATGATGTGCATGAGTGTGCGATACGCAGAGTGCAGGGATGGTGGCCTGTGTTGCAGTCATTACCATTCAGGACCATGAAATATTGTGGCCACTACTGTCCCCTGGGGCATATTTTGCTAGGTATCATGTGTGTCATCACAATATGTGGACACTCTCAGTGTCTACAGCATAGGATGTGCTCTGTGCCATTGTCCCCTGGCACCATGTATATTTACGTAACGTGTTCTACAAGTGTCCACTGTACAGCCTGACCTAATTTTCCTCGTTCATACTCACGGTGGCCAGTGCCTGTGTGTCTTGTTACAATTACTGATGATGGCCATTTGTAAATGAGATCATTGTACAGGCGCACATGGGGTATTTTGGGTCCAATATGGGTTTCTGGCAGCCCATGTGTATTTCTCCCAGACTAAGAGATGCAAGTGCTTCCTGTGTCTCATCAAATTGTCTCATGTAGGGGGTGGTTGGTGCGGGCAAGGCCTACATGTCGACACCTGAAATCTCATTGCTCGGTCTGGCCAGTGTGTGATATTTGTCTGGACATACACTCAAGGTGCAGTGTCCCATTCATGTTGGGCATGTCTTTAAGTATTACCTTTGCAGCATGTGCCTCAAGTTCATGGAGATGGTCCCTGCTCATCCCTAGTTACGGCAACGCTGTGTGGTGCAGATGCAGTGCTGGATTGGCCCCAGAGCCTGGCTCCTCTGTCCAAATCCATATCATGTCATTTGCAAATGTGTCATGCTCTCCATAGTTTCTCAGTGGCATGGTGGGTGAACCAACTGTGTGTTGCAGGGCCTATATATGTACCTTGTATTGTAGATGTTACTCATCTTTCATTTCAGGCTATGCACTGTAACCTATGTAGATTTGACTCATGTGACATATGTATACAGGTGTCTGATTAATTCCTGTTTATTCACCTTGCCCTCAGCATCGTCGGGGGACACGGATGGAGACACCGGCACGGACCGTGCGGAGGGACCGGGCACCAGTGCCAGCAGTGACACCTTAGCTGGCACATCGAGTGGAACTGAGGCCGAGGGGAGTGAGCCGGAGGCCCTGTCCACTGCCACCACAGATTATGAAGCTGACGGGTCCGAGGCTGAGCACTCCGAGGGGGCGGAGGCTGTTCCAACAGCTGACAGCAGCACAACATCTCTCCCCGCCCCCTCCATTGCCATCCCCGGCCTCCCACTTGCTCGTGTCCCTTCCTGGCGTGCTAGGTCACCACGTGTCTCCTTCCTGCCAGGCACCGCACCCCCTGCCCCTGTATCCACTGCTGCCGCCAATGCCGAGTCTGTGGACATCCTGCGGCAGTTGCAGGTTGGTCAGGCTGCGATGCTTAATGTCCTCCATGGCCACAGCCAAGTGCTCACCAACATGGAGGCATACTTGGAGGGCATTTCAGCATCGCAGGCTGACCAACGCAACTTGCTGAGGTCTATTGACTCAACACTGTCTGGAGCAGTGGGTCTCCTGCAGCACTTCGTCCCACCCCCTACCCATGCCCCATCCACACTTCCCACTCCCATGCCTGTCCCACGTACACCCAGACGTCAGCATGCACACACCCCACCAGACGCAGGCACCACACCAGCAGGGAAGGACAAGCGCACACCTCCTGGCACGCACACACAGGGTGAAGTAGGCACACCCACTGGGTCGGGGGGCAAACGTAAGACACGCAGCCAGAGTGGGAGTCCGCATTCTGCAAAATCCACTCCCTCCAAATCCACTCCCCTCAGCTCTCCTGGCCACAAATCCAGCAAGGACTCCTTCATGGCCGCTCTGTCCCTGAGCCCCACAGTGACACCACCCCGCAAGCGGTCAAAGGAGTCCCCGGTCAGGGTGGTTGAGTCCCCCTCCACTGTCCACACCCTCCCCGGGTAGCGCTGCGACCCATCCCTGTGACCCCCCCCCCCTCCTTGGGGCCTGTGGTTCCTTTGGGTGCAGGGGAGACGCTGAGCGACCTGGCAGTAGTGTGCAGCGCCGTGCTCGAATCCACCTTTGGCGCTGCCCCACCCCCTGTGTTGGAGTCGTCCGTCCCTGCACCCACAACACCTCCCCTTGCCCCTCCTGTCCCTGCGGTGCCTGGTCCTTCCCCCCAACATGATGCCCCCCCCCTGTGGAAGACAAAGGAGTCTGACTGTGCAGGCAAGCTAGGGGACACACGTACCACTGTGTCCCCCATCCGGATTGGAGTCATGGACTGCCCTATGGGCCTTGTATATATTGACATTTATGATGATTATTACTTACATCCTGCCTAATAAAGCAATTTGTTTTTTCCTTTGAACACTACTATTTATCTGGTATTGCTGTTGGTGGACCTGCTCCATGATTTTGGGTGGTGATAATGTGTTGGGTGTGTGGGAAATGTAGTCTTGTGCTGATCATAGGGTGGACCCTGGTATCTGTGTGCCATCACAAGCTGTTGGCTAAATTACTTTGTTCATGTAAACAGTTACTGCATGGTGACATCGTCCCAAGGTGTGTTCCTTCCACTGTGTAACCTGACATCTTCCCTGCAGGGTGTTTCCACTATGTGGTGCTGAGCTGTGTTTACATCAGCTGGGGGTGTGACGGACTCCTTCAACTTTGCACATGCATGCTGAGCGATGTCTCCACCTGCATCATTCGTGGCATCCTTGGTGGTCACTGTACTTGTGTATGTAGACTGTTGACAAGACTTCATGTGGACGCTATGCATGTGTGTACTCCCAGCCTCGCACACATGTGGTACATGTACTGCAGGGTCTTTGTGCACCTGACTGACATTTGTGGGCATTGTATCTGTGGCTACTCCACCCTTTGCGTTCCATGGGCACTGCTGGGAGGACTCTGCACCCACCCCTCCTGTGTCTGGGCACTGCTGGGAGTGATAGGCACCCACCCCTCCTGTGTCTGGGCACTGCCGGGGGGACTCTACACCAATCCCTGCTGCGTCTGGGCACTGCTGGGAGGACTCTGCACCCACCCCTCCTGCGTCTGGGCACTGCTGGGAGGATTTTGCACCCACCCCTCCTGTGTCTGGGCACTGCTGGGAGTGATAGGCACCCACCCCTCCTGTGTCTGGGCACTGCTGGGAGTGATAGGCACCCACCCCTCCTGTGTCTGGGCACTGCTGGGAGGACTCTGCACCCACCCCTCCTGTGTCTGGGCACTGCTGGGAGGACACTGCACCCACCCCTCCTGTGTCTGGGCACTGCTGGGAGTGATAGGCACCCACCCCTCCTGCATCTGGGCACTGCTGGGAGGACTCTACACCCACCCCTCCTGCGTCAGGGCACTGCTGGGAGGACTCTGCACCCACCCCTCCTGTGTCTGGGCACTGCTGGGAGGACTCTACACCCACCCCTCCTGCGTCTGGGCACTGTTGGGAGGACTCTGCACCCACCCCTCCTGTGTCTGGGCACTGCTGGGAGTGATAGGCACCTACCCCTCCTGCGTCTGGGCACTGCTGGGAGTGATAGGCACCCACCCCTCCTGTGTCTGGGCACTGCTGGGAGAACTCTTCACCCACCCCTCCTGTGTCTGGGCACTGCTGGGAGTGATAGGCACCCACCCCTCCTGTGTCTGGGCACTGCTGGGGGGACTCTACACTAACACCTCCTGCATCTGGGCACTGCTGGGAGGACTCTGCACCCACCCCTCCTGCGTCTGGGTACTGCTGGGAGGACTCTGCACCCACCCCTCCTGTGTCTGGGCACTGCTGGGAGTGATAGGCACCCACCCCTCCTGTGTCTGGGCACTGCTGGGAGGACTCTGCACCCACCCCTCCTGTGTCTGGCCACTGCTGGGAGTGATAGGCACCCACCCCTCCTGTGTCTGGGCACTGCTGGGAGGACTCTGCACCCACCCCTCCTGAGTCTGGGCACTGCTGGGAGGACTCTGCACCCACCCCTCCTGTGTCTGGGCACTGCTGGGAGTGATAGGCACCCACCCCTCCTGCGTCTGGGCACTGCTGGGAGGACTCTACACCCACCCCTCCTGCGTCTGGGCACTGCTGGGAGGACTCTGCACCCACCCCTCCTGTGTCTGGGCACTGCTGGGAGGACTCTGCACCCACCCCTCCTGCGTCTGGGCATGTACGCTCCATACATACACTGTTGGGGTGGGGGTACGCTCCATACATACGCGGGTGGGGGTACGGTCCGTACATACACGGGTGGGGGTACGCTCTATATGTACACTGTTGGGGTGGGGGTACGGTCCGTACATACACGGTGGGGGTACGCTCCATATGTACACTGTTGGGGTGGGGGTACGCTCCATCCATACGCGGGTGGGGGTACGGTCCATACATACACTGTTGGGGTGGGGTACGCTCCATACATATGCGGGTGTGGGTATGCTCCATTCATACACGGGTGGGGGTACGGTCCGTACATACACTGTTGGGGTGGGGGTACAGTCTGTACATACACTGTTGGAGTGGGGGTACGCTCCATACATACGCGGGTGGGGGTACTGTCCATTCATACACGGGTGGGGGTACGGTCCGTACATACACTGTTGGGGTGGGGGTACGCTCCATACATACGCGGGTGGGGGTACGGTCCATTCATACACAGGTGGGGGTATGGTCCGTACATACACTGTTGGGGTGGGGGTACGCTCCATACATACGCGGGTGGGGGTACGGTCCGTACATACACGGGTGGAGGTACGGTCCGTACATACACTGTTGGGGTGGGGGTACGGTCCGTACATACACTGTTGGGGTGGGGGTACGCTCCATACATAAGCGGGTGTGGGTACAGTCCATTCATACACGGGTGGGGGTATGTTATGTTATGTTACATACATTTGTAATGCGCACTGCTGCCCCAGCTAAGGGGCATCCAGGCGCATGGCAGGTAAAGAATGCAACACCACAGGAAACACAACAGAATGAGAAATAAATGTGTTAAAACAGAAAAGTTTTCAAGGCTTTACGAATGTATGGTCTGTACATTCACTGTTGGGGTGGGGGTACGGTCCGTACATACACGGGTGGGGGTACGGTCCGTACATACACTGTTGGGGTGGGGGTATGGTCCGTACATACACTGTTGGGGTGGGGGTACGCTCCATACATACGTGGGTGGGGGTACGCTCCATCCATACGCGGGTGGGGGTACGGTCCATACATACACTGTTGGGGTGGGGGTATGCTCCATCCATACACGGGTGGGGGTACGGTCCATACATACACTGTTGGGGTGGGGGTACGCTCCATACATACGCGGGTGGGGGTACGGGCCATACATTCACTGTTGGGGTGGGGGTACGCTCCATACATACGCGGGTGAGGATACGGGCCGTACATACACTGTTGGGGTGGGGGTACGCTCCATACATACGCGGGTGGGGGTAAGGTCCATACATACACTGTTGGGGTGGGGGTACGCTCCATACAAATGCGGGTGTGGGTACGGTCCATTCATACACGGGTGGGGGTACGGTCCGTACATACACTGTTGGGGTGGGGGTACAGTCCGTACATACACTGTTGGGGTGGGGGTACGCTCCATACATACGCGGGTGGGGGTACGGTCCGTACGTACCCGTGCCCACGCTGTGGAGTGCTTGTGCGGCCCGTACCCAGGCCTTTGGCACATGGGTACGGGCCGTACCACCATTGTTGGGGTGAGGTGGGTGTGGGCGTGGTACGACTCGTACCCACGCTCTTAAGGAGTGGGTACGGTACGTACCTGTATTGTTGTGTTGCCGGTTCGCGTCGTCGCCCACTTCCGTTGTGGCGGACGCTGGCGTTGCTGGACACGACCCCACCCCCTCGAAGTGACTAGGGCCTGGAGGTCAGGTATGTCCAGGGCATGTGGGCTGTGTGACTTGGGTGGGGGTTTTGTGTCCTGCCCCTGCACCCCCCCCCCTTTGCCCCTGGGTGTTGTTCTGACCTTCTGCGGCATCTGCGTCGGTACCTGTAAAGGAGGTCGACTGCTATGAGGGCTGGGATGACACGTAGGTTCGGGTCCATGCCTGTCCGTCGCGTACAGGTGCTCCTTGTGCGCGTCGTCCTGATTTCCCGGCAGTTTTTGGCTGCCGGAAAATATTCTCCGCGCGGGAAGACGTCGGTGCGAATCGTACTTCCTGGTTCGTGGAACGCAGGCTGCATGCGTCCCGACGTCACGTCGGCGCTTTTCCGGATGTCATTTGTATGTTTATTTTCCTCGATTGGTGTTTTGTACGATTCGTACGGAAGTAGTGTTTCCGTGTGAATCGTACTTGCATGTTTGTAAAGTTTTGCAACCGGGTACGAGTCGGACGGAGAATACGCTCCGACCGACGGTTCGTACCCGGTTTCTCCAGGATCCTAATCGGCACCAGAATGTCTACCAAGACCAAAAATGCCTGGTCTTAGAAACTGGGTTTCTGGTTGGCAGAGATATGCACCCTGCCCAAGAAAGAACCACAATCCTAGCCAGGATAAGTCAGATACACTCCATAAATTAGCCTGTGCTCACCCACTGGTGGCTTGGCACAGAGCAGGCAGGCTTAACTTAAAATGCAACGTGTGAAGTATATTTGTGCAACACTTCAAACAATAACACAATGAAAACACCACAAAAAGGCTCCACATCACTTTAGAAAAATAGATTGTGATTTCATAAATAAAACAAAGCCAAAATGACAAAAATCCAATGAGTAGAAGTTGAGATATTAATTTTTAAAGATTGAATGTAAAAATAGTGCTAGAAGCAATAAGCGCCTATGGAGGGTATCTGCTCGCTCTGAACAGGGGAAAAGTCAAGAGATCAGGCTGTCCGCAATGGAGTGCAAGCTGGATAAAGGAGCTACGCAGGGTTCACTGAACAAAGTAGTTGGGGGAGAGAATGTGGCCTAACGGCTAGGGCGGTCGACCTCGGAGCTGGGGAACCGAGTTCGAGTCTCGGCAAGGACGCTCAACATTGTGTAATTCTGGGCAAATCGCTTAAGCTCCCTGTGCCTAAAAAAAATGAATGCGTTCTTATGTAATGTAACTGTTTCTCATGTAAAGTACTCTGATACCTCCGGCTCTAGTTAGTGCTATATAAAAACCCACACACAAAAAAAAGTACCTTGATCCTGGTCACCACAGCAAGATTGGAAGTGTGTTGGTGTTGATCCCTGAAGTAGAGATGATGCGTCAATTTTCTCCATGCAACAAGGGCGATGTGCCTGTTCCAAATACTGAGTGCCAAAGCCAAGATGCATTAGTTGCGTAGCATTTCTCCACACAATCGAGGGCATGCATCAATCTTCTTACACTGCAGCGGTGGCAATGCCGCGGTTCTGAAGTGGCAGTTCTGGAGGCAATGCACTGGTTCCAAGTGCAATGCGCCAGTTCTTGTTCCCACAGTAGCGGCGATCCATTGATTCTGCTGCACGCAACAGAGTATGCGTTGGTTCCACTGGAACAAGCACCTGGATCCACTTCCAATGGACCAGGCACAGGAGCAGCAGGTGAGACTTTGATATTCCGAAGTTACAAAACAGGAGGTAAGCCAACATATCACTCAGGATTCAAGCAGGAGTCCAGTTCTTCTTCAGCAGGGGCAGATGGTAGCAGGCAGTAGGGCAGCACAGAGAAAAATCAGTTCTTCCAGAGCAGCAGTCCAGCAGGGTGGCAGTCTTTGTATCAGCACACCAGTCCTTCTTCCTGGCAGTGTCTTTACAGGTCCAGAAACGTCTGGTTTCCCAGCCCTGGCTCCAGACTCACTACAGGGTGGTACGCCACCCTTTCTGTGAGAACAGAACACTGGCCATTCAGGTGTAAGTGTCAGCTCCTCCCTCCCATCCTGGCCAGGATGACACATCAGGAAGCATATGGCCTGTCTCCATTCCACCCCAGATTTGTATTGGAGACAGGCTGCAGGTACACAGAGCTTTAAAAGCAGAGAAATGTCATCTTTCTCAAAGGGGATTTTTTTTAAAGAGTAATGCTAAATCTAACTTTGCCAGCAAAGAAGATTTATCATTACCATTCCAATGATATAAAGCATGACAGAGCTACTTCTTTTCAATCCGGAATTACAACTTAAAAGAGTATTAAATAATTCCTACGGTTAACCTATGAGAGGGGTATGCCTCACAGTTGTGAAAAAACTAATTTTAGGTGTTTCCACAACCAGGACATGCACAGCTTAAACGTACATATCCTGCCTTTTAGTTATACAGCACCCTGCCCCATGGACTGTATAGGGCCTCCCTTAGGGGTTGGCAAGATGTTTTAAATGCCAAGACATATTAATGTAAACTGCACACACAGGCCCTGCAGTGGCAGGACTGAGGCATGTTCTAAATGGCTACCTGTGTGGATGGCACAATCAGGGCTGCAGCCCACTAGTAGCATTTAATTTAGAGGCACTGGGCAAAGAAAATGCACTCTACTAGAGTCTTACAAATAAATTAAATATACCAATTGTGGATAAGTCCATGAAACCATGTTTAGATGTTTAGGGCGAAGGACATGCACTTTAGCACTGGTCAGCAGTGGCAAAGTGCTCAGAGTCCTAATGCTAACAAAGAGAATACAGCACAAAGTAGAGGTAAGTGTGAAAAAGGTTTGGGTAAGACCACCCTTAGGCTCTCAGGTCTAACACCTAGAATTATGACTTGCTAAAGCCTCCCCAATTTCTAACTGTGAAGGATGTAGGGCATAGAGTGGCTTAGCGAACTGCGAACTTGAAGCATATCATGTCCCAGGTTGTGTGTAACAGCATGGTACTGGTAAACTGTTGCAAATTGGAAACATGTGATCCAGCTTTTACATTAAGTCACTTTATTGATCTGTTAATGTGGATCAAAGGGATGCTATCTAGACCCTTTATTTAGATACGTTTCCATGTTACATCTTGGTTTGACAAAGAGTGTAGAGCGGCTAATGAATCTCTGTGGGGGGCCCTAGAGCAATCCCCTAGAGACCAGTGCTTCATTGTAGCCAGTAACAAGACTTGCCAACATCGACTAAAGAAATGGAAATTGGCAATGAAGGGGGAGAAATGGGAGTCTATATTTAGAGCTTGCCAAAGTAAAGATTCTCAAGCATTTTAGAAGGCAGTGCGGTCAGTCTTATCTACTCCGAATATCCAAGATAAAGTAATGGTCCACCTCTCGGCAGAGGCTTGGCTGGTGCATTTTTCTGGGATGTACTACTAACAACAAGGCCATTGAAGAAGCGCCGATGGTTGATCCCTCTTGTTTAAAACTTGATTTTAGAGAGGGAGAGGGCGAATGTTGACAGCGGTGCAAGAAAGCGGCTGGACCGGATGGTGCCCCCCTTGACTTATTCAGGGAGAACCAGGGGTATTGAACCCCTGTGCTCACCTATCCATTCAATTATGTTTGTTGTTCAGGTGTGCCTATGTCATGGCGCACCTCAACTATTGTCCCTATTTTACAAAAAAGAAAATGTGCACGATGTAAAGTGTTGTTATCACCCGATATCTCTCCCAGACACTACAGCCAAAATTATTGGGAGAGTATTTGTTAACCGCCTTGTCTGGATAAATAAAAATACCATTCTTTCCCAAACTCAGTATGGGTTCAGAAAGGGGCTTGGTACTATTGAACAGTCCCTCAACCTCCACCTTATTGTGTTAAAATACAAATATGCCAAGGGTGCCTCTACTCATTTGGCGTTTATGGATTGGTCGAGCGCCTTAGACTATGTATGTAGATCTAAGCTGTGGTCTATTTTAGAGAGCATGAGTGTTGATGAGGGTTTAGTTTCATTCTTAAGACTCCCACACTATGATCTCACAGCATCTGTAAGATTTGGCAATGCTGGTGAATGCACAGAATCCTTCAGAGTTGAGCGTGGGGTTTCCCCGATCCTCTTTCTTCTCTATACAAATGACCTGGAAAGACATTGGTATCTGTCAGGGTGGACGTTCCTTATGTTGGGCAAAAGATTTTGCCCGCGCTCTTATATAAAGATGATGTGGTTCTCCTGGCAAGGAAGGCCAATGGCTTTAAGAGCCTAATCTTTAGCTATGTTAGTTTTAGGAGAGACCTTGACTTGGAGACTAACCTTATGAAAACATTTACAATAGTATGTGGCACTAGAAATACAAAAAACCCTGTACCTTAAATGTTGATGGTAAAAAAATAGATAGGGTAAGTTTGTTTTCTTAGTTGGGCATGAGGTTTGATGATAGGTGTACCTGGTCAACTTGCATCAATTATGGGATTACTCGCTATACACGAGCAGTAGTCACTACCTCGCTCACCATGACTATTGGCAAAAAACCTATTGCACCGATTCTGGAGATATACGATCAGGAATGCATGCCAATTTTAACTTACGGGATGGGGATTTTTGGGAAGGAGGGATATGGGTGTTATACAGATGGAGGAAAACAGATTCTGCCGCCGGCTATTAGGGGTCTCCCCCTTGACCCCACATTTTTACCTGCAGCAGGAGCTATGCATGGGGTATGTGCAGGATACTATTAATGCTGCCCCTTTGGTACTCTGGTGCTCGATATGGACTGATAAGGAAGCTGACCTTAATCGGGTAGTCATTAGAGATTGTCTGTTTTGTGACCGTGGGTTTGCAATCCCTTGGCTAAAATATACCAAAGATTGCTTCCTAGCACTTGGTTACGAACATCTGTTTGAGCACCCGGAGACCATCATGAAAAAGGACAAATACTGGTTTTAGCATAGCTTTGTTAAGCATAGACAGGCCACCAGGGTACTAATGGAAGTGGCCTAACCCATGGCTAGTGATTATTGCATTAACTGGATGGTGCCAACGATAGACCCTTATTTATCATATGTGATAAATGTGTATGAGAGAACCCTACAGGCCAGATTTAGGTTAGGCTCCATTCGCTGGCTAATATGTTTTCCGTTAGGCTAATATTCCTCAGCTACCATTGGTAACTGCCCATCTGACAAGCAATCTAGTCAAACTTAATTACATTTTGTATTTTTCTGTTGATTTTATCTGCCATTTACAACGAGGTTTTTTATTACTGCTGTTGTGTATACATAAATTCTCATAGTGTAAAGCTGCCATGTTCTTTTTATTGTGACTTCATGACCGAGACACATGTTACTCAGTTGCTTGCTTTTTGAAGTGCATCTTAGCACAAAGAAGGAGTATGGTGTTTGAACTTCAATGTATATATATATTTATATGTATCATCAATTGTCAGATTTTCACCAGGACGTTGAATCTGAACCTATGCACTTTATTTCCCTTAAAGCAGTTGTCGGCGGATACGAGTATGCTTGAACAACATATCCCCATATTTATATTGATTTTTTTAGCACTTTTATTCCTTTGAACGTATGTTATCAAAGGTTTTTATTGTAGATGTTTCTAAACATTTTAGTTTTTTAATGTATGACCTCTTTTGTGCATCTTTTATGATCTACCTTTGGAAGATTGAATAAAGACTCAGGGTCATATGTTCAAGGAGCTATCTCCAAGTTAACGGCACTTTAGCGCAGCCAAAGTTGTGATAAATGTACCTCCCCATTCACAAGTCGGTGCAAACAGCCGACAGCACCACTTTTCCAGCGTTAGCATCCGCAACAAACATCGCCACGGATGACCCTAACAAGTATCGCTAATGAGATGCAGAGTAGGCGTTCCTGAGCAAAAAGCAGCGACAACATCACTCCACAACATTCTCAATGACCAGCCAGATCTGCGATAAGAAAACAATACATGCGATAAGGCGCGTTAGCACCAGGAAATTAACACCTGCTCTGACCTGGTGCAAAGTCGGACCATAACCGGCACCAGACAAGGGAGCACAGCCCATAGCCACACATGAAGAACAACAGGGGAGAGGAGTTGGCCTAATGGTTAGGGCGCTCAACCTCGGACATGGGGGAACTGGGTTCGAGTCTCGGTAATGACGCTAATCATCCTGTGATTCTGGGCAAATCACTTAATCTCCCTGTGCCTAACAAAAATGAATGTGTGTCCTCATGTAACGTAACTGGTGCTATGTAAAGCGCTCTCATACCTGATTGGATTTGGGTCAAGTTTGCGCTATATAAAACTCTGCAAAAAAAAAATGCCCTTGAGCAACTGTCCATGCAGCATGGACACCCACGAGGGCCACAACAGCCACCGACACCACACTCAGGCCTGCACACCCCGTCCCCTGTCCCCCATTCCCCCCCCAACCCCAGGCAAAGAAACTGCACACCAACACCATGAATCCCAAAACAAAATAATTTGCCTGATGTCGCACAAGCAGGAAAATCAACATAAATGCGTGGCCAGAAAATGGAGAATCAGTTATACAGCAATGCAATCACCAACACAAAACACCATTCAAACAAAAGCCAAAACAACCATTCGGATCAGTCCTAGCGGGTCCTCACTGGACAATCTGTAGGACACAGCCTGGAAGACAAAATCCAAGAGAAGAAGGTGTGCCATGCGCCCAACAAAGGAAAGAGAGGGAGAGAAGGAGACAGCTAAGAAGAGAGACGGAGTGAGATTGCACAAGCAGCGCAAGGCCTCTCGGTCACCTGGCTCCACAGGCCAACTTGTGTGTGTGTATCGCCATTGGTACACCATGAGCCCAAGGCCTTGTCTCAATCTCAGCGCCAAAGCCACATCACATTCCGAAAATGCAAGTAGTAGTCAGTCAAACCTTAGGGATGAAAGCTCCTTTGTTCCAAAGCAGAAGGCAGGAGGACACCTGCACCTCTGACCTTGGTACTGAACGCGGCTGGAACACCCTGAGAGGGATCACTGACAAAATATTGAGAAGGAGAATATCGAACTACCAAAATATAGGAGGAAAAATATAGAATGACAAAATATCGAATGCCTATCTCCAAACAGGTAAGTACAAAAATATCGAATCCAAAATAGCGTTGTAAAAATTATAGTTAGTCAAAATATCGAATTTTTAAAATGTCTTAAAAGTAATGTAAAATTAATGAAATAATACATATAATTAACTGAAACATACTTAAAAATACTTAAATAACTTTAACATTAATAAATAATTAATGTAAGTAAAAAAAAATATTAATACATATATTAACGTAATATTAATTACAAATATTCAATATTTTTTGCGTAGGATAGTGGGCGGGTTAAATTTACTATTACCACTCCAGTAAGTGCAATAGTAGGGAAAGCGTTGGATAGCGGGAGGGTAAAAATTACTATTCCCACTCCAGAGAGTCCAACAGTAGGGAAAGCGTTGGATAGCAGGAGGGTAAAATTTACTATTCCCACTCCAGTGAGTGAAACAGTAGGGAAAGCGTTGGATAGCGTAGGGGAAAATTACTATTCCCACTCCAAAGAGTGCAACAGTAGGGAACGTGTTGGATAGCGTAGGGGTAAAAATTACTATTCCCACTCCAGAGAGTGCAACAGTAGGGAAAGCGTTGGATAGCTGGAGGGTAAAATTTACTATTCCCACTCCAGTGAGTGCAACTGTAGGGAAAGCGTTGGATAGCATAGGGGTAAAAATTACTATTCCCACTCCAAAGAGTGCAACAGTAGGGAAAGCGCTGGATAGCGTAGGGGTAAAAATGACTATTCCCACTCCAAAGTGTGCAACAGTAGGGAAAGCGTTGAATAGCGTAGGGGTAAAAATTATTATTCCCACTCCAGTGAGTGCAATAGTAGGGAAAGCATTGGATAGCGTAGGGGTAAAAATTACTATTCCCACTCCAGTGAGTGCAATAGTAGGGAAAATAATAATTTAATATTTTATTAATAATAAATTAATTATTAATACCAAAAAAGTATTACAATTAATTACCAATTACACGCTATTTAATAATTAATTTATTATAAATACAAATATTAATTACCTATTAATAATTAATTAACAACCAATTAATTTTCAATGCCAAAAATTAATAAATACAATTAATACCAATTAATAATTAATTATTAGTAAATTAATTATCAATATACAAAAAATATTTCTATAATTAATTATTTACTATTAAATTCTTCCCACCATATTCCCCTATAAACCCACAACCCGCTACAAATAATAAATTAATACAATTAACATAATTATCAATTAAACAACTAATACAAATTAATTACCAATTAATAAAAATTATTTAACAATTAGTAATTAATCAACAACCAATTAGTTTTCAATACCAATTAATAATTACCTCATAATAATTACATTACTTCCCACCCTATTCCCCTATAAACCCACAACCCGCTACAGCAGTAAAACGCCAAATTACATTACAAATATTTAAGAATTCCTAAAAATTAGTATTTTATGTACTATAATTAAATTACTTGCCACCCTATTCCCCTATAAACCCACAACCCGCTACGGAATTAAATTACACTAAAATTAAATAACATAAAATTCATTACTTTAAAAATATTCAAACATACATTCCAAAATTTATACATACTTTTAACACATATACTAACACTTAAAACACTTTAAAAAAATTCGATAATTTTAACAACTATATTATTACTGTCGATATTACTTACTTCGATATTATTTAAATCGATATTTCTTACCTGATTTTCGATATTCTTCACCACTATATTTTGGCAATTCGATATTCTTTCCATTTTATATTAAAAACTCGATATTCTGTCCTGTCGATATTTTTAATTCGATATTATGTCTGTTTACCCCTGAGAGAGATGCCATGGCAGATGGGGACGACTCCCACACCACGCATTGCGCAAATGAACTATCCAAGTTATCCACACGCCACACACAGAAGCCCCTGCCTGAGGTACCCCGCATGGGATGCCCTTGATACTCACAGAAACAGCAACCCATTCTCCCCAACGTTGCACACACATTCGAATCATTGCTCAGAGTTGTGGCATATCCTTCACACAACTGCCGCTGTTCAGAAGAGTGCTGGTTCCACGAGACGCACCAACGCAATGGCAGGCCATCCCGGGCACAGGCACAACCCCCATCACGTGGAACAGTACCGTGCACGTATGCTGCATTTACTGGGCACAGTGGCAGTGCTGCGGATCAGTTACCGGCTGAGCTTCCGCCTTGCCTACGTCACCTGCGCCCAGCCCTGATTCCACTGCCGAACATGCACAATCTAGTGTCCCATGGATGTCTGCCTATCCAACACAACTGTAGATGAATTGGACTATGACTTGTGTGTGAGTCCCCTGTTGGATCACGAACAGGAGTGTACCCGAGACAGTCGTGCATGGGATGCCTTGACATACTGCGTATGAGTTGGCAGCTGTGCATGGGAGATTGCATAATTCCTCGTGTGCAGTGACCACATAGAGGCGCTCCCCTATTGGGATGTGTTGCGGATTGGTGGAATGGCGTGAGCTGAGCACAACTGCCCGGACAAGTTAATGGATTGGCTTACCCTGGTGTTCCATGAACCCGACAACAATGTACTATTGGAACACATTGCACAGGAATCTGCGCGGGCATTCATGGATGAGTAACTACGTTCCTGCAGCCACATCGGATTGTCACCCACAGCACAGGTCCCAACACCTTGTTGCATCATGGGGAATGCTCACATATCCCACCACAACAGAGGACATGTCTGCCTTCGTCAGGACTCTGGATGCATGTGCGTGGACTTACGTGTGTGTACACACACTTGTGCAAGGTGATGCCGGTCCATGGTCGGAGCAACACAGCGTCGTTTGGCAACGTTACCAATTCGGCCACATTGCTGGGGGGAGAGTACACACATGGCAATGTAGCAAAACATGTGAACCTGTCGGACCCTTTCACCTGATCACTGTCAGCAGAGCAGACAGTCGGCGCACCCCGGTGGCAGAGCACTATGCAGACCCCATGGGCAGTGAGTTGTGCCCCCTCACACGGGGCAATGGGCAGACGCGAAACAACACATGACTCGTCCAGTACGGCAAGGTGGGCTGATACCGTTGCCATCCGTGATGATTGGTGTACATTATTGCCTCACCATGTCCTGCACTCGACATGTTCCCGTGCTGCGGGTAAGTGTCTTAAGCATGTCCCTGCCTGTGGTGGCCGTTGCCTCATCTGTACTGACACGCACATGCCAATAAAGTCTATACAACTCCAGTGGTGTCTAACTGAGATGAGTGTTGATTAGATTGTCCACTCGTGTGCCACAATGAGCATCGTCCCTACACAGGGAGGAACTGACTGACGCATGTACAATGGGGGTGGCTCCCTTTTACAAGCTCCACCTCTGTGAGCCAAACATTGTTTTGAGATAGTTGCTGGCCAACCTGTGCACTTACGTGACTTCAGCAATGTGAGTATGGTGTTCAAACTAGGCCTGGGCCAAAATTCCGTTCCGTTTGTGGAAATTGCGATATTTTGACATTTTCGCGTTCCGCGGAAAGCGCGAAAATGTCAAAATTTCCGCATTCCGCAGCTTAGCGATAATTTTTTTCTTGCTCGCGCTGTAAAACAATACATTCTCGCGCGCGCGCGATCGCCTTACCTGAATCCCTGCGTTCTCCGACAAGTTTTCTTGACCCGGTCGCGTTCTCCACGAGATGTTGGATTTTGGTAGCCATTTTGCGCTGTCTCGCGAGAGTTTGCGGCCGCATTAAAGTCATTTTTCACGCGATCACGTCATTTGTCGCGCGATCACGTCTTTCTTCTCGCGATCATGCACCGCGCGAGTATGAGAAGATTGAGATCTCGAACATGTCATTCTACATCGCAAGCCAGAGAATGAGGACGCGGGCACATGAAATCGAACGCGAACAGGAGAAAGAGACCGCGAACACGTCATATCCAACGCGACAGGGACAAAGAAGAGAACGCGATCATATCGTTTTCGACACGCCGGCGGAAGTAATGTGAAGCTCGAGAACTCAACAACGTAAAATTTACAATTTGGAGAGGAATATCGGCTCTAGCAGCATGAAACCATCTGCAAATACTGATTTTGGATGAAAAGAACTCCTTACATTCACATTTGGCTTTCCTTTTTTGTGCAAGGAGTCATTTTTTTACAAGGTGGAGAGAGGGAGGAAGTGACATAGATTCTCCAACTTCCTGTTCCTGTCCAGCAGGCTCCTCCCAGTGCTTTGTCCATCTCCTGCTCATTCTGCCTTTGGATTTGGAGCTGGAAAGATCACTCTTTTTGTCTGCTGCATCATTGCAATTGGATTTCAGGATTTTTGGAATAGGATATTTTACAAGTAAGTGGTTGTTGTGTTTGATTGTGGGCATTGCAGTTGTTGTGTAACTACAATTTATTTTTGATAATTAATTATCATCATTCCTTTTTTATTTTTTTTTTTTTTTATTTTGTGGGTTGTAGTAGTAGGCCCGAGCTAGCCATGGGCATGGCCTCATGGGTGTGTGTGTGCATGATGAAGCAACTGTTCCTTTTGTTTTTTGAATATATTTCATTTTCAATCACATTTAGGGCATGGATGGCATTGGATTGAGTTGGGGAAGTGTGTTTTTTGGGGTGGCCTTGCTGATGTTGTTGGGCCTGGCCATGTGGCTGGTGGCCATTTTGAGGCCTAGGCCTGCAAGCTTGCCTGGCCTTGTCTGCCAACAGGCCTGCTTTCATCCACTGCTACCAGAGCAGGTAGCCACAGCTTTAGTAATCTACTGTTTTCTGTGTGCTCTGTTGAATTTAGACATCATTTAGGGCATGGATGGCATTGGATTGAGTTGGGGAAGTGTGTTTTTTGGGGTGGCCTTGCTGATGTTGTTGGGCCTGGCCATGTGGCTGGTGGCCATTTTGAGGCCTAGGCCTGCAAGCTTGCCTGGCCTTGTCTGCCAATAGGCCTGCTTTCATCCACTGCTACCAGAGCAGGTAGCCACAGCTTTAGTAATCTACTGTTTTCTGTTTGCTCTGTTGAATTTAGACATCATTTAGGGCATGGATGGCATTGGATTGAGTTGGGGAAGTGTGTTTTTTGGGGTGGCCTTGCTGATGTTGTTGGGCCTGGCCATGTGGCTGGTGGCCATTTTGAGGCCTAGGCCTGCAAGCTTGCCTGGCCTTGTCTGCCAACAGGCCTGCTTTCATCCACTGCTACCAGAGCAGGTAGCCACAGCTTTAGTAATCTACTGTTTTCTGTTTGCTCTGGTGAATTTAGACATCATTCAGGGCATGGATGGCATTGGATTGAGTTGGGGAAGTGTGTTTTTTGGGCTGGCCTTGCTGATGTTGTTGGGCCTGGCCATGTGGCTGGTGGCCATTTTGAGGCCTAGGCCTGCAAGCTTGCCTGGCCTTGTCTGCCAACAGGCCTGCTTTCATCCACTGCTACCAGAGCAGGTAGCCACAGCTTTAGTAATCTACTGTTTTCTGTTTGCTCTGGTGAATTTAGACATCATTTAGGGCATAGATGGCATTGGATTGAGTTGGGGAAGTGTGTTTTTTGGGGTGGCCTTGCTGATGTTGTTGGGCCTGGCCATGTGGCTGGTGGCCATTTTGAGGCCTAGGCCTGCAAGCTTGCCTGGCCTTGTCTGCCAACAGGCCTGCTTTCATCCACTGCTACCAGAGCAGGTAGCCACAGCTTTAGTAATCTACTGTTTTCTGTTTGCTCTGGTGAATTTAGACATCATTTAGGGCATGGATGGCATTGGATTGAGTTGGGGAAGTGTGTTTTTTGGGCTGGCCTTGCTGATGTTGTTGGGCCTGGCCATGTGGCTGGTGGCCATTTTGAGGCCTAGGCCTGCAAGCTTGCCTGGCCTTGTCTGCCAACAGGCCTGCTTTCATCCACTGCTACCAGGGCAGGTAGCCACAGCTTTAGTAATCTACTGTTTTCTGTTTGCTCTGTTGAATTTAGACATCATGTAGGGCATGGATGGCATTGGATTGAGTTGGGGAAGTGTGTTTTTTGGGGTGGCCTTGCTGATGTTGTTGGGCCTGGCCATGTGGCTGGTGGCCATTTTGAGGCCTAGGCCTGCAAGCTTGCCTGGCCTTGTCTGCCAACAGGCCTGCTTTCATCCACTGCTACCAGAGCAGGTAGCCACAGCTTTAGTAATCTACTGTTTTCTGTTTGCTCTGGTGAATTTAGACATCATTTAGGGCATGGATGGCATTGGATTGAGTTGGGGAAGTGTGTTTTTTGGGCTGGCCTTGCTGATGTTGTTGGGCCTGGCCATGTGGCTGGTGGCCATTTTGAGGCCTAGGCCTGCAAGCTTGCCTGGCCTTGTCTGCCAACAGGCCTGCTTTCATCCACAGCTACCAGAGCAGGTAGCCACAGCTTTAGTAATCTACTCTTTTCTGTTTGCTCTGTTGAATTTAGACATCATTTAGGGCATGGATGGCATTGGATTGAGTTGGGGAAGTGTGTTTTTTGGGGTGGCCTTGCTGATGTTGTTGGGCCTGGCCATGTGGCTGGTGGCCATTTTGAGGCCTAGGCCTGCAAGCTTGCCTGGCCTTGTCTGCCAACAGGCCTGCTTTCATCCACTGCTACCAGTCTACTGTTTTCTGTTTGCTCTGGTGAATTTAGACATCATTTAGGGCATGGATGGCATTGGATTGAGTTGGGGAAGTGTGTTTTTTGGGCTGGCCTTGCTGATGTTGTTGGGCCTGGCCATGTGGCTGGTGGCCATTTTGAGGCCTAGGCCTGCAAGCTTGCCTGGCCTTGTCTGCCAACAGGCCTGCTTTCATCCACTGCTACCAGAGCAGGTAGCCACAGCTTTAGTAATCTACTGTTTTCTGTTTGCTCTGTTGAATTTAGACATCATTTAGGGCATGGATGGCATTGGATTGAGTTGGGGAAGTGTGTTTTCTGGGGTGGCCTTGCTGATGTTGTTGGGCCTGGCCATGTGGCTGGTGGCCATTTTGAGGCCTAGGCCTGCAAGCTTGCCTGGCCTTGTCTGCCAACAGGCCTGCTTTTTCATCCACTAGGATCAGAGCAGGTAGCCACAGCTTTATTGATCAAGTGTTTTCTATGTGATCTGTTGAATTTTTAGACATCACCTTCCTGAGAGTGTAGTGTGTGGCTGTACACAGTACTAGTAGTATAACATAGCTCTAGTTAAAAAAAAGTCATAAATGGCTAGACTATCTTTTGTTTGCACTAGTACAGTACTAAGTAACTGAACCACAAAAACAAATGCAACATTTCACTGATGTTCTTCTCCTGTCTTCTTTGCTTTTAGGTGCACAAAAGACAGAGTAGGCGGTGTCATCGGCATCACCTGGCTACCCGTTGTACTGCCAGCCAGCCAGAAGTCCTGCTGCGCATCACGCCCACGTGTGACCAGAACTTGTTGTGCATCTGCCTCCTGCCTGACATCGGAATAAGATGGCCCCAAAGAAAGGTACCAGGTCCAGTACCAAGAAAGTTGCTGGTGAGAAGAAGGAACAGAAAAAGGAAGTGCCATTAACCACGACTGGTGGTGTGCCGGCCAAGGTTTTTTTTGGCACCAAAGCGTTGTCCGGGAACCAAGCTGGGAGCAGCACAGCGGTACAGCAACCCCACCAACCTAGGCCCAAGGGCTTTACTGTCGCAGAGGTAGCCAGTCTACTAACGGGCAGCGATGTTGAAGAAATGTCATTACCGCAAAGTAGTACACAATCAAGTTCAACGCAGGCGCAAACTCAGCAGATCAGTGTGCAGCCGCAACAAGAACAGCTGCAGCAACAAGAACAGCAGCAGCAGCCGCCGCAACAAGAACAGCAGCAGCAGCCGCCGCAACAAGAACAGCAGCAGCAGCCGCCGCAACAAGAACAGCAGCAGCAGCCGCCGCAACAAGAACAGCAGCAGCAGCCGCCGAAACAAGAACAGCAGCAGCAGCCGCCGCAACAAGAACAGCATCAGCAGCCGCCGCAACAAGAACAGCAGCAGCAGCCACTGCAACAAGAACAGCAGCAGCAGCCACCGCAACAAGAACAGCAGCAGCCGCCGCAACAGCCAACCATAGTAGTTGTTGCTCCTGACGTAGGGGCATTTCAGGAAATCGAGCTTCCTGCAGACAAAGTGGAGCGAAGTCAAACCACTGTTTCAGAAGATCAATTGTCTTCCAGACCACCAGCAAGGAAAAGGAGGCTTAGTCCATCATCTTCTTCTTCAAGCCCCGCTTCTGATGATCGTGATGACACTTGGGTTCCACCAGCTTGGTCTGAGAGTGAAGTACGCCACAAGACATTGCTTCTGAAAAGGAAGGTCCCAGAAAAACTTAGAGTTATGGAGGTAGATGTAGAAGAGGGGGGTGATGATGTTGATGAAGACGAGCCAGTCATCACGCACATTACTCCCGCCCCAAAGGGATTGGAGACCGACATTCTCACCGTATCCAGAAAGGCTGCTACTGAGCGGGATGTAGCACGGATCTCACCAACACAGGTTACACCACCACTACCTCCAGCTGCCATATTTTCCAAGGCCCGGCAGGGACCTACATCCAGCTCAACCATCTCAGTAGGAAGTGGTAGTAAAAGTCACAGTGTAGGTGGACAGGGTCACATATTTTCAAGCACCCCCTCAAGTTCATCTGGTGTTGAAAGTGGCACATCCAGCAGTGCCAGAAAGTTCTCCTCCCCAGTTTGGGACTTCTTTTCTGTTAGCGCCAAGGAGGAGAACGTTGCTATATGCGCAATTTGTCGGCAAGGTGTTCGGCGTGGTAAGCTTGGTACAAACTATGGTACCGGAGGACAAGCAAGTCATCTCAGAATACACCACACTATTGTGTGGGAGGATCACCTACGTAATTTAAAAGAAAGTAGGAAAACTAAACCCTTTGAAGTTGGTCAGGAATCAGGGAGCGATATTATTGTGGTGGCAGGTGAAGAACAGGGAGGCATTTCTAGCCCTGTCTCCAGTAGTGCAGTCACTGCAGTGGTAACGCCCACATCCTCCTCAGTAACATCAGAGTGGCACCGCAGTAAGAGCCATACTCAGAGTGTGGGTGAGACACCAAGGCGACCGGCGAGTACCTCAATGAGACAATCTGTGTCGTTGAGCCTTAGTGGGTTAATGGCACCACTAAGGAAAGTAAGCCAGCCTACCATTGACAGCATGTTGAGGTTGGAGGGGCAGTTCCAACGCAACCACCCAACGGCACGATTGTACAATGCGAAGCTGGCTAAAATGTTAGCACTGGACCTTCTTCCTTTTTCATTTGTGGAAGGGGTGGGTTTCCTTGAATTTGTGTCTGCCATCTGCCCGAAATGGAAAGTTCCCAGCCGGTCCTATTTCGCAAGAATTGCTGTTCCGGCACTACATCATGATGTGCTGGAATTGGTTGGTCACGGTTTGCAGCAGAGTGCTGTGCACAATATCCACCTGACAACAGACATGTGGACCAGTTGCCAAGCCACAGATTACATGTGCATCACTGCACACTGGATCTCTTTTGTGGGGGTTAAAGATCAACTATCTGCACGAGGTGTTGTTGACACAGCTGCGATTTTTGAAGGTACTCGGAAACATGCAACTGTAGCCATGTTCGCCATGGAGAAATCTCATACGGCTGAAAACATTTTAGAAGAGTTTCGCACCAAGGTTTTGGAATGGCTGCGGCCCAGAGGGCTTGGTATTGGTTTTGTTGCCACAGACAATGGCAGTAATGTACTTAAGGCCATGGAACTTGGTTCCTATTTCAGGGTTCCGTGTTTGGCACACTGCATAAACATTATAGTGCAAGACTTTCTGAAAAAAGAACCCATAGTAAGCAATTTACTGTCCATCTGCCGAAGAATATGCACTCATTTCAGCCATTCTTTTAAAGCTCGGAAGCAGCTGAGGATCCTCCAACGTGAGCGTAGGATGCCAGTCAAGGCACTCATCCAGGAGGTGGCAACACGTTGGAACTCAACGTATTACATGCTTGATCGTCTGTACGAACAGCAGAGGTCACTCAATGAATATGTCTGGTACAGAAGCAGTGATGCTAGTGTTAAAGGCATGACCCTTCAGATGGAGCAATGGACCCTAATTCAATGCCTGACTGAGATGCTGTCTCCTTTTGAGGTCTTCACACGTGAAGTCAGCAAGGAGGACTGTACAATGGGCCAAGCTATCCCATTGTAGCAAATGCTAGAGCATGAGCTGAATAATGTGTCTGAATCCTACAAAGGTGTAGAGGACAGAAGACAAGCCCATGACTTGGTGGAGAGCTTATGCAGGCGCTTATCAGAAAATGTAAGGATACAAAATAAAATTTTGTCACAAGAACATTACATTTGTGCCACAATTCTGGATCCACGTGCAAAATTAGGACTATTCCTTTCTTTTTCCGACACTGATGTTGCCCGCTACAAAAGTTGTATAGCTGAAGCAGCCATCAAGTTTGAAAACGAAGGGCTGCTAATTAAAAGCCCGCCACATCAACCCACAACAAGTACTGATACTGAAGCAGGCCATGCAGAATCAAGTGCAACTTCGTCGGCTGAGGGCAGTGCGGTTGGCTCACAATCGCAACACTCACCATCACCATCGACTACAAAAACAATAACTGGATCATTCGGCCGAGTACAATCATTATCAGATTGGTATGTAAAGATGGGCCGTAAGCACAGTGCTGATGCACAGAAAAAACAGCACAAAAGCTTACCAGCAGCAACCCTGAACATTGAGCGGATGGTCCAGGCCTATCTGGACGACCCAACAGAGGTGTACGTTGATCAAAACCCAGTGCAGTATTGGTATAGGAAAAGGTCTGAATGGCCACAGCTCAGCAGGCTGGCGATAAGCTATCTGTCTTGCCCTGTCGCAAGTGTCTCTTCCGAACGTGTTTTCAGTGCTGCTGGTTCCATTGTAACCTTGAGAAGGACCAGTCTATCTCCCAAAAACGTGGAGAGGTTAACAATGATCAAAATGAATCAGCACTTCATACCACCGAATTACACAATGCATGAATCAACAGAGGAAGATGAGGACAGCGGCTCAGGTGACGGAAGTATTGTGTCAGATGATTACCTACTACTGGAAGATCCCCCAGAGTTTGAGGACGAGCTATACTTCCCTGACAATTAGGCTTGCACTTACTGTCTTCCTCCCTTTTTTCCCCCTTTGTTTGTGTCTGTTGTTCCGGTTATAAACTTGTGAATCGCAACCAATGCATTATCACCGTCTTCTAATCTTCTAATTTAAGATACAAGTTTCAGGTGTCTGCCATTTGACACTACAGTCCTCAGAATCCAGCTCCTCCGCTCGATCATACTGCATCTCCTGGTCAATTCCATTTCCCTCATGAATGATGATTGGATGATGGTAACAACAAATTCAAACTTTCCTCGTCCTTCCAAAACAAGTGGACCATGAATCTGATGACTTCTATAGCTATCCTCCTTCAGAGCCGAGAGAGACTGGCCATTAACTGAAAATAAGATGCAACAAGTAATGATTGATGCCATGCATTGGCCGCAGAATAGCAGACTGAATGATGTAGATTTTGTTGTGTGTGTTGCGCATGAATGAATTGATGTAATTGTGCACTGCCACTAATCAACATTCTACAGAACACACTAATTTTCCCCTTCTGGCAAACAAGAAATGTGTACTTCTCCTGCATCTTGGTGATACATTGCTTTTAATTCAATACAGGAAGGGGACTCACTCAATCTGCGCAATGCAAATGACTGTGACTTAACAGCACCGTCCATCATGATGATGGCGAAAGAGACGACCTGCAGCGTTAACGAGATGAGATGCAACAGGTAATGATTGATGCCATGCATTGGCCGCAGAATGGCAGACTGAATGATGTAGATTTTGTGGTGTGTGTTGCGCATGAATTGATGTAATTGTGCACTGCCACTAATCAACTTTCTACAGAACACACTAGTAATTACTAATTTTCCCCTTCTGGCAAACAAGAAATGTGTACTTCTCCTGCATCTTGGTGATACATTGCTTTTAATTCAATACAGGAAGGGGACTCACTCAATCTGCGCAATGCAAATGACTGTGACTTAACAGCACCGTCCATCATGATGATGGCGAAAGAGACGGCCTGCAGCGTTAACGAGATGAGATGCAACAGGTAATGATTGATGCCATGCATTGGCCGCAGAATGGCAGACTGAATGATGTAGATTTTGTGGTGTGTGTTGCGCATGAATTGATGTAATTGTGCACTGCCACTAATCAACTTTCTACAGAACACACTAGTAATTACTAATTTTCCCCTTCTGGCAAACAAAAAATGTGTACTTCTCCTGCATCTTGGTGATACATCGCTTTTAATTCAATACAGGAAGGGGACTCACTCAATCTGCGCAATGCAAATGACTGTGACTTAACAGCACCGTCCATCATGATGATAGCGAAAGAGACGGCCCGTTAACTTAAGATGAGAAGGAACAGGTAATAAATGATGATAATTAATGGCATGCATTGGACACCTGACTCTGAGCTATTGGTCTTTGTGTTTGCGTTGTTTGTTGTGCACAAAGTGATGTCAAAGTGTACTAGTGGTAATCTATCTTTCTGTACACAATAAAGAATGACTCAAGTCAGTAATATTTATATTTCTACTCTTGTTGTGTTATAAAAATTACACTTGTACTGCAGGCCGATCTTCAGTCAGTAGAAGTATCAGAGCTGATGATGAAGTCAGGAGGATGTTTCATGAGTGGCATAAAACGGAAAAGCCTAAAGGTAAACACGTGAACAACAACCACAGCACACCCAAATGTCTGTGTAGAAGTTGAATAGAGTGTAGCGGTGGGATGACTGCAGTGCATTGATTTTACTAACTTTAACTGTAAAATGCTATGTCTGGAATGGATAATGTGCTTTGCGTTTGTCCAACTCTTTGAGAGAAAAAAAAAGGACTCTAAAGTGTTAACGTAGGATGTGCTAATGGTAAGCACTGTGGGCCTGATCTCTCCTGTTACTGTTGAAGGTCTATGCTGGAAACAGACTACAGTAGAGATGATGCATATGCATACATGCCACCTCGGAAAGTGTTCTTGTTGCACTACACCATCACTTGTGCATTTGTTTTCACTTTCTTTCTGAATATCCCCTTTGGTTTTCAATCTAAAATTACAGGCCGGGCCTTGTCCAAAACTTTGTAAAACATTACAATGCATATTAATTACCTTACCAATCAATCACCTTTTTATTCCAGCCGGGCAGTGGCGAGTGGTGAGGCGACACACCCAAGATTGATGGACGAGAGGAGCAAGAGGAATGCCGAGATGCAAAAAACCAGTCCACATTTTTGACCAGGATAAGACAGTAACAGTATCCACTTTTCACTTCTTTTAAATAATTTGATTAATATCTTGTATACATTCTTTACAACAGTGTGTTCTTGGAGTTGTTATTATCAATCATCATTACGTTTGCTCTGTGTTTACGATTCTTCACTACCAATATTTAAAATTTCTATTTGCTATCTGTTAAAGTATTAAGGCCGGAACAGAACAAGAAATAGAAGTGTATGTAATCCGGGTCTCATCATGCATGCATTTCCTTTTTCTACCTTAACATATGGAATGGATATGGTATGGTAGTCTTCAATGATTGTCGTTTGTTTGTCTATGTATGCATACTGTTTTTCTATGTCAAACCTTTCCCAAAATCCCCCTTCCCATCCAATCAATGGACCCTAACCCTCTTCCCCCGGGCTGTGTGACTTATTGTCGAGGTGTAACTAAATTAAATGTACACCAATACTTAATCACACACTTGCTGGGGCGGATGTGGTGAAAGCAACACTACTTCAATTTCAATGCAGAGCGATGATCTTCTTCTGCTTGCCCATCCATGAGTAGGATATTTCAGAGGTTATTTTATTTAACAAAGGAACATATACCTCAGCATGAATTGCCGGCATTGATTGGATTTGTTTGTTGTCATTCCTCATATACAGCACTAACTGTTAGACTGTAGGCATAGTCAAGTCGACAAAACTATAGTTTGTAACTCTGTCTAGTAGGCTATCCTCATAATAACCAGCATTCAGTTTTTTTGTCAAATATTTGAGCATATAATTGTTGCTCGGTAAATTCTGTGATGTACTTCATTCAACTACTCCTCTAACAGTCTCTCAAAGGCGATTGACTATCTCCTTTTCTTTTTTTGGAAATGCTGCCACCCTGCCAGTGTATACTACTACTACTATACTACCACCACCACCCCAATCATGGCATGTATGAAAAAGGAAACCATCTTCACCATGCAGTCAGTGCTGTGCCACAGTTGGACATAAACATCAAGCACCGGTAAGAGAGAAGTTTGGGGGAGGCAGAATCAATAATGGACATGTTGTCAATGATTTCAGTTTCAAACACCACTCCAAATTATGCATAGTAGGACCAGTCAATGAGTGAGGTGTGTCGCATCTATCTGTTTGTGTCTTATACAGTCAGCAAATTATTGAAATCAAACACACGCTATGGGCGGCCATGCACCAGCAAAGAAACAGTGTGATGTAAAACAGTTACCCCACCTACAAAACATTAACAACATTGCATGTAACATAGAAAAATATATTTAATTGACCCTAACAAATAAACTAAACCCACAAAAGCTGACCCACCCACCTCCCTAACCCCAACGACTGTCCATAGAAGTAGAGAACGCCCAAACGAGTGAAGAACGAACAGGAATTAAAAAAGGGGCAGTGACAGGGACTAACTGGTGGGGCGGGACTGGAGGAGGACACGCATCTGGTCCTCTAAATGGGCGACGCGGCGTCTAAGGCCGCGGCAGTTACAGCCACAGTGGGGGGGGGGCACCGGAGATGACACGGTGGCGGCGGGCAGCCGTCCGGCGGTGGCGCCGTACCGCTGGAGGGCGGTGGCTGGGGCCCGGGGCACTGGAGGAGCCTTCAATAGCTGCAGCAGCCTCCTCCTCGGCTAGGACCACCAGCCGCCGGTATTCCTGCTGGATTGCCTCCAGCTTCCGGCGCCGTGCCTTGGCGGCCAACTCCTTACGGTTGAGTTTCAGAGTTGCTGTGTATCAAAAAGAAAAAAACAAGACAATTGTAAAATACAGTCTTAATAAAACAGTAGGACAAGGTAATTATTTATACACATAGTGGCATGGTAGAGTAGAACTATAAAATAAAGCACAGTAGTACATAACATTTTAAATGTCGCCCGTCCTTCTTCCTTCCACCTGTCTTACACTTTTTAGTTGAACAGTGCACCAGGTGCTCTTCTCCATAAAACTTTCAAAGCAGAGTTGAAATCAGATAGATGAGGACATTGGTTACTCAATACTCCGGCTCCTAGTCCTATACCAATTAAAGGGAATTCTAGTCTTCTAGTTCACTCTTCAAACGTCCCCAAGAACTCATACTTACTTACGACATCGGATAGCGGGCGGACTTTGTCCGCCCGCCATCCGACTGCTAAAAAGGGTGGGGGTCCCGTGGGGACAATTAATTAGGATGATGCGCCCGGCACAGTGGCGGGCGCACCCTGTTTTTTTAAATTTAAATTCTGGTTGGCTTTGCTGAAAGCAATGCTAAAATGTTGTGCTGCTTTTCCAAGCACAACATGACGGGCCTCGCACGGAGCCTGTCACGTTTTGCTTTGAAAGTCGGGGGGGTACCATAGCATCGGTAGGTACCCTCCATGGGGGCCCCCAAGCATACTCTGCAATGTGTGCATGCCTTTCCGTGGCGGACGGCAATGCCGCCACGCAAAGGCATTCCAAAATGCAGATTATATGGCTGCCGGTGTGGTGAGAGAGACACCACCGCCATATTGAACCCTTTTCCGCCTGGACATGTCTGAATATTTTCTACAGGGATGGCGGGAGGTTTGCCCCTGCGGTGACGGCAGTGAATTCCAGCCAGCCCGGCGGGGGCAATACGCCCACCATCCTAATGGGGCCCTAATTCACAACTGTACAGTATACATATACATACAGTACACCTTTGCAGTGAGTGTGCTGTCAAGTTCAACAATAGTTAAAGATTATGAATCTAACTTACCACCGCCTGCCACTGGTGCTGCCACTCCCCCTCCGTTGCTATCTGCAACTGCCGCATCCTCGCCCTCGGCGTCGCTTTCGCTGGCCCCAGCAATGGTGGTCGGTAGTGCGCCTAGAAAACATTACACATTTATTAGGCGACATATACACCTCCCCCCTATTGATCAGTAGCAAGGTTGAAAAATGAGTTAATACTAACATACATCACTAGTACAAATCAGGTAGTAGTAGAGTAGACACTAAGTTATATGATCATTGTAGCATTTGCTTGATTAGCCCTAGCCATGCACATGTGACGTTACCTTTACCTTGCAGCTTCTTAAGACACCTTTGAGCCCACATGACCTGCCTCACACTGCTACTGTCTAGTCTACGCGCTGCGTACAAGCGGTCAACAAACATTAACAAGCCACTTTTTTAGGAAGAACTGGTGTACTACTGTTACTGTTAGTCCATATTGCTTATCCATAGATGCTACACTTTTTGGCACGGCTGAGAAATGCTTGCAAGTTGCAATATACTAACGCACACCATTTCTTTTTTCGCATTACAGACGCAAGATTCCCTTCTACGAACCAGAGCTTCTGAACGATGCACCAACTACCAGTACTAGGTTCTTCTGAGGTGAGGGGTCCCTTCACTCACATCTTCATTTATAAATGTATATAAACTAAATTGCTATGGGATGGTGGTGCTGCCTTCCACCACTTCAGTTATCATGATTTAATTCCCAACTGTATAAGTGTAACAATGTATATTGTTTTAATGTTATTGATTTGCCGGTTGGTGCTGCTAAGAAAACAGTGTACAGACCTTCTCAAATTGAAATAAACATTTTAAACTTACATAGACTTCGTGGTATTTGGTGTGGAGTGGACTAACTTACACGAGTGAGCAAATTAAAGTAAGGGTGTGCATGTGAATTGCTTCCACGACAGAGGTTGGGTGTGTTATGTTCTGGGTTGTCTACTTGTTGGTTCTCTTGGGGGGAGGGTTCCGAGACCTAATAGGTATGACAAGACAGTACTATAGTCAAGCAGTGGAATTGTGGTGGGTGCGGAATTTCTGATTGAGGTGTGCAAGGAAGGTCCAACCTACCATCACCAACATCCTATTTTCTGGTGCAAATGTATGTGCAAGATCCCTACAACAGTGGTATGTCCTATAGGGTATCATATCAAAATATTAAGAAATCTGGTAGGGCTGTTGTTGCTGTGAATTTTCAAAGCCTCAACATCAATAAGAGTAAAAAGTAGTACAAGACAACGACCCAACGGATTGTACGAGCTACTGGTGAATATGAGTTTTATATTACAACCTTTCACAAAGAGTGGCACTGGCCAACTGGGCAAGACTAGCTACTACAGTACAGACAGACAGACTGATAGTATGTAGTAGTACTCAGTCATCATAGCGGAGGCAGGGATAAGCTTTTTGAAACCGTACAGATCGAAGGATAATTGGTGGTAAAAAAATAGGATTTGGAAACACACTATAGTTCGGGAGAAATGGGGCAGTAAAAGTTATGGAATAAGAAATAATATTAAAAACAAGAAGACTTACTGGGGCCAGCAGAGGAGCCCTCAGCGGTGTCCTCCTGGTGGTGTTCCTGTCCCGCCGACTGCCCAGTCCCTGCCCGTCTGCCCCTGGGTGCTGATGAACAGGAAAGATATAAGAAAGAGACAAACATTGATGGATGGTGTCAAACAAATACAATATTTTTCAACAACGGTCAAAAAACACTTATGTAAACAATTGCAATAACTACATTGACCGATCTCATCTGGTCAACATGTAATATCGGGGGATTCGCAGTTCGACTACTTAAGTTACTATTTATCAACAGTAATCCATTCTTCCATTCTGATTCCAGAAAACTAAGTTACAAGTAAGCCTAAGTATTAGTACAACGTACCACCCAACCTAGCCCACCTATTCCAGGCATGCCAATTGTACATTAAGTATGCATTTCCACTGTATTCCTCAACAATGTGTATGATCCACTCATGGAGGACACATGAACATGACTACATTTTTTCTATACACCAAATTTTGGTTTGATTGATGCTGATCTGCTACTGCCAAGTAACTGCAAAGCCTACCTCCACTCATTGAACAAACTAGAAAGGTTCTAAAGACTGCCGTACTAGCAGCACGTCACGTAACTGAGTGAGGGGGGGCATCACGCATACCACTAACCAATTACAAGCTCATACAAAGTACCTAAACCTATGTATCAATCCGCCCCTATCTATTAGTGACAGGACAAAGTAAGGAGTGGACGTGAGTCACTGTAGCATTACGTAACTTAATTTCTCTAAAATAAACTCGTAAAGAATCACGCTAAGCAAGCGCAAACGCAAAGCTGCAAACAAGTAAGATTAGTAGTAGCGCAGAAGAGCACCTGTTTCATAATCACAGAAGACCTTTAAACGTTATTAACCTGGAATGTATTGCAAGCAGCAACATTCTAGCTGGTTGGAAGGAAAAAAAGATATTCGCAATATATAACATAGAGCAGAAGAACAGACACAAAGTTGTAATAATTAAATAGGTACTCACCAAGCCCCGGGACCTCCACTCATAGCAGGTCCAGCAGGTCCTGCTCACGGTCCAGGATGTCGGACCACCGGTGCGTCAGCTGTGCCTGGGTGCGCCGGATCCCAGAGATGCGCGACACTGCCCGGCGCACCTTCCCCCACCGCTGCCGACGCTCCCGGAGGCCGTACCCGGACCCAGGCCTGCCACCTGCTGCCAGGGTTGAGGGGAGGTGGCGCTGCACAAAGAAAATTAGTGCAGCCAACTCCGCCTCCCCAAATAAGGCCCGTGCATGCACCCCTTGTGGGCGCCGCCTTCCGCAAGGAAGGCGGTCGCGGCTCTGGCTGCGCCGGCGAACAGCCCTGCCCTTGGACATGGTTCTGGGGACAGGGCGGGAAAGAAAAGGTAAAATAAATAAAGGAGTAAAGGAAATAAATAGCGGGCAATACAAAGAGAAAAAGTAGCTAAAAAACAAAAAAAAAGTAGACAAAAACCAAAAATATAGAGGCAGGAAAATAGTTAGAGAAATAATAAGTAATAAAGATCCAAAAAAGTGGCTATAAACAAAGGATTGAAAAGATTTAGGGAGGATTGAAAATCAGGCCCCAGAACCATGCAATAGAGGGGAAAACAAGATGGCCGCGCCCATTGCGACCACGTGCGCAAGTTCGCGCGATATTTTCTCCCTGAGCAAGCAAAAAGCAACGCGATCAAGTAAAAGCGATCGCGAACAGGAAATATCGACCGCGAACATGCATTGCGCGACCCGGAACAGGAAGTAAACAACGCCAGAGGGCGGGACAAGTGAAAACAAGATGGCCGCGCCCGTGAGCAACCGCATGGGTAAGTTGGCGACCCGCGAACACGCAAAAAATACCGCGAACAGGCGGCAAAAAAACTTCCGTGTCTTCGCGATATTTCCGGCGTGTTTGCAGAGATTTTCTGCATTCTCGCGATAATTTGCGGAAGTTAATTCCGCAAATTCCGCCCACCCCTAGTTCAAACTCAGACCATGTGGAGCAATGTTATGAATAATAATAGGACCTGTCCACACAGATGTGTGTGGGTAGGTATGCAATGTGATGTTTGGTTGTCACATGTGATGTAGGACACCACTTCTGGGCTGCTACCGAATAGGTCATTCCTACAAACAGTCCTATCCAATACAGGGACGGGTGCCGAAGTTAGGGGGTTGTGAGATTGTTGTTGATGTGCAATGGGAACACAGCTAGTACTCACCTTCACAGTCATCCAATTGGCCATGTGTCTCAGGGATTAACATGCGCATAGATGTCAATTACCAGGGTGTACCTTCATGAGCAATCATTGTCCCTACATCCAGCCATACTTCCATATGTGAGTGAACATAGTCATGACACATCTGTGTGATTTAGATTGTTTTATTCACGTTTTGGTGATTGACAGAGCTGGAGCTGTACATGGCCATCCAAGCCCGAATATGCCTCTTCACTCCGCATACCGTTATCCCGCATACTGTCACAACACGGTGGTAACAACGACCGCGTTGTGACAACGCATACCATTACAATGACTTGTGGAGGGGGGGCGCTGGATGTTGGAATAGTAAAATTTACTATTCTAACTCCAGTCTGTGCGGACTGTAGGGAAGGTGTTGGATTTTAAATCCAACACCTTCTCCCCCCTCCGCAAGTCGTTGTAACGACTTGCGGGGTAATGGTATGCGTTCTCACAACGCGGTCGTTGTTACGATTGTCTTGTGACAGCATGCGGGGTCACGGTTGCGGGGTGAAGGTAGTTTACCTCCAAGCCCACATTACATGTAAGCCCAGTGTTGGGCCAACCAGAGTCCTTTGGGGATTGAAAAGTGATTTGGAAGAGGGGTAGTGCAGTCGGCAGCAGGATTGCTGTGTAATTGTCCAGCAGTGAAGATATGGCAGTCTGTGTCAGGGTTCGGGTGAATGTCGCAGAGTGTTCCGGGGGTCAGTGGAAGGTATTGTCCCAGGGCATGATGCATAGGTCAGAACCAGGCAGGGACAGGTCATATGGTGGTGATGGATGCTACTGCCTCCTTCCTCACATAGTAATTACCATCCCCATCTTACTCCCCTGATACGGGTTCTGTGACCGGTGTGTCCGGTGTGTGTGGCGGCGTAATGGCTGCATCACTGTGTGCCACTGACACATCAGACTGCGAAGGTGATGGGGCTGCATCACTATGTGCCACTGACACATCAGGGGTCAGAGCTGGGTGTGTTGATGTTCCCGCTGCAGTCATCTGGGACAGGCTCAGTGGCAGCAATGGCAAGAGGATGAGCTGCAGGACATTGAAGTTTCCAGCTACTACTCACTGGTGTCCAGCCATGACAGCCATACTTCCAACCTGCATCTTCTCCGTGATCTCCATTGACCTCCGCATCTGTGTCAACTCTGAGCTGTCATCGCTGGTGCCTGTCTGTTTTTGTATCCGAGTAATGGCCCCAGCGAGGTCAGCCAAGGTCTGAAGTGGAGCATGGTGCGGACAGGGGGTGTCTGATAGGGACTGTACATGTTCCATGATGGGACTCAGACACCCACGTATGGCATCGAGTTTGGCTGCCACAAGCTCGGAACCCACCCGCAGCTGATCAGCCAACTGAACCTGGCAACCCAACACACGCCATTGGAATTCCACGTATTGGTCGGTGGGGTCCTGGTAGACAACCGTGTTGGTGTGTGTTTCCTGCTGTGTGGTCTGTGCAGGTGGTGGGGTCACCTTAAGGCAGCTGGCCTGCCCTGCTCCTGGAGATGGGGTGCGTAGGCTGTCCATTATCCATTGGAGGGTGTCTTGACATATGTGCAGGTTGTCCTCTTCATCATCACTGATGAGAAGTGTGGTGTGCTCTGCAGATGGTGTCGTTTGTCCCTCTGCAACGTAAAGGGGAGATGCAGGTTAATAGAGTTTCACATGTATGTTGAAGATTTGCAGATGTTTACATTCAGACTGCATGCCAATGTACATTGTGATTGTTTTGTTGGAGCTGGCTATTTGATGGAAGTCAGTGTGTTTTTCGACTACATGATGGATGTGTGGTAGTACCCATACATTATCATCACACAGTGTCAGGCAATGCCAGATGTGAGTAGACAGTTACTACGCATGAGCGGAATCTGTTGTGAGCTCTGTCCTGTTGTGTTGGTGTTGCACTCTGTACCACATTGCCGTAATTGCTGATGTTCTGTGATTGCTATGTGTGTGTGCTGCATTGTGGGGGATTTACCCCTGCTGCTCTGATTTCGTGTACCCTTCTCCCTATGAGGCGGGGTGCCTTTGAACTGTGTGCTTTTCAGGGGCTGAATTGTTTGCGACTTGGGTCATATGTGCTCTTGGACAGATTTTGTGGCCTGGTGCATTTTTCGCTGCTGGGTGTATTGTATGGCATGGGTTGTGGGTGCACGTGGATACGTCATAGTGTGACCTGCTCCTTTACGGATGTCATCCGCACAGGGCCACCTCCATGTCGATTCGTGAACCATGTCATGTTTTTACGCAGCTGCCATGCTGTCGGGCTGCAGTGTCACTTGCATAGTCAGTGTGGCTCACAGAGCCTCTGCTTTGCTAGATTCAGCACATGTGCATGGGTAGGTTGTGGTATTGGTGATAGGGAGAAGGGCCCCTTTGTGCAGATTGTGGACGGAGGCCTACTTGGTGTTTGTATGTGTGCTGCAGTGTGCCAAGGCTATTCGGGACACATTCTACAATCATTGTGGGTGTGCAGTGTGCTACACATAATTGTGCATGTGTGCCATTTTGCCCATCTCCCTCCGGCCCCCAGTCCCTGGTCGTTACTCACCCTGTTGCTGTTGGGTCAGGTCGTATCAAGCTGTGTCCAGGCGCCCAAATCCTGCCACCATCTCCACACTGCTGACTGTGGCCACAATTTACTCCAGCTCATCCAGCTCCTCCTTTGTCGCAGGACTCCCACCTCCAGTCTCAGTTGCTGCCTTCCTGTTGGCGGCGAGTTTCTGTTTGGTCTGCCTTTTCACATCATGGCAGTCCCTCTTGACCTCCTCCATTGACCTCCTCGACACTCCGATTGTATTGACTTTGGTGACGATGGGCTGCCATATTTCCGTTTGGGTTGCCAGTGCAGCAGTGAAGGTGCTGAACAGTTGTTGATGGTGTTCTATCACCTCTGTGACGATGATCCAGTCTTCCTGCGGACTGAACCCCATATTCCTCTTCCTCTTCTCCTTGCCGTTCCCTGAACACAGGGTTCCATGCTTGTCATCCGAGGGGCTTGTGGAGTTCGGCTTGTCCTCTGCACTCGGTCCGGGTGCATCCATGGTGCTCTGCAGTTTTAATTGGTTTTGGAATTTTTTTTCTCTTTCTTTTATATTGCATTTTCCCGCCAGACGCGTGGGATTTGCAGGCCTGTGGCTGGTTTTCGCTGCTTTTTGCATCACGCTTGGTCTCATGGCAGCTTTTTTTGCGTTCGTGTTTCTCATTTTTGTGGCGTGGTGTTGTTTTTAATGCGGCCATTTGACACGTTATCTGGTGACTATTGCATGGTACCGCTGTGTTGTGAATACTTGGTTAGCACCGCGTAAATTTCCCACGATAGACTGCGATGTTGTAGGTTGCATTAAGTTACTTTTGCGATGATTATCACACTTCTTGATAATATGCCCCATAGAATTTGAATTAATTGAATTGAGTTGCTAAAGCATGTGTTTGTACATGAGGGTGCAATTCTTTGGAAGATCAATTTAGTTAAAAGCACCAACCACTCCTTATTAAATATTTTAAAATAACACAATTTGAATCAATCCTTTCTTACAAATAAAATTACATTTTTGCATGTGGCACTAAAAGCTGTAATAGCGATTACCGTAACTCATCAAAACATACTTAACCCCTTCAGCGCTGGGCGAATTCCGCCGCGGTGCTGAAGGGTTCGAGCGCGGGCGGGCTCATGACGGAACGGTTCCGTCATGAGCACAGCTCAACCGTGGCTCATGACGGAACCGTTCCGTCATGAGCATGGAAGGGGTTAAGCGTGCAAAGCCCAGTGACAGACCAAATACTTTTAAAGACTCAGAGCATGATTGAATGTATTATAAAATATTTCAATAAAGCTGGAAATCCATACAGAGCTATCCGGTTTAAAATCACTCAACAGAAAGTTTAAACTTGAAGTATGAACATTATCCTGAAAAATATTGTGGAATTACACTTTCCTTGATGAACAAAATAACATTAAGGCACTGGCTTTTTAAAACCTTCTGAGCACCTAAAATTGATTTGTAAATTAAATGGCATGAAAATTGCCAATTCTGATTTGCAGAGTCAGAAATTGTAGAAATTTCAATGCACAAATGGGGTGCTTATGAATAAGGAAATTACACCTGGATGGTGGAATTTCGGCATTTGCAAATGTTATTTTGGGTTAGGGTTTAGAACATTCCTTGGTGGGTCCGCTTTGCAAAAGTTGTTGAACTCCCATGAACTTGTTAGGTTGTGGGAAGACACACAAAAGGTGGTGGAAGGAATGCCTTTAAATATATTAAACCACTGGCAATTTCTCTGAGTAGTATTTCAACCATTCTTTTTTTACCCTCTCCCACTGTGCCGATCTAAACAAAATTCTGCCTTATACAAATCAGTAGTAACCCCGCTCATCATAGGCAGAATCCATCCCGAAATGCCAGGTGAGGCGTTTTCCACAAGGAACCACAAGTAGTCGCAGACAGGTTTTGGCCTTGTTAGGCTCCGACAGTGTGATATAGCTTGGATCCTATGGCACAGGAAGCAAGGACCAATATCTTGGCATACCCTTGGCCAATGGGCGCCACAACAAACACATAAAAGGTGATGAGAGGAATGACTGTATATAGTCTAAATCATTGGCCCATGGGGGTAAGGCACCAACTATTTACAGGAGATTTCCACCTTGAAGACACATGCAGACACTCACCTTTTTCGTGTGCAGGAGTAAGTGTGCTCACAAGGGAGAATTGGTGAGAGACCATATACAGAGGGGTATATTTATTAAATTATCACACAGCACAGTGCAGCAAGTCGCCTTGCTGTGCTGCACTGTGTGATATGGAAAGGGCAGGAATGCTCCGTATGTAACAATACACAGCACATTCCTGTAATTTCTCAGCACTAACACACAATGTGCTGCCTTGCTCTAACACATGCACCCTTGCACTAGGGTGAAAGGGAGCCTGTGTTGCTAGCAGGATTGTTTTTGTCCAAGAAGGAACACCTTCCTGCACAAAAACAATCCTGCAAGGCATTTTCCTCTTTCTATGTGTGGTGCATAACGCAGCACACATAGAAGGAGGAAGTAAAGAAGAGAAATAAAAATATTTCTCCTCATTATGCTTCACCTGGGTAGGCGTAGCCTTTTGATGCATTCCCAGATCCACCAGTAATGGTAAATCTGGGAATGCGCCAGAATACATAGGGGGAGCGTGGGAACACCCATGCTCCACCAATGGAACGCCTCCCTCGTGCAGAGTAACGCACCACAGTGAATTGCATCGCGAAGCGTTACTCTGGATTTATCAAGCAACACGGGGCCACCCAAGGTGGTCATGCGTGGCTCGATAAATCAAATGTAAGGGTTGCGTCACTTTTGCGCACTCATTGTGTGGCACAAATACAACACTACCATTTGATAAATATGCCACATAATATATGAGAGTCCTACCCGCTACTTGATTTGTCAAAAAACTTTGAGTGCAGGTGCCAAATGTTTAAAAATGATCCTTGCCGTTTTCCTGCATGCACAATGCCCAAATATGGATTGTAGCAAGCGAGCCCTCATTCCTCAAGGGAAGTTCAGGGTGGGGACTCATCCAATACAAAATCTATGCTTGATGATGCAGATCTGAAAGTTGACACAAGGCAACCTAAAGTATACCAGGCAGGTGAAGTGAGAAACAATGAAACATTCTAGTGGATATATGGTGGTATTCTCTCTCCTTTTTTAACACAACTTTTGTGTTGCATGAAAACTTAGGGGCATATTAACAAGGGCTTTATCTCCGCTTTTTTGGCTTTAAAAGCCAAAGAAGCGGAGATAAAAAATATCGCCCTATCAACAACAGGGTGCTAACATGCAAAATCGCATGTTAGCACCCTTTTTCACTACGCTTCCCTTTGCATCTCTAATGAGATGCAAAGTGGGCGTTCCAGAGCAAAATAATAGGAGAAATGTCGCTAAGCGACATTTCTCCTATTATCAAGATTCACACTAATCCTGTTAGAGACAAAAAAAGCAGCGCTAACCACGGTTAACGCTGCTTTTTTACGTCTGCTAATTTTCATACTTAGCCATGTAATCCAATGGGAGGTGGATTACATGGCTAAGACCACCATGGGCTATCAACAAGGATATCCCTATCCTTGTAGTTTTATCGCTGCATTACCAGCGATAACCTCCCAAAATGCCGCTATTGCTGGATTTTTTATCGCCTAGGCGGTTAGCGTTGTTAATAACGCGATAACCAGGCGATATTATCCAGCGATAGCGGGCGTTAAAAAAATTAACTCTAAGCGCCCTTAGCGTTAATTTTCCCTGTTCCTTGTTAATATGCCCCATAGTAACTCTACCCTCTAGTCTAACTGAGTGAATGGAAGAATCCTGTCTGTGTTTACGAGTTTTGTAATGAAAATGTCTGCTTTTTCACCCAGTCATTAATGAATTGCAGTTTCTGCTCCTGCATCTCTACATACTCAGACTGGTGCTTGCCCACACATCAGAAAAAAGTTGTGAGCTGCTGCCACTGAATGCTCCATTTCTGTGCCTGCAACAATAGAGAGCCAGCAAAGGAAGCAATCTGGTTGGCTGGCCTGCTGTCAACATTCCACACCTAGGGCATATGTACAAGCCCCTAGCGCCACCGTATTCTCACTTTTTTTATGCTTCGGTGGCGGCATGCACCATATTTACAAAGTGCTGTTAAGCCACTTATTGTGGCTCAATGCAACGTTATTAATACGGTACCCTTTCATGCAGGTATCTGCGACAAAGGGGCACGCAATGTGTTTTGCTGCGGGCGTTCCATTGCAACATCCATTGCTTTTTGCCACTGCTCCAGATTTACAAGGAAGTGTAAATCTTTGGCAGCGCCTAAAACTAATGCCATGCAAGAGCAGGTGTTAGAATGGTGCACAACGAGAAATGCTTTTATTTCTCTTTGTTTTTGCTTTTTCTATGTGTGATGCATGCTGCGGCACACATAGTAAGAGCAAAAAGCCATTAATGATTGTTTCTGAGCAGAGGGAGTCGCCTTTTTTAGGTCAAGTATCAACGGGGGTATTAGATGCCAACTCCGCATGTTCCATGGTCAGTAACCTTATCATTAGACAGCATCTCAATCTTTCACAACTGCCTATTTTTTCCTAATTAATGTAAGAAATGATTACTTGACTATGTAAAAGACAGAGGACAGATTTAGGAAAACGTGCAGTTGCATCCTAGGGCATACCTAGTGCTGCATTGCACTGTGACCACAATCTTCTTTTTGGACAACAAAGGATTCAGTGTGTGCAGTAAAATACCCAGGCCCCGACTCATGGGTATTAATGAGTGAATGGAGGGACACAGCTCTGCAAGGGGCAGCTGGCCACCACCTTACGTTTGCTTTTACAACGCACTAGCATAGTGAATCTATTTGCACAAGGAGTAGCACATTGTGAAAGGCACATGGGGTGGTGGCATGAGATAGTCAAATGGGTCTCTCTGTGCCTCATACAATGTCAGCAACTATCAAACACAAACAGGACGCTGCATGCTTGTACAGATTCTACTTTGTGTCTTGTGAGCACTTTCCCATGCTATTTGGTGATCACTCACTTATCTGCAAGCACGTAAGCGGGCCTAAAACATTAATATATTCTCCTTAGATATAACCGTTCACCTCAAATTTTTCATTGTGACACCCACGGGTTGCAGAACTGCACAAAAGTTGGCAGGAATGTCACCCACAACTTTCAGTGTTTGCATTGCGTTAGTGCATTACAAAGTATAAATATGTTCCTTGCTCTGGATTGGTGAATGTAAACTCACTTCATGAAACTGACTCTGAGTGTACTCAAGGGGGAAATGTCCTGCTTAGCTGAGTGCTTAGTACAAGAGAGGTGCAGAGTCTGGAACTCCCAACTCTTTAACATTATCGTTTTGAGTGTTAAAATGGTGAGAAGTGATCAAGAGGAGATCTGGAAAGTTTGCAGTGAGTTTCACGTTTTTCTTTTCATGTTTTGAAGGCCTGTTTCATTTTAATTGTATAACAAATACGTACTATGATGATGGATTAAGATGTGTTGCGGCGTGCATAGACACTTGATATGTTACAATACAACTTTTGCATAGTGGACACCTTTTGGTGGGAGAGGAGCAGCCGCGGTCGGTAGTAGGAGTAACTGCAGGGCGGTGACGTGGGGAGGGGGAGGGGCAGGGTGGGGGGTAGTAAACTATGGATTACGGAGGATTACAGGTAAATTAACATATGTGCACGCAACGAAATTCGTTTTATTAATTTATATGTTAATTTACCTGTAAACCTCCGTAATCCACAGTTTACTACCCCCCTCCCCACGTCACCGCCAGCCGCGGTCGGTAGTAGGAGTAACTGCAGGGCGGTGACGTGGGGAGGGGGAGGGGCAGGGTGGGGGGTAGTAAACTGTGGATTACGGAGGTTTACAGGTAAGTTAACATATAAATTAATAAAACGAATGTCGTTGCGTGCACTGCATCCCCAAATGCGATGCAGTGCACGCAACAAAATTTGTTTTATTAATTTATATGTTCATTTACCTGTAATCCTCCGTAATCCATAGTTTACTACCCCCCGCCCTGCCCCTCCCCCTCCCCACGTCACCGCCCTGCAGTTACTCCTACTACCGACCGCGGCTGGTCACCGCCCTGCAGTTACTCCTACTACCGACCGCAGCTGGAGAGGAGTAAGAAGAGAAATGCACGTAAGGTTATAATCAGTGCTAATTGACTCATAGGGCATGTTGGCCTCCCCCTCCGAGCCACCAACATTCCAGCCACCGCTCATTTACGGTAAAAGACATAAACTTAACTACTCTCTTCTTCTGAAATAACACATTTCATGCAGCTGGACAGCACCTGATGCATAGTCAGGCAGTGTGCATGTAAAACAAGCATTGGCAAAAGCAATATTGGGGAGAGGATGTGGTCCGTCGGCTGCGCTGCCGCCTCTGGTGCAGGAAACCAGGGTTCGAGCCTCGAGGTCGCGTCTACATCATGTGAGTCTGGGCAAATCACTTAATCTCCCCGTGCCTGAATGTGTAATGTAAATACGGTGCTATGTAAAGCGCTCCAATACCTTTGGGTCGAGTTCGCGCTATATAAATATGCAACAAAAAAACAAAAAAAATATGTTGCTTTTATAATGCGCATGCCAAGCTATTGGCTTTGTCGACACTCGCTTGTAAAGCATTGTTAGCAAAAAGTAAAAGCAAACACATACCTTTGTATATCTTAAAACTGAACGTTTAATTCAACATTTTCAATCTTCAAGAAGGGCACGCTTCATTTGTCAAGTACTTTTCACATAGGAAACGCTGAACAGCATTTAGAAAGCTTAAAAATAACACAGAGATCTGGTTGCAGGTACTTAAAAGGACGTGGCAGACTTGGAACTGGAGCTCTGTAACATCCAGGGGGGTAAGTTCAACTTCTGTCTTAAATCCCAGCTGAGTTAGAGTATAACCTGCCTCACCCCAGCACCATATATTTTGGTCTTTGTGTGTCAAGAGGTTGGCGTTCATGCAACGTGTGGACCAAAGGAGTTAAAGCAAACACAGCCCGATAGAGTGTGCCCTTTTGCCAAACCTCAACAAGAATTTACAAGTTGCTGTGATTTTAAGGAAATGCTGGGACGGGCACGTACAATACATAGAGCATGGGAGCATTGATGTCAAAGGGTAGCAGAAGATATGAGAGAGCTCAATAAAAATTACACCTCAATGGGGTGCTCACAGAAAAAGAATAAAGAAGTTCCCTGAAGTGAGTGATGGAAGGGTTCAAGACATCCAAACAATGGAAGAGTACAAACAGATAGGTTCCAGGGAATAGAAAAACACAAAAAAGGGTAAGGAAAGCTGTTGAATAAGAAGCAAGCAAACAAGATCAAAAGGAAAGGCAACACATGGTAAGCGATGGGATGAACAAAAGCCAACTCCAAGTATTAGCATTGCACACAATAAACGTTGTCTGTAGGTGAGACCTAAAAATCCTGCAGACTAACCTGACGGAATAAAGTGTAGAAAGAAACCTTGCACAAACAAATACCAATCTCAGATCCTTTTAATCTCTGTCTATGTCAGATGAGACTGTCTGTTAGTCTCAGACATGAGCAAAGGAGATGGAGTAAAGGGGCTGCTTAATTCAGTTGGCATCCAGCCACACCACACCTACCAAACCTGTGTTTTTCTTTTTAGGTCGAGCATTCGAGACCTCTTGTATATACTTTAGTATATACTTAAATGTGTATGTACTTTGTGGCCTCTGGAGATGAGCCCTAGGACTTGTCTGCTTCCGTTCAGGGACTTTTTTGCTGTTCAACTGCCTCTGTCTTGATAGAAAACTACGAGTAGAGGTCAGTAAAATACCAGAATTGCTTTCTGCTGCGGGACTTTCTTTTTTTTTTTTTCTGGCAACTGCCTCAATTTAACTTTCTTGATAGAAAACGACCAGCAGAGGTCTGTAAAATACCAGAATCACTTTAGAAGTCTCTAGATTCCAGTCCAGAGAAATTGTCTTCCACTAGCACCCGTAGACAATAATATTTTTCTCACATCTTCCAGCTGAAAGGCAAGATTTCTCTACCTGTTTTCCCATTCCTGGTGTGTCACACAGTTTGGTGCTTACTTTCCCTCCATTTTAAAGAACAGTAGATGTTTCAGCACCCAGGCTAATGTGGTGCATAGCTGAATACATATAAGGTCCCAAAGGCGAGACCGATTGCATTGCAAATGCTTGTTTTTAACGCTTTCAGCAATGGGAAAACAAAGGGTTACCATCAGTGTGGCTCTCCACTGGGTTTATCGGGGTAATGCTCGACCCAGGGTTTCAACCACCACAGGACCGCTGAGTCACAGTGTAAGTGATCCTGTCCAATTAAGGGCTTTAAATGTGATCAACAAACTTCACTGCTGTGAAACAAGTTACCCTAGCTGTGGCTCCCTTTTTGACCTCTGACCCCTTGCAGTATGGCAGGACTGCATTCAAAGGCTTAAAAATGCTACTAGTTTTAAATACAAATTTGCTTTAGAAGTTGTTATTTGATATTTATGGGAAACTACCATATTTTGCATGATTGTCCCCTATCCCCCCACACAATGTTGGCCCTTTTTGTTTTGCTGGACTTAGAACCCTGTGTGCTTTATCACTGCTAAACAAAAGTTAAGTGCCTGTGCTCTCCTTTAAACAAGGATAAATTGGACAATCAATGAATACCATATTTAAATTGCCCATAAGTAACTAGTATATGGTGCAGATAATGAATCTAAGGCCTGAATGGTAAATCCAACATATGGACTGCAGCACCTATTGTGTCATCCACAGAGTTGGCCTGTAAAACATTGCTTTATGCCTGCCATGTGTAGATTGACTGCAGCATCCTACATATCTGCTGTCAAACCTGTTAAAATATCCCTTTTTGAAAGATTGGGAAACCCTGCTTTAAAATATTGTCAACTCTAAGTAATACTTGTAACCCACAAAGTAGGGTGCATGATATTTAAACGTGGAAAATGTGTAAAACTAAAGAAATGTAAATGTTCATGTTCCTCCTATGGCATTCCCCAAATGCTATTTCCACAGTCAGGGCTCCAGCTGGATCCTGGAAAATGTCAAGTGCAGATGGTAAACTTTACGCTGCAATTTTTGACAGGAAGCAGCTAGAATAGTCATACAATACTGTTTTTCAAATTTATTTAAAGTCTAATTTATTCGTGAAATTATATGTTTTAAGAAATATTTAGGAAATGTAACTTTTAGAAACTTTTCGCTGTCTGAAGCTCCTGAAGGCTAATTTGCTTTAGCCTGTCAGCAGCAGCCCAGCCAGTGCTTGACCGTAATGAGGTGCGAAAGTGTGGATTTAGCCTTGTGATGGAAATGACCATTCTTTGCATGGCATTTCCCCAGATTTTTGCCCTTTTTTAAAGAACCTGTTTTTGTTGGCATATGACTCTTCACACTTTACTCCTGCTAACTAGTGGTAAAGTGTTTTTGCTCTCCCTTTAAACATGGTAACATCGACCTATTCCTACATGGCACATTCAATTTACTTATAAGTCTATAGTATATGGTAGTACATATAGCCAGGGCATGTAATTTAAATTCTGCAAGTGGGCTGCAGTACTCGATGTGCCACCCACTAATGCAGCAATATATAACATGTATCCAGAACTGTCCCTGCAGCCTGGATATGCAGTTTAGTTTTAAACTGCCATTTCGACCTGGTAAAACAATCCTTTTGCCATGCCTAATCCTTCATTTTTAATACTTATAACTCACCCCTATGGTTAGCGCTAAATGCACATAAGGCAGGGTCATTGGTTTTTAAAAAGTAGGACATGTATATTTAATGTTTTACATGTCCTGGCAGTGGAAATCCCCCAAAGTCATTTTCACTGTAGCAAGCCTGGCTCTACCATAGAAAGGGTGTAACAATTTATAATGCTTATTTTTAGTTTGGAGCAGCTAAAAAAAATATTCAAGTACTCATTTTTAATTGCATTTTAAAATCCAATGTAATGGTCAAGTCAGATTTTATATTGCTATTTTAGAAATGACACTGGCAGTCATTTCTTTGCCCTGGACAAAAGGGACATTTTGCCACTGTCCAGTGTCACCTGACTGTTGAATGGCGTCCTTGTGGTGAGATGTAGATTGCTCCCAGAGAGTAGACAACAGGCTTGGGTGTTGAGAGGTGTTTTCCCTTCTTGAGCAGAATGGCTTGGGGGTCTGTATCTTGCCCTTCCTGAGCTTGAAAGGCTGCCTATGCTGTCACCTGTAGACATAGTTCTCACCTAGGCCTGTCTCTCTTTCTCTTCCTAGTCAGCTTGATTTCAAAATCAATGGGAGGGGGTAGCTGGCCCAGAACTGGTTTAGAGTGACCACATGCACATTTCCAAAGCCACATCTCTGGGTGGGTACAACAAGCTCTGACCAGAGGAAGAAGGGTTCTGCCATACCGGCTTTAGGGCGAGAGGGGTACTATGGGATAGTTTACAGTAAAATGCACAGGAAGTGCTGCAAAAATGGGCAGGTCCTTCCCTGGGAATTTTAGCCATTGGTTAAGGAGTAGCCAGGAGTTGTCTCCACTCACAGATTGGTACAGCGTATAAATAATGCAACTCCAGTGCCTTCCTCAGAACACTCCTAGCTGATTTGCATATGGCTAGGTCTAAGCTGTTGTGGCATCATGAACAAAAGAATGATAGATTTAACCCAGATCTCTTGACTGGGGTGAATGTTTTGAATTGTTCTGCATTCTGTCCATCAATTGTGTGTCTTTTGCTTTCTCGCATAGTAGCACTTCAATTGCAGACCACAGTTTATGAACTAGGGACACATGCCATTGGGCCACATTTACATTCATTGCCATGATAAAAATATATTAGACAGTGACAGTTGCCACTACATAGTTATGGTTCAGCCACACTTTCCATTGAAAGGCACTTTTTGAAATACCTGCAACTTGGAGCCCGTAAATGGATCTTCATAAAATAGGGCACTCTGCTTAGCGTAGTCAGGTAAGGTCCACTACAGTCTTTTAGCACTCAAAATAACTTTTGCTTGTAGCAACAGCAAAAACTGCTGAATGGGTTTAGGCCTGGCTTGGTTTAAAGTAGAACCATATTCACAAAGTGTGTTTTTTGGGTAAATATGCTCAGTATACTTTGAGATATTAGCATTTTTATATAGGTGCCTCTTTGTGTTTGTGTATCTTGCCAATTTAAAATCACAATTTAGAAAATTATGAATTCTGTCTATCACATTTGGAATGTTTTCATAAAATTTGAGATTTGCTGATTAAGGGTAAATATCCACAGTAAATGGGAGGCACTGTGAAAGCTGCCAGCCACAAGAGAAGTGCTGGGGACACTCAGGGCCATGTAAAATGGGACAAAAAAGAAAAAAAGAATATATATGCTGTGAAAAAAGGAAACAGCCATCATTTTTACTTTAGAAAAAGAAAATATAAAGCCAATAAATTGTGATTAAGATGGTGATTTTTGCAAAAAAGGGTTATGTTTGAGGAAAGGCCCTGGAAGGATGTAAAGACAGGCTTGTCCAACGGTCCTGAACTTTGTTACAGGTCTGTCCAACGGTCATGCCCTGTGGTTCAACCCTCGCTGCACACGGCCGAAGGGGTACAAGGCAGATTAATTTAATGTATCATAAAAAAACTTGGAATATCACAGAAAAAACTATTACCTATTAGTTATGTTTCAGCAAATACAAACCTGTAAAACCACTAAAATTCACTAGTAATGGTATAACACGCTCACAACATGTCATAACTCACAAAACCACCCATGTTTTGCTCTAAGAAGTCAGCTTTTTTGTGTACCATCAGTAATAGAGTATACTGAGTATGGTGGGTGGTGTGGGTTATGGCATGAGTTGTATGCAATGCATAAGTTAACTGATGAATTTCAGTTGAATACACTAAATCAATCCTTACGTATAACTGTGTTTTTTTCAGCAAATTCATATATCTATGCCTATAAACACTGAAATTCACCAGTTATAGTTCAGTGAATTAAGCTTAACTTGTACACAGTCATGCACTGCTTATGACATCACATATCACATTACTCATGATATGTTAAATGACATTATTGATGACATTACTGATGACATCTCAACTAACATCACTGACGACATCATCCTGTCTTCCTAAATCTCTGATCCAGCATTTACAGGTGGTCCAAAAGGCGGCGGCCAGAGCCATTCTTAAACCTAAACCTAGATCTAATATAACTCCGATTCTTACATCGTTACATTGGCTTCGCATAAAAAAACGGATTGACTTTAAAATCCTGACCATCTTCTTTAAAGCATTCCACAATGTAGGAGCCGGCTACCTAATCAAACAGGTTAACCACTACACTACCTCTAGATCGTTACGTTCTTCCAATGCCAACTTGGCCAGTGTGCCCAGGATACGCCTGTCCCGGACGGGAGGCAGATCCTTTGCATTCCTTGGCGCAAAACTGTGGAACAGCCTTCCGGTGGCCCTTAGGCTTAATACAGACCTACTTTCCTTTAGGAAAAATTTGAAAACTTGCCTTTTTAATCATCAATCGGGGTCCCTTTTACTCTTTTCCCCCCGATGTCTAGGCACCAGGACACTCTAGCTGGAGTAGCTGTGCGCCCATACAAATATGATATTTCAATTCATTTCATTTCATTGTTATTCACATGACTACATAAACCCATATATAATTAAAAAAAAGAAAGATGGTAGTATATGACTTATAATAATAAATAGCATAGAATTGCTGTGGGTATACATGTGGGTGCAAGGGTGGCTGTGGATGTTGAAAGCTATATGGTGAACAGTTTATTAACCAGTAGAATTTGGGGTACAAGAAGTAGGTTGTGGCATATAGTGAAAGCCTGGTGCAAACAAATCTGTGCGAAAAGTCAACACATCTCGAGACAATAGATAATCCACCAATAGATGCTTGGGCACTTGTCTATGTTAAATAGTGGGAATACAGTATTACAGGCAAATTTTATCTAACAAGGGCATTTATAAGGTGTGGGTGTTTATTCCCAACACTTTTTGGAAGGTTTTCAGACATTACAGATTGTTGAATGACGTACAATGTAGATTGACCCACTTAGAGGTGGTTTAACCCACAATGGGTTGTAATCATGGCTCTAAAGTTGTGTGCCATTCTGCTCATGTAAGGAAGGTATATAGGGCATTCTACCAAACTATGAAGCGTCGTGAAAGGCAAATGAGAGAAAGTGCCTTATCAGTGGCTAATACATGCCTGTCTACCTCTTGACTCAAAATTATAGGTCATGTGAAGTATTTAAGAATGTGAATGTATTAAGCTGAATAGAGAACAAACACTTTTGTGGATGGTGCTCAAGGTCATAAGGTGTGGCCATGTGCAGAGTGGCTGATGATAAGGGCTGCCAAGGGTCAAGCTCTACAGCCAACCCTTGAGGTCCCCAGGTGTGTGCATCCCTATGCCTGGCCCTCGATATGGTGCTAACTCCAATTGTATCTTAGAGCAGCCACTCAGCAGGGGTAGGTCACAGGGGATGACCGGTGGTCAGCCCTGCACCCAACCCTACACATGGCAGCCTCCCTGCTTCGCAACCACCTGCAGCCAGGCCCTGTGCTCAAAAATTCACAAAAGACCAACCCGCTGAACCTTGGTGTGACCATGCTGTTGGGACTAGATGGAGAGGCTTGGCCTGGAACCAGCATTTTGCCCCACTCACTGGGGCAGCCAACCCTCACTGCACACCAGTGTCAAGCCCTGCACCCAACCATCCACATAGCAGCCAAACCCCATTGGATACAGCCAACCCCCATTACACACTGACAACCTGCTGTAGGGCGGCATATTTTTTGGCACGTTGAGTACCGCAGTACTATTTTAGCACTTCACATGGCCCTCGCTAGGTTCAACAGTACTACTGCTGTATCTATGATGAATTTTTCTTTTTTTACATTTTTAATATCAGGGAGCCCTGTAGCACCCCCACAGAAGCTCGAGTTTAGGGTTGCAAAATAAATATGTATAAGTTGGGGTGGTGTCCTTGGGGATATGGGCATGTCAGAGGGCAAACACTGCACCCAACTGCTATCTGTACACCGCTTTTGGCCATGCACAGCAGGTGTGTTGGCTGTACCGGGGAGGTTGGCCTGCCCCCAGCTCTGCACAGACAAAGGCTTCGCCTAGTCAAAATCATCTGGCCACCGGGGCTCTAGACCTAGAGGGCCACTGGAGGCCAAGCTCCTGCCGAATGCCATTCTGAGTGTGACAAAAGACCTTGTGCAGTGGGGAGTTAGCCGACAACAGGGGTCAGCTTGCTGCCCATGCCCCTGCTCCTCTCCCACTTTCCTCCATTGTGCATGAGTGTGCCCCTGCCCCATCCCGCCTGCCCTCTGAGGTCAGGTTGCTGGCCCTACCCATGCTGACCCTCCTTCCTTGGTGAGATTGCTCCCACTGACCTCTGTTTTCTGTGTGCCTGTCTATGCAACTTCCCTTCTGCCATTCGTGGTCTGTTGTACTGCCAATGACCCTGAAATCTGCCCTCCCTGATCCATTCCCTTCTCCTGTCCTTTCCCCTTCTCCTATGTCCTGCGCTCTCTGTGTGAATGCCCCTGCTCCCTCCCTGATATCCTCTGTGGTTTCTTGTGCTGTTGCTGCCCTTGCTGCCTGCTATCCTTGGTCAGCTTGCTGTCATTGCTCCCTTCTGACCTGCCCTCTCAGTGAGAATGCCCCTGTCCCCTCCCTCCTGCCCTTTGTGGTCGGCGTGATGCCCCTACCCACTCTGGCTGCCTCCCATATCTAGCTTACTTCACCTGCACCTTTCCCAAGCCAACTCCCTCCTGCCCTCAGTTTTATGCATTTGCGCCCCTACCTCCACTTTACTGCCCTCTGTAGTATATTGTGCTGTCACTGCCCCTCCTGCTTGCCCTTCGTGGTTAGCTTACTGATCCCGTTCTGCCCCTCCTCCATCCTGCTCTGTATTGTACGTTGTGTTGCCTTTGCCCTCTTACTTGCTTTCCATGGCTAGCTTGCTGCCTATGCTTTTGTTGCATTACAGACGGACATATTAATTTCGATGCGTACGGGGAGATTAAGTGATTTGCCCAGAATCACAGGTCGTTGAGTGTCCCTGCTGAGATTAGAACCCAGTTCCCCAGCTACGAGGTCAACCACTCTAGCCGTTAGGCCACACCCTTTAAACAGAATGTCAATTTAATACTCAAAAATACCAACTTATCACTAGCATAAACTGAAAAATCAAAACGATCCTTGGTGGTAAAAGTCTATTCCAGCAACCAGTGAGCTGGCTGTAGGGTCATATTAGCCTGAAAATCATTACCCTGCACACCCTTAAAAATATGGTCAGACGGTGGCAGATACATTTTTGTCAAAATCCACCTAGGCACGGTAGTAATCTGTATAGAATCATTTTACACACCCAACTCTGCATGCGCTAACCTTTTCTCCAAGCTAGCCAGGATAATAACTGAACTAGGTGATTTGCATAAAATTATTGGAGAAAAGTGGAATTTAGTTTTGGATACGGTCCTGGACAGGGCTGGCCCCTTAGATGCTGGCAACAACAATGACAGAGCAGTGCTTCTAGATGACATGGGGGACCATAGCTTTGTGGACATTTGGGGGCATATCTACAAGGAAATGGTGCAGCGCAGCTCTGCAGCAAATTTTGCAGCTCTGCGATATATCATTTGGAAAAAAACACAGGGATGCATCGGATTTACAACAATAGGGCACACCCCTCTGTTTTCCTTTGCGCTGGTGCTAAAAATAGCTGCCTAGCACCAACACAGACACCCTCGCGCCATAGTGCAAAGGTGCCTGTGTTGTAGGGAATGATTATTTATGTGCCGGAAGGTACATGTTTGGACGCTGAATGTGAGAAACAACTCAGGAATACCAAATATTATCGCAAATTGAATAAAGACCCAACAGATGATTTGTCTAAAAAGATCAAGATATTGGTCAATGAGGCCAGCACGGAGGGGTGGATCTCCCCCCAAGAAGCGGCATTCCTGATCAACAATGACCCCAAGACACCATACTTCTATATCCTCCCCAAAATACACAAGGGGGTGATCCCGCCTCCGGGAAGACCCATTGTCTCGGGTATTGACTCCCTCCTGGAACCACTGAGCCAATTCAGCGACTACTTCCTCCGTCCATTGGTTCAGAACACCACCGCGTATCTCAAGGACACACGAGACGTCCTCAACCTCATAGAAACCATCAACAAAGAGAATACGGAACCTATTGACCTCCTCCTGACCATGGACGTAAAAGCGTTGTATACCAACATCCCTCAAGACGCCACCATCGAGGTTGTCAACGATCTACTCCAGAGGGCAGAACCCCTAACTAACACACTGGTGGCCTTTATCATGGACCTAATTACACTAGCCCTGAAAGAAAATTTCTATATGCACAAAACTTCCATCTTCCATCAGGTACAAGGTACCTGTATGGGTAGTACCTTCACGCCGAGTCTGGCTGGTCTGTACATGGCTTCTTTCAAGAGCAGCCATGTCTTCTCAGACATTAACTCATACAAGGATAACATCGTTACATGGAAGCGATACATAGATGACATCTTGATCTTCTGGAAGGGTTCTAGATCATCCTGTGAGACCTTCTTGGATTGGGCTAACGGACTGAACTCACACCTCCGATTCACAGGAACTATGAGTGATACCTCTATCCCTTTCCTGGATCTTAAGATCATCCTAGAGGACGGTGCCCTGAGGACGACATTACACAAGAAGCCCACGGACTGTAATAGCCTCCTTGATTTTAACAGCCACCACCCCAAGGCCCTCCGGGAGAATCTCCCGTATGGCCAATTCTTGCGTATACGACGCAACTGCACAACTAGTCAGGATTATGAGACCGAAGCAAACCACCTTGAAAAAAACCTCTTGGATAGACACTACCCCAAGAGGGTTGTCAGACACGCAAGAAAAAGAGCCCGTAACAATCATAGGGAGACTTTATTGGAAACAAGAATCAAGGCACCCAGTGAGTCTATCACATGTGTCACCACCTTCACACCCCGGTCCAATAAGATTAAACAAATCATAAAACGGAATTGGAAGATTTTGAATACCGACACACTGGAACTGGAACAACCACGATTCGCATTCAAAAGAACCTCTAACCTACGTGACAGACTGGTCAACACGCGACCATTACAAAGCAGACCGGACCCACCTAATACCACACTGTGGAACCTACCCCCTGTGACAGGCCACTACCCGTGTGGGAATTGCCACACCTGCTCTACCACAACTCACAGCAAACAACTTACCCTGGAGAACTTCATATGGGAACAACGAGGACATTCCAATTGTAACACCAAGAACTGCGTCTACCTTATCACATGCCCATGTGGTCTTAGGTATGTCGGCATGACCTCACGCCCCATCAAAGTACGTATAAGCGAGCACAAGAGCACCATCCGACGGGGACAAACAGCCACCAAGCTCACCAACCATTTCCTTGAACTTGGGCATAATTGTGAACAACTATCATGGACCAAATTAGAATCCAGACGTCTCTGGAATGCCCAGGCTCTCTTACGCCAAGAACAACGTTGGGTGTTCCGTCTCCATACTGACACGAAAGGACTCAATGATGAGATACCCTGGGTGGAACTCTAACCAGCCCCTTAAATACACCATCTGTCCGTTGGGCACATATCTTAAAACCTGTGACTTTACGTGGGCTCATTGGCTCTTGATTAAGGGGCTTCTCCATGGGTTGGGATCTCTAGTTCTGCCCCGATCCCCCCTTTTTTACACAGACCATTATGTATAGGGGCACCCAGAGTACAGTGAGCACTTTATACTTGGACAAGTTGTTGTCCAGTGGGGGTGGGCACGCCACTCTGTCATTCTCTGGTAAACCCGGGGCACCACCAGGACTCACTCGCCCCATTAGCCGCACAAGCGCAGTCCACCTCTTAGAAGGGCACCGAGGTTACCACAGAACGCATGCGCACACCGTCTGATGTTTCGTCTGAGCATGCGCGCCTATCGGGACACATTCACCCACGCATGCGCCAGAACCAACGCGCGCAGTTTCCCGGCTCGCTCCTCCAGATCAGGAAGTGGTCCACGCCTTTTTGCTTCGCTTTAAATGGAACCCTGAATGCAACCGGCATTATCTACAGGCAGCCGCTGGCAGAGGGTAGGTGCTGAATGAGCCGGCCCCCGACGCAACCGTAAGTACTCAATAACGCAGGCTCCGCATGGGAGACACTCCACGATCCTAATGCGCAGCTCACCCTTACGTAGGGACCCCAGGTTCAATCTACCTATTCTTTGTCTTTTTAGCAAATAGGGCGCAGGCAGCCACGGCAACACCTAGGAAGCCCTCGATTACACATACGAGGGTAAGGAGCATGGTATGCGTGTTTGTCAGTCCCGTACGAATTTTTTGAATCTTCGAACGCTAACTTTACACTCACTACTTTGAGATGGACAGGGTCTCCACGTATGCTCTGAGCCATCTGTTTTATCATTGCTCGTCACCCACGAGCATAGTGGGACCTTATCCTTTCTTTGTTTTGTTTTGTGGACTGCATACGCTGGTTGACCTCTGTGTTATCATTAACATTATTACTTTTAATATTTTTATTGTCTGTGTTCACAAACTGTCCCCTCACAATGTCTTTCTTTGTTTGGCATTGATGTTACCCCTTCACAACGTCTTTCTTAGATTTCCATTGATGTTGACCCATTTTCACGTGCCTTGTTAATCTCTTACACCGCCCCTCAACCAATGGGCGATACTTTACCCTCCGGTTAGACGTGTGTGTCTGACACCGATGTTGTACGGCTGACATGGCATCTGTGTATGTTTCTTTGCATACCACTATTGGAGTGACTGCACCATTACAACGTGGATGGCAATCGGGGGCACGGACAGTCCTATGCTGTGTTCGCTCGATAAACTGCTGTTGATATTTGTACCAGCTCTATCTTAACCATCCATGTGTGTCTGTTACCCCTCCCCTCCCCCTCTTCTCTTCTTTCTTTTTTTCCCTTTTCCTCCCCCCATCCCCGTTTATTTCCCCTTCTAGGTTACACTAGCTCGGTACGCTTTCTCTGTTACTGCTGATTAGGTCACTGTACCCCGCAGCTCTGTACCTCTCTTTACCTTTCACAGACGCAGGTTACCCTTCCAACCACTGGAACCCCCGTCTTCACCGTGCACATCCTCTCACTAAGTTTGGTCCTGAAGAAACGCCACTGACCCTCCCGGGCATACTAGACGTGAAACATGTCGACCTTTTTATAAGTCACACTAGCACCTTGCGCTTATTAGTGACCCCGTGACCTATCGATCTTTTTTATTTTTGCCAGGGGCCCAACAACATTAAAATAGAATTTTTGGACACCCCTAGACATTTTTATTCACACACTCTGCACGCACGCAATCACTTACCTCTCGGATCCACCACTATTTTTTAAGCCCACACACCCGCACTCACCTAACGGCTTTTCTCTTTAAAAGACCTCCGATAAAGAGACCCTTCAGGGGACCGTCGGGCATTGCAGCGCCGGCCCGACCAGGAGCAACAACAAGCCCAATGATGAAGCAAGTATATAATAAGAGGGGGGATTCAATAAGGTTTTCAGAGGCCGGAATCTGGGTAATACTTTTATAGCAGCAAATACCTCTGACACCATGGATCACAGTATTACTTTAATCTCAGCAGATCTATTTATTGACTGCGAGTTGAATATAATTTCATATATTTAGATAACTTGGTGAACACTTTCTCAATGTGACAAACATAAATCTCCAAATTTCCACTTTTTCAACAATACAATGTGACAACAAAACACATATATCACAAATATAAGTTTCTCAGTGTGACAATCAAATAGTTTTCACTTTTCCAACAAAACATTATAACGACATACATAAATGTGAAAAATTGATACATAAATCAAAACAGTACTCAGATATCCTCTTTGTTAGATAGAGTGGCATATAAAGTCATTATTGCCTCCACGTTGTATGGTTGGTTTGGTCCTAGAATGTAGTTAGAGAAAAAAATGTATTTTCCCAAAGTGATGCTAGAGAGCGTTGACTAGATATTTAGTTTTGGCTCTTCACGGGGCGTTATTGTATGGTTTTATCCCCAATATATTCTCATTTTCTGTTAGCCGACGCGTTTCGACCTTTCCTGCTAAGGACCTTTTTATTGCCTTCCTAAGGTCTTCATCAGGGCTTGGTTATTATTCCATCGGACATCTTTTTGTGCTGTCAGATAAAGGTTGCTTGCGCTATCTTTTACCTTCCCTTTCGAAGGAATGATGAAGCAAGACATCCTTTGGGGTGTGTGAGGGCAAACAAGAGGCTACATTGAGTCCTCCCCTTCGGGATTGGATCCTTGAGACTGGGGAAATTTCTCTCTGCCTCTTTTCACCTCCCCTCTACCTCCCTTCCCCCTCTACACTCTTTCTTTCCTTTGTTTTGTTGAGCAGGTGATCGCTACTTTTGTTTCACCGCCAACATGGAACAATGTCCTCTTTGATTTTAAACATGTTTGGACGTCTCCATGGTTGCTATAGAGGTTCGCTCCGTACGGTGATTTTACCATACGGTTGTGCATCGGACGGACGGGACAGATCGTACTTGCGCGTTCGGACTTCGGTTTACCGATTCGTACGTCAAACTGTCCCGGGACGTGTCGGACACTTTTTCCGAACCGAGGACGTGTCGGGGAATATTTCCAATGCGATTCGTATGGAGTTTTTTACATACGAATCGTACTTGCCAGTTTGTACGGGACTTGTACGATTCGTACGTAAAAAAATCCGGATACGATTCGTACGGGGAATATTTCTACAGGATCGAAATCGGCACCTTAGTTTCTTCTCTACCCCAATGATAAGGAATTCACTTTCCTTTCCTGTACATATGGTACTCTATTCACGATTGACTATTGAAACATTACTAGTGTCAGGTTGTGAAATGCTAGAGTAGTCCTTGTCAGGTCACAACCCCATCCAGATTCGGATTGACTGAGGACTAGAAAGACCGCATAGAAAACTATGAAAACTCAAAATCAAAATCATGCTACAAACTACCCACTTAAAAACAACTACTACAATCCCATGTTAATGTCTAGTTTGGGGAGAATAAAGGCTCTGCTCAGTCGGTACAGATCCTATGGTCTTCCAGCAAAACCACGGGCCGACCACAGGTCGAGAAGAACTCTGCACTGGCGAACAAACCGGAAAACAAGAACACGTGGAACTAGAGAGTGGAATTAGAGCACTAACTCAGGCATGCACAGCATCTTCCTCAGTTGATAATAGTAGGAAACTGAAAAAGGCCAGAATACATCACATGCTGAATACTCCCTTTGTAGACTTAGAGCAGGTCACTACAGACAGGGCCAGAAGGGAAGATCAGTGCTAGCTGTTCCACTCAACAAGATGAAGAAAGATACTGCTATTCTGGCCATCCACAAAGACTAAGGCCAGACTGTGGGGTTACTACCAGAGTTAGCGAGAGCTTTTGCATTCTACTACATAAAAGCATACAGCTCAGAATCTGTGGGAGAGTCTCTGGCAGAAGAAAGATTCTTCCAGGATCTGTGACTGCCAGCTTTGAACGAGGACGACACAGCAGATCACGACTGACAAGAAAGATCAATAAGGAAGAAATATAGGTTGCTATTGTAGACTTACCTTATAACAAAGTTCTTGGGAAAGATGGCTTTTCAGAAATCTTGTCCAAATAGTGCAAAGAGGACATTATCGATACACTTTATTATTCCTATAAAGAAAATGGAAGCAACCATTCCTGTTATATCTACACAATAAGTTCGGGCTGGACTGTTCCCATGAGGCACAGGGTCAAGACTGATTTGCATATGGCTGGGTTCAAACTGGAATGGCATGGTGAGCAAAAAAACAATAGATTTAGGCCCAGATCTCTGTACTGGGGTGATGTATGACATTGTTCTGCATTCTGTCCATCAACTATTGTTTTTGCATTTGTCACCCCGAGTGGGACGGTATGCCCACACGAGGGTCCTGTGCTCTACATGCCACTGGAATCAAGATTTCCTGGCTGATGAGGGGTGAAACCCCGAAACCGGTCCTAGGATGCTTGTTTCCAGTCTAGGGAGGACCTGGCTTGGCAGTTCGGGCTGCACTGTTCCCATGAGGCACAGGGTCAAGACTGATTTCCATATGGCTGGGTTCAAACTGGAATGGCATGGTGAGCAAAAAAAGTTGAATTTAGGTCCAGATCTCTGTACTGGGGTGAATGTATGACATTGTTCTGCATTCTGTCCATCAACTATTGTTTTTGCATATCTATACAATAAGGCATTGATTGCAGTGCTTTCAAAGCTATTTAGCAAGACCTATAGTGAAATAGTTACCAGTCCAATCTCCTTACTGAACATCAACCTTAAAATCCTACAGCTCAAAAAAGCTCTCTTCTCCTTGGTCCATCATACTCAAGTGGGGTTTGTCCTGAGCAGCACCTCCTGCAACCATATGCGAATGCTTGCCCACCTCTCGTGGATCACTAAGGATGTCCCAGTCTGAGATCCTGGCCCTCTCTCTTGATTGCGAGAAGGTGTTCGATTGTCAAGAGTGGGACTGCATGGTTAGAACGCTTCATAGGTTCGAATTGGGCAAGGACTTTACTGACAAGGTGAAGTGTTTTCTATCAGACTTTTTCAAATTCAATTTGGGGCAAACCAGGGTTGCCCCCTTATTATCCCTTCAGTTCCTGCTAGCAGTGGAACTGTTGGCACAGGCTATACATCAAACAGACTCAATATGCAGAATAGAAACTGTTACAGACACATCAAAAATACTGCTTTATGTCGATGGCATAGTACTCACACTGTCGAACTTAAAAATCTTGCTACGTACCATTATAACTATTGTAGTGGATGTCTCCCTCATCTCTATAGAGAGAACTGGGACAAAAATTAGGCACGTCCTATGTCCAATGTCACAACACCAGCCTCTATTAGAGGTTATAATTTATGTTGAAAGGCAGAAAGATTGAAATACCTTGGCATATATGTTATTAGAGATTTGGAACAAATGGTGAAATACAATCTGAACCCGGTGTTTGCTAAAAACATCCAACGATTACATGAATTGGACCCTCCTAATCTATAACTCTGGGATAGCGTAAAAACTGTTAAAATGGTTGTGGCGCCCTCTGTTATAACTATGTGGTGGCTATGCTCCCCCTTACAATACTTCATCTGACTTTATTAGTTAAAATTAAGGATATAAGATCTTTCATATGGGGAACAACTCTGCGTAGGTTGAAACCCTTTACAGGGATCTCCAGCAGACAATCTAGAGGATAGAGTTTAGCCAGTACTATTTACCATTATCAAACCTTACTTCTCTCACAGGAGGTGCACATTATGATCGGAGGCAGGAAAACACCATTCTGTGTATTGTTAGAGAGAGGTCTCACTGACCAGAATCCAGTACTAGAGCTCCTCTATGCTTCTAAAACTCCAGCCCTGGGGTCTAAGGACCCCATGATTCATACCATTTTGAGAACCTGACTATCTACCCGCAAATTTCCCCATAGTGATGTGAAGATCCACAAACAAGAACCAATTTAGGGTAACTCTTGAACTTCCTCACAAAAATGGAAGTGCACACAGCTAAACCCCTGCCCCTCTACCCTATTAGGATCTATACTCAGAGAACTGTGAGAATCTCCTATATTACACTTCTTACATCTTTAGGGCACCATTGATGAGTTACGTCAGGATTCTACAACACTATTTATGCACTAAAGGCATAGAAGCCCAGCTCAAGGTACTAGCACCATCATTATACGTTTCTCGCATGCCTAAATGAAAAATCCTTATTACAATTATTATAGCAGACAATATTATTCCCACCATTTCTCACAAATCCTCTGATGTTTCTGGAGACAGCTTCTGCCAACATAAATAGATTATTCTTGTTCTGCAAGCCAGTCCATTGCCGACTGCCACTCTGCTAGGGTCGGAGGTGCTGTATCATTCTAATGTTTGCAATTTCTCTTTTGGTGAGAAATGTGCTAGTATCAATCATTGGATGTTCTCTTCTGGGCCCTCCAAGGTCTTCTAGGATCCCAAATACGGACAACCAGGGGAATGGGACAATCGGTTGGGTGAGGACACTTGATGGAATATGGAAGATCTTTAATCAACATTCAGTGATGATCATACAGCCCCATATCATGTGATAAAAGTTCTCTATCTCCTGCGAGCAACGAGAACATTCAGGCATCCGATGCCTTTGGGCACCCCATTGCCTCTCAGGCATTAGTTAAACAACGTGGAGCTATTCAAGCTGTATAGACCGGAGTGGTGAGGGGACGGTGCGAACCCGTTGAGCCGTACATGCATCCCACCAGTTACTGTCATCTAGCAAACCCAGGAAGCCCAATTGGCCTTTAAGGCCCCAAAAGGTCCCGGGAGTTGATCACTAATTTTTATTGATGTTGGAAATCCCACCTTTCTAAAGGGACCCCATAAGTACTCTGGCCTCCACCACCAGGGTGATCCTATGCAGGGCAAGTTCATGCTGTAGTTGCAAGTAGCTGTAGAACTGGGACGTATGAAGTGTGAAATCAGACTGGACCTCCAAGAAGGACCTCATCTGGGCGCCGGACCATTTCCACGCATACATTAACACTTAAGTAGTAATTTTGCATGTGAAAATTTTGAACACTTTTGGGGGGTTAGTACTCATGTGGAGGTTAAGCTTCTACTTCACCCATTTTCCAAGTGGGCCTTTGTGATTGGCATTCCATGTACTCTGCAGTCAAACGCTTAGCTTAGTACATGCAAATTACTTTGTGCATTTGATGCTTTGTTCTTTGCAGCTTTCTAGTGCCTACCAAAAGTCCATTACATGGCAGGACCATCCACCACCAGCACATGCACACCCTTGCTTTCTACATGATATTGCTTTCTCCGTTCTCTGTGCTCCTGTTGCCCCTTCAACCCCAACTTGACCCCCACCTTACACTTTCAGTCATGCTTACTTGCCTCTTTCCATGAAACACCATTTAGAGCCTCCATCGCTATTGGAGTCCTAAAACAGCTCCCCAGAAGTTCAGGATGGCACTGCAGTGTTGCTGTTTCCAGCAGTGGCTAGTTGAGCTGTGTCTTCCTTCTTTGTTGAAGTACCGATATTTGTGGGAGCCACACAATACTAGCGGTAGAGTGTGGTGTCTCTAGAGGGGGACAAGATGAAGCTCGGGCCCAAGCACCATTTGTTCTGCACCCCCCTATGCTCGACCGACAAATCTGATGAATGTCACCTAAAAAAATTGACACTGTGCCTTGCCACTCACATTATTATACCCAACCTCCTTTCACTGCACAGAAACGATAGTCTGAGGAAATAACAAGCTAACATATTTACTTAAAATGCTGTAACATGGCTTAGTATGTGTGTGTATATATCTATAGCTACATATACATAGAGGATACACAAACACATAAAAACATTTTTAAATATTTTAAGCAAAAATATGTGTTTGTATATAATATACGTACGTACACACGAGCACATACTCTTCACAATTGCCCTTTGCAGTCGGCCCCGTCGGTTTTACCTGATACACATTGTGTGTTCCCCCTAAAAATCACTTCTAGAGAGGCCAGTGGTGGCAGACCCAGAAACATAAGTGGTGGAAACTCCTGCCTCTGTCAGACTGGTGGTCCAGCAGTCGCGTGGGCATCAGTTGCAAAGCCTATTTGTATGTAAACTCCAAACTAGGAGCAAAAGTCACACAAGATGCACAAATTCCACCACAGGTATGAACGCGGCAAGTATCTGCTTGTCACACTTACATGACAGCTTGTGTTGCTGTCAGCTTCAATGTGCTTGAATGTGCTTCCATTTAATTTAACCGAGAAATGTATTTCTACGTACAGTGAAAATGTCAAATCACTGAATCCTGCTACAATGAAGCCAGGTCATTTCATCATCGTTTTTTCCCTCAAGTAAACGTAAACAGGTACTTTGAATCCACAAAGTATTCTGCTGTATTACATCTTTCAATTCCATCTGCAGGAGGCTTATCAGACAACACCTCACCTTCATAAAATATTGTAAATTCAATTTTGGAGTCCAGGAATAGAAACTCGCCAAACTGGATCTCAAGTAAAAAGATTTTTTTCTTGCAATTATCTGCGCTTTTTTTTTTTTTAGCTTTTTCAGAATCTGCTTATCTTTTCTAAACATTTTAATAATGAACATATTTTGCGAATTTCCTTGAATTTCCCATGTAAAAACAGATTAAAACATTCCCCCTTAAGAAAAGGCATAGGTCTTTGCAATGTATTTGCTGCCATGAAATAGTCAACTCTTGTATGCCGTGGTGAGTCAAACCTACGTTTCCAATAGTTTTAAATTGGATCTGGAGCATTCCTGAAAACAATTGGAGTTTTTGTGTTTCAATCCTTTGTTGTGAGTTCCATTTTGATCACACCAAAGGAGTATATAGTCTGGTCAAGAAGGCAGAGCGGTTAACAAAGGGCGCTCTCTCTCTCTCCCCTTTATGTGACTTTCAGCACGATAAAGGCACGTGGAAACAGAAATCCACTGGCGATTATTTTAGTCTTTACCTGTCTTTGTGCCGGTATCTGGCAGCGCGCCCTCCTTTTCATGTGCAGATCTTTCTCCCAGAGCTTCAGAGCTCTTTTACAGTTAGAGAATGGTGTGCGGAGCCCTACATCCGAAGGTCGAAGATGGGCATTTACAGGCAGGCAGTCATTTTCTCCTTCTTTTATGTCGGCGAGGGTAGGGACAGACAGTCCAGACAGGAATCACTGATGAAGAAAAAAATCAAACATTCTCCCATGAGACCACTGGCAATTTAGAGTGCAATGAAAGGTCTGGAAAAGAAGAGAAGGTCAGAGATGTCATTCGAGAAGTTTTGGAGAGGAGGCAGTGGCTGGAAGATGAAAAATATTTGACATATCTTATAGCACTCAACATCACGTCAAAATCACACAAGTGATCATGTCACTTGGCCTCAAAATACGCCTCTAAATGGACAGGCGATTTTCACCAAGTCCTTCTAGGAAACTGACATTTCTTTTTTTTTTTTTTTTGTTTTTAAAAGTTTTATTGAACAATAATTCGATTACAAGCACGGGCCTACAACCACCAGGGCCGGCCGCTAAGTACAGAATGAAATATACATTTATCAAAGCTGCAGTCGGTTCCCGGGGGTCGGCCCCGTAGTGAGTCCGGATAGTTCTAGAGGCACAGGAGACTTAGATCCAAAAAACACAGAAAACTAAAAGAAAAACAAAAGGCGAGGCATAAAGACAAACGGCGCAGGTCAGGCTTCCTCCGGGGAACTCCAGGTCAGACCATTAAGCAGCACACGAAAGGAAGGAGTACCTGGAGGCTGGGGACGGGGGGGGGGCCAAGGGAACTGAACGTCCATATGTAGTCATTCCAAAAGGTGCCAGGAACCGTCAAGGGTCAGGGGGACATGGCGATATCGGTGTCCACCAGGGGGGGCGTACAGATACCCCCGCGATATACATTCCATTGCCCCCAGATTCTGCCCCATGTCCCTGGCTTACCACGGGCAACATACACAGTCTTCTCCCTGAACATACACCAGTCCATATTCTCCTTCCATACTGACACGGTGGGTGGCCGCTGGGCACCCCAAAGCTGCGCTATATCTCTCTTGGCAATCATGTTCCCCAGGGCCGCCCACCGAGTCTGAGCCGCGCTATAATCATTGGGCTCCCACACATTCAGGACACAGCGACGCACCTCCGGCAGCAGCACAACCCCAGTGACCTGTCCCATAACCGTATGTACCCGGCGCCAGTAGTCCGCCACCTCGCGGCACTCCCACAGGATATGGAGAAAGGTGGCACTGAGCCCACAACCCCGCCTACAGAGCCCATCGTCGGAATATCCCATCGAGACTAAGCGAGGACCCGTCACATACACCCGGTGAAGAATCTTAAGCTGTACCAACCGGAGACGGGCTGGAATGGCGACCTCTTTGGGGGACGACAGTGCAGACTGCCAGTCCTCGTCGTCCAATTCCACCCCATCCCCCGTCCAAGCCTCCCGAAGGCGCACCAAGAGGTCAGCCCGATGATTAATCAGTTTCTTATAAATTAAAGAAATAGTGCTGTCCGGGACATGTCCGTCGAGTATGCGGTCCTCGAGGGGCGAGGAAACCGGGATCGTGGTCCCCTCTCCAAAGACCGAGAGCAGGGCGTGTCGAACCTGGGCATAGCGGAAAAACTCCCTGTCCGTAAGCTCATATTCGGCCTGAAGAGCCGCGAAAGTCTTAACCGCGCCCTTATGCCACAGGTCTCCCACTTTGCTGATACCAATCGTGTCCCACTGGTCAAACCCCTTCGTAGTCCAGAGGCTCCCCAGGCGATCGGAGGCAAACAAAGGAGTAGCACATGTCAGTCGCTCACCCCAGCCCGTGGCCGCAGTGGCGGCCCTCCAGGTCCGCACAGCAATCTTAGTAGGACCCGTAAGGGTCCGGCCAGCCGAGCGAGAGTACAGCGCCCTGTTATAGTCCCCGCCGGGAAGCAGGAACTTGTCCATCTCATACGCCGGGTTCAGGCCAGGCGCATACGTGGCATGGTTGATGGCCGAAAGCTGCGCGGCCCAATAATACCTGCGAATGTCGGGAAGCGCGATGCCCCCGTCATACCAGGGGAGAGTAAGCTTAGCAAGAGCAATACGCGCCCGCCCGTCCCACACCAGTCTCCTCTGCAGGCTCTCTACCTCCCGAAAATAGGCCACTGGGATGACGTCGAAGGAATTCTGGAGTGCATAGAGGAACCTGGGAAGGGACATCATTTTGAACAGCGCGGCCCGACCCAGCGGGGACAGGGGCAGCCTGCACCACCGGGCCGTATCCTCTCGCAATCGCCGAAGCGGACGCAGGAGATTCAGCTCATAGCGAGCCGACGGGTCCAGCGAAACATGTATCCCCAGATACTTAAAGCCGCTCAGTGATACCTGGATCGGAAGCCGAGGCGGTAGGAGTGGAGGACCACCGGAGATCGGATAGACGCAGGATTTAGACCAATTGATCGTGAGGCCGGAATTATTCCCAAAGGAAGTCAGAACGTCAAAGAGGACGTTGAGCGACTGCCGCGGTGAGGTGAGATATAGGAGAATATCGTCCGCATACAGCGAAACCCGGTCTTCAAAGCCCGGGGCCCACCGGATCCCTCGAAGCGAGGGCTCCCAGCGGAGCCAAGCCGCGAGTGGCTCCAGGGCGAGAGCGAAGAGCAAAGGGGACAACGGGCATCCCTGCCTCGTGCCCCTGCCGAGGGCAAAGGGCCGAGAGACCCGCCCGTTCACCACCACCTGAGCCATGGGTCCCGTGTACAGAAGCTTCACCCAGCCAATAAATCCTTCCCCAAAGCCAAATTTAGCCAAGACAGCCCAGAGGAATGGCCACTCGATGGTGTCAAAAGCCATCGTGGCATCCAGAGAAACCAGCACGGCCGGTTCGGAGAGGAGCTCCGCCCTGGCAAGGGCGCCATGAAGACGCCGCAAGTTAAGAGCGGTGTTACGATGCGGGATGAATCCGCATTGGTCCGGATGAATCAGATCGCACACGACGCTCAACAGACGATTGGCAAGGACTTTCGCCAGGATCTTAGGCTCCGCATTTAGCAGTGAAATAGGCCGGTAAGAAGTACAGCGATCTCGCGGCTTGTCCTCCTTGGGGATAACGACTATCGTGGCCAAACGCTGATCGGCCGGGAGGGAACCCGCCGCCAGAGACTCACGGAACATGCGACTGAGGAAAGGCGCAAGCTTGTCAGGGCGCAATTTATATAGCTCAATGGGCAGACCGTTGGGACCCATAGCCTTGCCCGAGCGAAGGGAGCGGATCGCGGTCGCTATTTCATCCACCGACAAGGGGGCGTCCAGCCGCTCACGGTCCTCAACGGACAGGCAGGGCAAGGCGATATCCCTCAGTAAAAGGCGAGAGTCGTCCTCATCCCTGTCAGTCACTGGGGAGTACACAGCCCGGAGGTGGTCGGCAAAACATTCCACAATCTCGTCAGGCTCCGTCACACACACACCATCCGCGGCACGCAACTCCGGAACCACACGATTCACTCTCTCCTTCCTGTCCAGCCACGCGATCAACTTTCCCGCCTTGTCCCCGGCATCGTACAGTCGACCCTGCTGCTCCCTATACATAGTTTTGGCCGCGTCAGTGACCAGGGACCTATATTCAAACTGTTTCAGGCTGAGGGCATGGAGCCCGTCCGGAGTAACATTCGCCTCCAAGGACGACTCCAGCCCTAAGATGTCAGTCTCCAGCCTCACCACTGCCTCACTCTTGACCCTCTTAGCCACCACTATCTGGGAAAGGGCGTGTCCACGGATCACGGTTTTAAAGGCTTCCCACAGGGACATTGCAGAAGACACCGACCCCTCGTTATCCAGGAAGTATTGGTCCATAGCCTTAACCAGGCTGTCACGGGTCGTAGGGTCTCGCAGGTACCATGGGTTAATGGGAGCGATCCGCCCTGCAGACCGCGGCCCGGTGTCAAAAACAAGCCACAGCGGAGAATGGTCGGAGATACCCCGCGCCAGGTGCCTGACCTCTCGAATCCGACCAGTCTGCGCCGCGGGCATAAGGAAGTAGTCTAACCTAGAGAGACTCCCATGCGCCCCCGAGTGAAAGGTGAATTGGCATTGGGTCGGATGCATTAATCTCCAACTATCCACCAGGCCGAAGGTCTCCAGCATCCCACCCAGCCATGCCTGGGCAGCGGGGAGGGTCCTTGGTGGGTGACGATCCAGTTCACCCGAAACCACAGAATTAAAGTCCCCGCCCATGAGCAGGAGGCTGTCCGGAAGGTCAAGCAGCATTCGACCCAAGTCAGTGAAGGTGGAGTTCTGGAGGCCCGGGGGGACGTAAACTGAAACCAGGGCAAGGGGCTGCCCCTCCCACCTCCCAACCAAACACACATAGCGCCCTCTGTCATCCGAGACTATCTTAGTGATCTCCACCGGAAGTGAGGTTCGCAGCAGAATGCCCACCCCCCTGGAACCAGTTGTGAAACCAGAATGGGCCACGAGGCGGTATCCCCCCCTGTTCATTGCATGACAAACATTGCCAACCAGATGCGTCTCCTGGAGAAACACCACATCAGGAGTCAAACGACGCAAATATTGCAGTACTACACCCCGCTTGATACGGTCCCCCAACCCATTAACGTTCCATGACATAAGCCTCAACCCGTCCCCCCCCATCCCCCCCAATAAATCAAGGGTCCCCCAGCCTGCAGCACAGTTCCCAAATGTGGACAAAAATCAGTACCTCGCCCTGTAAACAAAAAACACACAGCAAAACAAACCCTCCTCCCCCCCAACCCCACCCCAGGACCAACTCCCCCCACCCTGCACCCCTGCGGGCCAAAAAACCCCCCCAACTTGCAGTGTGCCTGTCGCCCCACTAACCCCATTCTACGAAAAGAACCCAGAGGAGGTAAGGGACCCGTCCCCGCCCGCCCCCCTCACTGGTCCTGGTAAAACACAATATGCAAATGAAATAAGACCCGACTGTACAGTGCAAAAAGGCAAAATCAAGGACCAAAAGTCATTCTAAAGGGGACCCATCACCTGCGGTGCCCGCAGAGGGTCCGGGACGGCCACCTCCGTCCGGCAGAGAGTCCAGCCAGTCACTTACAGCCACAGGAGAGTCAAAAAAGGCTGTCCGATCCCCATGTTCCACTCGGAGTTTTGCAGGGTAGAGCATCGAATACTTTAGGCCCAGCTCACGGAGACGACGCTTCACCCCTTGGAATCCCATCCGTTGTTTCTGGACCAGTTGCGTGAAGTCCGGGTAAAAATTGATGGTCGAGTTCTCATGACGAACCGGGCCGTGGGTCCGTGAGGCCTGCAGAATAGCGTCGCGGTCCCTGTAGTAGAACAGTTTGGCCACGATAGGCCTCGGGGGGGCCCCCGGCCGTGGCCGACCGCCCGGAACTCGATGGGCCCGCTCCACGGCAAAGAACTTACTTAGGCCAGCCGAGGACAACTGTTTCAGGATAAGTTCCTCGACCACGAGGTCAACCGGGCGGCCGTCAGAGGACTCCGGTACACCTATGACGCGGATGTTGTTGCGTCGGGCCCGTCCCTCGAAGTCCTCGAGCCGCCGGGCCATATGGTCGTTAACCACCCTGATGTCTCCAAGCGCGGCCCGCAGATCCGACACCTCCGCACCGAGGGTGGAGGTCCGTGCGTCGAGAGCCTGGACCTTCTCGTTAGTTTTGGAGAGGTCGGCCCGGATCAGGGTGACATCGATCGCGACAGTGTCAATCTTACGGGCCAGGGCCTCATATTGCGTCGCGATGGTTTCCCTGATGCCATCAATGGCGCCCATAATGTCCTGCAAGGATAGTTCCGTAGTGGCGGTCGCGCCTCCTTCCGCAGTATCCGAGGGGAGGCCAGCAGCGCCAGAGGGCCCCCTGCCCTGGGTGTAGCGGTCCATGTTATTGCTCTGGACTGCCCCCCCGCGGAGGGAAGCCTTGGTCTTGCGGCCCTCGGGACCCCCTTTGCCCCCCATGTGAACACGGTCACCCGAGGGGACCTCCAATCAAGAGGTGTAAGGCACCAGCAAGAAGACCACAAAATGTCGGTATAGGGGGTCCGAGGCGATAGGCGCTCTAGTGGCAGATGAAAGAAAACCTCATGCAGAGGCCCAGGTAGCACCTCTCCACCCCGAGCGCACCTCCCTGCCGGTCTCCTGAAGTGCAAAACCGAAACCGAAAGTGGTGGATCGGCAGCTGGCACCGCGCTGAAGCCGCTGTTGTTCAATTGCAGCCCGGTCCCTCGGGTCACCTTCACCCCGGTCACCTCCGTCGGGTGGGTCCCAAAAGTTCCGACGACGACAACTCAGGATTCCCAGGTCCGATTTGAGTTTTGAAAAGAGATATACGTTCAGCTGGTCTTTATCTCCCAGATTCCATAAGCCACGTCAGGATATTCTCAGGATAAATTCCGAGGAGCAGAGAGGGTCCGGGGAGCCCTGTGCTCACGCGACCATCTTGGATGCGCGCTAGGCTCCTCCTCTGACATTTCTTTTTAATATCAGTCGATGCTGCCCATTGACAATGTGGTGGCGGGGAATGGTACAGAGCAGGGTCGGACTGGGACAGGACATAAGCTCTGGCAGCGATATCAAAGTGGCTCCCACTAGCCAATCATGTAACAAAAAAGGTTTCAACAATTGCAAATTGGGGCAGTTTTGAACTTGTAAAAAACGTGCTGCAAGAGATAGGAGACTGCATGCATTTATGTCTGCTGCAGGCATTGTTTGTTGTAATATCAGAGACATCAACAGTAAAAACTGTCTCACCAGATCATAAAACAGCCCCACAAAGAGCCCAAAAAAACAGCCCACACAGTGACCTATCAGACCAGCCTTCTGGCACCGCCAGATCGCCCTATAGGCCAATCGGACGGGGTATTAAATGAGAGATATTATCTTCTAAGAACCAGGGTTATTAAATTGCTGCGGGGTTGAGATTAAATACTAGGGCCTTTCTTGCTCATTTTATGGATACAAAGGGGCATATCAGCAACAACCGGCGATAATTATCGCTAAGTGCACTTAGCGCTAGGATAATTATCGCTGGCTAGCATGGATTTTTATCGCTGAGATAGCGTGCTATTAGCAACGCTTATCTCAAAAGCAATAAAAATCCTCACGCTAACTGGCTAACGTGAGATTATCGCTGGAAACCCAGCGATAATCTCACGCAATGTGGCGTTAGCTTGATGATAGGGACTCACAAACTTAGCCATGATATCCACCTTCCATAGGATATCATGGCTAAGTCAGTCCTAAAGCAGGCGTAAGGAAAGTAGCGATAACAGAGGTTATCGCTACTTTTCTTGCCGCTATGCCTCATAGCGTGGGGCTTGATGATAGGAGAAATGTCGCTTAGCGACATTTCTCCTATCATGTCAGGTCAGGAACGCCCACTTTGCATCTCATTGGAGATGCAAAGCTGGGCGTTAGGAATGCCTACGCTAACGCAAGTTTTCACGCGTTAGCGTGAGCTTGCTAATTAGGCGATAAAATTCCTGTTTGTTACTAAATTGAGATTTGCCTGGCAGTCTAAATGAGGCCATATACATATATATTGTTGACCCAGCCTTCAAAAATAGTCACTGCACTCTAGAATACTTTGTTTTAATTGGAATACCAATGCTATTGCTGGATGCTCCCCTTGGAAAATCAGGAAGGATTCTGGTTTTTGGCCCGTTTGAGTTTACATGTGCCGAGTTCATCCCAGTGGCGACTCCTCTGCTATGGCGGAGGAGCGTCGCCTCACGGTTTTTAAGCAGTGCGAAGAAGAAACATAAAATGATAATAACTTTGAGTTATTATCATTTTATGCTTCGTGCTACTTTGCAGGCAGGCGGTGTTGCTCTGCTCTCGAGGCAGGGGAGGAGTGGTTTGGTTGGCCCTCTCGGGCAGCCCAGAAAAGTCTTGCCCAATTTCCCTGTTCTCCATGCAGGCTGCATTACAGCCTGTGTGGCGAACATGCTCAGGCCCCCATGCACTAGCTGAGCATCCAATCAGGATGCTCAGACCAATCACAACGCAGCAATGCAGCATTGTGATTGGTCAGTGGGGCCTGCATCTATTCCTCCAGTTCCACGCGGAGAGCAGGAGCAGAGTCGTGGGGCTCGGCGGCAAGGTAATTATTTTTTTTAATGTTTTTTTTATATATGCGACAACTCCCAAACCCCTGCGCAACCCGCCCACCCCCACGTGATGCCCGCCCTGCAACCCGCGAGCCATGCCGCTCACCACTATCCAGGACACCTCATTTATTGATCCCAAAACAAGTTTAGTTTAGCTTAGTTTAGGTAGCTAACAGATCTAAGATTGGAAGGAAAGAGTTCCAATATTTAGCAGCAATAAAGAAGAAGGTGCAACCACCAATGCAGTTACAAAGAATCTGTGAGGGCTGAAAGAAATTGAGATTGGATTAATGAAGTTGTTTTGGGAAGTAAAGTACAATTTTCTTTCAGATAACTAAGGGGCAGAGTTGGATAAAGTAATAAGGACTACACATAAGGCTTTGAGGGTAGCCCTTTTCTCTCTGGTAGTAGGTGTGAAGTAGATAGGATGACAAGATAGGGTTGTGGCGGGAGACTTAGGATGAGGCGCTGCAGAGTTCTGTACTACCTGGAGTTGAGAGATGAGGTTTTGAGGAAGACCTACGTAAAGTTAGTTACTATTGTCAAGGTGGGATGAAATTAGAGCTAGGGGGCTCATTATGATGGTGGAAGGACAGCCACCGCTGGGCAGGCAGTCCTTCTGCTATCACTGAGCATTTTACCCACCGCCAAATTAGGATGGCGGTAGGTATTGCGGCGGATGCAAAGTCTGTCTGCCGCTTTTCCACCGGAGGCAATCGCACCGATTGCCTGGCAGACGGAAAAGGGCCCCTAATATGGTGGCAGTGCCGAGCATGCATCGTCCGCCATATTATGATGTGTCCTGGAAGAGGCCTTTGCATGGCGGCGCTGCCGCCATGGAAAGGCTGGCGGGGATTGGGTTTGGGGCCAGTTGCGGGCCCACTCTGTTTGGGGCCCGCTGGGGGGGTACCCATGGTACCCCCTACATTTCCATGCACAAGGTGGCAGGCACCATCCGCAATGTTAAAAGGCCAGGATGCGCCCGCCAGAATGGTGGGCGCATCCTAATTGGACTGTTGGGACCGCCGTAAGTCTGGCGGGCGGTCCCAGCACCGCTATGATGGCAGGTGGACTGATGTCCGCCCCCATCATGATGAGCCCCTTGGAGCTTGATCTGAATACAAACCTGCTAGGAGAATATTTTTTTCAGTTCCAAGGCCCACTAAGCTAAGGTACCATCAGCACTTGGCATGGTGCAGTTGGGTGAGCGGTGTTACGACATGTCCGCTACAAACACATTTGAAGCTGCCACTCATGCATACACAAGCAAGCAACAAAAAAAAAGTCATCATCAAGAGGTTTGGATCTTCTAATCCCCACTTACCAGACTGTGTGCATAGCAAAGTAAGCCTGTGCCTAATCTGCTAAATAAATAGCTTTATCTGCATGTGCTTGCTGACAGTGCTGCTAATCCCTAATCGCGAAGGCCGAAATGTGATCCAGTTTGCTACAAGATGCAGGTCTCACTTTAACAGGGTGTTTCAGGATTATGCATGCATTTCTGAAGTCGTATAGCCAAGCCAATACAGGGATTTGTAGTTCGTTTACGGCATTTGTAGCCCCTGAAATGACATGCGGTGCACTCTAAGCTTATTTTCAAACCTACAGAGTGCATAAATACCTAAGCCTTTAAGCGAGGCAACAGCTCCCTTTCAGTCCCAGAAGCTGCGCATAGGTTTATTGGCAGGTGCCGACTGGCCCACAGATCCCGCCTTTTTCGCGGAGGCCTCGGTACAAATGATGCTCGCGCGCTGTCAAGTAGAATAGAATGTTCCCTATTTTGCCCCAGCCCAACGCATCAGTGTGATTGACGGTGACTGGGGGGATTTTGACTGTTAATGATGGCGTGACATGCACTCGGGGTGCGCAATGACGTTTGTTTTATTAAACTAATTGTGGCCCTCAGAGCACCTGCGGGCTCCTCTGCAACGTTAGGTAGATGCCCAGGAGCTCACAAAAGCACACGGCAGCCCTTGGGGGGTGTTACAAGCAAACCACCAAAGAGGGTATTAACTAAAACATGTTTTTCTATTTTCAAAGCTCTAATAATGATATACTGAGTTAATGACATCTCATTTAATTTCCCGTCTCTGCAGTCGTTTTTCTTTTATTTTTTGTGGCTGTCCCCGTGTTCTGTTTTTATTTTACATTTTATAAAGAGTGATCAATTATGATATGGATAATATTTCTGCCGGGTATGATTTTTTTCACACTTCTGCTGGAGCTGAGCTAAGCTTTTGACAGAAGTTCAATATAGCCACGTTTACTAGCCCAGCCATTATATAGTGGAGGTCTATGCTGCTTCTTCAGTCAGAGAAATCAATGGGAAAATTAAGGCATGAAAAGTGCAAGGTTACAAGGTAGTCAGGTTAGATAGTCACTTGGGAGAGTGTAGGAATTTAACATAACGTCAAAGCTGTCGGTAAAATGTTGTGCTTCAGGTTAGTGAATGGTCAATAAGCCCTACTGCAGCTGTACTGACTGAATATTGTAGGCCCTGGTCCATCCTAAGCTGAAAAAGGCTCAAGAGGTAGTGAAGCCATATTAAATAGTTGAGACCACTTGTGGTGCACCCTATCTGTGTAAACATAAGAGTGCCTGGAGGGTGTATGATAGTGTGTTGTATGTGAACGGAGCATCTCAGAAAGATGAGTTCACCTAAGAGTTTCTTACAGTGCAGTCAGTTTTTACAGCTCAGGAACTTGGGGGCTTATTTACAAGCCCCTTGCCCCTCCAGTGCGTCACATTCAATATGGGAATAAGTGATGTACTGGCAGCGCAAGGGGCTTGTAAATAAGCCCCCATGTTCCTGAGCTGTAAAAACTGACTGCACTGTAAGAAACTCTTAGGTGAACAGTTGTGGAGCCAGGTTTAGAGTAGTTGCTGCTTGTTGTTCTTGGTGAATACGAGGAATTCTGTTTGGTGGGGTTAAGTTTCAGGTAGGTGCTGGACATCCAGATTCAGTGTTTGAGGCATTGGATGCCTAGAGAAGAGGAGACTTTCAAATTTAGTTGTGTGTCATCAGTATATTTGTGAATTTTGATGTTGCTATCTCACAATAAAGCCCCAAGGGAATCCATGTAGAAGCTGAAGATGATGGTAAACATGATGGAATCTTGGGAACTCTGCAGGTGAGCAAGGTCTTCCGGGGGTGTCCATATAAGTAATCTGGTGTACATTGGATAGGTACCACCATTGACGGATGTTTACAGTGAATTGCATTCCAGACTTCAAGATGTGAATGAGGGTGGGATGGTTGATGGTGTTGAAGGCAAAATCAGAGCCAGTAAATTCAGAATACAATATTTATCTTTATCTTTGTGTAGTTTCCTCTGTTCTGCAGGATACTATGAATCCAGATTGAGTGATAGTAGTGCTAGAGATGGTTTACATTGAAGGGATCCTGAGGTTGCACATAGATTGCTTTATCAATGATCTTGCAGATGAAGGGAAGTTATGTGATGACAGGCTGGCAAATAGCTCATCAATGTCTATTGTGATTTTCTTAAAAGTGGGAGAACTTGTCTTGTCTTGAGAGCTTCAGGGAATTGCCTTGAGTGAGGGTGGCATGGATCTGGCCTGTCTTAAGAGCTTCAGAGAAGAAGCCTTGAGTGAGAGAGGCCTTTAACGATGGTGTGAAGGGGTCAGAGAGCTTCTCCAAAAAGTGCTTTGGAGGCGCATGAGGGTGCAGCATCATCTTCAAGGGGGGTGACTTTGAGAGAGGAGTAGGAGTTAGCATGGTTGAGGATATTGGCCAGGGCTTTGTAAGTGAGGGGATTGAATGATTATCATTTTGAGAAGTAACACAGACAAGTGGGTGACACATGAGAAGCAGGCTTGTTTTTTCTTGGTGTGCTGTGATATGTTCTATTTCATGGAAGAATTGGTCGAAGGTATAGCTCTGGTGCAAGCAGTGTGGCATTGGAAGGCAGGCAGGGGGGTTTGTGCAGTGTTTGATCATTTTGAAGAGTGCTAGCTCCAATGATGGCATTTATATAATACTTAGTTTTAGCTAATGTGATGAGATGTCTTCGTTTTGAAAGGAGGCACTTCGCTAGCATGAGGTTGTAAGACATTGGGCTGTTGAGGGGGAAGAAGCACTACTCAAGCAATAGTCACAATCTTTGTCAGGCTGAACCACTACATGGCACTAAATTAGCCTGTTAACTTTCTGGGAGCTTCACACAAAAGCAGTCAGGCTTAATTTAGAGGCAATGGATAAAGTATTGATGCAGCACTCAAACAGTTATAAAGTGGAAGCACCACAAAAAATCCCACACCAATTTAGAAAAATAGAGTACAATTTAATAAATTATTTGACATCTAAACAGCAATAGAACTGGAGACTAAGTAAGTATGGTAAGTAAGTATAGCGCCTAAAATCACAAAGCACCACTCGCGGTTATCTGGTCCTGTGAGATCAGGTGAAAGTCACAGGTTCAGGCTGACTGTGATGGAGAGCAGACTAAAGGCAGGGACCAGGTTAGTCCAGCTGAAAAAGCTACCTTCGACAGAGCTGCACGAAAGGTTCTGTTTGTGGTGGGAGAGGTCTCAAGGAGCAGGGAGAATGTCGCAGATGGTCGTCGCTGTAGTGCAGGGAGTAGGCTGGGCATCATGGACGGTCATAGCTGTACCTCTAGGATCTTGTCAGCTGCCGTGGGCGGTCATTGCTGAAGAGTCACATTGTGTTAACAGTGGACTGTAAATGCTGTAGTGCAAAGATTGGCAGTCACCGTGGTTGGCAAGTTCTTGCCACAAAATGGCTTATTTGCGGTCACGAAGGGCCCAAAAATTTAGCATTTCATAATTTCTTTGAGGGGGAATTCAAATGGTGCCAGGGTATGCCCAGACATAGGTCCCTTGCTCACATTGCCACTGGATTCAAGCTAGTCCGGCTGATGAGGGGTGTTACCCCGAAACCTGTCTCAGGATGCAAGTTTCCGGTCCAGGGAAGACCTGGCTTGGCAGTTCGGGCTGGACTGTTCCCATAAGGAACATGGTCAAGACTGATTTGCATATGGCTGGGTCGGAACTGGGGTGGCGAAGTGAGCTGAAGAATGATGATGGATTCAACCCAGATCTGTGACTGGGGTTTAGTGTCTGAAAAGTTTCAGCCCTCCGTCCATCATCTCCATGTATTTGCTTTGTTCACCCTAAATTGGCAGGGTATGCCCAAACATGGGTCCCTTGCTCACTTTGCACTGGATTGAAGCTAGCCTGGCTGATGAGGGGTGCTACCTTGAAACCGGTTCCAGGATGCTTGTTTCCTGTCCCGGGAAGACCTGGTTTAGCAGTTCGAGCTGGACTGTTTACATAAGGAACAGGGTCCAGGACTGATTTGCATATGGCTGGGTCTGAATTGGGGTGGCGAAGTGAGCTAAAGAACGATGATAGGATTCAACCCAGATCTGTGACTGTGGGTGAGTGTCTGAAAAGTTTCAGCACTCCATCCATCATCTCTTTGTGTTTGCTTTGTTTGCCCTGAGTTGGCAGGGTATGCCCAGACGTGGGTCCCTTGCTCACTTTGCCACTGGATTCAAGCTAGCCTGGCTGACGAGGGGTGTTACCCCAAAACCGGTCCCAGGATGCCTGTTTCCGGTCCAGGGAAGACATGGCTTGGCAGTTTGGGCTGGACTGTTCCCATGAGGCACAGGGTTAAGACTGATTTGCATATAGCTGTGTCTAAACTGGGGTGGCACAGTGAGCTAAAGAATGATGATGGATTAAACCCAGATCAGTTGATTGGGGGTGAGTGCTTGCAATGTTCAAAACTCCATTCATCATCCCCTTTGGTTTTTCTTTGTTTGCCCTAAGTTGGCAGGGTATGCCCAGACGTGGGTCCCTTGCTCACTTTGCCACTGGAATCAAGCTAGCCTGGCTGATGACGGCTGATTAGCCAGAAACCAGTCCCAGGATGCTTGTTTCCGGTCCAGGGAAGACATGGCTTGGCAGTTCGTGCTGGACTGTTCTCATGAGGCACAGGGTCAGACTGATATGTATATGGTTGAGTCCGAACAGGGGTGGGGAAGTGAGCTAAATAACAATGATGGATTCAACCCAGATCTGTGACTGGGGTGAGTGTCTGAAAAAAATCAGCACTCTATCCATCATCTCCTTGTGTTTGCTTTGGTCACCCTGAGTTGGCAGGGTATGCCCAAACATGGGTCCCTTGCTCACTTCGCCACTGGATTCAAGCTAGCCTGGCTGATGAAGGTTGTTACCCCGAAACCGGTCCCAGGATGCTTGTTTCCACTCCAGGGTAGATGTGGCTTGGCAGTTCGAGCTGGACTGTTCCCATAAGGAACAGGGTCAAGACTGATATGTATATGGTTGAGTACGAACAGGAGTGGGAAAGTGAGCTAAAGAACGATGATGGATTCAACCCAGATCTATGACTGGGGGTGAGTGTCTGAAAAGTTTCAGTACCCCGTCCATCATCTCCTTGTGTTTGCCTTGGTCACACCAGCAGAGTCCAGCAGGGCTCAGGCAGGTCCAGTTGCAGGTCCAGGCAAGTCCAGTTGCAGCAGGTCAGCTGGGCAATTTCAAAGAGGTTGTTATTCCCCTGTAACTCAGAACAGGACGTCAGTCAGCAGATTCTTGGAGTCACACAGCCTGGGATAAAGGGAGCGGGTCCAGCTTTCCTTTTCGGCAGGCAGGGCAGGCCGCAAGCCGCAAAGCAGCAGGACATCCTTCTTCTGTAATATCCACAGGTCCAGGAGTGAACTGACAAGTGGGTCTGAGGGTCCTCTTCTTATACCTGGTACCCACTTTGAAGTGGGAGATGCTTCGGAAGTTCCCACCTACAGTGGTGTATCAAATTTTCTGACTCCCTGGCCTGGTTCCAGTCTGTCTGAGGGCACAATAGACTATGGTGATCCTTTGTGTGCGAGCTGGGCTAGTGCTTTGGAGTGAAAGTTAGGGATGAGCGGAATTTTTATTTCCACTGGCAGAATTAGAGGACTTTTGTAATTCTGCGTTAATCTTCTAACACAAAATTACTAATAAATGTTGCCTCCCCACCAGCGGAATTAATCATTCCATAGTGAGTGCACTAGACAGAATGTTGAGAACTGCTGTTGCAATTGCTCCCCTCCAAAATGGCCGACCGAGGTTAGAAGTCCAGTGTCTTTGGATAAAAGCGGAGATTACTTCTTTCATTCAAGTTGAAAAAGGCGAAGCAGCTGAGTTACATTGTTTGTGGCGGGTTAAGAGAGGGACACAGACTGAAACAGAAAAACCTGATCACAAGTCTCCCCACAGGATGCAGGACTGGTCCAGTCTGCTCAACTAGCATTTTAGTTTCCACTGGATTTTTTATAGGGGCTGCTGTCAGAAAGTCATATTTTGCATCACCACTTTCATCTTTACTGGCTGAAAAGTCTAGAAAGAACTGAAATCGTTATTTTTTATCAGCCTATTCTTATAATGTGAAGATATTATAGAAGCACCTTCTTTTCTAAGGAATAATTGAAAGTATTCTGATGATGTTGCAGAGGACTCTAGGTAGGTGAAGGTACAGAACCTTGGCTAAGTTGGTCCCGAGCCACAATGGAGACCGTGCCGCTGCTTCCGCCAACTGAGCTGGTGTGCCAATCCAGACTTTGATGCACAGGAGTGGGACCTCAAAGCAAGGACTTGCTCCTCCTCCTCAACGGACTCTTCAGTGATGTATGTGCCGGAGCCAGGGAATGTTCTGTGCAGGTTAGGTGCATGTGGGTAGCCAGTATATCGCATCTTGTGCACAAGGCTGTTTCATGGTGCTTTTTGAGAGCCCTTGGTATACCAGACTTAGGAAGTTGCAGTGGTGCATACCCCAGACGTTACGCATTTTCTGCACCACAGAACCTGTGTGATCCTGGGCTAGTTTGTGAAAGGCTTGTTCCGGAGGCTGGGAAATAATAATGAGCCCATCATATGCATTAAAATCTGAAGGAACTGAAGTACCTGAGGTCCTGGCACAACTTCCTCAGGAACAGTGAGGTAATGTGCCCTCTCCTGGCTTCTCCCACAGGCACAAATCCTCACTCCTCCTGTGCTAACAGAGGGGTGAGGTAATGTTCCGAGAACATGACATTGATCACAATGCGAATGGAAGAAACCACCAGAGGGCATGGCAGCTACAAGATGTGTATACTGCCCTGAGAGACATACACACACACATGCACACACCCACAGGTACACACAGACATGATCACACAGACCTGCACACAGTCCTGAGACATGAAGCGGTGGCCAGAACTTCACAGAATTGCATGGGGTTTTTATGTAATTCTGCTGAATTCCACTGAGTACAACTCTGCGAGTTCCACCCACACCTAGTACATGTGTAGTAAGTGACACCCCTGCCCTCCCATCTGGGATGGGACATCTTGCCAACACCTAGACCCTCTATTGTGATGCTGTCTGGTTGGAATACACAAAGGCCAACTGACAACTACATCTAGTCATGTGACCCAGAAACAGGCTGTAGGCACCAAATGGTTAGGACGAGAAATTGCCAACTTTCTAAAAGTGGCATTTTCAGAATTGTGAATTAAAATCCGACTTTACCATAAAAGAGGGTTTTAAACTACAATTCATCAGACACCAAGCATGACTTTCCTACTTGGTCCCAATAAAAAGTACTCACTTATTAAATGTAAAAAGATAATCCAATGCTATCATATTGTAGAGGTAGGCATTTCAGTAGTAAAAATTAATTTAGGAGTTTTTCACTACAAAGACATGCAAAACTTAAAAGTACGTGTCCACATTTTTAAACACAATGCACTTTGCCCTATGGACTGTTCAGGGCCTACTCTAGGAGCGACTTATATGTAAGTGTTAGAAATGACCTTTTCTATGGTGCTTTCACCCGACTTTTTTCTTTTTTCCTTCCCTGTTTTCTGCTGCTCTGGATGCTAGTGCTAGCCTTAGGACCCAAGCACGTTTGGTACCGCTGGGCAGTGTCAAAGCACTGTGCTCATCATATATATGCTTTGGAGCACTGTCTATATGATGAGCGGATTCTAGTTAGCTGTAAGTCCTTTGTCATTTGATAAGACCTATGCCAGGGGCATGCTTCTTGACTACGCTTCCGTGGGTCTGCCGGACTGGTTGTGCCATCCACGGAGGTAGTGTGCAAAGGAAACAGGAGCAACCCAATATTTCTTTGTGAACTTGGGTATAAATGTAGCAATTAAGAACAGCTGTTCACTTGGAACTCATTTTCAATACAATGTGATTACACATACTCCTGTGCAGAATTAATCCTTATAAAATAAGATATAATAGAGCAAACTTGTATTCTGTAAAGACTTAATCTTTTTACAAGCCCGAATAATGTCCTGACACCCAGTATTTCATCATTTATTTATCCAATTCAATTCAACCGAAGTTTTATTTAGAAATATATGAAAAAATATATCTCATTGCATTTATAATAAAGTGAGTGGTGAAAAGATTTAGAAAAGCACCCCAAGTGAAAAACCCGAACCAAATAAAGCAAAAGTGATCATTTGGGTGAGTAAGAACAACAACTTGGTTTCTCTCAGGAGACAGCCAGTCCTTGTTTGAATTACGCAACACAAAAGGTAAATACACGATATGCTCCTTCCACAACACTATGGTCTGTCTTCTATTGATGTCGACGATGTTTCGACCTCAAGTGAAGATGCTAGGGTCTCATCAGGACTGAAGGATAACTTGGGGGAGGTTTGTGCCACTGGAGAGTGGTCTATTTCATTACTGGTAGACCAAGGTTCATTAGGCCTTATACAATGTTTGTTGACCTGTGCAGGCGGAACAACCGTTCCTATATGAAGAATTTGTTTTTTGAGAAAGGGTCAGCAATGTAAATACAATGGGTTCATTGTGCACTGTTATAGCCGCGGTCAATAGCGAATACAGTCTCAGCAGTAATTGTTAGGAAATGCCCCAAGCAAAGAATAGTTAGATCATAAACTGCTGCAAAAACACCCTGTCTCCCAGTCAGATATCCAGAGGTTGTTAATGTCAATGTGCCACAGGTTTGTCCTGGTAGGGCCTGGGTGCACATATTACTGTTACTCGGTTTTACATTTAAAAAACAACATGCCAAGTTTCTGCATGTCTCCTGCTATTTTGGAGTTCTTCTTGGTGACAGGTGTTGGGAAGAGGTTGGGCATGTACGTATGTGCGTTACATGCCAGAGTTGTGAATGGCACTCGGTGGTGTGTTCTAGATGGCAGGGCCTGCTTCTCACATTGGATTAGCATGAGGGGTGCAGGGAAAGGCTGGCGGGCATCATTTCCTTTTGGCAGAATGGTAACAGTATACTGTATGGTATAGATGAGTTGGTAATGGCGAATCTTCTCCAGTAGTACAAGTGGGTTCAACACTACGGTGATGGAAATGTAACTTTGGGAAAGTGAGCATTTCGATGTGTGTGGCTCTGTGTGCCTGGTGGCCTGTCTCCTAATTCACAACAGGGTGCCAGGGGGACAGCCACATTTGAGAATTCCTGATAGAGAGCCACAAACTAGAGGTTCACAGGTAACTGCGGACCTCTGACTCTGAGGGGACTTTCTGGGATGGTTACGTGGAACCCCACCATGGCCTTTGGAAGTGGCACCTGCATTCCAAGTGGCAGGGTCTTGGCCCTACTAAAGATTGTGATCAAACCTCCCGGGGTAGGATGACAGACAGGACAAAATTTAGAGAAGGTCTGTGCATTTCAAAGGTGGCCTTTTGAACTTACTGTATCTTCAAAGGCCATGTCGGTTTAACTACTGGGGCTTCGGCATCCAAAAGTAGAAACACTTTTTGATTTGGAACCATACTATGCTGGTTCGATACTGGGACATTGACATGAGGAATCATTGGGGCAGGAGGGATTGCAACTGGACAATCTGCCGCATTGTGGTGGATTGGAGCTTGACGTGCTCCAGGAAGGGGACTATCACTTGGTGGAATTTGACTGAATGTTGCTGGCCTGCAACTAGTTCCAGCTGTCCTGGCCTAGGTCTAGAAGTACTCTCAAAGGGCCAGTGAACTAGTCTCCTGTTCCCTAGATATCAGAGACACAAAGTATCTCACTGTCGCCACAAGCTCATAAGGACAACACTGGGTGCAACAGAGACAGGTGGAAGTGATTATGTTTGAGACAAGGACTGTCCTGACATACACATCATCATCACAAGAGTAGTTTGTGTGCAAAGATCGGCAGCCATCTGAGGTGACGGACCTGAAGAGTTCAAGGAGTGCTGGGGAAGCTTTCACAGTCCGAGGGAGCCATGCTTGCAGCCAACCAGCTTCCTAGGTCACAACCTTTGGTCTACTGGGGGGGATAGTGATCTCACACTCATGCAGGTGCCGTAGGGTACTGGAGGTCTAATCTGGGTGGGTGAAACTAAGTAACTCTCCATGTTTAGGTGGTTCTGACTGTCTAGTCTAGTCAACAGGGCACCAACATGTATCATTGATTGGTGGAGTTGAGAGATTGAGTGGCTGAATCATGAGGCATAGACAGAGACAAGTTCTGACTGACTATGATGCATCTCAGTCAGCCAGAAACAGCTGGATCAAACTGTATTAAAAAAGGAAAGTTTAGGCCTGACAAATGATTTGTTTTGCGAGGTCAAAAGGGCAGTATAAAACTGCGCACACTGGCTGCTGTGCAGGCCTGTGGCATGTTTAAACAGGCTATGTAAGTGGATGGCACAATAAGTGTTGCAGGCCCACTGACACCTGGCTGTCGAGCCCTAACTAGGGCGAAACCAATCCTAGATTTCTTATGTTCCGGTTCAGGGACCAGTTGGCTTGGCAATTTGAGTTGGACTGTTTCTATACGGAGCAGGCTCATGACTGATTTGCATATGACTGATTCCAAACTAAGGTGGCATGATGGGCAAAAAATAATGGAGTAGGATGCGGCTCGAGCGAAACCAGTCTTAGGTTGCTTGTGTTCCTCTTCAGGGATGATCTGCCTTAGCAGTTCAGGCAGGAATGTTCCCAAAAGCAGCAGGGTCAAGACTGATTTGCATTTGGCTGGGTACATACTGAGGTGGCATGATGGGTGTTAGAAGTTGGGTTTCTGGTTGGTAGAGATATGCACCCTGTCCAAGCAGAAACCACAATCCTAGTCAGGGTAAGTCAGATACAGACCCTAAATTAACCTGTGCTCACCCTCTGATAGCTTGTAACAGAGCATTCAGGCTTAACTTCAGAGGCAATGTGTAAAGCATTTGTGCAACACTTCAAACAGTAAAACAGTGAAAACACCACCCAAATAGATACCACACCTGGTTAGAAAACTACAACTTAATTTAATGAACAAAACAAGACCAAAATGACAAAAACCCAATTAGTATAACCAAAGTTATGAATTTTTAAAGAATAAACTGAAATGTGGTGCTTAAAAGCATAAAGCGCCAATGGGGCTATCTGGTTGCGCTAGACTGGGTCAAATCTAAAAGTTCAGGCTGACAGCGATGGAGCACATGTTGGATAGAGGGACCAGCCTTGGCCCACTGAAACAGTACCTTGCTTCGCGGTTGCATCAAGGATGAGATGTGAGAAGCAGAGTGACAGTCCTTTCAGACGCACAGCATTCCTTCTTCCTGGCAGAGTATCCACAGGTCCAGAAGTGTACTGAAGTGGTGGTGTCAGAGGTCCAGTACTTTTACCCAGTTGTGCCTTTGAATTAGGAAAGACATCACAGAAATGCCTTTGAAGTGCACAATGTGCCACAGGTTTGTCCTGGTAGGGCCTGGGTGCACAGATTACTGTTACTCGGTTTTACATTTAAAAAACAACATGCCAAGTTTCTGCATGTCTCCTGCTATTTTGGAGTTCTTCTTGGTGACAGGTGTTGGGAAGAGGTTGGGCATGTACGTATGTGCGTTACATGCCAGAGTTGTGAATGGCACTCGGTGGTGTGTTCTATATGGCAGGGCCTGCTTCTCACATTGGATTAGCATGAGGGGTGCAGGGAAAGGCTGGCGGGCATCATTTCCTTTTGGCAGAATGGTAACAGTATACTGTATGGTATAGATGAGTTGGTAATGGCGAATCTTCTCCAGTAGTACAAGTGGGTTCAAAACTACGGTGATGGAAATGTAACTTTGGGAAAGTGAGCATTTCGATGTGTGTGGCTCTGTGTGCCTGGTGGCCTGTCTCCTAATTCACAACAGGGTGCCAGGGGGACAGCCACATGTGAGAATTCCTGATAGAGAGCCACAAACTAGAGGTTCACAGGTAACTGCGGACCTCTGACTCTGAGGGGACTTTCTGGAATGGTTACGTGGAACCCCACCATGGCCTATGGAAGTGGCACCTGCATTCCAAGTGGCAGGGTCTTGGCCCTACTAAAGATTGTGATCAAACCTCCCGGGGTAGGATGACAGACAGGACAAAATTTAGAGAAGGTCTGTGCATTTCAAAGGTGGCCTTTTGAACTTACTGTATCTTCAAAGGCCATGTCGGTTTAACTACTGGGGCTTCGGCATCCAAAAGTAGAAACACTTTTTGATTTGGAACCATACTATGCTGGTTCGATACTGGGACATTGACATGAGGAATCATTGGGGCAGGAGGGATTGCAACTGGACAATCTGCCGCATTGTGGTGGATTGGAGCTTGACGTGCTCCAGGAAGGGGACTATCACTTGGTGGAATTTGACTGAATGTTGCTGGCCTGCAACTAGTTCCAGCTGTCCTGGCCTAGGTCTAGAAGTACTCTCAAAGGGCCAGTGAACTAGTCTCCTGTTCCCTAGATATCAGAGACACAAAGTATCTCACTGTCGCCACAAGCTCATAAGGACAACACTGGGTGCAACAGAGACAGGTGGAAGTGATTATGTTTGAGACAAGGACTGTCCTGACATACACATCATCATCACAAGAGTAGTTTGTGTGCAAAGATCGGCAGCCATCTGAGGTGACGGACCTGAAGAGTTCAAGGAGTGCTGGGGAAGCTTTCACAGTCCGAGGGAGCCATGCTTGCAGCCAACCAGCTTCCTAGGTCACAACCTTTGGTCTACTGGGGGGATAGTGATCTCACACTCATGCAGGTGCCGTAGGGTACTGGAGGTCTAATCTGGGTGGGTGAAACTAAGTAACTCTCCATGTTTAGGTGGTTCTGACTGTCTAGTCTAGTCAACAGGGCACCAACATGTATCATTGACTGGTGGAGTTGAGAGATTGAGTGGCTGAATCATGAGGCATAGACAGAGACAAGTTCTGACTGACTATGATGCATCTCAGTCAGCCAGAAACAGCTGGATCAAACTGTATTAAAAAAGAAAAGTTTAGGCCTGACAAATGATTTGTTTTGCGAGGTCAAAAGGGCAGTATAAAACTGCGCACACTGGCTGCTGTGCAGGCCTGTGGCATGTTTAAACAGGCTATGTAAGTGGATGGCACAATAAGTGTTGCAGGCCCACTGACACCTGGCTGTCGAGCCCTAACTAGGGCGAAACCAATCCTAGATTTCTTATGTTCCGGTTCAGGGACCAGTTGGCTTGGCAATTTGAGTTGGACTGTTTCTATACGGAGCAGGCTCATGACTGATTTGCATATGACTGATTCCAAACTAAGGTGGCATGATGGGCAAAAAATAATGGAGTAGGATGCGGCTCGAGCGAAACCAGTCTTAGGTTGCTTGTGTTCCTCTTCAGGGATGATCTGTCTTAGCAGTTCAGGCAGGAATGTTCCCAAAAGCAGCAGGGTCAAGACTGATTTGCATTTGGCTGGGTACATACTGAGGTGGCATGATGGGTGTTAGAAGTTGGGTTTCTGGTTGGTAGAGATATGCACCCTGTCCAAGCAGAAACCACAATCCTAGTCAGGGTAAGTCAGATACAGACCCTAAATTAACCTGTGCTCACCCTCTGATAGCTTGTAACAGAGCATTCAGGCTTAACTTCAGAGGCAATGTGTAAAGCATTTGTGCAACACCTCAAACAGTAAAACAGTGAAAACACCACCCAAATAGATTCCCCACCTGGTTAGAAAACTACAACTTAATTTAATGAACAAAACAAGACCAAAATGACAAAAACCCAATTAGTATAACCAAAGTTATGAATTTTTAAAGAATAAACTGAAATGTGGTGCTTAAAAGCATAAAGCGCCAATGGGGCTATCTGGTTGCGCTAGACTGGGTCAAATCTAAAAGTTCAGGCTGACAGCGATGGAGCACATGTTGGATAGAGGGACCAGCCTTGGCCCACTGAAACAGTACCTTGCTTCGCGGTTGCATCAAGGATGAGATGTGAGAAGCAGAGTGACAGTCCTTTCAGACGCACAGCATTCCTTCTTCCTGGCAGGGTATCCACAGGTCCAGAAGTGTACTGAAGTGGTGGTGTCAGAGGTCCAGTACTTTTACCCAGTTGTGCCTTTGAATTAGGAAAGACATCACAGAAATGCCTTTGAAGTGCACAGAGTCCCTGTCCTTCCTGCCCTGGCTCCGGACTCACTACAGGGGTGTATGTAGCCCTTTGTGTGGGGACAGGACACAGACTATTCAGGTGTGTCAGCTCCTCCCTCCCTTCCTGCCAGGATGGCCCATCAGGATGTGGATGGCTCATCAGTCACACCTAAGCTTCCTTTGTGTGTCTGTCTAGTTAGAATGCAGAAAGCCCAGCTGTCACTCACTTCAGACGTATATTCAGAGACAGGCAATACTCACAAAATGGCTAAAGTAAGAAAATGCCAACTTTCTAAAATGATCTATTTAAACAAATAACCGTTGCTGTTTTATTCAAAACAACATTATTTTTCCCAGGCCAAGTACATACATTTTCTTGATCTGTAAATGTATTAATTGTGATTCCAAAACTTTTTTCTGCAATTTAAACACTTAAACATTTTCATTTGACTACATTCACAAAGTCAAAACATATATTCACACTGAACAACAGAAGACTCTGGCATTACTTATGATATTACTTAGACAACAACAACATATATATATAAAAAAAAAGAATGTCTTATTATTACCAGTCAGAAAATGACCAAGATGCAGAGGTTGGCATTGCTAAAATGATTTAGGCAAAAACCTTCTTGCTATTTTTCTCTGAGTTTTATATAGCACAAACTTGACCCAAAGGTACCCACTATCAGAGCGCTTTACATGAGCACCAGTTGTGTTTCCATGAGGACACATTAATTTTTGTTAGACACGGGGAGATTAAGTGATTTGCCGAGAATCACAGGATGTTGATGTCCTTGCCAAGACTCAAACCCTGTTCCCCAGATTTGAGGTCGGCTGCCGTAGCCGTTAGGCCAACTCCTTTCCCCTCTTGATGACCTTGGTTGTTCACCATCAGTTTGGATTTTAATTGTGATTCCAGAGACACCAAACTTTGGTGTCACATCTCTTCGCAATTGGAAGTCACACTTATAATATGTAATAAGGTCATCTCAATGTTAACATATGGGAAAGACAGGCCTTGCAGTATTGAAAAACAAATGTAAGAGTTTTTCACTACTAGGACAGACAAAAGGTACAAGTACAAGTACATGTCCTAATTTTTTAATACAGTGCACCCTGCCCTTGGGCTGTCAACGGCCTACCCTTGGCATGAATTATATGTATTAGAAAGGAAGGTTTGGGCCTTGCAAAAGGGTTAACTTGTTAGGTCGACATGGCAGTTTAAAACAGCACATGCAGGCTCTGCAATAGCAGACCATAGACATGTCAAAAGGGCTACTCAAGTGGGTGGCACAATCAGTGCTGCAAGCTCACCAGTAGCACTTCATTTTCAGGCCCTGGTCACATGAAGTGCACTTTACTAAGGACTTGTAAGTAAATTAAATATGCCAATTGTGGATAAGCCAATGTTATCATGTTTAAATCAGAGAGGATGTACACTTTAGCTCTGGTTAGCAGTGGTAAAGTGCCATAGAGACCTAATGACAACAAAAATAAATTCAGCAAAAAGGGTAGGAGGAAGGCAAAAAGTTTGGGGGTGACCCTGCAGAAAGGGCAACTTCCAAAAATGGGCAAAAACCGATGGATTGGGATGCGACCTGAGCGATTGCCAGTTGCTTAGATTACTTCAAGCATTTCGTCCATCACTAATAGCATTCAATTTACAATCCCTGGGTACATGTATTACCACATTATTAGGGACTTATAAGTAATATTAAATGTGCCAATCTGGTTTATGATAATTTTACAATGTTTAAGGGGGCACAAGCACTTTAGCACGGGTTAGCAATGGTAAAGTGCACAGAGTCCTAACAAAAACGAACAGGTTCAGAAAACAGGAGCAGTGAAGGCAAAAGCTTTGGGGGTGACCCTGCATAGAGGGCCGCATCCAACTGAGGTCAACAGGGGTGTTGTTTTCTTCAATTTTATTTCCTGTCTGTAGGTGGAATGTTTGTTGTCGGTGAGTTATCTGGAGCATCAGATTGCTCACAGGCTGTGCTTGCACTTTAGGGGCATATGTACGAGGAAGTGGCGGAGTGAGGCGTTAGCCATCATGGCTCAATGCCTCACTCCGCCACTTCAGAAACGCAAGGCTGCACCATATTTACAAGGATATGGTGCAGCCTTACGTTTCCCCCTGCTCTGGCGTTACACTTAGCAGTGTAGCACCAACGCAGACACCCTTAAACCATAGTGCAAGGATGTCTGCATGCAGGGGAGTATTGTTAATGTGTAGGAGGGTGTCCCTTCCTGTACATTAACAATCCTAAAATTCAATTTTGGCACTTTTATGTGTGCTGCATCATGCAGCACACATGAAAGTCATGAAATGGCATTTTGTTACATGGCAGTTTGCTTTTTCTATGTGTGCTGCACAAGGCAGCACACATGGAAAAAGCAAAAACAAGGAAAATAATGCATTCCTCCTCATTTGGCCAAGTTAAGCCCAGGTTTTCCCTGGTCTTAATTTTGGCGCTGCCTCCTATGTACGCTGCCCATGTAAATAGAGGGCAGCGTAAAAATCAATGGGTGTTGTGGTGGAATGACCACTGCAACACCCACTGCCCACCCCTTTCGCGCTAACCATAGCGTGAAGGTGGCCTTATTTACAAGGCAGTGTTAAGCTACGACCAAGTGGCTTAACACTGCCTTGTAAATAAGGCTAAGCCCCTAACGCCACCACAATGTCGGTAAACAGTGACGTTGTGGTGGCGAAAGGGGCTTGTACATATGCCCCCTAGTGTCTTAGTAGGACCTTGAGGCCATTATTTACAAGCAGCTTGCGCTGCCGTTGCGTCAAGACTTGTGAGATGCTTCGGCGCAGGCCATACTCCAAATTTACAAGAAGACACATCTGGGCAAATGTGTGAATTTTTGTAGGGCTTCATTGGTATAGGCCTTCACCAGAACTGACTACGGTGGACAGAAATTAATATGTACATGGTAGGCGTTCCCCACTAAAATCCACCATAATACTGACGCTGTGATATTTATGAGTTTTTCCGAAAGTGACACATCGACGGCTATCAGTGCACTGAGGTAGAAAGGCATCAAACCTCCTGTGCATCGGTAACTCAGGCATATGAAATGATGCATTGGGTGTTGTATGTGAAGACAACACACTCGAAACAGTCTGGCAAGCTCAACAATGGCATGGAGGTGCTCATTCTGCAGCTGGGAGTTGCGAGGAGACCACAACCCCCCAACATCCATGTAGGCACTGCAGGAGAAGGGAGCACGTTTATCGGCAGTGAACGTTCATCATTTATCTCAAGGAGGATGCGGTTATCGCCTACTACTGGCTCAGGAGGGAGTTCATCGTCCAACTGCTACAGATAGCAGTAAGGCTACAGCCACAAATTCCCAGGTCCACCAACATCCCTGTGCAGTTCAAGCTCATGGCAGCTCTCCACATACTGGCATCTGGTACATTCCAGATTACAATAGCCTGAGTGGCAGGAATCTCCCAGCCAGCTTTCTCAACGTTCCTACCCTCTGTCCTGGATGCCATCATACACCTAACACCATAGTGCCGCCTCTCCTCCAACACACAACAATTGCAGCTGAAGAGCAAGCAAAGTTTCTATGCCATTGTTGGTTTCTCACATGTGCTGGATGCCATGGACTGCACACATGTGCAACTCGTTCCCCCTGCATCAACATCTCATTTGTACAGGAGCCTGAAGCACACATGCTCAATCAATGTTCAGGCCATCATTGGCCATCGGAGGATGTTCACCAATGTTCTGGCCAAGTACCCTGGGAGTGAATATAATGCCTACATCTTCAGTCACTCCATCATCAATGAGCGCTTCCAGAATGGGAGTAATGGGAATGGCCTACTGGTTGGTAAGTACATCTTAAGTACATGGCAGACCTAATAACAGTGGATAATATATGGCAAAATATAAATCACTGTGTGTGCTACCTGACACAGTGCATGTGTAGGAGGGGTAGCCTAATTCTTGTACCATACAACATGGCAGATGGGCAAAGCAAACCTGAAAGTCACACATGTTAACACATGCTAAGCTACCGCATATGATATTCAATATTGGAAGGAACCCGAGCAATGCAACGTTAGGAAAAAAGCTGTATTGCAACACTATGTAAGTCACCCAAAACACAAAATAGACATGCACTTTAATGTGGATCATTCAGTTATCATGATCATTGATTGATATTTCAATCTTTGTCTTTTCAGCAGAACTAGGATATGGTCTGCAGCGATTGGTCATGACCCTATTTGCACATCCCCAGACTGAGCCAGAGCACAACTATAACAATACACTGTGCAAGACCAGGGGTATTGTGCAGTGGACCTTTAAGGTACTGAAGTCTCATTTCGACTGCTGGACAGGTCTGGGGAGTAATTACTCTACTCCCCACTATGAAATGCAAAATGATCCTGGTGTGTGCTATATTGCACAGCATCTGTGTGCCAACAAATGTCCTATGGGACCAGTGCCATGACGGCTTGGAAGTACCGGATGAGGATGAGGACAGAGGGGAAAATATAGGCACAATTGTGGAGAACCAGCAAAGGAACACCATTGTGCAAAACTGTCAGTGAAGGGCATATTTTCCTGATGGGCATAAAGCAAACATTTGTTTTGAAAGATAGTTCCAAAATATGAATACATGATTTAATACTTCTGTTGTGTATGCAGTTCCATTTCACAGTCACTCTAAACATCAAAACACTCGCATATCACCTAATAGAATTCTGGCCCATCTCAAAGGTATGTATCTAGGTGTAACACTCGCCACAGGACAACATAATGTGGACCAAAACATTTGTGTATATCAACAACATGTGCCAAGTGTATGTGCATTGGGAAGACTCACACCGAAGGCAGCAATGTCAAACAGCGTGCACATTTTGTGAGTACGTGTGCAGCTACAGTGTACTGACTGCTAGACATCCTACCACAATCCAAAGGGAGCATTAATGTAAACAGTATTGCACGATTCAGTGTGTGTCTTGTACGTTTTTACATTTTTCACTGCCTTACAATCGTGGAGGCCATTATATTGATCTTATAATCCTATGTCTGTGAACAGGGGCCCATATGATGTACATGGGCACACATTGCAACCCAGTAAGTCTCCATATGCTACATCAATGTATGCAAGCACATAGCAAAATCAGTGTGATCTTCCAATTAACACATATAAATGTAGAGTCCTTACCTGTGCCTTTGCTGGATTGGCTATCTAGGCCCAATGTAGGCATTTTTGATCCACTAGTCAAGGATGCAACTGTTACATGCAGCAACGGATGTGATGGTGTTGGTGTGTCTTACTCTAAAACAAACAATCCTGTGACGCCTACAGCTCCATCTATGTGTGATAATTAAAACAGGATACAAAGCAAGTCTAAAAGGCACAAAGATGACAAGGATATAAGTACATGTGATATCACTTCTGCCAAGGTTGTACCTACCGAGACTTCCCAGGTCAGGGTGGACTTATCTATCAATAAATGCATTTATCACCATCTATTGTGAATGTCTCCATTCATTATAAGTTCATGTAAGCCTTTTCTGTTGGCGAATAATGTGATGCATTGACATTGTAAACATATTAGTACTTGGAAGTCATCACACTTGTTTGGCCTACTCAAGCAGGCCTCATGATGATCAAAATATGAGCTAATAATTTTTCCCAAACACTTCTCTGCAGTTGCAATGTGCATGCACCACACATAAAGTGCCAGACACTAAGCCCAGACAGCAGATGTGATTGCTCACTGATATGGCGTTTTCCACTGTGTTATCCAGCTACCTTTTATGCACCAACTAACTAGGCTAAGATGGCCGCCCTTTAGCATCTGACACCTCTGCCCACGATACGCGCTTCACACTCTCGTCTACACTGTTAGACCCATCATCCCCGCCCCGTCATGATGTGACTACCGGTAATAACCGCATACACATCACGACGACAGGTGGATACTTCCGGTAGTCACGTCATGGCGCCTCAATTCCGCGTTTACTCGACATCCCCGCCCCACCATGACGTGACTACCGGAAGTATCCGCCTTCCCATCACGGCTGCCCTTTTCCAAGATAGGATAAATAATGTCTCCCACTGCCGTTGCCTTTACGTTCCAGCACACGCGACGGTGGGGTAGGTTCCTAATCCTACGATCTGGCGAGCACTAGTAAGTTACAGCACGCACAGCGTGCTGATCAATATCCACGGCAGACGAGCACTTTTTCTGTTGAGATGTCTTATTATGTCCTCCCTTTCTCCGCCTAATACAGATTCTCAGCCCGATAACCTTGACGGTGCCGATAATGCCTTCTCTTCTGTTGGAGGGGTAGGCATTTCCCTTCTTTTGCATGCGTTTTAACTTAAACCCCCTTTTACTTAAACATTATTATCGAGTCCGCCCTCGGTCTCATTGTTTTAAGGACCCTGTCGCTATTTGCCCAATCAGTTTTACCTCTTTTCTGAGTCATTGCCTTATTCAGCCCAAGGGTTTTTACCGCTTTTACCGTATTTGGCATCCCCGGTCTCTCTTTTTCATTTCTCTCTCCCTTCCACCAGTTCCTTCTCCCCCTCCACTCTACGAGTACTGGATAATTATACTCTCACTCACACAAGACACCCCATTTAATGTACCTCTTGCTTCTGTCTGATTAATTTGTATGATCCAGTCACTGGGTTGTGTGCACTTAATTTGCTGGTTGACAATTCTTTTATGAACTTCTGTCAGTATCTTACAGGTCGCTACACGTTTGCATGAGGACCTGTATATATGTCACCACTGATATTTGCATGTTTTGTGAGCTTTTTGCGCACCATTTAGTTAATTGGCCACTTAACAGGACATGCCTACCACCAGTGTCCGTCTAATTAATGTAATTGTATACGTTTATGTCTCTCTTCTTTATTCTTCCAGGTTGGTCATAGGTTTCTCTGATTAGAGTACTTAACAGCGCTTGGACGCATCTTCCTTTAATTATAAGGTACCTTAGATTCCCAGGCTCCTCCTGGAATCTTATTGTTCTTTCAACCACATCACTTTACTCTTTTTCCACTGGTCCTGACGAAGCGTCAACGGATCCCTTAAGGACCAACATTGAGCGCGAAACATGTTGACCCTATTTTTAATTCTCGACACTATTCCACCATTCCTGTGAGCAGCAGCTAGTCACACACCTGCCCTCTAGATTCTTTCCCAAGAGGTACTCCAGGATCCACTTCATTTCAACTTACTGATTGGACCCGTGAATAAAAACTTAGGTTCAGGGTCCCATCTAGTGATTTTAACACACTCTTTCACTTCTCTTTTAGAGGCCCCCACACACCCATGCACAACTGTGGCGACTCCTTCAAAAGATCTCCATTAAAGAGCCCTCATGCGGGGCCCATGAAGGACTGCAGCGCCACTCCCATGAAAAGCATCGCCCAATGATGAAGCATGACATCCGCTAGTGTGTGTGAGGGCACTAAAAAGTATAGAAGAAATTCCTCTATAACTCACATTGACTTGTTTTGCATGTGAGCTTCAATTACCAACCTGTTTTCCCTTCTATTCATTTATTTATTCTGAGGAACAGCTACCCCCTAGGTTTATATAGCAGATGTGAGTGTACCATCTCATACTATGGTGGTCGTTGGGGATTTAGTCTGCTAAAATGATGTCTTCCACATTTGAGCAGGTGACCTATTGGCCTAGCAACACACCTTTCATTTCTAGACAATCAATCTATGAGCTGGATGCCACATACCCTGAAGCAGCCAGTCTATATCATTCCCTGAGTGTGGTAAGTGTCGGTAAAATATCCTTTGTCAGGAATGCAGACAAATAGTGCGATCATCAAGTTTGGCCCTAATCATGTATGAAAATGTGGATATCCTTTGCGTAGGCGTGCAATATCTGTGAAATTAACATGACTACTGCACAGCTGCATACGTTAAGCCAAGCATAATACAAACTGTAATACAGATTGATAATGTCATGGTATCAACAATTCACTGTGTATTTCACAGAAATATATTGGCTGTTCTAGTGTCCGCACCAAGAAAGCAAGAAGTCACACATATGGGTACTGTTAACATACACATTCAACACATCAAAAGTTGGCCAGCATATCAGCAAAGGTAATTTGAGCAAGAAAAGTGAGCCCTGGAAGAGTTTACCTACATTGCACAAATCAATACACTGTTCCACTGTTAGACTCGCCTTTTTCAGCGGCTTTACCCCTAGACTTTTTGCTTTTTGGCCTCGTGTTTCGGACCTAATTTTCTTTTGTTTTAGGACTCTAGGCACTTTGCCACTGCTAATGAGTGCTAAAGTGCATATGCTCTCTATGTAAATTGTCTTATGATTGGGTTTCCATGGTTAGCTTATTTGATTTTTTACTAGGTCCCAAGTACTTTGCACTCCGTGTGCCCAGGGCCTGTAAATCAAATGCTACTCGTGGGCTTGCAGCACTGGTTGTGCCACCCACACAAGTGGCCTTTTAAAGATGTCTCAGACCTGCCACTGCAGTGTCTGCTCACAGTTTTTACTGCCATGTGAACCGGGCAAGTGAACCCACTTGCCAGTCCTAAACCTTCCCTTTTCTTACACGTAAGGCACTCCTCAGGCAGGCCGAAGGTACCCCCATGAGCAGGGTTCAGTGTATGTGAAAGGTAGGATATGTACTGGTGTTAATTACATGTCCTGATAATGAAATACTGGGCATTTCATTTTTCACTATTGCGAGGCTATCTGTCCCTTAGGCTAACATGGGGGTTGCTTTGTAACATCCTACAAGCATAACTTTCCACTGGGACAAGATAAGAAATGGAGTTTAGGCTTCCTGAACTCAGAATTTAAAGATAAATCTGTTAGTAAAGATGATTTTTATATTATGTGTTTAAAAATGCCACTTTTAGACAAGGGGCCTTTTCTTGCTTATCCATCCTGTGTGCCTCTGCCTTTTGTGTATCCAACGTCTGGGTTTAGAGTGACAGGAGCAGGGGATGTGCATTCACCCTAGTCAGACACATGGTCGGGTTGAGGTGTGTCCTGCCCTCCCTGGGTGTGGGAGGAGTTGTCACTTGTACCTGAATGGACTGTGGCTGCCTTCCTCAAAGCTCTCTCCATCTCCTGTGGCGAACCTGGCCTGAGCCAGACTGAACCGGTTTATGTGTGCCAGAGGAACTTTGTTTATACCAACTTCAAAGGAAAATGTGGTATAAATATTGGGGTCCTGACCCCAGAACTTTAGATTACTGCTAGGCTCAGGAAACTGCGAGGAAGAAGAACTGGAAGAGCTGCCAGGAGGAGTACTGCCCCTTTGCTGTTGTGCTTTGTTGGGTTGGCCTGCAGTTGCTGCTTCTGTCTTGGGCAGGGACAGGACTGGACTGTTTTTTTCTGCATTCTAAGTATCTCCAAGGGCTTGATGAAGAGCTTGCCTCCTCTTAGTAGTCACAGAGAAATCAATGGATGTTTCAGCTATCTTAAAGGAAAAAGGTAACCCGACGCCGTCCATGATGCCGCTGGCAGCAGGGTCCGTGACCTGATGACACCGCTGAGGGCACCGTCGCACTGCGCACCAAAACCCTGGTCTCACTGCCGCCACTCTCCCCTGCCACTACCACCACCGATCCACTGCTTGCATCGTGACCTGTGGGCACCGCCCTCTGCACCACCTCGCTTCACACCACCAACCTGGTATTACTGATGATGATGCAACACCGTCACTGATGTTGCTGGCTGCACCGAGACCTGTAGATCCTGCTTCGCACCGCAGCCCTGATCTCAACGATGCTGCAGCTCCAAGCTGACCTCAATGCTGCTGACTACACTGTGGTTTTGGGGCAGCATTAAAAGTTGCATGACACACCGCCCCATCCCACACCACATCCTTGGTCCACCGACACCAGCACCAGCGACTCCAGATTGCCAACTGATGCTGCTGCTTGCACTGCAACCTGTGGGCCTCGCACACCGCATCACTCCATCTTGCATCGCAGTCTTGGGTCTACCGATGATAGGTGACCTGTCAGAACTGCAACAAGCACCGTCCTGCTACACACCACAGCCCTGGTTTCACCAACGCCACTGGATGATCGTCACAAGCCGCTGCCTGCACTGTGAGCTGAGGGCACTGCATGTTGCACCACTCCGCTTCACACTGATGACTGCCAACACAGGCATTCCTGACACCAAACTCATGTAGGTCCTGCACTGCATGTGACTTCAAGGTCTTAACGACTCCTGCACCGACTCCCGGGAACTGACGATTGACGACCCCGCTGCTCTGGAGCTCACCACAAGGTCCGACGCCCTGCATCTCTAAAGGAATTGTTTTTCGGGTCATCCCAACACCATAGCTGGCCTGCTATGCCGCGGTCAACCAGAACTGTTGGACTTGTTTGCTCACATCACCGTGATAGCCCCGGACAGATCTACTGAGTTCAAGGAACTGTTTTTAAAGTTTATTTTTTGCTTTATTGGTATTTTGGATTACTGTATGTTGGAGTTTTATTGTTTTGGTCTTGTTTTTCACAGATAAATATTGGATACTTTTCTAAAACTGGTTTTATGTCCTTATGTAGTGTTTTCACTGTATTACTGTTTGTGCCAAGCTACCAATGGGGTGAACAGGGGATATTTTGAATGTATAATTCCCTTATTCTGACTAGATTAGTGGATTCTACCTGGTTTAGGTGCATAACCTAGCCAACCAGAAAACCCATTTCTAGCATCCACACACAGTAGGCTAGTTGTGTCAATATAAATATACGTATTGGCCTATTGAGTGACGGATTACACCTGGAGCGTCAGTCGGAAGCCAAGTATCAATGCCAAAGCGTCAAAAACAATGCATTGTGCATAGGCATGTTTTGTGCGTAAATCATGCATTATCTATTACTCTACCGATGCGCCCCGAAAAAAATTATGCTTTAGTAGGAAATGTGACTCTTTAGTAGGAAACATGATACATTCACCCAGGAAATGATCCAGTGGCTCAGCCATGATGCAAACCAGGCAGTGTGAAGTTCCTTCCACTTTCACTTACAGTCTTTTTGCCTGTGCCGGCTGGTGGAGATGTTTGGTGTGTGCTCTGGTGATAGATATTGTTTCTTGGTCTTTTTAGGGGTATCTGCTGTCCCTGTTGTGTTTTAAAATTGTAAGTTGTGTCTTATATTAATATTTTGTATTGTTTTGACCACTGCATTGTTTGGGTTATGTGTTTTAGGCGTTTGTAGTTTAAAGGGGGAGGGCTAGTTTCAGTTGTGTTAAACTTAAGGATGGGGTGTATGGATAGGGAAATGTCAGGGAGGAGCAAATATGTCGGTCGGATGCACATTGCTACCATAGTTGTCCACATAGCAATGTATGTACAATTTTGTCTGGCAGGTCCATGCAGTCTGTGAGAATTCCATCAGTGCAGACAGAATAGGAATTAGTAGATATGACACATGTCACCAGTCCACACATGCCAATGCCGTTAAATGCCCGACTCATGACCTCATATACCGAATGTCCTATTTTCGATCATACCTATGTAGTGTATTGTGAAGAAAAATGGTAATGTGTAAAGTACTACAGGCATGTATGCACTGTATTGTCCGCACACAGCCCATTTCACAGTCCATCTACTGCCTACGTTACCCTACTGTCTCCACAAAATAACTATCACCATTGAATTATTTTTGGCAATTACCTGCAAGATACAGCACAAGCTACTGATACTTATGAGATCTATAGCATGCTTACACACACATCACATGGATATGGTATGAATTTGTGTGCATCAAGGTAACATGTATGGACAGACACTATGATATGTAAAGGACCATATGGTATTGCTTGTATTTCATTACGTGATCTATGTAGTAGGGTTCCTGGTATTTCTATGAGTCAAAATTGAAGAAGTGTCCAACAGTTCTGTTGATTTAGAGGTAGCTAGCCACCCTTCATTTATGTTTCAAATACCTCTCACAGAGTCATTCTATGTTGCAATGTGTGTGGGCTTGTGTATTTGCCATAATAGTTACTCAATGCTGAGGCACAATACCTGTACTTGCTCCACATTACTCATTTCACATAGGCTAATGGCCAAAGAATATACCCTCTTGCATGCAGCATGACAAATCCCAAGGAGTACCTAGATGGACCATCTGTACCATTCCATGTGTACACAACATCATTGTTCCTAATAAGGCTTGCTAATATTAGGGTAATATGTTTGTTTGGGCAGACACTGCCATTTCATATACCTACAATGCCAAGACCTGAGCACTTTTGGATTGTTACTTCAGGAGAAGTATATGTTTCTTATGACGGTAGGTCATGAATCGATCCATAAATGTTTGTTTTTGGCTGAACATGCTACATGCAATGTTAATTGTAACTTAAACATATTATGGATGACAACATGTTCATCTTCGTATGAAACATATGTCCTTCCTCTCCAACAGACAACATGACCCCTGACCAAGAAAAGGCAAATAGCATTATGTTGGAGAGATACCACCACCACAAGCATGTTGCCCAGGTCTACAGGCGCATGGGTCAACAGTGCATACGAGGGAACACAGCAGAGACATGGCTGTCGGCACCTAAGGAACAACAAGGACTGGACAAGCCACCAAACCGGTTGTGGTTCCGGAGCCCACCACATCTCAGCCAGCAGTAGCATCACAGCCTGTGAGCAATACCTTAGTACAGGCATCAGCTTTTGAGAAACAGGCCCTTAAAGATGATTCAGACATAAAGCTATGTTTAACTGGCCTATAGCTGAAGGTTGCAAAGCTGATGCAAATGGTTCAAACTTTGCAGCAGTTGGGTGATTGCAAAGCAGAACAGCTGTAGGCCTGTCTCAGACCTTCTCCCCTCCCCAGTTTTTATATCTTGTTTTTAGGGACTAGGATTGTAGCGTAGGTTATGAAAGGTTGTAGCATAAAGATAGGTTAGTTTAGTCTTAGTGATTTTACCATTTAATTAGTGATTAGTTATTAGGTGGGGATATGGGTGTGTGTGTTACTAATTGGTGAGGGCTGATGTGTAGGATATGTAAAGAAATGACTAAAATACAAAAATATATATATTTGATTAGGTTTTAATGTTTAGGTGGTTTGTGTATAGGTGTATTTAATGTTGCTGTTATATGCAATTTTTTATTAAGAGGGTAAGCAGGTTGATGTTTAACATGTCTGTTATGGTATTTGTTTAGAGTAGTATGAGGTAAGGTTAGGTATGTTAGGATAGTTGTAAATTAAGGCAGTGTAGGTAGGTTCCCATAGACAAAATGACAATTAGGCGAAGACAAACTTGAAGGTCCTACTGGGACATCCAAAGATTTTGGAATAGATGACTCACCCACTAAATAGTGGCATGCTTCATCATCAGTGCCTATCCACACTCGGGTCGGATACCACCACTAGCCCACCAGGGTGGATTCAACCAAATGGGAGTTCTTCTATAAAGTATTTATCTGGATAAAGCAGGGATCCAGATCGATAAAAGAAACAAAAATTGCTTCATATTGTACCCATATAGTATTAGAATCTCGATTGCCTCTGATTTTCTGACAACACGTTTTGGCCCTCGCCAAGAGCCCATTTGGGTCTGGGGCCTTCGTCAAGGCTGTACGTAGATCTCTGCCTAACTATACATGCACTCTATGAACATTCATGAGGCAAACGGCTCTCACCTGAAAAGGTACATTCTAATTTAGAGGTACCCTATTTAAGGATGTTTCAGGGTTCTTGCATGTCTGGGAGAAAGATCCATCCTAAAGTCAAACATATATCAAGGAGCGGACAACTTCTACACTGTTAATCATTAAGCAGTAGTGAAAGTGTAAAATAATTGTTTATTACTAACATTATAAAACCCTGCAAATAAAATACTAACTCAACTTCACCAGCTAACTTTTCCTACCTAGACTATGCCTAAACTAACCTATGCTAACTAACCTGCACTTATTATCACAACGGAAGAGCTAGAGAAAACCAACTTAGTTGTGTTCTCCCCCAAAATATTCCATACACAAAAGGACAACTAGGCAAAGAGCAAGAGAAAGAAAAAAACACTTGAAAGTCCTACTAGGACATCCGAAGAGTTTGGAATAGACGCTTCACCAATTTAATTGTGACATGCTTCATCATCGGCGCCTATTCACAAACTGGTAGGATAGTACCAGCAGGTCGGACTCCATCAAATGGGAATTCTCATTTAAAATATTTCACTGGATAAAGCAGGGTTCCAGATCATTGGCCTCTTCTTTGTCATTCCTTCACAAGTGTAGCACTGTCAGACACAGCAATGCATGTGTATTAGTCATCCTACCTTGCTGTACTCACTTCACTTCTCACCTCCTTGCTATTTTATTTATACAGTGCATTCATGCCCTTTCACATTCACATTGGGTAGCGCAGGTAGGATACTTGTGGGGCTGCTCTTCGCCAATTTCTCAAAATATGATGCTCCATGTTTCTTTCTACACATGGTTCTCTTGTGTGCCTCCCCTGCATTTATAATATAATGTGTATTTGTAAAGTGCACCGTCAACCAGAAGGGTATCTTGGCACTGAATAACAGATGTTTGTTACCCAAGTCAATGGTACTCATGTTATCAACCTCAGAAGGACGAAAGGCTGAGTGGACCCAATGGAATGTGAGCCTGTGACCATGAGGTCAAACACAGGACCCTACAGTGGACACATTAGTCCATTAAGCCACCAGACCCCCACCCTCAGTATGTCTTGGTACATGAATGGAGTTAAGGTGGTCTCTACCATGGCAGCCGACACCTGCATGCTCTCACCTTGCACTTTGTGGCCTCTCAGTGCAATGTATTTTCATGCAACTGACTATACACATGGCTTTTTTCATGTTCCTGTGTTGATACTTCACATGACCCACATCAGAGCCTCCACTCAGATGAGCAGTTTATTTTCTGACAAGCCCATTTCATTCTTTTGCTTTACAGTCCAGATTTGGGTACACAGGCCCAACTAAGACACACTAGCCTCATGAGGTAAGGTGGCCTGCATTGTCACAGTGAGGTTGGGTAGGGTTCAAGTATCCATGAATGATGTGTTGTTCCAGTCCGTGTTTTTTGCTTTGCCTTGTGAGACTTGCAGTTCTGCTCACTCATGTTATACATTCCACTACGAGTCCCAGAACACAAAGGTGAACCTGGACTGGTACTGCACATAACACAATGGATTGGACAAACATGGATTTAACAAACTTGACGGAGCAGGACTGAGCTGGGTAACATGTTACTAGGCAGTGTGACTTACATTTATGTGGTGTTAGACTATACAAGAGAAGATTCCTACCCTTCTCCTTGCTCACAGCACTGTGGAACGCAGGGACATAGCTTGTTGCACTGCACAGCATGACCTTTTTACCCATATTGCCCTTTGTTGCTGTTTACCCTGTAGGTGTTGGTGATCCACGTTGCCAGCACTGTCGTGTCCAGGAACGTCTGCCACTAACTCCAGTGGGATGACAGCGGCACCTCCTCCTCCAAGGGATCAAGCTCCTCCTGGTCTGCGGGTTCTTTGCCTCCTGTCTGCATAGCCTCCCTCAGATTGTTGGCCAGTTTCTTCTTCGTCCTGGAATGATAATCATGATGGTGCTTCCTCCAGTTAGTCACTCTCTATTAGCTTGTCCAACACTATTGGCCTTGGTCACTATGAACTGCCAAATTGCCTGTTTCTTCCCTTGTGGCAATTTAGAGGTGAAAAAGAGCTGATGTTCGTGCTTTGCCACCTCTGTGATCAAGATGTCAATCGCCTTCTCACTGAAGTTACAGTTCCTCTTTCTCTTCCTCTTCCCCGGGGAGTCTGTCTGGACATCCTGGCTGGTGCTGGGGTTGTTGGTATTGTTGCCCTGGCTGCTTTTCTCTGCTCCCTACTCCATGTCTGCTTTCTGTGTGTAGTTCTCTTTTTTTCATAATAAGCTTAATTTTTTATTGTTTTTCTTATGCTTGATGGACTCAAAAATCACATAAAAGGGGTTAGCGTCACTTTATGTCCTGCAAACCAAACTTACCTTACTTTGCCTGCACATGCGTCAGTTTTCATTACTACAGCCCTCCCACAGAGGCAGTCATATTTTTTCTATGCTACTTCTGACCTATGCCATGGTGCCCTGTCCTGTAAATACGGCGCATTTATGTCATTTAAAAATGATGTAACATAGTGCAAAAAAATCTGACACATCGCTGCCTTGATGCAGCAATGCATCAGCTCTTGTAAATGAGGTCCTGAATTGTGAAGGGGCAGGGCCAGAGATGACAAGAAGCTTTAAATTATCTGCAATGAAGTCTATGATTGATCTGAAAGTTTACTTGTTTCTGGAATGGACAAATCATTGCAGTGTGCATTTGTAACATAACCTATGAACATTTGACATGAGAATCAAAATCCTTCCCGCTTCTGACAATAATACCTTTTATATGAACATTGAGACTGTTGGGCCTATTATAATGGAATTGGATGAGCGTCCAATGCCATTGTTGTGGGAACGGTGCTGACCAACAAATTAGGATCCGACCTTCATGGAGGCAGTCGGAAACATGCCTATTTGTATTGAGGCTTGTGCTGTGGCCCGGAAAGGGGCCGCAGCACAAGCCCCAATGCAAAGAGGCAGAGGCATGTTTCAAACCATCCCCTTACCCCGAGGCAGAGACCATGCGGTTCCTGCTACATGATGCAGGGATGTTGAGGTGGGCACCACAGGTGCCCCCCAGGGTGCAAGCAGAGGGCCAAAGAGGACAAGGGCCCTTCTGGGGGCCCCAAAACGCCTTTCTGTCAGCCTTTTCACGTCAGAAGAACCGACATGAAATGGCTGGTGAAAAGATGGATCGTAATCCCCACGTTGGTGTCTGAGAACGCACTGCCTGCATTGTGGGGAATGCGACCGACTGCCCGACAAGCTCAAGGAACCCGTCAGAAACTGTTGGTTGGTCCCTGGACGAATGCGATCAGACTGACCCCATCATAATCAGCCCCTATATGTTTGATATTAGCAAAGACACTATTGAAAGTACCTCGATTTGACAATAAAGATGGATTGCTTGTATGTTATCATTTTGTTATATTGTTATTTGAAAATATATTTTAACTCTCTGGCTCGATTGAGATATTATGACATGCATAATATGAAATGCTGATTCATGCAATTTAAAAATGTGAGTTAAGTTCCCATAAACCCTGAATGTTTTGCTTGTTGTGATATGTTATTTACAATTTGTTTTCTGTTTTTGAATTCCTGGAAATGTCACTAGATATTTTTCTCCTAACAAGGGGTATGCACCCAACGTATGTTGAGGCTTTCTTGTATAAGGAACCTTCAGAAGATACAATGTATAAAAAATTCTAACCAAATAAAGAAAATTGAGTTTGCTAAAACTAAATTTTAGGAATTATGCTTTACCTATTTAAGAATGTGAAATTCAAAAAAACAAATAGGTGTCCCTCTTAACTGTGCTCGCAGCTGGGAAGGAAACTCAGAGTATTCCTTTTTAAACTCATTTGGTTTGGACTAGACGTGTTGGTTGGGTGCTGAGCAGGATGATGGGGATGGCGAAGTACTTGGTCCAAATTAGTGTTTTAAAGGCTTGATTTGGATGCTTGTTAATGTTCAGAGGACAAGGTCAAGAATGTGTCCTTTGAATATATTGATTGGGTGACTCACCAAGGCTGGTAGTTCTAAAAATGGTGACTGAAAAAAAAACATTGCTGCCTTTCTATCAATCATCAGGTATTGCTATGCTGACTCCTCTCTGTCTTCTGTGTGGGAGCAAATCAAGAGTACACAAAAGTGTGACACCCCAAAACTGACCTCAACTGGACTTTCCACTATTTGCTGTATTGGAGACAGTGTTGAACCTCAATTTCATAAGGCAATGTGCCCCCTCATTATGGCACCTCCCACCACAGCAAAATCAATCAAAATACAGTTTATTAAAAGCTTCAATTTAAGTACAATGTGGCCCCAGTCAATAAATAACTCACTTCTAGATCAATGAAAACTTAAAGGGGTTTATTACAAAAAAAATCAAAAATAAGAGAAACAGAGTTAAGGCCATGAATGTTCTCTGATGCAAAGGTATACAAAGGCAAAAAATATTCTAAATTCCAATGGACAGCAAAATCAGAGAAGAAAGTGCAGCATCCATAGTTGAACTGGAAAGTCTTCTCTATTTTCTGACTCACCCCCAAATTGAAGGAATTTTTATACACAATTCTTGCATATTAAACCAACATTTCTTTTTTTTTTTTTAATTTATTTATTGAGCAGAGCAAGAGGTAGATAGAAAGAGACATCGCAAGGTACAATTAGCATTCGTTACATGAATAATATGGCTTAAAAGTGTAAAAAGTACAAAGAAAGACAAACACTAATAAGAATACTGAAAGTCTTAAAGTTGGGATTTTTCTCAGTTTAGGAGTAGTAAAGTTAGGACTCCTAACTTTAGGACTCCTAAACTGAGAAAAATCCTAACTTCTGTGAATACCGAAATGAGTAAGTGCCTTATGTGAATACCAAAATGAGTAAGTGCCTTCTGTGAATACCAAAATGGTAGTAAGTTTAGGATTTTGTCTTAAGTTAGTTCTGTGAATCGGGCCCATGGTTTTTGCGAAAATTCCGCATTTTCCATAAGAAAAAAACATTCTCATTTTAGCTCACCTCTATGACGTCCTATGCTTTATTTCTGTCGCTGACTGAACGCTGGTTTTTGTAATTGCAGAGAATGCGCATCACAGTAATTATCAATGTATGGATTAGTGGCATGATTGGAAAGCGTGTTCCAACTATATCACATTAAACCCTGCACAGTCACAGATTAGGGATTGTATTTTGAAAGCCTTTTAAATAACTCTGAAGTTTCTTTTTCCATTAACGCGTTTGTAAGGCTTATTAAAAACTCATTTTAGTGCACTTTACTCTTCTCCAGGTTTGAGGGGGATGTGGTATTATATATTGAGAAAGGGATAATACTTTAGCCGCCCCCCCCTAATTGTACCATTATCTGTGGAAGATATGCGTCGTTTTGTGTGCTGCAGAAGTGAACTTCTTTTATGTAGTAATATTCCCTTCATGAAGGATGTTATGATGGACAGTGTCAAATTAATTCCATAACATTTGGACACGATGAAGGATTTTTGCAGCTTTAGCTTTTTCCATAATTCAAACATGATGAATGGAAATGCTTAAATCTCTCCGACCACGAGCAATTAGGAAAGGGCCTTTCAGCTAATTCATTTATTAGTCTTCCTCTCTGTGCTATTACATACAGGAATCAAACATATGCAAATCAGCCTTGACACTTCCACACAAGGGGCAATATAAGTCAAACTGCTGTCCCACCTCTCATTCAAACGGGAACAAATCAACTCCGGACTTGCTCTAACCATGGTAGACATCGAAGGAGAAGTGCAGTCAGATCAGGCCACACACGGGTCACTTGAGGTGACACAGTTAGGGCCTCTTAACTACAAGGTCCCAGTAGTAACTCCCCCCTACGTTGGGGTTACTGATACCAAAAGGATATGTAAGTCCAGGGGTGTATATTTACTGGCTAGTACCTGTCGGACCCTCAAGGTCCCATTGGAAATGAGGAATCATCAGTAGTGGCTCGCACAGGTAAGAGTGGTAGGGGGGTGGGGGGTGGTGGAATTCACAGTCGACGGCATAAGTAATATCAAATTAATAAAACCACTTGCTTTGCGATAGCTGCATCAAAGTAAGTGGTTTTATTTATTAATTTACTCAATATCATTATCTCATCGTCTGTCGACTTCCACCACCTCCCACCCCGCCCGGTTTCACCGCTCTCACCTGTGCAAGCCGCCACTGGGAATCATAGAGAATGTGTAATTCCCATGTCAATTCCCCTGGTAAGTACTGATTCTGTAGCTAATATTCCATTCTAACACTCTTCTCGTAATCCCTGTTTAGCTGGTAACTCCTGTTAAAGGGAACCTCGGAATAAGATCCTAAAAACAGCCCTAAATTAATGGATGGAATTGTTGAAGTTACCGAACCACTAGTAAATTCCAATTTTTTAGCTTCTTTTGTATATAAGGTATTAGGCAAACTAGTTATGATGTGAGGAAACTTAGCTATAATACAACGCCGTTCAGCGCGATAACGGTCTAATACAATTCAGGTGGTGGCATCAATGGAGACGAAAAGGGAAAAATGATGGAGAGTGACTGAGTGTGGGATGAGGGGTGTAGTAGGCTAAGCTGCATGCTTGTGAGCATGGTGGATAGAATAGAGAACTGTGGATGGGACTGGTAAGGACAAGTGAGAAGTGATGGGCGAAATAATGACCAATCATACCATATCCAAATCAGTCTTGCCAAGGCCTCCATTCGGTATCCAAAGAAACAGTTCAAACTGAACATTAGCTGTTGGGGCCTGGATTTAAAATCAGATCAACAGATCAAGAGCTGAAAATCTAGCTTTTTAATTAACCAACCTACCATAAGCAGGGCTAGGCACACACACCAGCTCAGCGCCAGGATACCCTCGCGGGTGATAGTGCACTTTACAAATACACTTAACATGGGATAGTACAACTCAACATATAACATAACATAACCTGAGTTTGAATTGAAATGTCCTAAGTTTCAGTGTTACGCAAATCAAGTCCTCTTTTGTATTCAATGTCTTTCAAAATTCTTCTTTGAGAAGATTTGTTTTGCCTTCTTTTAACGATAATGTGTGTGTGTGTGTGTGAGAGAGAGATAGGGTGTTTCTGTGTGTGTGTATGTGGGAGTGTTGTCATTTCCAAACATGTTTGATATTTGCATGATGGATGCACACTCAGCCCCTACATCGACAATACATTGTGATGCTATAAGAAAGGGGTAATTGAGTTCCCAACTGCACCAGCGTTCAACAGCATAGAGTGAAAATGACCTGTACCATAGATTCATGCATATTGTGTCAAAATATTAGCTTAAAGGGTAACGTATCTTGGGTGAAGCACAATTCGCAAGGTGATTCATGCAGGCAAAAAATGCACTCTCCTGCAATACACTGGCTCGTTACAAAGAGCTGCCTGGAGTAATTAGCGCCTTCATGTAGATTTTCACATATCGATGTCAATTTCGGGCGCATATGTGACTGCAGCAAATAACTGCAGATCCGCAAAGCACAGGCAGACTCGCTAAAAAACGAGATAATATATTGAAGATCTGCAAAACAAAAATGTATTCAAACTCTATATGGAGACGTTTTAAATTACTCCATTGCAAAATGTTTTCTCTGGCGCTAACAGTATCATCGGAGACCATAAAATCATAATGTAGGTGATATGAGATTCTAGTAGTTAAAATCTACAGAAAGCAATCCATCCAAAAATAAAGGCAATGCCTATTTCGGTGTATAAAATCATAAGTGCGTTCACAATGCATAAAATAGCAATACATTTTAAAACCGTCTGAAACACAATGAAGCATACTTAAGAGTGTATTTCGGCCACTGTGGATTTCATTGAAGGCTAGAACTTATGTTGACGTATATAAAACAGTGGGGCATATTTACAAGCACCTTTCGCCAACACGTCACTTTCAGTGACGTTGTGATGACGATAGGGGCTTCACCTTATTTACAAGGCAGCATAAAGCCACTTAATGTACAAAGATCTCTGCAGCAGAGGCTATAATGTGTCTAGTCCGCTGGCATAAGTTGACGTCCTTCTTCCTTTTCTTTTGACTGTAGAGGAGAGGAGCAGGAGTAAAGCTAAGCGGAGTCGGCTGCCAGGGGGGCATGGCGGGTGCATGAAAGCACAGCCCTCTAATTCTAACTGACCTGCAATCTCAGAAGCAGACCCCCTCTTCCCAGCTCTCACCTCCTCCACCACCATCCTGGGGGTGATCTGAGATGTGTTCACTCTCCAGCTCCTGCTTGTAAACAAAACTAACTCGAGCTTTCCAACAGTAATACCATCCTATGTGTCTCCGCACTGGGTTAACATATGTAACAATTACCCAACTCCAATGTACTCATTTCATTGCTTCATAAGGATTAACCCCTTGCATGCCCGCCCCTTTCCCCGCCCAGTGCCGCGCTTTGCATTAGCGGGCGGAGTTCATGACGAGCTGGACTCGTCATGGGCACAGCGCCACCGCAGCCCATGACGAGTCCAGCTCGTCATGGGCACTGAAGGGGTTAAACGCAGAGTCTTCTTTGCAATATCAGTTTATAAATAGCTGCAAGGGGTGCAGGCTCCTGAGCTATTTTACTTAAAACTCCTAAGCTTTGCATTAATCCCACAGTTGTTTAATCTGTATATAAGCAGCTTGGGAAAATTTATTTCAAATCTAGTCCTTGACATTCCAAAAGGCAGAGATAGACAAGCATTGGCATAGCCAATAGGTCTCGCCTTTGAGGCCTTATAAGTATGTAGGTATGCAACACAATATCCTTGGTGCAACAACATCAACTGTTGCATGGCTAAACACTTATAAGGTCCCAAAGGCAAGACCTATTGGCTATGCCAATGCTTGTTTATATGCAGGGAGTTGCGCCTTTCTGCACATAAACAAAAATTCTAAATAAAATGCATTTTCAACTTCAGAAGTTAAAAAACAGCATTAAACAATCATTTAAAAAAATGCAGTTTTGCAACTTCGATGTGTGCTGCATTAAGCAGCACACATAGAAGTTACAAAACGGCATTTAAAGATTGTTTATGTGCGGGGGCGTGGCTTGGCGCCCGCAGGTGACGGCGGCGCTGATGTGAGGCTCCGGGGCTGTTTTGGGAGATGAGCCGGTTCCCGCTCGTTTTTCCTGAAGACACTTGGCTGCAGATGTGTTGGAAGATGTCCTGACTACGCGCGTCGTTGAGGAAGTGTTTTTTGTGGCCTTACATCGATGCACTGGCTTCCGTAAGTCCTGACTGGAATTTTTCCGGTGCGGCCACCATTTTGAGCCGCCAAATGACGCGCGCTACGCTGTGATTTCTACGCTGTGATTTCTCTGCTAATTACTCAGCGCTTTGTTGCCTGACGTCCATAAATCACAAAGGCTCATGTTTCACCCGTTTTTTCACTTTATCACTCTCGTGTGTGACCTTGGCATCCTTAAACGCTCGTCCTCTCAAAAAAAAAAAAAAGGAAAAGCACAGTTTACAGACCAGATGAAATGCCTTTACTTGTACTTTCATGCTTCTATGCCATTTTCTCAAGACATAGCCTTGCCTGTATGGAATTCTTTTTGGCTTCCCTTCTATTTAACGCCTAGTTCCATTGGAATTTGCCAGGTGGCTCTCTGCTGTCAGCATAATCATTAACGGTGGTTTCTTCAATTTGACTGACTCACTTCATGCTGTGTAATAAGCGGTTGCTGATTTTCTGCTTTTTAATATTATTTGAACGGGCGTTTGAGTTCTGTCATCTGTGATGCTGTGATGTTGGCTACATTCCCTGCTTGAAGTAGTCTGTTATCAACGTGCCCCTGTCTCGCTACATCATATATTGCCCTCATCCTTGCTTCTTGTGGCCTGCACTTTGTCAATATTCCACGGCTCTGCTACCTGAGTAGACTTACATCATCGCCACGCATGCCTCGTCCTACCAAACCTCAAATTGTGAAAAATTCCAGAGTTTTTTCTGCTTTCTCACAACTGGAAGATTCTCTTAATTCATCTGGCTCAGAGGCATCAATGGATCCCCCCAGGAACCCACATGATAATTCTAAGTCTAACACGAAAAGACTCAAGTCAAGTTCTCTCTCACCTCCAAAGCACTCCGGGCCAGTTTCCATGGAATTATTGTTAGACGAGATAAGATCCTTACGCCCCTTCATGGAAGAGACCAATACCAAACTCCAGGTTCTTACGGATAACTGGTCGCAAATGGAAATGAGGGTAACGTCGATTGAAAAATCTGTTCAGTCGTTCCAAGAGACATCCTCTGTAGTTTCCCACCTGAGGTCACAGGTCACAGATCTTCAACAGCAAGTGGAGCAGTTAGAAAACAGGAATCGACGCAACAACCTTCGCATTTATGGCCTGGTTGAAGGGCTTGAAGGGTCTGACCCAATCGCCTTCTTCAAGTCGTTCCTTCCCAAACTCTTACACTTGGCACAAGATAAGACCCTTAACATTCAACGTGCTCACAGGTTGGGCCGACCGCCTTCTTCTACATCCCCCGCTCAGAAACCTAGAGGGGTTATCATCTATTTTCTGGAGTACACTGATCTTCTGCTGGTCTTAGCGGCGGCCAAATCCCTTCCGAATTTAACCTGGTCTGGTTCGTCCCTGTTCTTCGCACAGGATTATGCCAAGGCAACTGCTGCTCGGCGAAAGGCTTTTCTGAATTTAAGAGCTGATTTGCGGGCGATGGGGGCGCGGTACGGCCTCTATCACCCGTGCCTATTCAAGGTCACCCACAACAACAAGACTACAACCTATGAAGACCCAGTGCGCCTACAAAGTTTCATCAATGCACACCGCTCCTCTGCTATGGATGCCTCCAGACCGTCATCCTCTGCTTTCGGATGAATATTGTTTTTATAATTCTTATATGGCTTTGCATGTTATGTTGTTTTTCCTTAGATTATCCTGTTGCTATAGCTCGCCTGTATTTCTCTGCTCCTTCAGATGGCGACGTTAAGGTTCCTTTTATTGCTCAACATTATGGCTGCTCCCTGATCTTCGGGTTCAGTCATAGTTCCATCTTGACTTCCTGCACATTTTAACCCTTTGTTTTCCTTTTTTCGTCTTACAGGAGTTTATCCCCGTGTTTTGAAGATGTCTCCCGACCCCAGCCTCGTTACTCCTTGATGTGCTGCCTCACCTTTGTGGTTCCTTCCTCCCTCCACCCTTTCTCGTATCTTCTCTATGTAGGTATGTTTTTCCCCCATCTCCTTATTTACCCTCCCGGCATATCTGTTGGTTTTTCTCCTTTCCCTTCCCCTTTATCTCCTCTTACGTTTGTTTTTCTGTCCACATATTTTCACGTTGATTTATTATTATTGATCGATACTCGTTGCTCTTTTGAGGATTGCATTCTTCTTTTCTCTTGCTATACTCGCTTTTCAATCTACTTCCCCTTTCTAGCTTCTTATTCCAGTATCTCTGTTTTCCTTTTATACTCTTTGTCTTCTGCTACTGCTTCTGCACTTGTCTTTTATAGGAATTGCATCTCCTGTCCTCCTGCTTCCATGTTTCTCTCTACTTCTTTCTTACTCCTAGCTTTCTGGGTCACGTACGACGTTGTTGCATTCTATTCTCCTTTTCTTGATATGGCTCATATTTATGGTCACTTGAATGCTTCTCTTGTCTTCACTATGTTTCTACCAACTCTTCTTTTTTTCTCCTTCTCGACTTTCTACTCTTTATGGGCTTATTTTTCATTGGATTTGTCATGTACATTTTTTATAAGTAAGTTGATAACATGTCATTGAATATTATGTCATGGAATGTGAAGGGTATTAACTCTCCGATTAAGCGTCAACGGATTCTGACACATCTTGCCAAATTGAATGTCGATATTGCATTCCTTCAAGAAACGCATTTAACTGAGGTTGAATCTGTTAAGCTTAAGCGTGGTTGGGTGGGTGAATTGTTTTTCTCACAAGGCGATGGCAAACGCAATGGTGTGGCAGTCCTTTGTCGTAAGTCTCTTCCCCTACAGGTTATCACTCATGAGTCGGATGCCTCTGGTCGTTGGGTCTACGCTAAGTTGTCCCTTAGAGGTGTTCAAGTCTCTCTTCTCAATGTATATGGTCCTACCACAGGCGAACCTTCTTTTTGGGCTGATTTTTCTCCACTTCTAACTAAATTTATGGATCACAACTTTATCCTGGCGGGGGATTGTAATCAACCCCTTGATCCCTTTATCGATAGAGAGTCCAAAGCCCCTTATGTCCCCAACAAGCCCCACAAGCTGTTTAGCCATGCGATTTCACAACACAAACTTGTAGATTCCTGGCGCCTCTCCAAGCCAAAGCTGCGGGAGTATACTTTTTATTCTCCCTGTCACCGTTCCCAGTCACGACTTGACTACATCTTTCTTTCCCATAACCTCGCTCAGTCACTCCTACACTCTGAGATAGGCCCGATTTTGCTCTCTGACCATGCCCCCGTCCTCACTAGTGTTGATGTACTCCCTAAAACTATTGGCCCTAGGAGATGGCGTTTCAATAATTCCCTCCTCACAGATCCCAAATTTACAGCCACCTTTACTTCCTTTTTTGATGAATTTTTCCTCCTCAATGATGATGATACCCTCCCTGATCATACTATTTGGGATGCTTTTAAAGCAGCAGCACGTGACTTTATTATAAGTTATGTTGCGAACAAGCGTAAAAACGCCCGAAGATTTACCAAAAATCTCCTTTCTGACATTAAAACACTAGAACATGCGTATTTTACCTCACACTCTCCTGATAGCTTGACAGCCCTCATTGCAGCAAAAATCAAGTTTAATGAGAAGTCTACAGAAGATGCCTCTTTGTACCTGCTGAAATCTACTGCTAAATTCTACGGGGGTAGGAACAAGGCTGGAAAGCTCCTAGCTAATTATTTGAAGATTAAGCACAATAAGCTAAATATTGAATCTATCTATGACTCTGATGATAATTTAAAGCATACTGATGTTGATATTCTTGCTGAATTTTCACGTTTCTATGAAACTTTGTATACCTCTGAAACCCAACCCACCCCTAGCTCCCTTGACCATTTCTTCTCCACCATTCATACACCAGCTGACTTCCCTCCAGATCTTTCCTCCTTAGAATCAGAAGTCACACAACAGGAACTACTCACTGCATTGCAACATCTCAAACCCAACAAAGCCCCAGGACCTGATGGTTTTACTGTCGAATTCTACCTTCACTTCTCTAAACTGCTAATCCCACGACTTCACTCTTTATTGCGTACTTTTATTTCTCGTGGTGCCTCCTCAGGAACTTTCTCTGATGCCCATATTTGCCTCATACCTAAACCCGGAAAGGATACCCAACACTGCAAAAATTACAGGCCCATATCTCTAGTCAATATTGATTACAAACTCTTCGCTAAAACATTGGCGATTCGATTGGACCACCTTCTCCCCGAACTACTAGGAGAGGAGCAATCTGGGTTTGTTAAGGGCCGGTACATTACGGACAATACTAGACTCTTATTTAATATCCTATCAAAGTCCTCCCGATATCAGCACTCACTTGCAGCGATTGCCCTTGACGCCGAAAAGGCTTTTGATCGTGTTGATTGGTGCTATCTCTTCCACACCCTCACTTGGTTTGGTTTCGGTCCTAGATTTATCTCTTTAGTTTCCCTGTTATATTCTCATCCTAAAGCAGCAGTCTTTGCTAATGGTCAAATTTCACCTTTTTTTGACCTAGGCAGAGGCGTTCGCCAAGGCTGCCCTTTATCCCCTTTTCTTTTCAACCTTGCTTTGGAGCCCTTCCTTTCCAGGTTGCGTCAAAACCCTGCCATTCATGGCTTCCAGATTGCAGATTTGCATGTTAAACTCGCTGCATATGCAGATGACATATTACTCTTTCTTTCTAAACCTGCAGAATCCATCCCTGCTTTCATGACTGAAGTAAGAACGTTTTCCTCTATCTCTGGGTATAAACTTAACCACGATAAATGTGAGATCCTTCCCCTAACCAAATTTACTTTCAAACAAGAATTTATTGAATCTCGATTCACCTGGAGTCCGTCCCACATTAAATATCTAGGTTTATATATTACTCCCTCAATTTCAGACACTATCTCCATGTGTATGTCCAAATGCTCACAGAAAATTGCAGACCTCACGACAAGATGGCATCCTTTATACCTCTCCTGGTGGGGACGCCTCGACACTATCAAAATGATGATATCTCCTATTATTCTATATACACTCTCCAATATTCCACTCCCTATTCCAGTGAAATTTTTTACTAAGATTAACTCAACATTATCTTCGTTTTTATGGAATTCCAAAAAACCAAGAATGTCTCGGGCTAGGCTCATACGTCCAGCTTCTGAAGGTGGTGTTAATTTTCCCGACTTCCCTGCATACCAGAAGGCCTTTTTATTGCGTCAAGCTTCCCTTTGGTTACAAGATTCCACCTCCCCTTGCCCCCTGTGGCTTAAGGTTGAGCGTACTTTACTTTCCCCCTTCTCTTTTGCAGAATATCTTACTTTTTCTCGTAAGCCTTCGTTGACTCCCACTCCTATCCACAAGTACACTCTTAAGCTTCTATTATCAGCTGCTCCCGGCCCCCCTGTGACCGTGGCTGATTTTATCTCTTCCACTATCTGGCATAATAAATATCTCCTAATTGGTAATAAGCCCTTTTACTGGAAATCATGGAGATCCCGTGGTTTGATTTGGATTTCGCAACTCTTTTCTGGTTCCACTTTTGTTTCTTTCTCTGACCTGTGTTCCTCCTTTTGCTTACCCAAATCCTTTTTCTCTAAGTATCTTCTCCTCAAGGCTGCTGTTTTGGAGATTTATCTACCACTTTCGGCTTCTCCTTCTCCTCCCCCTATCCCTATCACCCCTGCTGTTTGACTTCACTCTCTCCTCCGCATTGCCCCCAAGGCATCTCTTCTTTATAAATACCTTCATACACCCGAGTCACTCAGGCCTAAATCCAAGGTTGAACTTCAGTGGGAAGATGACCTTGGGATGGATTGGCCGATTTCCTTATGGGACAAAATTTGGACAAAATTGCGCAAAACTTCCAGAGCGGCTTCGTTGACACAATCCCTATTTTTTATTTATAACAGGCTACTTCACACCCCTTCTACACTACATAAGCGATTTCCCACTACCCCAGACAAGTGTTGGTCTTGTGATGCTCCTAATGCTACCCTACCACACATGCTATTTCTCTGCAAGCATGTACATGACTTTTGGTTACAGGTGTGGGCCCAAATCAATGTTATTTTTCACACCAGCATCCCCTTTTCACTTGTTCATCTTTTCCTGGGCAGTTTGTCTACTAGCTGGGATAATGTAGACACATCTGCTCGCATTGTTGATCTGCTATTGGCTGTTGCTTTTCAACAGATTACTGTCAATTGGAAAAATGCATCTAACATTTCCTTTAAAGCGTGGTGGTATAATGTCTGTTATAATCATAGACTTGATAATGCATTTGTCTTCCCTATTCACTTGGCAGCTAAACGTGCAGACTTATGGCTCCCCATTACGCTATATTTAGATAATTGTGCTGCTCGTTCTTCCCTTCCATTGCCTGCCCAACAAGAAGTTCCCAAGCCCCCATGATACCCTTTCTCATGTTCTGCATATTTTACCTTGTTGTTTCATTTTCATGCTCTTTGTAATTTACTGTTTGATCAGGATTGACACAATTTCTTTATTTCTTTTCAATGCCCATGTTCATTGTTTCCATATGCAATTTCTCTTATATGTTTCATTTGTAATCCCACTCCCCTCCTCCCCCTTTTTTTCCCTCCCTATCTCCCCAATTGACATCTTGTATTGCATTTACCTTTTCATTGCTCAATAAAACTCTTTTGAACTTAAAAAAGATTGTTTATGTGCAAGAAGGGGGACATTCCTGCACATAATCAATCTTCCCCTCAACACTCAACGCAGGCACTCTTGCACTATGGTGCAAGGGTGCCTGCGTTGGCGCCAGGCAGCTAAATTTATCGCCGGCGCAGGGGGAAACGCAGGGTTGCACCATATTCCAGTAAATATGGTGCAGCCCTGCATTTCTAAAGTGAAGAAGCGTGTCGTTAGCCTTCTGGGCTTAACAACAACCTTCTCAACTTTCTTGTGAATATGCCCCAAAGTGTCTCAATTTGTTAGCTACGTTTGTGTGTTGGTTGGGATGTAGAAAAGGGAAAGAGTGTATGGATGTTTAGTTAAGTGGAATGTGTCAATGAAAGGATGGGTTGCTGCATGTAAGCGTTGTAAAGCACTATGGAGATGTTACATTTTAAATACAACATTAAACATTGTTTCAGCAACAAGGGGTTGATTCACAAAGTGAGATGTACATGCGGAGATCTCTGCACATGTAGATTTCTGCCTACGCTGAGGTTACCACTCGGAAGGTACTCACCAGTACATAAATCTCTGTCCAGTTGTAAGATTCATGAGTTTCCATTTCCTCACATGAGGGGTGTAGCCTTCTATGACAGAAATTACAACCATAAAATGATTACGAATAAACTTTAAGGTCATATTTCTATCATTCACCTGTTGGGGAAGTTTTCCACTTTGGCGGTGAAGTTCGACATTACTGGTAAGATCTCCGCCAGGATGGAGAACTCTGAATGAAAGACAAGAGGGATGCACACTACTCATGGCCTACATGTTACACATGTGACACACAATAACGCTTCAATCCCATAAATCTATTCTACACCTTTGTTCCTGTCCTCTTCCCCTTGGACCTCCTCACTAACAAGACTCTGCACAGCACCTACAGATTTTTAGTTTCAGCAATGCTCACTCAGCGGGAAACAGAACTTATTTCACTAAGAAGGAGCTGGAACTTGCAGATACCTTTGTATTCAGCCATTACAAGAAAATACATTGTCTGCTTCTATACACCCTCAGTGGAGTTGTGAAGACAGCCATGTGGTGCGAGTTGACAGGCTATGAAATGCACTGATGGTAGAGGCACACACCATGGGGAACCTGAAGAAAAAATGGCAGGATGAGAGAAGGTGAATGTAAGAGACCTTCTCCTTGATATAGGTGCCAAATGTTTTTCCTGCGGTGGACATGGATACTTTCTCCATCTTGCTCTCCTTGAGGAGTGTGCCCTCGCCACCATTCCCCTGACCTGTTATATGTTATGCTTGTTAGAACTAATCCCAACATAAGGCCAGGTATGAGATAAACACTTCTCTATCAGAAGGTGTTCTCATATCATCACTCATGCCACTCTGCCCTCACCCACTCTTCTTAGACAGCCTGATATCACAAACGTGTCACTCATACACAGCTTCTGATGCTTCCCCTTTCCAGAGAGTAAACTGATCAAATTGATCCTAATAAAGATTTCCCTTTCTTACATTCAGTCCCCATTTCGTAGGCTTTTTTAGAAACAGCTGAAACAAGACCACTCCGACTGTGTCAGGGTGATAAATCGGTGCCATCAGTTAGTGATCTCAGTACCTGTCACAAGCATCTTGATCAGCTTGCTTGTGAAAACGCTAAAGTACTTCCACCAACCTTCTAGGAAACTCCAATGGCTATGTAATGGACAACAGCCATCTTTTTGATGTGCAGGTATGGGGTGGGAGTGGGCTGTGGTTGAATTGCACCAGTTTGCGACCATGTAAAGGATCGCATCAGGTGAGAAGCGCTGGTTGGCAATGACTAAACATGGCAAACATGTTCACCCTTTGCTTGCAAATCATTTCTCCCCTCCTCAAATGCATGTTCTTCAGAATGAGGAGCATTGCAACAAAGCTATTTACAGAGGTGGTGAAACAAATGTTTTTTTTTGTCTGTGTCTTGCTTTCTTGTGAAGGCAGATTGTATGTGATTGGCTGATGTTGTAATGAGTTTCACCTGATAATGGTTGTGGCAGAGTCCTGACTGTTCACTTCCTCCCCCTTTGCAGTACCAGTTCTGTTGCATGTTTTTGAAACCTTCCTGTAATACGTGTACTTGGCATTACTTACAGTGAAATTAAAAAGTTCTATTATTTAAATACATTTTACAAATATAATTTATTAAACAAGTAGTGATTCCAAATTGTTTTCCATATATTTTCCAACTGTTTGTATGTGGTGCTAGTGTTATTTTCTACCTCAACTGACTTCTAGGAGTGTTTATTGCAAAAGCAGTGCTTGGGCTACTGTGGAGCTCGACTTACTCCAAGGCTTGGCTTGGTGGTGTAGATTTGAGTCTGTTTGGTTATTAGTGCTATTTTAGTATATGTAGGTGAAACTTTTATGAATAGCAATTTCCTTACTCTTGTGAGGGTGTGTTTTAGAATGTGATAGCCCCTCTCTGAAACCCTCTGCAAATTTACCTTAACCCTGCCCACTTAGTAGTACATTTTCTCAATTTTTCCAACACTCTCCCATGTCTCTCTCACTTTTACTAAAAAAACGTATACTTCCTTGAGTGGCGATCTCTGCAGTTCTGGCAAAAACTCCATTCATAAAAGACACAACACGCATAGGTGGACATCTCTTGCTGGAAATGTATGAACATTATTTGTGAGTATGCCAAGTTGTACTGATTGAGTACGAGTACTATTTCCTGTACTTGAAAATGCTTTTGTGAGCAGTCCTTGATGTATCTTAGGCATAAGGAGGAGCTTGTTTCTGCACTAAATATATTTAGCTTAGTTCCAAGAAATTTGGTTTGATCAAATTAGCATTCACTTAAGTACTAACTTTTGGCTCAGGCCACAATCTACTCAAACCTGGCCCCACCTGAAAGTACCTTATATTCCCCAACTAGGGCAGGTGCATTGCACGATCATAGCTATGGGTGACCTGCCTCACGGGGGATCTCGTTTTATTTAATCAATTTTTATAATAATGATTTTAAAAATGTCCCTAATATGAATTTTATCTATTTGTTTAATTTCATTTCTAATTTACAGACAACCAAATGTGTTGTTGAACCTGTGGGAATTTGTTTAGGGGGTGATTTTAATGTTAAGCTACCAAGGGGTATTCATTTTGCCATCCATCCCACAAACAGGGCACCATTATGTAATAGGGGGGCCCAGTTATTAGACCTCTTAAGTACTAACATTTTCTCAGATGTGATGGAGCTTGCCGCAGTCCCGACAAGAGCTAGTCACATAGAACCTACCTATAGAGGTAGGGGCTCGTGCTCTACTATCGATTATATTTTTATTACTACCCCGTTAGAGAATTGTGTGTTAAAAGCTGAGGTAGTCTCTACACTACATGGGGATCACAACCCTATCAATCTAACTCTGAGTCTCGCACCCAGACCGACCTACGATAAAGAGTGTGGCGCAAGGGATTGGTCCCCCTCAACTGACAACCTCAGATTGGTCTGGCGTGGTATAGACAACAAAGCTATATTTGGTAGGATGGTAAGAACTCACTCTGACTTAATCAACACTTGTTTGTCTTTTAAGGAACATAATTCTGAGGTAGTTGACGCTTTCACGCAGCTGATAGTACCGGATTCTTGCCCACCTGGTTCTTTCCAAGAATCCTCTCAGGTCGCCAGGATCTCTTTATCTGCTAAATAGTGTAGAGCGGAGAAAACCCAATTCTTAGTACATGATCACCAGAATCAAATTTCATTTAGGAAGGACCACTGACTCAGAATCTAAAATTTGCAGGATTTTATTACAACCAAAAATAACTGCACATACAGACACCTTAGCACAAGATGAAGAAGATAAATGGGCACTAGAACAAACGCAAGTCTACATAAGAGTCTCATACGACTCAAAACAAAAAGAATACCAAGCTCTAGAAGCATGAGAAATCCAATGGTCAGTCCAATGTCTACATTAGGAATCATTAGCCTAAAAGAAAAACGGTTAGTCTATCCCTACTCTAGCTCTAAGGTATTGTATTGTATTGTAGGCGGTTTTATATAGCGCGCAGTTACCCTCGGGCATCCCAGCGCTTGATCAGTCATACCCTAACCACGAGCACAGAGCAAACATCAAAGAGGGAACAGATAGGTTTTCAACAGTTTCCGGAAACGCAGGATGCCAGCTTCTGAACGCAGCTCCAGCGGGAGCGCATTCCAGAGGGTCGCGATATGCACTGCGAATCTTCTGCCGCCCGTGCGGGCCTTATGCACCCTGGGGACCTTGAGTAGGGATTTCTGGTCCGAGCGCAGGGTTCTGGAAGCTTTATAGGGTACCACCAGCTTAGATAGAATAGGGGGGCCCGTGCCCTGCAGAACTTTATGGGCAATACAGAGGGACTTAAACTTGACCCTCTCACGTACTGGGAGCCAATGCAAAATCTTCAAGGCTGGTCTAGCTGACTGCCTCCTAGGAGCATTGGTCAGTAGCCTGGCCGCAGCATTTTGCACTTGTGGAGCTTGCTCAGCGTGGCTTCTGGGCGCCAAGAAAGATCGCTTTACAGTAATCTACCCTAGATATAATCAGCCCCTGGATGAGTAGCTTCCTAGAAGTAGGGGGGAGAAGGGGCAGGATTTTACGGGCAGAGCGAAGAAGCCCAAAACAGATCCCTGCCGTTTTCTTTGCCTGCGTCTTAAAAGAAAGGTCCTGCTCCAGCCAAACTCCCAAGCTCTTAATCTCCTGTTTGGAGCAGGGGAGATCTCCCAGGCAGCTAGGCCAGCAGGACATAGGGAGAGGGGGAGCCTTATGCCCTAGTAGCATAATTTCAGTTTTAGATCCGTTGAGTTTCAACGCTGAGTCGCACATACAGGTATATACCTGGGACAGGCATTGGTGCAATACCTCCGGGTTCTTCACCAATTGGGAGAGAGCCACTACCAATTGAGTGTCATCAACGTAGCTGACGATTTTTATCCCGAAAGGTGCCACCACATCCTCCAGGGGGGCCATATACACATTAAATAGAGAGGGACTCAAGGAAGAGCCCTGTGGGACCCCGCACTGGAGGGGGATAGGAGAAGACCGCGCACTACCTTCCCAGACCCGATAGGTTCGGCCAGTGAGAAAGGAACGAAGCCACTGCAGTACAACACCTCTTACTCCCATGTTAGACAGCCGTTGGATCAACACTTGATGGTTAACAGTGTCGAAGGCCGCGCTGAGGTCCAGGAGGATCACTGCCACTGACCCCCCTGAATCTAGCATGCTTCTGGCTTCGTCCACGACTGCCAGGAGGGCGGTGTCAGTGCCGTGACCTGGGCGGAAGCCGGTTTGGGTATCTCGAAGCAGACCGTTGGACTCCAGAAAGCTGGACAGTTGATAGTTAACCAGTCTTTCTGCGATCTTACCAAGTCCCGGCAGTAGAGAAATAGGCCTGTAATTAGCCAAGTCCGAGGAATCCAGACTAGGCTTTTTCAGGAGGGCCTTCACAACAGCCCTTTTCCAACCTGGAGGAACCACCCCTTGAGTAAGTGAAAGATTAATGAGGTTCGTGATAGGGGGTGGATGACAGAGGCCACTTGTTTGAGGAACCTCATTGGAGCAGGGTCATCCGGCAAGCCGCTCTTCATAGAGCTAAGTTCCTTTGTCACTTCCAGCTCAGATATCGGGTCAAAGGCGTCGAATAGAGCGTGAGCACCTCTATCTTGATCCTCTACATAAATGTTCTGTGAGGTCCGAGGTAGCAGAGAAAGAATATTCTCGATTTTGAGGTGGAAGTAGTCCGCGAGCTCCCTACACTTTTCCGCGGGATTGTCATGAGTGACTGGTGGCTTAGGGATCTTAAGAAGCTCCTTAATTACTTTAAATGTCTCTCTAGAAGAGTTGGACGCGCTGGTAATTTTTTCCTCAAAAAATGTGGCCTTGGTGACGAGGAGGGCTTTCTTATATGACCTCATGGCTACACGGTAGTTCTCTCGACTGGCCACCACCCAGTCCCTTCTCCACATGCTCTCCAGCTTCTTACAACTTCTCCTAAGGGTGCGCAGCTCTGCGGTGTATCATGGGGCCAAGCCCGTTCTACTCCGACTCTTAGCCACTCTCTTTTTAGGCAAGATAGAATCTAGAGAGTTGGTCAGCCATTGATCAAGGGCCAAGTCAGCAGTAGAGGAATCATCGGCCAAGGGAGGGAAGGAGCTCTGAAGCTGCGCTGTCCAGCTTTCAAGTGAAAGTTTAGACCAAGCCCTTTCCAAAGAATAGACTCTGGGGGACAGGATGGACCTAGGGTCACATTGCATGGAAAAAGGAATCAGAAAGTGGTCTGACCATGGCAGGGGGCAAGCCGGTGAAGCTTCTACATGCGGGATATTTGAGAAGACTGGATCGAGCAGATGTCCTTTGATGTGAGAAGCTCCCTGATTGCTAAGGGTCAGATTATAAACTTTCAAGTCACAAGTCAGGTCTGTGGCTGTTGCGTCTGAAGGATCATTAAAATGGAGATTTAAATCCCCCAGCACCATAAAATTGGTGGTAGAAGTGGCCATCAGCATAACAGTTTCCATAAGGGAGTTGATAAAGAACCCCGGAGAACCTGGGGGGCGATATATTAGCAGGCCCGATATTGTCGTGGTAGGGGAGGTCCTTATAGCGGACTGACAGCTTTCACAGTCCTGAGTCTCGCTGTTAGAGGCTCTACAAACAAACACGTCTCTATAGATGATGGCTATGCCTCCCCCTCGACCTGAGGGTCGATCCAAATTGTAGATGAGAAAGCCTGGGGGGAGGGCACGTACCATGTCAGCCCCTGAATTGGCTGTGATCCATGTTTCTGTTAAAAACAGGATGTCCAGGTCATGATCCTGTATCAGGAAGTTAATCTCTTGTGCATGGCAGGGCAACGAACGACAGTTTAGCAGGGCCATGGCCAAAGAATGCTTGCCCCTGTCAGATTGTGTAATGTTGCAGGTCGAGCAGGCGGAAAAGGGGCCAACCCCCTTATAAATGTACTTACATGCAACACTTTTCGGGGGGCGCAGTGACAGAATTTCCTCCCGGGAGTAAAATAAGCGATTATCTGCGGCTGGAGTTGGGGGTCCTAGCCCTCGGCCCGTCCTGGCGCGGACGGGCGCAGACGGGCTTGCCTCGGCGCGCCTCTGGCGCGCCATCGGCGCGCCCGCTGCGCACGCGCGCTGCGCGCTTGCATTGGCCTGGTACAAATAGTCTCCTCCGGGAACCCAATCGAAGATGGCGGCCGTTGATAGGCCTGGAAAGAAGGGGAGGAGTCTCGCAAGGCGAGTGAATGTCAAAAATTTTAAGGTGCAAGTAAGAGGGCAAAACGGTAAATATTCAAAGAATGAGGCAAGTCTTAAAAAGTGAAATATTTAAAAAGTAAAACCACACAATTACAACATCAATAAGCACAAAATAGCAGCAAAAAGATTAAAACAAAGTACTAGGGCTAAAAAGCCCTCGGGAATATCGCAGAGCAAGGAGTGATGCTTGTGAACAGCAATGCGCTCGATTACAGAGTATTTAGATCGTAGGGCTGCGCGCTTGCATTGGCCTGGTACAAATAGTCTCCTCTGGGAACCCAATCGAAGATGGCGGCCGTTGATAGGCCCGGAAAGAAGGGGAGGAGTCTCGCAAGGCGAGTGAATGTCAAAAATTTTAAGGTGCAAGTAAGAGGGCAAAACGGTAAATATTCAAAGAATGAGGCAAGTCTTAAAAAGTGAAATATTTAAAAAGTAAAACCACACAATTACAACATCAATAAGCACATAATAGCAACAAAAAGATTAAAACAAAGTACTAGGGCTAAAAAGCCCTCGGGAATATCGCAGAGCAAGGAGTGATGCTTGTGAACAGCAATGCGCTCGATTACAGAGTATTTAGATCGTAGGGCTGCGCGCTTGCATTGGCCTGGTACAAATAGTCTCCTCCGGGAACCCAATCGAAGATGGCGGCCGTTGATAGGCCCGGAAAGAAGGGGAGGAGTCTCGCAAGGCGAGTGAATGTCAAAAATTTTAAGGTGCAAGTAAGAGGGCAAAACGGTAAATATTCAAAGAATGAGGCAAGTCTTAAAAAGTGAAATATTTAAAAAGTAAAACCACACAATTACAACATCAATAAGCACATAATAGCAGCAAAAAGATTAAAACAATGTACTAGGGCTAAAAAGCCCTCGGGAATATCGCAGAGCAAGGAGTGATGCTTGTGAACAGCAATGCGCTCGATTACAGAGTATTTAGATCGTAGGGCTGCGCGCTTGCATTGGCCTGGTACAAATAGTCTCCTCTGGGAACCCAATCGAAGATGGCGGCCGTTGATAGGCCCGGAAAGAAGGGGAGGAGTCTCGCAAGGCGAGTGAATGTCAAAAATTTTAAGGTGCAAGTAGGAGGGCAAAACGGTAAATATTCAAAGAATGAGGCAAGTCTTAAAAAGTGAAATATTTAAAAAGTAAAACCACACAATTACAACATCAATAAGCACATAATAGCAGCAAAAAGATTAAAACAAAGTACTAGGGCTAAAAAGCCCTCGGGAATATCGCAGAGCAAGGAGTGATGCTTGTGAACAGCAATGCGCTCGATTACAGAGTATTTAGATCGTAGGGCTGCGCGCTTGCATTGGCCTGGTACAAATAGTCTCCTCCGGGAACCCAATCGAAGATGGCGGCCGTTGATAGGCTCGGAAAGAAGGGGAGGAGTCTCGCAAGGCGAGTGAATGTCAAAAATTTTAAGGTGCAAGTAAGAGGGCAAAACAGTAAATATTCAAAGAATGAGGCAAGTCTTAAAAAGTGAAATATTTAAAAAGTAAAACCACACAATTACAACATCAATAAGCACACAATAGCAGCAAAAAGATTAAAACAAAGTACTAGGGCTAAAAAGCCCTCGGGAATATCGCAGAGCAAGGAGTGATGCTTGTGAACAGCAATGCGCTCGATTACAGAGTATTTAGATCGTAGGGCTGCGCGCTTGCATTGGCCTGGTACAAATAGTCTTCTCTGGGAACCCAATCGAAGATGACGGCCGTTGATAGGCCCGGAAAGAAGGGGAGGAGTCTCGCAAGGCGAGTGAATGTCAAAAATTTTAAGGTGCAAGTAAGAGGGCAAAGCGGTAAATATTCAAAGAATGAGGCAAGTCTTAAAAAGTGAAATATTTAAAAAGTAAAACCACACAATTACAACATCAATAAGCACATAATAGCAGCAAAAAGATTAAAACAAAGTACTAGGGCTAAAAAGCCCTCGGGAATATCGCAGAGCAAGGGGTGATGCTTGTGAACAGCAATGCGCTCGATTACAGAGTATTTAGATCGTAGGGCTGCGCGCTTGCATTGGCCTGGTACAAATAGTCTTCTCTGGGAACCCAATCGAAGATGACGGCCGTTGATCGGCCCGGAAAGAAGGGGAGGAGTCTCGCAAGGCGAGTGAATGTCAAAAATTTTAATGTGCAAGTAAGAGGGCAAAGCGGTAAATATTCAAAGAATGAGGCAAGTCTTAAAAAGTGAAATATTTAAAAAGTAAAACCACACAATTACAACATCAATAAGCACATAATAGCAGCAAAAAGATTAAAACAAAGTACTAGGGCTAAAAAGCCCTCGGGAATATCGCAGAGCAAGGAGTGATGCTTGTGAACAGCAATGCGCTCGATTACAGAGTATTTAGATCCCTACTTAGCATTTCCCTCCCAAGCAAGAGAGTAAAAAGGTGTCAGAAGTGAAGACTCCCTTAGAAGTACATTCACTTAGTCAGAGCTCGTTCTAAGATGCTCCTTCTAGCTACAAACTCCCAAAAACGTAGAACACGCCCTTTGGCACACCTCTTCAGCCAGGTCTTCTCCCAGTACTTTTCCAGTGAAACTTGGACTCCATCCAACGACGGTTAGCTTGACCTTGGATCCCAGGCACCTTCTCCGCTGAGAGTATCATCCGTAAATTCCAATGCACTCCCCTGTTGGCTTCTCGTACCATCCTAATTCCTAAAACAAAGACCTAGTCTCTCTAACGAGCTAAATGTCCTTGCACCTGCAACAGAAACATGGGAACAAAAAACTTTTCTCTTCTCTGAGATTTTCCATCATCCTGAAACCCAAAGCCTTTACCAAGGAAAATCATTTTCGGCCTACAACGTTAGCTAACATAAGAAATGAACAGGCCTTTCTCTTTAAACGTATATGCGATCAGGCCTTTACACTGTTAAACACACTCCTAAATCACATATTAAGCATTAGTTCATTACTCCTTTATACGTAAATAAGCAGACTATACGTGCAACTTTAACATTGCACATGTTTAACCTAACACGTTGCATTACATAAAATCAAACATTATGCGTTTACTAAAATATATTTGCAATGATCTGCAGCATTACTCTTTATGAAAATCATGGTTACATTTCTAATCACCTCTATGTTAAACAACACTATTAATACAATTTTTATGTCACACCTAACACTACTTCAAATAATATGTGGGTGCGGACTAACAGTGAATATGATCCACCCCTACAAATTTCAGGATAACGTGGTGCTCTATCAGTTCCACCCTTTGATGACAAATGTCATCACACCATCACACAATCAATTCCCTTGGAGAAAGAACCGACCTAAACAGTACTTGTTGCCATCCTCCCCCATCGGAACCTCTCCATATTCTTGATATTCTGATATTGACTGTCCTGCAGTCTGGCCATTCGCATTTTACTCGCTCTGAGAGCTCTTTCAATCCGATTTCCTCTGTACCACTTATACGCTCTGATGAATGCCCACAAACAGACCACACAAACTACAACAATGATAAGGGGTTTCAGCACAAACCCAAGGAACCCTTTTCCCAAATTCGCAAACCAATTTCCCACACGACCAAATCCTTTACCAATCTTTCCCCACACACCGGGCCCGATTCACAGAACTAACTTAAGACAAAATCCTAAACTTACTACCATTTTGGTATTCACAGAAGGCACTTACTCATTTTGGTATTCACAGAAGGCACTTACTCATTTCGTTATTCACAGAAGTTAGGAGGCCTAACTTTAGGACTCCTAAATGCCTTCTGTGAATACCGAAAGTCTTAAAATTAGGATTTTTCTCAGTTTAGCAGTAGTATAGTTAGGACTCCTAACTTTAGGACTCCTAAATGCCTTCTGTGAATACCGAAAGTCCTAAAATTAGGATTTTTCTCAATTTAGTAGGACTACTAAATTGAGAAAACTCCTAATTTTAGGACTTTCGGTATTCACAGAAGGCATTTAGGAGTCCTAAAGTTAGGAGTCCTAACTATACTACTAGTAAACTGAGAAAAATCCTAATTTTAAGACTTTCGGTATTCACAGAAGGCATTTAGGAGTCCTAAAGTTAGGACTCCTAACTTCTGTGAATAACGAAATGAGTAAGTGCCTTCTGTGAATACCAAAATGAGTAAGTGCCTTCTTTGAATACCAAAATGGTAGTAAGTTTAGGATTTTGTCTTAAGTTAGTTCTGTGAATCGGGCCCATTGTCTTCTGTCAGATCCTCAATCTCTTCATGAATTGTGGTAATGTTGTCTATATGTGTCTCCAGATCCTTGCTATTGTCTGGAATATACGTACAACATTCCTGTACCTTCAATAATTTACAGACTCTGCCCTCTTTTGCTAATAGTACATCTAAAGCAAGGCGGTTCTGCAAAACCATCGTCCTTATCGATAACATCTCTCCATCCACCAATATCAAAGACCTTGCCGTATTCATCGACAATTCATCAACCACAGTCGCCAACCTTCTGATCTTCACATCATTCAAAACCACACCCAAACTCGGTATCATTGCTCCAAAGACATCACCAATCACTGCCCCTGCACCCACAGCTCTCTTGGCTCTAGAATGATGTCCAGTCTACCAAAAGCTCCAAATCTTCTGCATGACAGATTTTCGGGAAAATAATGGCCAGATAACATGTACCATACCAATTTGCAGGCAACCTCACATAGTCATTCCTTCCGCACACATAATACACAGTTGGAATCACTTGCACCGAGCCTTTCAAAAAGTTCTTAGCTGAATCTTCCATAGTGAAAACATGATCACACGTACTTTGTCCTACCGAAACCTTTTCATAGTAGGTCTGAGGACGTCTCACACACAACTTCCCCTATTGCACCTGGTCCAATGCTTTGGGTCCATAACTCCCCTTAGATCTGTGTAATCTCTCCTCATCAGTCCAGTCTACTGGACTGTCTCCTGTATTTGGTGTCTGTGTTAGTTTTCTATATCTGTCTTCTACTTGACCTATAAACTTGTTCTCTGTATCTGACAATGAACATGTCAAATTATGTCGGTGAGCATAAGCCGTATCCAGTTCCAAAGACCGTATGAAATACTTCCGAAGTCTGTCTTCCGACTTGTAATAATCATATTTATTCAAATGCTTGTAAGCTGGAACCTCAGGAAGTACTGCATCGTAATTGGAAAAGAAATACTCAAACTGACCTCTTTCATAAAAGATACTAAGCAACAAACTACAAGAAATTCCATATGTTAGTGGAAGGTGATGGTATCTAATACCCTCATCTACTGAAGAAGGCAACTGCATGCAAACAGTCTTTCGCATCTATCGCATCAACATACTCATACAACAACTTTGCATACGCATTAAGCTTAAAATTACTTCTAGATATATCTATGTGAAATCTACGACTCTCTTCGATTAGTAAAGCTCTTTTAGCTCCTATAGTAACCTCCTTTTGGCTAGAAGTGGTAGGTGTAGGTGTTCCCTGTACCTCCCCCTCTTGCTCATGTGAAACGACATACGAGGCTATAACTATTATGGCTATAGAAACTAATACCAACCCTATGAGTGTACCTATCACTAATTTAGACCTACGGTGAGTATTTTCAGCATCAGCCATTTTTGCAAAGTTCTCAAAGTTCTTGGTTTCAGCAACAATTAAGAGTCTCTTTTCTCCTCCAGATATCGCTTGTCAATCAGTTCGAACAACACTCAAAAGCTGGAAATCCCCTTGCAACTTTTAGTTCCCTATTTACACAGTTCACAAAAAGACTTCCATAGCCCTCTTTCGTTCTCTTGACGGAAAGTCCCTACGTTTATTCTTCTTCCACTCGGGCCTAGGGTATCTTCTTTAGACTTTTATATACAACAAAATTCACCTTCAGTCCAAAATAAGATCAGCTCCCAAGATCTCTAATACACGCTGCAAAAGTTCAAGACGAAGCACCACTAATTCTTGATGATGTGGCCCATAACCAAAGGTTGGAAAAACCAACCTCACCAGGATCAGCTCACAAATCTTGCTCAAAAGTGGTGGATTCGGAATAGTGAGAGTCAGTACTCCTTCTATCTCCACTCCTGGGACCAGCAACAGCACACCCACTTTCAGGTTCGGAGAATCGCCGACCAGCGTCAAGGACCTCAGTCTCCCTGAGCTCAACACTCCTGGCATCAGTCACAGTGTATGCCCCCACTCTGGTAAAGCGTACCTTTGACACGGCACTCTTCTCCCCCTGGACCTTCTCAAACCCCCTCAAGCTTGCTCCTTGTCACTCTATTCAGATTCAGACGTTTCAGAAACTGGGGCAAGATCTCTTTCAGGTGCCAATTTCAAGTTCAGCCGTCTCTGACTCACAGGCCAAACCTCTTCTGCTCCTACGGCACGGCACCTCTGCTCTGCCTTCGGGTACCCTGTGCACTACTTCCTTCTTCTGCAGAATTTGACTCTACTCCACCCACAGCAATACTTTCTCCGTCTGAGTTAAATTCGGGGCTTCGATTTGCACAACCCCTTTCAGCTCAATCTAGTGCACAACCAACTGCATCAGCAACCCTCACAGCTTGGCTTGCCCTCTCAGATGGCCCTGCCACCTCAGCTGGATTTTCATTCACAAGAGGGGCTGTATCTTCCAAGAGTTCTGGAACTCTGCAGGTATGGGAGGCATGCACCCAGTTCGGCAGTCCCCCACACTTCACTGCCGTGTTTGTGACCAGTATTACCTGGTACGGGCCATACCAACGAACATCCAGGCAACCCTTCCTCACGTGCTTGCGGACCATCACCCAGTCTCCCGGGCACAGGTCGTGGCACAGGTCACTTGCGGCTGGAACAGTTGCTGCTTGCACCTGCTGGGACACAGATCGGACTACGTCAGCCAGTCCCTTACGGTAGTCGAGAATTAAATCATCTGTGATGTTAATCAAAGCAGTAGCAGGTATCGCTGGTAATCGCATTGCCCTCCCCATCAGGATCTTGTGAGGTGACAACCCCGTTCTCCTATCAGGAACACTGCGAAGGCTCATGAGGACCAAAGGCAGTGCGTCAGGCCATTTCAGGGATGTCGAAGAACATACTTTGGCCATCCGCGCTTTCAAAGTCCCATTAACTTGTTCCACAATCCCAGAAGCCTCGGGTCGATAACTGCAATGCAATCTCTGATCCACATTCAAGGCAGCACAAAGCAATTTCATGATCTCACTGTGGAAGTGTGTCCCTCTGTCCGATTCCAAAGAGGTCGGAAATCTGAACCTAGGGATAAGTTCCCTCAATAACAACTTAGCTACAGTGAGTGTGTCGCACCTATGTGTTGGGTAACCTCCACCCATCTTGAAAAGACACATACCGCAACTAAGATGTACCCCAACCCATTACACATCGGCATCTCGATAAAGTCCACCTGCATCCTATTGAAAGGCCCTCTTGACCTCCTAATGTGACTCAAAGTCACAGCAGTTTTCTTTCCTGCATTCATCTGCTGAAATGTAACACACCTCTGGCACACAGCTTCAGCATCCGCACGAAACTTCGGATTGTACCATGTCTGTCTGAACACTCGCACCATTGCGTCTCTGCCTAGATGTACTGCCCCATGTATCAATCTTGCCATTGGGTTTAACAGATTGTCCGGTAATACAGCTCGTCCATCACTCGAGACACACATCCACATCTCCCTTTTCACATCCTGCTCATATCCAACTATCTCGTTCTTGATCAGGAACCTCATCCTGCAATCGTTTTAGTTCCTCCCATGTATCGGCCATGGCTAACATCATGCTGAGTTCGGTTCTTTCTTGGCTTTCTCCCGTGTACCCTCCTGTAAATATACATCCTTGTTCTGCACAAAACCGGGCAACTTCATCAGCGTAATTATTTCCCAGAGGCACAAAATCACTCCCTTTGGAGTGGGCAGAACATTTGACAACCGCAATTTCCTTCGGACATCGCAACGCTTCCAACAATTGTCTCACATATTTCCCATTTCTAATGGGCGAACCAGAAGATGTCATGAAACCTCTCTGTGACCATAACCGTCCGAAGTCATGAACAACACCAAACCCGTACTGACTGTCAGTGTAAATCGTTATCCGAATCTGATCAGCAGCCAAACAGGCACGGGTCAAGGCAATGATTTCAGCTACCTGTGCGGAGTGCACTCCTTCCAAACAAGCAGCTTCAACCTCTCCTGTGATGGTACATACAGCAAATGCTGCTCTCAATCGACCAACCTTGTCTCTTAAACATGAACCGTTCACAATAAAATTTCATCAGGGTCAGGGAGCGGTTCATCAATGATGTCTTGTTGAGATTTGGTGCATAGTTCAGTCACATAGAGACAATCGTGATCCTCACAATCTTCACCATCTGCATTTGGAATAGGCTTCAATGTTGCGGGATTTAAAACAGAACACTTCTTCAAAGTCACATTTTCTGCAGCAAGTATAACTTTCTCATAACGTGTCAATCGATTATTTGTGAGGAGCTGTGTTTTAGTCCTCGTCATCAGCAGTTCAACAGAGTGTGGCACATAAACTGTAAGTGGATGTCCCATTACAATGCTCTCGCATCTTTCAATACTGACACCTGTTGCATCAACGGATTTGAGACATCCGGGCAACACAGAAGCTACTGGATCTAGAGTAGCTGAAAAGTAGGCAACTGGTCTACGGACACCTCCATGATTCTGAGTTAGAACTGACAATGCACAACCTGCTCTCTCGCAACAGAACAATGTGAAAGCCTTGTTGTAATCAGGCATCCCTAAAGCTGGAGCACGACACAGGGCTTCTCTCAGCCTCAAAAATGACATTAAACAGTCAATGTCCCATGGAACCGGATCACTCACATCCTTGTGCGTCAGTCATTGCAAACGCTTTGCTTCAAAGGAAAAGTTGGGAATCCATTGGCGACAGTAGCCAACCATCCCCAAGAACATTCTGACTTATCTCTGTGTGGTAGGCACAGGCATGTTCATAATGGCCTCAATGCGATCTGGTGACACCTTTCTCTTGCCCTTCTCAATTCTGTGACCCCAAATATTGTACTTCACTCAGACAGTACTGCAACTTATTCGGGGACACCTTTTGTCCATTCTCAGCCAAATGATTCAGTAAAGCAATGGTATAAATTCTGCAAGCATCTTGTGTTTCTGAGGCAACGAGCAAATCATCAATGTATTGCACCCGAACAGAGTTCTGCGGCAACACAAGATCTTTGAGATTCTTCTTCAGGATCTGATTAAAAATCGATGGACTCTCTCTATAGCCCTGTGGGATACGACACCATGTTAACACATGGTTCTCCAGCCAGAAAGCAGAAAGTAATTGGCTTTCCTCATGGAGTGGGATCGAGAAGAATGCTTGGCACAGATCAATCACGCTAAACCAGTCAGCTTCACATGGAATTTGAAACAGTATCACAGATGGATTCGGTACCACCGGACAACATGGAACAACTATCGTGTTGACCTTTCTCAGGTCTTGTACGATCCTGAATTTCCCACTTGGTTTCTGTAGTCCCATGATAGGTGAATTACATGGGCTACCCATGATCTCTTTCAGAATTCCCTGCTTGATAATAGACTCAATTACAGGCTTGATCCCTGCAATAGTCTCAGGTGACAAATTATACTGGGGTGTCCTAGGAAATTCTACGTTCGGCTTGACCTGACTCTTCACTGGCTCTACGCCTTTGATCAATCCGATCTCTTCTCCACTGAAGTCCCACACATTAAGTGACACAGAATCCCTCAAGTCAAGTGGAAGTTCCTCCACTGTCAGCGTTGGGTACATTTCTATGCACACATGCTGATTTGCAACCTTAAAGGTCGCGTTATCATCTCTTGTCTGTAGTTCAACTCCCTTTGGTCTGAAATAGATGGTGCAATTCAACTTGCACAACATATCTCTCCCTAACAGGCAAACTGGACTCGAATCGCACACCACGAACTGGTGTCGATCTCGGAATGTTCCTATTCTCACAGGAATTGGCTCTGTCAATGGACTAGTCATTCTCTTATTTGCTACGCCAACAACTTGGATCGATTGTCCCGAGAGGGGTAGGTTGGGGACTACTGCTGATCTTACATTAGACCGGGTAGCACCAGTGTCAACCAAAAAGGTGGTAGGGTGACCATCAACCTCTGCTTCTACAAATGGTCCCCTCTGGTCTACCTCCAGGACTGCTCCAAGTGTGCAGTCTTCCTCCCCCCCTCAGGCACCGTCATGCCAAAGGGTCTGGACCAAACTCCTCACTCCCTTCGAACAAGGGCATCTGTTGATAAGTTCGAACTCCCTGCTGAACATTTTGAACCCTAGGTGGCTGAGGAACTTGCACCTGCGGACTAGTAGTCCCCCTTTCACCATCCTAGGTCTAGTCACCGTGGGAACTACTTCAGGTACAGGTACCTGAACTATCTCTACTTCTTGCTGCACCTGATTCATCGGGTTCAAGGGACACTCGCGTTTCCAATGTCCAACCTGGTGACAAAGATGACACGGAGTGGTCTTTTTCAATGTCGCCACATCCATCCCTTTCCCACCCCAAAATGTGTGAAAAAAGTGATTTTTTCAGCTAAAATTGAGGTTTGCAGGGGATTCTGGGTAAGAAAACATTGGGGGATCCACGCAAGCCATACCTCCCTGGAAGCCGCCGGGTGTCTAGTTTTCAGAAATGCATGGGTTTGGTAGGTTTCCCTAGATGGCCGCCGAGGACCGGGCCAAAAACCCAAGTGACCCCCTTTGCAAAACCAGGTGGTTTTGCGATAGGCAATTTTGATGTCGCCTCACTACGTTTTGGGCCCTTGCCTGCCGCGGGTACTTGGGCCTCCCACACAAGTGAGGCACCATTTTTACCGGGAGACCTGGGGGAACGCTGGGTGGTGGTAAATTTGTGTGAGCCCAGTGATGCCACAACTTTCCCACCCCAAAATGTGTGAAAAAAGTGATTTTTTCAGCTAAAATTGAGGTTTGCAGGGGATTCTGGGTAAGGAAACGTTGGGGGATCCACGCAAGCCATACCTCCCTGGAAGCCAACGGGTGTCTAGTTTTCAGAAATGCGTGGATTTGGTAGGATTCCCTAGATGGCCGCCGAGCACCGGGCCAAAAACCCAAGTGACCACCTTGCAAAACCAGGTGGTTTTGCGATAGGCCATTTTGATGTCGCCTCACTACGTTTTGGGCCCTTGCCTGCCGCGGGTACTTGGGCCTCCCACACAAGTGAGGCACCATTTTTACCGGGAGACCTGGGGGAACGCTGGGTGGTGGTAAATTTGTGTGAGCCCGGTGATGCCACAACTTTCCCACCCCAAAATGTGTGAAAAAAGTGATTTTTTAAGCTAAAATTGAGGTTTGCAGGGGATTCTGGGTAAGGAAACGTTGGGGGATCCATGCAAGCCATACCTCCCTGGAAGCCGCCGGGTGTCTAGTTTTCAGAAATGCATGGGTTTGGTAGGTTTCCCTAGATGGCCGCCAAGCACCGGGCCAAAAACCCAAGTGACCCCCCTTGCAAAACCAGGTGTTTTGCAATAGGCCATTTTGATGTCGCCTCACTACATTTTGGGCGCTTGCCTGCCGCGGGTACTTGGGCCTCCCACACAAGTGAGGCACCATTTTTACCGGGAGACCTGGGGGAATGCTGGGTGGTGGTAAATTTGTGTGAGCCCGGTGATGCCACAACTTTCCCACCCCAAAATGTGTGAAAAAAGTGATTTTTCCAGCTAAAATTGAGGTTTGCAGGGGATTCTGGGTAAGGAAACGTTGGGGGATCCATGCTAGCCATACCTCCCTGGAAGCCGCCGGGTGTCTAGTTTTCCGAAATGCGTGGGTTTGGTAGGTTTCCCTAGATGGCCACCGAGCACTGGGCCAAAAACCCAAGTGACCCCCCTTGCAAAACCAGGTGGTTTTGCGATAGGCCATTTTGATGTCGCCTCACTACGTTTTGGGCCCTTGCCTGCCGCGGGTACTTGGGCCTCCCACACAAGTGAGGCACCATTTTTACCGGGAGACCTGGGGGAATGCTGGGTGGTGGTAAATTTGTGTGAGCCCGGTGATGCCACAACTTTCCCACCCCAAAATGTGTGAAAAAAGTGATTTTTCCAGCTAAAATTGAGGTTTGCAGGGGATTCTGGGTAAGGAAATGTTGGGGGATCCACGCAAGCCATACCTCCCTGGAAGCCGCCGGGTGTCTAGTTTTCAGAAATGTGTGGGTTTGGTAGGTTTCCCTAGATGGCCACCGAGCACCGGGCCAAAAACCCAAGTGACCCCCCTTGCAAAACCAGGTGATTTTGCGATAGGCCATTTTGATGTCGCCTCACTACATTTTGGGCCCTTGCCTGCTGCGGGTACTTGGGCCTCCCGCACAAGTGAGGCACCATTTTTACCGGGAGACCTGGGGGAACGCTGGGTGGTGGTAAATTTGTGTGAGCCCGGTGATGCCACAACTTTCCCACCACAAAATGTGTGAAAAAAGTGATTTTTTCAGCTAAAATTGAGGTTTGCAGGAGATTCTGGGTAAGGAAACGTTGGGGGATCCACGCAAGCTATACCTCCCTATAAGCCGCCAGGTGTCTAGTTTTCAGAAATGCATGGGTTTGGTAGGTTTCCCTAGATGGCCGCCGAGCACCGGGCCAAAAACCCAAGTGACCCCCCTTGCAAAACCAGGTGGTTTTGCGATAGGCCATTTTGATGTCGCCTCACTACGTTTTGGGCCCTTGCCTGCCGCGGGTACTTGGGCCTCCCACACAAGTGAGGCACCATTTTTACCGGGAGACCTAGGGGAATGCTGGGTGGTGGTAAATTTGTGTGAGCCCGGTGATGCCACAACTTTCCACCCCAAAATGTGTGAAAAAAGTGGTTTTTTCAGCTAAAATTGAGGTTTGCAGGGGATTCTGGGTAAGGAAATGTTGGGGGATCCACGCAAGCCATGCCTCCCTGGAAGCCGCCGGGTGTCTAGTTTTCAGAAATGTGTGGGTTTGGTAGGTTTCTCTAGATGGCCGCTGAGCACCGGGCCAAAAACCCAAGTGACCCCCCTTGCAAAACTATTGTTCCTACAGCGTGAGAATTTTGGAATAATATTGCAAAGAAAATGTGGCAGACATTTTGAGGTTTGCAGGACATTGGGGATAAAAAAACTTTTTGAATTCACAAAAGAGACATCACCATGAACTCCCATGGGTTTTCGACAATATCTACAGTTGGTGGGTTATTCTTACATGGAAAGTGTACCTTGGCAGAGAAACTAAAGACAAAGATTCCTGCACAACCATCTATTCCTCAAACACACACACATACTGGTTGGATTTGGCACGAGGGCGAGTCATGGTTCAGTGTATTAAATTTTATTAACAAGAGATTTCACAAAAATGAAATGCACTGTCAATAGTTAAATTCACAAAAAACCAAACCAATGACTCGCAGCTCGTGAGCTGTAAAGCCACGTCAAGGCACCAACCACTTTACAGGCCATTCACACACCTTTCATAGGTGATACAAACAAGACCATTCGCACCACCAGGCACAAAAGCAACACATTATAAAATTCACAAAAAGGGACAAGGTACACCCTGCTTCAGAAAGACAAATATTACTGCACAGCCATCTAATCCGCAAGCACACACACATACTGGTTGGATTTGGCACGAGGGTGAGTGATGGTTCAGTAGATACAATTGTATTAGCAAGTGATTTCACAAAAACTGAAATGCACTGGTAATAATTGAAAGGGCGAGAAACTGAACCATTGACTCACAGCTCGTGAGCTGTAAAGCCATGACAAGGCACCAACCTCTTTACAGGCCATTCATACACCTTTCATATGTGTGAGACATACAAAACCATTCACACTTCCAGCCGCGGGCCCATCACATAACAAAACTCACACCAGTACACAGCGCCATTCAAGGGCCCATCATTTTCACACGCCCAAAATCCAGACACAGCAACTACACAGGCTGATGGATTGCGTGGAGTGGCACTCAGCTAGCAGTGTGTGTAGTGACCAGCAGAAAGTCACTACTCACACACAGCCAGCCGAGCGCCAGTCCACACAAACCGCTAGCAGAGCGCCAGTCCACGCACACCGCTAGCCAAACACCAGTCCACACACACCGCTAGCCAAGCGCCAGTCCAGGCACACCGCCAGCCAATCGCCAGTCCAGGCACACCGGCAGCCAATCGCCAATCCACGCACACCGCCAGCCAAGCTCCAGTCCATGGACACCACCAGCCAAGCACCAGTCCGCACACACCACCAGTCCATGCACACCGCCAGCCAAGTACCAGTCCACGCACACCGCCAGCCAAGCACCATTCCACGCACACCACCAGCCAAGCTCCAGTCCACGCACACCACCAGCCACGCACCAGTCCACGCACACCACCAGTCCATGCACACCGCCAGTCCACGCACACCGCCAGCCAAGCACCATTCCACGCACACCAACTACCAAGTGCCAGTCCACACACACCAACAGTCAAGCGCCAGCCTACACACACCGCCATCACATTTAGGATTTTTTTAGAAAAAAATAAAAACACAAACAAATCGCAAATAGATACAAATCTTCAAATACAAAATCAGCAACTAAATACATTGCACTAACACCAACCTTGAAACAGAATCAAATTATCCAAAGAATACAGACCAGGCAGTTCACTTTACCACTCATGAATGCTCCCAAAAATTATTTCGCGTGTGGTACGCTCTAAAACAAGCAGGGACACAGTGCAGGTTGAGAAGGACAGTCGGGGCAGTACATACGACTCTCCTTCCGCGTACCTCTTCGCCAACAGACTCTACATCTCCTACTGGGAACATCTTTTCAGGGTGTGGGAGGAATGTGATCTGGAAAGTGACGATCTTTCAATCCAGCAACATCCTCCACCACTCCAACTCTAGGAACACTTGCCTGTTCCACTACAACAAGGCTGCCTATTACAGACCTCTGAAACTTAGCAAAAGTCATCTTTGACTCAGGGCAAGAATCCTGGAACACAACAAAAGCATTAAACATTGCCATGTGGAAAAGATGGATAGCCAACTTCTTGTACCAAATGTAAGCATTACGAAGAGCAGTGTAAGGTTCCAACCTCTGATCTACTCTGTCAACACCACCTATGTGCCTATTATAGTCTGAAATGCACACATGGTTTGCGCGCTTCAGCAACCTGACCCCAAACAGTCACAGGTGCAGTGCTTTCATCATGGATGGTAGTCAGCATGTAGACATCTCTCCTGTCTGAAAACTTCACAGCAAGAAGCTCCTGGCAACGCAACGCACTGCACTGTCCCCGCACAAGCTTTTGACAAACAAGTTCTTTCGGGAAACCTTTACGGTTAGAGCGGATTGTGCCACAAGCAACAGTGTCCACTTTGGCCAATTCCCTGAACAACCGCACACCAGTGTAGAAGTTATCTACATATAAATGTTGGCCTTTGTTAAAAAATCCTCTACCAAGTTCCCAAACAATTTTCTCAATCACTCCAAAAGTGGACGGACAACCAGTGAGGTTAATCCTGGATTCCTTACCGGTGTACACCCTGAAATTAGAGACATATCCAGTCCTACTGTCACACAGCATATACAGCTTTATTCCATAGCGTGCCCTCTTACTAGGAATGTATTGCCTAAAAACCAAGCGGCCCTTGAACAACACCAAAGACTCATCCACTGCAATTTCTTTCCCAGGGGCATAAATCTCAGAAAATCGATCAACAAAGTGATCAAGGACAGGCCTAATCTTAAAAAGACGGTCACACTCAGGGTGATCTCGTGGCAACGCTAAACCATTATCAACAAAATGCATCATCCGAAGCAGAAGCAAATACCTTTCACGACTCATGACTGCTGGAAAAATAGACGTTGCCATCAAGGGACTGCTAGACCAATATGAAGACATTGATGGCTTCCTTAGCAAGCCCATCAAAAAAGTTAAACCCAAGAACTTCTTCATCTCTTCAAGATTTGTGGGAGACCACCGGGTAGCTCTAGAGTGTGGCTTAAGACTGGCACTGTTGTCCCTCAAAAACTGTTCGGCATACAAATTAGTCTGCTCAACAATCTCTGCCAAAAACACATCGTCCATAAACAACTGAAAAAAATGTACCGGCAAAAAGTTTTCAGTATTCACTCTAGACCCTGGAACACCAGTAAACTCTGGCAATGCCGGCTGCACCATGCCAGGGGCAACCCAGAGGTCAAAGGGAAGCCTTGCAGCCCCAGCCTGCAGCCCAGATGCCTCTTGCTGCACTACACCAACGGGAAGCCTTGCAGCTGCAGGCTGCAGCCCAGAAGCCTCTTGCCGCACTACACCAACGGGAAGCCTTGCAGCCCCAGGCTGCAGCCCAGATGCCTCTTGCCGCACTATCGGCACATCAGTCTCCTCCTCTAACACAGGCACTTTATCCGCACTAAGAGTATCTTCATCATCCGATGACTCCATACGGAGAGAAAACTCACTGCCAGAATCGTCCCCTGCCTCCTCTCCCTCAGATGCAGAGTCAGTCTCTGAACCATGGTCAGAGGAAGACTCAAACAGCAAACCAATAACCTGCTGAGCAGTAATCCTGCGGCTAGCCATTATACTTACTAAGATAGAAGACTGCACAAACAAGTCAACAACAACCAACAATGTGCAAACCAAGTAAGTAAGATCAATGTACTCAAAAACTATACAATTCAAATACAAGAGACAGCTGCACTCACCAGAACCTACTCTGCAGTGACACAGCAAAAACAAACGATATCCAACTAGAAAGAAGAAGAAAAAAAAATAAGTATTCACAAGTCAACAAAATACACATTGAGCACAAATGCACACAGTTTTTGATACTCAAAAACCAAATATACTACTATTATTACACCATTTGCAAAAAAAATTCATACAGAGAAATCAAACACATTTACATTGCACAAAAAAAGTCTCTAACCAAACTACACAGACAGTAACGAACCGCAAACTGAAAAGAGCAAAAGCCTTCACCTAGAACAAAAAAGTTTAAAAAAAACCAATTAGAATTGCAATACACAAAAAATATAACAATAAACATTATAACATGCTTTGTTACTACCCAAATGGTAAATTGGGTTGTGCGCCAGGTGGGGCAGAAAACAGCAGGAAAAAAAAACAGGCTAATCTGTCCCGGGGCGGGGGGGCAAAATACATATTATAAAAAATTGCCCCCTGGAAGGGACCCTTGCCCAAGGGGTCACTTCCATCTTTATTAAAACTAATTCCCTGGTGTCTAGTGGGCTTTTCCGCCCCCCCTAGGAGCAGAAACGCACAGAAAGACGACCGATCTGCCACCAGGGGAGGCAGAAAAGTCTTAACATTATTTTGGCCCACAAGGAAGCGACCCTTGCCCAAGGGGTCGCTTCCTAATGCAGAAACAGACATCCTTGGTGTCTAGTGGGGTTTTCTGCCCCCCCCCTGTGAGCAGAAACGGATACAAACACGACCGATCTGCCCCCAGGGGGGGCAGAAAAGTCTTAATATTTATTTTGCCCCCAAGGAAGCGACCCTTGCCCAAGGGGTCGCTTTCTAATGACAGAAACAGACATCCCTGGTGTCTAGTGGGCTTTTCTGCCCCCCCTGGGAGCAGAAACGGACAGAAAGACGACCGATCTGCCCCCAGGGGGGGGGCAGAAAAGTCTTCACATTATTTTGGCCCCCAAGGAAGCGACCCTTGCCCAAGGGGTCGCTTCCTAATAAAGAAACAGACATCCCTGGTGTCTAGTGGGCTTTTCTGCCCCCCTGGGAGCAGAAACGGACACAAACACGACCGATCTGCCCCCAGGGGGGGCAGAAAAGTCTAAATATTTATTTTGCCCCCAAGGAAGCGACCCTTGCCAAAGAGGTCGCTTCCTAATAACACAAACAGACTTCCCTGGTGTCTAGTGGGCTTTTCTGCCCCCCCTGGGGGCAGAAACGGACATAAACACCACCGATCTGCCCCGGGGGGGGCAGAAAAGTCTTACCATTATTTTGGCCCCCAAGGAAGTGACCCTTGCCCAAGGGGTCGCTTCCTAATAAAGAAAAAGACATCCCTGGTGTCTAGTGGGCTTTTCTGCCCCCCCCTGGGAGCAGAAACGGCTAGAAACACGACACGACAGGGGGGGCAGAAAAGTCTTGGCATTAAGATTTGGCCCCTGGAAGCGACCCTTGCCCAAGGGGTCGCTTCCTTTCTGCACACAAAGACATCCCTGGTGTCTAGTGGGGCATCCCTGCTCCACGATCGCGACGCTGTGCGCGATCGTGAAGCAGGAATGCCCAGCATTGAGACATCAGGGGAGAGGAAATACTCTTTCCTCTCCCCCGATGCCTCAAGGCATCCCAATTCGCCCCCCCCCCCCGGCACACCGGAGCAAAACACTCACCTTCTCCATTGGACGTGCTGGAAGAAATGAATTCCAGCGCGTCCAATGCTTCCTGATGACGTCGGCGCGCGCTATGCGCGCTGACGTCATGGGGAAGCGTGGGGGGGGCTCGGGGGTGGCAGCGGAAACTCTTCCACTGCCATCCCCCTCTGTGGGGGCACAATCGATGCCCCAGGGGGGGAGCGCCAGCGCTTCCCCCAGGGGCTGTGCTCATGACGGAGCGGTTCCGTCATAAGCACAGCCCAACCGATGCTCATGACGGAACCGCTCCGTCATGAGCATCAAAGGGGTTAACATGGCACATGTTTAACCTAACACGTTGCATTACATACAATCAAACATTATGCGTTTACTAAAATACATTTGCAATGATCCGCAGCATTACTCTTTATGAAAATCATGGTTACATTTCTAATCACCTCTATGTTAAACGACTCTATTAATACAATTTTTATGTCACACCTAACACTACTTCAAATAATATGTCGGTGCGGACTAACAGTGAATATGATCCACCCCTACAAATTTCAGGATAACGTGGCGCTCTATCACAGCTTTGTGCGGGCGTCAAAATGTTGTTGTCTAGGCCTGTTAAGAAAATTTACCCAGACCCAGGTTGGTTTAATGCTGACTGTTCTGCAGCGAATCGAGCTTTCCTAAGGGCGCTCGCCAATAAACCTAGAGACAGCTCCCTTATTAAATCACTCCGATTACGCTACAAACTAGCCATAGCAACTAGAAAGGAGGAGATTACAAGAGAGGACTGGGAAAATCTTGCCCTGGCCACCTCGCTAAAAAATGGTAAAGATTTTCGGTTAGCCGTCAAAGGCATGAGGTCCTTGGGACATCCTATGTCCACAATTAGCTGCAATATTTCTAGTGAGTCCTGGGAAGCACACTTTAAGAAGATCTACTCTGCCCCAGCCTCACTTATAGCTACTAACGAGCATGCAATAACCACTAGGGTTCTGATTGACTTATCAGAAGTAGAGGAGGCTATCGATCAGAGCCTGGGATGTAAAGCCCCAAGCCCTGATGGTTTGCCCATCGATCTTATTAAAAGTCATCCGGACTTTTGGGCGCCCCTACTGCTGAATGTTTTTAATAATCTAACAAATTCCATCATACCCAAAACTTGGTCCTCCAACATTATCGGTCCGATTTTTAAAAAGGGGAACCGTTCCAATCCAAGTTGTTATAGGCCGAGATCCCTGATATTTAATACGTTGAAAATTCTGGGGAGGGTCCTGTATAATAAGATCAGGTCATGGGCCGAGGAAGCTCAGATCCTACACCCTTGTCAGTTGTGGTTCAGAAGCAATATTGGCACTGTTGAACAATGCCTTAACCTCAATCTGATTATCGGCAAATACAATGTTGCTAAGAAAACACCTATATATCTAGCATTTATGGACCTCACCTCGGCCTTCGACTTTGTTAACAAGTCACGGCTTTGGACTACTCTTTTAAACTATGGCTTGGACGAGTCCCTCGTACATCTTTTAGCTCTCTTGCATAAAGACCTACACGGCCAGGTGCGTATTAGCAGGGATGGTGAGGTATCCAAAGTCATTGAAGTTGGTAGAGGGGTCAGGCAGGGCTGTGTCCTGGCCCTTCTCTTATTTATCTTGTATATCAATGATTTGAATAAGTCCTTGGTAACACTAACCCACGATGTTCCCTGCATCAATGGTAATAAACTTCCTGCCCTGTTATACGCCGACGATGCAATGCTGATGGGCCGCACCCCAAAAGCTCTCCGCATTTTGGTGCGGGGCTTTGTAGATTATATGGCCGCCCTGGATTTATGTACTAATTTTAAAAAATCTTTCTCAATGGCGTGTGGGTCGAAGAAGTATTTTAATACATCAATCGTTTTAGACTCAAATAGTTTAAAAATCACTCGCACTTTCCCATATCTTGGGCTGGTATTTGCTTCAAATGGACTGTGGGCTGACCATGTGGCTCACTGTAGGGGAAAGTTTACAAACTCTACTAATATGTTACTCAGTTTTCCAAAGCCAAGGAATACAGAGGTTGTATCTGCCACTGTCAAAATCTTCAAACTCCAATGTATACCAATTGCCACTTACGGTGCAGAAGTTTGGGGCCATACTAATTGCGGCAGCATCCAGGATGAAGAGAATAGATTTTGTCATAAAATTCTGGGTGCACCCATTTCTTCTTCTAAATATGCCAGTCACTGCAAACTGAATCTGCCATATATTGAAGACTACATCAAGGCTCGCCCAGAATTATTTTGGCTGAGAGTTTAGAGAAACCCTGCGGCCCAACTTACTAGGGAGATAATATTAGATTGTTTAAAATGTGATAAGGGGATAGAGGTTCCTTGGCTGGCAGCTGTACATAAAAGTCTAATCAGTGTGAATCATGAATATTTATTTTCAAACCCATCAGACCTTGTCACCATTAGTAAGAAATCCCTTCAGATGGCCCTTTTCGCATCTTATAGGAATGCTAGATTTGACAAAGAGAGTAAGAAAATGTCTGTCGTTAGATACATGCGTACTGAGAACATCTCATGCACACCCTCCAGCTATCTATTAAAACCCATTGGTCGTTGGGAAAAGGGCCTGCTTTTCCGGCTGAAGACTGATACTATGAAATTCATGCTCTCATTCCCTGCGGGGCATAGTTCCAACCTCGATCATTTGCCATGTCCATGCAATAGCCAACACAAACAATCTATGCAGCACTTTTTATTTTTCTGTAATTACTATTCAATACTTACCAAAAGGTTTTTGATTCCATATTTTAAGGCTTTACCTGAGATTGACTACTAGGCAGCATATGGGAAGGTCATTGCTTTGAAAGACGATGAGTTAACCATCCGGTTTGGTTCTTTTTGGAAAGCGGCGGTGCGCACTCGTAACTCTATGTGTCCCTGCTGAATCATATTACTTTACCCCATTTTTCATATACCTCAAGTTATATGTAATTTTTTGCTATATAAATATTTTAATGAAATTCGTTTTCTTTTATCACTTTGTGCATTGTATTACTGGAGGACCAGTTTTAATTTGATATTTTAATTGCCCCCTTTGGAATTTTTATTGCATATATTGTTGTCTGTCTGTACTTTTATGGATATGTATCTGTATCCAAATAAAGATGATATTGATTGATTGAGTACTATTTTAGTAGATGTAGGTGCAACTTTTATGAATAGTAATTTTCTTACTCTTGTGAAGGTGTGTTTTACAATGTGATAGCCCCTCTCTGAAACCCTCCTCAAATTTACCCTAACCCTATCCACCTAATAGTACATTTTCTCAATTTTTCCAACACTCTCCCATGTCTCTCTCACTTTTACAACAAAAACGTATACTTCCCTGTGTGGAGATCTCTGCACTTCTGGCAAAAACTCCATTCATAAAAGACACAACACACATAGGTGGACATCTCTTGCTGGAAATGTATGAACATTATTTGTGAGTATGCCAAGTAGTACTGATTGAGTACTAGTACTATTTACTGTACTTGAAAATGCTTTTGTGAGCAGGCCTTTATGTATTTTAGGCATAAGGAGGAGCTTGTTTCTGTACTAAATATATTTAGCTTAGTTCCAAGAAATTTGATTTGATCAAATTACCATTCACTTTAGTACTAACCTTTGGCTCAGGCCGCACTCTACTCAAACTTGGGCCCACCAGGTACCTCAAGTAAGCGCAACGGAGCTACGTTGCAGAGTGTTGTCAAAAAAGGCATGGCTCCTGAACACCTCTCTGCAACGCAGGTCTCTGGCGCATACAGGAGGTTCCTGGTGGGCTATTTGGCCCCCAAGAACCCTCAGGATTGAGGAGGAATTAATTCTCCAATTTAAAACGCGCCACAGGGCGTATTTGCACACATGTCACCTTAAGCCACGCCCCCTTCCTTCACCATTGTGCAAACACGCCCTGTGGCGAGTTGTAAGTAGGGGAATTAATTTGCTTTCAATACGGAGGGTCCCTGAGGGCCAACTAGACCAACAGGTATCTCCAGTATTCGCCAGGGAGCTGCGTTGCAGACAGGTGTTCAGAGGCCACGCCCCTTTTTACACCTCTCTGCAACACAGCTCTGTGGCACTTACTGGAGGTACCTAGTGGGCTAGTTTGAAGTTTGACCGTAGGGACCCTTAGGATTCAAGGGGACTTAATCTCTCAACTTAGAACGGCCACAGGGCGCATTTACACCGTGGTGAAGGAAAGGGATGGGCCTGAGGTAACGTGTGCAAACATGCCCTGTGGCGCATTTTAAGTTAGGGAAATAATTCCCCTTCAATCCTGAGGGACCCTGGGGGCCAACTAGCCCACCAGGTGCTTCCAGTAAGCGCCACTGTGCTGCGCTGCAGAGAGGTGGTCCAGGCCGTGCCACTTTTTATACCTCTCTGCAACACAGTTCTGTGCCACTTACTGGAGGTACCTATTGGGCTAGTTGGACCCTAGGGACCCTCAGGATTCAAATGAACTTAATCTCCGAACTTAAAACGGCCACAGGACGTATTTACACAGTGGTGAAGGGAGGGGACGGGGCCTGATGTGACGTGTGCAAACACGCTCTGTGACGCGTTTTAAGTTGGGGAATTAATTTACCTTCAATCCTGAGAGCCCCTGGGGGCCAACTAGTTCACCAGATGCTTCCAGTAAGTGCCACTGCGCTGCGTTGCAAAGAGGTGGTCCAGGCCATGCCACTTTTTACACCTCTCTGCAACGCAGCTCTGTGGCGCTAACTGGAGATACCAGGTGGGCTAGTTGGACCCAAGGGACACTCAGGATCCAAGAGGACTTTATCCCCCAAATTAAAACGGCCACAGGGCCTGTTTGCATGCATCAGCTTAGCCCCTCCCCTCCGTTCACCAGTGTGCAAATGCGCCCTGTGGTGCGTTTTAAGAGGTAGTTTTAATCCCTCTGCCCTATTATGTACTAGGGGCTTACAGAGGAGGTCATTCTAATCAGAGGGGTACCCCAACACATAGTGTTCCCTAGTGTATGTAGGTGTTTTAACTGTATTCTAAGTGTCTTTTAGCATAGCACTGGCTGTAGGACTGGTTAGTCAGAGTCAGTTAACACCAGTACCCATCTGGAAAAATTGAAAAATCTGCACCAAAATCCAATAACTTATAAATTCACCCAGGCACTCTCCTTGCAGTACTCTAATCATTCAGTCAGTACCCAAGTACTCATGCACTGAGCCAGGCCTTAGCACATGGCCTGCTTCAAACGCCTATCCACTATGCATGCAGTCCTCTAACCACATACACACTTGTCTTTCACACCTTCAATTCCCTAGTGAGTATCCATACACTCCAGCAAACACAATGTCACTCCCTTTGCACTCCTCCAGTGACCCATTCAGCACCATGTACTAATCCATTCACTGTGCCAAAACCCAACCACTTATCAATTCACCCAGGCTCTCTCCATGCAGTACTCTAATCATTCAGTCAGTATCCAAGTACTCATGCAGCGAGCCAGGCCTTAGCACATGGACTGCTTCAAATGCCTATTCATTATGCATGCAGTCCTCTAACCACCTACACACTTGTCTTTCACAACTTCAATTCCCTAGTCAGCATCCATACACTCCAGCAAACACCCTCTCACTCCCCTTGCACTCCTCTAGTGACCCATTCAGTACCATGTACTAATCCATTCACTGCGCCAGAACCCAACCACTTATAAATTCACCCAGGCACTCTCCTTGCAGTACTCTAATCATCTAGTCAGTACCAAAGTACTCATGTACTGAGCCAGGCCTAAGCACATGGACTGCTTCAAACGCCTATCCACTATGCATGCAGTCCTCTAACCACCTACACACTTGTCTTTCACACCTTCAATTCCCCACTCAGTATCCATACACTTTCAGCAAACACCCTGTCACTCCTCTTGCACTTCTCTAGTGACCATTCAGCACCATGTACTAATCCATTCACTGCGCCAAAACCCAAACACTTATAAATTCACCCATGCACTCTCCTTGCAGTACTCTAATCATTTAGTCAGTACCCAAGTACTCATGCACTGAGCCAGGCCTTAGCACATGGACTGCTTCAAACGCCTATCCACTATGCATGCAATCCTCTAACCACCTCCACACTTGTCTTTCACACCTTCAATTCCCTAGTCAGTATCCATACACTACAGCAAACGCCCTGTCACTCCCCTTGCACTCCTCTAGTGACCCATTCAGTACCATGCACTAATCCATTCACTGCGCCAAAACCCAAACACTTATAAATTCACCCATGCACTCTCCTTGAAGTACTCTAATCATTCAGTCAGTACCCAAGTACTCATGCAGCGAGCTAGGCCTTAGCACATGGACTGCTTCAAACCCCTATCCACTATGCATGCAGTCATCTAACCACCTACACACTTGTCTTTCACACCTTCAATTCCTCAGTCAGTATCCATGCACTTCCAGCAAACACCCTGTCACTCCTCTTGCACTCCTCTAGTGACCCATTCAGCACGATGTACTAATCCATTCACTGCACCAAAACCCAACCACTTATAAATTCACCCAGGCACTCTCCTTGCAGTACTCTAATCATTCAGCCAGTACCCAAGTACTCATGCACTGAGCCAGGCCTTAGCACATGGACTGCTTCAAACACCTGTCCACTATGCATGCAGTCCTCTAAGCACCTACACACGTGTATTTCACACCTTCAATTCCCCAGTCAGTATACATACACTCCAGCAAATACCCTGTCACTCCCTGTGCACTCCTCCAGTGACCCATTCAGCACCATGTACTAAACCATTCACTGCGTCAAAACCTAACCACTTATAAATTCACCCAGGCACTCTCCTCACAGTACTCTAATCATTCAGTCAGTACCCAAGTACTTATGCAGTGAGCCAGGCCTTAGCACATGGAATGCTTCAAATGCCTATCCACTGTGCATGCAGTCCTCTATCCACCTTCACACTTGTCTTTCACACCTTCAATTCCCTAGTCAGTATATATACACTCCAGCAAACATCCTGTCACTCCCCTTGCACTCCTCTAATGACCCATTCAGTACCATGTACTAATCCATTCACTGCGCCAAAACCCAACCACTAATAAGTTCACCCATGCACTCTCCTTGCAGTACTCTTATCATTCAGTTAGGATCCAAGTACTCATGCAACGAGCAAGGCCTTAGCACATGGACTGCTTCAAACGCCTATCCACTATGCATGCAGTCCTGTAACCACTTACACACTTGTCTTTCACACCTTCAATTCCCCAGTCAGTATCCATACACTTCCAGGAAACACTCTGCCACTCCTCTTGCACTCCTCTAGTGACCCATTCAGCACCATGTACTAATCCATTCACTGCGCCAAAACCCAACCACTTATAAATTCACCCAGGCACTCTCCTTGCAGTGCTCTAATCATTCAGTCAGTATCCAAGTACTCATGCAGCGAGCCAGGCCTTAGCACATGGACTGCTTCAAACGCCTATCCACTATGCATGCAGTTCTCTAACCACCTACACACTTGTCTTTCACACCTTCAATTCCGCAGTCAGTATCCATACACTTCCAAGAAACACCCTGTCACTCCCCTTGCAGTCCTCTAGTGATCCATTCAGCACCATGTGCTAATCCATTCACTGCGCCAAAACCCAACCACTTATAAATTAACCCAGGCACTCTCCTTGCAGTACTCTTATCATTCACTCAGTACCCAAGTACTCATGCACTGAGCCAGGACATAGCACATGAACTGCTTCAAACGCCTATCCACTATGCATGTAGTCCTGTAACCACTTACACACTTGTGTTTCACACCTTCAATTTTCCAGTCAGCATCCATACACTTCCAGCAAACACCCTGTCACTCCCCTTGCACTCCTCTGGTGATCCATTCAGCACCATGTAAAATCCATTCAATGCACCAAGACCCAAACACTTATAAATTCACCCAGGCACTCTCTTTGCAGTACTCTAATCATTCAGTCAGTACCCAAGTACTCATGCAGCGAGCCAGGCCTTAGCACATGGACTGCTTCAAACCCCTATCCACTATGCATGCAGTCTTCTAACCACCTACACACTTGTCTTTTCCTCCTTCAATTCCCCAGTCAGTATCCATACACTTCCAGCAACCACCCTGTCACTCCCCTTGCACTCCTCTAGTGACCCATTCAGCACCATGTACTAATCCATTCACTGCGCCAAAACCCAAACACATATAAATTCACCCAGGCACACTCCTTGCAGTACTCTAATCATTCAGTCAGTACCCAAGTACTCATGCACTGAGCCAGGCCTTAGCACATGGACTGGTTCAAACGCCTAACCACTATGCATGTAGTCCTGTAACCACCTACTCACTTGTCTTTCATACCTTTATTCCCCAGTCAGTATTCATACACCTCCAGCAAGCACCCTGTCTCTCCCCTTGCACTCCTCTAGTGACCTATTCACCATCATGTACTAATCCATTCACTGCGCCCAAACCCAAACACTTATAAATTCACACAGACACTCTCCTTGCAGCACTCAAATCATTCAGTCAGTACCCAAGTACTCATCCAGTGACCCAGACAAAAAACAAAATTTCAGTTTGAATATTTTAAAAAACATTTTTATTTCCATTTATATAAAAAAATATATAATGTAATTTAAAAAATAAAATATGTAAAAATAAACAGTTACAAAAACTGTAGAAAATCAGTATCAAAAAAATACCTATAACTATTATTACATTTAAAAATTATCATTTAAAAAACCTTTGAAATTCACTGAAAAAACCATAGGTTTCAGACATGTTATAGTTAGGAATTAGCATTTAAGAAACCTTAGAAATTCACTGAAAAAACCATGGGTTTGAGGGCTGTTATAGTTAGCTGGACATTTCACTCGTACAAAACCATTGAAATTCCTCCGTTATAGTTAGCTCTGCTAACTCTAACTCACGCCCCCGCAATCCACTGCTGATGATGTCACATATTACATCATTCATTACATGGTCAGTGACATCACTGATGACATCACTGATGACATCTCAAATGCCATCACTGATGACATCACTGATTACATAATCCATGTGACAATCAGATACACCTCATCATACACTAGTATAACCTTTCATCACTCAATGTAAATTACAGAGTACCATATTTGAATCCATTGACACACCAATACATGTTTCTAAAAACCCACTCAGTGATTCCTAGATCAACACACACATCTAATCACTTACCTATAGATTCACTCATACATGCTGTGAATGATCAATAGAACACTATTAAATATACTTATACACCTATATCGACATTACACACCAGCACACATCCTATTCACTTATGTAGTCATCCTACTCACTTATGAAAACAATGGATCATACTTACATTTATTCAGGTACACACTTATACAAACACCACTTCATTTATTTTTATAGATAGTAACTCATACTTGGTGTGTTATAAGATCACTATTACAAGTATACCGTTATCCATACAGTCACTCATACAATCACTGAGTCTTATGTATACCTATTTATATTCAACTGTCACATACACTGCCTTTTATTTTTCTAGTTTTTTGGACATGTACCAGTGAGAGATTTATTTGCTCATCACCACACCCATAAAGATATTCACTCACCCAAACAACTGTTATAACATGCAGTCTTAACCTCATATACCAACTGAATCAACTATTCACACATCTTTGGGCAGTCACACCCCCCACCGAACCACACACACATTCACTCTCCCATACAAATACTCAGTTAACTAATCAATAACTAATATAGACTTTCACGTAGCTTGTAACCAACTGGTGCAGCAGTTTACACAACAACTGACAAAGTGATAAAGATATTCACACTGTTTAGTCACTATCCAATATATTTAGTGAGACACTATAAATTAGTCAAGGAAACAGTCAATCACACTGCTACTAAATCCTCCATCCAGATATTTATATATCCACTCATTCTTCAATGCTATATATATAATACATATTTAAATAATGAACCAAACCACATTCACTGGATGATGTCATCAGTGATGTCATCAGTGATGTTATTTGAGATGTCATCAGTGATATCATCAGTGATGTCACTGACCATGTCATGAATGATGTAATATGTGACATCATCAGCAGTGGATTGCGGGCGTGCGAGTTATAGTTAGCAGAACTAACTATAACGGACGAATTTCAATGGTGTTGTACGAGTGAAATGTCCAGCTAACTATAACAGCCCTGAAACCTATGGTTTTTCAGTGAAAATATATTTATATATATATATATATATATATATATATATATATATATATATATATATATATATATATATATATATATATATATATATTCACTGAAAAAACCATAGGTTTCACACATGTTATAGTTAGGAATTAGCATTTAAAAAACCTTGCAAATTCACTTAAAAAACCATAGGTTTCACACAAGTTATAGTTAGCTGTACATTTCACTCGTAAAAAAACAATGAAATTCCACGTTATAGTTAGATCAGGTAACTATAACTTGCGCGACCGCAATCCACTGCTGATGACGTCACATATTACATCACTCATGACATGGTCATTGACATCACTCATCACATTAATGATGACATCTCAAATGACACATTGTGGATTGCGGTCGCACAAGTTATAGTTACCTGATCTAACTATAACGTGGAATTTCATTGGTTTTTTACGAGTGAAATGTACAGCTAACTATAACTTGTGTGAAACCTATGGTTTTTTAAGTGAATTTGCAAGGTTTTTAAATGCTAATTCCTAACTATAACGTGTGTGAAACCTATGGTTTTTTCAGTGAATTTGTACGTTTTTTTAAATGCTAAGTTATCTATTTATTGTTAATTTTGAAACAGTATTGTGAACAGTGAAAGGAATCATTGTGGTGGAGGCGTGCTTACCTATGATTGGCTCCTTGTGTGCAGCTGAGGCCCGAGTGCTCCTCGTACGTTGGGTACTTGGTAGCTTTGAATTTTACGCGGCGACCCAGCCGCGGGAGGAGCACCACCCTAGAGAAGTGGGGGCCACGCGGCCTTATCATTGGGCCGATATCGTGGGGCAGCAGCCTACGGATCTTGCACGAACCATGCACAGCGAGGCCCATCTGTGGGCTCGAAGAAGTTGCCAGCTGAACATTTGCGCAACGTAAGGCACTACAAGTCCCATAAGCCCATCCAGGGCGTGCATCCATGCATTTAAGGGGGCGGTGCCTTACGCACTCTTCTTGAACTGCCAAAGCCTCTGAAGAGAAGTGGGGACACTTCGAAACGCGTCAGGCATCCAGGGCAGTTTGAACAGTGAAAGGAATCGTTGTGGTGGAGGCGTGCTTACCTATGATTGGCTCCTTGTGTGCAGCTGAGGCCCGAGTACTCCTCGTACGTTGGGTACTTGGTAGCTTTGATTTTTACGCGGCGACCCAGCCGCGGGAGGAGCACCACCCTAGAGAAGTGGGGGCCACGCGGCCTTATCATTGGGCCGATATCGTGGGGCAGCAGCCTACGGATCTTGCACGAACCATGCACAGCGAGGCCCATCTGTGGGCTCGAAGAAGTTGCCAGCTGAACATTTGCGCAACGTAAGGCACTACAAGTCCCATAAGCCCATCCAGGGCGTGCATCCATGCATTTAAGGGGGCGGTGCCTTACGCGCTCTTCTTGAACTGCCAAAGCCTCTGAAGAGAAGTGGGGACACTTCGAAACGCGTCAGGCATCCAGGGCAGTTTGAACAGTGAAAGGAATCGTTGTGGTGGAGGCGTGCTTACCTATGATTGGCTCCTTGTGTGCAGCTGAGGCCCAAGTGCTCCTCGTACGTTGGGTACTTGGTAGCTTTGATTTTTACGCGGCGACCCAGCCGCGGGAGGAGCACCACCCTAGAGAAGTGGGGGCCACGCGGCCTTATCATTGGGCCGATATCGTGGGGCAGCAGCCTACGGATCTTGCACGAACCATGCACAGCGAAGCCCATCTGTGGGCTCGAAGAAGTTGCCAGCTGAACATTTGCGCAACGTAAGGCACTACAAGTCCCATAAGCCCATCCAGGGCGTGCATCCATGCATTTAAAGGGGCGGTGCCTTACGCGCTCTTCTTGAACTGCCAAAGCCTCTGAAGAGAAGTGGGGACACTTCGAAACGTGTCAGGCATCCAGGGCAGTTTGAACAGTGAAAGGAATCGTTGTGGTGGAGGCGTGCTTACCTATGATTGGCTCCTTGTGTGCAGCTGAGGCCCGAGTGCTCCTCGTACGTTGGGTACTTGGTAGCTTTGATTTTTACGCGGCGACCCAGCCGCGGGAGGAGCACCACCCTAGAGAAGTGGGGGCCACGCGGCCTTATCATTGGGCCGATATAGTGGGGCAGCAGCCTACGGATCTTGCACGAACCATGCACAGCGAGGCCCATCTGTGGGCTCGAAGAAGTTGCCAGCTGAACATTTGCGCAACGTAAGGCACTACAAGTCCCATAAGCCCATCCAGGGCGTGCATCCATGCATTTAAGGGGGCGGTGCCTTACGCGCTCTTCTTGAACTGCCAAAGCCTCTGAAGAGAAGTGGGGACACTTCGAAACGCGTCAGGCATCCAGGGCAGTTTGAACAGTGAAAGGAATCGTTGTGGTGGAGGCGTGCTTACCTATGATTGGCTCCTTGTGTGCAGCTGAGGCCCGAGTGCTCCTCGTACGTTGGGTACTTGGTAGCTTTGATTTTTACGCGGCGACCCAGCCGCGGGAGGAGCACAACCCTAGAGAAGTGGGGGCCACGCGGCCTTATCATTGGGCCAATATCGTGGGGCAGCAGCCTACGGATCTTGCACGAACCATGCACAGCGAGGCCCATCTGTGGGCTCGAAGAAGTTGCCAGCTGAACATTTGCGCAACGTAAGGCACTACAAGTCCCATAAGCCCATCCAGGGCGTGCATCCATGCATTTAAGGGGGCGGTGCCTTACGCGCTCTTCTTGAACTGCCAAAGCCTCTGAAGAGAAGTGGGGACACTTCGAAACGCGTCAGGCATCCAGGGCAGTTTGAACAGTGAAAGGAATCGTTGTGGTGGAGGCGTGCTTACCTATGATTGGCTCCTTGTGTGCAGCTGAGGCCCGAGTGCTCCTCGTACGTTGGGTACTTGGTAGCTTTGATTTTTACGCGGCGACCCAGCCGCGGGAGGAGCACCACCCTAGAGAAGTGGGGGCCACGCGGCCTTATCATTGGGCCGATATCGTGGGGCAGCAGCCTATGGATCTTGCACGAACCATGCACAGCGAGGCCCATCTGTGGGCTCGAAGAAGTTGCCAGCTGAACATTTGCGCAACGTAAGGCACTACAAGTCCCATAAGCCCATCCAGGGCGTGCATCCATGCATTTAAGGGGGCGGTGCCTTACGCGCTCTTCTTGAACTGCCAAAGCCTCTGAAGAGAAGTGGGGACACTTCGAAACGCGTCAGGCATCCAGGGCAGTTTGAACAGTGAAAGGAATTGTTGTGGTGGAGGCGTGCTTACCTCTGATTGGCTCCTTGTGTGCAGCTGAGGCCCGAGTGCTCCTCGTACGTTGGGTACTTGGTAGCTTTGCTTTTTACGCGGCGACCCAGCCGCGGGAGGAGCACCACCCTAGAGAAGTGGGGGCCACGCGGCCTTATCATTGGGCCGATATCGTGGGGCAGCAGCCTACGGATCTTGCACGAACCATGCACAGCGAGGCCCATCTGTGGGCTCGAAGAAGTTGCCAGCTGAACATTTGCGCAACGTAAGGCACTACAAGTCCCATAAGCCCATCCAGGGCGTGCATCCATGCATTTAAGGGGGCGGTGCCTTACGCGCTCTTCTTGAACTGCCAAAGCCTCTGAAGAGAAGTGGGGACACTTCGAAACGCGTCAGGCATCCAGGGCAGTTTGAACAGTGAAAGGAATCGTTGTGGTGGAGGCGTGCTTACCTAGGATTGGCTCCTTGTGTGCAGCTGAGGCCCGAGTGCTCCTCGTACGTTGGGTACTTGGTAGCTTTGATTTTTACGCGGCGACCCAGCCGCGGGAGGAGCACCACCCTAGGGAAGTGGGGGCCACGCGGCCTTATCATTGGGCCGATATCGTGGGGCAGCAGCCTATGGATCTTGCACGAACCATGCACAGCGAGGCCCATCTGTGGGCTCGAAGAAGTTGCCAGCTGAACATTTGCGCAACGTAAGGCACTACAAGTCCCATAAGCCCATCCAGGGCGTGCATCCATGCATTTAAGGGGGCGGTGCCTTACGCGCTCTTCTTGAACTGCCAAAGCCTCTGAAGAGAAGTGGGGACACTTCGAAACGCGTCAGATATCCAGGGCAGTTTGAACAGTGAAAGGAATTGTTGTGGTGGAGGCGTGCTTACCTCTGATTGGCTCCTTGTGTGCAGCTGAGGCCCGAGTGCTCCTCGTACGTTGGGTACTTGGTAGCTTTGATTTTTACGCGGCGACCCAGCCGCGGGAGGAGCACCACCCTAGAGAAGTGGGGGCCACGCAGCCTTATCATTGGGCCGATATCGTGGGGCAGCAGCCTACGGATCTTGCACGAACCATGCACAGCGAGGCCCATCTGTGGGCTCGAAGAAGTTGCCAGCTGAACATTTGCGCAACGTAAGGCACTACAAGTCCCATAAGCCCATCCAGGGCGTGCATCCATGCATTTAAGGGGGCGGTGCCTTACGCGCTCTTCTTGAACTGCCAAAGCCTCTGAAGAGAAGTGGGGACACTTCGAAACGCGTCAGGCATCCAGGGCAGTTTGAACAGTGAAAGGAAACGTTGTGGTGGAGGCGTGCTTACCTATGATTGGCTCCTTGTGTGCAGCTGAGGCCCGAGTGCTCCTCGTACGTTGGGTACTTTGTAGCTTTGATTTTTACGCGGCGACCCAGCCGCGGGAGGAGCACCACCCTAGAGAAGTGGGGGCCACGCGGCCTTATCATTGGGCCGATATCGTGGGGCAGCAGCCTACGGATCTTGCACGAACCATGCACAGCGAGGCCCATCTGTGGGCTCGAAGAAGTTGCCAGCTGAACATTTGCGCAACGTAAGGCACTACAAGTCCCATAAGCCCATCCAGGGCGTGCATCCATGCATTTAAGGGGGCGGTGCCTTACGCGCTCTTCTTGAACTGCCAAAGCCTCTGAAGAGAAGTGGGGACACTTCGAAACGTGTCAGGCATCCAGGGCAGTTTGAACAGTGAAAGGAATTGTTGTGGTGGAGGCGTGCTTACCTATGATTTGCTCCTTGTGTGCAGCTGAGGCCCGAGTGCTCCTCGTACGTTGGGTACTTGGTAGCTTTGATATATATATATATATATATATATATATATATATATATATATATATATATTCACTGAAAAAAACACAGGTTTCATGCACGTTATAGTTAGGAATTGGCATTTAAAAAACCTTAGAAATTCACTGAAAAAACCATAGGTTTCAGGGCTGTTATAGTTAGCTGGACATTTCACTTGTACAACACCATTGAAATTCATCCATTATAGTTAGTTCTGCTAACTATAACTCGCACGCCCGCAATCCACTGCTGATGATGTCACATATTACATCACTCATGACATGGTCAGTGACATCACTGATGACATCACTGATGACATCTCAAATGACATAAACAATCAATAAACGCATTTTTCTCCTTCAATGTATGCTGAACATTTTAGCATGCATTGAAGATTTAAAAATGAGGACAAAAGAAAACAATTCTCCTTGTTCTGCTTTCGTATTCCAATTAGAGAATGGTGCAGCATTCACACACATATCGAGATTTATGATTTCTGATAAATCTGGAGATGTGTCTTGTTCTATGAGTATTCAGTGCAATCATACACAACACTTATAGAACAACCTTTCAACGCAAAGTGGTGCGTATGATGAGGTTGTATTTACATGGAGTAGAAAAAGTACACAGAGTGCCTTTTCCTCTCTTTGTAAATATGAAAGAGTATCTTGCGCAATAACTATGTTACAAAAACTGACATATTTCTGTTTTAAAATTGCTTCCGAATAATTTAAGGTAAGCACAGAGTTTTGTCTGCAAAGATGTTCAAAGAAGAATCATTGAAATGATTGCGGTCCTTCGATAGGTACAATGGGAAATATTATGAACCACTCAAATCTTTTTTTTTGCAGGTCACATAATATCCGGTAACAGAGAGATTTCAAAACTACATCGGTATCGAGTGTTTTTAAAAAGTTGTTCAATCTTTGTAGGTTCTTGCAGATCGGCCCATTCTGCATATTTATACTTACTTAAACTCACCTTCACAGTAATAGAAATTAAAAATGGTATACATTTTTTTCAGATTTGTTTTTGTAATATAAATTGATGTAAACTGCTTATTTTAGAATTAGGATCTGTAAAGAAAAGAAAAAATAGTTATAACATGTAATAATACATTTTTTTACAACACAGCATAATTTCAACAAAGTAATTTGTTTGCCTTTTTTGCTGTTCTCAGAATATATTGAATTTCACTAGAAATAGTGATTTCAATCGTACTCAACACTTAACAGCGGGCAAAAAAAAAACAATCAAAAAGCTTGTTGAAAAAAAACCAACATGCTATTCTCAGTAAAATACCACAAAATACAAATCACACATATATGAAATGCTTATGGCTAACAAAATTTTATAACATCAACTTATAAAAACTGTAAATGTTCTCGCTTAAAAATATTCACCGAGTCAATGAGCACAAAAAAGTCCATAATTCAAACATATACCTTTCCTTGAGGCCAAATGGTATTTTTGCACTCTTTTGTATGTAAATTGTCCAATGGTAGTCCTATTAAATTATAATAATAAATTACTCAGAGAGTGAATTATCTTCCTAAAACTTTGACTTTAAAAATATTAGGTAGGAATTTGGTAATTCCCTAGGCAAACGTTGTTTGAAAACCAACTGGGAATCAACTGGGAATCATTACAAAGTGTCCAGCCTTTGTCACATTTTAGATAGGCTATGTAAAGTCCAGATGTGGTGGAAGGACCATCATGGAAAATTATTGCAAATGCTACAAAAGTCCTTCCTGATATTGATACTTGTGTTGCTACAAACTGCTTTATTAAAGTATCCAATTTTCTTCCATCAGCTGTACAACGTTGCATCATTAAAATTATGTATTGTCCATATTTTCTTAAAAATAATGTGGATAACATTTCTGATTGACATTGGCTACACTCCATGTTTTGATTTGCACCTTTAACTAATTTATTAAAATAAACTGATTTACAGTCTGGTAATGTTAAATACAGAAATCTTTCAGTGTCTACATTAGTGGAACATGTATACATGCAATATTCACAGTGATGGTGTCCCATTTGTAAGAAAGGCCAAAAATATTTTCTATTTCTACAACTTCATTTTCAAAAATGGTAAGCATATACATTAAAAATTCCTGAGCATCTTGTTGGATATTTCGTGTAAATTGTGTAGAACCAGAACACGCATCGAAAAGATTACGAACATCTGAAACAGATTGTATTTTACTTGTATCTGTTGTCAATTTTTCAAAAACAGAATGCAACAGAGAACAAAATTTTTGTTGCCGATTCTGCATAATTTGTTCTTGCAAACCTTCAAGATAAAAAACAACATTGACCACTACATTAGCTTAGCAGTTGACACCTGAACTATTTTCAAACTGATAACCAACAACCTCTTCAACAGTGTCCAATTTCTTTTTACTTGCAATCACAACATTATCTTGTTCTATTCCCTTCTCAACACCTTCAGAACGAATATTCTCAAACCTTCTTTTTCGACCAACCACACGCTTTTCAAATACAGGATATTGACCTAAATTTGGAGCATACACCCTTCTTAACCTATTATACTCTTTTACACAGTTTGCATCTGCAGTAACCTTTGTCTCATCAAAATCAATCAAAAACAAACCAGATAATGTTCTGACTCGCGACAAAGCAACATATGCCATACACTCTTTAAATACAGTAGATCCAATGTTCACCAATGCACTGTCTACACTTAATCCTTGAGATTTATGAATAGTCACTGCATATGCCAGAGAAAATGGAAATTGTTTCCTACGGACATATAAATCTTTAACAAGCAAAAAACAGAGAGATTTCAAAACTACATCGGTATCGAGTGTTTTTAAAAAGTTGTTCAATCTTTGTAGGTTCTTGCAGATCGGCCCATTCTGCATATTTATACTTACTTAAACTCACCTTCACAGTAATAGAAATTAAAAATGGTATACATTTTTTTCAGATTTGTTTTTGTAATATAAATTGATGTAAACTGCTTATTTTAGAATTAGGATCTGTAAAGAAAAGAAAAAATAGTTATAACATGTAATAATACATTTTTTTACAACACAGCATAATTTCAACAAAGTAATTTGTTTGCCTTTTTTGCTGTTCTCAGAATATATTGAATTTCACTAGAAATAGTGATTTCAATCGTACTCAACACTTAACAGCGGGCAAAAAAAAAACAATCAAAAAGCTTGTTGAAAAAAAACCAACATGCTATTCTCAGTAAAATACCACAAAATACAAATCACACATATATGAAATGCTTATGGCTAACAAAATTTTATAACATCAACTTATAAAAACTGTAAATGTTCTCGCTTAAAAATATTCACCGAGTCAATGAGCACAAAAAAGTCCATAATTCAAACATATACCTTTCCTTGAGGCCAAATGGTATTTTTGCACTCTTTTGTATGTAAATTGTCCAATGGTAGTCCTATTAAATTATAATAATAAATTACTCAGAGAGTGAATTATCTTCCTAAAACTTTGACTTTAAAAATATTAGGTAGGAATTTGGTAATTCCCTAGGCAAACGTTGTTTGAAAACCAACTGGGAATCAACTGGGAATCATTACAAAGTGTCCAGCCTTTGTCACATTTTAGATAGGTAGTGTAAAGTCCAGATGTGGTGGAAGGACCATCATGGAAAATTATTGCAAATGCTACAAAAGTCCTTCCTGATATTGATACTTGTGTTGCTACAAACTGCTTTATTAAAGTATCCAATTTTCTTCCATCAGCTGTACAACGTTGCATCATTAAAATTATGTATTGTCCATATTTTCTTAAAAATAATGTGGATAACATTTCTGATTGACATTGGCTACACTCCATGTTTTGATTTGCACCTTTAACTAATTTATTAAAATAAACTGATTTACAGTCTGGTAATGTTAAATACAGAAATCTTTCAGTGTCTACATTAGTGGAACATGTATACATGCAATATTCACAGTGATGGTGTCCCATTTGTAAGAAAGGCCAAAAATATTTTCTATTTCTACAACTTCATTTTCAAAAATGGTAAGCATATACATTAAAAATTCCTGAGCATCTTGTTGGATATTTCGTGTAAATTGTGTAGAACCAGAACACGCATCGAAAAGATTACGAACATCTGAAACAGATTGTATTTTACTTGTATCTGTTGTCAATTTTTCAAAAACAGAATGCAACAGAGAACAAAATTTTTGTTGCCGATTCTGCATAATTTGTTCTTGCAAACCTTCAAGATAAAAAACAACATTGACCACTACATTAGCTTAGCAGTTGACACCTGAACTATTTTCAAACTGATAACCAACAACCTCTTCAACAGTGTCCAATTTCTTTTTACTTGCAATCACAACATTATCTTGTTCTATTCCCTTCTCAACACCTTCAGAACGAATATTCTCAAACCTTCTTTTTCGACCAACCACACGCTTTTCAAATACAGGATATTGACCTAAATTTGGAGCATACACCCTTCTTAACCTATTATACTCTTTTACACAGTTTGCATCTGCAGTAACCTTTGTCTCATCAAAATCAATCAAAAACAAACCAGATAATGTTCTGACTCGCGACAAAGCAACATATGCCATACACTCTTTAAATACAGTAGATCCAATGTTCACCAATGCACTGTCTACACTTAATCCTTGAGATTTATGAATAGTCACTGCATATGCCAGAGAAAATGGAAATTGTTTCCTACGGACATATAAATCTTTAACAAGCAAAAAACGAACTGAACAACGACCAATTTCTTTAACATCTTCAATCTGATCAAATTAAATTTTTAAAAATTCAATTCCTTCTTTTTTCTAATAATTAACAAAATCTACCACTTTACCCATTGCGCCATTAACTAACCCTTTTTCTACATCCAAATTACGCCTTAAAATTACCCGACAGTTTACACACGCATACAGTGTCTTTTCTAAACCAGCTGTTTTAGATATTTTTTTTCTAAAGAATCCAGTTTTGTTTTCAACTTTCCTGACAAAATAATAGTGATTCCTTCATGCTCTATTTTATCGATGGCTTCCATTTTTATAATTTCTTCATTTTCCAATTTCAATAGTTCTTCGTTGAATATGGAACACTTGCGCAGTGTTGGCATTAAACAGATCACTAATTTATTTTCAGCAATTTTCATGTACACTTTTGCAGGAACTACATTTTCATCGGGAAAGACATTGCAAAGTAATCGACTTTCCAAAGCTTGTTTGCCATATTTTGTAAGAATTCCAATTCTTGTATCTTGAAGAATACTTCCCTATTCAGCATCATTTGCTGGTCGTATATTTTTTGTCAGTTCTTTGTATTCAAAATGAGTCCAAATGTTCACATTACCAACACTACCAAGAGACTTTCTGGTATCTTCATGTGCAAGTGTTTTAAATACTGGTTGTTTTTTTACCGGAGTCAGTTGCAATAGATCTCCAAAAACTATGACGTGTTTTCCTCCAAATAACACGTCATACTCTGTTTTAAGAATTTGCTGCATTCTTAAATGCACAAAGGCAAGCATCACATTTGAGACCATGCTCACCTCATCAATAATAAGAAGTTTCATTTTCTTCACGACTCTTGACACTTCACAACAAGCTTCTCCAGATAGCTTGTGGTATTCCAATTTGTTCTCATGCTCTACTGGTAGCATTAGTAAACGATGTAAAGTAATTCCTTTAATGTTATGTGCTGCCAACCCAGTTGGAGCAGTGACAACACAAGACAAATGCGACTCAGTTGTTTTTTGCAGATAACCTGTAATTACTTTAATTAAGAAACTTTTTCCTGTTCCAGCTTGACCACTCACATACATTCGGATAGGTTGAAATGATGTACATGAGCACCCTTTCTTTTCATGAAGTAATCCATGGTCAATCTGCTCTTTCACTTGTTGATATATTTGTTTCTGTTCAACATTTAGTTGTTCTTCCAAGTTTCCTAACTGTATTACATCTTCTTGAGCTTGTTACATTGCTGTTTTCACCTCATTCATGGCAGTCACTGCTTCATTTTCAACAATTGGTTGTCCAAGTGGATCTTGACTCAGTGCAGCAGAACGTTGACTGTCTTGAGAACTGTCTCTAGCAATCTCAGCTGCAATTGTAGCTTCTTGATCAATTTCATCATTCAACATTTTCATATAATTTGCAAAAGCACTGCATTGTATGCTATCTTTACAAGCATTAAATGAATCTTCATATCTCTGAAAATCTCCAAGTAATTCCAAATCTGAACGCCATGGTTTGAACATTTGCAAACGTGCTAAATAGTAAAAGTCCCTTTTACCAGCAGTGTCGCAACTCAGTTTCTTGTGATTAATTAAATTTCCTTTCCTTTGTTTCACCAGACATCCTTCAGAACTAATCACTGCATATTTTCCATCATTGATGTTCTCTGTAGTATTCCGTTTAAAAGTGTAGTTTTGCAGCACTTCATAGAGACACATGTTCTCAAGATGATGACTTCTGTTTGGGTAATATGTGTCCAACATATTCGTTTTCAAAATATCTGTAATTTCTGGTTCTTTTTCTGCTAAATATTCAATTTCTTGCACAGATTTCAGTACCCAATTTCGCATTCCTGCAAGACCTAGACTCACCCAAATGATTCTTCTACTTTTGGAATATAGACTTGCAGATGATAACCGATCGAACATTCATATGCTCCAATTTCACGATGCAATAACATCTTCCAACTGAAACTGTATAAGTTTTTTACTTAGAGTCTTCTCGTGAGAAAACTCTTCCCACATTTCTTTCAATTCCGTCTTTTCTGATTTAGTAATGTAGGACGTTACATATCTGGCAACAGCAATGGAATTGTCCGCATCATACTGAATATCCATGTTAGCATTCCACATGGATAAAATAACTGGATTGTAGTCATTTATGTATTTCGATACTTCACTTCTTTTTAAGTTGTATGTATTTTTCGGCGACTTTCTTGTGATGGTATGTCACATAGCTGACATAAAACTGTTCACTCTTCCTTTAGATAATACAGGACGTGGAAATCCAAAACGACATTTGGTATAGAACTTATCCTTTGACTTGTACTTTCGTCGACAGTATTTTCCACATCGATGGCTTTGGAATCGTAAGACTTGTTTTAAGTTTTTATGTTCTTTGCTATTGGGTACAGCACATGTGGCATAATCTTCAATGAAAGACAAAACAGTTTCATCTGAATCTGTTCCAAATTTGGGGGCGTCCTTGATCCATAACAACATATGAATATGTGGAGCACCTCTTGCTTGATACTCCTTTCTCCCAAAAAAATCCACAACTTCTCCAAGAGGAGGATTCTTTTTTACTGCAGATGAAATACATCACAGCTTCAAATCTATGATTGAAATATCTGCATACATTAACAGGATCCAAAGAGCACAATTCTCCAGGTGTCTTGTATTCAATATTTTTTATATTGGAATTTGCCTCTCGAAGAAATTCAAGTAAATCATCCCAAGCATACTCAGCACAGCTTAGTGTAACAAACCATGTAGGAGTTCCCAAGTTACGTAGCATACATTTCAGTTCTCCATGACGACGGTACCAATATTCATTAGTCCCATGCTGACAAGCCATCAGATTAATCAACTGAGATTCTAAATGATCATCTCTCTGATGCACTTTTTCCATAAAATCCTTTGCAGTTACATTTTGCAGATGTATTCCAGTTTTTAAAAGGTGATTTACTGCATATGAAAGTCCAGACAAGTCACTTTCAAACAGAAGATGAAACATATAAGGGATACATTGTCGAATTATTGGATCTTCTGCATATAATCTTGTTGTCCGATATTCAGATGCAGGAATCTTCACAGGACTTTCATCATATCGTCCACCTTTTCCTGTTGGGAACAACTGCGGGAAACAACTAGCCTCCAAACTCTCTTCCCATACACTCATGGGACTTCCTGTTGCTTTTTTCATTTGGAACAACTCAATCGTATTCCCCATCACCTCTTTGGAATGAAGTGGATGTACACTGTGATGTTCATAGATTTCTTCTCATCTGGACATGTCCACTTTCTCTATTTGTCCACTTAATGTTTCAGTATCTTCTGCTAAATCTATTTCTTCTTCTCCTACAAACACATTTCTATAGTACTCATTATTTTTTAACAGATACAATTATGCCTTTTGCACTTTTCTAACATCCACTAACTCTTGCCAGATGTTCTTATTCTTAGTAGGAACACCATTAACTAGAATGACTGGTGGCTCTTTTTCTGCATGGTCTACACCAATAGTTTCAATATTTCTCCTTAAATCTAACAGTAAATACACATCTCTTCCTTTCAATTCTCTTTGCAACTCTGATGGAGGTAATTTACCTGTTTTAGGCTCCATTCGAACAATAGCCTGAAACGGGTGAACACATTGAATGAGAATAGACTCATACGTATTTAAATCTATCAGCTCTGGAGGAATAGCAACCAACTCTAGATTATTATGAACAGCTCTAGCAGGCATTTTATTCTCATCTAATTTGTTATAACAATATTTGCAAATACGCTGCTCAGATCCCAAATCAAAACAATTCTCTACCGACAAATAAGTTGCAAATTCCATCCACTTATCATTATCTTCTATTTCACTTGTTAAATACAGATTGACACCCCTAGTCTGATTTTTATAGTGAGTTCGCCGACAACAAATACAAGAAACATTTGGTCTTTCACCTGAAAATACCTTAAACTTTGTGATTTCATCCTCAAAATGTTTTGTAATCACGGGCTCTACATTGTCTTCAACATTTTGTTCTACTAATGTGTCAGTTTCTGCACACTCTTGCTGAGGACCAAAGTAACAAAACTCAATATCATCACAAACCTTCTTCACATCTGATACTGAGCCACGCAATAGAGCAATGTTCAACTCATTTAACTTTAGTGCTGGACTTTTCGCATAATACAATCTTCTAACTAACTTCCGCATTTGAGTATGATGTACTGCCAGCATCCTGAAATGTTGAAAAACACTTTCACAAACTTTCCTAGAAAGACAAGCCAGAGAATGACCTTGCAAACCAGTATTTTTTCTCACTCTGCAAGGGTCTAGTCCTTGCAACACCTTAATCTTTTGTTTAACACTTTTTTTACTATTTGCTCGTAAAAAACTACATATTTATCAATAGATTCCTGTCATACACTACAAATACTAGTGCAATCCCATGTATACACAGGGTGTTTAGGACGTCTCCCTAGAACTTCCTCAGCTATCACTTCTTCTGCATTTCTTTCAACCATTTTCTCTTTCTCAATTGGACAACCATCTCTAACTTCATAACCTCTACCACTGGTGTCAATTGCAAACAGTAATGTTTTACTCTGTAAATAACTCTCTTCATTAAAGAAAGGATCTGAACTGGAACTGTGTTTCCATTCTCCCAAAAAAAATCACAAAAATTCTTTCTATTAAATACTCTTTTCCTCCTACTTTTGGCCTTCATTAAATTGATTGGTTTATCTAGTGATCGAATTCTGTTTAATACTAAAATGAATAGTTTCCTTTTTACTTCAAAAGCCTTTTTAACAATGTTTTTAATATGCTTCTTCTTTTTATAAAATAGAGCTCTCTTTTTATATTTCTTCACATCTTTCAGCAAATTATGAACTACTCTCTTGTAAAATATTTTTTTGCGTAATTCCTTATATTGATTTTGCCTTCTTTTAGCATACTTTGTCTCCTTTGACTGAACATTTGTTGTTTTGCTTTTCCTCTTATTTTGAATTTTGTTTCTAGTTGTAACATTCTCAGTGGTTTCAGCATTTTTTACATTCTGTTTGCTCCTACAAACATTTTTAATTAATTGCTTTGTGATCTTACCAGAAGATTTTTTCTTTTTAGCCACATTATCTTGTACATTTAATACTTGTGGTTTATGTTTCTTCAAATAATTATCCTGTCTCTGTTCTTTTTCTTTTTTTTCTGGCATGATTGTTCTATTTTAACGTTGAAAAACAGTATCTGTAAAAAAGAATCACAAATACCAGTATATTAATAACATTCAAATTTATACCATTCTATTACTATAGAAACACATTTTATATAAAAACGACTAATCAACTATAGCACTGAAGCACAAGTGGGATGATGGTTAAAACACTACATGCATAGTGCATACTACTTTGAAGCAGTTCATGCCCTAGAGTCTACCTCACTAAAAGAGTACATGCTAACTGACTGAATGATTACAATACTATAAGGAGATACACTGGGTGAGTGACAGGGTGTTTCCTAGAAGTGTATGAATACTGACATGGATATTGATGGTGTAAAAGACAAGTGTGTAGGCGATGAGACCTACATAGATAGTGGACACATGTTTCAATCCATCCATATGTTAAGGCCTGTCTCACTCCAATACTACTTGGATACTGATTAAATGATTAGAGTACTGCAAGGAGAGTGCCTGGGTAAATTTATAAGTGTTCGGGTTTTGGCACAGTGAATGGATTAATCAATGGTGTTGAATGGGTCACTAGAGGACTGCAACGGGAGTGACAGGGTGTTTGCTAGAAGTGTATGAATACTGACTAGGGAATTGAAGGTGTGAAAGACAAGTGTGTAGGTGGTTAGAGGACTGCATGCATAGTGGATAGGGATTTGAAGCAATTCATGTGCTAAGGCCTGGCTCACTCCATGAGTACTTGGGTACTGACTGAATGATTAGAGTACTGCAAGGAGAGAGCCTGGGTGAATTTATAAGTGGTTGCCTTTCAGTGCAGTGAATGGGATAGTACATGGTGCTGAATGGGTCACTGGAGAAGTATAAGGAGAGTGACAGAGTATTTGCGGGAACTGTATAAATACTGTCTGGGATATTGAAGGCGTGAAAGACAAGTATGTAGGTGGCTAGAGACCTACATCCATAATGGATAGACGTTTGAAACAGTCCACAGAGTAACACTTGGATCACTGCAAAACTACCTGACTACTGACTGAATCATTAGAGTACTACAAAAAAGAGTGACTCTGTGAATCTTTTTAAGATTTTGGATTCTAGTGCAGTGAATAGGTTAGTACTTATTGCCAAATAAGTCAGTGGAGGTGTGCAATTAAAGTGACAGAGTGTTTATTCAAGTTTATAGATACTGACAGAGAAATTGAAACTATGAAAGGCAATTGTGTTGTTAGTTACAGGCCTCCATGCATACTGGACAGACGTTTGAATCAATCCATGTGCTAAGGCCTGCCTCACTCCATTAGTACTTAGGTACTAACTGAATGATTAGACTATTGCAAGAAGCGTACCAGGATGAATTTACAAGTGTTTCAGTTTTGTCGCAGTGAATGCATTACTACATGGTGCTGAATAACTCACTGGAACACTGCAAGGGGAGTGATAGGATGTTTGCTGAAAGTACATGGATATTGACTGGGGAATTGAAGTTGTTAAAGACAAGTGTATAGTGTGTTAGAAAACTGCATGCATAGACATTTGTTACCCTCTATGTGGTAATGCATGGTTCACTACATGAGTACCTGCAAACTGACTGAATCATTAGACTACTGCTAGGAGAGTGCCGGGTAAAACTTTTAAGTTTTTCAGTTTTGGCGCAATAAAAAGATTAGTACATGGTACTGGATCAGTCACTGGATGAGTGCAAGATGAGTGACAGGATGTTTATTGAAGTATATAGATACTGACTAGTTAATTAAAGAAGTGAAAGACAAGTGGGTAGGTGACTTTGCATGAATACTTGGATACTGACTGAATGATAAGAGTACTGCAAAGAGAGTGCATGAGTGAATTTATAAGTGTTTGGGTTTTGGCAAAGTGAATGCTTTAGTATATGCTGCTGAATGGGTCACTAGAGGAGTACATGGGGAGTGACAGGGTGTTTGCTTGAAGTATATGCATACTGACTGTGGAATTAAAGGTGTGAAAGAGAACTGTGTAGATAGTTAGAGGACTGCATGCATAGTGGATAAGCATTTAAATCAATGCATGTGCTAAGGCATGCCTCACTCTGTTACTACTTGAATATTAACTGAATGTTTACAGTATTGCAAGGACAGTTCCTGGGTGAAAACATAAGCAATGACTACCTTATAATTCTAACAAAACTTGAGAACAGGAAAGTTTTTAAGCAGTTATGCGTATTCAAACATATGAAGTACCCAAATGATTCTCTCACAGTGGTTCCCAAATGCACACAGACTCACAGTGTGACAACACTATCCCTAGGAGTTTACCAAAACTCATTCACTACTGTGGAAGAGGTAAGGGTAGTGCACACAACCTACATATTTCAGTACTGCACTTTACTGTCAATCCCTGACTAATTTTATCAATGCATAAACATTGACTGGCTTCTAAAGCTACTAAAACTTGACAACATGACAGGTTTTAAAACAGTTATCGGTCAGCAAATACACGATGTTACCAAATTTGCAGACACAGTGTGATTCTAGACAAGCAACACTATCTCTAGGAGTTTACCAAAACTCATTCACTACTGTGGAAGGGGTAAGGGGTCTGCACACAATGTACATATTTAAGTACTGCACTTTAGTGTCAAAGCCTAACTCATTTTATCAATGCATAAGCAAAGACTGGCTTCTAATGCTACTAAAACTTGACAACTTGACGGGTTTTAAAACAGTTGTCTGTCAGCAAATACACGATGTTACCAAATCCTTCTCTCACAATCCTTACCCAAATGCACACAGACTCACAGTGTTATTTTAGGCAAGCAACACTATCCTAGGAGTTTACCAAAACTCATTCACTAGTGTAGAAGGGGTAAGAGTACTGCAAACAATCTACATATTTAAGTACTGCACTTTAGTGTCAAAGCCTGACTTATTGTATCAATGCATAAGCAAAGACTGGTTTATAATGCTACTAAAACTTGACAACATGACAGGTTTAAAAACAATTGTCTGTCAGCAAATACATAATTTTACCAAATGCTTCTCTCACAGTGGTTCCCAAATGCACACAGACTCACAGTGTGATTCTACACAAGAAACATTATCCCTAGGAGTTTACCAAAACTCATTCACTACTGTGCAAGGGGTAAGGGGACTGCACACAATCTACATATTTCAGTACTGCAGTTTATTGTCAAAGCCTGACTCATCGTGGCGCCGCGGCCAGGGCGACTGACTCCGGAATCTGGGGATCACGGTTCGATCCCCCGCACCAGAGGCAGATTAGTTCAGCACCATGTGTCTCTGGGCAATAGCTTGCTTATGCTTCCCGACGGCCCCCAGCGCCTAGAGACTCTTACGGGTGATTGTTTGCGCTTTACAAATGTGGATTATTATTATAAGCAAAGACTGTCTTCTAATGCTACTAAAACTTCACAACATGACAGGTTTTAAAACAGTTATCTGTCAGCAAATGCACAATGTTACCAAATGCTTCTCTCACAATCCTTACTCGGGAAGAACACAGACTCACAGTGTGATTCTAGACAAGCAACACAATCCTAGGAGTTTACCAAAACTCATTCACTAGTCTGGAAGGGGTAAGGGTACTGCACACAATCTACATATTAAAGTACCGCACTTTAGTGTCAAAGCCTGACTCATTTTATCAATGCATAAGGGAAGACTGGCTTCTAATGCTACTAAAACTTGACAACATGACAGGTTTTAAAACAGTTATCTGTCAGCAAATACATAATTTTATCAAATGCTTCTCTCACAATGCTTACCCAAATACACACAGACTCAAATCAAATCAAATCAAATATATATCTTTATTCGGATATTTACAAATAACCATAAAAGATTCACATCATCAAGTCAACATACTTTTGTTAAAAACCACAATCAGATATACATAATACCCTAAAATCATCAATACATAAAATCCCAAAATGCGAGATCATAAAAAGCAGGACAATTAAGTGCTAAAGTTCATTTGTCGGCAACCTTCTTGTGCCTATTAATGATTGTCTGTATCTGAGATGAAACTTTTATATTCGTATTGGCAAGGGAGCAATCCTAGCAGTTAGTCCTCTCCTCTAGTGTTTCTTAATCTAACTGCCAGTCGCAAAAAGTGCACAGTGCTCAATAATACAAATGGGTCAGCAGAGAGTTTAAGAAACAAGAGGGCCACTTTAGCCTGTCTAATTTTCGCGCGTTTCAAGATGTTTTTTAGAAACCGCTTCCTGGGAAGGTCGTAAAATGGACATATAAGAACGAAGTGAATGGTGTCTTGCGGAGATCGTTGATCGCAGCCGGAACACCCTTTTTTGCTAACATCATTCGTGTAACCAGCTGGAACTGAAAGAATATGGTGCAGGAGGTTTAATCTAAATCTTGTTATCAGGAATCTATCAAGTCTGTTGTGTATATTGGACAGGTAAAATTCCATCCCTGCACAATTTTTTGTAAGCTGGTGTTCTCTTACAGTGGATTTCCGCCCTTCCCTTTCCTCTCTAACGTTAGCTGAATATCGTGAGAAGTCTGCCTTTATGGCCCCCTTGTCTCTCTTTCCTATTGTGGAGGGGTCATCAAAAAGATTAGCATGGCCCAGACTAGTTAGTGTGTCCTTTACATATTTGAGCCAGGGTATTTGCAGCCCCTTGTCCCCCTTTAAACAGTCCTCCAAGATTTGTCTGCTAAGGGTTGCCTCAGGGTTTATCCAGATTTTAATCCAACAGATGATGGGTTTGAGGCATGCCCTATCACTAATATAGGGGATACCCAGCTCTTCATGGACTATGAAAGAGGGAATACTTTGAGGGACTTGCAAAAGTCTCCTAAGGAACTTATCTTCCTCAATCTGAATTTTTCTCCCATTTGTAAAGCCCCACACCTCACTTCCATACAGGGTTTTAGCGCAGCAGACAAGACTATATAAATGTACAATTTCGTTGGGTGACCAACGACCCAGTCTGCGTGCATAATTCATAATTGACCCCTCGGCACCAAGTTGTTGGGTACATTTATGACTTACAAGCGGTTTAAAATTTAGGTCTTTGTCAAAAACCATACCCAAGTAGTTAAAATGTTTCACCTTCTCCAATTTGTGTGTGCCTATGGTGAAAACACAACTCTTATGTGGGGTTTTTCCTACTTCCATAATGAAAGATTTTGTGAGGTTAGGGACTAAGTTAAGGTCTGCCATAAAACTGACAAATCCCCCGATGAGGGCCTGCAGGCTCCTGAAAGTGCGCGCCAGGAGGACCGCGTCATCTGTGTAAAGGAGGACAGGTATTCCTCTCCTCCCTATGCAGGGGCAATCTGCCTCCAGGGCTCCGAGCGCCTTGTCTAGCCCGTTGATATAAAGCGTAAATAGGAAGGGTGCCAGGATACATCCTTGTCTCACCCCGCCCTTACACTGAAATTCCTCACACAGACTCACAGTGTGATTGTAGACAGACAACTATCCCTTGTACAAAATACATTTACTAGTCTACAAAATCTAAGGTGACTGCACACATTGCAGAAAATCTACTACTACAGATTAGTACCAAAATGTTTGTCTCAAAATGATTTCTAAATGTACACAGACTCACTGTGTGTTCCTAGACAAACAACACTATCCCTTGCACTATACCAAAACACATTTCTTAATCTACGAATACTACATTTTAGTGTAGAAACATGACTCATTTTGCAAATTCATAAACAATGACTGATTTCTAATTGTACCAAAATATAAAAACAGCACAGTTATCTTTCTGCAAACACATGAAAAACACAAATGCTTATCACAAAATGGTTTCTACATGCACACACACTGTCAATAACATTGTAGACAAAAAAAGTACTCCCTGCACTATACCAGGAAAAATACATTAGTCTGATTAAAATGAAAATACAGCACATACATCCCCTCACAATTAAATAACTCACCTTTCAAGTTGTTTTGTAGATTAAGAAGTATATCAGTCACACGCCAGATTTTCTTAGACAGAATCTCTGCACTGTGCACCTGTCAGCAAAACCAAAGAATGGCAACGTTTCCCTCTCATTTTCCAAACATATACATGTAAACATCAAATCACATTCCTTCCCACATAAATTCAAAACCAAATACACATTTCTATTGGTTAAACATTTCAACCCTTTCTAAATGACATACATTTCAACCCTACCCCCAATCTGCCTTCTGCCTGTTACCATAGAAACAGGTCATGGAACACTGAACTGAGCACACAGGTCTCAAGTTCAGCATACAATATTGCTAATCAAAACAGCAAGTGTGCTTGACTTTTCAACATATCAGCTTATCATATATAATGTTCCTTTCACTCACTTTTTGTTAACCAATAAGAATCATGTGTTTAAAAAACAGAAACATGCACCCTACCTTTCAGTGTAGAAGGTTGTCAAACAACCAATGATTTCTTGTCTTTTTTCAAAACTGCATCTTAGCCACCATTTTAGAAAAATCTTACTTTTCAAACTGCCATTTCATTTACAGAGACCATCTGAGTGCATCCAGGCCTCCCTTCAAGATGCTTAGAGTGTAGATTGTGGGACACTGTGTGTTCCTAGACAAACAACACTATCCCTTGCACTATACCAAAACACATTTCTTAATCTACGAATACTACATTTTAGTGTAGAAACATGACTCATTTTGCAAATTCATAAACAATGACTGATTTCTAATTGTACCAAAATATAAAAACAGCACAGTTATCTTTCTGCAAACACATGAAAAACACAAATGCTTATCACAAAATGGTTTCTACATGCACACACACTGTCAATAACATTGTAGACAAAAAAAGTACTCCCTGCACTATACCAGGAAAAATACATTAGTCTGATTAAAATGAAAATACAGCACATACATCCCCTCACAATTAAATAACTCACCTTTCAAGTTGTTTTGTAGATTAAGAAGTATATCAGTCACACGCCAGATTTTCTTAGACAGAATCTCTGCACTGTGCACCTGTCAGCAAAACCAAAGAATGGCAACGTTTCCCTCTCATTTTCCAAACATATACATGTAAACATCAAATCACATTCCTTCCCACATAAATTCAAAACCAAATACACATTTCTATTGGTTAAACATTTCAACCCTTTCTAAATGACATACATTTCAACCCTACCCCCAATCTGCCTTCTGCCTGTTACCATAGAAACAGGTCATGGAACACTGAACTGAGCACACAGGTCTCAAGTTCAGCATACAATATTGCTAATCAAAACAGCAAGTGTGCTTGACTTTTCAACATATCAGCTTATCATATATAATGTTCCTTTCACTCACTTTTTGTTAACCAATAAGAATCATGTGTTTAAAAAACAGAAACATGCACCCTACCTTTCAGTGTAGAAGGTTGTCAAACAACCAATGATTTCTTGTCTTTTTTCAAAACTGCATCTTAGCCACCATTTTAGAAAAATCTTACTTTTCAAACTGCCATTTCATTTACAGAGACCATCTGAGTGCATCCAGGCCTCCCTTCAAGATGCTTAGAGTGTAGATTGTGGGACACAGCTATATTTTCTGTATGCAGGAAACAAAGGCATTCACAAAGACCTAGGTTTGCCAAATGTAGACATTAAATGGTAGTGGACAGAGAGGGTTAAAGTGGCACCAATTGATGCCATTGATAAAAACCTTTATGCATATCCAACACCCTGACCTCATAATAGTGCACTGTGGTGGCAATGACCTAGGCACTTTGACTGGGGTAGGTCTGGAAATGCTTATGAAGGACACCTTTGCAGAATTGATTTCACTTTTTCCCAAAACTGCCTTTGTGTATTCCAACATATGCCAAAGGCAGAAATGGAACTGGTCCAATCATTTTTGTCCACAAATTGAGAAAGCTAGGAAACATGTGAATAAATCTGTTTCTGCTTTTCTCCGAGACTATAGAATGGGGTCCATTTACAATAACAATCTGCGCTTTCATATGCAAGAGATGTATAGGAGAGATGGAGTACACTTTACTGATGAAGGAAACAGAGTCTTCCTCAACAACTTTAGACTCTGTTTAGGTACTTACTTATAAGTACCAAAAATTCTCAATGAACACAACGGCTCATTATAGAGCCACTCAAGAACAAAACACTTAAGCTTGATGTTTATCTCCCAAAAATGTAATTTTTTTTACCTTGGATCCGCGCACCCAACGCGTTAGGAACCGCGCACCCAATGCGAAAGTAACCGTGCACCCAACACGTTAGGATGCGCGATTCCTACTTTTACAGTAAAAAAAAAATAGCCCCTATCACTAATTTTTATTATCCCCGGGGACCCCATCCCCCGGGGCTTATAAAAAAACGTTGGAGACCATGGGGGGAGCCCCAACATCCCCACAGTCCCAGCCGGCTCCCCGCGTCCTTCGGGAGCCGGCATTGCTTTTCCACATGGGGAGCTGCTGACATGCAGCTCCCTGTGTGGAAAAGCAACATCATTTAGATTTTGAAAGGGAGAGCAGGTTTCCCTGCTCTCTCTTTCAAAAGCCTAATGAAGTTTGCTATGGGAGGGCAGGAGACTCCTGCCCTCTCATAGCAAACAACAGTGTCCTGGGGGTGGGCACCACAGGACACTGTAGGAGCCGGCCCTGGGGGTTGGCGGTCCCCAGGGCCCTCGAGGGCTCCAGGAGGGGGGCCATGCAGCCCCCCTCCCCCTTTTAACTTATAACAATTCGCCCCCGGGATTTGGCCCACCCGGGGGCTAATTATTAACTAAGCGCGGAAGCCCACGCTTCGGGTTTTTTATTTTTTTCGTCCAGATCCGCGCACCCTGCGCGCATTTTGACGATTTAAAAAAAATAAGGGGGGCTCCAGGGGGTCCTTCTGGGACCCCCAAAGCAACACTAGAGGGTCAGAGTATTTCTACCCTGCCCCCTTTATATATTATAAACACTTATTCCCCTTACTTAATCAGCCTCGCTTCTACCGAGGCACAAAATGGCTGCCAACAGTTCCTGGTTTCGAATGTAGACAGACACTTGACAGCCAATTAGCATTCAGCGCATGATCGAGAGGGTCGCGCTCGGTTCGGGGAGGGTGCGCATAGGGTGAGCTTAGAGTGTGCAGATCCTCCGAGGCCATAGATATATCTATCTTTTTTAGTCTAATTTTCTCAGGAACTACTTAACAGATTTACACCATTTATGCAATAGGCACAAGTCTGAACTGAGGACTACCTCTTTGCCAAATTTGGTGTAATTCCGTTCAGCAGTTCGGGCTGTAGCTGCGTCAACAGGTCCTATGGGAAATTGCATGGGGAAAATGCGTTTTGGGACACCCTTTTTTCTCAGCCCCCGCTTGACGAATCACCACTAAACTTTCAGGATAGGAGCAGACCGGAGCTGGCCAAAAGTTTGGAAAATTTCGCGATGATTCGTCAACTGGCGCCAGACTTATTGGGAATAGAATGTTGCAGATTTCCTATGGAAAAGAGGTCCTAACTATAACTACCTACTGGTGACCACCAGTAGGTAATATATATATATATATATATATATATATATATATATATATATATATATAAACTTAGTTCTCTCTTCCTCAAGAAAAGAGAGTGACACAGCTCCGGGGGAATAAGTGGATTTATTACTTCATATTCATAATAGATGTCCCTGAGACTTAAGGGCAGACGCGTTTCAGCCATGGATTGGCCTCTTCAGTGCCCGTCTCCGCTGCCTTCTTACTGCTTCCAGGGTCAGTTGTGGCGATGTTCAAGTTATTCCTGATCATGTGATCAACTCGCCACTCCCTCTCCTCACAGGTGTAAGGTATTTACAAAGCCGTTGCATGCTGGACGTGGAAGTCCTCCGTTAGAGCCCATCAAGTGAAAGGACTACTAAAACACCAGGTGGTGTCTCCAAACATAGTTTGGTCGGTGAATCTTTGCCACTGCAACCGAATTAGAAGTTCAATCTGCTGTTTTTCTCCCTTCTCAGGCAACGCACATTTGCCTCCTCTCTCCCCATGAGCCAGCCTCCAAGTGGAAGTCCAACACCGGGGGGGAGACGCGGATAAAAGTCCACCCAAAATTGCAGGTAAACCGCGTCTTCTCCAAACCGAGAGGGCGTGTCACGGGGCCAGCACCTGCACGCTGGGAAACACAAAACTTAGTTCTCTCTTCCTCAAGAAAAGAGAGTGACACAGCTCCGGGGGAATAAGTGGATTTATTACTTCGTATTCATAATAGATGTCCCTGAGACTTAAGGGCAGACGCGTTTCAGCCATGGATTGGCCTCTTCAGTGCCCGTCTCCGCTGCCTTCTTACTGCTTCCAGGGTCAGTTGTGGCGATGTTCAAGTTATTCCTGATCATGTGATCAACTCGCCACTCCCTCTCCTCACAGGTGTAAGGTATTTACAAAGCCGTTGCATGCTGGACGTGGAAGTCCTCCGTTAGAGCCCATCAAGTGAAAGGACTACTAAAACACCAGGTGGTGTCTCCAAACATAGTTTGGTCGGTGAATCTTTGCCACTGCAACCGAATTAGAAGTTCAATCTGCTGTTTTTCTCCCTTCTCAGGCAACGCACATTTGCCTCCTCTCTCCCCATGAGCCAGCCTCCAAGTGGAAGTCCAACACCGGGGGGGAGACGCGGATAAAAGTCCACCCAAAATTGCAGGTAAACCGCGTCTTCTCCAAACCGAGAGGGCGTGTCACGGGGCCAGCACCTGCACGCTGGGAAACACAAAACTTAGTTCTCTCTTCCTCAAGAAAAGAGAGTGACACAGCTCCGGGGGAATAAGTGGATTTATTACTTCGTATTCATAATAGATGTCCCTGAGACTTAAGGGCAGACGCGTTTCAGCCATGGATTGGCCTCTTCAGTGCCCGTCTCCGCTGCCTTCTTACTGCTTCCAGGGTCAGTTGTGGCGATGTTCAAGTTATTCCTGATCATGTGATCAACTCGCCACTCCCTCTCCTCACAGGTGTAAGGTATTTACAAAGCCGTTGCATGCTGGACGTGGAAGTCCTCCGTTAGAGCCCATCAAGTGAAAGGACTACTAAAACACCAGGTGGTGTCTCCAAACATAGTTTGGTCGGGGAATCTTTGCCATTGCAACCGAATTAGAAGTTCAATCTGCTGTTTTTCTCCCTTCTCAGGCAACGCACATTTGCCTCCTCTCTCCCCATGAGCCAGCCTCCAAGTGGAAGTCCAACACCGGGGGGGAGACGCGGATAAAAGTCCACCCAAAATTGCAGGTAAACCGCGTCTTCTCCAAACCGAGATATATATATATATGTATGTGTATATATATATATATATATATATATATATATATATATATATATATATATATATATATATATATATACATATATATATATATATATATATATATATATATATATATATATATATATATATATATATCCATCAAACAGGAACCCAATTGAATGAAGATCGCAGGAAGTTGTGAATGAGCTTGTTTAATTGTTTTGGCAGCTTGCTGGCAGGCACCCCGCCCAGGAAAACACACCCAAAGTTTAAATGCCAGGACGCGTTTCGGGAACTGAAATCCCTTCATCAGCGGCAAAAGTTCTTCGGGATGAAACGAAAGCACTGTTCATGGCGCACACCTTTATTTGCATACCTGCCTCAGTGGGCGTGGCCACTCGCATGGCCTTGTGGGATGTGTAGTGCCGCCTGGTGATCCCAAGTGGGTGCGCTAACGTTCTCCCCCAATAACGAACAAAATAAAACCACAGTGGGTCGATGTGCAATGCTGGCGGGCGTCTGCCTTGCTTTTGCCGCTGATGAAGGGATTTCAGTTCCCGAAACGCGTCCTGGCATTTAAACTTTGGGTGTGTTTTCCTGGGCGGGGTGCCTGCCAGCAAGCTGCCAAAACAATTAAACAAGCTCATTCACAACTTCCTGCGATCTTCATTCAATTGGGTTCCTGTTTGATGGATGTTTTACGGCCGGCCAGGTCGTGAATGAAGCCCACCGCTTTTGCGGGTCCTTTCAGACACCACAGCGGTGTTTGGAACTTGGAAGGAAGACAAGCTGGCACTTTGCAGGGAGCAGCCGGCTTGAAGCAAATTGGCATCTACAAAGCAAGGCAGACGCCCGCCAGCATTGCACATCGACCCACTGTGGTTTTATTTTGTTCGTTATTGGGGGAGAACGTTAGCGCACCCACTTGGGATCACCAGGCGGCACTACACATCCCACAAGGCCATGCGAGTGGCCACGCCCACTGAGGCAGGTATGCAAATAAAGGTGTGCGCCATGAACAGTGCTTCCGTTTCATCCCGAAGAACTTTTGCCGCTGATGAAGGGATTTCAGTTCCCGAAACGCGTCCTGGCATTTAAACTTTGGGTGTGTTTTCCTGGGCGGGGTGCCTGCCAGCAAGCTGCCAAAACAATTAAACAAGCTCATTCACAACTTCCTGCGATCTTCATTCAATTGGGTTCCTGTTTGATGGATGTTTTACGGCCGGCCAGGTCGTGAATGAAGCCCACCGCTTTTGCGGGTCCTTTCAGACACCACAGCGGTGTTTGGAACTTGGAAGGAAGACAAGCTGGCACTTTTCAGGGAGCAGCCGGCTTGAAGCAAATTGGCATCTACAAAGCAAGGCAGACGCCCGCCAGCATTGCACATCGACCCACTGTGGTTTTATTTTGTTCGTTATTGGGGGAGAACGTTAGCGCACCCACTTGGGATCACCAGGCGGCACTACACATCCCACAAGGCCATGCGAGTGGCCACGCCCACTGAGGCAGGTATGCAAATAAAGGTGTGCGCCATGAACAGTGCTTCCGTTTCATCCCGAAGAACTTTTGCCGCTGATGAAGGGATTTCAGTTCCCGAAACGCGTCCTGGCATTTAAACTTTGGGTGTGTTTTCCTGGGCGGGGTGCCTGCCAGCAAGCTGCCAAAACAATTAAACAAGCTCATTCACAACTTCCTGCGATCTTCATTCAATTGGGTTCCTGTTTGATGGATGTTTTACGGCCGGCCAGGTCGTGAATGAAGCCCACCGCTTTTGCGGGTCCTTTCAGACACCACAGCGGTGTTTGGAACTTGGAAGGAAGACAAGCTGGCACTTTGCAGGGAGCAGCCGGCTTGAAGCAAATTGGCATCTACAAAGCAAGGCAGACGCCCGCCAGCATTGCACATCGACCCACTGTGGTTTTATTTTGTTCGTTATTGGGGGAGAACGTTAGCGCACCCACTTGGGATCACCAGGCGGCACTACACATCCCACAAGGCCATGCGAGTGGCCATGCCCACTGAGGCAGGTATGCAAATAAAGGTGTGCGCCATGAACAGTGCTTCCGTTTCATCCCGAAGAACTTTTGCCGCTGATGAAGGGATTTCAGTTCCCGAAACGCGTCCTGGCATTTAAACTTTGGGTGTGCTTTCCTGGGCGGGGTGCCTGCCAGCAAGCTGCCAAAACAATTAAACAAGCTCATTCACAACTTCCTGCGATCTTCATTCAATTGGGTTCCTGTTTGATGGATGTTTTACGGCCGGCCAGGTCGTGAATGAAGCCCACCGCTTTTGCGGGTCCTTTCAGACACCACAGCGGTGTTTGGAACTTGGAAGGAAGACAAGCTGGCACTTTGCAGGGAGCAGCCGGCTTGAAGCAAATTGGCATCTACAAAGCAAGGCAGACGCCCGCCAGCATTGCACATCGACCCACTGTGGTTTTATTTTGTTCGTTATTGGGGGAGAACGTTAGCGCACCCACTTGGGATCACCAGGCGGCACTACACATCCCACAAGGCCATGCGAGTGGCCACGCCCACTGAGGCAGGTATGCAAATAAAGGTGTGCGCCATGAACAGTGCTTCCATTTCATCCCGAAGAACTTTTGCCGCTGATGAAGGGATTTCAGTTCCCGAAACGCGTCCTGGCATTTAAACTTTGGGTGTGTTTTCCTGGGCGGGGTGCCTGCCAGCAAGCTGCCAAAACAATTAAACAAGCTCATTCACAACTTCCTGCGATCTTCATTCAATTGGGTTCCTGTTTGATGGATATATATATATATATATATATATATATATATATATATATATATATATATATATATATATATATATATATATATATATATATATATATATATATATATATATATATATATATCCACAGATTTCAGGAACGTTATAGTTATTTGGACATTTCACTCCTACAAAACCAGGAGAATTTGGCTGTTATAGTTAGTTGAGCTCTAACTATAACTCGCTCCCCCGCAATGCACTGCTGATGACGTCACATTTTACATCATTCATGACATGGTTAGTGACATCGCTGATGACATCACTATTGACATCTCAAACGACATCACTGATGACATCATCCAGTGACTGTGTGCTTCTGTAAAGTTTATATCTGTTTTATATATATTTATATATATATGCCAAGGTGTATTGAAGAATGAGTGGGTGTATGAGTATCTGAATGGATGGTTTAGTAGGTGCATGACTGAGTGAGTGACTAAACGTGTCTTACTGAATGCATGGGTTATTGACTAAACTGTATGAATGTCTGTATCAGTCTGTTAGTTGTTGTGTAAGCGGCTGTATGGGCTGGTAAGTAGCTACATGATTGTCTATATGGGTTATTGATTGGTTGTCTGAGTATCTGTATGGGTGCCTGAGTGTCTGTGTAGGTGGGTGGGAAGTGTGTGACTCTGTGCATAGATGTGTGAGTGGGTGATTCCCTGGGTGTATGGGCTCAAGCATGCTTGTGTAAAGGGCTGTATGGGTGGGTGAGTGTGTGTATGGGTGTGTTGGTGAGTGAATGGATGTTTCAGTGGTACATGTGTGAGTAACTACATATGTGAAATATTTGAGTGTTGGAGTATATAACTGACAATATGTGAGATTGAGTGATTTTGAGAGTGGCTGTATAGATGAGTGTGTGCCTGTATCAGTGTTTTTTTAAGAGAGTATGTGTTAGTATCTGTATGAATAAGTGAGGTGATGTGTGTATAACTGTATAGGTGAGCAAATGGGAGTGTGACTGATTCTTTGCATGACTGACTAGGTGTGTGAGTAACTCTATGGATGAGTGGCAGAGTGTGAGTGTCTGTATAGGTGTATGAGTGCATATGATAGTGCTGTATTGATGAGTGACTGCATGTATGAGTCACTGTATTGGTGAATGAGTGGATGTGTGTGTCGATTTAGGAATCAGTGAGTGGGTATGTGATAACTGGTATTGGTGTGTCTATGGTTTCAAAAATGGTAGTATGTATTTTAGAGTGGGTGTATCAAAGGTTATATTAGGGTGTGAGGAGGTGCATCAGATTATAACATGGATGATGTCATCAGTGATGTAATTTGAGATGTCATCAGTGATGTCATCAGTGATGTCACTGACAATGTCATGAATGATGTAATATGTGACGTCATCAGGAGAGCATTGCGGGGGCGCGAGCTATAGTTAGAGCTCAACTAACTATAACGGCCGAATTTCTCTGGCTTTGTGCGAGTGAAATGTCCAACTAACTATAACGTTCCTGAAACCTGTGTTTTTTCCAGTGAATTTCTAAGGTTTTCTAAATGCTAATTTCTAACTATAACGTCCCTGAAACCTGTGGTTTTTTCAGTGAATTTCAAAGGTTTTTTACATGCTAATTTCTAACTATACCTACATAGGTGGGACATGTGAGGAAAGAGTATGAAAGGCGCAGAAAGAAGCAAGAGAAATGCAGAAAGAGGCAACAGAAGGCCAGAAAGACAGAGAAAGGTGCAGAAAGAAGCAAGAGAGGGGCAGAAAGAGGCCTTGTTGCAAAGTCATCCTGTGCCCCCTACTTTTTGCTGACTGGTACTGGTGATAACTGACTCTGACTAACCAGGCCCAGAGCCAGTGCGATGCTGAAAGACACTTAGAATACAATGAAAACCCCTACATACACCAGGGTACACTATGGGTTGGGATACCACTGTGATTGGCATGACCTCCCCTGTAAGACCCTAGTACATAATAGGGCAGGGGGGTTAAAACTACCTCTAACTCAGAGGTGCAGAAAGAGGCTAGAGAAGTACAGAAACAAGCAAAAGAGGTGCCGAAAGAGGTAATAGAGGTGCAGAAAGATACAAGAAAGGTGAAGAAACAACCAATAGAGGTGCAAAAAGAGGCAAGAGGGGTGCAGAAAAAGGTAGGAGAGGTGCACAAAGAGGCACGAGAAGTACAGAAAGAGCCAGGAGGGGTGCAGAGAGAAGGAAAAGACGTGCAGAATGAAAGAAGCAACAGAGGTGCTGAAAGAGGCGCGAAGGGTACAGAAAGAGCAAGAGAAGTGCAGAAAGAAGCAACAGAGATACAGAAAGAGGCAAGAGAGGTGCAGAAACAGGCAGGAAAGGTACAGAAAGAGGGAACGGGGTTCAGAAAGAGGCAGGAGGGGTGCAGGAAGAAGCAACAGAGGTACAGAAAGAGGCAAGAGAGGTGAATAAACAGGCAGGAAAGGTGCAGAAAGAGAGAAGAGGGGTGCAGATAGACGTAAGAGAAGTGCAGAAAGAGAAAAGAGGGGTGCAGAAAGAGGCAAGAGTGGTGCAGAAAGAAGAAAGTGAGGTGCAGAAAGAGGCAACAGAGGTGGAGAAAAACACAAGAGAGGTGCAGAAACAAGCAATAAAGAATCAGAAAGAGGCAAGAGGGGTGCAGAAAGAGGCAACAGAAGTGTGTGTGTTAGGGGAGGGTGCCCATGTGTGAGGGGAGGTTGCCTGTGTGTGTCAGGGGAGGGTGTCTGTGTGTGAGTGGATGGTGTCTGTGTGTGAGGGGAGGTAGTCTGTGTGTGAGGGGGAGGGTGCCTATGTGTAAGGGAGGAGTGTGTGTGAGAGGGGAGGGTGCCCATGTGTGAGAGGGGATGTTGCCTGTGTGTGTGAGGAGAGGGTGTCTGTGTGTGAGGGATCAGTGTCTGTGTATGAGGGGAGGGGGTCTGTGTGTGAGAGGGGGGTACCTATGTGTAAGGGAGAAGTGTATGTGAGTGGGAGGGTACCTGTGTGTGAAAGGGTAGGTAGCCTGTGTTTGAGAGGGAAGGGTGCCTGTGTGTGATGGGGTGCCTGTGTGTGTGTGAGGGGAGGGAGCCCATGTGTGAGAGGGGAGCTTGCCTGTGTGTGATGGGAGGGTGCTTGCATGAGAGTAGAGGTTTGCTGCTGTAAAACCTGAAGGTCGTCTCAAAGACATGTGGCCAGAGCTCAGAGGCCCTGTATCTGTCCCGATACCCACCCCATGGTTTCACACCTGAGCATCACTGATGTGGGGCTAACACCTACAGCTTGGAATGGTCATATAACAGGTGACTGATCTACCTGAACACTCTCCGCCACATCAACGGTTTATTTTCATTGATTTAAAAGAGATTTCCACTAGTGCTGAGAAGCATTACAGTGGCACATCTGTGACCATCAGACAGATTTATGGATCGCCCACAACTATTCTATGCTTAGAAGAAATACCGGACGTTGAGCAGATCTATTTTGTGTTGTAGAAAAAAACATCATTCATCTTGAAGTAAAAGAAAAACCACAAATCCTGTGCCCGCAGACAGAACCCATGAGCTAGGGATGCATCCTGAGAGGTTTGTGTCGGAGAAAATGCAAGCATGGCTCCAGCACCGGCCAGTGTCCCGGCAGCTTCAAGAATGCACGGCCATCAATTATGTGGCATGGTTCAAGCCCCTGATCACGTGGACAGCGGTGACCAGGGGTACAGCCGTTAAAAGTCTTTGCAATCATTTATGTGATATGATTCAAGCCAGGAATTTGCCATCAACTTATCTGGCATATTTCAAGCGTGTGACGAGGGGTACAGCCTTACCAGGCTCTCCCATCATTTATGTGGCATGGCACAAGCTAGTAATCAGGGGTACAGCAGTTAAGAGGCTTTGTCTTCATTTGTGTGGCACGGTTCAAGCCCGTGACCAGGGATACAGCCTTTAAAAGGCTTTGCCATCATTTATGTGGCATGGTTCAAGTCCGTGATGTGGGGTACAACCACTATCAGACTTTGCAGTCATGTCTGTTATACGATTCAAACCTGTGACCGGTGGCCGCCGTTACCAGGCTTTTTCCATCATTTGTGTGGTTCGGTTCAAGCCAATGGCGAGGGGTTCAGCCTGTATCAGACTTTGACATCATTTATGTGGCATGTTTCAAGCCTGTGACGGGACCTGCAGATATTTCCAGGTTTTTACCATCATTTATGTGGCATGGTTCAAGCCCGTTACCATGGGTACACCAATACCAGGTTTCTCCATAATTTATGAGGCATACTAAAAGTTCATTAGGTGGCATACAGCCAGTATTAGACTTTGCAGTACGGGGGTGTGTCCAAGTGCCCAAGATGGTGGATGCAGGATTCCAGTGCTCCCAGACTCGTAACACTCCTGAATCTGGCACTCATGGCTGGCATCCGCAACCCCTTGCGGTTTACAAGGACTCCCCAACACCCACCGACTGCCTCCGTGGTTTGTGACAGGATGAGATGAAGCTTAGTTGCAAGAACCCGGCTCGGGAGTGTGAGCCACGGCAGGGCTGCAGTTGCCTCGGGCCAGTACCTGTGGATTGGAGGCAGGCCCTGGGGGAATCGTGAATCCCCTTTGCACAGTGCCTACAGTGTCTGCCGTTGTGGCAACGATAATCCAGCTCCTGGTTCCACTAACCTGTATGTACATCTAATGGCTTGCCCATATTCTTCATATTTCTCTGGCTCAGCTCAGGATTGGATTGCAGGTCTTTTGTCACCATGCTGGGCCAAGGTAATAACACTGCTCCCCAGCAGAGGAAACAAAGGCCTCCCCACATAAAAGAGGTAATTAACAGTGCTTCACTCAGCGCATGAGGAAGAAGGGGTAGAGAAGAAAATCTGAATTTGTTAATTAGCTGTCACTCGGTAACAAGGATTTAGGACAGTCCAGGGACACTGAACAGAGGAGAAAACCCAGACGAATGAAGCCAACAAAGGAGGGAGCTACACTTTGAGGTTTTGGTGGAAAAGTCCCTGGCAGTGATGTCAGCTGGGGTGGGGCTGAGACCTTCAGAGGAGATGTGAACAGAAATGTAAGCCTCGTGACTGTGCCATCTTGAATTGTACCAAAATGCTGTGCAGGAGGGTTGGGATAAGGGTGGAATGGTGATGTGGCACTCTAGGATTGCCCAGGGGTGCCTAGCTTCTGGAACTTTCCATCCCCATTTAACAACTCTTGCACAAGTGAGAGAAAGAGAGCTGGAACCTGGAATTGGACAACAACACCATAGAAAGATGGAAAGACAAGCCTCCCTGATGCCCAAATTAACTAAGGACTCTGCCACAGCTGACACAAGGACCAGTTGGTCTCTCCAGGACCAGTAAGGCTGTTTACCTTACCCCTCCAAATGACAAGCGCCAAGACACCTCCGGGTATACGTGTGCTTTAAAAGTTATATTAACATAACATAACAAGGTTGGGAAAGATCTGGACTCCTGTGCCCAGCAGGAGGAGAGGTTCACCAAAGTCAAAGACCAGGGAAATTCTTGTGCAGGTAACCAGTGGAAACAGCTTCTTGCAAAGTGTGCTGCTTTTAGACCTGGAAAACTGCTGAAACTTCTTGGTGGCTAGGGCTCACCACCAGGAGTAAACTGAGAACAGATTCACCCAAATTGACCCCATGGGGCCCCACGTTATGCCCTATTGAAGCTTTGTGACCATTGGCCCAGTGAAAATGGCCACATGGGACTGCACACTCATTTCAGAAATCCTGGGCCCCCAACAGAAAAGATGGAAGATAGAGGTGGGAGCAATATTGCACCGAACTGCAATGGAAGAAAGTGTCACAGTACCCCTTCCTCAGCCCCGGTTATGTTATAGGAAAGGGAGAAGCATCACGCCCCCCCAAATAGGGGTGGCAATGCCCCCACTCCCCGTGCCCATGTCTGGTGGAGCAGGGCAGCCACCACAAGATGCAGCACCCTGTCTGCACGAGCGGGCAGGGAGAAGAAGACTGCCGGCTCTCGAATCGGCGACGATAGAGCTGTTCACATGAGGAGCCAGTTGGGCTGCATGGGAGTTGGCTTTCATCTGAAAAAGAAAGAAAAAGATACACGGTCCCTGGCTGCACTGGAACAAGGAAGTGGCTGGGGCTGATAATCAAATAATCACTGATCCTCAAGGGACAAGCCCATAATGCCCTCCAAGTTGAGTTTGCCTATTCTTCTTGTTATGTAGTGGCCCCCAAAAAGGACAAGGGCACCACCAACTTGTATAAAAAGTGTTTGAGGAATGCAAAAGTGCCACACTTCATTTTTTAATATTGCTTAATATTTTAAATATTGCCCTTTGTTACCCAGGTCCGCATGACCCAGAGATACGTGTCTTCATTTGTTTAGCTGTTGCCAAGGCTGGTACTTTTCTTCTGCAGCCTGGCAGTGTAGCTGTTTCTAGTTGTTGTTTTTATGGGTGCATTTTATGAGTCCGGAAGGAGTTTAAAAAGACTTTCACGCATGTTATTTTAAATTTAAATGCTTTATTATAATAAATGGCAGACTTGTTACTGATAAACATTGACATGCTTTTATGGTGTCAATGATTGGATTTAATCATGGTTATTGATTATGGCAATAGAAATGTGGATTTGTTGTCTTTAAATGTAGTGACCTTTGACAAAGTCAATAGGCCTGGTTCATTCAATGTAATACCCCATTATCTTGTGGTGTCTATCTGGTATAGGTGGAGGGGTGGTACTGTGAATTTGGGGGTCATGAACCAGTCGGAGTCAAACGTGATTTCAGAGTGTAACCTAAGGTATTCCTCTCTACCTGATATATATATATTTGCCTGATGTATATATTTGTACAATAATGTGTGATATTTCTCATGGGAGTGTGTTTTGAGTGTACTTTTCCTTTTTCAAAGAAAAAGCACTGACAGGACAATCCTTTATTGAGTGTTATTATTGTGTGGCAGCGAATTATTAGCCCAAACCACCTCCCTTGATTTGGCCTTGACCACTCTGCTCCGCTACCCTAAGAGAGTAAAGCACTCCAATGGGGGTGTTTGGTTCCCACTAAAGGAAATTGTGACTCTATTTATTACTTGCACAGGTCTCCAGTCCTGCATGACTAATAAACCAATTTCTTACAGTGTCCTTTCTCAACTACCAAGTGAGATAATGCATAGCAAGTAGGGTGCTTAATTTGTACAGAAATAGGTGCTGTTGGCTCCATTTTTTTCTTTGGAGGGTGACACTGATTTATACCTCTGGCATGGTCCACTTCCACCTCTGGCAGGGATTATTAATTCATAGGAATCTCCATATTTTGTGACCTAAGGGGGACTTTGTGTGTGCCTGATTTACGATCACCTTATACAATTAGCCACAACTAAAATCTGTTTCTCACAATACATGCAGGTTCCCATGCTTCATGTATGGCATGCCAATTTTGTATTACTTGGCAGCAGTCCTTGATAGGGTGATGCATGGTTTTATGTCAGCCATTCAATAAAGCCAATTGAATAATAAAGCTATATATTAGTGCTGTGTACATTTAATCTTTGATAATTGGGTCTACTGGGTGGGACAAACATAAAGTGTCCCGGGTCTCTAAAATACGTACTGTCTCAAATTAAATACTGATGTGCATAATGTGAGTAAGGAGGTGGTCAGGATATCTTTCCAAAACAGCAGCACTTGTGTGTAACCATTTGTTCCTGGGACCCAAATGTTTCAACGAAGCATTGTGGTTGTTGTAGTAATTGGGTGTAAACTTGATGGATTCTGAACATTTTCAATATAATCTGTGTGTTGCAAAAAGTTTCCATTTGGCCTTCACCGTTGTGTGGCCCTTTTGTTGTATTTCATACTCTGTATTGTCAAATCTTGCCATTCCCATCTTAAGTGGGGTTGTTGCAGGGCTTAAAATAATGAAAATGAAATGAAAGGAGCCTGCCAGTTCAGAGCACAGCAGAGTGTTTGTTCAGGAACATTATGTTCAGAGAGCTCACAAATGCTTTTTGTAATCTCAACAAGCAACCTGGCCGGCATTGCAAGGATGTCAAGGTGGTTACCATGGTGTTGAAACTTGTCTACAGTAAGGTTGGGACAACATAATGAGCATTCATTGCTACTGAAATCCTCTCCAAGTGCTAAGCTTTAGCTCTCACTAAACATTACTTTGTATTGGTATTGACACAATCTAGTATTTTTAGTGACCTATGTGTCTTTAATATCTTTATCACACTAAGGGTCGTATCACATAAAGTGAGCACTGGAAGAGCCAAGTTAAGACTTATAGAGTCTCATTTAGCCGGAGCGTCACTTTTTTTAACACTCCAGTGGGTCAGGCCTCTCAATTGTATCTATTAGGTGACACAAAGCCAACCTGCGTGACTTCGTATGGTCTCATAGATATGGAGTAAGGCAAGGGAGCCTCACTCCTCGTCAAGAAGGAGTTCCTTGGGAGTTATGAAGGTTGAAGAGTTAGGGACATATTTACTATCTTTTCACGTAACGTACTGCAGCAGCTGCAAATGCTATGCTACGTGAAAAGGAGAGAGGAGGAGATCACCCTATTTACTAAAATATGGCACTCTCCTCCCCTCTCACTAGTGCCAGTGCAGAAATCAGCTGCTGTGCGCCACAGAGACACCTTTGCACCATGGTACAAGGGTGTCTCTGTGAGTCTAGCATAGGTGTTGCACTGGAAGGAACCCTTTCAGTACGAAATACCATGCACAGACTCACCTTACCCATTTTCCGACTTTGTATGTGTGCTGTAAAGTGCAGCACACTTGCAAAGTCAGAAAAAGAATGAGAAATGAAAGCATTTCTCCTTTCTTGCGCCTACTTGAAAAGGGTGCAGTTTTCTCACGCTAAACCCAATCTACTTGATTTAGTAAATTTGGTTTAGCGTGAGAAACCTTGGGTGGTTGCATGAGAACACCCATGCACCACCCTTGGTTAGCCCCAAGGCACAAAGTAGTGACAAGCAACATAGCGCAGCTTCGCATTACTTTTCCATTATTTCCAGCGCTAAACAAGTTTAGCGCGGGAAAATAAATTGGGAAAAAAAGATTTTGCGCCGATTTGGTTGACTTTTGTGATGCAAACACAGTGCAGAATCGTAGTAAATCTCCCCCTTAGTGTTGCTTGACTTCATGTCACCTGGATGCTGGGACCTCTTACTGTTATCACGTTTTACACATTGAAAGTTGGCATGAGTTGAAGGGTTGGTTGGTGCATATGTCCACTTTGTGCGGGTCTCATACGCTTGTCTGAGCTGTTTGTTGGCCAGTAGTCATTGTGGGGAGGGCACTGCAATCCTCTACATGCTCCAAGGAGTGTAGGACAGTTTCAGGGTAACATGTAAGCCAGACAGAATCTGCTCAATACCTTTTCCCGGACAATGCATAAACTCAGAAATGACAATAAAAGCAAACACAGAACCCGTCAGAAGTTATTTAATCATTTATATCAAAGTTTGCCAATTATGGTTACCTGGAAAATGGCAGACATTACATATCGGAAGGTCTTGCTTGATATTCTCCTTATGCTACACCAATTTTGGCTATACCACCCTCCTCTATGCTCTGGTAGGGTCTACGCTATACTAATTTAGAAAGCATAATATTAGATCAGTTTAATTGTACGTCAAATGTTCAGCAGCGGTCCGTGCAGGTAACAGCGGTAGGGCGATAGGGCAGCGTAAAGGGGGATTTCGAGGGACGATGCCGAGGGAAATCTATTATTTATATAATTTACCCTCTGCATCAGCCCTCAAAATCTCCCATCACTCGGCCCCACCTCCCCACCGCTGTTACCTGCACGGACCGCGGCTGCTCATGTTAGAAATTCCAGGTATTGGAAAGCAGGTATCCCTTAGCAAATTGATAATTTCTTGAAATCTTAAGACTAATGTTATAGAGGGGTTGGGCACATTTTTATATTTATTTACATGTAATGAATGATTTGGGACTAATGTGTCCAGATGGGACATTATGAGGCAGTTACAAGATTTTCCTTTGTGGGTTAATGCTTTCATACATGTGTCAACAGTACCTCAAGCGTGATAATGAATGGATTGTTTTTCATTGTTGGCTGAAGAGCACTTTAAGCACTGAGTACTTGGGAATTGTTAGACCTGGCATCTTTGGTGTGTTTTTCTCCTGTCATTTTTGGCTTCTGACCTTCTATTTCAGAACTCTCTGCACTTTACCTCTGCTGACCAGTGCTAAGGTGCACGTGCTCCCTGTGTACATTGTATTTTGTAATTGGTTATCCAATAGTGGCATATTTACTTTACTAGTAATTCCCTAGTAAAGTGCACGAAGTGTGCCCAGGGCGTGTACATCAAATGCTACTAGTGGGCCTGCAGCACTGATTTTGCCACCCACAGGACTAGCCCTGCAACCATGTCTCAGAACTGCCACTGCAGTGTCTGTATTGGAAGTTTTGAATTGTCACTTCAACCGGCAAGTGCAACCACTTGCCAGGTCCAAACCTTTACTTTTACTTCATGTAAGGCACCCCTAAGGTAGGCCCAAGGTAACCCCATGGGCAGGGTGCAATGTATTCAAAAGCTAGGACATATACTGTTGTGGTTAACATTTCCTGATAGGGAAATACCGCTAATTCAGTTTGTCACTTTTTCAAGTACTATCTCTCCAATAGGTTATCATTGGAGCTCCTTTGTAACCTCTTAAAAGTGTAACTTCCAATTGGGAAGAGATAGAGATTTGGAGTTTGGGGTCCCTGAACTCACAACATATTTTAGTGAAGCTGGTTTTCAAACTGCGTGTTTGAAAATGCCACTTTTAGAAAGTGTAAGAGACTAGAGCGAGATGCACTAGACAGGGTCTGCACTACTCTGAGACTCAAAACTGAGTAAAGAACGAGTTAAACGTCATTTATCAATTTAACAAAACATTGAATTATATTTATCATCAATCCATCAGTTATCATTTATAGATGAAAGTAGTAATTCATCATTTCTTCTTAACAAAGTGTTATTTTATTCACACTTTTACCAAGGTCAAAGCGAGCCAAAAAATCATGTTTACAAAGTTCTATAATACATATAATATAGCTTGATCTTCCCAATGCATTTCGGGCGCAGTATTCGCCCTTCTTCAGGGGGTATCTGGAAATGAAACATCAATCAGTCATATACAAAATCATTAAAGGATTCACAACGCAAAAGCTATAAGGAAGGCAATTCTGGCACCACACGGGTATTAGAACAAGATGAAAACTAAAAAACTGAAGCCACGAAGTTACGTCACCAACGAGTTGGTGAGAATTCTAGTAAGTATATACAAAGAGGAGGGGTGGTCCCAAGCAGAAGAGCAACACGATAGGAAGCGAAAGGGAAAGTGAAACACCATGTGCAGATGAGCATAATCACACGTAAAAAACGTGAAAGAGTTTAGACCGTCACCAAACCAGAAAAGCGAATAGTTACCTGAAAAAGCTAATGTTACTGAAGCTGTCCAGAAATTGTAAGCATAACAGGGAACAATCTAAAGAAAATGAAACCTGTATCTTAAAAAATACTCAGAATGAAATATGAGGCTTTTTAAGGCGTGAAACAAACTTGAGAGGGCTTACCGGAAGTTCTATCAACCCTAGCGGACACAAGAAAACAGTCGATGACTGTGTTTACAGACGCGAAGATGCGACACAGTGTTGGAGAAGACAAGAGCCTGTGAATAATGAAACGGGGAGTTGAATTCAACACTATGTTCGCTAAACGGGACTATTAAGTGTTTTAACAATGGTCGCCCATGGTACCTGGAGGTTTCTATCCGTGTCTGTAAAAAGTAGTCCGTAGGTTCGTGAGACAGCGAGAAGTCACCCTCGTGGATTCCGGTGAGATACAGGTGCACGAGTGGAAATCACAGTATGAGAAAGCGAAGAGAGGTTTATAAAGCGCAGGGCCGGGAGAGGCCATATTGGGTTGGGAAATGTGTTCAATCAAACAGGAAACGAATCGGAAAGTGAAAGAGGCCAGTGTTGAAAAGCGCAAAGGAACAAGATGTGAAAACCAAGTGAGAAAACAGAGTGAAAAAACACACCTATGAAAAAATACACCTATGATTTAAAGTATCGGCATAAAAAGTGCGTAACAAGTTTTGAGAACAATAAACGGAATCCTACCTATTTACAATCTAATAAAAGATAAAAAATATAATATTCCCTAAAGTGACATCCTGCCTGTTTACAATATACATCAAGGAAAGGTGCCAACAATATCTCTAACAGTAAAAGTCTTTCTATTGGCATCCTGCCTATTTACAATCTAAATGAAAATGGAGAATCTACCAATATGTCTAACGAATGGCACCATCACACATGTGGAGTGTAGTAAATGCATGAATGAATACAAAAATCTTTATTGACAACTAAAGAAGTGATGTTGACAAGTCTCTGAATATAACGTAATGTATCCTAACTGTTGCAGGTATGCGTGTGAGTGTTTAAAGACAAAAAGAAGTGGGATATGCTGTATGTAGCAAAGAGTCCACGAATATATGAGGGAAAGGTGGGGTGAAACAGTGATGGAGCAAACCAAACTCAAAAATGGAACAAAATAAGAATATAATAATGCTCTAATGCAAAATAGGGGCTACTATGTCCCCCCCTTTTTTTTTGAAATTGCAAGACAGAAGTGCTTACAGGAAGCATGCAAATTCAATTTTATCATTGAGACCCTTGGGACTCAAGGTATTAAGATACCGAATCCAGAAGGACTCCCTTTGGACAATGAATTTGCTCATGTCACGATCATTACAGCATTTGATGACTTCAATCACACTGAATTTAAGTTGAGCTATCGTGTGATGTGAATCGCACCAATGACTCGCCAATGGTGAAGATGTAGATTTGGTGCGGATGCGACTTTTGTGCTCCGTAATGCGAGTGCGTAAAGATCTCTCAGTTTTGCCTACATAATATAGGCCACAAGGGCATCGAATGATGTAAATAACATTTGGGGTGTTACAATTGGCAGTAAAGTTAAATTTGACCGGCTTGCCCGACCAAGGGTGAGCCAAAGACACACCTGTAATAACATTATTACAGTGTGAACAGTTGTAACATCTAGTCATCCCTTTAGGTGCCACATCAGTGATGTGTTCTCGTTTTTTCAGAAGTTCCTTCAGATTATTAGAGCGTTTGTATGCAAAAAGCGGTGGATCTGTGAACAAATTCCCAAAGTCTGATTCAGTCTGCAATATATCCCATCTGGTGAGGATCGTTCTTTTAATAGCAGGTGAGAGGGTCGAGAACTTGGATACGTAAACTTCCCTGGTTTGAGTGGGTTTGATACGTTTCTCAAGGAGTGTTTGTCGAGACACCTGATTCAAGCGTTGAACTGAAGATTCAATAAGTTTTTTGGGGTAACCACGTGCCAGGAACTGAGTTTTAGTCTCTTCAAGAGTGGTGTGAAATTGTGAGTCATCAGAGGTGATACGTTTAATTCTCAAAAATTGAGAATAAGGAAGATGTCTTTTCAGTGATTGCGGGTGAAAACTGTCATACAGTAACGTGTTGTTGCGGTCTGTGGGTTTTTTGAACAAGGAGGTGGCCAGATGGTTGGATGATAGTTCTATGTGTACATCAAGGTACGAAATTGAATGTTTATCCAATATGTGTGTGAACTGGATTCTAGGATTAAGATCATTTAGAGCTGCAAGTTTTGATTCCAATACCTGTCTGTTGCCTTGCCACATGATAAAAATATCGTCAATATATCTACGATAAATGACGAGATTATCTGTCCATTCACTATCATTAAGGATGTTCTCCTGTTCAAATGTCATCATGTAGATGTTTGCGTAGCTGGGAGCTCCCGCAAAACCCATAGATGTTCCGTGGGTTTGGAGGAAAAATGTATTTTTCCATTTGAAGTAACTGTGAAATCAACAAAAGTGTAAGAGTTCCAAAAGAAAAATTTTGTTGGCATGAATGGTCTCCATTTGGAGAAGTGCCCATTCAATAGCTTCAATGCCCTCAGAGTGTGGGATCGAAGTGTATAAGGCAACGACATCAACTGTAAGTAACCAAATGTCATCAAAACTCTGAAGATTGAGGTTATTGAGTATTTTCAAAAAGTGTGTGGTATCTTGTACATACGTTGACCCAGCCTGAACAAATGGTTGCATGAAGTAATCCAAGTATCGACCAATGGGGTCGTGAATAGAATCACACCCTGATACTATTGGTCGAAACGGTGGATTGATGAGACGTTTGTGTATCTTAGGGAGTGCGTAGATGACTGGTCTACGCGGATGTTTGTTGTACAAGAAATCGTATGTTTTGGTATTGATCCACCCCATATCTTTAGCATGTTTAAGAATGGTGGTCAAGATGTCCTGAAATTCAACTGTAGGGTCCGATTGTAATGGAACATAAGTGGACTCATCAGACAGCATTTCATTGATTGCAGATTCATAAAAACTTGTGTCCATTATAACCAATGCGCCACCTTTGTCGGCCGCTTGGAATGTGAGGGAGGAGTTGTTCCTCAGGCTTTTCAATGCTGTTTTGTCCTGTGGTGTCAAATTCTGATGTTTTTTAGAAGGTGTACTAAGATGTGATAAATCATGTTTAACCAGTGATTTAAAAGTATCTAATACTTTATGCGAAACGGGGGATACAAAAGTGCTCTTGGGTTTAAATTCCTTGTATTCCATCTCACTCGTTATCGGAGCGGAGACAATTTGGGTAGAGAAGAAGTATCGCAATCTTAGTTTTCTCATGAATTTGTAGAATTCAACCTCCGATTGAAATGGAGTAGTGTGGTAAGTGGGAACAAAGGATGTTCCCTTATTAAGAAAAGCGATTTGAGAGTCGGACAAACTGGAGGAAGAGATGTTCACCACTAATGTTTTTTCTGTCTCCTGCCTGTGCTTTGTGTTTTTGTACTTTCCGCTACCTCTGCGAGTTTTGGTGGGATTGAATCGAGGGAAGATTGAGTCGTCGGTGGACTGTTGGCTGCTGGGCTTATTTCTAAAAAAGAAACCTTAGTGCTAGAGGTTGATGGAACTGCTGAAGTCCCTGATTCACTTGCAGAGGGTACTGGAGGTCTGGTTAAACGGGTGTCACTTACCGAAACTACGCTTTCCTCAGATGAAGCGTCTCCTGATTTAGCAAATGTACGTTTCTGGGCGTAAACTTCCGCCCAGGAATAAACTTCATCGAGTTTATAGTCAATAGTATCCCGCCTAAACTTGCGGACCTTGCGTTCGTGGATTTCCTTGGCGTAACCATCCAGCTTATTTTTAATAATTTCAAGGGAGTGTGACCAATCTTCTCCAGTCATATGTTTTTTTAAAGAGTCTTGTAGTTCAGAGATTTCTGATTCAAGATCAGCCAAGACTTTAGAAAGTTCTTCCACAATCAACAAAATTAAGTCTAATGAGCATTTATTGAGTATTGAGTACCACTTTTCCATAAATTTCTTATTCATCTTAAACATCATGGGCCTTAGTGGAAGTCTCAGCCCTCTCGGGATCCTGCTGGCTTTGTGGTACTGTACTAGAGTCGTGGCATGCAGTCGCTGATTGATTTCGCGGCGCATCAAATATTCTAATTGTCGTAATTGTTGCGTAGTTGAGCCCTGTGTGGCGTCAAATGTACGAGCCTCCCGAATGAGACCGTATATTTCTTGTGCTTCAGTGTCAGTGTATGCCTTAGTATCCGCCTTGTTGGCGGTGAGATTGAGAATGTCCTCAAATGACATGTTGAGTGTGGTGCTACGGTTAGCTGTTGTAGGTGGAAGTTAATGCACTAAATGTGGGAGAGGAATAGACAGCTGGCGTGCACTCAAATTTTTGAAATAGTACCAAATTTAGAACATTGTTCAAAGACTTAAATTATACTTGGAGTGCTGTCCCTGAGGTGGTTACACCCGCCACCTAAATTCATAAGCGTAAGAGACTAGAGCGAGATGCACTAGACAGGGACTGCACTACTCTGAGACTCAAAACTGAGTAAAGAACGAGTTAAACGTCATTTATCAATTTAACAAAACATTGAATTATATTCATCATCAATCCATCAGTTATCATTTATAGATGAAAGTAGTAATTCATCATTTCTTCTTAACAAAGTGTTATTTTATTCACACTTTTACCAAGGTCAAAGCGAGCCAAAAAATCATGTTTACAAAGTTCTATAATACATATAATATAGCTTGATCTTCCCAATGCATTTCGGGCGCAGTATTCGCCCTTCTTCAGGGGTATCTGGAAATGAAACATCAATAAGTCATTTACAAAATCATTAAAGGATTCACAACGCAAAAGCTATAAGGAAGGCAATTCTGGCGCCACACGGGTATTAGAAAAAGATCAAAACTAAAAAACTGAAGCCACGAAGTTACGTCACCAACGAGTTGGTGAGAATTCTAGTAAGTATATACAAAGAGGAGGGGTGGTCCCAAGCAGAAGAGCAACACGATAGGAAGCGAAAGGGAAAGTGAAACACCATGTGCAGATGAGCATAATCACACGTAAAAAACGTGAAAGAGTTTAGACCGTCACCAAACCAGAAAAGCGAATAGTTACCTGAAAAAGCTAATGTTACTGAAGCTGTCCGGAAATTGTAAGCATAACAGGGAACAATCTAAAGAAAATGAAACCTGTATCTTAAAAAATACTCAGAATGAAATATGAGGCTTTTTAAGGCGTGAAACAAACTTGAGAGGGCTTACCGGAAGTTCTATCAACCCTAGCGGACACAAGAAAACAGTTGATGACTGTGTTTACAGACGCGAAGATGCGACACAGTGTTGGAGAAGACAAGAGCCTGTGAATAATGAAACGGGGAGTTGAATTCAACACTATGTTCGCTAAACGGGACTATTAAGTGTTTTAACAATGGTCGCCCATGGTACCTGGAGGTTTCTATCCGTGTCTGTAAAAAGTAGTCCGTAGGTTCGTGAGACAGCGAGAAGTCACCCTCGTGGATTCCGGTGAGATACAGGTGCACGAGTGGAAATCACAGAATGAGAAAGCGAAGAGGGGTTTATAAAGCCCGGGGCCGGGAGAGGCCATATTGGGTTGGGAAATGTGTTCAATCAAACAGGAAACGAATCGGAAAGTGAAAGAGGCCAGTGTTGAAAAGCGCAAAGGAACAAGATGTGAAAACCAAGTGAGAAAACAGAGTGAAAAAACACACCTATGAAAAAATACACCTATGATTTAAAGTATCGGCATAAAAAGTGCGTAACAAGTTTTGAGAACAATAAACGGAATCCTACCTATTTACAATCTAATAAAAGATAAAAAATATAATATTCCCTAAAGTGACATCCTGCCTGTTTACAATATACATCAACGAAAGGTGCCAACAATATCTCTAACAGTAAAAGCGTTTCTATTGGCATCCTGCCTATTTACAATCTAAATGAAAATGGAGAATCTACCAATATGTCTAACAAATGGCACCATCACACATGTGGAGTGTAGTAAATGCCTGAATGAATACAAAAATCTTTATTGACAACTAAAGAAGTGATGTTGACAAGTCTCTGAATATAACGTAATGTATCCTAACTGTTGCAGGTATGCGTGTGAGTGTTTAAAGACAAAAAGAAGTGGGATATGCTGTGTGTAGCAAAGAGTCCACGAATATATGAGGGAAAGGTGGGGTGAAACAGTGATGGAGCAAACCAAACTCAAAAATGGAACAAAATAAGAATATAATAATGCTGTTAGAGATATTGTTGGCACCTTTCGTTGATGTATATTGTAAACAGGCAGGATGTCACTTTAGGGAATATTATATTTTTTATCTTTTATTAGATTGTAAATAGGTAGGATTCCGTTTATTGTTCTCAAAACTTGTTACGCACTTTTTATGCCGATACTTTAAATCATAGGTGTATTTTTTCATAGGTGTGTTTTTTCACTCTGTTTTCTCACTTGGTTTTCACATCTTGTTCCTTTGCGCTTTTCAACACTGGCCTCTTTCACTTTCCGATTCGTTTCCTGTTTGATTGAACACATTTCCCAACCCAATATGGCCTCTCCCGGCACCGCGCTTTATAAACCCCTCTTCGCTTTCTCATACTGTGATTTCCACTCGTGCACCTGTATCTCACCGGAATCCACGAGGGTGACTTCTCGCTGTCTCACGAACCTACGGACTACTTTTTACAGACACAGATAGAAACCTCCAGGTACCATGGGCGACCATTGTTAAAACACTTAATAGTCCCGTTTAGCGAACATAGTGTTGAATTCAACATTCAACTCCCCGTTTCATTATTCACAGGCTCTTGTCTTCTCCAACACTGTGTCGCATCTTCGCGTCTGTAAACACAGTAATCGACTGTTTTCTTGTGTCCGCTAGGGTTGATAGAACTTCCGGTAAGCCCTCTCAAGTTTGTTTCACGCCTTAAAAAGCCTCATATTTCATTCTGAGTATTTTTTAAGATACAGGTTTCATTTTCTTTAGATTGTTCCCTGTTATGCTTGCAATTTCCGGACAGCTTCAGTAACATTAGCTTTTTCAGGTAACTATTCGCTTTTCTGGTTTGGTGACGGTCTAAACTCTTTCACGTTTTTTACGTGTGATTATGCTCATCTGCACATGGTGTTTCACTTTCCCTTTCGCTTCCTATCGTGTTGCTCTTCTGCTTGGGACCACCCCTCCTCTTTGTATATACTTACTAGAATTCTCACCAACTCGTTGGTGACGTAACTTCGTGGCTTCAGTTTTTTAGTTTTCATCTTGTTCTAATACCCGTGTGGCGCCAGAATTGCCTTCCTTATAGCTTTTGCGTTGTGAATCCTTTAATGATTTTGTATATGACTGATTGATGTTTCATTTCCAGATACCCCTGAAGAAGGGCGAACACTGCGCTCGAAATGCATTGGGAAGATCAAGCTATATTATATGTATTATAGAACTTTGTAAACATGATTTTTTGGCTCGCTTTGACCTTGGTAAAAGTGTGAATAAAATAACACTTTGTTAAGAAGAAATGATGAATTACTACTTTCATCTATAAATGATAACTGATGGATTGATGATGAATATAATTCAATGTTTTGTTAAATTGATAAATGACGTTTAACTCGTTCTTTACTCAGTTTTGAGTCTCAGAGTAGTGCAGTCCCTGTCTAGTGCATCTCGCTCTAGTCTCTTACACTTATGAATTTAGGTGGCGGGTGGAACCACCTCAGGGACAGCACACCAAGTATAATTTAAGTCTTTGAACAATGTTCTAAATTTGGTACTATTTCAAAAATTTGAGTGCACGCCAGCTGTCTATTCCTCTCCCACTTTTAGAAAGTGGGCATTTCCTTGCTTTATCATTCTGTGACGCTGCCTGACTGTGGAATCCACGTCTGAGGGAGGGTGACAGTTGGGCTGTTTGTTCAGTCACTCTAGACAGCCACACAAAGGGAGCTAAGATGTGCCCTGAATATCCTGATGGCCCATCAGCAGGCTGATTGGTAATCCTGAGCTAGAGTGGTGGGAGGAGTTGTCACTGACACCTGAGTAGGGATGTGCCTATCCTCACACAAAGCTGTCTCCACCCCCCATAGTGTTGTGTAGTTCCTATTAAAGGTATACAGGTTCTGCATGTTTAGACAAAATACACTGTAGGATTTGTGTCAGACTGACTCTGAACACCTCCACCGGGTATGTTGTCCTTTTGTACCAACTAGCTCACAGTGCCACTAGAATCTCCTCTTAACAAGGAGAGAATAGTTCCTGGCAACCATCGAACATGACAACCCTGATCCCTCAGGAACGTGGAAACAATGTGCAACCTTTCGCTCAGTCACTCGTGCTTACTGTCTCACAGAGATACACAGAATAAACAGGCAACAGAGAATGAAATGAAGAACTTGTGTAAAACTAAAAGTTGGATTCAAGAGGTAGTCTGTACTACACAACAAATAACAATAAAGGGAGTAGCCATTATCATCAAAAGAAATCCTGCCATATCAGTGGAGGGTTTTAAGGTAGATAAGATGAGAAGATGGGCCATAGTCAATATTAGATGTCATATGCACAAATTCACAGTAGCAGGATACTATGGCACTAATCTGGAGGATCCAGCCCCGTTAAGGGGGTTATTTTTGAGTTACTGAACTTCCCAGCCCCCTTAATACTGGCAGGTGATTTTAATCTGGTTTTGGACCCAGTGATGGATAGGTTGTTAAAGAGCAGAGCACTGCAGAATTGTAAAATGAGATCTTCGTTAAAAGCGCTATGAAGCAGTTAGGTTGGATAGATATATGAAGAGATAGAATGGGAAGTAGGAGAGGATAAACCTTCCACAACAAAACGTATGGCCATAGGTCTAGATTAAACTTCTTTTTGGTTAGTTTGGAGTTGAGGAAATGGGTGAAAGATGTAAACCACTTAGGGGGACACCTGACCGATCACTCGGCAGTCGTGCTAACTCTGGAACTTCCAACCAAACTGACCAACAGAAGATGGACCTTAGATCGAGCCATCTTGCTAGAGGAAGATGTGATCGAGCAATTAGCTACAGAAACAAAGAACTTCTTCTTGACCAACATGGAAAGTACCTCAATATAATTGGTATGGGATGCCTATAAAGCTTTTTTGAGAGGCTGTATACCATCAATTCAAATTGTTAGACAGAAGAAATATAGAGTAGAGGTAGAAGAGATAGAGGGCAAAATTCAGAAGTTAGAGCAAGAGCTTATTGACCAGGGTGATAAGGCGGCTGAGGATACCCATAGGGACTTACAATCTCTTAAAATAGAATTGGCAGGGGTGCTAGATGCAAGGCTGAAAAAGAAGTGGCAGGCTAGTAACCTTGCTCACTTCGAGTATGGGGAAGGCTGTGGGAAGCTTCTAGCTTGGAAGACCAAGCAGGAACTAGCAAAAAGTAATATAAAAGAGGTAGATTGGGATTTCTCTGGAAATCTACTCAAGTGCCCCACAGAGATCGAAGAGGCTTTTCAAAAGCATTTTGAAAAGGTATATAGAGAGGATCTAACCCCGCAAGATGAGGCAATAGGTGCCTGGTTAGACCAATTTCTTTTAAATAAAATGAGTGAGGAGAGGTCTGGTAATCTCAACAGCTCGATAAGCAAGAGTGAAATCAAGAAGGCAATAGAGACAGGGAAAAGTGACAAGGCGCCGGGACCAGACGGCTTGCCGGAAGAGTTGTATAAATCTTTGATAGACGTTCTCTCTCCCGTTTGGGAACAGCTATTTTCCAACATTTTCGAAAAAGGCGGGAATTTAGCTCCCTCGTGGTTGGAAGCTACTGTGGCTCTAATTCTAAATCCATCTAAGCCACCTAGGGATTTTGACTCCTACAGACCATTCTCTCTGCTTAATCTTGATTACAAGATCTTTGCCAAGATTTTAGCAGAGAGGTTGAATGGAGTTATAGGAGGTCTTTTGCGTGAAGATCAAAAAGGCTTTGTTAGGGGGAGATGGATCCAATATTTAACATATAATCTGATCGGAGCAATAGATCTAGTGACACATACAAATTACCAATGGCTATTATTTCACTTGATGCCACAAAGGCATTTGATCGAGTCAATTTGGTCTATTTAACTCGTGTATCGAGAAATGCAATTTGGGGGAAAAGTTTTGTAGAGCAGTCTCTTCGATCTACCAAACCCCTACAGCTAGAAATCTAGTAAAGGGGATTCTCTCCTCCCCAGTTGAAGTTCGGATGGTAACAAGGCAAGGGTGTCACCAATCACTGCTCTTTAATTTATATATAGAGCCTCTGGCTGAAAGCATTAGACGGCATGTCAAAATACTCTCTTTTAAGTATAAAAGCTGGGAAAAAAAGGTATCTCTATATGCTGATGATATGATGGTGTATACATCTGACCTTGTCACAGCAATTCCAATCATATATAGCACAACAATATGGCCGTATTTCCAGTAATGAGATCAATGAGTCTAAAACTGAGTGTATGGTTTGGAACTTGAATGTCTGTCTCCCCATAATAAAAAGAGAAATAAGATATCTGGGTATCAGGATCACGCAGAATATTGAAGACATCACAGATACCAATTTACGTAGAGTTGACAAGGAAATTTCCAACTCTCTAACGAGTTGGGCCTATCTACCTTTGACACTAATAGGCAGAGTTAACATAGTAAAAATTATGCTTTTACCAAACCTCATATTTCTATTTCAAAATATCCTCTCAGCATTTAAAGAGGGGGGTTTAAAGAAACTTCAGGCAAAAATCAATACCTTTATATGGGCCTCTAAAGGTACTAGAATCCCATGGAAAAAGCTACGGAGAAAGAAAAACAAGGGAGGTTTATGCACGCCTGACCTGGTTCTTTATGCATGGGTATTTTTAATGAGGGCAGGGAAAATGCTTATGAGTGAACCAGATAGCTCAGATATTGTGAAAATGTTCAAAGAAATGCTGCAAGATATAAAGGAGGAGATCAAGCCTTTGTATACAAATTTGGAGACCCGAGGTTTTTTAAGAAGGTACGACTAAAGATTCTAAATGCCTAGCCTGTACTTGGTTTAAAATCAGAAAGCTATTGAAAATCGGCTGCTACAGTGCAATGGCGCCTATTTGGGATGCTCCAGGCTCACCGGAGTGGACTAAGGATGCTTTGGGAACTCCACTAAAAACAGCTGGGATATTATGCTGGGCACAACTTATTCCCGATGGCTCATTGTTATCATGGGATGACCTGAGGAGCATCACAGACAGTGATTTATCCAAATATCTTCAAATAAAAAGCTGGACTCAAGTGGTGGGTACAATTGTTGGTTTTTCCAGTGATTTGGAGATGGCCCTGAGGAAGAAAAATCGGAATAAGTAAGAGGTGGCAAATCTATATTGGCTCCTGATAGACTTGGCAGATGGCGATTTCTCCCTTCCATCGCAGCTGTGGGGCGAGTGCTTGCCTGGATCCAGCACTGAAGAAATATGGCAAGTATCTTATGATCTTTTATACGCTACAGTTCAAGCTGCAAATTTAAGGAGAAACCATCTCTTTTCTCTTCACAGCGTATACTGGTCTCCTTTAAAACTCTCCAAGTTTGTGAAGGGACCTATTCCAAGCTGTCCGAAATGCCATCAGGGAAAAGCAGATGATGAGCATATGTTTTTAAGTTGCCCAATGTTTTGGGGTTTGATTACTATAGGTATGGAAGCCATATTTGGTTTTGACATCGAGGTATGAGCATAACTTTAGTATTTTGGGGGATTTTCCCAAATTATGAGTTGTTATCGTCAGATAAGAATAAGTTGTGCTTTTATCTTATTCTGCTTGCTCGGAGGGACATTTGTAAATGTTGGATTAAGAACATCTCTCCGACATTTTTAGACTGGCTAACTTCTATCAAGTATACATGAAATTAGACAGGGCCATATGGAAAAAGAATAATAAGAAAAGACTTTTGGCTGCCCTGTCAGGATTGGCTCGATAGTCTTTAATAACAGGGGTACAACAGTCCCATGATTATGCCTTTACATAGAGATACTTCACCACTCTAGTCAGTTCTGGGGGACATTTAGAAAGAGGAACAGGACAGATCGAATATGAGAGGTTTTGTGTAAAGTGCATCCATTTAGATCAGAGTTCTCTTGCTGGTGCCAATCAATTGGTGGGCCGCAGAGAAAGTTAATTGGCTCTGGGTATATCTAATGGTGTATGAGGACATACAAAAAATAAAAAAATGATTAAACAGGCTTGGCATTTTCATTAAGAATTTATTGAACAGTTGTTATTCAGGTGTAAAATAAATGAGCTGCAATACCAGTTAGACAGTATAAGATATAGATGATTAACAGTACTATAAAGGTAAATGGATGGTATAGTTCTACCATCTTACAATAATCATGAATACATTTGAATATATAAAACACATGATAAAAGATGCATACTCCTACGATCTCTCTCTTGCTTGATGTACCTAAATGTACCTAGCCTGTATGTAGGTGTTCAGCCAAGAATCCCTCTAGGAGTTAGTCAACCCCTTTACCCCATCCTGGTCTCGAGTTGGACACCCCGCAATGGGATGTTTTAGACCACTGCGAGCTGGAGTGTCTGCATGCAGGAACCTCAGCGTCACTGGTCAGTATGTTTGCCTGGAAGTCTCGGTCTCCTCTATTCTATCTTGGCAAGATGTGATGTATATATACCCATAGGTCTCCCCAGTGGTACTACCTCGCTGTATTACTGTGTCGGCCTAAGGATGACATCGGGCATGAACTTTATACATAGATATTATACAGGAGATGGTCGTCCTGCTGTGCTTCCAGGAATCCTCATGCATAATGTATGAGACCTTGAACTAGGGAAAACCCGTGTTCTGAATGCAGTGTTGCATCTAGGTAAAAGGTCAGTCCCTGTAAACTGTGTAATGTAGGGAAGTATATAGGTGAAGGGTAATGAAGTGATCGGGGCCTATACTATGGTACCTATATGGAATATAACAATAGTGTGTCTGGAGACAGGTCAGAGACAGGCAGGGTGTTGTGCACTACAAAGATTTTCCTTTGAAGTTTGCCTTCTTCAAAGGCAGAAAAGGGTATACGTTTTGGACCTTTGACACTCTCAAATCAGAACACTTCTGGACTAAAGGACACTCTGCTAAGAAGAAGAGCTGGATATGCTGTCAGGAGGTAATGCCACTTTGCTGTTTTGCTTTGATGTGTTGGCCTGCTGCTTGCTGCTTCTGTCTTGAGCAGTGGAAGGACTGAACTTAGCTTACTGCATCCTGCTTCCAAGGTTCTCTAAGGGCTTGTGTGTGCTTGCCTCATATTAAGAAGTCTCAGGGTCATCAAAGACTTCATCAGAGGCCCCTGAAGTCTTCTGCTGGGAGTTCTGATGTGCCAAAGAGTGCCAATGCCACTTCTTGACCCTAGGAGGTGGTTTTGCTGCTGAGAAATAGACGCATCGCCTCTTCTGCCACCGCATCGACCGAACGTGTCTAGATTTTTGATGCATCGTCCCTGTGCACCAAGTTCTTCGTCGATGTGGCCCAGAAGTAAAGAACTGATGCCGCAAGTCTGGAGATCGACACTAACCCTGGGCGTAGTGGGCGTAGTGGGGCTACGTGGAGCATCGTGTAGTGTGGCCAAATCTATGCACACTCGCGCGCTCCGCGTAGCCCCACTACGCACCGCCCGCCTCCCGCCCGCCCTCCTTTTAAAATAAGTTAAACTATGATAAAAAAATAAAATATAATGCCTTACCTGCAGCGCGGCGTCCCAGGGCTCCCTCTTCCTCGTTGACAACTTATTTTCACAAATGCGCAGGCATTCCCGCATGCGCATTTGTGCAAAGAAGTTGTCCCCAACGAGGAAGAGGGAGCCCCGGGACGCCGCACTGCAGGTAAGGCATTTTATTTAATTTTTTTATCATAGTTTACATTATTTTAAAAGGAGGGCGGGCGGGAGGTGGGCAGCGGGCTGCAGGCAGCTCTGCTTCACCCTGGCGTGTGCATAGCCTACATCGTAAACCGCGAAGCAGGCAGCGCTACGTACACTCCGTGGGCGAAGCGGAGTACTATGCCCGGGATTAATCGACACATCACCACCCCTTACAGTAAGGAATCGACACATCACTTCCTCTGGCAGTAAGGGACCAATGCATCACCTCTCCTGGGAGTAAGGAATCGACGCATCACTTTGCTTTTCCAGTGCCTCACCTCCCCAGTGCCTATTTTCGTTTTTGATTTTGACGCATTCCAGGTACTTTGTAATAAAAGTGACGCATCCATAGTTTTCTATTATCTGAACTATTTTGAGCCTTTTAAAAGTGATATCTTTACTTGTATATATTGGATGTTTGTTGTTTTGGTCTTGTTTCATTCAGAAAAATAGTGGTTATTTTTCTAAACTGTTGTTAACTCATTTTGTGCTGTTTTCACTGTGTTACTGAGTTTGTATGTACAAATGCTTTACACATTGCCTCTGAGCTAAGCTTGAGTACTCATGCAAAGCTACCAAGGGGGTGAGCAGGGGTTATCACAGCTACGAGATTCACTTACCCTGACTAGAATAAGGGTCCCTACTTGGACAGGGTGCAGACGTCTGCCAACTAGAGACCCCCATCTCTAACAGTAATAAATTGCCTTAATGTATCTATGTGTTTATTTAAAAGAGAAGAAGTTAGTCTTCAAACTTATTTTCAGAAGGTCAGCAAGGACAGCAAGGCAGAGAAAAATTAGAGGAGCAGTGCTCATAACAAGCGAACCTTTGGCTCTCAAAAGTGAAATAAAAGAAAAAAATAATGGATGGACACACCATCAGAAATAGAAATTTGGAAGATCTTCAGGAAGAGGCCATCTCTCATAATAATTTCAAGAGGAAGTGTATCCTCTTGGAAGGATTTCTTATTTGTAAACAAATAAGTGCCAGGCCCTCAACAGGAGACCGCTGCAGCTTGCACCAGCCATTGCTCCAGGCAGCGCTGCTCATTAAAGTACCAACACAACTACCATCACACTCGTAAAAGTGTGAGTTTTCAGATTATTCCAGGTCCTCAAAACTATAAGAATGACATGAGCACTGGTAAACGTCCTTTTATTGTATCTTGAATTAATAAGTATCTGTTGTTGTGCTTATCTCTAAATGGGACAGTACGCACCACCATAGTATAGACTGTCATGAATACTGGTGTTGACAATTAAGTGTCAGTGCTGAGCACTGGAAACCACCTTGCTCAAACTACGCACTGGAAAAGGCACATACAGTGATTTCTTATATAGGGACGGCTTAGAAACACCCAAAATAGGAGGGCAGAGCGTCCCTGCAATCCTCTTTGCAAACAATACTCTGCTAATATCTAAAACTCCAAAGGGACTGCAACAGCTCTTGAACTGCTTTCAAACGTTTTGTGTTGAGCGGGACTTGGAGCTTAACACTCCAAGACCAAATGCATGATTTCCTCAAAACAGAAGTCAACTCTCTGCAAGAGGAGGATGCTAGTCAGTGACACTCCCCTGGATGTGGTGGCACATTTTGAGAATTTGGGCATTAAACTCATGAAAAAGTTATGTTGGGTACCACAGGTGGAAAAAGCACAGTTGTCCCTGGTCCAACACACTGCATATATAGGTAAAAATACACAGAAAAACAACACCCAGAAGCGTGGCACTGGTGTTAGAGATTTATATGTGAAGACCCTAGGGGTGGTTCTATATGGTGTAGAGCTCTGTGGTTGTTCACAAACACAGAGCCTCTTCATAGTGTAGCATAAGTTCATAAGAACTCTATTGAATCTTCCGGCAAGTACACCATGGACGCCACTATATATAGATTTGGCCCAAAAGAAAATTGCTCACAAGATTGAGTGTAGACTCCTCATTTATTGGTATCGGCTATGGTCAACATCTGCCTTAGAGTCTTATCAGGAGGGCATTAAAGACCTTCTGATCCCACAGTGTGCAATGAAAATTCCGTGGATTTGTGCTATCAAGGCATTACTTTAAAGGTTACATTTAGACAAATACTGGGTCTCTCCTGAAACCAAGTGTTCAATTGGCAAAGCCAGCACTAAAGCAGTTGTTTGGGAGAGTGTTGCAATTGATAATATTATTGAGGGTACGGGCTCGCTATCCGTGGCCTTTATTGATCACAAACCAGTGGCTTTTTATGAAAGTACCATTGATGAAATTGTTCTATCTTTACCTAGGAAACTTTATTTACAATTCAGGTATGGAACTCTCCTGTAAAATCATTTACTAGCAAATGGTGACAGGATAGTGATACTAATTAATGATCTGTGCGTAGGTTGAGAAGAGGTTCCGAATGCCTTACTCATGTTTTATTTTTTGCTGCCCTCTCTATAATCAAGTGCGTGCAAAGTGGATTGTTCCCTTATGCAAAAATCTGAGCATTAGGGAACACCAGGAGGCATTTAGATTACTGCAGTCCGGCACCAGTCTAGTTGTGTTTTTTTGTCTGGCCAAGTTTTTATTAGCAATCTGGATAAGACGCTTGAAATATGTATAGCCAGTTTTTAATTTGAGAAATAGACTATCTGCTGCCTTGGATGCACTGTGGTTGGTTGTACAAAACTGTTGGTCTTTTTTCACTGTGCAAGCCCTTATCATTGTTTTGCTGCCACTTTTCCTATGCATTTTAGTTAGTTATTTTATGCTATTAAATCTGTAGTTTTATATCCTTTTTAAGTCATGTTTTAAATGTGTTTCCTATTTTTTTTAAATACATTTATTGGTATTTATAATTGTGTTTTTATGTATATGTGTGTCATTTGTAGGTTTGCCAACACTTTAATGATCTAAAGTGATCAAAATAAAGTTCTTTGATGATGATGATGACGATGATGGTTACTTCTTGTTGTAGTATTATCAAGACACTGAGCACATGTTGAGAGAGATCTTTATAACAGTGTAAAATAGTGCATAATACATGTGGAATAATGGAGCTTACATTGTCCACAGAGCAAACAGAAGCACAGTAAAAGTGAGAGCTATGTAAAAATTTACATAAAGAGGCATATGCAAGCATCTCAAGAAAACACTGAATGTTGCATCTTGGCTATGAGGTTGGAGGTACAAAATATTAAGTAGGAATGTTGAATTATCAGAATATTTCAGCCAAAGTATCAAGGGCCAAAATATTGACAGGTTAGCGTATAAAGGTATGTATATATTCACTATGAATGACTACATATATGTGATGTGATACACTTATTTTATTATTTTAGTCCTTGATATTTTGGTAACAATACTCCAGTAATTTGATATTCCAGACTACTGGCTACGAGTGCTCTTGTGCTAGCCTCTAACAATTGTTGGGGTGTGATGTATGGAGGAAGTTTTGCTGAAAAATATGCCTCCATTGTAACATTCTTATATACTGAGAAAGTGTTTGACCTGGTAAATTGTTTTTTTCCTGGATCATGCTGAAGAAAACGCAGACACCTCCTTGTAGCTATCAGGAAGAAAGAGGCCAAATACAGGGGGCTCTACTATTGTGTATGTAGTTAATGAGTTGTCTATAAGTATTAAATAAAAGAATATACTACTCAGTGTAGTTTAAGAGATACATTCTATCAGTTGGCTCCAGTTGAGATCCAGCTTGAAAGTTTTGAGTAAACAGCTTTTCTTAGTACTGGTATTTTATTAATTTGTTTGTATGACATCACATGAGGAAACATTGGCAATAGTAGTATACTCAAGAGAAGATAGCTTACCTGTAGAGATGACAGGAAAAAAACTCAGGGGCATATCAGCAAGGCGAGGCGATAGAAATATCACCGCTTTTGCGGCCGTTTTCAGCCCAAAAGCGGCGATAATTCTATCGCCTAATTAGGAAGCTCACGCTAACGCGTGAAAACTTGCGTTATCGTAGGATTTCCTAACGGCCAGCTTTGCATCTTTAATGAGATACAAAGTGGGCTTTCCTGACCTGACCTGACAGGAGAAATGTCGCTAAGCGACATTTCTCCTATCATCAACCCCACGCTATGAAGCATAGTGGCAAGAAAAGTAGCCGGCGATAATTATCCTAGCGCTAAGTGCGCTTAGCGATAATTATCGCCAGTTGTTGCTGATATGCCCCTCAAATCTTCCAAACTATAGGTGAACTGGAAATTGCTAGGATTTATTTATATGGGTTTCAAGCCATTCACTAGTAAGACGTATGGAATATTAAAATCGTAAAACAACCTTATACGATCTCTTGTATGACAAATCATTGCTACCAAGATGAAGATATTACTACAATGTATTCTTTTCTTCCAAACAGTTACTTTGCCTTACTAATATTTTTTATCAGTTAAATTAGATGAATATCAACATTTGAGTTGCAAGAGAAATTTTATTTCATCAGGAGAACAAATGTGCATGGGTCATTAATGGACACAATGTAGCCATAGCTAACGTAGAGCTATACCGTACTGGAAACAACATTGTATTGTGTTTGGTTCTCATTGTCAAGGGTAATAACCTGTTTTCTTTGTGCTTCTTCTGCCAGCTACAGGAGCGACATGTATACCGCCAATTCCTCCTCAAATTAAACCCATGAACTGGAAGTTCAACAAGTGAATGTTCCTCACAGGGGAAGGGGGAGTGATATAAGGAGATTATTGAGTACAGCTATGTTCGGGTATCTCTTACTTTCTTCAGGGCATATTTACAAGGGCCATATCTCTGCTTTTTTGACTTTTAAAGCCCAAAAAGCGGAGATAAAATTATCACCCTATTTACAAGGGGGTGCTAACATGCATTAGTGCATGTTAGCACCCTTTTACCTGATGCCTCCCTTTGCATCTCTAATGAGATGCACAGTGGGCGTCACTGGGCAGTACAACCTTGTAAATATCGCTGATGTACACATCGCGATATTTTCAAGGCTGACCACGCATTTTAGCAGACGTTAGTTTTTGGAGAAAACAGCTGTTTTCTCCAAATACTAATGTCTGCTAAAATGCAGACTTAGCTATACTTACCATTGGGGGTGGATTATGCTGATACGACCACAGGGTCGTATCAGCAAGGTTATCGCCGTTTTCCATGGAACATTGCTGGAAAACCAGCGATGTTCCATAGAAAACATCGCTATCGCTGGGAAATTATCGCCATTGCGCTATGCGTTGTTAATACAACGCTAGCATGGCGATAATTTCCTGCAATAGCCAGCGATAACATTTTTCTCACAGAGAGCGGCCAGCGATAATTATCGCTGCCGCTTGTTTATAAGCCTCTTTGTTTTTTCTCCCTCGCTCGTCCCTAGATGTCCTCTCATTTTAATACCAAATTCATCTTTGGTCGCCTTCTTGACACCAATGTGCATTTGTTACTTATGTTCACTAGTCACGTGATACCAAGGCTCTCTTTCTCGTTGGTGAGGCCATGGTCCTGCAGGTCACATGTGGGAGTCATACCTCTTCATGGGTTCCTTGAGGCCACCTCTGAGAATGTTATTGATGGCACCCGCTGGGGTCCTGTCTACCAGACTGTGGATACTGGGGTCAAATGATCACTAGGGTTATAAAGGAAATGATGAAGCTGTGTCAGTGCTTTCCTGTGTGCGCATTCTGCACAAGTCACATCACTCATTTGTAGCCATCAGTGTTAACACTGTGATCAAAACCCAATTGCTCATGCTCTGATGTCAGAACAGCAAAACAATGGGCTGTGCAGCTCTTTCTTTGGTGTGTGTTTATGTGACACCTTCCACGTATTTCCACAGATATGAGGAAGGTGAGACATCATGATTGGCACTCTTTCGCCAGTTCCCCAGACACTAGAAGGTCTGTGCGGACCTACAATGACAAGGAAAAGCAGGCTGCATCAATGGGTGCCTTTCACAGAACGCCTGTAAGCAAACCATCAACTCTAATTCTCACATTTAAAGTGGAGGACATCGTTTTTTATAGGGAGGGGAGAAAAGTGTAGACACTCCTTGGAGAGCGTGCCAGAGGCCAGATATATTTTGATTGGAAATGTGAGTAGAAATTCTGAGGAGGTGGCAGTGTGCCTTTTACTTTGAGGAAGGTGCGGCCAAGTTAAATGTGGCTTCTCATTATTTCCCTAGCCCCTGACTGCTAATCTGAGCAGGGGAAGTATCACTGAGGGACATACACAAAATAAATTGTTAATTTCTTTGGCCTGTCAAAATTAGAGATAGGGCATAGAGAATCAAACCGGAATCTTTCATTGATACTGTGCTTGTTTCTTCACTGTCTGAAAATATTCACGACATAAATAAAACTCTATGGGGGATATTCTCAAGAATGTGTGTTAAATATCGCAAGTCTATTGCGGGAAAATTATACCATGTTAACGTTGTATGCTCCACCCGGCGGCACCATGCGATAGTCTCACGATAACGCGCCAAATGACTGCGTTAAAACGAATGTGACACCGAAAAAACACAAAACACGAACGTGAAAAAAGTTGCAATGAGGCCAATCACGTTAAAAAATCAGCGATAACTAGCGACAGGCCTGTAATTCCCATGTGTCATGCAGGAAAATGCACTATAAAAACACCGAAAAACAAAAACAAAATAATACAAACTGCGTAGCACCATGGAGGAAGCCGGAGCAAGCACAGAGGACGACCAGAACCCCACAAGCCCCCAAGAGGACCCACCTGGGACCTCGGGATCACGGAAGGGCAAGGAGAAGAAGACGCGGAAGACGAGGTTCAGTCCGCAGGAAAACAGGATCATAATCACGGAGGTGATAGAACACCACCAACAACTGTTCGTAACCCCCAACATGCCATTGGCAAATAAAAATTTTATATGGCAGGACATCCTGGACAAGGTGAATGCAGTCGGAGTGAGGAAGAGGACAATTGGAGAGGTCGAGAGGCCCTGGAATGATGCGAAGCGTAAAATCAAGAAGAAACTCGCTGACAACCATCAGGCAGCAATGCAGACTGGAGGTAGCAGTCCAGCGGAACACCAGGAGCTGGATGAGATGGAGGAAATGGTGTCCACAGTCATTAGTGGGGAGACGGTGGCAGGAGTTGGAGGTCCGTACACTGCTCGACATGACCTGACACAACAGCACCAGGGTGAGTACCCAACAGGGACTGGGGGATGGGGGAGATGGGCACAATGGCACACATGCACAATTAAGTAGAGCACACTGCACACCTACAATGACTCTTGAGCATGTCCCTGGCACACTGCAGCACACATACAAACAGCAAGTAGGCCCATGTCCACTATGGGCATAAAGGTGTCCCCCACACACTGCCAATCCCACAACCAACCCATGCACACGTGTGAAAACCAGCAAATCTGCGTGTCTGTGTGCCACACTGGCAAGGCAAGTGACACTGCATGACGAATAGCATGGCCGCAGTCCAATTATCATGACATGCTGCACGCCACGACACTGAGGTGGCTGAGTGCGGAACACATCCAAAAAGGAGCAGGTCACACACTGACACATCCACGTGCACACACAACCCCTGACGGCAACAACACATCTGTGGATAAACCATGCCCAAGAGTCCAAATCAGCCAAGTCTGCAACATCTCAGCATTGTAGGAGCACAGAAGTCAAAGGGATAAGGGGCAGCAAAATCACAGCTGCAGGGGCGATTCACCCACAATGCAGCACACACACATAGCAATAGCAGCACATCAACATTGACGACAATGTGGTACGAAGTGCAACACTTTCACCGCAGAACAGAGGACACAACTGGTTCCGCTTGTGAGTAGAAACTGGTCAATCACATCTGGCATAGCAGGAAACTGTGAGATGATAATGTACGTGTACAACCTCACATCCCTGATGTAGTTCAAATGTCCACTGTCCAGCATGAAATAGTCAGCTACTCCCAAACAGTCACAATGGACATTGCCATACAGTCTGTATGTAAACATATACAATGCGTCAACATACATGGAACACACTGTCAACCAGCATCTCCCCTTTACATTGCATAGGGACAATCAACACCTCCTGCAGAGCAGAGCAGACATCTCTTCAGTGATGATGAAGAGGACCCCCTAGACATTTGCCCGACACCCTCCAATGGCTCGTAGACAGCCTCCGCACACAACCCCCAGGAGCAGTGCCGGCCAGCAGTATCAAGGTGACCCCACCCCCTGCACAGACCACACAGCAGGAAACACCCACCACCACGGCTGGCTCCCAGCACCTCACTCAAGAACACATGGCATTCCAAGGCCATGTGTTAGACTGCCAGAAGGAAGTGGCTGAACATGTGCGGGTGGGGTTCACCAACATGGCAGCCAAACTGGATGACATACGTGGGTGTCTGAGTCACATTAGGGGCCACTTACACTCACTAACGGACACCCACAGTTCGCACCATGATGTCCAACAATCCATGCCCGACACCGCAGGAGTCAACTGCCTACTCAGAGTGGCCTCAGCGATGTCAGCAGAGAGTTGGCACAGATGATAAGGACAATAGAGAACATGGAGCGTATGCATGCAGAAAGAATGGCTGCCACGGATGCACTCCAGCAAAACGTTGTTGGAATCTTCCATGCCCTGCAGATCCTCATCATGGCATTGCTGCCACTAAGGAAGTCGCAGATGAATGCTGCTGGTACTTCCACACACACATCTCCGGCCCCTGATGTGTCAGTGATACACAGTGCTGCAGACCAAACATCAGTACCTACATGTCAGACAGATGACATAGAGGACGAAGATGCGGGTGATTCCACCTGTGTAATAGCAAGAAGTAGACAGGAGCAATCCTCTCTGCCATATGCCCTGTTACATCTTGGTGCTGTCCTTTGCATAATGCCCTGTAACAGCAACTCCCACTATCCCCCGGAACACTCTGCGACACTCAACTTGGACCTCGACATGGACTTGCTCTACAATGACACAGCAATCACACTACGGACTGTCCTCTACCTCTTCCGATGTACTTGTCAATCCCTAAATGACTCTGGCTGGCCCTACCATTGTCTACAATGTGATGTGGTGTTTGCATGGCCATGTACTGCTCCAGCTCCGACAGCCACAACAAATGTGAATAAAACATTCTAATTGACACAGATGTGTCATGTCCATAATCGATCACGTTTGAAAGTATGGATGAATGTAAGGACATTGATTGAACAAAAAGGTACACCCTGGGAAATGGGAGCAATGCACATGTGTGACCGTGACACACATAGGCAGTGAGATGCCTGGGAATGTGTGCACTAGCTGTGGCCTCAATGCACAGACACAGCACTCCCGCACTTTCACAACTTTGCCCCATGCAATGTAAGGAATAGTTTCATTTGAGTAAGGGGAAAAAGGTCATAATCCCTTACTAGTCATGTAATAAGCATAGATCCTTCTTTACTGGTTCTGGCCCAGAAACAGGGGGAGGGGCCCCTATTCCCCTAATTTAACGTAGAACTTTGAAGGTGTATCCGGGCAAGAGTTTAAGTCTTAGATTTCTAAGGAAGAAATTTCCAAATCAATGTAGATAGATCCGATGGTGTTTTAGTCATATAATCGTGCTTTATTCGTCAAGTGTGAATAAAGAAAGGAGAAAGGCACAGCCAACGCGTGTTTCGCCCCCTAACCAGCCATCAGGCCTGGGGCTTCCTCAGGGCTGTACATAGGCAATGTAACAACATAAGTTTCAGGAGAATTCGGTCAGTGATGAGCACATATCACACAAAGTTGTGGAAGGTAAGTATAGAGGGGTTAGTAAGAGGGAGAAAGAAGGAGGGGAGAAGGGAGGGACAGAGTTGAGGTGCGAGAAGTGGGAAAGGTAAATTTACAAGAGGTTAATGTAAGAGGGAACGGGAAGTATATGGGTGAGGGATAAAGGAAAAATAGGGTGTGAGTGAGAAGGAGTATTGTGAGAACCGGAGTTAGAATATATTTAAGTGACATGTAAGTGATGGAAGGAGTGCACCGGGTAACGGTAGTAGATAGACGATAGATTTCAAAAGAGTGACAAATTTAAAGAGAGGAATGGTATACCACATATACATGTAAAACATTCCAATTTTATACATACGAAATATCGAGGATGGTCATTTAAGCATATTGACAACAGAAAGAGAGAAAAAACACAGGTTTGTGTAAAAAGTCATTGAGCCCCAATATAAAAAGAGCGCGCATATGAGAGACAGGTTGAAATCAATTCAAAGTTTGCATGGTACATTGGTCAAATATCATAATCATTGAGGAACGAAATTAGAAGTCAAATTAAAGCATGCGGTCATTGAAGAGAAAGAGATAGTGTTGCATATAGTATCAGTACAAGATCAATCAAAAAGTCGCGTGTATGCAGAACGGGTTGTAACGGATTAAAGAGGGTTTTCAAAGTAATCGTGCAATCAACAAGGCGCAGGTTTTTTGGAGAGTACAATCGTGAATGAGATAAAAGTTACCACATTAAGTGCAAGCGTTATAATTAAGATTTGTAGAAAAAACAAGAGTAACATAAGAGAATCAAGTGAATTAAAGCGAACGTATATTTACATTGTAATTGGCGGCATCAGGGGCAGCAGGGTCAAGGTGCATGATGGAAGAAAAGATAACAGAATTAGTATCACTTGCTAAAGATCGGTGGGGCACGCGGAAGAAGGGGGCGTGGTGAAGTAAATAAGAATTACAATGAAACGGTGATTTTAAATAAAACGAGAGGTGGCGCGTTACAATTGAAGCAAGTTCGGGCAATAGGGGTTAAGGATTGCAGTATCGTGCACTAGGGGATAGATTGATTGTGAATGAATATCAAGGGCTGTGAATTAGGTAGAGGCGGTCAAAACGGAACGAAGTCTGTGTGGTTGTAGCAGTAGTGCTATAATGGGTTATGAGAGGTGCTCATAGTCGCTCGACAAACGGAAAATAGTGAAGCTAGACGTTAAAATCCAAGTAGTCAAAAGGACGGACGTAGTCGGAGTGTGTTAAGCTAGCAGTGCACTCCGGTAAAAAGGTGAGCAGTGTCGTCGGAAGTTCAAGGTGTGATCCAAGGATCACTTACCGGGTAATCTCGTACTGGGGTTTCAATTAGAGAGAAAGGGTTATTAAACCCTGGATTCTAGATGGAAGAAGAACAAAGAACGGCTGATGTAACATGTGAGCGAAGCGTTTGTTGGGAGACTGCGGTGGTGGTGGTAGTATTGCTTACCTTAGGTCTCGGCTAATGCCAGATTCGGTGAGTTTCTTCGGCTGAATGCGATAAGTAAGACCAAAAGAAACAGGCATCCTTAAAAAGGTTGCGTGTTAGTACTTCCGGGTAGTAACCCGGAAAAGACGAGGTTCATGCGCAGGCGCCATTTTGGAACGGGGTGATTTTTAATGGAAACAAACGAGGTGGTTTTAGTAGGTAGCGCCATGTTAAGACGGTCAGAAATCAGTGGGAAGACCGGGCGGGAGGATATGGATATATTGGCTTACACTGACCCAGCCCACTCGGCTTACGTATAAAGGGTGGACGACGTCGCTACATGTCCCAGGTCTTCCCCACTGCTGGAGGTGACATGGCTGCGTCCGCCTGGCATATCACGGGACTCAATCATAGAGGGTCCATGACTTGCGTTGCACTGAGTTGGTGGCACCGGATGCATGGGGCCCGCACGGGCCTACCGCCATGGGACGGTGACTTTCGGTGCACTGAGGTAGGGGCACAATAAGTGCTAGGCGGGTGTGCAGCCTGCGATGATGCGCAGTCCTGGCGGTCCGGACTGATAGAGATTTGTGTGAGCCCTGCTGGACCTCAGTGTAGGCCTGAGACAGGGGGCAGCATGGACCTACTGCCACGTGACATTGCCTCCCAGTTCACAGAGTTAGTGGCACCTAAAGATCTGGGCGGGTGTGCAGCCTGCGATGATGCCCTGTGCACTGATGTGATCTCTGCCATTGTTTAATCAAGACCCAGAATCAGGTGTGTGACCTTGTGGCACGCGGTGCGGGGCTGCATGTTGTGGAGGCTGCCAAGGTCGCGGGACCCGGGCTTGGAGCTTGCACCGGCACATGGTGGGCCCTCTTGGAGACACGCCATTGGCGGAAAGTGAGCAGTGAGGCCTGGTTGCGCAGCGGCGGCCAATCACTGTTGGGCGGCGGGAGGGGCTGGTGTGCAGCAGACTGTGTGCGCTGGTGCGGGCAAGCACTGATTCCGTGCGCAATGATGTAGACTCCGCCATTCATGATTTGGTAATCTGTTTTAGATAAGGGACCTGGTGGACTGCAGAGTGTACCGGCACGTGGTTGGTGACACACCGGTGGCAGCAGGTGAGCAGTGAGGCCTGGGTCCGCAGTCGGCACACTCTCTCCCTCTCCCCCTTTCGCTGTCTCGCTCTTTCTCTCTCTTTCTCTCTCTTTCTCTCTCTCTCTTTCTCTCCATCCTCCTCTTTCTCTCTCTCTCTTTCTCTCTCTCCTTCTCTTTCTCTTTCTCTCTCTTTCTCGCTCTCTTTCCTGCTCTGCTTCTCTTTCTCTCTCTTTCTCGCTCTCCTTCTCTTTCTCTCTCTTTTTCTCGCTCTCTTTCTCACTCTCCTCTTTTGCTCTCTTTCTCGCTCTCTTTCTCGCTCGCTCTCTATCTTTCTCTCTTTCTCGCTCTTTCTCTCTCTCTTTCTCTCTCTTTCTCTTTCTCTCTCTTTCTCACTCGTTCTCTCTCTTTTTCTCTCTCTCTCTCTCTCTCCCTCTTCCTTTCACTCTCTCTCCCTCCCTTTCATGCTCTCTCTCTTTCTCCCTCTCTCTCTGTCCTCGGATGAGCACATGACACACCTTCTTATCTTAAAATGTTGTCTTGCAGGCTGTGACTTACAGATTGTCCGGAGAAGACACGCCATGACTCTTCCACATAGTTGTATTTGGTTTAATTTGAATACATTGTTTTGAAATTCAAAGATGAATGACTGATTTGCCTTTTTCTGACCACACATGATTGGTGATTGTTGTGATTGTACGACATCAGGCGAATTGTTTTGTTCCGGATTTTGTACAGTTGATGGGATATCTCTTTGTCCGTGGGGGGTGCGTGGGTGGGGGTTCTGGGGGGTGGTGGCGGTGGGTGTTGCGGCCCTCTTGGGGCTCTGAGCTGCATGATCAGAGGCTCCATGGCATCTGTTGTTCTGCAGGTGTGGCTCTGGGCTGGGCTCCCCTTCATGGTGCAGGTTGTCGTCCGACTTATCGCATGTTTTGTGAACTTATCGCTGATCTGGCTGGTCATTGAGAATGTTGCGAAGTGATGTTGTCGTGGCTTTTTGCACGGGAACGCCTACTCTGCCTATCATTAGCGTTAGTTGCCGATGTTATCTGTGGCGATGTTATTTGCGGCTGCTATCGCAGGGAAAGTAGTGATATCAGCTATTAGCACCAGCTTGTGAATAGTGCGATGAATTTATCGCCACTTTGGCGGCGATAAAGTGCCTCTTACTCGGCGATTGGTCCTTGAGAATATCCCCCTATAACTCTGTGTTGGTGCAGTTGTTTTTTTTATTTCACTTATGGGGTATCCTTTGATCCCTCAGGTTCAACTAGAAATATTGAGGGTACTTGTGGGTATTATTGACCAATTGTAAAGAATCTAAATACTTAGGGGCATATCATCAAGAAATTGGGATAAATATTGCAAAGCTCACTCAGGGCTGGTTTACTTATTGCCGGCTATCGCTGGATCCCATCGCCGAGTTAGCGCGTTATCATCAACGCTTATCTCCAAGGCGATAAAAAATCCAGCAATAGCGGCAAAATGCGTGAATATCGCTGGAAATCCAGCGATAAAACCTCAGCGATAGGGAAATCCTTGATAGTACGCCATGGTGGACTTAGTCTGACAATCCACCTCCCGTTGACGAGATGGCTAAGGCAGATTTTTTTAAGGTGTTAAAATCCGGCAAAAACTGCGGTTAGCGGGACTTTTTTCATCGCTACGCAGTAGCGGGCCCGCATTGTAAATACCACAATGTTGTGTTACCGACCTTTCTCATGTTGTTTCAGGATGGCACGCCTACTTTGCATCTCATTAGCGATGTATATCGCTAAGATGCGCAGCGTTAGAAATTCGGCTGCTGACATGCGCTAATGCATGTTAGCGCCACCTTGTTAATAGGGCGATAAGAATATTGCCGCTTTAGCGGCAAAAAGTGGCGCTAAAGCGGCGATACTGCCCTTGATAATATGTCCCTTGGTGTACTCAGCAAGATTAAGTTCTGAAATTAGCTTGTTTGATCCCATTTCTTTCCCACAATTCCTGAACTGATATTCCAGTAAAATAACTTGGTAAATAGCAACCAATTGTACACTTTCACAAAAGTGTAAGTCTACCTTTTTGAATTAGGCCCTAAAAATATGGAAATTGTGTTGGTAATCAGATTATTTAGATGTGTCGATACTCAGGTGTACCCTGAGAATAAGAGTTTATCTCTACAAGATTCACAACTGCTAACATTTCCTGCTTATTTAAAATGAAAGGTAGGTGGTTGGATTTCATATGCTGCTGTGGTGCTCTGGTGGCATAGGTAAAAGCTGAAAAGGCATTAAAATCTATATCTTTGACTTACCACATGCACCTACTGAGATACCTGTTACTGATACCACTTTTGGTCAAATTAGTAACACCTGCAAATATAATGTTTTCATAAAGATTGAACTGTTGAATGGTGTTTTATTTCATGCAATCTAGTTCTGCAGTGGCATAAGGCAGGGCTGTCTTCTGTCCCCACTAATATGTGGCCTTGCCTTGCAGCTTCATACTGTCATGTACTGGCGTGAAATTGCTTGCCATGGATTTATTTTACAGGAAGCAGAGTCTCCTATTTTGTGTCCATCTGGCAATTAGTTGTTATATCTTACTGAAACAAGAAAAATTGTTATCAGGAGCACTTGCTATAGAAGGCCAGCTTGATGAAGTGGCAGGTCTCAGAAAAACTGGGTTATGTCAGAGATATGTCCATTTGTCCATCCTGACAGCTACCCGAATATCAATTTCAGTGGGCAAGACAGAGCCATTTTTTATCAATCTGAGGTTGTCAAATCGACAAAGATTCTGATTATGTTTGCAATCATCTTTGCCTTGGGGAAAATCCCTATATGTATTTTTCACCCCCCTTGGATCGCAAGCTTGGAAATCTAACAGCTCAGAGGCAGCTTCTTTGATGTGTGCTCTGATAAGATGAATAGCTTTTATACTGACTTCACACTAGCAGAAAGAGGACCCTGAGACATCTGTGATGTTCCACTAGGGGATAAATGCAAAATTTCACATAAGGGCAAACTTGCTGTGTAATTGGAAAAGTATCCCTCTGGAAATCCCTGAAATTCCTTTTTATTCACCAAAAGGTAGCTGGTAGACTTCAGCCACGGCCCGCGCTGGTAAGAGCGGTGGGGCTGGCTGAGGAGGGATTTAGACGGACGATGATGAGGGAAAACTAATTATTTATTTAATTTTCCCTCGTCAGTTGAAATCCGCCCCAGCCGGCCCCAATGCCCCATCGCTCTTATTTGCATGGGCCGCGGCTGGTAGACTCAAATTATCCACCAACATTTAATTCATTTGCCAGAATGTTGGGTTCAGAGTTCCTATTTCTGTAAAATCTCATTGGGATTCTGATTTGCAGTACAATTTTTCCAATCTCCAATGGCCTAGTAAATGTGAATGCTCATAGGAAGTTTGTTGAATGTGAGGTTTCCAAAGAAGAAGCACACATTTTTCACTTAATGTTACCTAACATTATACACAAAGTGTACATGTCAAGATGCCATGTAAAGGAAGTAGGTTTTCCCGACTTGGGCAGGGATTGCTCATTTCTTGATGTTGTTTTTACAAAGATGGTAACTGTTCTTTGTAATGAAACAGAAGCGGAGATTTATAGTCAAGTCAAGATTAAAGTTTTGGCGTTGCTAGCAAGGTGACTGTTGAACTGTCTTGAGTTGAAGGACTAGCTTTACTATGTTGAAAAGCTGCATCACCTAAGGTGGATAGGACATTTTTTCCTCAGTTATTACTCTTGGGTTAAAGATCTTGTTTGTAATTTACTAAAACATAAGGACTGCTTTCATCCTACAGTACATTTGTTTTAACAAGGCATTTAGCAAGACCAAATAAATTGTATTTATTTTAGTCAACAAGGCTACACAATTTTGAGAGAAAGATGGCAGTTTATCCCAGACTGAATATATATTGGAATCACAATTGCTGAAAGGCTCTTTGCCCTGTGTTTTGAACTGTGAGGGGGCTATTCACAAGGATCTATCGCCAAGTTAACGGCACATTATCGCAGCCAAAGGTGTGAAAAACGTATCGCCCCAATCACAAGCTGGTGTTAATGTTGCAGCGCTTAACATCAAATTCCCCCTTCGTCACAGACCAAATACCTCAGCGTCAAACTCACTCATATACATTCATTGGTGGGGCCCATAACACCAATACTTACTCTCAGTTGATCTGTTTTCCGAGGGAAATATGCTTCCAAGCGCTGACATGAAAGGAATACCTTTACCTTACTCTAAACAAATTGACCTCAGACCTAAGATATCCCTCTCATAAGGAGATGGATCATTTAGTTGTCTGCAGGTTTAGATTCACAGTCATTTATCTTGTCTTTGAATCTCATTAAATTCTCTTCTTAAATAATCGACACAACACATTTGTCAATTAATCAATTATTCTTTATCTAAGAAATATTGCAAGAAACGTTAGAAATCATCATCAGCATTTCAGAGCATCATATTTACCTATTCTGGCTAAAGTCGTCCTCTAAGTCAGTCAAGAAGGAATTTTATTCAGCAAAGTTAGACCGAAATTCAGTCTCTCAAAGATTCAGGATAACAGCTGTCCAGCAGTGTCACAGTCCTCTCCGTCAGCATAACGTCAGAAAATCGAGTTCGTCAAAGAAGAGTGTTAGCATTTGTCCAATTCCCTACCTACTTTTATAATGAAAATAATGTCAAAAAGTATCAAGATCGGGATTTAGAAAGTCCTGATTGGTCCACTTGGGGTTGAGAGGTACAGTTCTCAGGGTGTCAAACTATGAAGTCATCAAACTTGCTTGTTCCGGATTTTAAATCAAGCTTTGTCTTTGGTATTGGATAGGTTCGCAGAGCGTCCTTGATGGGTACATGTTCTCCCGGGGTCAGGTCCAGGCCACTGCTGCTGGCGGTGACGCCTGTGCACTGCACCCAGAACCTCGTATTGTCAGGGCAGTCACATTTAACGTCTCGGTCAGCCATCTTGTCTAGGCCGAAATGGTCAACTTAAGCAAAAGAAACACAAAAACGTAATTAAAACATAGAAATGGCTAATAAAATGTTATCCCCTTGCTAATACCCATATATGTGTGCATTTATCTAGCAAAAGCAACACTCATAGCGATTTATACTCACTGAATAAAGCACAAATCACAAATACATCACCAAAGCGACATATAACATGCAATATTCTAGTTTTCTACTATTAATATGCGTACTCAAGTTAGTTTACAGTTAATATAGACTAGGGGTGGGCGGAATTTGCGGAATTAACCTTCGCAAATTATCGCGAGAATGTTTAAAATTATCGCAAACAAGCAGAAATATCGCAAAGATGCGGAAGTTTTTTTCCGGCATGTTCGCGAGATTTTCTGCATGGTTGCGGGTCGCCAACTTACCCATGTGGTTGTTTGCGGGCGCGGCCATCTTGTTTTGAGTTGTTCTCGCGGTGCATGATCGCGAGAAGAAAGACGTGATCGCGCGACGCATGACGTCACTGCGGGCGCGAACTGTCGCGAGACAGCGCAAATGGCTAAAAACAATACAACATCTCATGGAGAACGCGACCGGATCAAGAAAACTTGTCGGCGAACGCAGGGATTCAGGTAAGGCGATCGCGCGCGCGCGAGAATGTATCATTTTACAGCGCGAGCAAGAAACAAATTATCGCCAAGCTGCGGAAACCGGAATTTTTGACATTTTCGCGCTCTCCGCGGAACGCAAAAATGTCAAATTATCGCAATTTCCGCGAACGGAACGAAATTTTTGCCCAGGCCTAATATAGACATGCAAAGTGCAATTCCCACGTGTAATTCTTTTGTTAATATAATTGGTGAGTTATCACTCCAAATGGATTAATAATATTACAATTTATTGATTATTCAGATTAATATAAACATGCAAAAGGTGGGGGTATACAAAATTGTGTATTACCCGCTCCAGCAATCCCCCCTTTGGTGATTATATCACCACACTAATTAAAAATGTTGTATCCGTTTTAAGGAAAGTTTAATTTAATTTCTTGTTTCGTTCATATTTCAGATTCCCCTGTTTCTTCTCTTTTTGCTGTTTTATACATGCTATCCTTTAACTCTTCTAGTTCTATTTCTTCAAATTCTATTTCTTGTTTCTTATTCCTTCTCCTTAAGTTTTCTCTTTTTATTCTTTTCTGATTTTTATTCTTTCTACAACAAATACAACCTAGTCTAATTATTAATACTAAGGAAATCACACAAGTTAATGGAAATAATATCTTACCTATAAATGTACTACCTAATTTTACTACAAAGTCTTTAATAGCTGATATTTTCTTACCAATCTTCTTCCTTCAACCTCCAGTGGTACAATTTCATCATGCAATTCTGTAATATTTTTAATATCAATTTTCAAATCTCTACTTTCGTCAGGAATGTAAGTACAACAATGTTGAACTTTCAGCATTCCACAGACTCCACCCTCTTTTGCCAATAAAATATCAAGGGCAAGTCGATTTTGCATTACCATAGCACGCATGGCAAACATTTCAGTATTTACCAATAAGAATCCTCCAGCGGTGCTTGTTGACAAGCGATCCACTGCTGTTGAAAGTCTTCTAATTTTGTTCGCATTCAGAGATATTCCCACTGCAGGTATCAGTGCTCCAAAAATGTCACCCACAATTTCAGTCCAAGATTCTCTCTTGCTACGTGCTAAATAACTACCTAGACTTTGTACACCATCTTCTCCTCTATCCATGTGAAAAATCTTCGGAAAAACCAGGCCAACATAACATGTGCCATACCAATGGTCTGGCAAACGATAATATGCCCTGTTCCCGCAAATGAAATACAGTCCTGGAAAGACTGGATCTCTTCCACCTTTAAATCCCCATCCTCCCATGATTCGGTATGTATCATGGCACTCACTATTCCCTAGAAAATAATTGTCATACGCCGTCTGATTCCTTCTTATACACAATTTCCCTTTCTGAGGCCAATCTAAAGCCATAGTTGGACTCGTTTCCCCTCTCAAGTGCTTCTCCGTTTCTACATCCCAAACTGTTTTTTCCACTTTCCCTTCTGAAGCCTTTCTTTGCATTTTTAATCTTCTTTCTTCAACCATATCCAAAAATGTCTTCTCTTCTTTCTTTAAACTGCAAGTCAAGTTATTTCTAAATATATATTCTAATGTTAGTTCTTTAGTCTCTAAGAAAAATTCAGCTAATACCTTTGCAGGTTTTACCTTGTTTAGTTTGTTAATTGCTGGTACTTGTGAAAATATAGTATCTACATCTGAAAAATAATACTCTAATTTACCTGTTTGATAAAATAAACTATCTATTACATTACATGTTATTCCATATGTTACAGGAAGGTGATGATAAGTCACTCCTTAAGATACTGATACAGGTAATTGCATACATACGTAGCAATCCCTTACGTCCCTTGTTTTTACATATTCATACAACAACTTTGAAAACACATTGGTAGAAAAATCTGTTATTGATCTGTCTTTATGTAAATAGTTTTTATCTATTCTAGTTGGAACTACCTTTTGGACTTTCCCTATATTAGTTATGTTATCTCTATGTCCTTCTAATGTATCTACAGTAACTTTGAATGAAATTAATAAAGCAAGAATACTCCAAAGAAGCATTAATAATCCTGTACAACAACAACACATTTTGCACCATCTTCTAAGGAAGGTACATTTACTTTTACTACTTTCTATGTTTGCCATCGTTTCTAAAATGAGCCGTGTCTTTTGACTTAGCCTCTTCTACTTCACAACTAGTTTCTAACCCATGGCTTCTAAGCACCTACGCGGTTCTACCAGTTTTTGTCTTTTTAGAATTTTATTGTCTTTCCATCAGTAATTTCTTATCTCATTCAGTTTGGCATCTCATCATATTTCACCTTCCCTTCGTTTTCAACATACAGGTTGTCCAGAACATCCGCTTCTTCTCCAATATCGGACAAGATAACTCTCAGGATTTCCGATTTTTCGTCTTCCTCAACCACTTCCGGTACAACCACCTCTGGATTTCCTTGGCTATCCGCCTCTTCTTTTACTTCAGGCAGGGCCACATATGTCCATTCCGGAGATTTATACTTCTGGTTAAGTTTTCTTGTTTGTTTGTTTTCTTTGACTACTGTCTGTTCTTCTTCTTTCGATTTTTCCTGACTCGTTACTTCAATCACCTGTTTAGCTCTTGGCGAATTTACACGTGTCAGTCGATATCTCAGTCTCTTTATTTTGTTTGCCCACACCTTGTCTTTTGCCACTCTTTTCAATTTACTCCCTTTATCATTCTTTTCAGTTCTCCAAGCTCTCTTTCTCAGAATTCGGCCTTCTGGTATTTCATCTTCGCTTCACTCAGACTCTGTTTCAACTTGCGTTTACCTTCAACAAGTTCTTTTTCCACCTCTTCTTTTGTTTTCCCTACTTCTGTCCCTCCTCGATTCTCCGTCACGCAATCTTCCTGCTGACTACTTGCCCCTGCTTCTAGCTGGATGTTGGAGTTCCCTACGCCTCCTCGGGGGTCTTCCGCAATAATCTTTCCCTCTCTCTCTGTATCTGGCACATGTCCATCTAAAGGTGTTGTTTCAGGTGGAATTTCTCTCAATTTTTCATCTGGCACTTCCTTCTCACGGACTTCTTTTATTGTCTCTCTACTTTCTTTTTCTTTGTTCCTCCTTTGTTCTTTCTTGGACGAATGTGCTCTTTTTTCTGTCTCTGAGTCTGAACTGGATTCCGAAATCTGTAACCTTTTCCTCAGGGAGTTACTTGTGAGGACCAATGTTAACCTTGGCTCTGTCTCCCCCCTTTCAGAGTTTTCTCCTTCCTTATCTTTTGGCTCTCCGTCATCTGACTCAGTACTGGATTCTGATTCATCAAAATACTCTTTTTCTTTACAGTCAACTGGATTTGGAATTCTCAAAGTATGACTTGCATGGATCCAGTTCTTCAATCCAGCACACTTCACAGCTGTTGTTGTAGTCAAAATGACTTGCCTTGGTTTTCCCCACCTGGGAACCAAACAGTTTCTTCTTCTGTGTACTTTTATCCTTACCCAGTCTCCTGGGCTCAGATCATGAGCTGGCTTATTTTCAAGAGTGGTGGCATCCGCTCCAACCTGATGAAACACAGAATTAACTGCGTCAGCCAGGCTTTTACAGTACTCCAATACCATGTCATCAGTTATTGTCATCAGCTTGTTGACTGGTATAAATCATGTCTCATTGCGCGTCCCATGAGGATCTCATGAGGACTCAAACCAGTAGTTCTATCTGGTATTGATCTAATAGTCATGAGTACTAGAGGCAAGACATCGGGCCATTTCATACCTGTGGCTAAACACATTTTCCCTATTCTGTTTTTGATAGTACCAGTCATTTGTTCTACTACACCAGAAGCCTCCGGTCGGTAGGCACAATGCAGTTTTTGTCGTACATTCAATGCTTCACAAATCAGCTTTATAATCTCATTATGGAAATGTCTGCCTCTGTCCGACTCAATTGTTACTGGGAACCCAAACATAGGTATAAATTCCCTCAACAATAATTTTGCCACTGTCATTCCATCATTTCTTCTTGTTGGGAACGCCTCTACCCACCTGGAGAATAGGCACACCATCACCAGAACATACCTCAACCTGTTACAAGGAGGCATCTCAATGAAATCTACTTGCATTCTGGTGAAAGGCCCTCCCTCTCGACCTATTGTTTCTAGACTCACCACTGTCTTTCTTCCTGGATTGTATTGCTGACAAATTAGACATCTTTGACAAATACTCTCCGCCACAAGCCTGAACTTGGCATTATACCAAGTTAGCTTAAAAGACCTAATCATGGCGTCTCTCCCTATATGTCCCTGTCCATGGTACATCCTTGCCATGGCAGACAACATGCTATCAGGCATTACTGGTCTTCCATCTCGATAGACCCACACATTATCTTTTTCTCTTGATGCACATCCTGCTTTTACCCACTGTTTTACTTCTTCCTCTCCTGCTTCTTCCTGCAATTGTCTTACCTCATCCCATGTTCCCACAGTGTTAGTAAACATTGGGAAACAAGAAATCGACTCCTTTTCCTTTGCCCGATTGATTGAATTCTGATTTTGTGCACAATATTGCGCCTTGTCGTTCGCAAACTTATTTCCAGTGGCAATGTAATCACCACTGTGACTATGAGCAGCACATTTTACCACAGCCAATTGCCTAGGCAGCTGTATTGCCTCAAGCAACTTTCCAACCACTTCAGCATTCTTAATAGTAGTTCCACTTGAGGTTAGGAAACCTCTTTGCAGCCAAATTTGGCCGAAATCATGGACCACCCCGTAGGCATACTGGCTATCAGTTATCACAGTCACTCTCACACTTTTCCCGATCTTACATGTTCTGGTCAGGGCGATAAGTTCAGCTACGTGGGCCGACCTTACTCCTTTCAAATAGGATGCTTCCATCACTGCTGCAACTGTACATACCGCATATGCTGCACTCAGCACTCCATCATCAGTTCTCAAACAAGAGCCATCAACAAACATGACAGAATCACATTCTGGTAAAGGGTCATCTTTTATGTCAGGTCTTGGTTTTGTACAGAAATCAAGTACATCCAAACAATCACGATCTGCTTCATCTCTTACCTCCACATGCTCTACAAACATTGTTGAAGGATTCACATTCACGCATCTCACAAGACTCACATTTGTTGCACCCAAAATGACCTTTTCATGCTTAGTCAGTCAGCTGTGCGTCATATACTGAGTATGACTCCTTGTTAAAAGAATCGCCACATCATGAGGTACAAACACTTTCACAGGGTATCCCATCACAATTCCTTCACTCTGTTCCAAACTTCGACATGTAGCAGCTACTGCTTTCAGACACCCAGGAAGGGCTACAGCTACTGGGTCCAACATGGATGAAAAATATGCAATTGGTTTCCTCAGTTTTCCATGCTTCTGTACTAGAACAGAGAGCGCACATCAATTTCTCTCACTGCAATACAACTCGAACTCCTTATCGTAGTCAGGCATACCCAATGCAGGTGCTTCACACAATCCTTCTCTCAACTTCTTGAATGCTGCCAACTCCTCTTTGTGCAAATCAATAGGATCTCTCACATCACTGCTTGTCAGACGTACCAAAGGTTTTGCAATCAATGAAAAATTGCCTATCCACTGACGACAATATCCAACCATTCCCAGAAACATTCTCACTTCTCTTTGGGTCATTGGTGGACTCCTTCTCTTTATGATCCTGATTCTGTCTATGGTTATTTTCCTGTGTCCTTTCTCAATGCTGTGTCCTAAATATTGGACTTCTTTCTTACAAAATTGTAATTTTGATGGTGACACTTTTAATCCTCCATCTGCCAAATGATTCAGCAAAGCTACCTTGTCTACCTCACAAGCTTCACGAGTTTTCAATACCACAAGTAGGTCATCGATATACTGGACTAGTACTGAATTTTCAGGCATTTCTAGACTCTCCAAAGACTTTTTCAATAGCTGATTAAATATTGAGGGGCTTTCCGTATATCCTTGTGGAATTTGGCACCACGCCAAAATACGCTCGCCTAAACGAAATGCAAAAATTTGCTGACTGTCATGGTGTAATGGGATGGAAAAGAAAGCATGGTACAAATCAATCACTGTGTACCATTCTGCGTCATGAGGGATCTGATATAAAATCACAGACGGATTTGGTTCAATGGGACAACAAGGTACAACAATTTTGTTTATCTTTCTCAGATCTTGCACTATTCTGAACTTCCCACTACGCTTTTTCAGTCCCATTATTAGTGAATTACATGGGCTACTCATTATTTCTCTCAAAATTCCTTGTTTTATCATTTTCTCAATCACAGGAGTAACTCCTTCGATTATTTCAGGTGTCAATTTATATTGTGGGACATTTGGATAACATACTCCTTCTTTTACAGTTATTTTTACTGGATCAACATTTCTCATTAATCCTACGTCTTCTCCTGTAAAGTCCCAAACTTCTGCTTTCACTGATTGTTTTAATTCTTTTGGTAATTCATCAGGGTTAAATACAGCATAGGTTCCTGTAACCTCTTTCTCTCTGTTTGCCATTGTCATTTTATACAGCACATCATCTGGTGTTTCAAAGGCTATTCTATCTGGAGTACAAAATATAGTGCAATTCATCTTGCACAATAAATCTCTACCTAACAAGTTCACAGGACTGGTGTCACACACTACAAATCTGTGAATTTCAGAACATTTCCCTATACTAATTTTCACTGGTTCTGTGAGGTAAGTTTTAATCTGTTTGTTGGACACACCAACTACTTGGATCGTTTCATCCGAGAGAGGAAGATTCTTAACATCAGCTGATCTAACTGTTGATCGAGTAGCACCAGTATCAACTAGGAATGTAATATTTTCATTATTAACCTTTCCATCTACAAATGGGCCTGTCTGGTCTACTTCTAGAGTTGCGCCAAGTACGCACTCTTCTTCCTCCCTTCGGCACCATCAATAACCCTCTTCTGAATCGCTTTCATCGCGTTGCAGCCAATACTGCGAAGCAGCGCTAGCGTGTTGCGGCTTATTTACCTGTTCTTTGTTGTAGAATCCATTCTCCTTACTATACTTCTGGCAATTTTTGTTCTGTGGAAAAGGTGGTTTTGGCACCTGATTCTGTTGTGTTACACCCTGCTGTTGTCGTTGCTGTTGACCACTCATCTCATTCTGCACCTGTGGATTCAAGGATGAATTTTCATCGTTAGTACTTGGTGGATCCTTACACTCGGATTTCCAATGGCCTATCCTACCGCAATTATGACACGGAAATTTCTTTTTAGCCTCCTCAATATTCCCTTTATTTTTCCCAGGATTAAATCTCTGTTTTGACCCAGCTTGTTCCACTAATTGTGCTTCCTGTCTCTCTGCTACTTTTACCTGTGCCCACATTGCCTTCTCTTTTAGTTTTCGCTGTTTTGCTTCAATTTCATCACTGAAATATTTAGCATGTCTTAATATTTCGTCTATTTTCTTATTTTGCCAATCTACCGTATGCTGTTTTATCATTTCACTAATTTCTGGACGAAGACCATATACAAACCTGTATACAAAATGACTCAATCCTTGTCACTCAAATTTTCATCTCCACTGAATTGTTTAAAGGCTAAATAAAATTAACCTCTCATAATAGGCATGTACTGATTCTTTGCTTTCCTGATGTGTTCTGTCAATTTTCACCCAATCTGTCTCTTTAGGGGGGACTTTGTTCTTCAAAAATGCCATAACCTGTTCATATTTCTTCATTACCTCAGGGTCTGGAGCTCCTGTCTTAGGATCCCTTGGGTATTCCTGTGTCAGCCAATCTATTACTATTTTACATTCTGTCCATAGATCTGCTGGTACGATTATGTCAAACAAGCTATTCAGATTGATCCACAATACTTTGGATAATTTCACAAATCTGTCCACCTATCTATACCACTCGACGGGTTTTTCATGCAGTCGAGGGAAGTCATTCGTAAATGACAAAATATCTTGTCTGGTCCATGGGACATGTACATATCCTCCTCCTGGAATCTCTCTCATAGGGCATTCTGTCACAACCTTCTCCTTCTCTCTCACAGGATAAGCTGAAAATGTTTTGTCTGAAACTTCGTCTAGTTTGCGATACCATCTGCTCTTCCATTTGTCCACATCTCCCCATTTCCTCAACAAAATAATAATTTCCTTAATCTGACCTAATCGTCCTGTGGTATTCATGTTTTCAATATCTTTTTCGGTGAAATCTACTCGATAGGGTTTCTGTAAGGCTTTTACCTTTTCAATATCAAAACCCATCTGATTAGCCACTTCTTCTAATCTTTCATGAAGACTCTTTGCTCTCCACGTTATGCTTTTGCACAGAAATAACAATTCCTCATCTTGGTAGGTTTTTAACTTCTCTGTCGGGATAGTACCTACTATTAATTCTTCCAGTACCATTCGTAATTTAGCTACATCTATTGACTGGGATTCCTTGTCTTTCTTTTGCAAGCTTCTCAACCATTCACTCAACTCCTCTGTAGATGGTCCTACTGGCTTCTCTACATTTCCTTGTCCAAAATCGTTTTGTGTTTCTGACATTGTCGCTATCATTGTCATACGTTTTTCTGCACAGTGTTGACCTACAAACAGGTTATTTGAAAAATTCGGTTCAATCATACTCATAGTCTGTCTCCACGGATTCTCACTCTGACTCTTTCTTGGTCGTTCAACCGGTTTATTTCTTTTATAAGGGACTGTCAAACAATGTTCGCTGTCTTTCTGCTTGTCAAAAATAGGCATTACTGGACCTATCGTTACTGGTACAGTTACCGCTTCCAAATTCTTAGTCAATTCTCTTATTTTCTCTGTTAATTCTAGGGTTGTTTTTGCTAGTTCTGCTGAATATTCTCCATCTAATTTTCCTCCGGACTTCTTCTCTACCTCTCTAATGGAATTGTTTCTTTCCAAATCTTGGAACTCTGGTTCCGATTTTATGATTTGTACTGTTTCTTTCATTGGGGCACTTGGAGTTAATATCTCTGGTTCTGGTCGATATGGTGGTGGATTCTTGTAAAACATATCATCAAGAACATCATCCTCTGATTCATTCACTCCATACCCTCTTGATTCTACATTATGCCTCTTTTCTACACACTTTCATCCTTCATTCTCTCCTGTAGTTCTTACGGGAAATAAACCCTCAGTCATACGCGCATTCCGCCACCTTCTCATTCGATCATCATGCGTCTCATGTCCGTATGATCTGCAAAACAGGTACCTATATCCTCTACCATTTCTCTGTCTTTCTCGGTCATGCATTTCGTCTTCCCACTCCGTCAAAGCCTCAAATTGAGTCGGTCTATGTCTCGGTTCTAAATTCATCATTTTCTCCCTCAAATTTCTCAAAACAGACAAATTAAATGAACCATGCTCTGGAAAAGCCAATACTCCGTTCTTTTTAGTGCATTTAGCCCAATTATCTAACCAAATGCAGGTGTGATATCCATATTTCGCAACCATAAAGGATGCAGGGGTTTTCGGTGGAGGAAGTAACTGTCCTTCCCTAGTTATGATTGGTTTGTCCTTCTTAAACCACTTCTTAATTTTACCAAACCATGGCTTTTTCTCCTTTTCTGGTGGATCGTAATACATTTTCCTTTCTTTCGTTTCCCCTTACGACTGTACCGCTATTCTGTCCAATTGCAGCGCGACTCACACTAACGCACCAATCTGGAGTGTCTACGTCACTGTCACAATTCTCAAATCCCAGCGCGACTCAAACTAACGCACCAATAGGGAGCGTTTACGTCACCCTGTATTTCTCCACTACTAGCGCGGCGCACACTTATACACCAATCCGGAGCGTTTTACGTTTCTGACGTCTGTCCAATCCCAGCGCGTCGTTCTGACGTCAGCAGCCACTGCGGCAGCTCCTGCTCCTGTCTTCCCCTCCTTCGCAAATCTGCTCAGTAAGTTTTTTTTAAAATTTCTACAATTCTGTTAGTAACAACATAAAAACGTCTCCATTGTCCGCTTCGCTAACCAAAGAATAGCAATAGACCTTTCTCACGAGAATTCCGCTTACCTCTACCCTACTACGGAATCGTTACTTCCGTTGATAAAGTAGCACATCCCTCTACTTCACCCTTCTAACAAGCATTAGCTAACCGTTTCTCCAGAATTAAGACACATAGTTGGAGACCCAATGCTCCTGAGAAATAAAACTAGAGTTTCACAATTAACCCGAATGCCTTTTCATTCATGCACTTTCACACAAGAAAATGTAGTACATTCACACAGAATCCTGTCTTTCCCGAGAACAGCGAACAGTCTGTCCTACTACAGAATTATGACATACGTCAACAAAGCAGAGCTTACCTCTCCTTTGTCCTTCTAACAAGCTCAGAGAGTACCTATTACCTTTCCAATGATATGCGTTATCGGAATGCCAGTTGGATCCCTGGTACCTAAGACCAGAATTTCACAGGTAACCTTCGCTATCATACACACTTCTTTCACACAGAAAATGTCTCTAATGGCAACACACAGCGATGTCACCGAATCGAACCCAGACAATGCGTCTTGCAACTTCAATCGTCACACGTTTTCTCCTGTGTACCTGCAGGATAACAACAATTCCGTCTTTCCCGAGAGCAGCGCTTACCTCTGCTCTACTACGGAACCGTTACAAACCTCCGACTTCCTACATCCCAGAAGCCGTGCAAACAACATAAAACTCAACACGACTCAACATAGAGTGTTAGTACATAAACCAATATCAATAACCAATAATCTATTTACAAGCAATAATCACCCAACCAAAACAATAAAAACCATCGTCTTGCTACCAGAAAAACTGTTGCAGCACTTAACATCAAATTCCCCCTTCGTCACAGACCAAATACCTCAGCGTCAAATTCACTCATATACATTCATTGGTGGGGCCCATAACACCAATACTTACTCTCAGTTGATCTGTTTTCCGAGGGAAATATGCTTCCAAGCGCTGACATGAAAGGAATACTTTTACCTTACTCTAAACACATTGACCTCAGACTTAAGATATCCCTCTCATAAGGAGATGGATCATTTAGTTGTTTGCAGGTTTAGATTCACAGTCATTTATCTAGTCTTTGAACCTCATTAAATTCTCTTCTTAAATAATCGACACAACACATTTGTCAATTAATCAATTATTCTTTATCTAAGAAATATTGCAAGAAACGTTAGAAATCATCATCAGCATTTCAGAGCATCATATTTACCTATTCTGGCTAAAGTCGTCCTCTAAGTCAGTCAGTCAAGGAAGAATTTTATTCAGCAAAGTTAGGCCGCAATTCAGTCTCTCAAAGATTCAGGATAACAGCTGTCCAGCAGTGTCACCGTCCTCTCCGTCAGCATAACGTCAGGAAATCGAGTTAGTCAAAGAAGAGCGTTAGCATTTGTCCAATTCCCTACCTACTTTTATAATGAAAATAATGTAAAAAAGTATCAAGATCGGGGTTTAGAAAGTCCTGATTGGTCCACTTGGGTTTGAGAGGTACAGTTCTCAGGGTGTCAAATGATGAAGTCATCAAACTTGCTTGTTCCGGCTTTTTTAATCGAGCTTTGTCTTTGGTATTGGATAAGTTCCCAGAGCGTCCTTGAAGGGTACATGTTCTCCCGGGGTCAGGTCCAGGCCACTGCTACTGGCGGTGATGCCTGCGCACTTCACCCAGAACCTCGTGTTGTCAGGGCAGTCACATTTAACGTCTCGTTCAGCCATCTTGTCTAGGCCGAAATGGTCAACTTAAGCAAAAGAAACACAAAAACGTAATAAAACATAGAAATGGCTAATAAAATGTTATCCCCTTGCTAATACCCATATGTGTGTGTATTTATCTAGCAAAAGCAACACTCATAGCGATTTATACTCACTGAATAAAGCACAAATCACAAATACATCACCAAAGCGACATATAACATGCAATATTCTAATTTTCTACTATTAATATGCGTACTCAAGTTAGTTTACAATTAATATAGCCATGCAAGGTGCAATTCCCACGTGTAATTCTTTTGTTAATATAATTGGTGAGTTATCGCTCCAAATGGATTTTGGCCCGGGATAGCAGCCGCAAAAAACATCTTCACAGATGGGCCCGCAACTATCGCTAATGAGATGCAGAGTAGGTGTTCCCGTGCAAAAAGCCACGTCAACACCACTCCACATCTTTCACAACGACCAGCCAGAACTGAGATAAGACCACAAAACAGGCAATAAGACACATTAGCGGCAGGAAAATAACACCTGCTCTGACCTGGTGCAAAGTCAGACCACAGCCTGCACCACAAAAGGGAGCCCAGCCCACAGCCACATCGGAAGGGCAACAGATGGCACGGAGCCACTGGTCATGCGGCCCGGACACCCAAGAGGGCCGCATTCTGACCAACATCGCCCAACAGGCCGACAGCAACAACACAGCGGACAACCAACAACCCACCCCACACAAAGCTGCTGGCTGTGCTGCACCTGTTGGCCCCTGGTACCCCCAACCAACACCCATCAACGCTACAGAAAGCACACGTCTCACATCAATGTGTAGGCAACATCCGAACACCGTGGAACCTCCACCAATCTCGCCTCCAAATACCCAACCAGTGTGCATGGTCCCTTCATCCTCCGACAGTCCATCAGCAACCAGCATTCCCAGGATGGCACCAAGGGAAATGCACAGCCCCTTGGCAAGCTCCAAATTAACACCCCACTCACCTCAACTCCACAACCATGCAACTCACAACCCTGGCAATGCACACGTCACAAAATCACAACCAAAATGCAAAACAACATGCCCACTGACCAGACACGACAGAACAACTCACAATGGTAACCTGGGCAAGCCGTGAACATGAGCCATCAATGGCATGGCACCTCAGCCATACACTAGCCGAATGCGGGGAGAGGTGGCAACCAGGCATGTGTGAAGGATGCAGGAGAACCATGATTGGGAAAGTACACAATGCCAAGAGTGGCGGAGATGTGCTGGACAGACTGCAGTATGCCAAACACACCCATATCCATGGTGACATACACCTCTGGTGTATGGAATGTAGTGGACAGTGGACACAACCATGTCACCCCAGCCTGTGGGGAAGTTCGCAGAAATGTTGCCTGTTACATCCCCCCGTAAGCATGAGTGGATTGGGATGGCCTGGTGTACGCCAGGCCAGCGTAGAGGTGTGAATAAAAAGCACGTAGCCCTGGGCGTTGTCCTCTTCCGGAAAGCCCAACATCTCTGCCAGGGTGGCGCCTCTCACCACGCCACGAGGCCAACGCTGTCCTTGTGAGCGGAGTTGCCTGCAAACCTGTGCGCCTGCCATACCTAGGCCCGCTGGACCCCGAACCTGTCAGGCCCGCCCTTGCGCAGCCAGGCCACACTGATCACCTTCCAACACCGGCGTGTGTCAAGGAGGGCCCACTACGTGCCTGCACAAGCGCCAAGCCAGAGGCCCGCGACCTTGGCAACCTCTCAGACCATCACAGCCTCCACGTCACCGGGCCGCTTTACTCTTTTCTCGTTGACGTACTCTACTGCTGACTCCGGCCTACACTACGGTCAAGTAGGTCACAGATTTGGAACTGAGTCTTGATTCTACCATGGCAGTGAACATTATTTAAGTCAGAGTTCATGTCACTATACTCCCTTCGATGTGGTGCCACCAAGTCTGTGTATAGCATTCCAACCACACGTGTTTGTGGGCCTACGCAGACTACTGCCCTTGGCCTACGCTGCGCAAGAGTAGGTCACAGAATTGGAACTGAACATCGAATATTCAAAGGCAGAATACACATCATCGCATGCAAGGAGAGGCGTAAGAGGATGATGCGTTGCAGTCCGGTGGCAATAGGATCATCGTTACGGAGGTGATCGAACACTATCGACAACCGCCCTGGTGTCAATAACTCTGTGCATCGCGAGCCAACCACAGGTGGGTGTGGGCCACTGGTAACTACTGCCCCTTTGGCCCGCACTACGGACAAGTAGGTCACATATTTGGAACTGAGTCTTGATCATACATTGTCCGTGTATGCACAAAAAGGAAGATTCGACTTCACTGTACTCCCTTTAGTCAGGTGGCAGCAACCATGTGCATAGCATCCCAACAACAGGTGGGTGTGGGCCACTGCTGACTGCTGCCTCTGGCCTACACTGTGGTCCAGTAGGTCACAGAGTCATGATTTAGCAATGGCGGAGTTCATATCAGTGTACCGGCATCATCACAGATGCATACCCTCTCAGCACTGGTGCCACTAAGTCTGTTACCCGACATTCATGGACACTCTCTGGTCGTACATTGGTGGCGTCTGAGTCTATGGACTAGGGGCTAGTTTTCATCCTCATGTTGCTGATACCGAATTGGGGGTGAAAACGAGGCTGTTGCTTTCCACTCCACCATTTGCCACTTCTGGATAACCTTAGACCTTCCGCATAATGCCCTGGAGGACACCTTCCTCTGTCCCCCGCAAGCCTCTGCCACATTCACCTTCAACATCGATGAGGACCTGCTCACTGCACGTGGATCTACCTCAGTGCACCGGAAGTCACTGTCCCGTGGCAGGGTGCATGTCCCGGCCGCTGTGCATCCAGGGCCACTAACTCCTTGCTGGTCATGTCTGGGACCCCTTCTTCTGAGATATTGGATGGTCTCTGAGGTGATGGCCTTAAGGTCATCAATGCCATGTGTCTGTGGCCCTGCGCTGTCTGCTGCCTCCGGCTTCAACTGCGGTCCACCAGGGCTCACACAACAATTCGAGTCCTGACCAGCCCGGACGTCACATCAATGCACGAGGCACACGCCACCACTGCCAGGACCACCTCCAACCGCCATCTGCCAGAGTAGAAACGGTAGTCCTGACAGACTTATGGAGTTGCTCACACCTGTCGTGGACGCCATCATCAGGCTGATACCCTGATAGGCACTCCAGGTGCCACTGACTCAGTGCACCGCAAGCCATTGTCCGTTACTGATTGAGTTTTGTGCTGTGGAGAGGTTGCACAGCGATGTCACCTCAAGCAGTGTGGGAGACCTGGGATGTTGATAAGGAAGACGATGCAGGTCTAACACACCCCACTGCATCTGCATCAGGAATATCTCGAAGGGACACAATCCAAGACTTTTTCTTCACATGGGCACACTCAGCTGTAGTGCCCCAACCTCAGTGCACTGCAACTCACGGACACTTCTGTTTGCTCATTGTGTGCCCTCTGGACTTGCTCAGGCTACCTCCATGATGCTCCACAGTTGGCCCTGCGATGCTGGTGTTGTCTATTTACGTATTCATTGTGTTAACTGTTGTATTTGTTGCCAGCACCAACAACTCCCTGAGGGTTGGCTTGCACCCACCCCACACACATCCAGCACAGGCATCACTGTACATGTGGCCCTGCCAATAAAGGGGCCGGGCACACATGCCCGTAGCCAGTTCAACATAATGTCTGCGTGTGTCCCTGTGGTCTTGTTGTATGCATGGAGGCCCAGGGCCCTATGACATTACATTGTGCTGTGTACAGCAGATGCAGGAATGTCACCGCAGGCATTGGGTTTGAGCTTGGACACGTAGCTTTGTCGTCACCCATTCAATTTGTAAGGGGAGTGGCCTGGGCCGTTGTACGCAGAGTCAACGTGGGTGTGTGACTGATAAGTGTGGACCCCTGGGTGTGGTTGTGTACTGTGAATGTGCATCTGCATGTGTCTCTATGGCAGTGTGGATCTCCTTTGTGGGGTGTAGGTGGTCCCTGAAGGGTAATAGACACCAACATATGTGATCCAGTTTGCCTTCCATGGGTTCGGAGCCCACCCACACCTGTTGGGCAACCTCCTTTTGGCGTTCTGACACATGGCATTGGGGTGCAATGTGTGGGTGGGTGAAGTGTCGAGAGCTGGGTGTGCTTGCGGGTGCTTCCTGCTGTGTGGTCTGTTGAAGGCTCTGTGTTCTCCTCTGAGGAGTTTGGCTGCCCGGGTCCTGGTGGTGGGTTGCATGGGATGTCCATGGGCTGTTGTAGGGCGTCGGTGTTGAAGGTGTGGTGGTCCTCTCTGGCATCACAGATGTGTTGTTTTTTGTGTTCTGCTGGGGGTGTTGTGTGCCCCTCTGCAATGTGAAGGGGAGATGCATGTTGACATTGTGTTGACATGTATGTCGGAGCATTGTTCTGGGTTACAAGCAGACTGTCTGACAATGTACATCATGACTGTTTGGGAGGTGCTGAATTCTGCTGAGGGACAGTGTACATTTGAACTACATGATGGATGTGAGGTCGTATGCGTACATTTCCATTTCACAGTTTCCTACTCTGTCAGATGAAGTAGGCATGTTTCTGCGCATGTACGGAGCCAGTTGTGTCCTCTGTTCTGCAGTGTCGGCTTTGCGCATTGTACCACATTGTCATCAATGTGGGTGTGCTGTTCTTGCTATGTGTGTGTGCTGCAGTGTGCCAAGGGGATGAGGGACATGATCCAGGGTAATTGTGAGTGTGTAGTGTGCTACACCTCATTGTGCATGTGTGACATTGTGCCTATCTTCCCCAGTCCCCCCAGTCCCTGGTCGTTACTCACCCTGTTGATGTCGTGCCAGGTCCACTCGAGCTGTGTCCATATTCCCTACTCCTTGCACCGTCTCCACACTGATGACTGTGGCCTCGGTTTCCTCCAGCTCCTCCTGTGGCGCAGGACTCCCACCTCCTGTCGTCATTGCAGCCTTCCTGTTGGCAGCAGGTTTGTGCCTGGTTTAGGTTGTACATCATGCCAGAGCCTCTTGGCCTCCTCGATTGGCCTCCTCGGCACTCCGACTGCATTCCAGGTGGTCTACTTGTGGGTCAGTTGCTGGTAGTGTTCTGTCACCTCCGTGACACTGATCTGGTTTTGCTGCGGACTGCACCCCATCTTCCTCTCCCTCTTCTCCTCGGCCGTCACCGTACCCGTTGTTCCTTGCTGGTGATCTGTGGGGGTTGTGGGGTTCACGGTAGCCTCTGCACTCGGTCAGGGTGCATCCATGTTGCTACGTGCTTTGGCTTGTTTCTGGTGTGTTGTTTCTGTGGTTTTTATGGTGCATTTTTCCGCCAGACGTGTGGGATCTGCAAGCCTGTGTGGCTGGTTTTCGCTACTTTTTGTACCGCGATTGGCCTCATTGCATGATTTTTTGCGTTCGCGTTTTGCATTTTCTGTGGCGTGGCATTGATTTTAGTGCTGTCATTTGACGCGTTATCGGGTGACTATCACATGCTACCACGAGGTTTCAATACTTGGTTGGCACGGCGTAATTTTACCACGATAGGCTGGGATGTTGAGAGTTGCGTTAAGCTACTCTTGCGGTAGTTATCACACGTTCTTGTGAATATACCCCTGAGGTTTTTTTTGGTGTGGTGACTGTACGCAGGCAATCCAGTTATTTTGAATTTCTCATTTAAAGATGTTTCATGTTATATCTCTGTCATTAATACATTTTTTTAACTGATTTGTTACTTCTTTACCGTTTGAACTTGAATGACCACATACCTTTTTTGGCTTTTCTATGTTTAAAATTGTTCAAAAAATATTTAAAAAAGAACACTTGATGGCCAGAATGCTGAACAATGTCAAACATTCACCCCCAGTACAGAGATCTGGGCCTATATCCATCGTTTTTTCCCTCACCATGCCATTCCAGTTAGGAACCACGCCACATGCAAATCAGTCTTGACTCTGCCCCCCATTGCAGCAGTCCAGTCCAAACTGCCAGGCCAAGTCCTCCCTGGACTGGAAACAAACATCCTGGGACTAGTTTAGGAGTATCACTCCTCATCAGCTATGCTAGCGTGACTCCATTGGAATGGAGAGCACAGGACCGACATTTCTTGCATGCTTGTTTCTGGTCCGGGGAAGACCTGGCTTGGCAGTTCTGGCTGGATTGTTCCTAGGGGAGCAGGGTCAAAATTGATTTTTATATGGCTGGGTCCAAACTGGGGAGCATGGTGAGCAAATAAACTATGGATTTAACCCAGATCGTTAGCTGGGGGTGAATACTTAACAATGTTCAACATTCTGCCATCATCGTTTTGTGTTGTTAACATCATTTTGAAACAATAAAACAACTAGTAAAAAAAGAAAACAGTCCATGCAAATGCACTCTAAATGTACTACAGGCAGGGTCTCCAAGACAGAGAGGAGATAGTTGGGTGGGTAAGGAGACATCAGTCGAATATGCCAGGTCAGACACCTTCTGGCCAACCTGACCCCAGTCCAGGGAAACCTGTGTCCCTAACTTGTCCATTGACTCAAAATGAATAGAAGCTTTGAACGGGCAAATGGTAAACAATGGCTATTTCTGTGATTTAATTGGTCAGTCTCTCCTGTACAGAAGATGTGATTATTTAATGAATTGACTCTAGATGCAAGAAGAACATAATACTTCCATATATTAAAACTTTTAAAAAGGTAGTTTCATTTCATACTCAGATGCTATGTTAGTCCAACTTTAATCAATGCTATAAAGATCCATTCAATGTCAGCCAATAAATAATATTATGCATTTGAAGAATATTTGACTTGTAGGCCAGCCTGTCAATTCTTTGTATGGGCAACACACACAATATAAGCATCACATTCATAACATACAGATATATAACTCATCAGGGGTCACCTAGACCTACTAAATTAAATGTATATGTATAGCACATCATAATGTTAGCCCAAAAAACCTGACCAAGCCACAACATTCCAATCCTAATGAACCCTACTCCAGTCTTAATCAGTTACAAGAGAATGAGCAAAACATCTGAATGAGCATGGTGAAAAAGATTTCATCCCATTGCAATGGATTCCTACAGAACACCTACACATCTATACAGCAGCAATTAAAAACAAAAAGCTCCACTTTTTACACCTTGACAATCATCAAAGCTGCCTAACTTACAAGTGAAGCTTGTAATATTGGAGAGTAACTGACCTCACCACAGCATGATTGGGCAATGTTCAACAAAACCATGATTCCTGTGATCACCTATCCTGCAACTTTGAAGAAAAAAGGCCAATCATAAATCAGTCAAACAGAATCCTGATTATGCACAACCTCTGAATACCTATGAAGATAACATTCTGTATTAAGCATGTGAATGTCAGAGTGGCAAGAGTGGCAGTAAGGTATTAAAAATGAAAACAGGTTTTTAGATCCTAGTAGGTTGGAAACAATTCAGTAGTGAAGTGATTAGCTACACTGTCACTAACATTATTAATCAGTTATTACAAGTTGGCCAGGTACCACTCGAGTGGGAGCATGCATCACTCCTTAGGTTTTACAAACTATTTTATGCTGATTATCTTAAGTGGTGGTCAGTGTAGACCAGTGGCGGCTGGTGGAATTTGAAAGTGGTGAAAAGTAAGGGCAATGAAGCAATTATATTTAGCGAGTAAGCATAGTGAGTGAGCCCAATGTTTATAAGGGATTGGGGGGGTTTCCTGCCAAGATTTTGTTTTACACTTGGTGTATGTTGGTGCAATTGTCAGCACTATTTCTGTGATAAATGGACCAAAAATACAGTTCTTACCGGCATTTCTAAAGAAAAACTTATAAAATATTTCATAGAATTTCTGGGCTGCCGAGCAAGTCTGACCTCTGAAGGGGTAACTTCTTTGGCTCTACACTTTCCAACCAAAAACACATAACATAGGATGATAAATGTCCACAAAGAAACACTTTGCAATGTTGTTCCTATGTGTGTTGCAGGCCAGCCACTCTCTTTTCTGCATCAGCTATTTAACATTGATTGCATAGTAATCTTCATGACATATTAACAGTAATATACATTTAATAATAATATTACTAATAATAATCTTTATTCAGCATATAAAAAATATGACCATAAAAGAAACATCTTAAAATGTACATGCATCAGGCAAAAACATTCTCCATAAAAACAACCACATATACATTAAAAACCCGTTTATCTACTGGCATAGACCCCCAGTGGTGCTTGGTTTCAAGATGCATCCCACACATTTTCAATACAGGTTAAAACATACACTGATTCCTTTATAGCAGCAATACTTAGTGCAAAAAGTAGCAAGAATTCTTATGGGATTCCAACACCCCTCGTGAATCTTAACTTTAAAGCAGATCTTAAAAAATTGGAAACACAAAAGAGTGTAAAAACACCTGACGACATTTTTAAGAACAATAATGCAACACATGCCTGTTTAAATCTAACCTTTCTTAAAAGGCTCAACAGGAAAAAATGTCTAGGATATGTATACTGCAGACAGAAGAGGACAAAATGTAAGGTATCCTGTGGAGACCTATTGTCGCAGACACAGGGACCTCTATAGTTTGTGTGCGCAATAAAACCAGAAGATACAGCCATTAAATGATTAAATAAATGAAATCTAAAACATGTAATTAATGTGCACTAGTTATGAGCGATAAATAGGTTCCATGCCTTGAGTCGATTTAACTAAAGTGTGCTCTCTTTCCGTTGTCTTACAGAGTTCACTATCCTCGTGTTGCATCGTGACATGCTTAAAAAACAGGTCTATGATATGTGCCTTTTCCTGGCTACCCACCTTTTCCGGATTGGTAAACAGGTCTGCTCTCCCTAGGGGGTAGAGGGTATCCTTTACATATTTTAACCACAGGATTTTTAATCAAGGGAGAGACAATCCTGGATTACCAACCTATTAAAACCTGCCTCCTTGTTTGCCTAGGTCTTCACCCAACACAATAGGGGTTTAACATCCACCATGCCAGAAATATATTTGGACCCCAATTCTTCATGAACAATATACACAGGGGTACTGTGAGGGACTTTCAACAAGCGCCTAAAATATTTGTTCTCCTCAATTTGTACATTTGTACATTGTTAGCTGCCTTGAATCCCCAAACATTGCTACCATATAAAACTTTAGATCAAGAGATGGAATTATATAATTTTAAAATTGTTCCTAGGGACCAGCGGCCTATTCTATGCGCAAAATTCGCAAAAGCTCCTGTGGACCTTATCTAGACAAGGCATTTCTCCTCTGATAAATGTTAAAAAGTTCAGTTTTCCATCAAATAAAATGCCCAGATATGAGAAAGCTGGTAATTTTTGACCCAAGCATTTATTTTGAGTAAGTCAACAAAAATGTATTTATGAACAATGAAGTTTTGTTAAAATTGTACTTGAAATAGTTCATACATCTCTTTAAAGCTCTTGGGTCCATCAGTACCTTAGAAGATCATTAAATAAAAATAAATAATGAAATTAGACTAACACGCATTGCTTAAAATATGAGCAATATACATAAAAATCCTTTTTTTTTTAGAAAGAAACAACAAAAACCTTACATGTATAAGCAGGCTAGGTATAATTGTTCAAAAAGAAAACTTTAGCTTTAATTTTTAAGTACTTTTTATGTCACTCCTAGGCCCTTGAGCCTGTAAATACAGTTGATAACTGATAAATTAAAATAAATTAGGAAAATAAATAAATGCTGTACATTTTAGGAAATATTCCCTTCAAAACCAATATGATATTTTCAAACAGTCAATTACAAATTTAAATAAAAAATAAACATGAATATATACATATATATATATATATATATATATTCACTTAAAAAACCATAGGTTTCAGGCACGTTATAGTTAGGAATTAACATTTAATAAACCTTAGAAATTCACAGAAAAATCCATAGGTTTCAGGGGTGTTATAGTTAGCTGGACATTTCACTCGTACAAAACCATTGAAATTCCACCGTTATAGTTAGTTCAGCTAACTATAACTCGCGCGCCCACAATGCACTGATGATGACATCACATAATACATCACTCATGACATGGTGAGTGACATCACTCATGACATCACTGATGACATCTCAAATGACATCACTGATGACATCACTGATGACATCATCCAATGAATGTGTCTTTCTGAAAATTTAATATTTTTTATATATGTATAGGTCGATGGAAGGTCGATGGAAGAATAAATAGGTAAATAAGTGTCTAAATAAATGTTTTTTGTAAAATTGTTTGTATAACTGACTGATTAAGTGAATCTTAGTGGATACATGTGTTAGCGAGTAATGTTTAAATATGTAAATATCTGTATCAGTCTCTCACTTTGTGTATAAGTGGCTGCATGGGTTGGTGAGTAGCTACATGAGTGTTTATATGGGTTATTAATTGGTTTTTTGAGTATCAGTATGAGTGTCTGAGTGTCTGTATTGTTCGATGGGGGGTATTACTTAGCGCATAGATGCATGAATGAGTGACTCACTGTTTGTATGTGTTGAAGACAGCATGTGTGCAGGATTGTATGGGTGAATGAGTGTGTGTATGGGTGTGTTAGTGAGTGAATGACTGTCTCAATAGTGTCTTTATGAGTAACGACATATGTTTTAAACTAGTATATGTGAGTATATGTGAGAGTGAGAGATTGGAAGAGTTCCTGTATAAATAATTATGTGTTTCTATAAGTGATTGTTTAAGAGAGTAAGTATGTGTACGTTTCTGTAGAAGTAAGTGTAGTGGTGTGTGTATAACTGTATATGTAAGTAAATGGACGTTTGATTCTTTATTAGCATGAGTGACTATGTGTGTGAGTAACTCTATGAGTGAGTGGCGGTGTGTAACAGGATGTATAGGTGTATGAGTACATATGAAGCGTGAGTACATGTATGAGTGACTATATAGGACTGTTGGTGCATGAGTGGATGTGTATGTAGATCTTGTAATTACTGAATAGGTTGTTGTAACTGGTATTGGTATATCCATTTTTTTGAAAATTTGAGTTTCTATTTTTGAATTTGTGTATCAAAGGTTATATTAGGGTGAGAGGATGTCTGCCACTCTATCACAAGGATGATGTCATCAGTGATGTCATGAGTGATGTCATTTGAGATGTCATCAGTGATGTCATGAGTGATGTCACTGACCATGTCATGAGTGATGTAATATGTGACGTCATCATCAGTGCATTGCGGGCACGCGAGTTATAGTTAGCTGAACTAACTATAACGGGGGAATTTCAATGGTTTTGTACGAGTGAAATGTCCAGCTAACTATAACACCCCTGAAACCTATGTTTTTTTCTGTGAATTTCTAAGGTTTTTTGAATGCTAATTACTAACTTTAATGTAACTGAAACGTATGGTTTTTAAGTGAATTTCAAAGCTTTTTTAAATGCTAGTTTCTAACTATGCCTACAGAGGTAGGACATGTGAAGAAAGAAGGAAAACACACAGAAAGAAGAAAAAGAAATGCAGAAAGAAGTAACAGAAGTCCTCAAAGACGAAGAAAAGTGCAGGAAGAAGGAAGACATGCAGAAAGGACAAACAGAGGAGCAGAAAGAGTCTTTGTTGCAAAATCATCCTGTACCCTCAGCTTTTTCAGATGGATATTGGTGGTAACTGACTCTGACTAACCAGTCCTAGAGCTAGTGCTATGCTAAAAGACACTTAAAATACAGTTAAAACACCTACATACACTAGGGAACACTATGCGTTGGGGTACCCCTGTTATTAGCATGACCTCGTCTGTAAGCCCCTAATATATAATAGGGCAGGGGGATTAATACTACCTCTTAAAATGCGCCACAGGGCACGTTTGCACACTGGTGAAGGGGGGGCTGAGCTGACGTGTGCAAACACGCCATGTGGCTGTTTTAATTTGGGGGATAAAGTCCCCTTGAATCCTGAGTGTCCCTTGGGTGCAACTAGCCCATCAGGCATCTCTAGTTAGCACCACAGAGCTGCGTTGCAGAGAAAATGGGCACGGCCTGGACCACCTCTCTGCAACGCAGCACAGTGGCGCTTACTGGAAGCACCTGGTGGACTAGGATTGAAGGGGAATTATTTCCCCAACTTAAAACACGCCATAGGGCGTGTTTGCACACATCACCTCAGGCCCGTCCCCTCCCTTCCCCACTGTGTAAACACGTCCTGTGGCCGTGTTAAGTTGGGAGATTAACTCCCCTTGAATTCTGAGGGTCCCTAGGGGCAAATTAGCCCACTAGGTATGTCCAGTAAGCACCATTGAAAAGAGGTGTAAAAAGGGGCACAGCCTGCACCACCTCTCTGCAACGCAGCGCAGTGGCGCTTACTGGAAGCACTTGGTGGGCTAGTTGGCCCCCAGGGTCCCTTAGGATTGAAGGGGAATTATTTCCCCAACTTAAAACGAGCCACAGGGCGTGATTGCACACGTCACCTCAGGCCCCGTCCCCTCCCTTCACCACTGTGTAAACACGCCCTGTGGCCGTTCTAAGTTGAGAGATTAAGTCCCCTTGAATTCTAAGGGTCCCTAGGGTCAAACTAGCCCAATAGGTACCTCAAGTAAGCACCACAGAGCTGCGTTCCAGAGAGGTGTAAAAAGGGGCGTGGCCTCTGAACACCTGTCTGCAACGCAGCTCCCTGGGGCATACTGGAGATACCTGTTGGGCTAATTGGCCCTCAGGGACAATCAGTATTAAAAGAGAATTAATCCCCCAACTTAAAACATGCCACGGGGTGCGTTTGCACAGTGGTGAAGGAAGGAGGCATGGCCTGAAGTGACATGTCTGAAAAAACACCCCATGGTGCATTTTAAGTTGGGGGATTACCCCCCCCTTGAATCCTGAGGGTCCCTGGGGTGCAACTAGCCCACCAGCTACTTCCATTAAGCGCCACAGAGCTGCGTTGCAGAGAGGTGTAAAAAGGGGCTTGGCCTCAGAACACCTCTCTGCAACGCAGCCCCCTGGTGCATACTGGTGGTTCCTGGTGGGCTAGTTGGCCCCCAGGGACCCCCAGTATTCAAGGGGAAGTAGTGCCCCATCCGCAATCGCGCCAGGGGGCATGTTTGCAGAGTGCTGAAAGAAGGGGGCTTGGCCTAGGGTGCGATGCCGGTATTTCTTTTCTTGTTTTTTTAAGAAGGGGGCTGCGTAGCCCCCCTTCTTGTTCTCATTTTTTGGCCCTGGGGACCCCATCCCCCAGGGCCTGCCCCCTAATTTGTTTGTAAAAAATAAAACAATTGGGAAGGGGGCCGCGTGGCCCCCTCCCGAGGCCTTAATCAGCCTGGGGACCCCATCCCCCGGGGCATGGCCTTTTTTATTTTTTTATTTTTTTGGAGGGGGGCTGCATTGCCCCCCTCTTCTGGCCACTTAAGGCCCCGGGGACCCCATCCCCGGGGCCGGCCTTTCTAATTTATTTATTTATCAAATAAAAATGTGTTTTTTTTGGGGAGGGGGCCGCGTGGCCCCCCTCCCGGGCACTAATAGCCCCGGGAAACCCATCCTCCGGGGATGGCTCTCTCTGTTGGGGGGGTCCCCAATCCCCCCACGGTCCCGCCGGCTCCCTGCCTCCTGCGGGAGCTGACATTGCTTTTCCACATGGGGAGTTGCTAACATGCAGCTCCCCATGTGGAAAAGCAATTTGGTTTGAATTTTGAAAGAGAGAGCAGGTTTCCTGCTCTCTCTTTCAAAATTCAAACCAAGTTTACTATGGCAGGGTGAGAGCCTCGCGGCTCCCACCCTGCCATAGCAAACAGCAGTGTCCTGCAGGAGCCGGCCCTGGAGGGTGGCGGTCCCCAGGGCCATCATTGGCTCCAGGGGGGGCCACGTGGCCCCCCTCCCACCAATTTCCAAAGCCCTGGGGGGCTCCCCAATTTTCATATTTATAGCCCCGGGGAGGTGGCGGTCCCCGGGCGTTTGGGGGGGCTTGAGCCCCCCCACACAGGGTATTATTTCTTTTAAAAAAGCCCCAGGGGTGGTGGTCCCCGGGGCTGCGGGGGGCAGAGTGCCCCCCAACATTAAACTATTAAGCCCTGGGAGTGGCAGTCCCCAGGGCTACGGGGGGCTGTGTGCCCCCCACAATTATTCATACTTTGCCCCGGGGGTTGGCGGTCCCCGGGGCTGTGTCGGGGGGATAGGTCAACCCCACAATTTATTTTCCAACATGTCCCCGGGATTTGGCCCCCCGTGGGCTAATTAGCATCGAAGCGCAGGAGTCCGTGCTTTATTTTTTCTTTTATTGGCAGGATCCGCGCATCCAGCGCAAATTTTGCCGATTTAATTTTTTTTTTTAATTTGGACTTGGGGATCCTTGTGGGAACCCCTGAACAGGTCTAGTGGGTCAGGGTGTTTCTACCCTGCCCCCTTTTTGCGTTCTGCGCGTTTTTTCTTCTGCTTTCTTGTGCCTTGGTTCTACCAAGGCACAAGATGACTGCCAACACTTCCTGGTTTGGAGTGTTGACAGCTAATTAGCATACACCTCGTACTCTGCAGGGTGCGCAGATCCAGCGCGGCCATAGATATATATGTGATTTTTATTTTCTCAGGAACTACTGAACGGATTTACACCATTTAAGCAAAAGGCACGACTCTAAACCAAGGTCTACCTTTCTGCCAAATTTGGTGTAATTCCGTTCAGCAGTTCGGGCTGTAGCTGCGACTAATGGTCCCTATCGAAAATTGCATGGGGAAAACACGTTTTAGGACCCCCCTTTTTTCTCGGCTCCCGCTTGTCGAATCACCCCGAGACTATAAGGATAGAAGCGGACCGGAGCAGGCCACGAGTTTTAAAAATTTCGCGAAGATTCGTCAACCGGTGCCAGAGTTATTCCAAATAGAATGTTGCAGATTTCCTATGGATAATAGGTCCTAACTATAACTACCTACTGGCGACCGCCAGTAGGTAATATATATACAAACATGTAAATTCACATATATACAATGACATATATACACATATATATATATGTCATTATATATATGACAACGAGTAAAATGTGTTACTGAAAAAATATAAAGCTAAAGGTTACGATAAAATGTAGAAAATGTATTCAACATGTAGAAACAATATGAACATTAAAATGAATGATTAAGTGCCCTACAAAACTCCCTTATGTTACATAACAAACCTAGCCATAAACACCTCAAACAATGATCACGCATCACATTCATATTTCTTATCTATATAGGAAGTTTCCTCATCAATCTTTTATATGAACATACTTTTCAATTGATCTTTTGTTGAGTTTTGGTATTTCTTTTTTAAGGTCTTTTTCCATTGATAGCATGGTCAAAACATTAAGTCTAGCTCCAGTCATTGTATTCCACAAAAATATTTTTATGGATTAAGGAGAAACATCACTCAGGCTCTGCTGTTGTCTTGGGGGAGTTATGACAATTCTCAAAAGCTTTATGGTCTCAGAAAATGATTTATGTGAGTTGTTCTCACACACAATTCTAAATAAAGCCATGGCACCACCACTAGCAGGACAGAAGTCACTTTTCCATAAGGACTTGTGAGGATATTGGTGAACTATATGATATGGCTCTCTTGGGGACAGTCAGTATCATTTACTCAACCTTAGATCAACCCTGGGTAGCTGTGGCTGCGATCAGGCTGCTGTTCGTTTCATCACATCTCTGACTGGGAGATCAATTTCTTTTTAATGCTCCGGGATCATATTGGCCACGTGTTACGGGCAGAACAATTTTCAAGCTTTCAATAACCTTGTGGAAGCATTCAACAACTTGTTTATTAGGACTACATATGGGATAATCATGTCTCCATCGACTTGGCCATTGATGTCACTAGTCTGAAGCAACTCACTCTGCTCGTACAGCAAGACAGTGAACATTGTTACGCTGTTCCTGCCAAGACCCCCAGTTGCAGCACATCCCAGTGGCCATCAAATTAATGGATGAGACCACTTCTAATACTCAACCATCCCCAAGTTTATTACAGTCCTGATGAGACCTTACTATATTGGTAAAGGGTTGAAACGCCGTTGACAAACAAAAAAGACACACTGAGAATTCTAAGGGTGGGCGGACATCCCGGAGTTGCACTACGTGGAACTCTACTGAGTTTCATAAAAACTCAGTGGAATTCTGCAGAGCTCCGCTCCGCCCCATTACCAATTTGACACAGAGACTTTTGCACCATCATTACTGAGAACAGGCCTAACTCATTCACACACAAGCATGCTTACATGTGATATGCAGACAGACATAAAAACAGGCACTTGGGTTTGTAGCAACATACATTCTCTAATGGAATAGTCCATTGTCATTAATGTAATAGGTGTGTAGCATCGACCAATCGGATGCAAGTCATGGGAAGACTCTTCGTTAACGCCGTCATCCCATGCAAAGCAAGGGAAGATTGAACGGGAGTCACAGGGATGTGCTTGCAGCTTGTGAGAAGTCAAACTTTTAAAATACAACAATTCAAAATCTCTTTAGAATGAAAGCTCCATTCATCCAATGCTGCCCTCTTCATGTTCTTGAGCACCTGCTGAGATTTTAAAACTGTACACCACATGCAGGAGGAGGGGCAACACGTTAATTACGTAACTTTGTACAGATGGAGTGGTCAGTACTTCATTTAACAGTAAGTTTTAAAAACCAATTTAGTGTCCGCCGGTGAGTTAAATGATTGGTGCATGAAGTGCAGTAAAGTGTTTTGTAAAAAAAAAACATATAATAAAAGAGCACTGTACCTTCGGAAGTCAGTCCCCCTTGAGTCAAGTAGAGACCAATCTTGAACAAATGCTTCCCCAGAAGCCCTGCTTGCTACAGCGAAGTTGCTTTTGTCGATGGTCCGCTCCATCATATTGGGCTAGACCATGGGAGGGGGACCCATGTCTGTAAGTGTGGTGGTCAGGAGGAGGGGGTCCCTCAAAAGTCACTAGACCCCAGGAGTCCAATATGTGAGAGCTCTGTGCTTATGTGAGGAACTAGGGGGGTCATTACGATGGCGGCTGGACTTCCGTCCCTCCGCCATCGTGCCTTTCTTTGGGCCCATCTGCCCGAATTGCGGCAGTCCCGCACACATGCAACCATCACTGTGGCGGTCGCATTGTATATCTCTGACATTGCGGCGGGTGTTGCTTGTTGCAGCACCCGCCGCAATGTCAGAAATACTGTGTTTGCATTTCCCTGCACTACGTGGCAGGTGCCTGCCACCTGGTGCAGGGAAACGTAGGGGGGCACTTTAGTTACCCCCAGTGCATACCCACCTCCCACAACACAAAGGGAGCCCACTATGGGCCCCCAAATGCAATCTCAGCCAGCATGTGAATGGAGGTTCCACCGCCATACACCGGCTGGTGGGGAGACAGCATCATAATATGGCGTACGATGCCTGCTAGGGACTGCCACCATATTGTTGATGCAGTGTGGGTCCGCCAGAAAATTGTAACAATAGCCTTTGGCGGACCCGTGGCAGATGGACTTTGTATCCGGCAGTACACCGCCCGCCATTGTAAATTGGTGGGCGGAGAAGTGCTTTACGATGGCGGTGAAACCGACAGGCTGCCAGTGGCGGTCTCACAGCCATTGTAATCAGCCCCTAAGTACATGCCCTCCGCGCTTCCGCTGACCCCAGTTAGTGTCAGAGGCAGGTCAACGTGAAGGACGATATCTGGCTGTCTATTGCATAAGAATGTAGCACCACAATAATTCATGTTAGCCCCTTGTGACAACTGATACTTTTGGGCTGAATTTAAAAAAGGGCTGCTGACTCTGCATGTGCACTGCAACCACACACGCTACCTCCTCCAAAAGACCGTGGTGCCAGGACACTCGACCTGCCGCATGCCGGACCTCCCAGGATCCCCGAGGGTATGGAGTCAGTGATGTTGCAACAGCAGCCGGGCCTCGTGGGGTGCTGTGGTCAGGTACAAGCATTGTGCAGTCTCTGTTTTATTACTAGCTCGCTCAAAGTACAAACACCAACCACGTCGTGATGTCTGCTTCAACATTCAGACTTTTTTCAACAAGAGGCTAACCATTTCTCATCCATCATAGAGGGCTTCTGCAGACACCTGCATTTCTTTCCAAACTTAATTAGCCTGCTTTTTGGGAAGCAAATTGCTCACTCTCGCCCCAGATATGGTAATATTTGGCTGTGTTTTCCCCGACTCCCATTGCCTTATCCTCCCCCTCATCCCCAGGAAGATCTGGGGGCCATTAATGGGGAAATAGGTGTTAATTGGGAATGATTTTACTAGAGGTGGGTCTCTGCCAGAAAACTCGGCTACGCGGCAGAGCGCAGAGTGGGTAAAACTTCTAAAGCTCCGCGGGCGGAGCCGGATTCACCGCCCACCATTAGAGAATTTACCTCTTTGTTTTTCATTGTATGAAACAAAATTGCCTGTCTTTCTGATAAAATAACCAGTATACGGCATATGCTCACACAATTGGCCACTGTGTTCCCTGTTTGGTTTTGGTTTCTCTCACTTGAGGTTCTTCTTTTCTTACTTTTTCAAAAAGTCTTTTGTCACTCACGTATTTGCAAATGATAAGATTGTTTATTGTCTTGCTTATGAAATAACATTAGATTTGGCTGAATCAAATCCAAGTATAAGATACTGGCTATTTCTTTTGAATTAAATGTCTACATAGAATAAATGGAGACAGAACCTTTGTCTGTCGAAAAATTGAAATTTTAATATTGATATAGATTAAATCTACACCGAAAATTCTGTTATTTTGTAGTGCCTAAAAATAGGTTCCATGTGAAGGCCTGTTCTAAGTTCTAAATATTACCCCTGTTCGTGTGGACATTAGGGTTGTCCTAGTGTTTGTTAAACTATATATTGCGAGCAGTAAGGCTTGGCAGAGGAACTTAGGGGCAGATTTACAAGAAAGTGACACATCTGTAGAGATATGGCGCACCATGGCGCAAGGAATGGCAGATGCGTTGGAAATTCTGACGCATCTCGGCGCAAAAGTCACACATTGCTGGGGTCGTGTCGCAGCATGACGAAACTCCAGCAATGCATTTTGAGGCCTATTCCCACTACACTGCGTCACTCCTTATGCCTGCTTCAAGATGCCTGTCCTAGAAGTGACGCAGTGAAATCTTGTAGATTTCACTGCGTCACTTTTACGAGGCTTTCCTGCGTGGGAACGCCCACCCTTCATACATTATACCTGAAGCAGGTATAATGTGATGCAGGGCTTTACAACATGATGCATCTCCCTGGATGCATCACACTGTAAATTGGCAGCATTTTTTATGCCGCCGCTGCATCACAAAAGTGACGCAAGGGTGGTGCAAAAGTGTTGCAAGGGGCTTGTAAATCTGCCCCTTAGTGTGAAGCATTTAACTGCACCAAAAAACAAAATAAGAAAATCACACACCAATAAAAACATGAAAACTATTTATAAAACTAGAGCGCATTTTCTGTGTATTGACCTTGATCATAAATTCCACCATAGGGTTCTGGAGATACAGCTTTTATAAGCTGTACTTATCACTTTTAAATGCAACCACAAACAAGCATTTGTCAACAAAAAGTTTGTAAACTTTGGGAAAGTTAGTGTGGGTACTCTGGCCCGAGTGGGGGACCAAATCCAACAGGAAGGAGGTCTAGGGGGCCAATATGGGTGCTTTGGACAGCTACCCAGCCCCAGAGTGTTTTAGAGGAAGATTCAAACTCCTCAGCACAACCGCCAAGTCAATGGAGTAGTCCTGATGCTGAGGGATGCAGACAAAGCTGCTCAAAAGGATGCTCCCGTTGTGGTGCGGTCGACGGGGGAGTCGTGGTGGTGGGCCACGGGTGTCATGGGGAGAATTTGACCATTGACATCCCTCGAAGTCCTCTACGTTGCAGTAGTCGAGCAGCCGATGCTACACAAGTGGTCTTGCAGCACTGTGGTAGGATGCAAGCTCTTTGTGTTGGCTGGTGTCCCTTGGGTGCGATGAATCTAGACTCTGACAAGACTCCCTGGTCTGGCAGCCAAGGGTACAATTTTTGACTGTCTTGAATTATCTCTTTGTGGTACCAGGCGACTGGTAGCGGCAAAACATTGGGGGTGGCTACCAACTTGTCTGTTTTGACTCTTTCAGCTCTTGCTGTCCTGGAGCTGGTTCCAGGAGATCAGCAGACTGACCCTCGGGCTGGGCTTGGTGAATGCGGGAAATCAATTTTCCCCATTGCAGGAGCTGCAGGCACAGTCCCAATCTCACTAGCTCAAATGTGCAGCAGGTGCAGTCTTCATGGTGGTGCAGACTCTCTTTGTGAAGGTAAAATGCAGCAGGGCAGTCCTTCTTTAATCATTTTCTCTTCTCCAATGTAAACTGAGGGGCAGGGTCAAGAAACTGCCCCAACAGACCCATGTGGTCACTAACCAAGGGGCTACTCGATCCCCTAATCTCTAGTGATGAAGTTCATGTGAAGTGTGGCATCTGACTATCCCACAGTGCCACATTCTGGCCCCTTTCAAGTTCGCACAACCCATCCTCAGTCGTCGGGAGCAGGGTAACCTGCCCTAGAGGTGTACCTATCAGTGAGCTACACACCAACGGAAAAACCGATTTGGACACAAGTTTCCCTCCTTAGCTCTATCTCCTATTGTCTACAGGAACAAAAGGCATAATTATGTCACATACTGCCCTGTCTGTCTGCTGTGACAGGCTGGGGCCCATTTTGTCTCTGACATATGAGAGTAGTACAAACAGTGCGGCAGCATTACGTGAACATCTGTCTTGCATGACCTGAGTACCTGTGGTACCATATACTAGGGACTTTTAAGTAAGCCAGTTCTTGCCAATTATGTATCCAATTCAACATGGGGAGAGGAGTTGGCCTAACTGCTGGGGCGCTCGACCTCGGACCTGGGGAACTGGGTTCGAGTCTCGGTAATGATGCTGAACTTCCTGTGATTGTGGGCAAATCACTTATTCTCAACAACAAATTAATGTGTGTCCTCATGTAACGTAACTGGTGCTATGTAAAGCGCTCTGATACCTGATTGGATTCGGGTCAAGTTTGCGCTATATAAAAATCTGCCCAAAAAAAAAACATAACTTGGTATAGGGTTAGAACACTGACACTGAGGTCTGGTTAGCAGGACTCAGTGCACTCAGTGCACTCTCAGTCGCAAGACCAGAAGCATCAGTCCAAAAATATAGGGGGAACATGCAAAAAAGGCATTCCCTTACATGACTGAAAACTCAGTATTCAATCTGGTCTTGTACAGCAGTATAGCATGGGATACGTTTCCAACGTTTTGACGTGTTCTTCAGCTGGGAAGGATTTAGCATGTCTTTCAAAAAGGTCACTTCACAATAGTTTTGTACTTGCAACATGCTTTGTGAATGCAAAGTGCTCTCTGGCATGGACAACAATAACGTTACAAACTTTTTTTTCTTCTTGGGTCAAGGTATTTATTTGCAGTCTCCAGTTTACAAATTTAGATTCCTGTGGAAGTGTAAAATCCAAACTGCCACTGGATTCCCATACTTTAGTAATGCTTATCACAAAGTCTTTAGTAGATTTGGTATGCAGACAGAATATCGAGTTGAAAATGTCAACTTACACAAATATCGAGTTGGAAATATTGTGACAAAGAAATATCTACATCAAGAATATCGTGGTCAAGAATATCCACTTTAAGGTAATAAATATAGTTTTTTGAAATATCAATGTCATTAATATCGGTTGAAAAAATATAGTTTTTAGTATGTATTTTAAATGTATGTGATTTATTTTTTTGTAAAAGTATTGTTTTTGATTTTTAATATATGTGTTACATTTTTAGTAGTTATCAATTTTATTTTAAATACATTTTGCCTTTTTTAGTTGTGTAACGGGTTGTGGATTTATAGGGAAATAGGGTGGGAATTAATTTAATTATAATAAATTAATGAATATTTATTTAATTTAGATTTTATAGTGTTAATTGTGTGAAGTAATGTATTATTAATTGGTTATTAATCAATATTAAATAGTTAATTGGTAATTAATTATGGTAACTGTGTTATTTGTTTAGGAGTGGGTTGTGAGGTTTATAAAGTAAAGTGTGGGAATTAATTTAATAAACGTGAATGAATTTTTTTTTTTAATGTATTAATATTTATTTGATTTAGATTTTATAGTGCTAATTGTAGGAAGTAATTTATTATTGAGTAATTATTAATTGGTTGTTAAATATTATTGATTAATTAATTTGTTATTAATTATGTTCATCATCAAAAAACTTTATTTCGGTTATTTGCTAACCATAAAAGACACATAAAATATACAATACATTATCACAGAAGCACCAACCATTTCATCATATGCAAGTGCAAGAAGAGAGTACTTAGAAAATATGGGCACAAAAGTGGGACATAGTTTCACTGGTCCAGGCAGTTTCTCAGTCTAATACATAATTTTAAAAACTCCTTAATTTGGAGAATACTGTCACTGTGCAAAAGCTGCAAGTACAAAAGTGCCGGTCTGATTTGTTTAAAACCAAGTTTTTTTAAAAGAATCACTAAATATTGTTTGCGTGGAAATTCATAAAATTTACATAAAAAGATAAAATGCAGCATATCCTGCGGAGACTTTCCGTCGCAGCCGCAGGGCGCTGCCAATTTATTAAAAATGTCACACTTAGGTCGAATAAGCAGGTGATGGAACTGGTTAAACCTAAATCTGGTCAGTAAAAATGTCTCATGTGAAGACAAAGACCCTTCCAAATATGGCTCGATGGCCGCAGTAGTCTTTAGCATAACAAACTTTCTCACACTTGGTTTCTGAAGCTCCACTTCTTCTCTCACAATCCTCTTGTCCAGCAAAAATGCTTGTTTAATGGGCTCCAGATCTCCCCTTGTGATTAGTTGTGGATTGGCAAAGAGTTCAGGGCGACCAAGTTTATCGAAATTTGATTTTAGGTAGCTTAGCCAAGGAGAGCTCAATGCTTTGTCCAGCGACAAGAAATCCTTAATGATTAAATGTGTTAGGGGTATGTTCTCATTTAGCCAAATTTTAAGCCAAAACATCAAAGGGCGTAAGGAAAGCAGATCACATAGATATTGAGACCCCAGCTCCTCGTGTACAACGAGGTGAGCCGTACCAGTGGGGACACACAAAAGACGCTTCATAAATCGATTTTCAGCAATCTGTAATTGCTCTCCATTGACATACCCCCAAATTTCGCTGCCATAGGATGCAGTTGCCACAGACTTAGCATTGTACAATTTCAACATAGCACAAATAGGCTTTTTCCCCAGTTTAGTGGCAAAATTAAAAATAGATGCGTTAACCCCTCACCATTTCTCCTTTTTTCCTTGCAAGATGAGGTTCCCAATGTAATTTTGTATCAAAAAGAACTCCTAAGTAAGAAAATGTTTTAGTTAGGGGGATTATTTCTTCACCAATCCTAAAAGGGAAGGGTTTTTTTGGTTGCTGACCAATTTGTAATACAAAAGATTTAGTATTATTTACCAAGAGGTCTCTATCTCTCATAAATGAATTAAACGCTGTTAACAGTGATTAAAGTCCCCTCTCTGTTCTAGATATAAGTACTGCATCATCTGCATAAAGAAGTATTGGAATTCCACGCCTGCCAACTCTTGGGCAGTCAGCACAAACATCCTGTAACACACCATCTAGGTCATTAATATAAAAGTTAAAATTATTAATTATGTTAATTGTGTCATTTTTTCAGGAGCTGGTTGTGGGGTGTACAGCGTTAAGGGGTGGGAAGTAAATAATTTTTAATTAATTAATAATTAGATGTGCTTAAAATTAATTAAATTGCTTATCAATTAATAAAAGAAGACTAATATGTCATGGGGATGGTCACATACTGTATAAAAAGTACTGACCCACAGGGCTTCTTTTAAGACTTGCAACCAAATGATTATTCTTAACCACAGTAAATAAATGTCCTGGAACCGATTCAATCAGATGTCGAATCTGCAATTTAGGAAACAGGAGAGGTGAATTCATTGACTGAATTGTGTACCAAGTGCTGAGACTGGCATTGCCCTTATAAACCTATTAGGAGCCAAAAGTGAATGCTCCACTCTGTGAATCCAGCTGAAATGCTATAAACAGAATACACTGAAAAGAGGCATGAGCAGTGCATTCTGTTTACAGCATGCAGCAAATGACAAGCCTCAACAGGCTCATGAGTTGAGTCTCATCAGTCTGTGATGTCATGGCATAGTATTTTTGTTTTCAAAATGCAGCTTTTCTACAGTAATCACAGCACAATACAATGTGCTGTGATTATTGCAGTAAGTTGCTTAGGCTGTAAAAAAAAAAAAAATTAACCCCTCCCTTTTCCATCTTGTCACAGGGATGGGTGGGTCAGTTATCCTTGATGACCCCACCCCATCCAGGTATGGCTTGGTAAAGGGAGGGTCATCATTGCAGTTTAAGAAATAAGTGGCTTTGGGAGGTACAGGGCTTATACTGTACCCACTCAGGCTGCTTTAAAACATGACGCAGCCTTGCGTCATTTGTGTGAGGTCTCCAAGACCTCCAAATATTGAATTGCATGGCTGGCACCATGTCAGCCTGTATTTCCAGAAGCAATATAGCAATTATGTGACACATGCACACTAGTGCATGTGTCACAAGAAATCTACCTGACTGCCTGCCTTGTCTGGTATCCTTGTCTGAGCGTCATCCATTAGGCAGGCATCAGTGCAGGAGTCAGATCGATGGTGTAACAATGACCTTCATTGAGTTCTGAAGAATTCCCCAAATTCCATCAATTACATTGCTGTTTTGAGGAAGGGAAATGAGCCCCAGCTAAACTCTAATAAAACTGACATCTTAATATTGGGTAGTAATGAAGAATTATGGGGCATATTTACAAGCTGGCGATAATAAATTATCGCCGCTTTTGCGGCCGTTTTCGGACGGAAAGCGGTGATAATTTTATCGCCTAATTAGCAAGGCCAAGCTAACACGTGAAACCTTGCTTTACCGTCAGGATTCCTAACGCCCAGCTTTGCATCTCTAATGAGATGCAAAGTGGGCGTTCCTGACCTAACATGACAGGAGAAATGTCGCTAAGCGACATTTCTCCTATCATCAGGCCCCACGCTATGAAGCATAGCATCAGAAAAAGTAGCGATAGCCCCTGTTATCGCTACTTTCCTTACGCCTGCTTCAGGACTGACTTAGCCATGATATCCTATGGAAGGAGGATATCATGGCTAAGTTTGTGAGTCCCTATCAGCAAGCTAATGCCCCACTATGTGAGATTATCGTTTCCAGCGATAATCTCACGTTAGGCAGTTAACGTGAGGATTTTTATCGCTGAGGAGATAAGCCTTGCTAATAGCACGCTATCTCAGCGATAAAAATCCACGTTACTCGGCGATAATTATCCTCACGCTAAGAGCGCTGAGCGATAATTATCGCCGGTTGTTGCTGATATGCCCCTATGTTCCTAATACTGGTAGCTAGATAACATGGGTCAAGTACCAATGCCAGTAAATAATGTCCAGAACTAATCTGCTGGATTGACGCTAAGCACACCAATGTAGCTGCATCTTGTGTTGCTACACTGAAGACCCTGAGGAAGATCCTTGTGTTGTTACCAGTGCACTGCCACAAGACAGTTCTAAAAGCCCCTATAACTTCATGTTTGGATGGCAATCCCTTATATGATGGCCCTCCAAAATTACTTTGAAATAGGATTCAAATTTTTCAAAGAACAACAATTGCCTTCTGTAAGAAACAACTGATTTCCAGTATCCTCTGTATCATGCACTGTGTTCCAATCTCAAATAAAGTGTGTTTCTAAACTCCTAGTCATTGCACATATGGAGTACTATAGTCCGATAGTAAAGGACTGTCTTTCTCACCATCTTACATCCTAATTCCTCTGCTTCTTGAAAATCCCCAAAAACCATACACTTTCGGTTGGAAGTAGGGCCTTTTCATTATTCATTTCCCAATGTTAGTCTGTGTATGTCTAATGGTAAGACAAGAACCAAATCACTCCCAATTCCAGAAATTGCTTAAACCTTGGCTATTTTCCAATTAACATACTTTTTAGCCATTGCATCTCACCCCCTTTCCTTTCATCAATTTCTCTCATGTTCATCTCCTATTTCGCATCTCCAGTGCCGAATACCTTTCTGGGTTACAGCATTGAACCTTACAAATTCCTAATCTAATCTAATCTAATCTAATCTAAAATAATATAATATAATCTATTCTAAACTAATCTAACCTAATCTAATCTAATGTAATCATTACTTATAAGTGCCATTTATCACTGCAAGACTACTACTGCTAAGAAAGAATGTGTCTGATATTGATACAGAAACTATTGTCATCCTGTGGGCCTTATTGATAGCCAGGCTTGTACCACAGAGCCAGAAACCACACTGACAAGAAATCAAACAACATTTAACTGGGCACATGTGCTGAGGCATAGACTGTTGGCCTGAAAAATCAACAGCCATCAAATATCCAGAGATCTGATAAGCAAAAATACAGAACTTTTACCCTAGGAAAGTGGTATTATTCACAGTATAGACGCATGCCCTTCCCCAAAGGGTGTTTTATAGAAGCGAAAGTACACTATACGGAGTAGCTTAATCTTCAATATAGTTTTTATAAACTGTTTTAACATGTTTGTATGTTGCTTGAAATCTTAAAAATAACACACCTCTGTTACTTGGCTATGTGGGAAAAAATGTATACCCGAAACTGAGACACCCCAAAATGTACTTAATTCTGTTTTTACCACATTTACTGGCTCAGAGGCAGTGTTAAACTTACATTCATGAGGCAATGTGTCCCCATGCCCAAGGCATCTCTCAAAACTCCCAAATAAAGCAAAATAGAGTTCATTAATTATTTAAGATTGAATAGAAATGTAATGGGTTGTTAGACCTGTCAGCCTTAGGGTGGTCTTCCTCCAAACATTTTGCCTTACTCCTCCATTTTGGCCAACACTGCAGCCCACCTCTGAAATGGTGGAAGACTCAGAAGGACTGCTGTGCTGCTGCCCTGCTGCCCTGCTACCTGAGTGAAAGAAATGGACCTCCATCTTGAATCCAGGACCACCAGAATGCTTCCAGGTGGTAGTTGGCTGGCCTCCTAATCAGAGCCTAAAGGATAGAAAAGGCTCCAACAATCTTGAATCCATCATAGACTCTACCTGCTGTGAGACTTCCCCCAAGTGGTGCAATCTTAGTCCTGGACCCTGGGAAGTGGGCCTGAAGGTGCTCTGCCAGTCCAGCTGGGGTCCTCAGAGCAGAATTGATGCAGTGCAACACATCTTCTCGCAAAGGCATAGGCACTGCCACATTGATATATTCCTAATGCTGGGATCTGCATTGCAACCCACAATCTCATTGGAACCGCTGCTGTATGGTGCATTCTCATCGCAGGCCTTCGCAAAGCAAGCCACTTGTCAATGGAATCCTTGATGATGATGCCTCACATCCCTGCAGCTTCTCTGGAACTGCTGGTGCACAATGCATCTTCCATGCAGAACTTTGCCTCACAAGCCCCTCCCCGTCAAAGGCATGCTCGATGATGATGCAAGACTACACATCACTGCCTCGCTGCTCCCTGGAGCTACAGCTGCATGGCACATCTTCAACACAGGATCTTGCAATGCCTGTAACCAAAATGTAAGGTACTTTGTTCAGCGAGTCTAACTTGGTCCCAGTATCTGGCCCATGCTCCATCGCAGTTGGCCTGAACTTGTGACTTTATCCTGCACCAGTACAACCAGATAACCACAGTTGACACTTAGGGGATGATTACAATTGTGGTTGGACCGCAACCGATGACTCGTTGGTTGCGGTCTGACGGCCATCTGCTGCTGTGATCTGACCGTTGCATTACAAAGCGCGTGGTCGGAGGCAGCAGGCAGAGTGACCGTCCGATGCTTTCCGACTGTTGGTGTGTCGGAACACACCATAATTGCCTTATGATGGCGGAGCCAGGCTTGGCTACGCTGTCAGCATTATGATGACAGTTTCTGACAGCCCTTTCATGACAGTCTTTCCAATATGGAAAGGCTGTCCGAAAGTGTTTTTGGGGGCCCCTAGCTGGGCCCCCTTCCCACCTGACCAGCCACAATGGGGGAACAACCCTGCACTGTGTGGCAGGCACTGTGAGTGGTGAAGGGATGTTTCCAAACATGCATTTTACAATGTAAGCTTGTGCTGCAGGCCTTTTCTGCCCACTGCACAAGCTTCAATTGTAAAGTGCATGTTTGGGTAGTAGCATCATATTACCAAGGTCGGAACCGCTGACCTAATGTTGGACGATTTCCAGATCACTACGTTGTCAGGCGGACGCAAGTCCGCCCAACATCGTAATCAGGGACTTATGGATTCTAGGCACTATTTTAACATAAATCTTTAAAATTGCATATATCCGGTTCAACTGATTGGATTCCTTTCATGTTGGTGCCAAATTGTTTCTTATATTTACCTCTATTTTTATAAAATGGTGTGGGAGTTTTTTTTTCACTTTATTACTGTTTAAAGTGCTGCATCAATACTTTACATATTGCCTCTAGGTTAAGCCTGACTGCTTTGTGCCAAGCTATCTCAGGTTAAATTGGGGTTTGATTGTGGTTCACCTTGGGTAGGGGTTTCACCCCTCTCAGCCGATGAGCCAATTGCTAACATAGGTCCAATCAATAATTGAGTTCTAGACCAATGATAAGTTAATGGGTTTTATTACTAAACTGAAAGGTTTGTGGTACATAATAGATACCATGAAGGCTCTCAAATGCAGAGTTATATCGAGTATATTAAAATCTAAAAATATTCCAACTTGTGTTTTCCAAGTCCCAATGGGCAGCAAAATCAGAAAAGAATTGCAAAACAGTATCCCGAGTAGAACGGGAAAGTATTCTAAAAACCTCCCAAAATCAGACCTTTATACACTTAATTCTAGCACAGAAGATAAGCACATTTGCAGAACCATCATGGCGTGAGTGAATGTAACATGTCTTCAGCAAACCAGAGCACGAAAAAAATAAACGTAACATTGTTTTAGCACTAAGCCACTACATGAATAAACTATTCAGCACCTTTTATGCTAAAGTCATACAAAGATTTTCGAACAAACAAGCTACATTTACATTGTCAAGCTATTTGAATGAAGAGGTATCAATGAAGAAAGGGAAGGCATGGTAAATATGGTAACATGTTTCCAGTTACATTCAAGCTAGAGAAAGTTGAGAATGAGCACAACGACATTAAAAACTAGAAATATCCTAATATATTTCAGCTTGAGTGTGTGCTGCGGAGCTTGTGGGAAGAGGAGGGGTGCAGTGCATCGGCGAAGCACAGAGTGAGTCACAGAGATGACTTGGTATATTGCACTTAAATGTACCCTAATTTATATGCATTAGAAAACACACTTCCATACATCATAGAAAACCTGTTTCAAAGGTAATCAGTTTATATGAAATCAGTTTGTATATATATAATTTAGTGTTATATTGCATTTGGGTCATTTGTTAATAATGCACAAAAATATAGATTCATAAATTTATTTTATAGATATTAGTCATTACCTGCCAGATTTATTTGTTTTTTAAAAGGTGGACTTCCATGCACTCCTCCCCCACACCAACTTTACTATAGCAGAGATGATGCATTGTATCACTTCCTATTCTCCACTCCAATCCAGCACCAAACCTCCTCCCATAACTCTCAATCGCCTTTTTACGTTGAGACGCATGCTGAAATCTTGAGCCTCTGAGATGCTCGGTTTGCTTTTTAAGACTGTAAACTGCAATTTAATGAGCTTCTGAAACCCTACTGATCGCTCATGCAAACTTCAGTTTTTTCTTGATTCAATTGGACTTTTCCTTGCATTAGAGCAGCCTATTGATGTGTTTTTCCTCTTTGGAAACGCCTGCCCTTGTTTTGCTCTGCTAAACTCCTGGCTTGTTATTAATGGCACCTAAAGTGAAAATTTGGAACTCTTCAGACCTGCCTCTTTAGTAATGAATAAAGGTGATGTACTGTGTGAATCTGTCTCAATGATTCACAAGGTAATATCATGCAAGGACACACCGTCGAGGGCTTCAGGAAATGAATTAACTGCAGCTCAGGATTCTAAGTGAGCGTCATAGAGATGTAATAATATTCTGCTGCCATACTGAAAAACTTTAGTCCTCGTTACAAGCGGCCTGTAAATAGTGTGATGTGTATTGCTCCTGATAAAATCTGACTGGACAGAGTAGGAATTTATCCGATGCAATAGATGCTACCCCATTACAAGTTTTTGGGGTATAACATACAGATTTTAGTACTTACTGCACCAGAATCCCCATATGCTGGTCAAAACTGGGCATTTCCCCCCGATACATTTCGACAGGTTTGACCTGTCAGAATTTATCAGTGGAAAACTAGGAAGATGTGATAATTATCACTCAACTTGTAGTTCCCATCCCTATGCAAGCACGGGTTTGCACAGTGATCGGAATTGTATTTATTTATAAAGTTTTATTTAGCGTGAACCTGACCCATACATGTATCAGAGTGCTTTATCGGTATTCCAGGATATAGGTAGAATAGACAGCCACATCATCAAGGACACACACAATCATTCAAAGAAATCCCCTCAGCGGTCACATTATAAAAACCATGGCTACAAACTTAGGGGCCCATTAGGATGGCAGGCGGATCGTCCCCGCCGAGCCAGTGGTAACCACCGCCGGCCCAGCGGGGGCGATCCGCTCCACCCTCCTACCATGAATGACCCCCCGCCACATTAGGATGGCTGGGGGGTCCGCGGCAGACGGAAAGACTTTCCGCCGCTTTTCCGCTGGTCGACTCGTCGACCGGGCGGAAAACCTGAATAATATGGTGGCAGTGTCTGCAAGACACCGCCATCCATATTATAATGTGGGCAGAGATGAGCCTTTCCATGGTGACGTTGCCGCCATGGAAAGGCATGCAGTCTTCACTGTTGGGGGCCCGTAGCATGCCCCCAGGATGTTGGAGGGGTGGGGTTGCATTCTCAGCATTGTGGCGGGCGGTGCTCACAGCCATTCACAATGCTGGGAATGGGGGATGCCACAGTGGCATCCTAATTACAGGTGCAGGATTGGCGCACCCCTGGCGGACGGTCCCGCATTCCGTTACGGTGGCGGGTGGATCGTAATAGGCCCCTTGATATGCAAGACACAAACATGACTAAATAATATGGTGTATAACGAGTCTGGGAGTAGAGTTCTTTGAAGATTGTGCTTAGTGAGATATAACACAGAAATGTGTTCATCAATATCAATTCAGTGCTGTGACCCTCACGGAAACCAGATTGGAATTGTTCTAAGAGACTGAATTGTTCTATGTGGTTGCATAATTATATATGGACACATTTCTCAAGTAGCTTAGCTAGGGTCGGAATATTAGAGATTGGGTGGAAGTTATTTAGGTATGCATGATCAGCCATGGGTTTTTTCAAAATATGAGTAACCTTCCCCACATTCTGGGATCGATCCTCAAAGCAGTGAAGCATTGACTATTGTGGTCCGAAGTAGGAGTATAAATATTTTTATCTCGCTGAAGAGATTTGCTGGAAAAGGTTCATTAAAGTGGTTTGAGGATTTCAGTGCTGGTAGAATTTTGAGAATGGCGATATGGTCAAAGGTTTTGAATATGCTCCAAGAAGCTTTATTCTTGGCAGTGTGGAGTGAGAGACCTAATGAATCCATGTTCCTGTATGGGGGTGTGCTAATAGGATGTGTGAAAGACAGGTGTCCTTAGTTGTCGGCAAACCAATCTGGTCCTTTTCATCTTTTTGGTGAAGAAGGAAGCAAAATCTTCACAGTTTGGCAGCGAATTAGACCCAGTAGGGAAAGGGTTGGGCTGACTATTGGACTGTAGTTTGACATGTTCAAAACGTTTTTGGGGCCTTTTTTTTGTGTTATCCATTTAGTTTCTTAAGAAGTTTACTTTTGAGCTTCTGTTTATTCTCAAGTGTGGGAGGTGTTCGAGGGACGGTGTGAGTTTCCACTATCATTCAGCTAATCTAAGATTTCGTCTTTCTTCATTGAGTCTGTCCTTAAACCATGGTTTCAAGTCTTTGGTGGACATTCTTTTTAGCTGTAAAGGTGTTATTGAGTCTAGAATATTCAGCATGGGGTTACTGTAGTGCTTTGATAGGTCATATACATCAGTCATGTCATAGGGAGGTAGCAAGATGTTATTGCTGAGGGATAACAGTTCATTCTGGTTGATATTTCCCATGTTCCTTTTACATTGTTTAGTTTTCTTTAGTTGCTCCTTCATAGACTTCACAGATTCTGTCATGAGGAAAGTGATACAGTAATGATCTGATCAGTCGCAGGGGATGATTAATTTCAATTGGATGGTTACTCTTGCTGACAATAAGGTCCAGATATACACCCATTTTGTGGGTAGGACTGTTGCAGAAAGGACTCAGGTTGAGGTCAGCTAGGAAGGTTTTCAGGCTATTGAATACTTGGTCATTAAGGTCATTCCAGTGGAGGTTGAAATCACAGATGAATATTTGGGAGTAGTGTTGTCCAGGGTTGGTCGAAATGGATTTCATGATTTGTTCTATAAGTGTGAACTTATCTCCAGGTGGATGGTAGATCATGTCGATTGTGGTCATTCAAAATATCAATGGATCATCATTCGCATGAGGATAGGTCAATGGAATGTGACTGTTTCACTGAGAGATTGTCACAGTGTATGCAAGCAATACCTCTGCCTGGCCTGTTGGCTCTATCAAGTCTTATGATGTCATGGTTAGGTGGGACTAGTAAGTCAAGGGTAGGAGTGGAGGCATCATTTAGCCAGGTTTCAGTGTCTGCGCGCAGTTTCTACTGCCATTTCGACCTGGCACCAACTTGCCAGAACTTAACCTTCACTTTTATAACATGTGAGTCACTCCTAAAGTGGACCCAAGGTACCCCTGTGGGCAGGGTGCATTCTATGTGAAAGGTAGGACATGTACTGTTGTGTGTGACATGTGCTGATAGTGAAATACAGTGTATTAAATGTTTCCATAGGATAGAATGGGAGTTTATTTAGAGCATCTTATAAATATAACTTCACATTGGGACAAGATAGAAATATTTAGTTTAGTATGCCTGAACTCAGAATATAAAAATGCATCTTTTAGAAAGGATGATTTTTATATTGTGTGTTTGAAAATACCACTTTTGAAAAGTGGGTATTTTCTTGCTTAGCCATTCTGTGTGCCTCTGTTGGTTTGAGGATTGCTTGTCTGGCTTTGGAGTGACAGAGGCTGGGGATGTGCATTCTCTTTAGACAGCATCTGGGGGAGGGGATGGAGGTGTGTCCTGCCTTTCCTGGATAAGTCAGAACTGGGCTGAATAGACCGGGCCTCATTTAGAGTAGGGGGAGGAGATTCCCTGGGCCTGGACTGCCTTACACAATGCTGTCTCCACCTCCTGCCGGGAAGCAGGACCAGAGAGGACAGAAATGGTTTTGATGGAGCACAGAGCCTCTCTGACACCAGAGAACAAAGGAAAATGCTGTATAAATATCGGATCCCAGAACTTTGGAATAGCTCTGGACTCAAGAGGAACATCTGTCAAGGAGAAGAGCTGTTAAAGCTGAAGAAGTACTGCCCCTTTGCTGTGTGCTCTCTGGGGTTGGCCTGCAGTGGCTGTTTCTGCCAAGAACATGACAAAGACTTTGCTGTATGCTGTGTATGCTGCGATGTGGAGACCAAATTTTGAGTTGAAAATGTTGAACTACAGAAACATCAACTCCTAAATATCGTGAGTCAGAAATATCGACAGCAAGAATACAGTGGTCAGGAATATCGGTTTTTAAGGTAAGAAATATAGTTTAAATAAATATAGAAGTCATTAATATCGTCTCCAAAAATATAGTTGTTTGAAATATCGACTTTTTAATTAGTGTTATGTATTTTAGTATATATTTTAAAGGTATGTGATGTATGTTTTGTATAAGATTTTTTTTATATATGTGGTAAATTTGTAGTACTTATCAATTTTATTTTAATTAAATTTAGCATTTTTTAGTTCCTTAGCGGGCTGTGGGTTTATAGGGGGATAGGGTGGGAAGTAATTTAATGATTAATGAGTAATGATTATTTTTTATTTATTAAAATGTATTTAATTGAGATTTTATTATGTCAATTCTGTGAAGTAATTTATTATTAATTAATTATTAATTGGCTGCTAATCAATATGAATTAATAAATTGCTAATTAATTATGGTAATTGTGTAATTTTTTGGGTGCGGGTTGTGGGGTTTATAGGGGTAAAGGGTAAAGGGTGGAAACTAATTTATTTTTATTTAATTAATAATAAGTTGTTAATTAGCGGCCTATTGGGATGGCGGGCGTATGCACCTTAGCGGTGCTGGGATCGGCCGCCAGTGGTGTGGCAGCCCCACACCAGCAATTAGGATGCCACCGCCACCGTGGCGGTGGCATCCCCCATCCACATCATTGTGGCGGGCGGTGCACACAGCACCGCCCGCCACAATGTTGTGGCTGCACATTGTGCATTTGCATGCACAACGTGGCAGGCACCGCGCAGTGCCTGCCACGTCGTCCATGCAAATGCAGGGGGGTTCCATAGGTACCCCCCATGTGCCCCCTACCCCGAACATCCTGGGGGCCCACAACGGGCCCCCAACTGAGGAATCTGCTTGCCTTTCTGTGGCAGGGAAAATGGGAGGCGAGCAAGGGATGATGTCAGACGAATCACCACCGCCATGCGGGCGGTGGCGATCCACCCGACATCATAATAGAGCCCTTAGTATTAATAAATTGATAATTAAATATGGAAATTGTGTAGTAAATTTTAGGTGTAGGTTGTGGGGTTTGTAGGGTTAATGGGTGGCAAGTATTTTATGTTTCGTCAATTAATAATTAGTTTTTAATCAATATTGATTAATTAATTAAAAATTAAATATGGAAATTGTGTTATTAATTTTAGGTGTGGGGTGTGGGGTTTATAGGGGTAAAGGGTGGGAAGTAGTTTATGTTTAATTAATTAATAATAAGTTGATCATTAATATTAATGATTTAATTGATATTTATTTTGGGGTAATTGATTCTTTTTTGTGTGTGGGTTTTACTTTTATAGGGGTAAAGGATTGGGAGTAAATTAAGTTTACTTACTTTATAATTAGTTGTTAAATACTATTTTTTTTCTTATTGAAAATAATTTTTAACTGCATAATTCATCTTTTTACAATTTAATTTTAGCTGTAGTTTGTGCAGTTATAGGAGTAAAGTGTGGGAAGTTTATTTATTTTTATGAGTTTTAATTTGTTTTTTAATCAATAATATTTCTTTAATTGGTAATTAATTATGGTAATTATGTAAGTACATTTATTTTTAATTTAGATATGGGTGGTGAATTCTGTGGTGTTATAGGGTAGGGATTAAAAAAAAGTAAATGTATGTAATAAATAATGTTTTTGTTTCTAAATAGTTTCTAATTGAAAATATGTATTTGTCAGAAATTTATTTTTTATTTTATTTAATATAATATTTGTAGGTATGTATCATGTGCATTTAATATCATAATATCTTTTTTTTAATTTGTAATTTTACATTTGTATTTACATTTTTAACATATTTCTATATTTTGTACTTATTTTGTTATTTAAATATTTTTGTTGTTAATATTTTGTTTGCTTTTAATTTTGAACTGACTGGAGTGAGAATATTACTTGTTACCCCTCCACAATCCAACACTTTCCCTACTGTTGCACTGATTGGAGTGGGTATAGTAAATGTTACCAAGCCGCTATCCGACACTTTCCCTACTGTTGCACTCACTGGAGTTAGGATAGTAGTTTTTACCCCTTAGCTATCCAACACTTTCTCAACTGTTGCACTCATTGGAGTGGGAATTGTAATTTTTACCCCTCCGCTATCCAACACTTTCCCTAATGTTACAATTATTGGAGTGGGAATAGTAAATTTTATCTCTCTGCAATCCAACAATTTCTCTACTGTTGCACTAACTGGAGTGGGAATAGTAATTTTTACCCCTCCACTATCCAACACTATCCCTACTGTTGCACTCATTGGAGTGGTAATAGTAATTGTTACCCCTCCGAAATACAACACTTTCCCTACTGTTACACTTATAGGAGTAGGAATAGTAATTTTTACCCCTGCGCTATCCAACACTTTCCCTACTGTTGCACTGATCTGGAGTGGGAATAGTAAATGTTATCCCCCCTGGTAGAAATGGGTGTCTCTAGTTGGCAGAGGTAGGTACCTTTGACCAAATAGGGACTCTTGCTTTTTAGTCAGGGTAAGGGGAAACACACTGTAGATAACCCATGCTCACCCCCTTGGTAGCTTGGCACGAGCAGACAGGCTATTCCCCAAGGCAATGTGTAAAGTATTTGCACCAACACCCACAGTAACACAGTGAAACACCACAAATGGACACCACACAGGTTGTTTATAAAAATAAAGTTATTTTTATCTAAATTTAGGCAGGACCAAAACGACAGAAATCCAACGTATGTGTATACTTGTAATTGACTTTTCAAGATGGTACGGAAATCATTTGTAGGTTCTTGTTTCTCTGTGTAGTTACTTAATAAACGATCAAGAGTACAGTTCAACACCTGTTCATGGTGCTTGTTACGGGCTCCTCGCCACGTGCGGCTGACTTGCGGTCAGCGATTGCCAAAATATGCCCCAAATGCTTTTAGAGTGAAAAAGAAGCTCAAACTCCGGCCCAAGTACCACCGCTCCTCTTGTGGCAGGTATGGGCCACTATGCTTGCTCGAGCAAAGGCTTACACTGCGAAGGGGGAAGAGGCCGAGAGCAGTCTCTCAAAATACGCACCCCGCCCCAGGCAGCAACACACGAATCCTCACTGGACTTGGTCTGAGAATTACCTGGGGGTGCAGTCTCCCTCTCTCCTCTCCTCGCAGTTTGGCGTCCTGCTGGGCAGCTTCTTCTTGATGGCGGCTGTTCCTCAGAGGGGGAGTCGGGTTACTAGGTGATATCTCGCAGCTGATGAGCTCCCGGCGCAGCTCCTTGATCTTGGGCAGATGAACACACAGATATCTCTTTGGCAATAAAAGTCTCGGGCCGGCGGTAGCTAATTGTCGCAGCTCTTTGTCGATGACATCCCGGGCCGGTGGCGGTGATGATCGCAGCACTTCGTTGGTCACGCTGTTGATCGTAGAAGGGCACAGGACTGTTTCTAGACACACACTCACAGTACAGTTCCCATGAAGGTCTCAGGCTGCAGAAGGCACACGCACACAGCATCGCTGAGACGGCAGGGGAACTTTGATGTTCCTGAGTTCCCACAACAGGAGGCCAGCTCTTCTCAGGCCCTTGGAGACATTCTCTTCAGGACACAGCACACAGCAAAGTCCTTTTGCAAGCTGGGATGACATAGCACACAGCAAAGTCCCTTGTCTTCTCCTTAGTTTAATCATCAAACTGCAGGCCAGCCCCAGAAACACAGCAAGGGCAGCACTTCTCCTCAGTCTCTTCAGCTGTTTTTCTTTGGCAGAGGTTCCTCTTGATCACGAAGTAGTCTGAATTACAGGGGTTTTAGCTCTCAATTTGATACCCCAAAAGTCTTTGTTCTCTATGTGTGAGGAGTCCTGGCCCCCGTCCAAACCACTTCTGGGTGCACTCTGCCAGTGCACAACTTCTTTCTTTGTCAGTATGGGCCAAGGTCTTCAGACACACCGCAGGAGGTGGAGCCAGCATTGTGGAAGGCAGGCACAGCCCTATTCAGGCCCAGGTGCTATTCCTCCCACCACTCCAAATGCAGATCGGCCTATTCAGCCTAGTGCTGACTCACCCGTACTCCTGGAGCCACCCCAGCCCCTGTCACTCTCAAACCAGTCAATCCACAAACAGGCAGAGGCACACAGAAAGGAGGAACAAGAAAATAGACACTTTCTAAAAGTGCTATTTTCAAACACAGAATTAAAAAACCATCCTTCTTAAAAGATGTGTTATTCAATTCTGAGTTCAGGGATACCAGACTCCAAGTTTCTATCTCACTCCTATGGGAAGATATGCTGGTAATATGTTACACAGCATTCCCTATTCTGTCCTATGGGCAAGATAGCCTTTCAATAGTGAAAAACAAAATTGGCAATATTTCACTATCAGGACATGTTACACACACTAGTACATGTCCTACCTTTCACATACACTGCACCCTGCCCAGGGGGGTACCTTTGGCCTACCATAGGGGTGTCCTATGTGTAAGAAAAGGGAAGGGTAAGGCCTGGCAAGGGGGTACATTGGCCAGGTCAACATGGCAGTTATCAAACGGCGCACAGGCACTGCGGTGGCAGGCCTGAGACATCTCTTTGGGGCTACTCTTGTGGGTGACACAATCAGTGCTGCTGGCCCACTAGTAGCATTTGAATTACCAGCCCTGACACACTCAGTGCACTTTACTAGGGACCTACTGGTAAGACAAATATGCCAATCATGGATAACCAATCACAATAACAATTTACACAGAGAGCATGTGAACTTTAGCATTGATCAGCAGTGGTAACATGCCCAGAGTTCTATAGCCATCAACCACAGGTCAGGAAAAACAAAGGAGGAAGAAGCAAACAATTTAGGGATAACCCTGCAAAAAGGGCCATTTACAACACAACCCCCTTTCAGCATAAAGCCAGGGTAGACCAATTGATACCTTGATGGGATTCCCTGCTTGGGGCGATATAACACGGAATCTTGCCCGAACAGCAGGGGTCTATTCCTGGTCTACGCCTTCCTGAACCCAGTTGGATCCCTCTATCTATACACTTAAGGCCCACTAGGCTTACCAATGGGGGACCCTTCTACGCCCATGGGGTTTCCATCTGTGCAGCACCTAAACTTACTTTGCTCACAGATGTGCCCGCACTGGTAGACAGTATCCACATGACCAACACAGTGGTGTGGCCCAGTCCACCCCCATGGTGTGACTCCAGCCTCCCTCTCAGGGACAACTCTGTCCACCAGGACAACCAGCCACAGTGGCCACTGACAGCTGTTAGTGATGAGAGCCAGGCCTCATGCCTGTCAGGTCTCTCTAACCTCTGTGGCTTCAGAAAGTGGGGGCAGTACCTCCAGGTGCCCGGCACCTTTTCTCCTCTCTCCCTCCTACCAAGTCAGGTATGGCATCCTGACACTGGCCCGCCAGCCCAGGTTCTGTACTCTCAGACTGACCAGAGGACACAGGCGAGGCTCTCCTCCCCCTACCTCTCCATCTGGGGTCCCATCCTCCCCTCCCAGGAGAGGCACCCTCAGAACATAACTCTCCCACCACTTCAGGACCTCTTTCCTGCGACTGGCCTCCCAACCGAGGATTTAAACCCTCAGGTTGAACCAGGGTCAGAGGTGAGGACTCCCTCCCTCTGCACCCCTTGCAGAGTTCTGCACCCACCCACCTGGAGTAGTACCCCTGGAAGACAAAATGGTAGAAATACTGATTACAGATGTCCTTCCCTCCATGTCAGGCAGAACCTAAACCTGGCCTCCCCAACCAGGGACTAAACCCTGCAGTTGAACACTTGCTTGGCACACTAGGACTTCTGGGGGCGCACACAGCATCCCCCGAGGGTAACACATGACTCATGTGTTGTGTGACAGTCTGCCTGGCGCAGATCTCCTGACCCCTGTCCATCTGACAGTGCGCGAAGATCCCCAGGACAGAAGTGGTGTCACCATGGTCACTTCTAGGAGACTCAGCCCTTATGGCTGGCCCCTGACCCACTGGTTCTTCCACTGGGGACTCATTCCCCCTCTCACCCCTCCATCTGGACCTCTGCACCCTCCACTTAGGAGCAGCACCACCAGACACCAGTACCACTGGAGCTCCGTTTACAGGTGCTCCAGGTTCTCCTGACACTAGGAGATTTCCCTCAAATGGCCTACGAGTACAGCCTAGGCTCCCCACCTGGTGTTCCCTTAGGGAACCCTCCAGGCCCTGAGACTGGGTTTAGGGCACCTTGGGACACAGCCCACACTCACTCCTTCTCCGCTGAGACAGGACGTGAGCCCCTACAACCCTCCCACTACACCGGGACCTAGCTGGGCTACTCTGAACCTCTCCCACCACACAGATCTAGAAGATACCTGAGGCACTTCTTTTAGGATCACTCCCAAATGCCTCTTCAGACCCTCCGTCACGCAGCCAGAGGTCTGCCTCCAGCACAAGCTCCCTGATATCAGAGAACTCGCACTCCAACGGGTGTTGGCATAGCTCTGGAAAACAGGGACTTAAAATATGCTCTACAACAAATGAACCACACAGCCCCCCACAGTTGTTAACCAAGGTACCCTTTGCCTCACCATCCAGTGCCTCACACAAGTACCCCACACCACTCTCCTGAGATTGGCAAGACAGGGTCTGACCGTCTCTGTCACTCAACCCACACTCTTCTGGGCAGTCTCCACACTCGCACACCAAGACTTCTTCCATGGGCGAGCCCCTCTCGCTGAAGCTCTCATCTAGAGTCAGTAGAGTGCCCCTCCCACTACTAGGAATATGTTCCCCTGTGTCAGTTACTCAATCTACTTCAGGGACACTGCACGCCACTGGAGCTATCTCATAAACCTGAAACCCCTGGTGTATGTTAACCCCTCCCTCGAGTCAGGTGCCACATCCCAGGGTGAGCGCAGTTCTCCCTCAGCACTAGATAGTTCCATAGCCAACAACCACAGGTCAGGAAAAACAAAGGAGGAAGAAGCAAAAGGTTCAGGGAAAACCCTACAAAAAGGGCCATTTCCAACACCCCCGCTATCCAACACTTTCCCTACTGTTGCACTCACTGGAGTAGAAATATTAATTTTTACCTCTCCGCTGTCCAACACTTTCCCTACTGTTGCACGGACTGGAGTGGGAATAGTAAATGTTATTCCTCTGCTATCCAACACTTTCCCTACTGTTGCACTCACTGGAGTTGGAATAGTAAGTTTTACCCCTCCGCTATCCAACACTTTCCCTACTGTTGCACTCATTGGACTGGGAATAGTAATTTTTACCCACACACTATCCAACACTTTCCCTACTGTTGCACTCACTGGAGTGGGAATAGTACATTTTATCCCTCTGCTATCCAACACTTTCCCTACTGTTGCACTCACTGGAGTTGGAATAGTAAGTATGACCCCTCCGCTATCCAACACTTTCCCTACTGTTGCACTGACTGCAATGGTAAATGTAAGTTTAAAGATTTTTAAATAGTTTAATGTTTTAAGGTATAAAATATTATTTTTGGATAGATTTCATGTTATTGGTGTATATATATGTATATATATATGTATATATATATGTATATATATTTGTACATTTTTATATACTACAATTATGAAATACATTAAAATTAATAGTTTAATAATTGTTACGAAGTAAAAAATATATCTATATATATATTATTATGTATGTGTGATTAACTTTCATAATTACATTTATTTGATATATTTGTTAAAATGTATATTAAATCAACGTTATTTAAAAAAATATATATTATTTAATATATCTAGTATTTATTATTTTATTTTATATGTATATATAAAAATCGATATATTGTACAACTATGTTTTAACATCGGTATTTTCCCCCCGATATTTTTGTACTTAGCTGTTTAAGTATAGGGAGTATATATTTTTGCATTCTATATTTTTTCATCTATAGTTTTTTACATCTATATTTTTGACATTAACTATATTGTCATTGAACCGTATCCTTCTTGAAGAAGATCTCCAAGGGCTTGACGTAGAACTTACCTCCTGTTCTCAAGTCTGAGGGACATAAAGACTTCACCAACAGCTTTCCTGAACTCCCTTGCAGGGAGTTCTTATCTGCCAAGTTGTGCCTGTTACTGAGTTAGGCCTCTGGGGGTTGTTCCTAGTGCTGGAGAGCACTGCACCGATTCCGACGCAGGCCCTGCTGTGCGACTGCAAGAGCTGACGAATCGTGGGACAATGGCTGGAGAGATCCATGCAGAGCCATTGCTGCCACCACCAAATCAAGAACTAACGCATCCCCAGATCCCCACACATCGCACCGGGACGCCAAGTCTACAACTAGGCCGGGGCCACAGTAAAAAACAAATGCATCGTCTCCCTGCACAGTAAGAAACCTACGCATCACCTCCTCTTCTGTAAGGAACCAACGCATCACCTCCCCTGGAGCAAGGAACCAATGCATCATCTTCCCTGTGCGTAAGGAACCGACGCATCACCATCCCTGCAGCTGTTTTTGTTTATGATTTTGACGCATCCAAGATTAGGATGGCGGGAGGACTTAAGTCCGCCCGCCATCTCCGTGGTGTTGGCACCGCCCGCCAGACATGCAGCGGTCCTGCACTGTGAATCAGGATGTGACTGCCACCCTGGTGGTCGCATTCGTCTGTTTAACATTGCGGCGGGTGCTGCTTACAGAAGCACCTGTCGCAATGCCAAATTGCCATGTTGTGCATTTCCATGCAAAATATGTCAGGCACCACGCGGTGCCTGCCACCTTGTGCATAGAAATGGAGGGGGTACCATGGGTACCCCCCAAGTGCACCCCCCACTCCCCTGGGGACTCGCAATAGGCCCCCAAAGCAACTCCCCGCCAACCTTTCCTTGGTGGCGATGCTGCCATGGAAAGGCCTTTACATCCCAGCATCCTAATATGACTGGTGGTGCCTGCTAGGCACAGCCGCCATATTTGTGGAAAAGAACGCCCGACTGGCAATCAGAACGATTGCCAACAGGCGGAAAAGCGGCGGACGGACTTTCCATCCGCCGCGTTACCCACGGCCATTATAATCTGGTGGTGGGTAAATCAGGTTACGATGGCGGGCGGATCACCACCACCGGGCCGGCAGTGGCGATCTGCCTGCCATCATAATCAGAACCTTTGTGTTGAAAGAGTTGCATCTATAGTTTGATATTGACAGAACTGTTTTTACTTTTTAAAAGTAACATCTTGATAACGAGTTGTGGGATTTCTTTCGTTTTTTGTCTTGTTTGGTTTAGATAAAGACTAATTGTTTTTCTAAAATGGTGTGGTGTCCATTTTTAGTGTTTTCTTTGTATTACTCTATGTGTGCACAAATGCTTTATAAAGTGTCTCTGAGATAAGCTACCAAGGGGGTGAACAGAGGATGTCTAAGGGAGTAACTCCCTTATCCTGAGTAAAAGCAAGGGTCCCTACTTGGACAAAGGTGCAAACCAATGCCAACGTGAGACCCCCATTTCTAACACATTTCAAGTGTTGGTTGATGTCTGAATAGGTAGACTGAGTGATTGGCACTTGCTTATTGTTAGACTTGTTTATGGCTCTGTAGTTGGGTCTTGGTTCTCGGTGTGGGTTTGTTAGATTTGTATAGTTTTGGTCTAAATCAATCTTGTTAATGGAGTAAGTTGAATTATATGATAGGATGAGGACATGAATGTCACTATCAGAAATATAGTGAACTCGTAGTGAGGCCCTTTGACAAGAAAACAAATAAGTTTCTAATGTCTGCAATTTGACTCATTGCTAACCTTTCTTAATACACCGTTGTTCGAGGAGGACAAATGTGAACGAGATGACAGGACAGGAGATAAATGAATGGCAAAGAAAGAAGCCTGCTGATACAATGGGACTCTGGAGCACTACCATCCAACACCACCCATTAGCTAGAATGCAAAAAGAAGTGCAAAAGCAGAAATGTGGATCAAGGAAATGAAATTTGAATGGCTTACCTTATTTTAGGCCTTTTTTATAGGTTGGCGGTTGGGATACTCTGTCAAAACGTGGTAGATATACTGTCCTTGGTATTACGGTATTAAAAGTGCCATAGGCTATAAAGGACTTGTAATATGGAGGACAATTTATCCACCAGGTTTGTGATGGAGTATCCCATCCGCCAAACTCTAAATAAGGTCCCAAGATATGACCTTCATTATTCACCTCTCCCATTCTCATCCTAGTCCTTCTTTTACTTGTCCACCTAATCCCATCACCTCATGGCCAAAGAAGAACTGTTTTTCTTTCTAACGAAACAGTCCTCTTTTCACCCTTATCCCTTCCAAGTCCTGTATTAGTTCACACATGAACAATATATCCCAATGCTTTTTGATTCACTAAGCTAGCTGTAAGTAATACAAGAATTACCTTTTTAAAACCTTCTTTGCTCTATTCCTCACTTCACTGAGGATATATTAGAAATGAATGTCCTGGTCTTAAATAAACTCCTCCAAATAAAACGCAGCATAAATCTAGGCACTCACCAACCAACTTAATTGTACCAGTCTAACAAAAACGTCCTCTAAAGACCCTTTTTTGGTATGGTAGAGTGTTACCAAAGCTAAGGGCATAAATGCAGAAGTTTGAGCCATATTCTGTACTTCACCCAAAAGGCTATTACTGCAATAAACAGCCTGGACTTTTGATTTTCCAGAGAGATGCTACATCCAACGTGGCCTGAGGTTTCCATGGGATGAATCTGTATAAGTCTTCTTTGCCCTATAAAGGAGAATCATACATAGTTAAGGGTCTTATTTAGAGTCAGGAGTATGGGTTATTCCATCACATACATTACTGAGATCCCGTCCTCCTTATTACAAGTGCATTCTATTATATGGCTGCAGTTCTTAACCTGTGGTTTGGGGACCCCTGGGGTTCGCAATGCCTACTGGGGAGGTCCCCGACTCCATAGAAAATAAATGATAATAACAGAATTATAAAGTGTATATGATGATGAGATAGGTTTATGACGCGTGCAATTACCCGAGGGTGCCTTAGCGCTGGGATTTGACTGCAGAACCACCTGCCCAACTGAAGAATGACTACTCTAACACTATTTTATCTCACAGTTTTGGTAAAAAGCCATGTCTTCAACTGCTTCCTAAATTGCAGCAGGGTAGGTTGGAGACATGGAGTAGGAGGAAGTGAGTTCCATAGTTCTCCTGGACAGATGGAAAATACCCTTCCTCCCCATCTTGCTTTGTTTATCCTGGGGATAGTGACAGTTTGTGAAGAGCTGGATTTAAGATTCCTACTAGGAATATACCAGGAAAACCTTTCCTCAAAGTAAATTGGACCGGCCCTGTGAAGGGCCTTATGGACCAGGCACATTGCCTTGAAAAAGACCCTTTTTCTCACTGGCAACCAGTGGAGACAATGCAGTGAATGGGATATGGGTGCAAACTTGGGAATTTTGAAAAGCAATCTTGCCGCTGCGTTCTGCAAAGACTGTAGTTTCTTTACCGAGTGTTTATTAGTGCACAAATACAGGGCATTGCAGTAATCCATCTTCGAGAAGATGAGAGCCATCATCACTGTCTTTTGCAGATCAAAGGGAAAAAATGGGAAGATTTTTTTTGGACATACAAAATAAAGAAACCTAAAGAAGTAATTGAGTTTATTTGTTATGAGAAACATAATTTGGTGTAAAAAATTACTCCCAGGTTTCTTGCTTTCTGAACCGGCAATGGCAGCGTGCCTAAAACCGAGGGCCACCATGACTCATTCCAGAAGGAGGTCTCCTTTCCAAAAAACAAAACTTCAGCTTTTTCTGAATTCAATTTCAAACAGTTACTTTGCATCCAGCTTGCAACTTGAGACATGCAGCTGCAGAATTTTATTGGCTCCTTTTTTACGTTCAATGAGATAGATACCACTATTTGGTGTCATTGGTGTAGGAAAATACAGCTAAGTCATGGCTACGAATAAGGCTGAGAAGGGGGTGTGACATAAATATTAAAAAGTGTGAGGCTAAAGGAGGACCCCTGGGGGACACCACAGGGGAGGGAGAAAGATGAGGAGTGAATGGTGAACCATATAAAAAAAGCGCAGCTAGATCTAATAAAATCAATGCAGATTTGTCGCCCTTGTTGATTACCATTTTCAATTCCTCTGAGGCTGCTACCAGAGACAATTCGATACAGTGGTTTGTTCTGAAGCCATACTGTGAGGCATTGAGCAATTGCTTGGCGTCTAAAAATGCTAGCATTTCCTCATTCATTGCCGTTTCAAATATTTTGGCAGGAAAAGGCAGGCGAGATATAGGCCTATAGCTTTTCACCTTTTCAGGGTGCTGAGAGGGTTTTTTCACCGGCGAAAGGATAGAAGCCTTTTTCCATATGATCGGAAACTGTCCTGTGGTCAGTATCTCATTAAGTAATGCCATGAGTGGACAAGCGACAGAGCTGGCAACTAGATTGAGAACCTGAGGGGAACATGGGTCCAAAGGGGCCCTGGATTTCATGGAAATGTTGAGACTGATTATTTTTTCTTTGGTGAAGGGGGAAAATCTTTCAAATTGTGGAATATCTGGAAGGCTGAGAACTTGCTGTGAGTCCAGTCCCTCAGAATGGATTAAAACATCTGTGCACAGCGTGTTTTGGAAAGGAGAAAAAACTTTAAAGATGGAATTAACTTTGGCCTGGGAAGAGTCTGCAAGCCTGTTGCAGAAGGATTCATCAGGATTAAAAGTGCTACTCTTGACAAAGATATAACTGTTTCAAAAAGCTCCCTGGTTGTGTTTTTACTGAGCTTATTTTTTCAGAGAAATATTAAGCGGTCCATTAGGATGCCGGGCGGTGGCACCACCGCGGCGCTGGCAGTGCGGAAAAATGCCTTTTTCCACCCGCAAGCAGTGGTCCTCACGTCTGCCATATTAGTATGGCCAAACATAGCCCATTTCCCGACCGCCGTGGTGCAACGTGCACCGCCATCAAAGTGCGCCCGCCACCGCGGCGGTGGGAGCCATTGGAGACCCTCTGCAGTGCGGAATGACGTCTGCCCCGCTCCACAAATTAGGATGACCCAAACAAGCTGACGCACCGCAGCGGAGATACCGCCCAACCAGAGACGGCGGTAGCTCGACAGCGTAGCGCAAAACCAGAGTTTTGGTCCATACCACCTGGTCACGACCGCCATGGAACCTGCTCTACAGGTCTTTCCGGTGCTGTACCTGCTACATCACCAGGAACTAATGGACCGCCGCGGACACCGCCCCAGGTATGTAATAACACAACACACAACACACAGGCAGACACAGGGCCAAAATCCACATCAGACACCCTGTTGGGGACAGGGACACATCCACAAGGGCACCCACACATCACCCACCTGCCGCCAAGTCACCCCTCTGCATCCTGGACACACAGCTACCGCCACCATGCAGCAATGTCCCGGTCACGTGACCGCAGCGGCGAACACAAGGGAACACATGCACACAATGCAGAAAGCAGGGCCAGCGCCAGGGATGGGCAGGGCACAAAGACATCATATACTACTCCGGGAGGGAGAAAAAAGGTCTGAGGGAAAGTTTACCGACCAAATACAGTTCCATTCCCCAATACCTATAACAAACAAACAGTGAGGAACTGTTGGTCTAATGGAACAAAACTTGTAAGGAACAAAACTACCAAACCCCAAATGCAAAAAGAAACTTTACTGCTTCGGATTATACCTATGATAGGGCGTTCAGCGGAGATCACAAAAAGTTGTCAGGATTTCCATCAACTGCCAAGAGAGGCCAGTGTCATCATCTGGTCATCCTTCAATCTTAGCCACTATTCCTCAAATCCTTGAGGGAAATTGTGTAGCAGTAAGATTGCAACTAAGCAAACAAAGTCTAGTCACAGAAGGAGAGAAGCAAAAGGTGGCTGATCAAGATGATCTTGAAAGATAGTACGTTATCTCTTGCTTGATGGAAATGATGTTAGTGCAGTGCAGGACAGTGAGATTTAAAAAGGAATTGGAAAAGAGAGAAACAGCCTTTAATCACCATCTCTGTACCAATCCTATTAAAAACATGCTAAAGCAACTTTGAACAAATAGGTTGCTTCACAGTGGGTCAACTAGTTTCAGCCTAGATGGAACTGTGTCCGGCTTTCTTCAGGACCTATATATCAAATTGAGCTACTGCACCAGTGAACTTGTGGTTTAAAACAAAATTGTCAAATGTACAACCTTGAGTGATGAGATCTCAGAGAGGGCAGGGTGATCTTCACTCCTGGAACAAATGGATACATAGAGAAATCAGAGTATTTCTTGTTTGGAGAAATAGGTATAGTCTAGTAAGTTCCTTACAAGTCTTAACATCGCATCATTTGAGGCGGTTCTTTATAAACAAATGCCAATAATTATTGGCGCACTGTAATAGTAAGCTATTAACGCTGTGCACTCACCTGCACCTTTCTAGATACAGACCTCACCTCACCTGGTCACTAACTCAGGGATGGGAGACCCCGCTCTACAGTGAATAAGAGAGTGGATCAGTGTTAGTGCGAAGAATGCTGTGTATTCCTTCAGAAATGTGTTAAAATCTTAATGTTGTTCGTCTTATTTCATTATGTCAACCAAACATCCAAACATTCAAAAGAAGGGAGACATTAACTGTGCGACTTCCCTAATAAGTTTCGACACAATTATCTAAAAGGGAAAGAGAGGAAAACGGAAAGCAAGTGGCCACATCCGTATTGTGTTGGGTCAAAAATGCTCGTAGAAATAGAGCAACGATAGATGCAACAGTCTCTGTCGGTGTGATAGAGAACCGAGTGGCAAGCAAGTGTGTCTATGAACACTCGGTCGAGTGGTCACGATGGTGATTGTGTCGTGAGGTGATTTACAAGATGATTTAAAATAGTGTCAAACCTCGGTCAAGTGTGGTTCACGACTCAAGATAGGGAGACGATTAAGACATCTCACGTACTAGGAAAGAAATGAGTGAGTTCTCATGTACTGGAGACATACCAATGAAGAGTATTGTACTCGTGTTGCTATCCTGATAGAAATACAGGTGATAGAGGCACAAATTAAATCTACCATCACAAGTACTCTTTTTAAGAAACAACAGGAAGAACTGAAGACCCTGTCAACCCTGAAAAAAAGAGATTAAGTGAGCCCAAACAATGACTTTGTTGAAGTGACACACAGACCATGTGGCACAGTAAACTATATACACACAGCAAAATAACTTTATTCAGTAAGGACACTGACAAAATAGACAACTGGAGCAACTGTCTTTATTCACATATTGCACAGATAGGCACCGGGAGAAGAGAAGAGCAAGGCACAAAATGCAGAGCATGTCCATGAGAAGCTGCACAGGCAAGGGCAAAACAGCAAGTCCAGTGGCCAGGGCAGAGTGTAGAGTATGTCCATAAAAAGCTGCACAGGGAATACTTGAACACAGCAAAGGGCAACAAGGCCTATGGCAAAAACGAAGTGCAGAGTATGTCCAGGAGAGGATGCACAGGGAATGTCTGTGACTGTACCTTTCCATGGTCAGCAACACAGTCAGGAGGTAACAATGTGCAGTACAGACCCACCTGTGTGAGAGACAGGTGTGTGAGGCTGACTAACACTCAGACTTGGCTGTCAGGCGGACTGGGAGCTGGCTGTGTCTTAGGAACTGTCGGGGGCACTTGACTGGGGACAGAGCGGAACAGCTGAGGTAGAGCTATCAGTAGTTTGGCAAGTTGGAGGGCTCCTTGGACCAGGTGGTGTAGTGGCATGTGTAGGTGGAGTCATGCAGACGGGAGACACAGTGTGGCTGGGAGATTGTGGAGGGGTACCTTTCCACTTCTTGGGGATCCTAAATGGCTTGACTGATTCTGGATCAATGGGAAGTGGTGTGGGCACAACAGGCACACTCACCACCAAAATGGCATCAGGTGCAGGCGCTGGCACCCCCTCTGGTGATGTGCTGGACCCAGCGGAATGCTTTGCCTGGCTTCGCCTCTGCCCCCCTTCCGCTGTTTACTAGGTGTCACCCCAACAGTGCCCTCCGGCCCCTGCTTCACAGGGCTTGGAATGGGAGTCGAGGTGGTGGGGGAATCTGCCTTGGAGCCCTTCCTAGGTGTACCCTTGGCATGCACCTCCTCCTTGGTGGGCACAGACACTGTATGCTTCTCTTTGCGCGATGCTTTAGGGACAGGAGAGTCCTTGGATGGGGATGCCTCTGAGGCATGTGTGCGTGAGGTCTGCTGCTTTGCTTTTTGTTCACTGGTGTCGCCTGATGGGCTTTTCTCCCTGCGCAAGCAATGCATTACAAAAGATGACCAAATCTACATGTTGCACACCGCCCTGTGCAATCACATCGTGACACAGACTACAACATGACAGTCCACAATGGACATTAGACCATGCCACCCACCATGTTGTACTTTGGGGACAATAGAATGGTGCACATTGTTGTCAGATGTGTAGGCCTCCCCAATCTGGGTGCATGCAATGGACGCATTGATGAAGGCACAGTCAGATCGGGCACACTGCCGTTCCCTCCCATGGGACTACCCCAATGCAGAAGAAACTGAAGGGCACAACTCAGAATGTAATGTGAAAGCACAGCATCCAAACCACCTTTGTAAGTACAGTTAGGGAAAATGCATGCCACCGGCACCCAGCCCAGCAGCCACTTACATGCCACTGCATCACACTACCAACATCACATATGCCAGCGCTGGCACAGGCTCTGTACACATGCAGCCACTCCCAGCCAAAGTCAGACTCCCCAAATGCTCACCCCTGGCTTGCTGCTGATGCTCCTTCAAATGTTTATCCAGCTCAGGCTGTGTCACTGCCAAGATGCGCCCCATTAGTGGTGTCATGCTGCGCCGTGCCAAACGCCCAGTGCGAGGAAGCAGCCCCAAGGTAATCGCCGCCACGTTCTTTGCCAGCCGGCTGATGTCGTCCCATCTCTTGTGGCAGTGGGTGCGCCATCGGTTTGACACCCCCAGAGCTCGCACCTTTACTGCAATGGCCCTCCACATGGCCTTGCGCTGGTGTACCTTGAGCTGCAGGCATGGGAAACAAGAGGGGAAAATGATCAGTGGCACAATGTCATGTACCGACATCTATCAGTATAGCAACAAGATACAAACTCATCACATTTCCAACGATATGTCTGACAGTGACTAGAGTACATCTCACATGGTACAACTGCATGGGAAAACCTGATGTAAAAGCATAAAGGTTTGAGGGGAACACAGTCCCTGCACATCTCACACACATGCAGGATGCCAGCACTGAAACACCTATATAGCCTGCCCACATCTCCGGTCCATTTTTGGCTTGAGCAGCACATACATCACATGTAAACCTGTGTTTGGGGGTAGACTCACTATGTCCAAGACAGCGCAGCCCTCAATGTCCCTGCCCTGTGAATAGATGACTGTGTCATGGATGTCACATTGAGGGACATGATCTCACAAATCCAAAATCCTCTTCACAGGAACGGTCATGTGCAATCTACAGTGCTGAGATGGACCATAGCAGGAGTGCAATGTGAAAAGACTGATGTAATATTCTGTGGCTGAAGTTATGTGTCCTTGTCTTTTGTGGGCGAGGACTGTGCTGGCCAGCTGGGCTCACACTGAGATGGACTACAGGGGCACACACAGCCATTCAGCCAAGCAATCACTGTCCTGACTCCTGCATGAACAACCTTCTGCGTCACCGTATGGCTGACAACACAACACAGGTCACTCATACATCCATGTGCAGGCAGGCAAAGCTGGGGCATTGGGTACACACACCTTCCCCCTGGAGACAGCATGTCAGGCAGTGCATGACAAAACACCACACTCTCAGCCACATACTGCATCAGTACAACTACATGTGTGCACCCCCTGCCCTACCCCCCTGTTGATGACTTACCACAACATTTGGGGCACCATATAGCCTTGGGTACTGTGTGAGCACCTCGTCCACCAGGACCTCCAGCTCCACGTTCGTGAAGGGACTGGTCCGGATCTTCTCTGTACTTGCCATCACTGTGTACATGAGACAACAGTGGCGGAATTGGGTGATGAGGGGTCTCTGGCAGCAGTCCCAGGAGGCAGCAGCAGGTGAGGGGTCTCAGGCAGCAGTCCCAGGAGGCAGCAGCAGGTGAGGGGTCTCAGGCAGCAGTCCCAGGAAGCAGCAGCATGTGAGGGGTCTCAGGCAGCAGGCTCTGTGAGCAGTGGAAATGTGAGGCTCCCTCCCACACATATATAGCCCCCCGGGGTCGTTTCAAAGGTGCCAAGCTGCAGCAATTGGTGGTCCAGGTCTGCCTCTTTCAAATGCATCCAATGACCGCCTCCGCGGTGGCGGAGCACGCCTACCGCGATCCTCAAAAGTGCATCATGCCCCCGCTATCAAGGTGCCCATTGGCTCTAGGGCAGGCTCCATGGTGGTGACACACCGCCGGGGCCAGGCGGTAGCTACAGCGACATGGATTGCGGTGCATTTCAACCGCCATTTACCCATGTCTACATGCCTATCACTACCGCACTTGTGTGAAGGGGGGGTGCTGGTGACACACCGCTGGGGCCAGGCGGTAGCTACCGCGACATGGATGGCGGTGTCATTGCAACCGCCCTTTACCCATGTCTCCATGCCTATCACTACCGCACTTGTGTGAAGGGGGGGTGCTGGTGACACACCGCTGGGGCTAGGCGTTAGCTACCGCGATTTGGGTGTCATACATTCACATGAGGCACCGTGATTTGGGCGGCGGAGCATGCCAACCACCATTTGGGCATGTCTCCATGCCTATCACTACCACACTTGTGTAAATGGGGAGTGCTGGTGACACACCACTGGGGCCAGGAGGTAGCTACCGCGATTTGAGTGCCATACAATGGCAATGGCCATCTGGAAAACATCAACAGTGCACAGTGCCCACATGGTCAATGGCACATCATTGTGCACACAATGCCAATGTCCCATTTACTCCACTGGTAACTACGCATGCCATGTTTGTGTCTGTGCAGTTGTGTATTGGCTTATACTCCCTCACATGCCACTTATGGATTTGATGTTCGGGTAGCAGGACAGTGGTGTCCTGGGCTCTACAATGTTTACACATGTCAAAGTGTTGAGGTGCATTGACAATCACAGCAATGCTTGTCTCAATGTATGATGATCCTTTTTACATGGCCTCTTCTGTCTGCTCATGCACACATTTGACATTTCTGCAAATTGTGTAGTGGAGGTGTGCCATGTTGAGATGACGCATGAAGGTGTGACAGGTACAGCAGCTTTGTAGGAGACAGTGGGGTTGATTTGTTACACATGTGCTGGATGCTATACTCCCAGGCGTACCCATGTGAAATGTGGCCATATCCCTAGGTGCATTCACATTGACCAAGATACTATTTGAGCTACTTGTTTTGTGCAAGTTGACAGGTGTGCCCTTTGTGTAGCTGAAGGTGTTTCCACATGTAAGCTGGTCTGTAACTCAATTTTGATGGCAGTCATTGTTGTCGTTGTGCCATCCAGAGCATGAGATGCTTTGCCCATCTCATGATGTATTGCATTGACATGTGTCCACTTTCATCTAAAATAGGAGGAGGCCAAATCTGATTCATCACTTGACGGTGCTGGAGGACATGGAGAATGTTGTGATCATCCAGAAATGCCAGCTGGATAAAGCCACCCTGAAAATCCTTTGTGACCTGTTGGAACCCCACCTGCAGCCTCGCAGGGCATATCCAACAGCTTTAACCCCTACTTACAAGGTCATGGCGGCCCTGCATTTTTTTGCCACTGGATCGTTCCAGGAGACAGTGGCCAGCACTGGTGGGATGTCACAACCGATTTTCAGCGTGGTGCTGCGTGATGTACTGTCCGCCATGATGATATACAAGGACAGATACATCCATTTCTCCAGGGGTGCTGAATTGCCAGCTGTGAATGTAGACTTCTATCCCCTTGGACACATCCCCAATGTCGTAGGTGGCATTGATTGTACCCATGTCGGTCTTGTGCCACCACAGGCAAGTGAGCACATTTACAGGAATCGCAAACATTACCACTACATAAATGTGCAAGTGGTGTGCCTGGCAGATATGATCATCTCCCACGTGTGTGCCAAATTCCCAGGCTCAGCTCATGACTCCTACATCATGCGGAACAGCATTGTACCCCAGCTGATGACTAATCTGCTCCCCGAGGGTGCATGGATTGTGAGTGAGTATGCCTAGTCGTATGGTGTGCTGGATGTGTGACCTGCTGCCCTCGGCTTCAGCGACATTGCAATGTGTATTTGTCATCCCTAGGTGACTCTGCATATCCCAACCGTCCCTGGTTGCTGAGCCCACTGCAGAATCCCAGGACACCCGCTGAAGTCCGCTACAATGAGGCACATGGGAGGACACGTGGTATGGTGGAGCGTACTTTTGGTCTGCTCAAATTACGTTTCCGCTGCCACAGGACCGGAGGTGCACAGGCATACTCACCCAGGAAGGTGTGTCAAATTGCAGTGGCATGCTGCATGCTCCACAACCTAGCCATTTGCAAGGGGAGTCCCCTGCTCCTGGATGATGGTGAGGACCCAGGGCCCCAGCCTGCAAACCAATCCTTGTCCAGTGATGAGGACAATGGAGAAGAGGAAGGTGTTGACCTGCGTGAACAGCTCATCACCTGCTACTTTACTTGACGGTGGGTGACATTGTACAACATACCCATTGTCTGCTGATATTGCTGTTGTTGTGAAGGGGTATGTGAGAATTGTAACAGCAGCCAGTTGTGGACTCAGCAGTGGTTGGCTATGTTCCTGGGACAGGTCATCTGGGAACATCTACAGGACGTGTATGTTGACGTTGCTCCCCATTGTGACGTGTGCATGTTGGGTTATCCTGATGGTAGGTGTTGTGTGATGTCTGTGATGCCACACCCAGACCAGTGAATGTTGTTCTGTTGTGATTCCCTAGGTGCCTTCGACCTCTCCTTGCCTACATACAGCCTATACTCCTGGTACATTATGATCACGCTGTAGGCTGTGCATCCTGCAATAAAGACGGAGCAGACACAACAAAATGTGTGTAACGATATTTTATTTGCAATGATGACATGTGAGGGGGTGTACATTTCCATTGAGGTGGTGGTGGAGCAGTGTGTTGACAGCAATGGTAAATGAGATGATCGAGTAGTCACCACATTGATGTGGTGATCCAGTCCAACAGACAGATGCCCTTTACAAGGCAGTGTTTGGGAAGGACAGTCAAAAAAGTCAAGGCAGTGGTGAAGAGGGTTGCCATCATGGCTGGCTCTGTGACTGGCGTCTGGCAGGAGCTTTGCCTCCAGATACTCCCAGGGTCTTCTTAGGATGGCCCCTTGTCGTTTGGCAGGGGGGGCCCTGCTGCAGGGCCAGTGGGGTCTGAGGACTCACCCCTCTGTGGGCGCAGGGGAGGATGGTGAACTGTCATCCTGCAGCCCACCAGAGGGAGTTTGAGGTGTTGTTTGTGGCACAGGCCTGCCCCTCAGTACCGCCACTTGCTGGCCCAAGAGGTCCACAATTTGTCCCATGCGGGTGTCGATGGACCTGATCAGCAGGATGAGCTCGTGCAACAGTTCGCCAGACCGGCCTGTTCGTCCCTGGACCTGTTCGTATGCGCCAAGGACTCCAGTGATGTGTTCCAGGGATTGGGTCCCAGCCTCCTGGTGTCTATGGGTGACCCTGCCCATCCCACCTGCCCTGCTACCACAGACCTGTTGCCTCACCACTGTGGGCACCCGCATCCTCTCCCTGCCCTCCACCATCGGTGGTGTGGGGTGGTCATCCTCTGGGACAGGGAGGGTGTTGCAGGCAGCAGTGGTGGTGTGGTGGTGGTGTCGGTGGCCAAACAGGCCGTAACAGCAGGGGTCTGCAGCAAAGTTGTTATTGCCGCAGATGTGGTGGTGGGGAGGATGGGGTCCTGGGACCTGTTGCTCCCTGGCACACCAGATGGGCCGGCTTCGAGCTCATCATCCAGAAAATCCCGGGAGTCAACATCCGAGAGTCCATGTACCGGTGGGGGAGACTGGCTCTGCAGGTTGCTGGTGTTGTCCTCTGCAGTGAGTTCTTGGTCACCTGTGGATCAGATGCAAAAGTGGTCATTGTAGTGAACCCCACAAGCTTTGTGTTAGCTGTGTGTCATTCACTTTTTGTACACTGCACAATTGACTGATCATCACATTGTTTACTATGTGCTCAACTGTGCTTCCTGACATGATGCAGTGGTACATACATTACTGGTCCATGGTGTGAGGTGTCAACACATACCATGCGACCCGTGCATAATTCATGATTACGGGGACCTGTTGCCATCTAGGGACTGGCACATGTTTTTCATTGGGGACTCTCTGTTGATTTGTCTAACCTGGCAGCGTCACATCTGGCAATGGACTGGCCATTGTCATATCCTGCATACCTTTGTCCTGTCATGTGCTTATATTGATTTGTACCACCACACATGCTTTTGTGTTTTTCGAATGGTCCTTGTTGCACTTGCCCCAGGGCGATGCCCATGTCAATAGGTGCTGTGCATGATTGTGCCCAGACTTTCTTCTACATGTGCATTGGTGTGTCACACTTTGGTAGCTGTGACAGTTTCCTCAGCTTAAATGTGTGCACACTGTGCGTGGCAATGGGGTAGGTCTGCATATTTGTGCAATGGGAGGGCTGGTGTTGTCATATGGCACTGCTTACTTACCTGTAATGTGCTTACATTTTGCTTTGTTATGTGACACATCTGTGTGTGTGTGGTGGAGGCTTACATGCTGCTCAGTGGGGTCACAAGACAGAATAATATGTCTACCTACCTGTAAGTTTGTTTGGTGTACTGCAATGGCTTCCAAATGCTTCTGGGTGGGGTGGGGTGGGGGAGGACTCCATCCTGCTGAGGTCTGGGACAGGGGACATGGTGGGAGTAGTGGTACAGGCCTCCCACCCACAAGCGCCCTCCCAGGGAAGATGGCTACCTATCTGTAAGTTTATTTGGTGTACTGCAATGGCTTCCAAATGCTTCTGGGTGAGGTGGGGGAGGGCTCCATCCTGCTGAGGTGTGGGCCAGTGGGCATGGTGAAAGTAGTGTTACAGGCCTCCCACCCACAAACACCCTCCCAAGGAAGATGGCTGCCTACCTGTAAGTTTAATGAGGGTAATGGAATGGCTGACACTTGCTTCTGGGGGGGAGTGCTCAATCTTGCTGATGCTGTGGGACAAGGGGGCCTGTTGCGAGCTGTAGTGCTGCCTGCCTGTACACATGCCACCATGGTAATGTTGTTGGCTACGTTTAGGGTGAATTGGAGTGGGTGATTGTTGGATCTGTGAGACATGTTTTTGTGAGTGTGTGGTGCAGATGGATGGGATTTGTCCTAGGTGGTGTAGCTTTGTAGTTGTGCAAGTCAGTACATATCAGTGTGGTGGTAGTCATTTGTTTGTACTTACCTGCCTCCACTCCCCCGGCTACTCCTGTGGGACTCTCTGGATGCAGTATGGCAAGCACCTTCTCCTCCCATGGTGTGAATGGTTTTGGTGGAATGGGAGAGCCGCCGCCAGTCCTCTGAGCCAGCTCACGGTTCTTGCTTCTCCTCTTTTTGACAACCCTCTTCAGATCATGCCACCGCTTCATGATCTCCTTTTTGGATCTTGGGGTGGTCCCTACTGCATTGACCCTTTGGACTATCCTTGCCCACATTTGTGTCCTTGTGGCTAATGGTGTCTGTTGGATCAGGGTACCAAACAGTTGTGGTTCCAATCTGACTACCTCATTTGCCATAACATTCTACTCACTGTTGTGTTCTTTGCCTCTCCTTTGAGCAGGTGTGTGTGTCCCTTCTGTCCTGGAGTATTGCAAAGGATTGTGGTCAGGGAAGGGGCTTTGTACTCAGGTGTGGTGTGTGTGTTGTCCTGGGAGATGTATTTTTTCTTTTTGCCATGTGGTTGTGTCATTGGGGTGTGTTTTGTGTGTTGGGGGGCATGGCTAGTTTGCTGTGTGCACTTTTTAGCCTTATTGTGGGTTTTTGGCTTTGTCCGCCATGTTTTTCACGGATCGTCCGCAGCGGTGGCTGTGCTGCAGCTCTTCCGCTGGCTCTCCCATTCATCGCAGTGCGTGACCGCGGCGGTCGGAAACAGCGGTACGTACCGTCGGGGAATCCTAATTTCCTGTGCGGTGTCTCTGCTATGCTTGCGGCGGGTTGGTGTTTTTCCACCTCGTATCCGACTGCCGCGGACGGATTTTGGCACTCACCGCCCGTTACGGGCATTTTTTCTTGGCACCGTTCCGCCACGTTCTGTGTTTTTTGGCAGATGATCTCAATTTGGCCGCCAGTTTTTCCACGGTACAGGCGGGCGGTTGTTTTCCGCTTCCAGGGTGGTTGGGGTGGTTTTCCGCCCGCCATCCTAATGAGCCCCTAAGTCTTTGCTGCTTTAATTAGTGCCTTATACTCTGTAAATAATATTTTACACTTGACTTTTTCAGCCGGACAATATTAATTCCTCTATTTCCACTCTTGTAGCCTGCATTTCACTTGAAATGCTTTTAATTCTTGTGAGAACAATGGGGGTGATGGATTTTTCCTGTGACTTTTTAAAATATTTTCATTCACCAATCGAAGGGCTGCTGAGTTTAGCTAGTGAGTGTAATTAATTGCTGCGTTATTCACGTTCGTATCTGGGATAGGGGATGAGTTTGAGAGGATGTCCTTCAGTTACTCGACATTAAGGTTCTTATAGGGCTGGTACTTACTGGTTCTGGGTTTATTATTACATGGACCTTTGTTTAGGGGAACCTCAATTAAAAAGAAAATGGTCTTATGATCTGACCATGCTACTGGCAGGACTTGCTCCATTTTTAGTTCCTGATTATTTGTGAATATTCCATCCAGTGTGTAGTTGGCAAGATGGGTGGGTTCTCCTATTAACTGATTTGAGTCAAAACTCCTAAGAGTATCGACCAAATGATCCGTATCCATGTTATTTGAAAGCTCAAGGTGAAAATTAAAATTACCCACATATGTGAAGCTAGAGTAATTTACAGAGGATTTCATGAAGTCCTGAATTGTTTTGGATAAAGTTGGCCCTAGGGCCTGGTGGGCGATAGATTAATAGTCCCTGAAAAGGGAATGTGTTATTCAATTTGAAACTAAAGCCCGGTGTTTCATCTAAATTTATCCCCTGGGGCACAGAAAATCTGGATCAGTAACTTCTAAGATGGCGGCAAGCTAGGAAACAGAAATGGGACTCCTCACCTTTGGCTCTCTCAGCTCAAATGGGACAAACACACGCGGCAGACCGGAAAGTCAAGGGAAGCTGGTCAGGCGAGTTCCATTTATTGAAAAATCCATGATACTCCTGTTTAAAATAAAGAGTTAATAGCAGGAGTATTAAAAATGGTGGTCTGCTGGGAACTAATCAGGCAGCGGGCTATTACATTCTAATAGGGTAGGAAGTCTTACATGAGGTAGTTGTACAATGCTTAAAAGAAGCAGCTCCTTACTGTATCTGATGTCCGACCATATATACATATATATACATAAAGAAGAAAAATGTTAAAATGAAATATAAAAAAAATTTGGTAAACCAAGGAATTTGAAATGGGAGACTAAAAATCAAGGGGCATATCCCAATGCTGGTGGGAGCGCCACTGACAAGCTGTCAGTGGCGGTCCAACCGACAGACAGCCATTTGGGCCGACCACGGCATTGTCTGTCGAGGGATGGACCGCTGCCTCCACCAGGAGCTACTGATCCCAATGGCACGGCAGTTGGAATCGTGATCCTGAATGGAGGTGGGCTCTGCCGTCAGCATCACGATCTCCATTTTCCACAGCTTTTTCATGGCAGTCCCACCGCCATGAAAAGGCTGTCTGAAAAGGACTTTGGGGGCCCAAAGCAGAGCTTCCATGACCCATGGGCCACTTCTAAGTGGCCAGGAGGGACAAGTAATGCCCTCCAAACATCCATGCATCATGTGCCAGGCACACCACATTCACTTCGATGAATAATTTTGATTAGAATGCCTACAAGAAACTTGGGAAATAGGCCGGATCCACATGGATGGCTATCGCTCCATCCAGACAGCAGCGGACCCCTCTAGAGCTGGTTGAGCAAGTGGGGGCATAATGACCTTAGTAGCAAATAAAGTCAGGCTTAAGGTCTTACACTTTTCAAATTGCTCCCTTTACTACCATATTCTGCTTTGTAAAGAACATAAAGGATAGGATTGGATTCTGATTCATTTTTATGACAATAACTTTGATGGCATGTGGCAATGGTGGAGGATGCACTGAAAAAAGATATTATCACCCTATGAAAGCTCATCGAAACTGTCTTAACATACTATGGCTGGGTAATTTCAATGCCCATAGTTTTAATAAGATGGGTACTTCAGTGTGCAGATTGACTGATGGGGAGGGGTAAGCCATCCGACATGTTGTCCATATTGAATATGGCAATGCGCTTAACAGCTTGCTTTGGAGATAAATAACACTCCCCACCCTAATACTGTTCTTTGGGCATATGTTTTCTTCCCTGACTCATGGCTTGAGCATAGATTACATTCTTGTTTCTGAATACTTTAGAGGGCAATTTAATCATGCTGAGTCTACATTTCTTGCTTTTAGCTATCACACAGCTATCTAATGTCAAATGAATTGGGGAAATATGTGAATCCCTCCTGATGATAAAATAATTAGGCCCTCCAAAGCCAGAAAGAATGGGATTGTGCTGAAATGGGATAAAATTGACACAACAAAATGTATCCCTATAATCATTGCCAAAATGAATCTGGAGGTAATGACCTGCCTAGACTTAAATCCAGCAGAGGGGTCTCTATCGCCAGCTTTTGAGCAGATCCTATGCAAAATTTAAAGTAACTTGCTTCGACCTAACTCCCCCAATAGGCCCAAAATTGCATGCTGGGTTGATGGTGACTGTGCAAAGGAACTAAAAAATCTCAATGCTGCACTTAGGATTACACAGGGAGATATTCTTTTAGTAAGGTTGTAGGAGAGTAGGATCTGCTTCACATGGGTACCCCCAATTTTTGCTGGTGTTTCACTGTTTTTCGACCTTAGTCTGGCTGTGGCCCTGTTAATCAGGACCACAGCCTAACTGCTTCCTCTCTTAAATGGTTTCCATGTGCATTAGGTAGATATCTAATTGGATTCTGGAGTGCCTTATAAGCCTCTAGTATATGGTATACTATGTACCTAGGGCATAGGTACCACAGAGGCCTACCAGGGGCTGAAGCATGTATTATGTCACCCCTGGGAAGCACTAAAAAATGGCACCACAGATCTGCTACTGCAGCCTGGGTAAGGGTGTGCTTGCACCCTTTACAGTGGTATAGGCTACCTATATCCACCTATATATATCACCAACAAGTGCTCACTTACGGGTACGAAGTAGGCAGGACACCGCTCCGGGGTTCAAAGTGGCTTTATTGAATCAATTGATGCGTGCAATGAAGTCCGTGAAACGCTAAGGCAGACGCGTTTCTAGCCGGGACGGCTTTCATCAGTGCCGGAATCACAGGTATGGTCTATTTCACAAGGAGATCTTTAAAGCGTTCCGAAACCACCCCCAATGTAACAGTTTCTTAGCTCCTCCTCATTTACTAGGTGTGTACCTCATCACGCAGCGTTTCCTGGCAGGCTGCATGCTGGATCATGTAGTTTATCGTGGAAACCTTATCAGGTGATAACGAGAATCCAAAACACACAGTGGTGTCCCCAAACTCGGCGATATTCACATATTCCGCCGCAGCTAGCCATGGTGAAAATATCCGGTTCATACCACTCGTATCCCCTTAATCAGGTAGTACAGTTACTCCTCCTCTCTCCCCTTGTAAAACGATACTGCTCCATGGCAATTACCAGCTTGGGGGGGCTCTGCGTTGCAATGTCATTGCGCCATACCAAAGTTTGTCAACTCTCGCAGAGCGCCTGAACGAGAGGGCGTGTCTTTTGCCGGTGTTGACAATACCGGCTAACCATCACCACCAAGTGCTCACTTACGGGTACGAAGTAGGCAGGACACCGCTCCGGGGTTCAAAGTGGCTTTATTGAATCAATTGATGCGTGCAATGAAGTCCGTGAAACGCTAAGGCAGACGCGTTTCTAGCCGGGACGGCTTTCATCAGTGCCGGAATCACAGGTATGGTCTATTTCACAAGAAGATCTTTAAAGCGTTCCGAAACCACTCCCAATGTAACAGTTTCTTAGCTCCTCCTCATTTACAAGGTGTGTACCTCATCACGCAGCGTTTCCTGGCAGGCTGCATGCTGGATCATGTAGTTTATCGTGGAAACCTTATCAGGTGATAACGAGAATCCAAAACACACAGTGGTGTCTCCAAACTCGGCGATATTCACATATTCCGCCGCAGCTAGCCATGGTGAAAATATCCGGTTCATACCACTCGTATCCCCTTAATCAGGTAGTACAGTTACTCCTCCTCTCTCCCCTTGTAAAACGATACTGCTCCATGGCAATTACCAGCTTGGGGGGGCTCTGCGTTGCAATGTCATTGCGCCATACCAAAGTTTGTCAACTCTCGCAGAGCGCCTGAACGAGAGGGCGTGTCTTTTGCCGGTGTTGACAATACCGGCTAACCATCACCACCAAGTACTCACTTACGGGTACGAAGTAGGCAGGACACCGCTCCGGGGTTCAAAGTGGCTTTATTGAATCAATTGATGCGTGCAAAGAAGTCCGTGAAACGCTAAGGCAGACGCGTTTCTAGCCGGGACGGCTTTCATCAGTGCCGGAATCACAGGTATGGTCTATTTCACAAGGAGATCTTTAAAGCGTTCCGAAACCACTCCCAATGTAACAGTTTCTTAGCTCCTCCTCATTTACCAGATGTGTACCTCATCACGCAGCGTTTCCTGGCAGGCTGCATGCTGGATCATGTAGTTTAGCGTGGAAACCTTATCAGGTGATAACGAGAATCCAAAACACACAGTGGTGTCCCCAAACTCTGCGATATTCACATATTCCGCCGCAGCTAGCCATGGTGAAAATATCCGGTTCATACCACTCGTATCCCCTTAATTAGGTAGTACAGTTACTCCTCCTCTCTCCCCTTGTAAAACGATACTGCTCCATGGCAATTACCAGCTTGGGGGGGCTCTGCGTTGCAATGTCATTGCGCCATACCAAAGTTTGTCAACTCTCGCAGAGCGCCTGAACGAGAGGGCGTGTCTTTTGCCGGTGTTGACAATACCGGCTAACCATCACCACCAAGTGCTCACTTACGGGTACGAAGTAGGCAGGACACCGCTCCGGGGTTCAAAGTGGCTTTATTGAATCAATTGATGCGTGCAAAGAAGTCCGTGAAACGCTAAGGCAGACGCGTTTCTAGCCGGGACGGCTTTCATCAGTGCCGGAATCACAGGTATGGTCTATTTCACAAGGAGATCTTTAAAGCGTTCCGAAACCACTCCCAATGTAACAGTTTCTTAGCTCCTCCTCATTTACCAGGTGTGTACCTCATCACGCAGCGTTTCCTGGCAGGCTGCATGCTGGATCATGTAGTTTATCGTGGAAACCTTATCAGGTGATAACGAGAATCCAAAACACACAGTGGTGTCCCCAAACTCGGCGATATTCACATATTCCGCCGCAGCTAGCCATGGTGAAAATATCCGGTTCATACCACTCGTATCCCCTTAATCAGGTAGTACAGTTACTCCTCCTCTCTCCCCTTGTAAAACGATACTGCTCCATGGCAATTACCAGCTTGGGGGGGCTCTGCGTTGCAATGTCATTGCGCCATACCAAAGTTTGTCAACTCTCGCAGAGCGCCTGAACGAGAGGGCGTGTCTTTTGCCGGTGTTGACAATACCGGCTAACCCTCACCACCAAGTGCTCACTTACGGGTACGAAGTAGGCAGGACACCGCTCCGGGGTTCAAAGTATATACATATAAACCTATAAGTCACTCCTATGGCAGGCCTTAACAATCCTAAAGGCAGAGTGCTTGGTTTTGTGTGAGAGGGTGCCCAAGCATGAGCTGAGCCCCTCTGCAGCTTTTAGAAATACTCCCTTATGGCCGTTCTGTGATACAGCCATACCATTTACTCTTAAGTGCATTATAACCTTGCGGTAAATGCTAACTGTGGAATGGCTGCATCAAAACATGTCGTGTTTGGTGTCAAACGCTTTGGAATACTACCCCCCGCCAGTTCTGGTGGCGGGGGTAGCATTCCACCCTTCTAGAGGGAGGGACATGTTCACACTGGTCAAACCCGGTAGGACTTTCCTGAGCCCTGGCATCACAAAATGGATGCCTCTGCCACAGACACGGGTCTGGCCTCCTGCTGCTGACCGAAAACTCCGGCAGGGGAGGCCTGGACAATAGGTTTGCTGTCGAATCAGGGTGTAACCACCTCCCCAGACAGGCAGATGTGTATTGGGCCTGGGCGGGAGCACTCTCTGGTGCTTTGAAGTCCTGCACTGGGGCACATTTGGTGTCCCTGTGCATAGTCCAGTTCAAACCAGTTGCAGGGGCTACCTGCCCCTGTTCTGGCGTGAAACTGGACAAAGGAAATGGGTGTAACCACCCCTCTTTCCAGGCCCACCCATAGGTGGGGCCTTAGAGTTAGTCCATCCCCTAAACTTACTATAAGTATAGGAATCCAGTCCCTAGGACTTTAGATTACCCTGGACGAAACTCTGCAACATACATCCTGGACCTTCGACGTTCTACCTTGACTAGAAGACTGAAGAAATCTCCCTTGGGGTCAAGGAGTGACTCCCCTGCTTGGCAGGCACCAAAGAAGCAACTGACCGGTCTGCATCGCTGAAGCTCCCGCTGTATGCTGTAGTCTTCGTATCACCAGAGGTAGATTTCCAGACTTCCCTGAGGCTACCCTGAGTACACAGCAAAGCTGAGGCCCGTGGCTATCATGGGTGACGTGGAACCGTGACCCCTGGACACCGTGAACTTTTGCAGCAACACTATCTTCCTGGTCCTCCTTGAAGTTGTGCTTTGGGCTCCGAGTAGCCCCAGCCATGAGCACCTCCTGCACCGAAGATTGTTGGCCCCCACTCCACGAGTGACCCGTCGGCCAGTTTCAAGTGCGACCGCTTGAGGCTCCTTCACGATCACTAGCCCGTTGGCTAGCAGGTCACCACAAAGGCAAGTCTTCTTCTGCTTGGGCTTTTCTGGTTGCTCCAGACATGCCCTGCCTTACCCTTGCTGGGTGAGTCCCTCAGATCTTGCTGGTCTGCACCGCAGTCCTTTCTCTGAAATTCCAGTGACTTGCTGTTGCCAAGGCTTGTTGGGTCCATTCTGGTCGCCGACACCGCAACACTCGACAGACTTCGTCGACACCTCCTGGACCTCGTGGCTGAAGAGTCAAGACACCCATCAACTCACCTGAAGCACCTGACATCTGTGGGCATTGGTCCTTCCTGCCATTGGTCACTGGCAAGTGACCCAGACTCTGTCGCCTCTGATTTCAGGTTCCTTCCTTCCTAGATCCGGGCTTGGATCTCTTCGGACACTTCTCCTCTTCACGGCAGCAGCAGTTCTTTGCAGGCTTCCATTGAAATCGACGACGCGACCCAACACCAAAAGACACCTATGCACCCGGCTTCCCTGGGTGAGGTAACTCAAGTACTCCAGTGCTCCCGTGGGTGCTAGCCCGCGACATTGCCCATAGAAGATAACGGGAACCCGTGGTTGTGTTCACACACTGCATACAGTCCCCATGGGTCCCCTGTGTCACTACCTTGGGGTCCCAGCGATTCTACAGGCTCCAGGCCTTGTTTCTAGTTCAGTCGTGGTTCTTATACCACTTTTTTGGGATATAGTTTGGTACGCCCCTAGGGCCCAAACGTGTATTTGTGCTATTACTGATGCTTGTTCACTTGTAAATTAAGTACTTCGAACTTCAGTCTCATAAAGAGACTAGAGGGGTGTGTTTTATCTTAAATACATATATTTTAAATATATACCTGGTGTGGTTGTCCTTTCATTTGATCATTCAAGAGATTATAGACTGGTGAAACAAGCTGCTTTACATTCCTTCGAGACTTAGCCTGAAGGCTGCTCTCCATAGCTACCACTAGGATAGCTTTCAATAAAGGTTGTCTTTAACCTATCACCATAAGGGGTTGTTTGGACTGATACAAGGTGCCCACTAGAACTCGTGGACAGCATATATCAGGCCACCTTCTCACATTGGTGTGCAGCGTGTGGGATTCCAGCTTGCTATTGTTTTACCAGATAATCTCAATTGAATTGATCAACTGAAAACAACTAAAGGTACCTGAGGTACATATAATATCAAGTTTAGCTACAGTAAGTTCTGCTGAACTTAGAGTTGTGTCAAGGGATAGCACACCCTTTCTACAACTCAAGAGAGTTTAGTAGGCCACACTAGTGTAGGTAGTGCAATACACCACACCACATTAGTAATGTCTAACCAGTCAGGAACCAGTGGGTCTCTACCAGGAACCAGTGAGCTCCTTCCCTATAAATATGAGGATCTCTCCTTTGCTCAGCTTAGGGCCTTATGTTCCATTAGGAAGCTGAAGACAGGCAAAAGTCTATCCACCCAGCATCTCATAAAGATATTTAGACTGGATGATATCACAGGGCCTAGTGGGCCTGATGAGGTAGACAGTGTGGGTGGAACAGCATGTGAGGATGGGCTTAGGGGTAATACTTCCACTGACCCTACCTCTAATGCTGACCAGATTGGTGACAATGACCAAGATCTGGTGAACACAGCTCTTCAGGATGAGGATGAGGAGGATGACAACAATGCTCCTTCCTTTATTCCTCCTGGTAGAGTTGAACATAGGGCTAGAAGGGATAGATCTCTGTCAAGGGGATCTGCACAGTCCAACTCCTCTATAGGGACCTCTGTCTCTTCTCACAAAGGGAGGGAAACTTCCCAGGAGAGGAGAGAGAGACTGCTGAAGTATGAGCAAGACAAGTTCAACCTCAGAAATCAGCAGATGGCCTTAGATAGGGAAGCCCTAGAGCTCTACAGAGCTAGTAAAAAGGAGGAACTAGAGTCCCTTAGTGGCAGCAATTTCCCTAGAGATAGGGAGAGGTCTTATGACCATAGAAACCTAAGTAAGATTGACCCTCCCTACCAGAGTGGGGATGACATCCAAAAATGGATAACTGCCTTGGAGAGGGCCTGTAAAGTACAGAAGGTACCTCAAGGTCAGTGTGCAGCAATCTTATGGCTCTCCTTTGCAGACAAAGGTAGAGATAAGCGCCTCACCGTAAGAGAAGAGGATGCTGATGATTACCAGGTCTTGAAAAGTGCACTAATAGATGGGTTTGGCCTAACCACTGAACAATACAAGTTAAAGTTCAGAGGCACCTAAAAAGCACAAAATCAAGACTGGGTTGACTTTGTTGACTGTGCTGCTAAGGCTCTGGAATGTTGGTTATTGGGCAGTAAAGTGTGTGACTTGAAAGGATTGTACAATCTGATAATGAGGGAGCAGATTCTTAATAACTGTCAAAATCAGCTGTTGCACCAGTACCTGGTAGACTCTGATCTGACCTCTCCCCAAGAATTGGGAAAGAAGGCAGACAAATGGGTCAGAACCAGGGTGAGGCAGAAGGTACAGAACCAAGGCGGTGACGCAAAGAAGCAGGAATCCAAAAACTCTGACAAGGGTGGGGACAAGGGTAAAGACCAGAAGTCTTCTCAAGGGCCCTAAAAATCTTCTTCAGGTGGGGATTCACAGGCTAACAAAGGGAAAGGCCAAAAGAAACCTTGGTACAAAATCTTTAAACAGAAAACACACTGGACCAGTGACTGCCACAAGGCCAAAGAAAATACTCCAGCCACCACCAATGACCCTAAGGCACCTGCTCCCCCTAGTGCAGTTACAATTGGCGGTGGGAATACACAGAATAAGGGTGTAGTAGGGTTGACCCTGGATTCTGAGATGGACTCTGGCCTAGTAAGAGTACCAACTCAGGCTGTGCTTGTCAGTGATGGGGGCATGGATATGTCCCCCTTTGTGAGTCCCAGTAACCTGGGCAAATACAGACAGCATCCTTTAATGAATGGAGTAGAAGCTTGGGCATTCAGGGACACAGGAACAAGTGTCACAATGGTGACAAAAGATCTTGTGGATCCTTGGCAGATTATACTTGGTGAAATGCACCAAGTGACCAATGCTAGCAAAGTCAGAACAGACCATTCTCTGGCAGTTGTTAACTTCTCCTGGGGAGGGGTAACTGGCCTTAAGAAGATTGTGGTAAGTGCAGACCTACCAGTACAGTGCGTGCTTGGCAATGATCTAGAGACTTCAGCTTGGGCTGAAGTGGAGCTCAGGACACATGCAGAAATGTTAGGGATCCCTGCTCATGTATTTGCTGTGACTAGGTCACAGGCCAAAATGTCTAAAACTGGACAGGCCCTGGATTCTGGAATAATGGTCCAGGTGCCTCACAAGAGGAGGAGCAGTAGGGTTAAGGCAGAGCCTTCCCACCTGACTCAGAATGCTGATCAGTCTCCTCATGGAGATGATCTTGAGCCTGAAGAAGGAACTGTCCCAGAGGAGCGTGAACCTCACCAGGTTGAGTTCTTGGGGACAGGGGGCCCTTCCAGGTCTGATCTGAGCCAGGAGCAGAAAACCTGCTCCTCTCTTGAACCCCTCAGACAGCAAGCTGCTGATGAGGCTGCTGGGAATGCTAGTGGCACCCATAAGGTTTATTGGGATGATGGACTCCCATACTCAGAGAGTAGAGACCCCAAGCCTGATGCATCCAGGAGGTTGGTTATACCTCTGAAGTTTAGGGGTTTCCCATTGACACTAGCCCATGATATTCCCCTAGCAGGACACCTGGGCCAGAACAAGACTTCGGACAGAATTGTTCCTCACTTTCACTGGCCCCACATGTCTGAAGACACAAAGGAGTTTTGTCGCTCATGTGTAACCTGCCAAGCCAGTGGCAAAGCAGGTGGCACTACAAAGGCCCCCCTGATAACACTACCTGTGGGGGGGTTCCCTTTGAGAGGGTTGGGATTGACATTGTTGGTCTCATGGATCCTCAAACAGCATCTGGGCACAGATTTATTCTGGTGGTGGTGGTGAATCATGCCAACAGGTACCCACTACCAGTACCTGTAGTGGCAAGAGGTCTCTTGAGTGTATTCTCAAGAGTAGGCTTTCCTAAGGAGGTAGTATCTGACAGGGTTGCAAACTTCATGTCTAGTTACTTGACTACTATGTGGAAGGAGTGTGGAGTGAACTACAAGTTCACCACACCCTATCACCCACAATGCAATGGTTTAGTTGAGAGATTCAACAAAACCTTAAAGGGCAAGACCAAAGGCCTCCCAGAGAATCTTAGGCGAAAATGGGACCTACTCTTGCCCTGCCTTTTTTTTGCATACAGAGACGTGCCTCAAAGGGGTGTTGGCTACAGCCCATTTGAACTTTTGTTTGGACACCCTGTCAGGGGTCCATTGTGTTTGGTGAAGGAAGGATGGGAGTTACCTCTCAAGCCCCCAAAGCAAGAAATAGTGGACTATGTACTTGGTCTCCACTCCAGGATGGCTGAGCACATGAAAAAGGCAAAGAAAAACCTTGAGGCTAGCCAGGAACTGAAAAAAGCCTGGCACGACCAAAAGGCTGTACTGACTGTTTACCAGCCAGGACAGAAAGTGTGGGTGTTGGAGCCTGTGGCCCCAGCAGCCCTCCAGGACAAATGGAGTGGCCCCCATACAATTGTTGAACAAAAAGGGGAGGTTACCTTCTTGGTAGACCTTCGAACCCCTAGGAATCCCCATAGGGTACTTCATGTCAACAGACTAAAACCATATGTTGACAGGGCAGACATGGGATTGCTCATGGCTCCTGATGAAGGACAGGAGGAAGAGAGTGACCCACTCCCTGACCTGCTTTCTCAGAACCCTGATGATGGGTCAGTTGATGGTGTAGCCTTGGCAGTCAGCCTCACTGCCCAGCAGCAAACTGACTGCAGAAACCTTCTCAGCCAGTTCAGACATATGTTTTCTCTGACTCCAAGTCAGACCACCTGGTGCACTCATGAAGTGGACACTGGGGACAGTCTACCTGTGAATAATAAGATCTACATGCAACCTGACCATGTCAGGGACTGTATAAGGACAGAAGTCCAAAAGATGTTGGATCTGGGTGTGATTGAACCCTCAGTTAGCCCTTGGGCTAGCCCAGTAGTCCTGGTACCTAAACCTCACATCAGTGGTGGAAAAAAGAGAGATGAGGTTTTGTGTAGACTACAGGGGTCTCAATGCAGTCACTAGGACTGATGCCCATCCCATCTCCAGGGCAGATGAGCTGATAGATACTTTGGCCTCAGCCAAGTTTCTAAGCATATTTGACCTGACAGCTGGCTGCTGGCAGATCAGACTAGCTGATGATGCAAAGCCAAAGACAGCATTTTCTACGCCTATTGGGCACTATCAATTTGTGGTAATGCCCTTTGGTTTGAAGAATGCACCTGCCACTTTCCAAAGGTTGGTGAATCAAGTCCTTACAGGCCTGGAAGACTTTAGTGCAGCATATCTAGATGATATTGCTGTCTTCAGCTCCACCTGGGAGGATCACCTGGTCCACCTGAGGAATGTTTAGGAGGCCCTGCAAAAAGCAGGCCTAACTATCAAGGCTACTAAGTGTCAGATAGGGCAGAGTCAGGTTGTGTACCTGGGCCACCTTGTAGGTGGAGGCCAGGTTCAACCATTGCAGAGCAAAATTCAGACCATAATGGACTGGGTTGCTCCAACTACCCAGACTCAGGTGAGAACCTTCTTAAGCCTGACTGGGTACTATAGGAGATTTGTCAAAGGGTATGGATCAATAGCGACACCCTTCAATGACTTAACTTCTAAAAAGATGCCCAAAAAGGTTCAGTGGACAGCTGGCTGTCAAAAGGCATTTGATGACCTGAAGCAGGCCATGTGCACTGCTCCCATTCTGCAGAATCCTGACTACTCCAAGAGGTTCACTGTTCAAACAGATGCATCTGAATTGGGGGTACAGTCACAATTGAATGAAGAAGGTCAGGATCAGCCAGTAGCTTTCATAAGCAGAAGGCTGACCTCTAGAGAGAAACGTTGGTCAGCCATTGAGAGGGAGGCCTTTGCTGTGGTTTGGGGTCTGAAGAAGTTGAGGCCATACTTGTTTGGTACTCACTTCCTTGTTCAGACAGACCATAAGCCCCTCTTATGGCTAAAACAAATGAAGGGTGAAAACTCCAAACTGCTTAGGTGGTCCATTTCCCTACAGGGGATGGACTTTACAGTGGAACATAGACCTGGGAGTAAACATGCCAATGCAGATGGACTCTCTAGGTATTTCCACTTAGAACATGAAGACTCAACTGGTCAAGGTTAGTTTAATGTCCCTGCATTTGGGGGGGGGGGGGGGGTTGTGTAGGAGAGTAGGATCTGCTTCACATGGGTACCCCCACTTCTTGTTGGTGTTTCACTGTTTTTCGACCTTAGTCTGGCTGTGGCCCTGCTAATCAGGACCACAGCCTAGCTGCTTCCTCTCTAAAACATTTTCCATGTACATTAGGTACATATCTAATTGGATTCTGGAGTGCTTTATACGCCCCTAGTATATGGTATACTATGTACCTAGGGCATAGGTACCTCAGAGGCCTACCAGGGGCTGAAGCATGTATTATGCCACCCCTGGGAAGCACTCCAAAATGGCACCACAGGTCTGCTACTGCAGCCTGGGTAAGGGTGTGCTTGCACCCCTTACAGTGTTATAGGCTACCTATATCCACCTATATATACAGACACATATAAACCTATAAGTCACTCCTATGGCAGGTCTTGACAATCCTGAAGGCAGAGTGCTTGGTTTTGTGTGAGAGGGTGCCCAAGCATGAGCTGAGCCCCTCTGCAGCTTTCGGAAATACTTCCTTATGGCTGTTCTGTGATACAGCCATACCATATACTCTTAAGTGCATTAACCTCGCGGTAAATGCTAACTTTGGAATGGCTGCATCAAAACATGTCGTGTTTGGTGTCAAACATGTTCACACTGGTCAAACCCGGTAGGACTTTCCTGAGCCCTGGCATCACAAAATGGATGCCTCTGCCACAGACACGGGTCTGGCCTCCTGCTGCTGACCGAAAACTCCGGCAGGGGAGGCCTGGACAATAGGTTTGCTGTCGAATCAGGGTGTAACCAGTAACCACCTCCCCAGACAGGCAGATGTGTATTGGGCCTGGGCGGGAGCACTCTCTGGTGCTTTGAAGTCCTGCACTGGGGCACATTTGGTGTCCCTGTGCATAGTCCAGTTCAAACCAGTTGCAGGGGCTACCTGCCCCTGTTCTGGCGTGAAACTGGACAAAGGAAATGGGTGTAACCACCCCTCTTTCCAGGCCCACCCATAGGTGGGGCCTTAGAGTTAGTCCATCCCCTAAACTTACTATAAGTATAGGAATCCAGTCCCTAGGACTTTAGATTACCCTGGACGAAACTCTGCAACATACATCCTGGACCTTCGACGTTCTACCCTGACTAGAAGACTGAAGAAATCTCCCTTGGGGTCAAGGAGTGACTCCCCTGCTTGGCAGGCACCAAAGAAGCAACTGACCGGTCTGCATCGCTGAAGCTCCCGCTGTATGCTGTAGTCTTCGTATCACCAGAGGTAGATTTCCAGACTTCCCTGAGGCTACCCTGAGTACACAGCAAAGCTGAGGCCCGTGGTTATCATGGGTGACGTGGAACCGTGACCCCTGGACACCGTGAACTTTTGCAGCAACACTATCTTCCTGGTCCTCCTTGAAGTTGTGCTTTGGGCTCCGAGTAGCCCCAGCCATGAGCACCTCCTGCACCGAAGATTGTTGGCCCCCACTCCACGAGTGACCCGTCGGCCAGTTTCAAGTGCGACCGCTTGAGGCTCCTTCATGATCACTAGCCCGTTGGCTAGCAGGTCACCACAAAGGCAAGTCTTCTTCTGCTTGGGCTTTTCTGGTTGCTCCAGACATGCCCTGCCTTACCCTTGCTGGGTGAGTCCCTCAGATCTTGCTGGTCTGCACCGCAGTCCTTTCTCTGAAATTCCAGTGACTTGCTGTTGCCAAGGCTTGTTGGGTCCATTCTGGTCGCCGACACCGCAACACTCGACAGACTTCGTCGACACCTCCTGGACCTCGTGGCTGAAGAGTCAAGACACCCATCAACTCACCTGAAGCACCTGACATCTGTGGGCATTGGTCCTTCCTGCCATCGGTCACTGGCAAGTGACCCAGACTCTGTCGCCTCTGATTTCAGGTTCCTTCCTTCCTAGATCCAGGCTTGGATCTCTTCGGACACTTCTCCTCTTCACGGCAGCAGCAGTTCTTTTCAGGCTTCCATTGAAATCGACGACGCGACCCAACACCAAAAGACACCTATGCACCCGGCTTCCCTGGGTGAGGTAACTCAAGTACTCCAGTGCTCCCGTGGGTGCTAGCCCGCGACATTGCCCAAAGAAGATAACGGGAACCCATGGTTGTGTTCACACACTGCATACAGTCCCCATGGGTCCCCTGTGTCACTACCTTGGGGTCCCAGCGATTCTACAGGCTCCAGGCCTTGTTTCTAGTTCAGTCGTGGTTCTTATACCACTTTTTTTGGGATATAGTTTGGTACGCCCCTAGGGCCCAAACGTGTATTTGTGCTATTACTGATGCTTGTTCACTTGTAAATTAAGTACTTCGAACTTCAGTCTCATAAAGAGACTAGAGGGGTGTGTTTTATCTTAAATACAATATATTTTAAATATATACCTGATGTGGTTGTCCTTTCATTTGATCATTCAAGAGATTATAGACTGGTGAAACAAGCTGCTTTACATTCCTTCGAGACTTAGCCTGAAGGCTGCTCTCCATAGCTACCACTAGGATAGCTTTCAATAAAGGTTGTCTTTAACCTATCACCATAAGGGGTTGTTTGGACTGATACAAGGTGCCCACTAGAACTAGTGGACAGCATATATCAGGCCACCTTCTCACATTGGTGTGCAGCGTGTGGGATTCCAGCTTGCTATTGTTTTACCAGATAATCTCAATTGAATTGATCAACTGAAAACAACTAAAGGTACCTGAGGTACATATAATATCAAGTTTAGCTACAGTAAGTTCTGCTGAACTTAGAGTTGTGTCAAGGGATAGCACACCCTTTCTACAACTCAAGAGAGTTTAGTAGGCCACACTAGTGTAGGTAGTGCAATACACCACACCACATTAGTAATGTCTAACCAGTCAGGAACCAGTGGGTCTCTACCAGGAACCAGTGAGCTCCTTCCCTATAAATATGAGGATCTCTCCTTTGCTCAGCTTAGGGCCTTATGTTCCATTAGGAAGCTGAAGACAGGCAAAAGTCTATCCACCCAGCATCTCATAAAGATATTTAGACTGGATGATATCACAGGGCCTAGTGGGCCTGATGAGGTAGACAGTGTGGGTGGAACAGCATGTGAGGATGGGCTTAGGGGTAATACTTCCACTGACCCTACCTCTAATGCTGACCAGACTGGTGACAATGACCAAGATCTGGTGAACACAGCTCTTCAGGATGAGGATGAGGAGGATGACAACAATGCTCCTTCCTTTATTCCTCCTGGTAGAGTTGAACATAGGGCTAGAAGGGATAGATCTCTGTCAAGGGGATCTGCACAGTCCAACTCCTCTATAGGGACCTCTGTCTCTTCTCACAAAGGGAGGGAAACTTCCCAGGAGAGGAGAGAGAGACTGCTGAAGTATGAGCAAGACAAGTTCAACCTCAGAAATCAGCAGATGGCCTTAGATAGGGAAGCCCTAGAGCTCTACAGAGCTAGTAAAAAGGAGGAACTAGAGTCCCTTAGTGGCAGCAATTTCCCTAGAGATAGGGAGAGGTCTTATGACCATAGAAACCTAAGTAAGATTGACCCTCCCTACCAAAGTGGGGATGACATCCACAAATGGATAACTGCCTTGGAGAGGGCCTGTAAAGTACAGAAGGTACCTCAAGGTCAGTTTGCAGCAATCTTATGGCTCTCCTTTGCAGACAAAGGTAGAGATAAGCGCCTCACCGTAAGAGAAGAGGATGCTGATGATTACCAGGTCTTGAAAAGTGCACTAATAGATGGGTTTGGCCTAACCACTGAACAATACAAGTTAAAGTTCAGAGGCACCTAAAAAGCACAAAATCAAGACTGGGTTGACTTTGTTGACTGTGCTGCTAAGGCTCTGGAATGTTGGTTATTGGGCAGTAAAGTGTGTGACTTGAAAGGATTGTACAATCTGATAATGAGGGAGCAGATTCTTAATAACTGTCAAAATCAGCTGTTGCACCAGTACCTGGTAGACTCTGATCTGACCTCTCCCCAAGAATTGGGAAAGAAGGCAGACAAATGGGTCAGAACCAGGGTGAGGCAGAAGGTACAGAACCAAGGCGGTGACGCAAAGAAGCAGGAATCCAAAAACTCTGACAAGGGTGGGGACAAGGGTAAAGACCAGAAGTCTTCTCAAGTGCCCTAAAAATCTTCTTCAGGTGGGGATTCACAGGCTAACAAAGGGAAAGGCCAAAAGAAACCTTGGTACAAAATCTTTAAACAGAAAACTCACTGGACCAGTGACTGCCACAAGGCCAAAGAAAATACTCCAGCCACTACCAATGACCCTAAGGCACCTGCTCCCCCTAGTGCAGTTACAATTAGCTGTGGGAATACACAGAATAAGGGTGTAGTAGGGTTGACCCTGGATTCTGAGATGGACTCTGGCCTAGTAAGAGTACCAACTCAGGCTGTGCTTGTCAGTGATGGGGGCATGGATATGTCCCCCTTTGTGAGTCCCAGTAACCTGGGCAAATACAGACAGCATCCTTTAATGAATGGAGTAGAAGCTTGGGCATTCAGGGACACAGGAACAAGTGTCACAATGGTGACAAAAGATCTTGTGGATCCTTGGCAGATTATACTTGGTGAAATGCACCAAGTGACCAATGCTAGCAAAGTCAGAACAGACCATTCTCTGGCAGTTGTTAACTTCTCCTGGGGAGGGGTAACTGGCCTTAAGAAGATTGTGGTAAGTGCAGACCTACCAGTACAGTGCGTGCTTGGCAATGATCTAGAGAATTCAGCTTGGGCTGAAGTGGAGCTCAGGACACATGCAGAAATATTAGGGATCCCTGCTCATGTATTTGCTGTGACTAGGTCACAGGCCAAAATGTCTAAAACTGGACAGGCCCTGGATTCTGGAATAATGGTCCAGGTGCCTCACAAGAGGAGGAGCAGTAGGGTTAAGGCAGAGCCTTCCCACCTGACTCAGAATGCTGATCAGTCTCCTAATGGAGATGATCTTGAGCCTGAAGAAGGAACTGTCCCAGAGGAGCGTGAACCTAACCAGGTTGAGTTCTTGGGGACAGGGGGCCCTTCCAGGTCTGATCTGAGCCAGGAGCAGAAAACCTGCTCCTCTCTTGAACCCCTCAGACAGCAAGCTGCTGATGAGGCTGCTGGGAATGCTAGTGGCACCCATAAGGTTTATTGGGATGATGGACTCCTATACTCAGAGAGTAGAGACCCCAAGCCTGATGCATCCAGGAGGTTGGTTATACCTCTGAAGTTTAGGGGTTTCCCATTGACACTAGCCCATGATATTCCCCTAGCAGGACACCTGGGCCAGAACAAGACTTCGGACAGAATTGTTCCTCACTTTCACTGGCCCCACATGTCTGAAGACACAAAGGAGTTTTGTCGCTCATGTGTAACCTGCCAAGCCAGTGGCAAAGCAGGTGGCACTACAAAGGCCCCCCTGATAACACTACCTGTGGGGGGGTTCCCTTTGAGAGGGTTGGGATTGACATTGTTGGTCTCATGGATCCTCAAACAGCATCTGGGCACAGATTTATTCTGGTGGTGGTGGTGAATCATGCCAACAGGTACCCAGAGGCAATTCCCCTAAGGACCACTACAGTACCTGTAGTGGCAAGAGGTCTCTTGAGTGTATTCTCAAGAGTAGGCTTTCCTAAGGAGGTAGTATCTGACAGGGTTGCAAACTTCATGTCTAGTTACTTGACTACTATGTGGAAGGAGTGTGGAGTGAACTACAAGTTCACCACACCCTATCACCCACAATGCAATGGTTTAGTTGAGAGATTCAACAAAACCTTAAAGGGCAAGACCAAAGGCCTCCCAGAGAAGCTTAGGCGAAAATGGGACCTACTCTTGCCCTGCCTTTTTTTTGCATACAGAGACGTGCCTCAAAGGGGTGTTGGCTACAGCCCATTTGAACTTTTGTTTGGACACCCTGTCAGGGGTCCATTGTGTTTGGTGAAGGAAGGATGGGAGTTACCTCTCAAGCCCCCAAAGCAAGAAATAGTGGACTATGTACTTGGTCTCCACTCCAGGATGGCTGAGCACATGAAAAAGTCAAAGAAAAACCTTGAGGCTAGCCAGGAACTGAAAAAAGCCTGGCACGACCAAAAGGCTGTACTGACTGTTTACCAGCCAGGACAGAAAGTGTGGGTGTTGGAGCCTGTGGCCCCAGCAGCCCTCCAGGACAAATGGAGTGGCCCCCATACAATTGTTGAACAAAAAGGGGAGGTTACCTACTTGGTAGACCTTCGAACCCCTAGGAATCCCCATAGGGTACTTCATGTCAACAGACTAAAACCATATGTTGACAGGGCAGACATGGGATTGCTCATGGCTCCTGATGAAGGACAGGAGGAAGAGAGTGACCCACTCCCTGACCTGCTTTCTCAGAACCCTGATGATGGGTCAGTTGATGGTGTAGCCTTGGCAGGCAGCCTCACTGCCCAGCAGCAAACTGACTGCAGAAACCTTCTCAGCCAGTTCAGACATATGTTTTCTCTGACTCCAAGTCAGACCACCTGGTGCACTCATGAAGTGGACACTGGGGACAGTCTACCTGTGAATAATAAGATCTACATGCAACCTGACCATGTCAGGGACTGTATAAGGACAGAAGTCCAAAAGATGTTGGATCTGGGTGTGATTGAACCCTCAGTTAGCCCTTGGGCTAGCCCAGTAGTCCTGGTACCTAAACCTCACATCAGTGGTGGAAAAAAGAGAGATGAGGTTTTGTGTAGACTACAGGGGTCTCAATGCAGTCACTAGGACTGATGCCCATCCCATCTCCAGGGCAGATGAGCTGATAGATACTTTGGCCTCAGCCAAGTTTCTAAGCATATTTGACCTGACAGCTGGGTACTGGCAGATCAGACTAGCTGATGATGCAAAGCCAAAGACAGCATTTTCTACGCCTATTGGGCACTATCAATTTGTGGTAATGCCCTTTGGTTTGAAGAATGCACCTGCCACTTTCCAAAGGTTGGTGAATCAAGTCCTTACAGGCCTGGAAGACTTTAGTGCAGCATATCTAGATGATATTGCTGTCTTCAGCTCCACCTGGGAGGATCACCTGGTCCACCTGAGGAATGTTTAGGAGGCCCTGCAAAAAGCAGGCCTAACTATCAAGGCTACTAAGTGTCAGATAGGGCAGAGTCAGGTTGTGTACCTGGGCCACCTTGTAGATGGAGGCCAGGTTCAACCATTGCAGAGCAAAATTCAGACCATAATGGACTGGGTTGCTCCAACTACCCAGACTCAGGTGAGAACCTTCTTAAGCCTGACTGGGTACTATAGGAGATTTGTCAAAGGGTATGGATCAATAGTGACACCCTTCAATGACTTAACTTCTAAAAAGATGCCCAAAAAGGTTCAGTGGACAGCTGGCTGTCAAAAGGCATTTGATGACCTAAAGCAGGCCATGTGCACTGCTCCCATTCTGCAGAATCCTGACTACTCCAAGAGGTTCACTGTTCAAACAGATGCATCTGAATTGGGGGTACAGTCACAATTGAATGAAGAAGGTCAGGATCAGCCAGTAGCTTTCATAAGCAGAAGGCTGACCCCTAGAGAGAAACGTTGGTCAGCCATTGAGAGGGAGGCCTTTGCTGTGGTTTGGGCTCTGAAGAAGTTGAGGCCATACTTGTTTGGTACTCACTTCCTTGTTCAGACAGACCATAAGCCCCTCTTATGGCTAAAACAAATGAAGGGTGAAAACTCCAAACTGCTTAGGTGGTCCATTTCCCTACAGGGGATGGACTTTACAGTGGAACATAGACCTGGGAGTAAACATGCCAATGCAGATGGACTCTCTAGGTATTTCCACTTAGAACATGAAGACTCAACTGGTCAAGGTTAGTTTAATGTCCCTGCATTTGGGGGGGGTTGTGTAGGAGAGTAGGATCTGCTTCACATGGGTATCCCCACTTCTTGTTGGTGTTTCACTGTTTTTCGACCTTAGTCTGGCTGTGGCCCTGCTAATCAGGACCACAGCCTAGCTGCTTCCTCTCTAAAACGTTTTCCATGTACATTAGGTACATATCTAATTGGATTCTGGAGTGCTTTATACACCCCTAGTATATGGTATACTATGTACCTAGGGCATAGGTACCTCAGAGGCCTACCAGGGGCTGAAGCATGTATTATGCCACCCCCGGGAAGCACTCCAAAATGGCACCACAGGTCTGCTACTGCAGCCTGGGTAAGGGTGTGCTTGCACCCCTTACAGTGTTATAGGCTACCTATATCCACCTATATATACAGACACATATAAACCTATAAGTCACTCCTATGGCAGGTCTTGACAATCCTGAAGGCAGAGTGCTTGGTTTTGTGTGAGAGGGTGCCCAAGCCTGAGCTGAGCCCCTCTGCAGCTTTCGGAAATACTTCCTTATGGCTGTTCTGTGATACAGCCATACCATATACTCTTAAGTGCATTAACCTCGCGGTAAATGCTAACTTTGGAATGGCTGCATCAAAACATGTTGTGTTTGGTGTCAAACATGTTCACACTGGTCAAACCCGGTAGGACTTTCCTGAGCCCTGGCATCACAAAATGGATGCCTCTGCCACAGACACGGGTCTGGCCTCCTGCTGCTGACCGAAACTCTGGCAGGGGAGGCCTGGACAATAGGTTTCCTGTCGAAGGGGGGTATAACCACCTCCCCAGACAAGCAGATATGTATTCGGGCTGGGTAGGAGCACTCTCTGGTGCTTTGAAGTCCTGCACTGGGGGCACATTTGGTGTCCCTGTGCATAGTCCTGTTCAAACCGGTTGCAGGGGCTACCTGCCCCTGCTCTGGCGTGAAACTGGACAAAGGAAATGGGTGTAACCACCCCTCTTTCCAGGCCCACCCATAGGTGGGGCCTTAGAGTTAGTCCATCCTCTAAACTTACTATAAGTATAGGAATCCAGTTCCTAGGACTTTAGATTACCCTGGACGAAACTCTGCAACATACATCCTGGACCTTCGATGTTCTATCCTGACTAGAAGTCTGAAGAAATCTCCCTTGGGGTCAAGGAGTGACTCCCCTGCTTGGCAGGCGCCAAAGAAGCAACTGACCGGTCTGCATCGCTGAAGCTCCCGCTGGACGCCAAAGTCTTTGCATCACCAGAGGTAGATTTCCAGACTTCCCCGAGGCTACCCTGAGTCCACAGCAAAGCTGAGGCCTATGGCTATCGTGGGTGATGTGGAACCATGACCCCTGGACACCGTGATCTTTTGCAGCAACACTATCTTCCTGGTCCTCCTCAAAGTTGTGCTTTGGGCTCCAAGTAGCCCCAGCCTTGAGCACCTCCTGTACCTAAGAACCTAAGATTGTTGGCTCCCACTCCACGAGTGACCCGTGGGCCAGTTTCAAGTGAGACCACTTGAGGCTCCTTCACGATCTCTAGCCCGTTGGCTAGCAGGTCCCCACAAAGGCAACTCCTCTTCTTCTTGGGTTTTCCTGGTTGCTCCAGACATGCCCTGACTTACCCTTGCTGGGTGAGTCCCTCAGACCTTGCTGGTCTGCACCACAGTCCTTTCTTTGAATTCCAGAGACTTGCCGTTGTCAAGGCTTGTTGGGTCCATTCTGGTCGCCAATACCGCAGCACTCGACAAACTTTGTGGGACAGCTCGAATCTGCTCATGGACTTCGTCGACACATCCTGGACCTCGTGGCTGAAGAGTCAAGACACCCATCAACTCACGTGAAGCACCCGACATCTGTGGGCATTGGCCCATCCTGCCCTCGGTCACTGGTAAGTGACCCAGACTCTGACCCCTCTGCTTTCAGGTTCCTTCCTTCCTAGATCCAGGCTTGGATCTCTTCGGACACTTCTGCTCTTCACGGCAGCAGCAGTTCTTTGCAGGCTTCCATTGAAATCGACGACCCGACACCAAAAGACACCTATGCACCGGACTCGTGTACTTCGGTGCTCCTGTGGTTGCTAGCACAAGAACTTCTTAAGTCCAAAAGGGTTTGGTCCTGACTCGATTAGAAGTGTCCCTAATCTTTCAATTTCCAACCGTGACATTGCCCATAGAAGATAACGGGAACCCGCGGTTGTGTTCACACACTGCATACAGTCCCCGTGGGTCCCCTGTGTCACTACCTTGGGTGGTTCCTTGGGGTCCCAGCAATTCTACAGGCTCTAGGCCTTGTGTCTAGTTCAGTGGTGGTTCTTATACCACTTTTTTGGTATATGGTTTGGTACGCCCCTAGGGCCCAAACGTGTATTTGTGCTATTACTGATGCTTGCTCACTTGTAAATTAAGTACTTCGAACTCCAGTCTCATAAAGAGACTAGAGGGGTGTGTTTTATATTAAATACATATATTTTAAATATATACCTGATGTGGTTGTCCTTTCATTTGATCATTCAAGAGATTATAGACTGGTAAAACAAGCTGCTTTACATTTCTTCAAGACTTAGCCTGAAGGCTGCTCTCCATAGCTACCACTAGGATAGCTTTCAATGAAGGTTGTCTCTAACCTATCACCATAAGGGGTTGTTTGAACTGATACAAGGTGCCCACTAGAACAAGTGGACAGCATATATCAGGCCACCTTCTCACAAAGGTCTTTGCACCTTCTATATAAAGACGCTAGGGGCGTTAGGATGAGAATTGTGAAGGAGGAGGCTTGGGATAAATTATATCAGGCAGCTGTGTCAAAGAATAACATTGACTTTTGGATTGTGATTCATGTCCCACTCTTTAAAGATTAAACAGATATTAATCTAGAACTGCGTGTGAACGAGGAGGCGTGGGAAGCTCATTTGGAAAAAGCTTTGGGAAGTCAGAAGAAAGAACGCTTCCCTGCAGACTGCCCCAAACGATAGTATGTCCTTCGATCTGGCAGAGATGACATGGGGACTCGACCAGTGTAGTAGATCTAAAGCCCCTGGTCCAGATGGGGTTCCCATTGATTTATTTTTAGACAATCAGGGGCTTTGGGTCCCACTACTGACTAACATAGTCAATGCCATAGCCAAAACGGATACTCTCCCCTCCAGGAAAAAGACTGTAATAATCCCCAGCTACAAAAAGGGAGATAAGGCCTCATCCAAAAATTATAGACCCATTTCTTTACTTGATGGTATAGCTAAATTATTTGGCTGTCTATTATTGAATAGACTAGAGGCTTGGGTTTGGGTGAGGAACCTAATAATTCCTTTGCAGTATGGTTTGAAAAAGGAAAAGGGACAATTGACCAATGCCCCAATCTAAATTTGCTTATTTCTAAATATATGGTGGCCATGAAAGGCCAACTCTAAAAGGCCTTCATGGATTTATCAGCCGCTTTTGACTGTCACCCATTCAAAGCTATGGGCAATTATGGAAGGTATGGGAATAGAGACGACAATAATAAGGTTTTTACGCAAAATCTACGATTCAGGAGGAACAAGGAGTGTACAAGACAATTTTTCGTGGTGTCAGGTAGGGTTACTCCATTCCTGTTTTCGATTTATAGTAATCGTGTGGTAGCTGCTCTGGCTGGGTCTACCACAGATGTCCCCATAGTGAAGTCTGCCTTAGTTCTGCAGAACATTGCAGTGCTGCTAGCTTGAACTGGTATTGCATTGCAGAGGCTCATAGGGAAGCATACAAAACTCATGAACAATTTGGATCTTCAGATAAACAAGTCGAAATCTTTCATACTCATGGCAGGGGTGAGACTGAAGAAACCACCAAAACTGTACATAGATGGGAGAAGGTTGGTGGACATCTTCTCCTATCAAGAAGTCTTATTCGACAGCAAGAATACTTGGTCAAATACAGTAGTCAACAGTGTGCTCCTAATGAAAAAGAGCATCAGGACTATCTTTAGATTCATAAAAAAGTTAGGATCCAAACCACTGGAAAGAATAAAAAAGGTGAATGTGCCAAAAACTATCTCTGCTGCTACGTATGGGGCAGCTGTATGGGGAACAGCAGACATAGCAACCCTGCAACGAACAGAGGATTGGTTCTTTAAAAGACTGGTAGCTGTTCCTTAAAGCTGCTCTAGCTCTACTTGCCACAGTAAGCTGGTCGTATCTTATATTACAGACTATGTCCGCATGGCATCGATTTTGCTGTGACACTCAGGGCCCGATTCCGATGTCGTTCGGAAGGCCTCCGAATCAGATTTGGCTCTTCCAGATCGAATTCGTAGCCCTTGTTTACGACCGAATCGTACACAGCTCCAGACGACCAAGTACAATGCGAGATCGCATACCCGCCGACTGAATCATTTCCTGGGACCCGAACTTGTCCGTACGTCTTGTTCATGGCTAAATCACTCTGCGCTATGGAGCAGTATTCCAACCAAGTGAGTATGATGCACGATTCGGACAGCAGCTTCACCTTGGTCTCAGCGAGACAAGAAGTCTGTCGGAAGCGTAATTCGGGGGGCCATAGCAGGCCCCCCTTTACCTGGGCCCCTCTGAATCTGTCACGGGGGTGTGCCCACGGGTCCCCCCGATCCAGGCATGCACAGTGTGTTGGGCACCATGGGGTGCCCACCACAGGGTGTACTCTGTTCCCCACCTACCCCTTTTCTGCTATGGGAGCCTGTGTACGCATCTGTACAAGGGCTCCCATAGAGTTCAATAGGAGTCCGAGTGAATCGAGTCCGTAAGCATACGGCAGCATCATACTCCCTCATTCGGACTCCCTGAGCACATCTCGCTCGGAAAGCCCTCCGGATCCGAGTCGTACAGAGGGCTTTCCTAGCGAGATCGGAATCGGACCTTCTGTGTGGAAAAGCGAAATGGTAAACCTTACCGAGGATATTCTGAGAGATTGCTTAAAACTTGTTCAAGTAGACAGGATTACGTGGTTGAACTAAATCAAGTGGACTTTGGAGTCCATCAGCCACCAAGAGCTAGTATTTGAGAATTCGCCAAGATGGGAAGAGACAGGTGGGAGTTCAATCACAAAAAGGATACGGTTGTACAATATCAATAACATAGATTTATACTAGTTAGATACTGATTGAATTACATCCTGCTCATCTTAGGTTATCCCACTGAGGCGCATTCTGCAGAGGCCCTTCCTGTTTGTCCATGTGATGGACAATCCCATCCAACTGATTTGCCCTGCATGTTTCTTTGCAAACTCTATAGTGAGGAAAGGAAAAGATACATTTTCCCCCTCATACTTTGGCTTAAGCTCGTACAATGTCGCCCAGCCTTCTACATTTTACAAATGTTAACTGATCATTTTACATATCCCTGCTTAGCATAATAATTTTTATGGTCTGCCATAAAAAGTAGGAGACGCACCCCTAACCCGGAAAGCAGGAACGTTAAAGAACAGGGGTTCGAGTGTACATACTCATAGAATACGGCAGGTTTTATATCCGGATATAATCCATTTCCTGCCTTAGATTTTTACCACGCATATGAATTGTATTTAGTAATGTATTCTTTTATTACGATGTGTCATTTTTAAGCCCTTGTATTTAATTGTATGCACAATACTTTTTATGCTATTCATGAAATAGCGAAATAAAGAATCTTGATTGACTGACTCAGTGGGAGACCCCAGATTTCAATAATAATTCAGTGATTGTCTACATATACCAGTAATGATTAAGTGGGGTCCACAGAAGTCAAAAGGTTAAAAACCACTGTCCAATCCACCAAATTCTAAATTAGGCCTAAGTAATCATTATAGATCTAAAAAGCAGCATTAGAGCAATACAGAAACCCTTAAATCTATCATTGATCCCCCCGACAAAATGAAAGAAAAAGCACTGACAGATCCGATAGATCTGGGTGCTTTAAAAGTGAAACTGAATTTTCATTGATTGATGAATTGTGGGAAGCTTTGGATAGGGGATTGGGTAAATGGGATAATATGTTAGAGGGAAGAGTGAGTGCATAGATAAGTATGGGGTGAGTGAGTTTATGGATGGATAAATGGTTGGATAGATGAGTGTAATTAATGGCAGCTTCTTGAATTTTCAAGTGTATAGATTAAACATCCCGTTTACACAAATATTATAGTCTAGAGCCCAGTACGGCATGTAGGAAAGTGGATTATCAGGTGGTGTGGCTATGTGGCCTCACCATGTACTAATGTAATGTCACAATCTTTATCAGGTTCAGCTATCTTAGTTCTGGGTAGCTGTAGCACAAAGCAGTCAGGCTTAATTAAAGGAAAAAGTGTAAAGCATTTTGAAGTAACAAAACAGTTTATAAGTAAGAAACATGACATAATAAAAATCCAACATTAATTTATAAAAATAGATTTTATTTGTATCCGTTTACGGACACTAAAATGACAAAAATCTATAAAGGGAAACCAGATATATGTTTTTTCAAAGATAATTACATCTGTTAAATAAAATGCAGTGAATCGTTGTAGGCATTTTTGCAGTTTGTAGTGCTGGCTAGAACAGCTGCTTTTCTTTACTTCTATAGACTAAAATGGGTCAAGGGCCAGTCACAGGGACCACTAAAGTCTAGGGGGACAGTTAACTATCAGGTCCAGCAGTCTTAGAGTCCTAAGTGAATTTTTCTCCTTTACAATGGTCCAGCCAAGAAGTGCTCCTAGTGCTCGGGATACAGGATGGTGAGGATGCTTTGGGTGCAGAAGAGATGCTGAAGGGTTGTACAGAGTGTTCCTGGAGCATCCCTGGTATCCATGAGTATCAGAATTCATCGCCAGCCTCAAGACTCTATCTCCCACAATGCAGCAGGAAAGTCCACTGCAGGTCCAGACACCACTGGTCAAATGGCCAGCTGGTCTCCCAGTTCCAGCAGTCTTAGCGGCTGCTTACAGGTAAGCAAATCTTTTCTTTTTGGGGACCTGGTTCCACTTCGGCTTAGACTACGGGTATCTCTGAAATGGGGACTCCCCAGGAAAGTTAGGACTTGGTCTCTTAGCATGCATTTTAGGGTTCAGCAGTAGTCAGGCAATCCTGGGCAGTTTGGGTAGTGAGGGTTGTAGGTTTACTTAGCTTTTGGTGGTCCTGAAGCTTAGCAGGAGGCTAGCAAACTAGCCCTTGTAGTCACTTCTTCAGCACTGGCACAAGTGGCGCTCTTTTCCATGAGTGGGCACAGCAGATGCAGTTCTCTTTTTAGTTGCCTTGTGTGCAGCAGGTGCAGTCCAGTCTTTGGTGCAGCCTTTCTTTGATGGGTCCAGACAGCAGCATGGCAGTCCTTCTTCTGTCTTCTTTCCTGCACATTAATGATTAGAACTGTGTGTCTGGGATGCCATTTCTATGGCATTTTCACATTTGTGGGATGAGGTGGTGAACCTCTCCCTTTCTGCAGGGCCACTCCAAATTTTTGCTCTCCTATGCCTTCCTTTGCTGAATCCATTTTGTTGGTGTTTAGGACTCTGATCTTTACCCCTGCTAACCAATACTTAAGTGATTGTGCTCTGTCCTTAAAACATGCTAAAGTTGAACTACACCTGATTGTCATATTTAGTTTACTTGTATGTCCCTAGTATATGGTACTACACGTTTCCAAGGACTGAAAAATAAAGTCTGCTAGTTGGCTACATCACTCATTGTGCCACCAACTTAAGTAGCCTTTGAAAACATCTCAGGCCTGCCATTGCATTCTGTAGTGAACTTTTAAAGTGACATTTTGCCCTGGCAAAATAAACGCTTTGCCAGGTCAAAACCTTTCTTTTAATTACTTATAAGTTACTCCTAAGGCAGGCCCTGAAGCCTCATATGACAGAGTGCATGTGGGACATGTGGGTTTAGGTTTAACATGTCCTGGTTACGAAACACTCCTATAGTCGTTATTGTAAGACTATCTCTTCCATAGACTATCACTGGGTTACCTTATTACCCTTAAGAGATAACTTCATATTGGGAGAAGGAAGAGAAATTATGTTTACAATCAAATGAATTGTAATCCGCTTTCATTGTAAAGACAGATTTCAGATTGTGAAAATCCCACTTTTGGAAAGTCAGCATTTTCCTGACCAAAGGTTCAGAGGCTTTTCTAGGAGATTACAGTTGCCTGGGCCGGTTAATGGTTACCCCATCAAGAATGTGCATTAAACCCAAACAGTGAACAATGGGACCTGGGTATAGCTGGGAGTGTGTCCTACTTACAGAATGGCTGCGTATGAGCTTTCCTGCTCTAATTTATTGTCAAAGGACTTTGCCCATGGGCCACACAGAGGACCCAGAACCCAGGCCTGCCCTTGCCTTTGTTACCCTAGGCAGTTTGGAGCCAGGACCAAGGGAAGGGGAAGAACGGGCCAGAGCCAGGTTTAGGTGCATGCCAGGAAATCTCCAACTCAAAGGCTGGCAACAGGTATGAAAGTAGGACTCCTAGAACCACTCATGAAAACACTCCTGGCCTGTGGAAGATTCAGAAGAAGGACTGCCCTGCTGCTAGAAGGACTGCCCTGCTCCTCGAAGGACTGCCCTGACGTCTGAAGAAGGAAGATTGGACTTGCTTGCCTTGATCCAAGGTTACCTAGTGTGATTGGCAGGGTCAGTTGGCTGACCTCTGTGTGAGCTCCAGGGACACAACAAACTTCCAGAGGCCTTCTTGAAACTGTCCGCTGACCAGCATCTACTGAACCTGTCTGGACCTGACAGATCCCTGCTGCTGCAAAAACAACAGTTGATGGACGGAATGCAGAACAATGTCACACATTCACCCCAGTACAGAGATCAGGTCCTAAATCCATCGTGTTTTTGCTCACTATGCCATTCCAGTTTGAACCCAGCCATATGCAAATCAGTCTTGACCCTGTGCCTCACGGGAACAGGCCAGCCTGAACTGCCAAGCCAGGTCCTCCCTGGACTGGAACCAAGCATCCTAGGACCGGTTTCAGGGTTTCACGGGACTCACGTCTGAGCATACCCGTCCCACTCTGGGTGACAAGGGCAAAAACAACAGTTGATGTACGGAATGCAGAACAATGTCATACATTCACCCCAGTACAGAGATCTGGGCCTAAATCCATCTTTTTTTTGCTCATGATTAAACCCAGATCAGTTGACTGGGGGTGAGTGTTTGATTAGCTCAAACGCTCCATCCATCATCTCCTTTGGTATCACTTTGTTCGCCCTAAGTTGGCAGGGTATGCTCAGACGTGGGTCCCTTGCTCACTTTGCCACTGGATTCAAGATAGCCTTGCTGATGAGGGTTATGAACCCGAAACCGGTCCCAGGATGCTTGTTTCCGGTCCATGGAAGACATGGCTTGGCAGTTCGGGCTGGACTGTTCCCATGAGGCACAGGGTCAGACTGATTTGCATATGGCCATGTCTGAACTGGGGTGGTGGAGTTAGCTAAAGAATGATGATGGATTAAACCCAGATCAGTTGACTGGGGGTGAGTGTTTGATTAGCTCAAACGCTCCGTCCATCATCTCCTTTGGTAACGCTTTGATCCCTGCTGCTGACCTTTGTTGGACGGAGTCCTGATCCCCAAGAGTTGCACCCCATGTCCTGGACCTTTGGTTGGCATCAGAGAGAGCTCTTCCAAAAGTAAAAGGTAAAAATGCTGAAGTTTGGACCCTTCTCAACCATGAACTGGTCAGTTTGTACCAGGACTCTGCTATACACAGCAACAGCCAATGCAAAGCCCCAGTGAGGGGACACAGCCTTTACCATACAGTCTTTACCAGGACTTGCCTTTACTACACATTCTTTGCCTGCATAGGTCTTTACTATGCATGGTTTTATTATGTATGCCTTTACCATGCATGCATGTCTTTACCATGCATAATGGTCAGTATGATGTCTCCCTTTCCCGCTTTCGTTCTGGGGTATCAAGGTTGGCTGTGCCATCTTTCTCATGTGGCTCCACCACCCCTGTGTTCATTGTACGTTTGCGACTTCTGCGAGCATAATGGGTGAGCCACAAACAGCATTTTTTCTTCAGTCCCATCTCCTCCTCGGGTCTCGCTGCCGCCATTTTGTATGTTTGCCGCTCGGATGCCACAGGAGCTCCTCTCCTCATGTTTACACAAAAGCCTCTAATGTGACGCTCTTGCCACAGCGTTTTTTGTTTATTTTTTATCAGCCTAAGTACTCATTGGTGAATGCTGGCTTTATGAAGGCTTATTTCTATGGCGTAATTCATTTTTCTCTTCACAAGTTATGAATGGTCTTTATTATTATCTGAAGACTCCTTTACAGGGGAATTTTTGACCTCCTGGCTCTCTTAAGGCAGTGTATGTTGCTTCATTTAATTTATGCAGGAGGGTGCTACTGATACTACATGGTTTATGGCAAAAATACGATCTACTAGTAGTGGTGTTCAACCTCTTGACCCTACTCCATTAGCAGACTATAATCCTTTCAGCATTCTACAGAAAAAAAATGGAGGACTTGGAACCAGGTCATTCTTCTTCTGCCACAGGTAGTGCGCCACCCAATATGCCTTCGCAATGCTTCTAAACCGGTATCTAAATTACCCTTTGCTTCAGCATCTGCATCAGGTAAACGAGTCAAGAAGGACCCACCTTCTCCTACCACCTCTCCATCATCAATATCTATGGAGGTAATCCTTTAGGAAATACCTGCTCTCAAACCTTACATGGAAGAAACAAATGTTCGCCTCCAGAGACTCGATGACAAATGGTCACATATGGAGTAAAAAGTTAATCACTTGGAAAACCGAGTTGACTCTGTTCATGCTGTTGTCAGCCAAGTGCCTTCCAAGCGTATGGAGATTTCACATCTTAAACAACAAGTGGAAAACCTTGAAAACCGTAATAGGCTTAACAACATATGTATCTCTGGCCTTGTGGAGTGGAGGGGCTTGAAGGCCCTAATCCTCCTTTCTTCTTTCAGTCTTTTCTCGCAAATCTTCTTGGTTTTCCTGAGTGACCACCATTGAATATCCAAAGAGCACATCACTTAGGGCAAGGCCCATGAGCATTATCTCCGTCAAATAAACCAAGAGGTGTTTTTTCTATTTTTTTAAATACACCATTATACTTAAGGTCTTACAAGCTGCCAAACTTAAAGTGAACATTTCTTGGCAAGGATCCAATCTTTTCTTCACTCAAGATTATGCAAAAGTGACAGCAGATCGACGGAATAAGCTTTTGGACATGACACCTGCACTTCGAAGTTTGAATGCCAGATATGGTCTGTTTCATCCTTGCCTCTTTAAGGTTACTTATAAAAATAAAATCACTAATTATGAGGACCCTGTTCTTCTACAACATTTCTTGGATACCTGTAAAGAAGAGAACATGGAAGTTGCCCGTTCATCGATGATTTGACTGTTTTATTAACATTATTGTTATTTATATTCTCCTTCTCTTGTCATGTTTTACAGTTGCCCTCTTGTACCCCTTTATATAACATTCTCTTTTTACTGTCAGGTGCGGTTTTCATGGACCCAGATATGTGATTCTCACTCCGCCTGCAAGATGTCTCCCTTTCCCGTCTTCGTCCTGGGGTTTCCCGGTTGGCTGTGCCGTCTTCCTTATGTGGCTCCAAATTTTCTCTCTGTCCTGTCCCTTTCCAGTTTATCTTTTCGGCCATATACTTCTCATCTGGTTCTTTTTCCTATTTCTTCATATTTATTCTAAGTTCTTCTTCCTTTCCCTCTTCCTTTTCCTCTTGCTGGCTTCCCCCTTCTCCTTCTCTTACTAGTTATTTCCTGATGTTTTGTAGTTATGTTCCTCTTTCATATCCTATTCATTTAAAATGTTACGTTCTTGCTTTCTTTTTACTGGAAAATTTTATTTATATTGCATTCATGTATTTTGTTGACTGCAGTTATTCATATCCAGCTTTAACAATGCTTTGTATATTTAGATGTCGTTAAAAGTTATATCTTGGAAGGTGAAAGGTCTGGGATCACCCATAAAACATCAACGGGTTTTATTGCACATTGCTGGGTTGAAAGGTGATATAGTTTTATTACAAGAAATTAATGTAACACAGAAAGTGATATCCAAGCTTCAGCGGCAATGGATGGGTCATGTCTTTGCCTCTCCTGGTTCGGAGAAACGAAATGATGTGACTGTTATTTGTCATTAACCTTTGGATATCCAACTTGTAAATCAAGATGCAGATAATGAAGGTAGATGGGTCTCAGTTTCTTTGCTAGTTAACAAGATTCCGTTGACTATTTTTAATTTATATGCACCTACTAATCCTGATAAACTTTTTTGGCCCCAGATTTTATCTAAATTGATGATGTATAGTGATGATTATCTGATAGTTGGTGGAGACTGTAATATGGTTGTTGATCCCTTAATTGATAGACATTCTAACTCTAGATTTATTCATCTACTATAGCTCAAAGATCCCTAGTTGATGCCTGGAGACTATGTCACCCCACTCTTATACTTATTTCTCTCCTGTTCATTCCTCTCAATCTTGCATAGATTATTTGTTTATTTCTACACATCATATTTCAAAATGTGATATATGATCTATATTAATTTCAGATCACACTCCTGTCTCTTTAGCTTCAGACTTACTCCCCCCATTGAAGGAGCTAAGAGATGGAGATTTATTAACTTCCTTTTATTGGATCCTAAGTTTACCCCAGCTTTTCAGAAATTTTTCGTTTTTTATTTATTTTTTCATCCTCACACTTTGTCATATTTTTTCTAATGAGATATGTAGACTGTCTCTATTGTATTGTATTTCAACCCAGTACTCATTGCACTTTATATATCACTTTTCACATTGTTCTTCACTGCATGATCTCAACATGGCCCCCACTGATTTTTATAACACCAGTCCTCTTTCTATTTTCCGTGTCACGTTGGGCTAATTAAATGAGGACGCTCTTCGTTCGCGTTTCACAACATGGTGAACCAGGGAAAGCATTCACTGTATGCCGTCTAACGTGAGTTCTGCGACTTCAATTCCTTCTACTTTCTAACGCAACTATTTGCACTGGGTGAGCGCACTCATTTCGTGGAACAGTGTTCACTTTGTTTATTCGTGGTCTTTCACCTTCCAAAGCACTCGCCTTTCAACTATCTGGGTTAGTTCATGTCACGTAGCGTTTTTACATTACTCTGTCCTTCTACCGATTTGGTAAATATCACACTATGTTTCTTTGCATGACTAATTGTTTGTATGCATTTGAGACGTATGAGATCACAGCATTTTTCGTGTTCTCATTAGGGGTGGGCGGAATTTGCGAAATTCACTTTCGCAAATTAACGCAAAAATGTTAAAAATCTCCGCAAACACGCGGAAATATCGCGAAGATGCGGAAGTTTTCTTCCCGTCCGTTCGCGGTATGTTCTGTGTGTTCGCGGCTCACCAACTTACCCATACGGTTGCTCGCGGGCGCGGCCATCTTGTTTTCACTTGTCTCGCGGTGCATGATCGCGAGAAGAAAGACGTGATCGCGCGACGAATGATGTTACTGCGGGCGCGAACTGTCGCGAGACAGCCCAAATGGCTACCAACAATCCAACATCTCGGGAAAACTTGTCAGCGAACGCGGGGATTCAGGTAAGGCGATCGCGCGCATGCAAGAATGTATTATTTTACAGCGCGAGCAAGCAAAAAATTTCCGGTAAAATGCGGATTGCGGAAATCTTGACATTTTCGCGCTCTCCGTGGAACGCAAAAATGTCAAATTACTGCATTTTCCGCGAGCAGAACGGATTTTTAGCCCAGGCCTAGTTCTCATCGTTATGAGTTAGGTTTCTTTACAACTCGGTTTCTTTTCCTTTTTCTTCGTTTACTGGATTCAGCTTTTTCACACGCTTCATGATATGGTATTGCTTGCTCTGTCGAATTACACAGCTCTTCGTGGTGATCTATCACGTGAACTTTGTTTTTTACACGCCCTTGATATGGAGTTGCATCGCATTTATATTTTGCATGACATATTGTTCCCTTTTAGTTTTGCGTATCTTAATAAAACAATTGATACATGTTTTAGTTTATTTGGTTTCCTCCTGATGCTTTGCTTAAAACTTTCTTGTAGATATGTCCCCTGACGAAGGTCCAACATGGACCGAAATGCATTCTGCAAGGTTCACTTTAATGACGTATTGATATTTTGAAAATCCATGGATTAATCCGCTGTGATATGATTAAAATATCAACAGATCAACAGTCCAAACATCGTTTCTGATCATTCCTCATCTAATATCAAACTGTGATGTATTGACTATTGAATTATCAAACCCGCCAGGGTCTTTTGCTGTGCACAGGGGGACGTCTCCTACTGCAGGTGATGCTTGACTTTATTGTATTCATACACACTTCAGACCAGAGAGTGAAACCCCAGTGGCACTCCACAGCCAATCAAAACAAACAACATCGATTGTGCGCATATCAACTCTTCTTTCCATTAAAGTTCATTATTACTCAGGTATCAATCAATCAATCAAATAACTTTATTCGGTTATTATACAGAAGATAACCATAAAAGTACAATTTGATAAGCACATTTATAATATATATTAAAAAGTAATAAAAAGGAAGAAATCAACCCTCGTTAAAATGAATAATACTCAGGTATCAAAATATTGGAGTATTAAATATGTATTGTAATTTAAATTGTTTAATTAATTATTAGATATTTAGGGGCCAATTATGATGTGTCTCATAATGTGCTCCTCAGTTTACTTTCCAACCTCCTAACTAGGGGGGTCATTAAGTCCGCCTGCCATCCTAGCGATAACGGGACCGCCCGCCTGCCATGTGGCGGTCCCGCGCCCCTGATAATGATGCAACCGCCACCGCGGCAGTCGCATCTGGCAATTTAACATTGCGGCGGGTGCTGCTGGCTACAGCACCCGCCACAATGTCCAATAGCCATGTTGTGCATTTCCATGCACAACATGCCACAACATGCCAGCATCGTAACCACGGCCACTTTCCGCACCACCAGGCAATCGCTACAATTGCCTGTGGCAAAAGCGTGGTGGGCGGTCTTTGCGCCCGCCATGCTTGCGGAATGATTCCCCCCGCCATCCTGATCTGGCAGGGAGGTAATGGGCATGCAGAGGGTGGAGGGACCGCCACCGCCGGGCCGGCGATGGCAATATCTCTGCCATTGTAATCGGGCCCTAAGATATAGGTGGTCAGAAAGTAAATGGGGTGGTCATTCCCGCTGCCTTCCGAAAAGCTCGGAGAGCCTGTTGACCAGTCTGAATCCAACCAGTAATCTGAAGGGCGGGCCTTTCCGCCCTTGAGGTTACAATGCACGGTTTCTGACATGGTTTCCATGCCGGCCTGTCTGACATGGAAACCAAGTCGGAAAGTGTGTTTGAGGGCCCCAAGCAGGATCCCTTCAGTGCATGGCCTCCGTTTGGAGACTGAGTTGTTGATCCTTGCACCTGTGGCAGGCACCTTGAGGGTGCAGGGATGAACCAGACCTCCCATTTCACTATGGGAGCATGCACTACAGCCAGTTTACGACCGTAATGCATGCTCCCATAGTGATATGTAGGAATGTGACCGAATAGTGTTTGGTCGCATCCCAATAAGGCTGTTGGGACCGTCAACAGGGTGGCGGTCAGTCCCAGGAGCGAGTAGGTGTCGGGCGGAAGACGATTAATGTATTTTACTTTAAAATATGCAATTGAAGGTTTTCGTAGCAGGGTGCAAGGGATATAGAGGTAATGTGTTCAGGAAGTGTATTAATACTCAGGTATTAATTAAAATTCCTGAGCATAAATAATACATTTCAATAGATTTTATGATTATTAAATAATTGATGCATAGTGTTATAAAATACACAATTATAATTTTTAGGAGTGGGATATAAGGCATATTGAGTAATGGGCAGGGAAGTTTATTAATGGAAATGTCTGAGCATTAATTTATGATTTTAAGTAATCATGATTTAATTAAATATATTCAAAACACAGAATTTAGTTTAATCAGTAACAAAAATCTGAAGAAATGCATTATTAATATTTTTACTTGTACATTAATCAATGACACATATTAACTCTAAATATGATAAAGATATTACAAATTTTATTTTTATAAACATAAAAAATACTATAATTTTAATTAACATGTTTTCAACACTTTCCCATGGTTTCCCCTCATTTCAATTGGAGTAATTGTCCTTTTTTCTTGTATTTCCTTTCAGTTTGATGCTGGAACGGAACCATGGAGGAGATGCGATCAGCTAAGACCAATCTATTTTACTTTAAACAACATATAGGATAGACAATTTATTCTAAGAAGAGATATATTTAGATTTTTTGAATAAAAAACCCCACATACTACTAACTTTTACACCCCAAATGCAGGTTGATTTTTTTATCCACACACTGGAACTAATCTTTTTTAAATAGGTTTAAAAAGAAAAACCAAGGTAAACTTTTCTCTTTAAACCAATTTGAAAAATACACCGCTTTAGTAAGTCATTTGGATTTTTACTAGATGCTTAACTGTTCAACAAAAAATCCTCGAACTAGAGAAAAAAAAGACAGCTTCATAGGAATGGATTTAAAATACCTTTTTGGGGGAAATTATTATGTTTTTCGATTTCTATTTGGAACTTTTTAGGATACCTCTGTAATGGATAGAGATATTTTTTATGAAATGAAGAAGGCAACATGAGAAATGATTTGTGTGTTTTTAAATTACATTTTTGGGGGGGTTTGAATGGACTTCACATTAATGGATTATTGTATTTCCAGTGACTCTTGATGAATGATTTCTTAATTAATCACCATGAGTTGAAGAAAGACGGCACCTTCAAGTAGGATAAAATGAAATATATATTTTTTTTTAAATTCAGAAATGCCAATTGAATTTAGGAAAATTGTCAAAACAAGAAGGTAATGTTTCTAATAATCAGTAGGTTTGGAAGTTGAAAATAAAAGCAATGTTTTGGTAGTCTGAAACTCGCAACAAAGGAAACTGTTCTATTTTTGCAATAGTCTTTCCAACATCGCTTTATTTTTTTGGGATAATCAAGCATTCAGACTACCTGTATATGATGGCACGATTCTCATTGGCTGGAAACCTTGCTCCTTTTAAAACATTTCCAGGACATGATAGAGATTGGAGAGACTTCTACCGATAGAACTGTTCAAAGGATTATGCCAACCCTCTATGGCATTGTTTGCACATCCCTGTAAGCAAGTTGAGTAGCACTTCTACCATTCAGTAAGAAAACAAGGTTTTCTTTTGTAACCAGACCTGCTTAGATGGCCATAACATTTGTCTTCAAAGTAATTTAGAAGTGATGCCAATTGTAATTCATTTTGAACAAAATATTCTGATTGTGGAAATTATCCAACTATACAGGGAGTACAAAACACAAAGCAGTCCATTTTCTTAGTTCAAATTGTTTTTTTTGTTTTTATAATATTCTCTGTATTGACAGTGTATTAAAAAATACAGACAAAAACGTGGTTGTGCATCAACATGATTAGCAAATTATATGACATCTCAGCATATACTATTATTAGCAGCTTCTTCTCCCCTCCCCTTAGTACTGACAATAATTGAGTTTGATCCCAAATCATCAGACGTAGATCTTTCCAAAGCATCTAGAGGAAAAGAATCACAGACAAAACCTCGATATTCATTACAACATCCCCAAATTTTAGCCCATTTCTTGAGGCAGCTATGGCCCTCGAACACCACTTTTTCAGCCAGCATACACCAGTCCATAAATCGCTGTCAATCTAACAGTTGCAGCATCTATTACTCCGCCAGAGTCCTCCAATGTTCATTTTGGCTATGCCCAGCCCCAATGTAACCTATGTTTGCTACATGCGATTGAGATCCTATTCTCCCCAAATATTGTGCAAACACCATTTAGCAGAGGTGGTATAATAGTCACTGCATAGGGAACCCATACATCCAAAAATCAAGTCCCAAAACTGTTGTATCAGCAGGCAGTCCCACACAGTGTGGTAAAGTTGCCAAATTGTCCACAGCTGCGCCTACCACACTCATCAATTGCTCTCCCCATTTTGAATATAGAGGCATATTCTCAAGGACCTATAGCTGAGTTATTAGCACGTTATCGCAACCAAAGTCGCGATAAATTTTTATCGCCCCATTCACGAGCTGGTGCAAACAGCCGATATCACAAGTTGTCCGACGATAGCATCCTCATAAAACATCGCCACAGATGACCCCGGCAACTATCGCTAATAAGATGCAGAGTAGGCATTCCCGAGCAAAAAGCCGAGACAACACCACACCTCAACATTCTTAACGACCAGCCAGATCGGCGATAAGATCACAAAACATGCGATAAGGCACGTTAGCAGCGGGAAATTACCACCTGGTGCAAAGTCGGACGGCAACCAGCACCAGACAAGGGAGCCCAGCCCACAGCCACACCTGAAGCCCAACAGATGTCATGGAGCCCCATATCATGTAGCACGGAGCCCCAACAGGGCCACAACACCCACTGCCACCACCCCCAGGACCACCACCCCCACCGCCCGACCCCCCCACAATCCCCCCGGACCACCACAGAGGCAGCACAGGCCAAGACAGCGGACCTTCAGAAAATGCACCAACCTCACAGATCCAACACGAGAGAATGTCATTGCCCACTACATGCTCAAAAGGAGAACCATCCTATGCATCCTGACCACCATTGCCCACAGGCTGACGGTACCAATACAGCGGACAACCAACATTCCTCTGCCAACAAAGCTGCTGGCTCTTCTGCACATGTTGGCCTCTGGGACTTTCCAACCAACAACCGCCAGAGTTGGAGGAGTCTCACAGCCAGCCCTATCAAAGCTTATCACAACTGTCTTGGATGCCATCATCAGCTTGGTACCCCAGTACCTATACTCCCCCCACACTTCGCAGGAACAGCTGGAGACCAAGCAAGGCTTCTACGCCATAACTGTCTTCCCGCACGTGTTAGGGGGCAATTGACTGCACACATGTCCTAATTGTGCCCCCTAGTGAAACTTCACACAATTACCTCAACAGAAAGCACACACATTCCATCAGTATGCAGGCAACAGTGGACCACCTGGGAATCGTCACCAACGTCATCTCCAACTACCCAGGCAGTGTGCATGATTCCTACTTCTAACGACAGTCCATCATCAACCAGCAGTAACAGGATGGCACCCATGGAAATGCACTGCTCGTTGGCAAGTACCAAATGAACACACCACACCCTCCAACTCCACAATCATGCAACTCACAACTCTGGGAATACACACTTCACAGACTCACATTTAACATGCCAAACAACATGCCCACCAACCAGACACAACAGCATAAATTACTGTGGCAACCTGGGCCAGCCATGTACAGGAGCCATCAACGGCATGGCACCTCAGCCACACAATAGCGGAATGTGGGGAGATGTAGGAAACAGGCATGTGCGACGGAGGCAAGTGACCCATGAATGAGAAGGTACACAATGCTAAGTGTGGCGGAGATGTGCTGGACAGACTGCAGTATGCAGACCACAGACATATCCATGTCCACATGCACTGCTGGTGTATGAAGTGTAGTGGACAGTGGACGTAACCATGTCACCCCAGCCAGTGGGGAAGATCCCGTAAATGTAGCCTGTGACTTCCCTCCCTATAAGCATGAGCGGAGTGGGCTGGCCCGGCGTACCCCAGGCCAGCATAGGGGTGTGAATAAAAAGCATGTAGCACGTAGCACTGGGCGTGGTTTTCATCCATATTGCCCAATGTCTCTGCCAGGGTGGCGCCTCCCAGCCCACCACGAGGCCGACGTCGTCGCCATGAAAAGTGTTTTCTGCGATCCTGTGTGCCTGCTGCACCCCAGGCCCGCTTGTCCCGAACCTATCTTGCCCGCACCTGTGTACCCAGGCCTCACTGCTCACACTGCATGTGTCAAGGAGGGCCCACCATGTGCCGGCGCAAGCCCCAAGCCCGAGGCCCGCGAGCTTAGCAGCCTCAGACCATCACGGCCTCTGTGACACAGGCCTGCCGTACTCCTTTCTTGTTGACATACTTCACCAGCCTACATGGCTGCTAAGTCGGTCACACATTTGGAACTGAGTCTTGATAATGCAATAGCAGAGTACACACTTTATGGTAGATTTGATGTCACTGTACTCCCTTCGATGTTGTGCCACCAACTCTGTGTCTAGCATCCGAACGACACCTGTCTGTGGTCCCTTGCTGACTACTGCCTTTGGTCTTCACTGCGGTCGAGTAGGTCACACAGTTGGAACTGAGTCTTGATTTATGTATGCAGAGTTCATATAATTGAACGCATGGAGAGGAGTAAGCAGAAGAAGTGGTTCAGTCCGGTGGAAAAACAGGATCATCGTTACGGAGGTTATCGAACACTGCCAACAACTGCTCTGGTGTCACTAACTCTATGCATCACGAGCCAATGACACGTGGCTGTGGGCCTCTGCTGACTGCTGCCTCAGGCCTACACTGCGGTCGAGTAGGTCACACATTGGGAACTCAGTCTTGATTCATTTATGGCAGCTTTGATATCCTTATACTGGCCTTATCGCAGACTGCATACCCCTTCAGCTCCGGTGCCACTAAGTCTATTCCCCGACAGCTATGGACACTTTCTGGTTGAATTTTGGTGGTGACTGAGTCTATGGACTGAGGGTTGTCTTCATCATCATGTCGGTGATACTGTTTTTTTGGCGAAAAAAAGGCTGTAGCATTCCACTCCTCAATTTTCCGCTTCTGGATGGCTTCTCCCCTCTGCATCATGCATGGAGGACACCTTCCACTGTCCCCCACAACCCTCTGCCACATTCACCTCGGACATCGATGAGGACCCGCTCAGCTTGCGTGGCCCATCTCACTGCACCGCAAGTCACCTCCCGTGGAGGTGTGCCTGTGCCGGCCGCAGTGCATCCAGGTCCACTAACTCTGTGCAGCTCAAGTCAGGGACCCTGTCCAGTGAGATATTGGATGGCCTCTGAGACAATGGCCTTGGCAGTTCGGGCTGGACTGTTCCCATGAGGCACAGGGTCAGACTGATTTGCATATGGCCATGTCTGAACTGGGGTGGCGGAGTGAGCTAAAGAATGATGATGGATTAAACCCAGATCAGTTGACCGGGGGTGAGTGCTTGCAATGTTCAACACTCCGTCCATCATCCCCTTTGGTTTTCCTTGGGGTCATCGACCACATGTGTCTGTGGCCCTGCGCTGTCCGCTGCCTTTGGCCTGAACTGCGGTCCACCAGGGCTCACACATCAAATTGACTTCTGACCAGCCCGGAAGTCGCATCACCGCAGGAGGCACACGCCACCACCGCTAGAACCACCTCCAAATGCCAACTGCCAGAGTCGAAACAGCCGTACTGGACGACTAACGGAGTTGCTCACACCTGTAGTGTATGCCATCATCTGCCTGATACCCTGCTCAGCACTCCAGGTGTCACTAACTCAGTGCATCACGACTCATGGACCATTTCGGAATGAGTTGTGTGCTGCGGTGAGCTCACTCACGCAGCAATGCCACCTCAGGCAGAACGGGTGACCTGGGACGATGATGAGGAAGATGATGCATGTGCAACACACCCCACAGCAGCTGCATCAGGAATAACCCGAAGGGACACAATCCTAGACATTTTCTTCACATGAGCACGCTCAGCTCTAGTGCCCCAACCTCAGTGCACTGCAAGTCACTGACACTTCTGTTTGCAGATTGGATGACCTCTGTACTTGCTCCGGCTACCACCATGATGCTCCACAGTTGTCTCTGTTTTGTTGGTGTTTTCTCTTTCCGTTTTAATGGTGTTCACTGTTTAAGTTGTTTCCAGCACCAACCACTCCGTGCGGGCTGGCTTACACTCACCCCACACCCATTTAGCACAGGCGTCACTGTACAGGTGACCCTGTCAATAAAGGGCCGGGCATACATGCCCGTAGCCAGTTCCACGAACTATCTGCATGTGTCCGTGTGGTCATGATGTATGCATGAGGGCCCGGGGCCTACAACATTACATAGTACTGTGTACAGTGGACGCAACCATGTCACCGCTGGCAGCGGGTAAGACCTTGGACATGTAGCTTTGTTGTCACCCACTCAATAGGTAAGAGGAGTGGACTGAGCCATCGTACGACGGTCCAGAGTGGGGGATTGAATGATGATACTGGGGCTCTGGGCGTGGTTCATTGAAGGAACTGTGCAAATGCATGTGTAACTGTCGCAGTGTGGGTCTCCTTTGTGGGGTGTAGGTGGTCCCTGATGGGACTTGAACACCCACGTATGTGATCTACTTCAACTTCCATGAGCTCTGACCCCACCCACACCTGTTCAGCCACCTCCTTTTGGCATTCCGACACCTGGCATTGGAATGCGATGTGTGCGTAGGTGAAGTGTTGGGAACCTGCCTTGGTGGTGGGTGCTTCCTGCTGTGTGGTCTGTACAGGTGCTGGGGTCTCCTTTGTGTAGCTTGGCTGCCCTGCGCCTGGGGGTGGGTTGCCTGAGATGTCCATGGGCTATTGTAGGGCATCTGAGATGAAGGTGTGGTGGTCCTCTCCAGCATCACTGATGAGTAGTCTGGTCTGCTCTGCTGGAGGTGTTGTTTGTCCCTCTGCAATGTGAAGAGGATAATGCATTTTGACATTGTTTTGACATGTATGTTGGCGCATTGTTCTAGATTACATGCAGACTGTATGACAATGTACATTGTGACTGTTTGGGAGATGCTGTATATTTGATGCGGGACAGTGGACATTTGGACTACGTGACGGATATGTGGTTGTACATGTGCATTTCCATCTCATTGTTTCCTTCTATGTTAGATGTGATTGGCCTGTTTCTGCGCATGAGCGAACCCAGTTGTGTCCTCTGTTCTGCATTGTCGGTGCTGCACTTTGTGCCACATCGTCATTGGATGTGCTGGTATTGCTATGTGTATGTGCTGCAGTGTGCCACAGGGATCAGGAACATGATCCAGGGTCATTGTGGGTGTGCAGTGTGCTACACTTCGTTGTGCATCTGTGACATTGTGCCCATCTCCCCCCGTCCCCCCAGGCCAGGGTCGTTACTCACCCTGTTGATGTTGTGTCAGGTCCTATCGAGCTGTGTCCGGACTCCCAACTCCTTGTGCCGTCTCCACCCTGATGAATGTGACCCCCGTTTCCTCCAGCTCCTCCTGTGGCGCAGGACTCCCACCTCCTGTCGTCATGGCTGCCTTCCTGTTGGTAGCAGGTTTGTGCTTGGTTTGACTTTTCACATCATGCCAGCGCCTCTTGTCCTCCTCCATAGAACTCCTCGACACTCCAACTGCATTCACGTTTGTCATATTGATGTACAGTGGATGGTAGTGTTCTGTCACCTCCATGACGCTGTTCTGGTTTTCCTGCGGACTGCACCCCGTCCGCCTCTTCCTCTTCCTTTTTTCCTTGGCCTTCCCCGACCACGAGGTTCCTTGCTGGTGGTCTGTGGGGCTTGTGGGGTTCACGTTGGCCTCTGCACACGGTCCGGATGCATCCATGGTGCTATGCATGTTTCTTTTTTCTCCCTTTTTTTTTGTTGCTTTTATAGTGCATTTTCCCACATGACGCGTGGGAATTGCAGGCCTGTCGCTGGCTACCTCTCTTGGAGATGAAAAAGCTGTTGTCATTCATAATTGTCCAGGAGATCTAAATCCTGAGCTCACCTTTCCTTTTAATATAACAGGGAATATGGGGCTTGTTGATCAACCTTTTATATGTCAGAGAAGTGGGTTTGCATGACATACATTAATCTAGCAGTCTGGCTTCTAGGGGCAAAGATTCAGGGAGGTTAGTCCTCTTCTTCAATGCGTTTCTAAGTGCATGCCTTATTTGCAAGTAACGAAAGGTCTCAGAGAGGGCCAATTTGTAATCTCGCTTTAGGTCTATAAAGGAAATGACATCCTGCTGATACCATAAATATATGACCCGGGAGAGGCCAATGAGATCCCACTTGCCAAAACCTGGTTGTGTCACCAGGGCACATAGTTCAGGGAGTGTAATGTCATTGAGACAGGGCAGGACATAAACCTAACAGATGTCGAGCATTACTCCCTCCCAGCTCCCAGTATGGGCAACAAGGCTCCCATAAGTATCTGGCCAAACCAACTGAAAAAAAAGTGTGACCATCATTCATATTAGAATACCTACACCTCTGGAACCAGTCCTATATCCTGCATGGGCAACCATTTTGTAGCCTCATTGTTCTAAACCACAATAGGTAATACCCAGCATTTAAGTCTCCTGGAGGAGGACTACATCAAGCGCCAGACACCTGATGTATTGCCAGACAAATCCCCTTTTGATTTTGATTGCAGTTTACATTCAAGGATATTATCTTTTTATGGCTGATGTGTCAGGGTTGCCTTCCATAGGTATGTGGAGTCATAGAGGTATGTTGATTTACTGAACTCAGCTGTAAATCCGGGGAGGTGTGTGAGGTTACCATGTGTACACCTGAGTGAACTGGCAATGTAGGAGTTGTACAAAACAGCTGAACTTTCAAACATAAGTAAAAATGGCAAACCAAAATCAACCAACCCTCCCTGCCTCCCTGCACAGCAGACTTAAAACTGCCTGCCCCTAAACATTGAAGACTGCCTGTCACCCCAAACCAATACTGAAACAGTAAGAGACAGTAACCACCACAAGTAATTCCCCCCCCCCCCCCAGATAGCTTACATGTTACCAAATGCATCAGTGCAAACTGGTTTATCTAGTTTTGCTTGATGCACCTCTCGGGCACCCTTGCCACCGATCATCTCCGCTGTGGATCAGAGTTGTTTGCAAGAGAGACACAGAGGTATTCGCCTCCCCCAGCCAGGAGAACTCCTTAACAAGGTATTCCCTTGAGGCCTGTTGATTTTCCCCACTCTGAGTCCCCTCAGGTATCTGGGGCCTGTACCAAGGCTGGATGCTGGTTTCACCAGGAGTAGAGCCCACAACGCCTATAGTGTAGAATCAAGGATCATCCCAATATGGCACTGTATGAACCTAGTGGTGGAAATCAGCCATCCTATGTCGGATGGTAGCCAGAATGAAGGCCCACTGCCTTAGTCCATCACTGCTGTTGCAGTACAGCACCTCTAAATCCACTGAGGGTGATGAATATGTGAAGAGTGGGCAATCACTTTGATGCTCAATAGAGATGACGAGGGGCAGGTATATCAGTCAGTGCATGACATAGGCCCCAGCACAGCCCACAGCAGCTAGTACTATATGTCCTATGTGGGTCCCCAGCTAGGTGTGCAAATGTTGTGGGCCCAAGCAGCAGGTCATCTGAGGAAGGAGGGGGTGGCACAGAATCAGCTGGAAGTCTTAAAGCACCCACAGTACATTAGGATCCCCACACTTATTGCTTGTTTGCTGGCCCATATTTAAGCCTCTATGTCATGCATGGACGGGGGCAGCAAATATGGGAAATACCGCAAAGTCTCAAAGCATTAGAAGTCCCACAGGCACAGGCCACTGCTCCCAGTCCTGCCACAGTGTCTTCCACACCATCAGATCTCATTAAGGGCTTTACTGTCCTAGTGAGGACCGCAATGAATATCATGGGCCTCTGACGAAGACAGCTACAGCTGGGTGAAGGGAGATGCCATCACTGCTGACTGTTTTAATCCAGCTTGCCCGCCTGTGATCACCGAGCCAAACACTCATTATGCTCCCCACTGGAACCACATGCTTGACTCACCCCCGTTGGCTGGGTTGTCGGCGTTGCATATGCTTTTCACCAGGCCCTAGATCTGCCTGAGACAATGGGCTGAGAGCGCTGAGTGATTTCTCTTGATAGTTGCTCAGCCCACCAGCTGCTCTGTATTTCACCCCCAGTCCATCGGGCCACTCTTGTCTTGATGCTGTCACTCTGAGGGTCCAACATAAGAAGCATTTGTAGTTAGCAGGTGTGGCCGCAAGTTATTTTTGCTCCGCTGGCCATAGGTGGTGAGGTGCTGTATACTCAAGACCAGGGCCCACAAGCTGCACCAGGTCTCACTTCACTGCAGGTTCGTTTCTGACCAGCCCAATAGCATCTAAGGGCAGTTTTGGTATCTTCACCATTACTGTTTCTAAATTCACTTGCCAGAGAGTCGCTGGAGATGAATATGTGGACAGATTGTGGGGGATTATGCAAGCGGATCTCGGGAGCCACTCTAGCAAGTGGTCATCTTGCTTGGTGGTTGGCTACACACCCTTCTTAGTTCAAATTAAAGTGTACTGTTTGACATATAATCCTTAGCTATGGATGATTTTTTATTTTATTTTTATTAATAAGCCTGGGAAAAGTTAAAAAAAAATCCTTGAACTTGGGTGGGTGGGTAAATATTTGGAATAGCGTTAATCATTTGTAATTCAAAGTAAATTATTATTTTCCTAAGACTTTTATTTTCTGCTTTAGATTTTACTACTGATAAACCTTTAGTATAAGTTGAGGATTATATATCAGGTAGTAAACTGTAAGTTAATGGGACAGTGGTGTTATTTACGCTGGCATGAATAGTGTAACATTGGGTCAATGGATGGGGGATGGATTTAAATGTGCCAGGTTTATTTAGATATATATGCTATTATAATTTTAATTATGTTTTTACCTTTTATACTTAAATTTAATAATTATTTATTAATAATATTGGATTAATATATATATACATCAATATTAATTATGCATGTTTAATATTTTTTACATTACATTTATTCTTTATTAATTTTTACATTTTTAAATAATTCTAACTATGTTTTATTTAATTATATTTATAATTTAATTAATTTTATATTATTTTTAAGACATTAGAAAAATCGATATTTTATACAACTATATTTTTAAAACAACAACATTTTGGTATCGATATTTTGGTATCTCAGTGGTTGTGGTTATGCTCAGTGGTTCTCTCTACTTTTTCTCCAAAGGGAACTGCTCTGCCTTTGCAAAAGGTTGAGAAATATTCAACACATCTCCAATGACTCCTTGGCTTAGTTAATATCTCCTTACAATAAACGTGCCCACCATATTTCAAAAGCCTCTTACCCCTTTTGGATAACATATACTAGGCCAGATGTGGATTTTCCTTAGCTTGGTGATCTGAAAAAGAGACAAAAAAAGAAAAAAAATAAGTGTTTTGTTATTATATTGAATACATTGTAATCTGTTATTGTACCTGTAGAAAGAAACAAATATGTTGTTAATAGTTTAAACTTGCTTGTCAGAATTTTTTTTTATTTCATGCATGTTGTTCAATCTAAAAACAAAATTATGTAATGTTATTGTCGTATTTTGAGAAGAGAATGTGATTATTACTTACATAAATATTAATTTAGAAATATTTTACCTTATAATTGTTTTAGTTTTTGAAGACTGGTTGTCTCTGATTTATTTCTTAAAATTTTTACAGATTTTAATGTTGGTGTTTTTTTTATTCTGTGGTGAGAAAGAACACTGAAAATAATGAAATTTTTTGTCCTGCATGGTTTTGAAGTCTTAGTCATTTAGGGTTTAACTTGCTAAATTCTTTACCTTTACTACGGTTTCTTAATTTGTGGTCAAACAATTGTAATTACATCTGTTTTTGAAGATAATTTTTTTGTTATTCTATGTTTTGACTTGTTGTTCCAAAACCCTAAATAGAAGAGAAAGAAATTAGTTTACTTCTGCCTGGCAGTCACTGCCCAACATCTTCTCCTATTTAGCACAGGCTGAAGGGTAGAACTGAGATTCTTCCCTCCAGTCACTGTCCAGCACCTTCCTCTAGTTGGCACAGGCTGAGTATGAATAGTAAATCTGTCACCCAGCCACTGTCCAGCACCTTCCCCTGGTAGGCAGAATTGAAATAGTAACCCCCATATCAATATACAGCACCTTCCCCTAGTTGGCAAAGGATTGATTTGGAATAGTAAATCTGTCACACAGTCACTGTCCTGCATATTCCCCTAGCTGGCTCAAGGGGGAGTTGGAATAGTAAATCTGCCCCAATTTAATGTCCAGCATGCTTCCTTAGTTGGTACAGGGTGGAGTTTGAAGACTAAAATCTGCAGAGTTGGAATAATAAACTCCCCTCACCCTCAATCACTATCCATCACCTTCCCCTAGTTGGTGTAGGGTAGAGTTGGAATACCAAAATGGCCATCCAGCCACTGACAAGCACCTTTCACTAGTTGGCACAGGGTGGAGTTGGTATGGTAAATCTGCCCCGCAGACACTGTCCAGCACCTTTCCCTAGTTGGCACGAGCAGAGTCAGAAAAGCAAATCTGACCCCTAATCGCTGTGCCAACAGTGACAACTTTCCCTAGCTGGCACTGGGCAGAGTTTGAATACTAAGGGGTCTATTAGGATGGCGGTTGGAAAACCACCCCGACCGCCATGGAAGCAGAAATCAACTGTCAGCTGGTACCGCGGCAAAACCGGCGATCTGATTAGTATCAACCGCCAAAAAATCTCGACCGCAGCGGGGATGCCACGAAAGACCGCCGGTAGCGGGTGGAGCTTTTGAAAATCTGTCCGTGGCGGTCGGAGTCATGGCAGAAACACACTAAACTGCCGCTAGGCCAGCAGAGTCACCGCACGGAAAATTGGGATTCCCCCGATGTGACAGCGGTACGTTCCGCTGTTTCCGACCGCCGCGGTCGCAAACAGTGATGAATGGGAGAGCCAGCGGAAGGGCTGTTGCAAACCCACCGCTGCGGACGCTGCGTAACAAATATGGCGGTCGACAAAGAAAACACACCACAAGGCCACCAAGTGCACACATCAAACTAGCTCTGCCCCCCAAAACACCTAACATACCCCAATGACACACCCCCATGGCAACTTCAAAAATACAAATCCCAGGACAACCCACACAGCACACCTGACTGCAATACCCCATTTTGACACACCCACATAGCTGAGTATAAAACCAGCCCTTTCCCTGACCAGAATCCTTTGCACTACTCCAGCCCTGAAGGAACCAAACCCGGCAGCACATTGGATAGGCAAAACACCACACATCTCACCAGCACCACAACACACGCATGCACACACACCACACACACCACACACACCACCCTCACAACTGCCCCTCCAAACATTTGAACATCACACACCATGGCACAAAAGAAAATGCCCAAATTCACAGAGAGTGAGTTGTCAGTCATGGTAGATGAGATAATCAGAGTAGAACCACAATTGTTTGGTCACCTGGTCAACCATTAGCCACAAGAGCACACATGTGGGAAATAATAGTTGACAAGGTCAATGCAGTAGGTACGACCCCATGCTCCAAGGAGGGAATCATGAAGCGGTGGCATGACCTGAAGAGGGTGGTGAAACAGAAAAAGAACAAGAACCGTCATCTGGCTCAGATGACTGGCGGTGGCCCTCCCATTCCACCAAAACATTCAGTGCATGGGAGGAGAAGGTGCTTGCCATACTGCATCCAGAGAGTCTCACAGGAATAGCCGGGGGAGTGTAGGATGGTAAGGACAAACAAATGTATACCATTACACTGACATGTACTGTCTTGCACTACTACAAAGCTACACCTCCTAGGCCCAAATGCACCCATGTGCACCACACACTCCCCAACACATGTATCACAGATCCAACATTCACTCCCTTTCATTCACCCCAAAGGTAGCTAGCAACATTCCCTGGGTTGCATGTGTACAGGCAGCCAGCACTACAACTCCCACCAGGCCCCCTTGTTGCACAGCTCAGCAAGATGGAGCACTCCCCCCCACCAAGATGTATGTGTCAGCCGTTGCATTGTTCACATTCACCTAACAGGTAGGTAGCCATCTTCCCAGAGAGGGCTGTTTGGGGGTGGGAGGCCTGCACTACAACTTCCACCAGGCCCCCTTGTTCCACTGCTCAGCAAGATGTAGCACTCCCCCCAGCCAGAAGCATGTGGCAGACATTGTATTACAACAACAATGCTAACAGGTAGGTAGCCATCTTCCCAGGGAGGGCTGTTTGGGGGTGGGAGGCCTGCATTACAACTTCCACCAGGCACCCCTGTCCCACCCCTGAGCAGGATGGAACACTCAAACACACCCAGAAGCATGCGGCAGCCATTGGATTACAACAAACAAACGTACAGGTAGGTAGCCATCTTCCCAGAGAGGGCTGTTTGGGGGTGGGAGACCTGCACTACAACTCCCACCAGGCCCCCTGTCCCACCCATGAGCAGGATGGAGCACTCAAACACACCCAGAAGCATGTAGCAGCATTGTATTACAACAACCAAACATACAGGTAGGTAGTCATCTTCCCAGAGAGGTCTGTTTTGGGTGGGAGGCCTGCACTACAACTCCCACCAGGCTCCCTCTCCTTCCTGAGCAGGATGGAGCACTTAAACACACACCAAGAGAGATGTGTGCGAAAGTCCACCCCAATGTGACTACAGAACAGGTAAGTAGACAGTGCATGCACCCCACCATTCCTCTAAAAAAGCATGGAGCCATATGACAGCACCAGCCCTCACATCCCACCAAAATTGACACAGATACAACAACAAATTACAGTGTGCAGACAGCTAAGCGTATGTAACTGTTACAGAAACAAAAGTGTGACTCACCAAATCCCATGTTGGAGAAAATCAGGGCACAAACATGCACAGCACTGAATGCTATGTGTAAGTTCCACAGGTGCTGAACTTGAAGGACCATATGAAAACAAAGCAAGCATGGTCTGTAGAACAAATATATCAAAGCACAGGACATGGCAAAGGTATGCATGTGATGACAATGGCTAGTTCTTGCGCAGATGTAACGCTTGCCAGGCAGAGTAATCAGCAAAGATGCTTCACATCAAGTCATATTTCCGCTGGTTATCAGATGACAACATGTCCTCGTAATTAAGGGTGGGCGTAGTGGGCGTAGTGGGGCTACGTGAAGCAGCACGTAGTGTGCCCAAATCTACGCACACTACGCGCTTCGCGTAGCCCCACTACGTGCCACCCACCTCCCGCCCGCCCTTCTTTTAAATAATATCAGCAATATAAAATAAATTAAAGTAAAGCGACTTACCGTAAGCGCGGCGTCTCCGGGGCTCCCTCTTCTTCGTTTCTAATTTCTTCTGACAAATGCGCATGCGCGGACGCCCGCGCATGCGCATTTCTCGCGAGAAATGCGCATGCGCGGGTGTCCGCGCATGCGCATTTGCCAGAAGAAATTAGAAACAGAAAGAGGGAGCCCCGGAGACGCCGCGCTTACGGTAAGTCGACTTACTTTAATTTATTTTTCATTGCTTATATTATTAAAAGGAGGGCAGGCGGGAGGTGGGTGGCGGGTGGCAAGCAGCTACGCTTCGCCCTCGGCGTGTGCGTAGCGCTGCCCTGCTTCGCCTACTTCGGAAAGTGCGAAGCAGGCAGCGCTACGTACACTACGTGGGCGAAGCGTAGTGCTACGCCCGGGGTTACTCGTAATCACAAAATCTGCACGTGTGGCATGGTATCCATTGACATGTCACACCATGGAAAACTAATGTATGTACCTCCACATTATGTCATGAAGCACATTACTGTGCAGACATACAATGTGAGAACTAGTAAACTGTTGCATAACCTGGAAATAAGATACATTCAACACCAAGCTTGAGGGGTGCACGTCAATGACCATTTCCCCTCTGTCCCACAGGTGACCAAGAACTGACTGCAGAGGATGACAACACCAACCTGCAGAGCTGGTCTCCACCCCTGTAACATGGACTCTCTGATGATGACTCCCTGGATTTCGAGGATATAAGCTTGAAGCCGGCCCATCTGGCATGCCAGGGCGCAACAGGTCCCAGGACCCCACTGTCCCTCCACCACCACCTCAGCAACAACAACAATGACGCTGACCCCTGCTGTAATGACCTATGCGGCCTCCACCACCACCAGTGATGCCTACAACACTCTCCCTGCCCCAGAGGATGACCACCCCACCCCACCAACTGAGGAGGGCAGGGAGAGTAGGCGGGTGCATACAGTGGTGAGGCAACAGGTCCGTGACAGCAGAACAGGTGGAAGGGCACGGGGGAGTTTAATCCAACCGGACACTGGGACTGAAGCCCTGGACAACATCACCAGAGTCCTTGGGACCTATGAATGGGCCCAGGGACAAATGGACCAGTCTCAGGAGGATTCCCGTGAGCTCCGCCTGCTGCTGAGGTCCATCGACACCCGCATGGGCCAAATCGTGGACCTCTTGGGCCAGCTAGTGGCGGTTCTGAGGGACAGGCCTGCCTCACAAACAACCCCTCCACCTCCCTCCGGTGGCCTGCAGGATGACAGTTCCACATCCGCCCTTGCGGCCACGGAGAGGGGGGACTCCTCAGACTCCACTGGCCCCGCAGCAGAGGCCCCCCCTGCCAAATGACCAAGGGGCCGTCCAAAGAAATCCAAGGGAGGAACCCGTGGCAAAGCACCTGCCAAACACCAGTCAAGGAGCCAGCCATGATGTCACCCCTCTTCACCTTGCCATTGACTTTGTTGACTGTCCTTCCCCACACTGCCATGTTAATGGGATCCGTCTATTGGACTGGGCCACTACATCAACGTGGTGACTAATCGACTGTCTCATCTTCCATCACTATCAACTCATTGCTTCACTATTCACCTTTTTGTAAATATTCACTCCCCTGTCACATGTACCCATTGTAAGTAAACACTCCTTACACACCTATGTTGTTGTGTTAATTCTCCATGTTTATCACAGGTTGTGCAATGTTCACCATGATTACAATGTACCAGGAGCACGGATTGTTTGTAGGCTAGGAGAGGCTGAAGGGATCTAGGAAAACACAACAGAACAACATTCACTAGTCAGGCGGTGGCATCACAGCCATCCCACAACACTTGTCATCAAGGTACTCCAATCTGCACATATTACAATAAGCAACAGTACTGACATAGACATCATGTATCTGTGCCAAACTACCCTGTCCCAGAAACATTGGCAGCCAGCACTGAGTCAATAACAGGCTGCAGTCACAAAGCCCATATAGACCTTTTCACCAACAATGACATCAGCAGACAAGGACCCCGTTATACATTGTCACTCTCCTTCTAGTGAAGTAGCGGTTGATGAGCTGTTGACGCAGGTCAACACCTTTCTCCTATCCACTATCCTCGTCACTGAACATGGGGTGGTTTGCAGGCAGGGGCCTCGGCTGCTCATCAGCGTCCAGGAGCAGGGGGATCTCCTTGCGCAAGGCCAGGTTTTGGAGCATGCAGCATGCAACTACAATCTGACACACCTTTTTGGGCGAGTACATCAGTGCACCTCCGGCCTTGTCCAGGCAGCGAAATCGTGACTTCAGGAGACCAAAAGTACGCTCCACCACACAGCGTGTCCTCCCATGGGCATCATTGTAGCAGACATCACTTGGAGTCCTGAGATTTCGCAGTGGGCTCAGCAACCAAGGAAGGTTAGGATATGCAGAGTCACCTAGGTGTGAGATACACAGACCAACTTTGTAATATAACTGTGGCAGAGGACAGCATGTCACACACACAGCATGCAACTTGACTCTGCGTACTCACCCACAATCCATGCATGCTCCAGAAGCAGATTAGCCATCAGCAGTACACAATGCTGTTACGCATGATGTATGAGTCATGGGCCGAGCCAGGAAATTTGGCACAGACGTGTGAGATGATCATATCCGCCTGGCACACCACTTGCACATTGATGGAATGGAAATGTTTCCTGTTTCTGTAGATGTGCTCACGTGTTTGTGGTGGAACCAGGCCAACATGTGTGCAGTCAATGGCACCAACAACATTAGGGATGTGCCCAAGGGCATAAAAATCTGCCTTCACAGCCCCAGTTCATGCCTTCTGGGGAAATGGATGTATCTGTCCTTGTAGGTCATCATAACGGGCAGGACATCACATAGCACCATGCTGAACATAGGTTACGACATCACCCCTGCGCTGGACACCGTGTACTGGAATGATTCAGTTGCAAAAAAATGCAGGGCCACCATCACCTTAGACGTTGGTGTGAAAGCAGTCGGATATGTTCTGCGAGGCCATAGGTGGGGCTCCAACATAGCACATAGGTCTTGTAGGGTGGGTCGATCCAGACGGAATTCCCATATGACCTCTTCATCCTCCATGTCTGCCAGCACTGAGAAGGGATGGTGCACATTTGGTCTCCTCCTAGGTGCGATGATTGGGGACACATGTCAATGCAATCCACCATGAGATGTGTCCAACATCTTAAATTTTGACTGACACAACGCCAACAATGACTGTCATCACAGTTCAGCTTACAGCCCAAATTACATGTAGGGACACCTTCAGCTACACTACTCGTACACTTGTCCACTTTTCACACAGCGAGTACCTCAAAAACAATATCTGACTATGTGAATGCCCAAAGGGATCTGGCCACATCTTGCATGAACAGCCCTGAGAGTAGTTCCTACAGCATAAGTGTGAAACTGCAACACAACTGTCTCCTACCTAGCTGCTGTTCCTGCCACACCTTCTTGCGTAAGTCGAACAGGGCACACATCAACAACACAATGATCACGGTCTGTGCGTAAACAACAAGTGTGTGCATGAGCCAAGCAAAGTAGACAGTGACATATGCACAATGTGTAGTCAGACATTCATCACTGTGAGTTGCTCAGCCCTATCCTACATTGGCATGTGTACCCATTGGAGAGTCCACCATAACATTGTTCTGTGTACATGCCCAGCAATATCACAAGTGACAGATGAGGGAGTACATGCCAATGAATGTTTTCAATCATATACACCAACATGGCATGTGTAGTCAGCAGTGGGGTAAATGTTACATTGGCATTGTGTGCACAATCTTGTGCCATTAATCATGTGTCTACTGTGCACTGTTGAGAACTGGCCATTGGCCATTCATACAGCATGATGTGACCATAGGTGCTGTCAAAGTGCTCTGCAACACAAATCACGGTCACTGGCGACAATGTATAGCAGCCATATCGCGGTAGTGATCACCTGGCCCCAGCGGTTTGTCACTGCCAATGCCAAAACCACACTTGCGGTAGTGATATACATGTAGTAAAATGGCGGTTAGCATGCTCCCTCACCCAAATCACAGTCATAGGCACCAATGTATAGTTGCCATTCCACGGTATTTACCGCCTGGCCCCTGCGGTGTGTCACCGCCAATTCCCAAGCTATTACAGCCAATGGGAACCGCAATGGCGGTAGCCCAATGCAATTAAAAAAATTGCAGTAGGCGTGCTCTGCCACCGCGGTGCTGGCCATTGGATGCAATTGAAAGATGCACGACCGCAGTAGCAATCACCTGGCCCCTGCGGTGTGTCTCCGCCAATCTATTGAGCTTTAGAAAACAGCTAAAAACACATCTGTTTAACTAAAATTGTATATGTCTCACTGGGTCCTCTTAGTGCTGGGAAGCCCAGTCCGGGGTAGCTATGCACTCTGCAAAATCCTGGACATCTACTTAGACATTGTTGTACTACATCCTACATGTGATGTGGACCATAGTGAAGATGTAGGATGTGTCAGGAGGAATTTGGAAAGAGAAATGTCTGACTATGCCACATATGTCAAAGCAGGAGGATGTCAATCAGGGAATCATGAAGTGACTGGATGAGATAGGTTTTCACTACGATGGGCAGTGCTTAGTGATGTTTAAAGGTTGAGCTTTTTTGGGTCTAGTTGTGTGCCCAACATAGGTAGGTACCTGTTACTGATATCATAACTACCAGCATGTGGACCACTGCTTTTGCCATAGCCCATAGATACAGGTACAGGCAGCCATGTTGCTGAATTGCAAATGGAGACTCACATTGGGGGTGTTGGTGTCACGTGAGAGTCAAATGACCATCTGTGTGTGACAGAAAGTAGAGTCCTTGGGTCCACTAGAGAACTGACAGAAAAGTAATGTTCAGGTAAAAGTGAGAAGGGCTGAGTTGAGTGATGTGTGATACTCTGCAGATAAACAAATTTGGCAATGACAAACTGGGGTGAGCATCAGTGGTAGCAACCTTTCTAGTTTGACTTGGCCTATTCCCTCAGAGTTGGTACACAGTGCCTATGGTACAGAACTATGGAGACAACTGTGTGTGTACTGAAATCACTTGAGTATGCACAATTTGGAAAACCATAGTAAGTACATGCCCTTACAAATACCTGCAATGTAACAAGGTTTCTAGCTGTGTAGAGTTGTGGGGAAATATATCAAATATTTCTTTTCTGTCAAATGATTATCAATAAAATAATTTTTGTACTTTTCTAAGAAAAACAGTCATGTTTGTTCTTTCTTCCCTTCGTCTATTATTCTCATTATATCGATTGTAATATGTATGTTATGTATAAGTTGCCTTAAGTATTTACATTGACATATTTGAGCCCTGCCTTAAGGAACGTCACCTCTCTAGCAGGGGGCCTCTTTATTAACATTGACTGTCCAACTGGACATAATAATTTATTATAAACAGCTAATTAGAACAACATCTAAGTGAGACAAGTAACAAAAACAAAAGGAAAAGGAGAAGATCTCAGGCATAAATTACTAAGGCCTATAGTGTTACTAGCTAGTTAGACCAACAAATACATATTCTAGCACTATAGCACAATTCGGTAAACAAAAAGATGGTGTCAAGGTGCAAAGAATCGACAACGTTTCGATCCACTTGTCACAATGCTGGGATCATCTTCAGGACAACAAGGATAATGCCTGAGGTAATTGCCTGGAATTTTAAACCAGCACGTTCATCGAGGAAGGTTAATCAAGAAGTTAGCAGTACAGTGACCCAGAGGAAGCCGTTCACGAATGATACATAAGCACAGTACCCACAGCATTAGATATACGCCAATTCCCGAGGATAAGCAAGCGGCCGTACCGAGTCTGGCAGACCAGTGGTGAGCGTAGGATGGGTCATTTACCATATAGTATGATGGCCGGAAGAGGTTGGTAACCATGATGAGGTCAGTTGAGCGGATTGCCTTGTTGTTAGCCTTGCTGCTGCTGGTCAGAGTGAAGCGTGACTCCGCTAACTAACTAGACCCTGAGGACGTAAGGTGACAGTCAAAACATAGATATCATTGTACTTCTGTGTAATTTACAGTATTAATAATTTAAGTGTTCTTTTGAAGTAATGTGTGGTATGACACAAAATATCACCCTTTTCACACAGTAGTCCTGTGAACAATGTAAAGATAATGCCAAAGGCAGCTCCAGTGAATCCTGGCCACAATTGCAACTAGTAACAAAGGTCCTACACATCAATGTTGAACTGAAAGTGAATAAGAATAACATCTGTATGTCAGCGAAAGTAAGTCATGTTAACGTCTAGCATAGATCACCATTAACATATTCCAGTTTCATTGCAGATGGAGAAACTAAACCTCCTGACCAGCAGCCTGTCCTGGATGACCAATCTGTTGGCGATGATATCCTGCCCCAATAGACAATGGCACCTTTCAGCAACTCCTGGACTCCATTGGCACGCCTTCTGAGGTCACGAAAAGGGGTGACAGTGTTGCTGGGTCTCCAGAGGAACGACATACCACAGAACATTCCCCATTGGCCAGCCAAAGCCCAAGCCTGAATTTTGAGGAGCCCCAAGTTGTCTTACAATGCCGAGTGATAGGAGTCCAACAGCTGCTGGTAGATGAGGTGCTGGTGGGGAGGAAGACCATTGCGGGCACCCTAGATGGAGTCCATAGGTGCCTCAGTCCCAATAAGGACACCTCTGAGGCAATCGAAGGCACCTACCCTTCGCTCCATACATTGGAATAGTCCCTGGCTCACATTGCTGGTATCTTGAGGCAGAGGCAACAACAACAGCCCTGCCAATGTGACACCAGTAAGGTTTCCACCCAGCTGGGGGCCATCTGCACAATCCTCTAATCTATGGAGCAGAAGCAGGACTCCTACATTACTACTATGGCTACCTTCTACCATGACATTGCTGCCTTTCTGACAAGCCATCAGGCCCTTGCCAGTGCTGTCCTTGTTGGCACAGATAAATGCTGCTGGGAACAGGAGAGCGACATCTTTATCCCTTGATGTGGGTGTGCCTCAGATGCCTCCTAGACAGATACCACTGCCCTCAGGGGAGGCACAACACACATCAGAGGAGGAAGATGTGGACTTGACCAATTTCTGCCTGTGATCTACCCAATAACATTTGTTTGTGCCAATTGACTAGTTTCCTATTGGACCCTGTGTTAATTGTCATGCCATAACCCGTGTCACTTGATACTGTCCCCTTTTTGTATGTCCACCTGTTATCTAATCCATTTGTGGACTGTGAATGAGGCCTACGTTCCCTAATGGCAATTTGAATCTCTTCCTCGCTGGAATCCTCCTCTCATCAACATGTCACATGGCATGTATCACCCATGGACTTTGTCTGGACATCCTTTGGTTCTCCAACAATATTGGTGTTGTTACAGCAAGAACTACTACTTTGAATTAGCCTAGGTACACACCTGTAAATAAATGCACTACCTTTTATTTGCGAGCTGCATGTCTATTGAAAATAAGACTAACTACACCATGGTGGATGTGCAGACCCAAAAGCCACTTCCTACCATCTCAAGGAAATTGTGCTACAGTCCCCATCACATGCTCTTGTTCGACAAAGCCAAGCTAAATGCACTTCCTCTGCAATGACATAATGTTAAAAATCTCCTTGAACTATTGAACGTCATGGTGTGACAACAAGCATTGGCACCTTGAGTGCCACACAGTGAAAAAGGCTAATTAATCACACAATTGCAGAACTGCATACATTGTGTCCTGTGAGGCATGTGAGCCTCTATCACATTTTCACATATCCACAGATATCTTGCTCAGTTATCATGACAATGTCACCGTGCACATAGGTCAGCCTCAATGGTTAAACTGAAGATATCCTGTAAGTACTATTATGATGCATGCACTGACAATATGCAGATACTAATATCCAAACTCCTTCTGTATTGCATCATAGCTATGCCACTCAAGCATATAGAAGCTGAGGGCTACACCTTGGATGTCATTAAGCATGAACTGTAACTACTAAGTATTTGGGTTCCTATATCAAATGATAAAAGGAGTAGCAAGGCAAACCGGGATACGTAGGAACATTGTGTCCCTTTGGCCCTGAGAGCCCTCACATGCTTTGAGTGGGAATGTAACTACACATGACATCAATTGCACTATATGCACATATAACAATATAGAGGAGCCTGAGCACAGAACCTGGAACCAAGCTACACATCCCTAGGCTAAGAGGAAATGTCAGACTATTGTCTCTTCTAACTTAGCAAGTATTTGCACAAATTCACAAGCAAGAAGTGTCACATTTAGCAAGTACTCAATGCCAAGGATTATTGATGTTTCCTGGCAGGTGAGGGCCACTTTCATGGATACTAACCAGCAAACAACAATGAGTTACGAGCACAATGGTACACAGGTGAGTGCAGAAGTAGCAGGTACCTGTGTGTGTGTCCCAACACAGCCATGAATGAGTACTGTGGTGTGACAGAGCCATACCTACTTTACATGCAGCATAACTTACACACACAGTGCTAAAGTAGGTGGCTATCTGTATTGGCCAGTGCATCTATTCACACAAAGAGGACCACTAACAGTGCTCAAAGATTATTGGAGATTCCTTAAGTGACTCCATCAAAACATTCAATCAATCAATATTCGTAGTTGAAGATCAAGGCAACTGTCACCTCTCAGGGTATCTAGTCGCTTGGGGTCTAGGTCAAAAAGCCAGGTCTTGAGCTTCCTTCTGATGTTCACCAGGGAGAGAGCTGTCCGGAGATGGAGGGGCAGATCGTTCCAGGTCTCCGCGGTGATGTAGGAGAAGGAGAGGCCCCCGGTGCGGGTGCAACAGATGTGGGGTGTTGCGCAAGGGCAAGCCAGGAGGAATGCAGGTGTCTGCTGGGTTCATGGAAGTTGAGTTGGTGATTGATGTAGGCCAGTCCTTGATCGTGTAGGGGTTTGTAGGCGTGAGGATTTTAAACTGACATCTCTTCTGGATGGGGAGTCACTGGAGGCTTCTGAGGTGGGAGGTGATGTCGGTCTATCTGGGGGAAGGTTCAGGATGAGTCTGCCTGCTGTGTTCTGTAGGGTATGAGGAGCTGGATGTGGATGGCAGCATAGAGGGAAATGCCATTGTGGAGGCAGCTGGGGATGAGCGCCTGAAAAATGGTATTTCCGGTGTTGACTGGGATCCATCTGAAGATTCTGCAGAGCATGCAGAGGGTATGGAAGCAGGAGGAGGTGGCAGCATTGACTTGTTGTTTCATGTTAGTTGAGAGGCTCTAGTTCATAGTTATCTCACAAAGTTACACACATCTGCAAACACTGCAGGGAATCCCTACATCATGTACTCAAATCAACCTAAGCAATTATGACAACTCCTACGCAATAAATTATCATGCGGTCATAAAAATAGAATAGTTTTTATATATGAAATTGTAATTCTCACTAACTAAAACTACCTATCCTACACTAACACTATCTAAAGTAAGCCTAAACTAACTTAAATTACCTATCCTACACTAACTTACACTATCTAAACTAAGCATAAACTAACATAACCTACCCATCCTATACCATCTAATCATAACGTTACCTTAACCAACCTAAACTTAGCCTAATCTATGCTATACATTTACCACAAAAGACATGTCAAACATCAAAGCCCCACCCTCTTTACATGCATAGTCACAAAATAAACAACATCAACAACACCTATAAATAAACCAACTACACAGTAAATTCTAAACAAATATATATTTTTTAGTATTTATATATATATATGTATATAAAATAAACGCTAAATATTAACCCCCCAACCAATAAAACTGTATAAATATATAAAATATAAAACCTATCAAATATCTTGAAAAATCAAAATCCTACCATATCCAAACCTATACTATCTACTAACTAACTAAACTACCACAATAGATAGAAAAATATAATGGAAAGTCAAAAGTTTACTGCAGTTGTGATATCTGCTCCATTGCCTCCTCTTGGTTGGAAAAGCAGGTATGCTGACTGCCCTGATCCTTATGGATAGCCTCCAGTTTCCGGTTTATTTTTCTAAGTTCACAGATGGTGGTGTAGTAGAAAACTGATTCCTTACAACGGTGCCTCCTGGGCTATGTGGGTAGACGTTGTGTGACTGCAGGGGTAGCCGGTGTAGACACTTTGGGCTGGCTGTGGCTGGCTTGGGACTGCAGTGTTCTGGCTTGGGCCTGCTTTGTCCTGCCTTGGCCGTTGTCTGTCCTGGCCAGTGGGCATTTTTGGCACTGCAGGTCTGGTTGGTCTAGCAATGATCCTGGACCCTGCCGCTCTAGCACACACATACAGCTTCTGCATCCTCCTGTGTGCCTTAGCTACATTGCTTACATGTCGGTAACGTTCATTTCAAAGGTGCGGGCATCATCAGCTGCCATGTTGTCTAGGGTGAAAATAGAAATATTTACAGGCAGTACATGTACATGACGTCAGTGAGAAATAGTCTGACATTGTAACACAATCAAATGTTCGTATTATCACAACAAGATGGGTATTGACTTAAGGATCTGCACATCCATGTGACCAGTCAGTTGCACATCAAAATGTATAAAATCATATCTTTCATTTAGGGGTGCTACAATGGTGTAGACAATACCCACCCATCAGGCTATAAATACAGTAGGACAAGTCCTACAACAGCATATGGATTCAAAATACACCTGAGCACACCCAAACAAATAGTATCTGTAATCCACAGGTATAGTTAAGACCTGAGCAACATGTGAAATAATAAGTTATTCAAATGTCCTTTGTCATAATGACATAGAAAAAGGCTTTCCAATCAGGTCCTGTCGCAGAGTTTTAATGAACAGAAAATAGGCAGAACAGCAGCAGCCGACGCGCGTTTCGCCCTCTGAGCTTTTTCAAGGCTTTTTTCATGAGGACACACACTCAGTCATCACACACTCTTTGGTACTACACTTACTTTGGACCGTGGCAGAGGATCTGTAGCTGAACATACCATAGAAGCACACTCAATCTCTGGATGTGCACACTGTTACACATTGCTGACTTTCTGTTGTGTATGTCTTGCAAAGGCACACATGTTCTGCACATGGTGCTATCATGCACAAAATTGTTTTATACTATTGTGTAGGTTAAATAGTCAACTTAAGTTGTGATATTCAATTAACATGATACGGCCATTCGTACATGATCTCTGTCGTACTCCTGTCAACCTTAATAGCAGTACAACTTCTCTGAGGGCAGGCCTTTGTGTGTGCCTCCTGGTCCAAGGATACTGCATTCTCTAACACAGGCATATGTTATGGCACACACTCATTACATTTCACCTTTGGTGAGGTACCAGTTTTGTAATCCACTCAAATATGCACTTGTGCACTCAGGTCAAAGGTACACAACTTTTGGCTTGCAAAGGGAAGATCACATCACAATCCCTCCATCTGACCATGTGCAATGAGTTAGTCTGTTTGCACATAGTTTTGTCAGCTTTGTTAACCAATTGAAATCACACTATTGACACCTTCGTATTCTTCAGGTATGCTGATGTTGGCATAAAAGCTATCCAATGTAATACTGTTCCGGCTATTTACTCACCGTACAGTATAATTTTCTCATATTGTATTTTTGTAGACATTTGTTTCTCATTGCAGTGCTGAGCAATGCGTGCCAAATGTGTCCTTTATCTACTGTAGCATGATATGGTTTATGTGACAATGTAGGCAGAAAATAATTCACTTGTGCTGTGTTTTGTGGTAAGCCACACATGCATGTGTGCATTCTTGACAATTGACAACCTTTACAGGTTGGCATTGCAAAGGCCTTTGTCACTGAATTGTCTCTGATTGAATCTGCTATAACATTACTTACTGCAAAATACTCACATTCTGCATGTTAACACTTTGTTGAAACACACTACAATATGAGGCTTTTCTCAGGTGTGGTAGGGTGATTTGTGTTCCTAAATTCACTGATTGTCCTCTGTTGTACACTTTGCTGCTGCACAAGACATAAGACTGCTAGCTGTTCAGCTCTGCACTGCACAAGTGTAAGGGAGAGTAATGATCAATTTGGATTAGAAAATCTGTCATGCCTGGCCTGTACCTTTAATGCAGTTTACTGCTTTTCATTGCATTTCTGTATGTGTGCATTTGATAGGCATTTGATAGGCAAGACGCATGACCCCATGTTGTCAATAGGTCTTATGACATGATTTCTTCAATTTGAGTCCTACTTCTATTTGACGACGTGAGGATGAGTTGAAGTTTACTGTGACATAAACACCGACACAAATAATGGCTTCAAACATTTATTTTCATGTTGGATCTTTTCATATTATGTTTGGACATTCTATCCATCATTGCACATGTACAATAAGATATTAAATTGTCTGTAATGTGGATGTGTCTCTGAATACCAGCCACCGTATTTGGGATCCCTCCTCCATCCTCATTCTTCTCCATTGGGCCCTGCTTATCATGGTCCACATTCGACTGTACATTTGTCCTTACACAGGTGTTGTGGAGAATGACATATACTTGTATGATCTTGCAGACCATAGGGGGTGAATACAGCAATCTCCCCTCGACATGTCCAGGCATTTAAATGGGGACTTCAGCTCACCGAATGTCCTCCCTAAGATGTTGCGGGTCTTGACTAGTGCCTGGTTGTATTGTCATTCTGACTCAGTGTGGGGATGTGCTATTGGGGTCACGACCCACGGCTGGACACCATTTCCTTGATCAGCTGCAAGTTAAACAGTATTTAAATTGTCAATGCTTTGGCTCTCCGTTACAGCTACATTCCTGTCCATGTTATGTGTACTAGCATATTATGAGCATGGCCTGATACATTGTACACTTCAACATCCTATCTTTCATGCTTATCCAGTAGCTTATTGTAATAGGTATTTAGAAATGTTCGTGATCACTCAATGTTATGTGCACTCACTACATGTGTGAATTGACAGATTGGTCACATATTTGTTTAGTTGGTTCTTCCTAGGTAGTTTGTGACATTGCCTTTAACGTGATTTTGGTGTATTCACTTGATGCAGATCAATCATGTCACATGGATTGTTATACTATTTCTTGTCAGAATTTAGACATTGTTTTTAGCAGAAAAGTGTTCATGGTGCACTTTAATTGACACCTATATATAGCAATGTGGGCCTTCTTTATGTAAGACACACTGATTGTGTTGTTAGGAGCTGTCAATTCCAACTATGGACACAATACATTGTTTTTTCACATGTATGTGTATGATTCTAACTTGTAGGGTATTGTGTACTTCTATGCCTTGATTTCTTACTCATTACTGTGGCAAATGTATATTAAGATTAAAATCCTGAGTACACTGTTGTGCCTTGTCCAGGTTGGAATGTATTCTAAGTTGACATTGATGGATTCATTTGCTTTTCATTTAGGCTACCTAATCCATAGAACAGGTGGCCCATCACCTTGGTTACAACAGTCAACATGGCCGTCAAGCTATGTGCATGTGTGTATGTAGTCTGCGTTGCTGAGATATATGTGTGTTTTGTACTGTTGGTGTCACAATGTTATCCAGTATTGACGTGTACACATGTCTGGGGCCTACACTGACATGGCATGCCCCACATGGCCTTTCTACATATATCTTCTTGTGTTGCTCCAAAACTTGAGTAAACATACAAGTGTACTGCCATGTGTGACACACTTGCTCATTGCCATAGTTCTTGTTTTCATGCCACTGATCTTGTTGAGCTTTGACTGATAGCATTAGTTGGTATGCCATTGAGGAAACACTCACCTTAGATTTTTCTATTGTGTTGCATTTGTACTCATAATTGCCTTGTCTGTAATGCCACATGATTTAATTCAGGATTTTTTACACAGTGCAGTTCATGTGGTTCCATCCATCCAAACAGAGTGATATGACACATTGTGACTGACAGACGGTATGTCGCCACTGCCACTGACAGATTAATAAGTGCATGTCAAGGTGTCTCATCAGTGTCTACATGTTGAAGTTCATTGTTCCCACTATGTGCAGATGGCACAAGGTCCCAGATATTTGGGGAAGTGGCACTGTGCACTGGCTTCCCGTCAACAAGAGGATCACCTTCAAGCTCCTCGCCCATGCCCACAAGGCACTCCACAACACCGGACTGACATACCTCAACAGACGACTCACCGTCTACAACCGGAATCACCAGCTCCGCTCCGCAGACCTAGCCCTCGCCACCGTCCCCCGCATCCGAAGAGCGAACACCGGCAGCAGATCATTCTCCCACCTCGCCACCAAAACCTGGAACACCCTCCCCATCCTTCTACGGCAGACCCAGGACCTTCTCACCTTCAGGAGGCTACTCAAGACCTGGCTTTTTGAGCAGTAGCAGCACCCCTCCCCTCAGCGCCTTGAGACCCTCACGGGTGAGTAGTGCGCTTAACAAATGTTATGATTGATTGACCTTGGGAAACCAAATGATTTGTCACATTCCAAAGGTTACCTGGTGTGGAATACATGACATGCCTCATGAACCATTGGAGTTGCATAGATACACCCCCACTACGACCATGGAACTCCTCCCTTGCACACAATATTGCTACACTGCATTTTGACCAGCGTTACATTTCTCTGTACCTTTACACTATTCAAACCACACAAAGTGGCTTTGCGTGTCTTAACATGCGTGACTTAGGGGTTTGCATTACACATGTACTCAAATATATGGGTCTATCTTTGTTGACAGACACAGAGGTGGCTATTAGGTCATATATGTCTTACTGTTAGTAGGTCTGTTATGTACTTTAGTTTTGCTTACCAACAAGTAGGCCATTCCCATGTCGGCTATTCTGGAAGTGGTCATTGATGATGGAGTGCCTGAAGATGTAGACATCATGTGCACTCCATGGGTATTTTGCCATCCCACTTGTAAACATCCTCCAATTGTTCCCAATGGCCTGTACATTGATAGAGTATGTGTGCTTCCAGTTCCTGTACACATGTGATGTTGCTGCAAGGGGAACCAGTTGCATATGTGTGCAATCCATAGCACCCAGCACATGTGGAAATCCAGCAATCACATAAAAATCTTGCTTGGTATGCAGCAGCTGTTGTTGTGTCCTCGGGAAGAGCAGGTACTGGGGTATGAGGCAGATTATGGCATCCAGGACAGAAGGTAGGAAGGCACAAAAAATGGCTGCAATATTCCTGCCACTATGTCTGCAGTGATCTGAAATAAACCATATGCCAGCATGTGGAGGACAGCTATCAGCTTGACCTGCAGGGGTATGCTTGTGGCCCTGGCAGTTGGTGGCTTGAGTCTTGGTGTTATCTGGTTCATCAGTTCAATTATGGACTCCATCTTGAGTTGGAGATATGTGATGACCTCATCCTCCCTGAGGTCAATGAGTAAAGTACGCTGGTGAAAAATGTGATCCCTTCTCCTGCGCTGCCTATGTTGTGGTGGTCTACTCGCAAATCTCAACTGCAACATAAGAACATCCATGGTGTAGTTGAGCATGCCATACTGTTTAGTGTGTCTTGTCTTTATGTACCACAGCCAATGCTTCATTCCCTACACCTGGGTTGGCGAAGCGCAGGAATTTGGACGCATTTCAGTCTCTGCGCAACACTTGCCGACTCTTTGTCAAAACCATAAGTATCACTGTGTGGAACACCTACCTTGCATATTTTAGTCTCTGTGTGGCGCAGCCAGTTCTGGAACAGGTTTTTCTGACACAGGCCTACAAGAACAGACACATTTGGCCACATGCGTTGACTTGTAGATATGGAGTACTGCCTGCGCTGTTGGTGCATCAAAATTAGCTACGCAATGGCAGCACAGGCCTCTCATGAATAAGCTCCTCAGTTTGCAACCATTCCCGAGGGGGATACTGCTCATACCGACTATGAGTTTCCAGGTGTCTCTGGGTCCCAAATTATCATGTTCCTAAACTCCAGGCCCAAGAAATCCAAAGGGCACCTGACCCAGACTCACCAGAAGAGATGCAGAGGCTGTGGGCATTGGCTATGCGCACCCCTGCCTGCCCACATACTGCAGGATGAGGGTAGCATGAAAAGCTCTGTACTGCCGAAGCTAAACCCACTCTGCCCCTTCTCTACACCGCTCCCCAACTCTCAAAAAATGGGCTAACAAAAAACCTCTTCACATATGTCCCACCAGCTTTAAGCAGGTGGTAAATTCATGTAGATTTGGCCCTGAAAAAGCATACAGAATTGAACCCAGTATGCCTGGGTCCAAGTATTAGTTCCCCTTATAGGGGATAACTTGAAACCTCTGGAAACCGTCCAGAATTGGAGATTCCAGTCTTCTAAAATAGCCCATACAACGGAGGCCTTGGTTCTCTACTAAGGCCCTGATTACGAGTTGAGGCATTATTTGTCGCACCTTATATATAATGGTGCCAATAGTTCGTTATTTAGCAGGCCCTATAAATAGCACCTATTGTGAATATATGGGGAATAACATATGGATTGGCACAAAAATCCACATGACACTGTAAATACTGTACATATTTTCCCATGTTAAATTTTGGCAGGTTTAACAAAGCTGAGGAATTTTACGATCCGCTAATTACCAGATGCATCAAACACCTTATAACTTGTTATTCTGACCCGATGTAAACAGAGGTTTACGCAGAGGTCGGAATATAATGAGTTACTCATAACCAGGCCCTAACTGTCTCACTGCTCAGTGGACTGGCTGCAGAAGTCTCACATGATTTAACAGCAAACAACGACCATCTGTTCTGAAAATCTGAACTTTTCTGTATAACCAAGAAGCATGAAGTCCTTTTGAGAGCGTCCGGAATAAATAACATATATCATGAGCAAGGGCATTGAATCCTTGATGTCCTACATCGGCATTGAAATTCACTAAGTGCATCTGAAAACAGCAATATGGTCAAGTTTCCTGTTCCAGAATTAAAGAAACATCAATCTATCTTAGGGAAGAGTCTAAAAAAAGCATGGTGGTTAGTTACAAGGCAGGAAGACACAAACATTTGTGTAATTTATTATAACTTCATTTTTTCCATTGGATTTTCCCCATGCTATCAGTTTTAAAAAAAGCTATATATTCAATGTTCATGCATGAGATTGCTTTTTTCCCCAAAGACAAATGTTGCGGGGAAACAAATGTGCATTTGTTCCATTGCCAATCTTTTCTCTGCTGTTCACCTTACATAAGGAATGTCGCGTGAACTAGCACTTTTCTGTTTTGTGGACTACATTTCGTGAAACAGCTGTGGTGCAGAGAATCCCTCTTCTTCATTCCTCGAAACAAAGGAAAAAATGCACCAAGGCTAAGCTATGACAACATTTCAGCATTGCGTAGTTCGGAAATAGCACAATCAATCACGAAATGCCAAAACATTCACAGAAAGTTCCTGAAGCAGAAATTCTGCATAATTTCTCATTTCTCGCAGTGGTCGAAGCATATTAAAAAAAAGTATAGGAACTGTGATGCTACATGCAATGGGGGTAGGGTCGGTAAGTGTGGGGGTGGGGTCAAAGGTGTAGCTAAAAAACCAAATGTAAGTCAGTGGTTCCCAAACTTTTGACTCCTGAGGACCCCACTGAGTCACCACTGGAAGTCGGGGACCCCCAAGCAATTTGTATGATATAAATTTCAAACGTTAAAACAGTAATTCGAAAACAATAAACACGTGTGCACACAAAACGGATGTATGACGTTACAACGCACACTATTACAACGCATGCACTTACAACGCATTTTTTACAACGCATAATCCATTACAACGCATGACATTACAACGCATAACACTACAACGCATTTTTAAAAAATACCTTTACAACGCACTACCATTACAACGCATACTACCTTTACAACGCATACCATTACAACGCATAATATTAAATTACATTTAAGGTAAGTATTAGATAGTATAGGGGTAAAAATTACTATTCTAACTCCAGGGGGTGCAACAGTAGGGTAAGTGTTGGATAGTGTAGGGGTAAAAATTACTATTCTAACTCCAGGGGGTGCAACAGTAGGGTAAGTGTTGGATAGTGTAGGGGTAAAAATTACTATTCTAACTCCAGGGGGTGCAACAGTAGGGTAAGTGTTGGATAGTGTAGGGGTAAAAATTACTATTCTAACTCCAGGGGGTGCAACAGTAGGGTAAGTGTTGGATAGTGTAGGGGTAAAAATTACTATTCTAACTCCAGGGGGTGCAACAGTAGGGAAAGTGTTGGATAGTATAGGGGTAAAAATTACTATTCTAACTCCAGGGGGTGCATCAGTAGGGTAAGTGTTGGATAGTATAGGGGTAAAAATTACTATTCTAACTCCAGGGGGTGCATCAGTAGGGTAAGTGTTGGATAGTATAGGGGTAAAAATTACTATTCTAACTCCAGGGGGTGCATCAGTAGGGTAAGTGTTGGATAGTATAGGGGTAAAAATTACTATTCTAACTCCAGGGGGTGCATCAGTAGGGTAAGTGTTGGATAGTATAGGGGTAAAAATTACTATTCTAACTCCAGGGGGTGCATCAGTAGGGTAAGTGTTGGATAGTATAGGGGTAAAAATTACTATTCTAACTCCAGGGGGTGCATCAGTAGTGTAAGTGTTGGATAGTATAGGGGTAAAAATTACTATTCTAACTCCAGGGGGTGCATCAGTAGTGTAAGTGTTGGATAGTATAGGGGTAAAAATTACTATTCTAACTCCAGGGGGTGCATCAGTAGGGTAAGTGTTGGATAGTATAATGTAATATTATGCGTTGTAATGGTATGCGTTGTAATGGTAGTATGCGTTGTAATGGAATGCGTTGTAAAGGTAGTTTTTAAAAATGCGTTGTAGTATCCTGCGTTGTAATATCATGCGTTGTAATGGATTATGCGTTGTAAAAAATGCGTTGTAATGGTAGTGCGTTGTAAAAGTTGCGTTGTAAAGGTTGTTCCCCACACAAAACAAATACTCTAATTATTAAGGATTTTAGGGGCATATTTACAAACCCCTACCACCATGGAATCATCACTTTTTGCAACGCTTGCGTGTCGATGAGGGCTTCGCCTTATTTACAAGGCAGCGGTAAGCCACTTAACATGGCTTAACGCTGCCATGTAAATAAGGCCCCCTTTCGCGCAATGCTTAGCATGAAAGGGGTTGGTAGTGGGTTTTGCAGTGGGCGTTCCACCGCAAAACCCATTGATTTTGATGCTGCCCCCTATTCACAGGGGCAGCGTAAATAGAAGGCAGCGCCAAAATTAACACCAGGGAAAAACAGGTCTTAACTTGGCAAAATGAGGAGAAATGCTTTATTTCTCCTCATGTTTGTTTTTTCCATGTGTGCTTACTTGTGCAGCACACATGGAAAAAGCAAAACGCCTTGCATTGTTTATGTTCAGGAAGGTGACCCTTCCTGCATATAATCATTACAAAAAAATGGCATTTTATAACTTCCATGTGTGCTTCATTAAGCAGCACACATACAAGTGACAAAACCCCATTTCAAGATTGTTTATGGGCAGGAAGGGGGGACCTTCCTTTACATAAAAAATCTTCCCCTGCACGCAGACACCCTTGCACTGTGTTGCAAGGGTGCCTGCATTGGCGCTACACTACTAAGTGTAGCACCAGCACAGGGCGATATGTAGGGCTGCATTACATTCTTGTAAATATGGTGCAGCCCTGCGTTTCTGAAGTGGTGGCGCGTGTCGTTAAGCCACAGAGGCAAACGACACGCTCCACCACTTCTTTTGTAAATATCCCCCTTAGTATTTTATATTTGAAAGAATTTGCAAATAACTAAAATTTTAATGGGAAGGTTGGTGCTGCATCTCTGTGACTAACTTTTAAATGGTTGGTTTTATTTCGCAGTACGAGGCTCCTACTCCTGCCAGGGCCAGACTGGAAACCCAAAGCAGCCCTGGCAAATGTTTTCAGACCAGTCCCCATACGGTGCACACCAAGTGCATTGGTGTGCCTGACCACTACAAAGGGGGCTTTGGGAGGCTCTACCCCCATAGAAACAATGGTGCAGTCTATAACACGTTTATCACTTTACATCACACACATATAGAGACAATTAATCATACGTGTAAATCAGTGTATAGAAAATGTTACATAAGGCAAAGGGAACTACAAGGTGTAGGATTCACATGTCATTTATACTGGTAGGCATTTTTAAAGAGTGCTTGGTCTGGAGAAGCACAAAAAACTCGGGATTCAGAACATAAGACAGTGGTTAGCATTGACTTTAACAATAAAAATGTATTTCCACCCTGATGAACCTTTTTAGCAGCATCGGGATAATGAAAGACAGGGAAAAACATAAGTTACTAACTTGTACCATGCAGTTTGCAAGCAGCTCTTTGATGACAGTTTATAGGTGACTGTGCTAGATTACGGTTGTCACTTATGTACTGCACAGTAACAAAATAATCTTTGTGACAAAAGCAGTAACCCACTCGCCTATGCACATAAAATACTGTTATTTAAAATGCATGGTACACGTACTTTGCAGCAGGCATATTAACCCTCTGTGCTACATTAAATAACTCAAAGCTGCCACTGGACAAAACTCTCATCTCTCTCCAGCAGGTACATTAATCACTGGTGATATCTTGACACTTTTATTGTTGCTGGAAGACTGCTAATTATACAAGTGCAGTGCATTTTAAACTGCTGCCTGCGGACCCCCTGGGAAAGTGTCAGGGACCCCTGGGGGTCCCCGGACCACAGTTTGGGAAACACTGATGTAAGTCATTAGTTTAATCTTGCATTTTAGTAATACTCAGACTGTACGTAATGCAACTTTTTTACATTACTGTTCCTTCAAGACTTCCAGGTATATAAATACAATTGCAACTAAAAGCAGGCACTTCACACCACTGAAAAATAATACAGCTTTTTCATCACAAAACTTCAAGTGATTTGATCAATCAAAGCCAGTATCGACTTCCAAGCACCCTTTACAATTGCAGATTAACTCATAGTGCACATTTGCAGTTCTTTCAGACAAGCAAACATCCTGGCAGGAAGGCTTGTTTAGCTGCCTGCCTGGCTTCAGATTCAGAGCACAGGAGACTCCCTGAATGAAACTTCAGCTGAGACATTTACACCAGTAGTTCTCAACCTTTTGGCTTCTGGGTTAATTAATCATTACGGGAACCTGGGACCCCCCCCCCCTATTCATTATTCACTGAGCCATGACTGCCTGCTGAGGGCCCCAGCCTGAGCATTGCCGATGATTTGAACGGCAAAACAATACAGAAAAACCCATTCATAGAAATACACAAATGATGACACATTTTATTTAATTCGCAAACACATATAAATATTTTTTTTTAATTAATATGAAGGTTCAGGCTTTTCTAAATTCAATTAAGGCCACTCATTATCCATACTATGCTCTGTTTGGTGCACTTGCATTGCTCTCACAAATCAATCTCAGGATACTAATTTAGTTTTAGTCTCAAATTCAAATTCCTTCACATTTACAGTACATTTTAACATTTTCAATTGTACATCTAGCTTCTTCATTTACATACACGTTATTAATCTGTTAATAATATTCATTTTTCCAAACAGTCGCGGACCTCCTGAGGAGATTTTGCAGACCCCCAGAGGTCCCTGGACCAAAGGTTGGTAACCACTGATTTAAACTATTGGAATTAACCGTCCTGGGACGGTTGTCTTTTTACAAAAAGTAGAGGAACGGTTTTCCATAAATTAATAAAGTAAGGGCATGTAGTGCCCCTTAGGTCCCACCCACTTCGACCTCTAATTTTACTTATATATAACCAATTAATTTAAACACTTTGGATTCCAAGTTAACAAAAGAAAAAGTAAATCTCAAAACCCTACATTTTCAAAGGTGCTTTATCACCACGTCCGGAATCGCCGTAGCAGGCACTAGGCGTTTCCCTGGTGAGCCGCCAGGGTGGGGACCAGTTTTGGGCCCCTAGGGGCTGAATTTGTTACCAGCGGCCGGCAATATCGGCTCATCTGCACCCCCCCATGGGGTGGTCCAAGCAGTTTGCCTGGGCCAATTTCAGGTCACAGTCCGACCATGTTTAACACCATTTTCAGGGGATGCTTTTTTAATTGACATACACCCAAATGCCAGGATTAAGCATTTCATAAAAGGGACCTTGCAGGAGATGGGAGGCTGTCCCCGGTCCAGAAGCTCTGTGCGCGTTCCACTTTCTCCTTCTTCTGATTCTGAGGAGGATTGGATGAGGGGTGAGGAGCATAAAGGCAAGTACATTGACAAAGATATGTTGCGGGACTTGCTGAAGCACGTCTAGTCCAATGAATCAGTGTCAGAATATCGAAGGTCTGAATATCGACCTACAAAAATATCGCAGCAAGAATATCGAGGTCAAGAATATTGACATCCTATCTACATTATGGTAAGTAAAAAAATATCGTTAAAAAAATATCGATGTCAAAAATATTGCTGTTAAAAATATAGTTTTTTATATAAATTAAAAAAAATAATGTAAAATAAAGTACATAATACATATAATTAAAATAAACATAGTTAAAATTATTACAAAATGTTTAAAATTTATAAGTAATAAATATATAATGTAAAAACTATTTAAACATATGCATATAATATATAATATATCTATACTTATTAATATGTTTTCATAATTATTTTAATAACTTATAAATTGTTTAAAACAAGTATAATTTATAAATACATCTATCCACATAAAACAATAATATAAATACAAATCTAATAAATATATGTAACAAATTGAAAAAAGTAAAATTATTTTAATCTAATAAATATATGCAACAAATTAAAAAAATATATATTTTTAATCTTTTTAAAATGTATTATATACTACATTAGCTAAAATAATACAAAAAATATTAGATAGTGGAGGGAATACAATTACTATTCCAACTCCAAACAGTGCAACAGTAGGAAAAATGTTGGATAGCGTAGGGGTAAAAATTACTATTCCCACCCTACTGAGTGCAACAGTAGATAAAGTGTTGGATAGCGTTGGTGGAAAAATTACTATTCACACTCCAGTGAGTGCAACAGTAGGGAAAGTGTTGGATAGCGTAGGGGTAAAAATTACTATTCCCACTCCAGTGAGTGCAACAGTAGGGAAAGTGTTGGATAGCATAGGGGTAACATGTACTATTGCCACTCCAGTGAGTGCAACAGTAGGAAAAGTGTTGGATAGCGTAGCAGTTAAAATTACTATTCCCACTCCAGTGAGTGCAACAGTAAGGAAAGTGTTGGATAGAGGAGGGGTAAGAATTACTATTCCCACTCCAGTGAGTGCAACAGTAGGGAAAGTTTTGGATAGCGTAGGAGTAAAAATTACTATTACCACTCCCGTGAGTGCAGCAGTAGGGAAAGTGTTGGATAGCGTAGAGATTAAAATTACTATTCCCACTCCAGGGTGTGCAACAGTAGGGAAAGTGTTGGCTAGCATAGGGGTAAAAATTACTATTCCCACTCCAGTGAGTGCAACAATAGGGAAAGTGTTGGATAGCGTAGGGGTAAAAATTACTATTCCCACTCCAGTGAGTGCAACAGTAGGAAAAGTTTTGGATAGCGTAGGGGTAAAAATTACTATTCCAACTCCAGTGAGTGCAGCAGTAGGGAAAGTTTTGGATAGCGTAGGGGTAAAAATTACTTTTCCCACTCCAGGGAGAGCAACAGTAGGGAAAGTGTTGAATAGCGTAGGGGTAAAAATTACTATTCCCACTCCAGTGAGTGCAACAGTAGGGAAAGTGTTGGATAGCATAGCAGTTAAAATTACTATTCCCACTCCAGTGAAAGCAACAGTAGGAAAAGTGTTGGATAGCGTAGGGGTAAAAATTACTATTCCCACTCCAGTGATTGCAACAGTAGGGAAAGTGTTGGATAGAGTAGGGGTAAAAATTACTTTCCCACTCCAGTGAGTGCAACAGTAGGGAAAGTTTTGGATAGCGTAGGGGTTAAATTAACATACTTATTAATTTAATAAGTTTTGTAAAATAAATAACAAATTTATAATTAGTTAACAAAAATAATAAATACCAATAATATTAAATTAATATTTACTTAATTATAATAAATTATTTCCCAGCCTATTCCCCTATAAACCCACAACCCACTACACATAAACAATAACACAATTAATGTAATTATCAATTAATCAATCAATAAAAAATAATTACCAATTAATAATAAATTGACAATAAATTGTTTAGCAATAACAATAAATCAAAATTAATAATAAATTAATAATAATGTATATAATTATAAATTCGCCAATTATTAAAAATAATTACCAAGTAATAATTGATTAACAATAAATTAATAATCAACAACAATAAATAAAAACATATTAATTAATTATAATTAAATTACTTCCCACCCTATTCCCCTATAAACCCACAACCCGCTCTGATACTAAAACACAAAATTCACCTAAAAAAATTACTAATTTCTTAACATTTAATACATATACATCTCGGGGGTGGGGCTTCTTCTTCTTCCATTGGTTGCTGGCTGAAGCAGGTTATCGTGTTGGCTTACACCCTTTCTGGCTCCCCTCATTCGGCTGGGGTTTAGGGGCGTTCTACTCATGGGATGGCGGCCTCTTTGGCTGAGGCCTCTGGGGTGTCCCTTTCTGAGATTTGTAGGGTGACCACCTGGGCTTCTGCTAATACCTTTGAGAGGCATTACCACATCTAGAATGTTCTGGGGGATGATGCTAATTTTGGTTTGGGGGTTCTTCAGGCTGTGTGCTCCTGATTTCCCTTGTTTTCGTTCCATGTTTCAATAAATCACTGGGTTTACTGTTGTCATGTGTCCTGGTGGTTTGCTGTGGGATGATGGCCACTTGGGTATTCTCACTTGTTACCAATGAAGGGGTCGAGGACAGGAGGAACCTGGGGGTAATTTCCTAATACTTACCAGTGATCTTCATTACTCCCGGTCTCGTTGTCCTTTTGTCCTCCATTTCATCCCTCACTCCCGGACTTGCCGGCCTTCATCTTGGGCTTGGTAGCTCAGGGGGGAATGCTGGGTAGGGTAGGGTTATTCACTCCAAAAGGGAGGTGTGGTACCAGCATTCCTTCGTACTTTTTTCTGTGTGTGAGATATAATTATCTCACTTGTTTCCAAAGAAGGGGACAAGGACAACTGGATCAGAAGCAATAAAGATTACCAGTAAGTAAAGGACATTTCTAGAAAACGGCAGGCTGCTATTTTGCATCAAAATGTTTGGATTTCAGAAATACATGTGAGCTGATATGCGGAGCATAATTCATGTTAAGTTCAGAAGGCTTATTTTTAAATTGCTAGAAGACATTTACTGGTTTGGCTGCTACTTACTACATTCTGTGGAGGCATTTCCTCATCTACAATGACATCGCTATCTATGCTATCCTCACTGCTTACTGGAGGTGAGCATTTATTATTGGCCTAATCTGTCTGCTGTCAGATCCTGTAAGCTCTCTGTAATTGAGAAGCCTGTACTGTTTGTTTATCTCTGCTATGTCCAGCACCTGTGAAATTTGTAGAACATTGCTTTTTCCACACTTACCTTCGAAGCAGATTTTCAATCATGTAAAAAAAAGATGTTGTATGTGTTTAAAAAAATGAAAAGCTATGTGAAATAGCATTATCAGATTTTACTGTATCTAATAAATGTAGCTCTAGCACCATTTTTAATGCAAGTTGTGCTTAAAATATCCATACGAACCACGCAGAAGCAGTGTGATTTGATTGCTTGCTCGATCCAGTTCAAGAAATGTATTAGCACAGCACCTCTTTCAAAGTTCTCCAGCCACTATTGGGCATAGAGGGCTAGTCTTTATGTGGGGACATCACAGGATTATAAGGGGGTTTTCCCAAGACTCATTTGTGTCTTGGACATCTGCTTTGTTTTAGCCTCACTCTGGCCACTGGTATAGCAACAATATTGACTTATTAATACATGGTGCAATGCATTTCCAAGCCTGCAGTTTCGCTGGTTGATTTCTTTAATGATTGAATTGGTTTTAAAATCCATTGAAAATATTAATTTTGTGGGTTTATTCAAGTTAAGGTTCATAGTAGATGCAGATTGCACAGATAAGCAAGCTCTGCAGCAGCTGCGAAGTGTGGTTTTCGATCAGATATGGTTTTGGAAAGTCAGGTCACCAAATTGATTTCTACACAGGAGCGTTACACTGTGTCACCAGCTGAGTCCGACTCCAATTGCATTGAATGACAGTGCGACAAACCGATATTATCAATCTTAATTTAGTATTCATGCATTAATTTATAGAGAAATGCAAAATCAAATAATTTCAGTTATGACAAGCAAAGAAAAGCAGGCGGTACAAATGACCATCTACATAACTGAACCCTGAGAGCATCTGCATCCATATTCTAGGGTTCTTAGCCCAGAATCCATACACAAGCAATATGGACAGATTTGCAAATGCTTACAATGTTCAGGAAATCATCTAGTGCCTTATTAGGCACTGGCTGCTAAAATGGAGTGGTAAGTATTACCAGACTGGGTGGCACCCCAACCCCATTTAATGACATCCATTGCAAGTATGAGTTGGCTATTACAACAGTAGCCATGGATGGAATTGTTGCACATCCCAAATATCACACTTAAGTGGAGTATATTCGATTCAGCAATCTGAAATATTCACATGCATGTCAGCAGCCAGTGCTCTAATAACATCAGACACCCTGCTACCAATAGGTGTTACTGTAGTATCTACCAAAGGTTTCTGCTACCACACATGAATGCCCAAGATATTGAAGCACACAAGCAGATTGTGTGAGGTGGATACAAAATACATGTAAGTCTCCATGTTAGGAAGTGGGTTTTTGGTTGAGGGGGCTTAGCCCTTCTCAAGTCAAAAGCCACAATTCTTTTCAGGTTGAACCACAAAACAGTAACTAAATGAACCTGTGCTTAAACCTCTGGTAGCGTGGCATATAAACAGTGAGTCCAACTTAGAGGCAATGTGTAAAGTACGTATGCAGCAAATGAACAGTAATAAAGTGAAAACACAAAACAAGAAAAATCCAACACCAATTTTGGAAAATAGAGTAAAATGTAATACATTATTGGACACCAAAATGGAAAATCCAATCAGTAGACCCAGGGTTATGAATTTTATAAGCACCTAAAAGCTCAAAGCACCAACTGCGGACATCTGTTTGTGCGAGACCCGGGGATAAGTCCAAGGTTACGGCTCACCACGATAGAGTATGGGTCAGACACACAAGATGGATTGGGCCTGGTCTCTGCTTACCTTTTAACTTAAAAGAAATTTTAAAGAAAAATGTCTGAGAAGGTAAAGTTCAATGGTACAAGGCAACCGGCATTCTCAGAGGAGGAGGCATCATCGTCAAAGTGCTGCTGGATGAAGTTGCAATGAAGATTTCTACATTCTGAATTAGTTTATTTTTTGGAAGAGGAAAATCTCAGGCAGGATGAAGCTGAAGCTGAAGCCTGAAGGCTGAAGTGATGAGGACTCCGTGAGACCAAATTCCCCTTCTGCAAGGAGCTGCAGAACAGGATTTGCTGCTGCAGAGAAAGATGTAGTGTGAGTTACAGCAAAGTTATGGCAACCAGCGATGCACCTTGGGCAGATCTGTGAGTGGGTAAGTCCCAAGTTTTGGATTTAGGGTGTTTGGGCATCATTAGAGCACTTCCAAGGGTCCAGGACTGTGTGAAGGATAGGACTCACTTCAGGCACGGTCCGGGTTTGGGGTTCAAGTGGTTAGAGGTTTTTGTGTCCCTGTAGTTCAGAACTGTAGGCCAGCCAACTAGCCCTTGGAGTCACTCTGGTAGTTCTGGGTTCAAGCAGCAAGGCAGTCTTTAGACATCAGGGCAGTCCTTCAAGGGTTCCGAGAAGGCTTCAAACAGCAGGCCAGTCATCAGAAGTTCAAAGCAGGCTTCAAGCAATGAGGCAGTCCTCTGAAAGTGCCTTAATAATGTCCTTCGCAGGTCCAGGAGTGAACTGAAGAGTGGGTCTGAAGGTCCTATTTTAATTCCTGGTGTTAGCTTTGTCATGAAAGAAACATCTGGAGATTCCCCTCCACAGATTGTTGTGGAATTTCCTTCCTCCTTGCCTTGGTCCCAGGATGTCTGGGGTGACAAATCGCTAGTGTCAAGTCCTTTGTGAGTGTGCTGCGGCAGCTCCTTTGAAATGTAATTGGGGCTGTGCACACCTCCACCCCTCCCATCCTGGTCCATCCTGCCAACACCTAGTCCTCCTTTGTGTCACTGTCTGGGAGGTATTACACAAAGGACAACTGCTGTACTCATCACCGTCAAGTGACCCAGAATACAACTGCAGGCACCAAATAGTTAAAACAAGAAAGTGGCAACTTTTAAAAAGTGGCATTTTCAGAATTCTGACTTACAGTCCAACTTTACCATTAAAGAGGATTTTAAATTACATTTCTTTAGACATCAAACATGGAATTTCTACCTGCTCCCAAACAAATGTTATCATATATTGAATGTAATAATGTGACTCAAAGTTCTCCTATAGGAGAGGTAGGCATCAGAGTAGTAAAAATGAATTTAGGCTTTTTTCTTACCAGGTAATGCAAAACTTAAATGTACATGTCCAACATTTTAAAGACAATGCACCCTGCCTTATGAGCAGTTTAGGTCCTTCCTTATCTATTAAACTGGGAGTTTTAGGCCTGGAAATGGGTTTGGTTTGCCAGGTTGAATTTGCAGTTGAAAACTGTGCACAGGCTGTAATGGCAGGCTTAAATAATGTTTTAAAATGCTTATAAGTGGGTGCCACAATAACTGCTGCAGGTCCAATAGTCAAATTTAATATACAGGCCCTGAGCACATGTTGTAACATCTTACCAGCGACTTGTAAATAAATTAAATGTGACAATCAGGTTTATGCCAATTTTACCATGTTTAAAGGAGTAAGCACAAGAACCTTAGCACTGGCCAGCAGTGGTAAAGTGCACAGAGCCCTAAAGTCAACAAAAACGAATTGCAGCAAAAAGGAGGAGTAGGCAAAACGTTTTGGGTAAGGCCACTTCAAGGCTGATGGGTCTAACACTCTAGTATGATTCATTTTCTTGTGATTAAGTTATTCCAGATGCAGAATAACAGCCATATGGAGAATTAGCCAACACATGTTTTGTCCACCAATACTGTCTACTGATGACTTACTTGCCTATCATAGTCTCCATTACTCACTCCAGGCCATTATACTATACAGTCCCTCTGCCAATACCGCATCCTAGTAACTTTAGCTCCAATTTTAACAACCTGTATGGATTCCACACTTCTCCTGCAACATACTATGCAGAATTCAACACCTAAATACTGGTTGGCACTACTTTTTACTTCCATATATAACTTGTTTTTTTTAATAGGAATTTATAGAGCACACGTACGCCGACTGGCTTCATGGCGCTGAGGCTCAGAAGGCTGTCAGAGGAGACAGAAGCTAACCCTGTGTAAATAGCCATGTTTTTAGGGATTTCCTCGACTGGAAAAGGTCTGTGCAGGATCGGATTTCTAGCAGAAAAGAATTCCATAAATTGGGGGCAAGAGTAGCGAATCTGCAGCCTCCTTGGCGTACCCGTTTGAAACCCGGGACAGAAAGAAGTGAAAGATGAGCAGACCTTAAATTGCGTATGGGAGTGTGCCTAAGTATCAAGTTGTTGACAAACTCAGGACTAGTGCCGTGCAAGGATTTAAAAATGAGGCACCCTGTTTTGAAAGCAGAGCGCTGTAATATTGGAAGCCAGTGTAGTTTCCTCAACAAGGGGGTAGCTGAATGCCACTTAGGTTGACGATATATCAATCATGCTGCCTGGTTCTGGACCATCTGTAGGCGCTTAAGCAAGTAGTGTGGCATGCCTAGGTATACAGAGTTGGAATAGTCCAGGTGGGATAGGACCGTAGATATCATGGCCTGATTCAAAGCGCCATGACTGAGGAAACAATGTATTTTCCTAATCTTGCGCATCTGAAAGAAGCACTTAGACACCACAGCTCCAACCTGAGTTTTTAGGGAGAGATCGCTATCCAGAAATACTCCCAAAGTTTTGGCTGACGTGGATGGAGCGGGAGGAGAGCCAAGCTCTGAGGGCCAATAGTGAGGGCCCCAGTGCTTATGGCTGTCCCCAGTGAGTACAATCTCTGTCTTTCCAGAGTTCAGTTTAAGATGATTAAGATCCATCCAACTTTGGAGGCATAACATGGTGTCCTGGAATTCAGTGATAGAATTATGGGAACTGTCAACCCTGAGGATGAGCTGAGGATCATCTGCATAGTTGAGGACCAGCCAATTCCTATCTTTAAGAGACTGGATCAGGGGCGCCATATAGATGTTAAATAGGTGGGGAGAGAGGGCCGAACCCTGTGGAACCCCACAGATGGTCTTACGTGGGGGTGTTAAAAACTGACCTAGACGGACAGCCTGAGAACGGTCTTCCAGGAAAAAGGTAAGCCAACGAGCCGCAGTCCCCTGAACGCCAGCCCTCCTGACACGGTCGGCCAGTATAATATGGTCGACCGTGTCAAAGGCAGCGGAGAGATCCAGCAAGACTAGGGCACGGGGGCAGCCTCTATCACCATTATCCCGTAAGATGTCCACAACCGTCAAGATCACAGATTCAGTAGAATGGGCTGGCCGAAAGCCTGCCTGATGAGGGTCCAGATATTTTGATTTCTCTAAAAAATTAGAGAGGCATTTAGCTACGTGGCTGTCCAGGACCTTAGCCAAAAAGGGTAGCAGAGAGATCGGGCGGTAATTGGAAAGGAGCATGGGATCAGCTCCAGGCTTCTTTAAGAGGGGAACCACTACTGCTTTTTAAAAGCCAGAGGAACTATGCCAGATGAAATAGATTCATTCAATAATGAGAGTGCGGGACCATAGTGAATTGTAAGGCAGTCTTTCAATATGTGTGGGGGGCAGCAGTCAGATGGGGCACCTGATTTAATCTCCACCAATAAGGCGTGAAAAGTCTTGACACTGATAGTGGGGAAGCAGCTAAGAGTACTGTTGTTACAATGCACCGGGGGGGTCTGGTGAGAGAGGATGGATGGGAATGCTGGCTTTTATTGAGATAATCTTATCAATAAAATAGTCATTTAGTGAATTACATATGACTTGAGAGGGTCTGGCTTTCAAGAGGACGCGCTCAGGATTGGATAGTTCATCAATTATAGAGAATATTTCTTTAGAGTTTTTGTTAGATTTTAGAATACGATTAGAGAAATAAGCTGCTTTAGCAGTGAGGATACTATCCTTATAATCTTTACGGGCAGAAGTATATAATAGCTTTTTTTCCAAAGAATACTTCAGGCGCCACTGTCTTTCTAATTGGCGTAGGTCCAATTTCTGGGCCTTAAGGTCGTTCGAAAACCATCTTTGTGTCTCCGCGCGGCGTGCTAATTTAACTTTTTTTAGTGGGGCGTGCTTATTACTAGCGTCGAGTAGCCATTTTGTTACCTTCGTTTCCGAGGTGTTGACATCATAGTCAGGGGGTGGAGCAGTATCAGCCAATGTATTAAGGAATTCATCTTTGTTAATAAGGTTCCACCTACTGGCAAGGCCTCCTTCGGTCGCATTGATTTTCATAATGAAAGATCGTGCCAGCGAAAATGGTAACAGATGGTGATCGGACCAGAGGCAAGGTTTGGCTATAGGGGTAGAAACAGTCAGGCCACTGGCCCATATTTGATCCAGAATCCGACCCTTCAAATGTGTGGAAGATAAAACTAGTTGAGTAAGATTTAGATTTCTGAGCAAGTCTGACATCTCTGCCAATTGTGGCCCTTCCTGAGGGTCGCCATACCAATAGTTAAAATCACCCACGAGGAGGACCTTAGCATGCTCAGTCACGAGTTTAGCTATCTGTTCGCTAAGTGATAGCGGAAAATGGGACATCTGCTTGGGAGGTCTGTAGAGTAAAACACAGACAAAAGAGTTGTTAGCCGATTCTAGTTTTATAACTATATTCTCGGTGTCTATGAGAGAGAGACATGTCAAGGAGCAGAACCTGAGATCACTATGAATGATGGCCGCAACTCCACCTCCTGCCTTACCCGAACACCGATTGGCATAAATGATGTAGTAGTCATGGGGGAGTGCTGCCAGCATATCTGGCGCAGACTCGGCAATAAGCCATGTCTCGGTCAACAGCAGGATATCAGGTTTGTCGGTAAGCAAGAGTAGAAAAATTTCCAACTGATGCTTAACCAGGGAGCGCGTATTAAGATAATAGATTGATAAAGGTGCAGCCCTAGGTTTGACCTGATTCCGGGGTGAGTGGTTGTGGATGGTTGCGATCTGTAGTTCAGGGAACCTGCTCCATTTAAGGAAAAGGTTATGAGCAACTAGAAGAGGCAAAGCCTCTTTGGAAGGACACCCATTGAGAGAGTGCATTTTTTTTAGAGTGTCGGGTAAACATGTTAAAAGTTGAGCAGGGTGACTGGTCCCTGGGCCTGGAAGGGCGCGGACGGGCGCAGACGGGCTTGCCTTTACCGCGCCTTTGGCGCGCCACCGGCGCGCCCGCTGCGCGCACGTGCTGTCATCCGTTTTTATCCCCTCGAAGGGAAAACTTCTGGTGCGCTGCCCGAGCCCCCACCCAATATGTCCACCCGCTCCTGCCTGCTCCGAGTATGAAATGAAAACGAAGCAGATTCCGGATGGCCAGCACACATTAGATCAAGTGAGCCCTGGTTAGAGGTCTAGTTAAGGGGTAAAGGGATAGCGGCGCTAATGTGAAACTAATTAAAAAAAAACGATACCAGTGACTTTAAAAGGCTCCCGGCTTCCGCCTCAGGAGTCAACCTTCTTTGCTGTGCGCACGCACTGCCATCCGTTTTTATCCCCACGAAGGGAAAACTTCTGGTGCGGTGCCCGAGCCTCCACCCAATATGTCCGCCCGCGCCTGCCTGCTCCGAGTATGAAATGAAGACGAAGCAGATTCCTGATGGCCAGCACACATTAGATCAAGTGAGCCCTGGTTAGAGGTCTAATTAAGGGGTGAAGGGATAGCGGCGCTAATGTGAAAATAATTAAAATAAAGCAATACCAGTGACTTTAAAAGGCACCCGGCTTCCGCCTCAGGAGTCAACCTTCTTTGCTGCGTGCACGCGCTGTCATCCGTTTTTATCCCCGCAAAGGGAAAACCTCTGGTGCGCTGCCCAAGCCCCCACCCAATATGTCCGCCTGCTCCTGCCTGCTCCGTGTATGAAATGAAAACAAAGCAGATTCCGGATGGCCAGCACACATTAGATCAAGTGAGCCCTGGTTAGAGGTCTAATTAAGGGGTGAAGGGATAGCGGCGCTAATGTGAAAATAATTAAAATAAAGCAATACTAGTGACTTTAAAAGGCTCCCGGCTTCCGCCCCTGGAGTCAAACTTCTTTGCCTGTGCTATCTTACCACAGCCCTAAAAACTTGACAAAGTCTCATGGGTGAAACACCTGCTGTTTCGTCTCTGTGTGGCTTATTGTTGGACCTGTTCCTTTTGACAGGGTTATACCCAAAATGTTTGCCTTCCAACTGTATATTTCTAACCCTCTTTTTGTTGGCTTTAGGACTCTGGGCCCTTTACCACTGCTAAACAGTGCTAATGTGCATTTGCTCTCTCTTTTAAACATGGTATGATTGGTTAATACCTGTTTGACACATTTAATCTACATATAAGTCCCTTGTACAGTGGTATCCCATATACCGAGGGCCTGTAAATTAAATGCCACTAACTGCTAATTTAGTGGCTGCATGCGCAGCTTACTGCCATATTGGCTTGGCATTCAAAAATACTTGCCAAACCTTAAACTTCCCTCTTAATACACTTAGGTCACCCCTAAGGGAGGCCCTACTTAGCCCTATGGGCAGGGTGCTGTGCACGTAAAAGGTAGGACATGTGCTTTTATTGTGTGGCATGTCCTGGTAATGAAAAACACCCCATTGTGCCTCTCACTACTGTGAGGCCTACTCCTCTCTAAGGCTAGCATTGGGAATTCCCTTGCATGTATCTAAGTAGTAATTCCTGATCTGAAAGGATTAGTGTTGTCATGTTTGATATGTTTAGAATGGTAGTGAAAAGTCATGCTTACTGGTGCAGGTGAATATTTTATCACGATTTTAGAAATGTCATTTTTAGAAAGTGAGCATTTCTCTGTGCTTATAACTCTATGTACTTTGCAGCCTGACTCCAAAGCATGTCTGTGCCTGGTTGACTGCTACACCTTGTGAATACTTTCCAGATGGCCACAACATAGGTAGCGTTTGGTGTGACAAGAGAAGCATCTGCATCCATGTGCAACCATCTGCATACTGATAGTCTTCCTGAGCTGGGAAAAAGGTAGGCCGGGTGCACTTACACAAAGGGCTAGTTTACCCTCCTACTGTAAGTCTAGATCCAGGGCTTGAATTGAAAGGGAGTGCCGTGCACTTGTAAGATTTCTTTTGAAGTGACAAAGACAAAGATCAAACACATTTTGAGTATTAGTAAAGGGGCTCTGACACCATAGTTTTAGAACACATTTGGAACTTGGACTGAACCTCTGTCAAAAGGAACGCTGCACTGCACAAAGGATTCATCTGGTCTTCTGTTGCTTCTCTGCCGCCTACTACTTGCTGGGTGGCCTAAGGACTCACTGGATTTGTTGGTCTGCTGCCAGCTGCTCCCTGACCCTGTTCTACTCATGCACTGCCGTGCTGCCAGGAGAGATCGCCAGTGGAATTGCTAATTTTTATTGTGCTTTTCTGCTGGTCTACTGAGGACTGCTTCATGCTACCATGAGTGTTCCCTAGGGATTTGCTGACTGAATGAGGGCCTGTGCTATTACTGCCGGAGCTCCGCTTTCTGGGAGCATTATTGATGGCCAGCAGGTGCACAAGTCCTGTGCTTATGCCACGTCCCTAGCTCTGCTCTCTGTCATTTCCCTCTCCTTGCCTGAGAGAAAGGGAAAAGCACCTCTGGCGGGAACCATTGCACTGGATTCAGCACACCATGGCTGCCTCTTAGCAAGATTGCTGCTGTACTGTTCGAACCCCTCCTCACGGGCCCCATTGCTTCACAGGAGTGCCAGAGCTTTCACCGCCCAACAAGAACGCCACTCAGCACTGCCATTTCTTCCAAGTGGATGCATAACAGGGATACCAGGTAAGTCGGTGCTCACTCTCCACCCCAGCCTGAGGAAACTGAACCCGACTCCGCACAGGGAGTGCTGCTGACCAGCGCAGCCTTCAAGTTTCAAGGTACCCAGAGGGAGGGAAGCTGTTGCAGGCTGCTCGGTGGAGAGGACACTCGACCAGTCCCCCACTACACCAAAGATGCGCCCTCTGATAGTCCTGGAATTCACCCCCGCATCTCAGTAGAGGGTCCTGGGGGCGATACAGTGGATTACCTACACTCAGGCAGGTGGGGCACATTGTGAGTTTTCTGCTATCTCTTTGACTTGTTTCAGGGTAGAGCGGCTACCCTGCTGTGCCACCCGGACAGCAGGAAGGACCAAGAGGGGCCACCCCAAGGGATTCTGCACTGGGCCCTGCTTGGGCACATAACTTGGGGCATTGGTTCACTGAGTAGTTCTTTGCATGGTGGTGAGAATCCTTACCGGAGGCCACGCATACCACCAAGAGGTAACTTGGGTTCATGTATGAACTTGCCTTAATTGCTGCGTAATGCCCAGTAGGCACGATGTACTCCCATGCCCTACCTGGAGCCCAGTTTTACCATATAACCTAGAATAGGAGTGCAGGTTTGCTGCACCTTATGGGATTGTGGGAATATTTGGTGGCCTATGCATTGTGGTGATGTATGGTATTTCATGTGTTGTGGTTTCATAGCCTGCTGCATTACATGCCCTTAATGTTAATGTATGCCATTTTAATTCTTGCCTTGTCAAGCTAACAAGTACTATTGCAGTATTTGCATAATATACACAAGTGTTTATGATTCATGTTGTTTAGGTCAATGTTTCATGTACAATATATACTATATTTTTATATAATACTGTGTGGAGTTTCTTTTGTGGTGTATTTATGGTGTTACTGGTGTGTCTGTGTTGCGCAAGTGCTTCATTCATTACCTCTGGGGATAAGCCTGACTGTTCTGTGTCAAGCTACCAAGGGGGTGAGCCCAAGTTATCTCTGGAGTGTAATTTACTTGCCCTATCTAGAGTGTTGGGTTCTGCCTGGCTTAGGTCCATACCCTAGCCAACCAGAAACCCAATTTCCAACACTTATAGTTCCAGAGGACACAAAAAAGACAATCCTTCACTGCACTAAGGCAGCTTGTTCTACATAAAAACAAAATATTGCAAAAGGCTGTGAAAATGTTTCTTGGCCAAACATCAAGTACAAAAGGTTTCCTACCCTCTTTCATTCCGGATTAGTGAGTCTACATAGAACTCCTTGAACATCCAAGTCTTCTCTGTACTATAAGCAACGGTTTGTGGGATCACTTCATTAAATATATAATGCACTAAGTATCATATCTGCTGATATGTGAGTTTACCTGACCTTTTATTTTAGTATATAGACTGAAACCTACATCAATACAATGAGAGTGTATCCTTATTTAAGATCTGTTTTAACATTCAGTTCTAATTTCTCATGGGCTCATTGGCTTAGACAAACCAAATTCAATTTAAAATTACAGTGCACCCCTAAATTACAAAGGAAAAATATTTGTAAGTTTGCACATGTCCATGATCACATTGGGGAATAATCCTGCCTGGTGCCATGTGGACTTACATCTACATAAGGAGAAAGGGAGAATCTCCAAAGAGAAACAAGAGAAACAGTATACCTCTACCAAGGAAACTGTCATTTTTTCAGTCCCATCAGTCTATCTGCATCATCTGGACTAACGTCTGTGATGGACACTTTTAGTTAAAAACTATATTTGGTCTTCAAGATTTATATCGTTAGGTACGGTTCATTTTAAAGAACTTCCTTTATGGCTCTTTTTATGCTTTGTTTTCAGTTTTGTATTTCCTAAATGGTCTATAATCAATAATATTTTCAACATTTATACGAAACATACAAGATTAGTTATTTTACCTGTGTTGCTGCTTGAGTTGTTGGCCCTTGCTTTCCTTCAGCAAATCGTTCATAGTAATTCTTGAGCTGGGGTATTGTTACCCACGACTGATTACAGGGCCCACTTGCCAAGGTTGTTGAGAGAGCTTCAACATAGCATGCATAAAATCCTTTGTTATCAACAAAAGCCTTTGATATCAGTATTTGTTATCAGTTACAGCCTCAATCTTATCATCAAGCTAGGAGAATTTATTACATTGCCCTGATTCTGAGAAAGTGATTGATATCATTCTCTCTGTAAGCAATTGTGTTATCCTTTGCAAAGGATGAGAGTTGTTCAGAAGTAATGTCTGCACCTTTTCATTTACTTGCAACCAAGTACTCCTTTCTAGTACTTGACTCTCTCATGGTAGCAATGCAGAGCAGTACAAGGCTTACTCAATAAAGGTGGTGTTGGCAAGTACACTCCAGCTCACTGATACACAACACTCAATAAATCATTGTATAGTCAGTACTTTTTCTTATAAAATGGACAAGTACTTCATTGCAGATACACTACTAAATATTATGCATTATTTGCAAATATAAACACTCACAAAGTTGGCTATACCTTTGGTGACATCCGTCGAACAGTTGGTATCCTAGCAAGCCTTAACCGTAAATCACAGCACTCCTACGCATATGCATAGACATAATATCATAGGGTGCAATCATAAAATGTTAGGCCTATTGGCTATATCAAATCATCACCACAAATGTAAAACATAGATATGTATAATTTGAAGTTATAGCAACCCACATTAGTAACATACTTGAATGCTATCATCTCTCAAGGACTTACAGTATTAAGTAGTAGGACCCACTGTTCGTCTAAACATATTTTATCAGATATTTTCTGTACAATATAATGTGTGCCAGAGTCTTTTTCCTACTTTGAATCTGCTCCTACCACAGCTTTAGGAACACTCAACAGGGATCCCTGCATTCCACAGCCTATATTCAAGATTACAGATACAAGGGTGCTTAAAAACATGAAAACCTCTCCCGGGACAATAAAAATGAACCACTGAGAGTACTGGGGCAAATTATGGAGTGCAACTTCTAGGAGAGCTGCTGCCCTTACTGCAGTTACCTAAAAACTCTTTATACAATTTGGGGTGCCCTTTCATTTCCTAGGGCACGAAAAGGAGCATTATGCAAATTTGTTAGACCCTCAGAGGCTCTAATGGGGCCCTCCAGCGCCCGATCCGTGAATAATGAATGACCGGCTTTGGCACTTTCCATAAAAACCTTCCTTTTATTTTTATGTTTAATTTGCAGTCTCACGCTGCTTGTTAATTTCTGACACAGGTGGTGCCCCTTAGTATCATCTAGGGAGGCCTGAGAAGGCAGTTCCCAAGTGGCCCGCTGACTCCCGCAGCCAGCACAGCTGCTGTGTGCCACTGTAGAGCTGGCATCCTATTCTCTCCCCTCCAGCCATGGTAAGTGTGGATGGGGAGGGCTGCTTTGTGCCTCCTGCTCCTTCCATGCAAGGGGAGCTGGGGTGGTGACCAAGCAAAACTCCCATTGGTTTTGCTCTTCCCAGAATCATTTGGGAGTAGGAGTGCTACAATGCTCATGTTGCTTTCTTTTCTGTCTCAGGGAGATGGAGTTCACCAGCAGAGCTACTGTTTGTGTTAGCCCCAGGGGAAGGGTTCCCCAAGGGCAAGGTATGCTCTGGAGACGTGGCCCCACGCATGCCCCTTCACATTACAAATTAAGCCAATGAGTCTGTGCCAAACCCATGGGGGGCTGGCCCTCTCCAGTGTTATTTTTAAGAACATACAGTGGAGTGTTTTCCTGTCCAGTACCCCCGGGGGACGCAGCATTCCAGGCCCATTTCTTTGGCCCTGTTGGACCGATTTTCATGATTTTGGTCTACATTTCCTACTGGTGGCAAGTTCTAGCCACCTGTAGGCTTTTGTTAGGGCCCTCTGACCTCTAACCATGCCTTTCATCTGGAGGTATGATTTTGCTGCTCCCTTTCCAAACCTGTCTTTTGTCTGGGCTCCTAATGCTCTACATCCCCTCCACAACGGGCAAGAAAGACACCTTCCCTACCATACTCTCCAAATCCCACAGCATTCTGGCTACTTGTGGGGCACCTGTGTGTCAGCACAATTAAGGGTCAGTCCACAGAAGTCCTAGGGAAACCATTCAAGATCCCTGAGCAGTTCCAATCCCACAACTATCCCTCAGGCACCATACGGGGTCAGTGCCAATGGTCTTGGAGAGAGCCAACCATACTCCAGCATATCAGTTGGAGTCAATGTCTCAATTTCCTTTTGTTCATCTTCTGAGTGGGGTCAGATGGCTTCTTCCTCCTGCTGGATATTATTCTGGCATTGTAGCCAATGCCCTGTGTGTTCTCAAGGGTTCCTTCTTAGAGCAGGTGTTTTAAAGTGGGAATGGAAAGTTCTGGAAGGTAAACACCTCTACCAATTCACCTCATCATCAATTCACCCCTGCCCTATCCCTCCTACACCACAATCTGGGACATTTTAAAATGGTGACTTCAAGTGGTCTATGAAAAGTCCTTCCCTGGCAGCCTAAACCCTGCCCCCAATTGGCACAGCTGCGTGATCCCTACCCATCAAAACATCAAAGGTGAACGCCTCTCTTATTTGGCTCAAATGATCTGCCCTTCCTCCTTTGTTTCAGTGCGATAGGGCTTGACCAGGCCGGTGTAGTGTGAAGGGCTAATCAACAAATGCAAATTTCTGCTCTCGCCTCTTCCTTTCTCAGGAACTGAGCAAAGCGCTTTTAATGGCTCTATTGTGTGGGAAGGCCTTTGATTGTCCTGCAGTACTGATCAGCAGAGTAACTAACTTGGCCCATTATGGTGGACAAATGCCAGGAACCTAAAATATGAGAAGTCTTAAAGTGCTGTAAGGAGTACAGTTATACCAAAAGTGCCAGAATATCTGCACTCAGTGTATGTTTACATTAAAATTGGTTTCTGGCAGATATCTCTAGTTCTACGTATGGTGAAATAGTGATGCAGGCATAATGCAGTGAGCACACAGCCTTTTCAGTAAGAAGCACTACAAACCTACACTATGACTGTCCTCTCATTTTATAAGGCCTACACAAGGTCAGCACCAACCTCTGAAGAAGGGTCCTTCTGCAACATACTACCTGTGAGCAGATGAGCTAGATGTTCCTTTCAAATGCTCAGCCAACACACTTCACTTGTTCCTGCAATCCAAAACGTTTGCTTTCGTTTTGGATAAAGACAGCAGTCCTGGGATGGGTTATTTATGGTTTAAATGTTTTTATTAATAATAATGCACACACGACAAACAAAATTACATGCGCATAGCGCTCATCAAACCAGCAAGAAAATTCCTGACGGAAGTCCTGCAACAGTGTTATCCGAACTGCACGCGCCTAAGCGATGAAACCATAACCTGGAAAAAAAAATAACACAGAATGCCGCCCCTACCCGCACCCCACCCCCGCCCTGCGCTCCACGTCCTCCCCAGCGCCCCTCCGACCTTCGTGCTCCTATCGTCCACCCTCCCCCGGGACCCCTGTTAAGCGTAGGAGCCGGAGATACCGGGGGCATGTGATTTCTGTAAACTCAGTTGCCAAAAGTGACAGGAAGGGCTGCCACAATTCCTGATATCGGTCCCCCTCCCCGGCCAAAGTCAGAGCCAATTTTTCCATGCCCAGAATGTACCACAACCAGCCAGTGAAGGTGGGAATCCGAGGGGTGCGCCAATGTGTGAGAATGTTTTGCATTGCCGACCCTAGGGCAATGGCTATCTCTCTGCCCCTACGGGATCTCAATGGGTACGTCAGGGGATTAGGAAGGCCTAACAATACATATGCTAGAAAGCGCGGTATTTCAGTCTGGAAGTGCTTATCCACTTCATCTAACACCTGGGTCCAATATGCTTGAATAAGGGTACAGTCCCAGAGTATGTGGACCAAGCTTCCCCGCTGGCCGCAACCCCTCCAACACGCCGCCTCACAAGAATTGTCCATCGTGTGTAGTCGCTCCGGAGTATAATACCAGTATGTTACAATCTTTGTAAGTGTCTCCGTGAGCCCCATGTGGTATGCAGAGTGTCTGGCCCTATGGTAAATACCCTCCCAGTCCTTATGGCTCAAGGTTCTGCCCAACTCCCGCTCCCACCGCTCCCTGCTGGGGTTGTGTGAGTGCTTGTGTTTGAGTTGCAGTTGCTTGTAGAGATCAAAGATGAGATTTTTGTCCATCGTGCATGTGAGGAGCCAACGCTCCTACGTGGAGAATCGCCTATTGGCCTCAGTGCGCACCTGCGGCTGGAGCGTCCAGTGCCGCACCTGCAAATACCGTAGCCTCTCCGTCTCAGGTAGGCCAAATTCGTCCTGCATCTGATTGAACGAGTGCACCCCCTCCACCCCATATATGTGGTACAGAAACTGGCAACCCGCCGCCTTCCAACCTGCGAAGGCCACGTCGTCTAACCCAGGAGTGAAGTCCGGATTGCCAGTCAGCGGTGTGAGTGAAGACGGAAAGGTCGTGAGCTCATGGGCGAGACTAGTGGCATCCCACACCACCAGGGGAACACGTGTAATAAAGGAGGCATACAGATTGGGGGGCCTATGAGGCCTACGCAGGAAGGGGATCTCTTGCAAGGGCCGCGCCGCTACCGCCTGGTCCTGAAACAGCCAGTGTTTCTCGGATTCCCATTTGCTCCATTCTACTAAATATCGCAACTGAGCAGCCTGGAAATAAAGCTTTAAGTCGGAAACCCCGAGGACCCCAGCCTCCGGCGCCAACGACAGCAGAGTTCGTCGCATGCGCGGCTTCCGACAGTTCCAGACAAACCTGCCCAGGTCGGCCTGCATTTTTGGAAGCCACCCAATCGGCGGCCGAAGAGGTATAGTGCGGAAAATAAATAGAATCTGCGGGAGGATAGTAATCTTGACCGCCGCAACCCTGCCCAACCAGGAAAGGGGGTAATGCCACCACCGATCAAGCTCCCGCCGTACTCTGTCGCGAAGCAGGGAGTAATTAACGTCCACAACCTGAAGAAGGGAGGGGGCCAGCCGGATCCCTAGGTACGGTATAGTAGTGTCCGCCGCCCAGCGAACGGTGAGTAGAGTCTGCAACAACTCCCGGGTGGGATGTGACAATGAGAGATCCAGGGCTAAGGACTTCTCTGCATTCACTTTAAACCCGGCCACCTGCGAGAAAGCATCCAAGATCGCCCAGCAAACCGGGAGTGCAGTCGCCGGGTCCGCTAACGAGATCAATACATCATCAGCGTATAAGCTAATCGTGTGAACAAAGCCTCCAAACTTAACCCCCTTGATCCCCGGGTTCTGTCGCAGCCTCTGGGCCAGGGGCTCCATATAAAGGGCAAAGAGGAGGGGAGATAAGGGACACCCCTGCCTCGTGCCGCGCTCAATACGGAAGCGAGAGGAGGTGTGACCATTCACCCGGACCGTGGCGATGGGGAACCGATAACAATTAAGGATGAATGTGCGGAAGCGCTCTCCCAACCCCGCCCTCTCCAGCACCTGCTCCAAGAAGGGCCAGGTCACTCGGTCAAATGCCTTCTCGGCATCGATGGCCAACATCATATATTCCCCCGAAGTCCGTGTAGCTTTCTCAATAAGGTGCAGTATCCGCTTTGTGTTATCCGACGTTTGGCGCCCAGGGATAAAGCCCGCCTGGTCTGGATCAATGAGGCAGGGCATATGGGGGCCGAGACGAGCCCCCAATATTCCTGTGTACAATTTAAAATCCATATTGAGGAGAGAGATTGGGCGGTAAGCCCCACAACGGGAACTATCTTTCCCAGGCTTGGGAATGACCGTAATGGAGGCTTCCAATAGGTCACTCGGTATCTCCCCCGAAACTGCAAAGGTATTAAACAGCCGGGCTAGAATCGCGGCCAGCACGGAGCAACATTTTTTGTAGAATGCAGCAGAAAAACCATCTGGACTGGGGGCTTTCCCCAACTTGAGGCAAGATATGACGGTCACCACCTTCTCCGCATGAATTGCCCGGTCGAGGTGTTCGGCTTGTGCCGCCGTCAGGACAGGCAAGGTGACCGAATCTAGAAGCGCCGCCCCCTCTGATCTGTCCAGGGAGGCCCCTGCATACAGCGCGGCGTGATACTCTCGGAATGTCTCAGATATGGCCCCGTCATCCGAAGTTAACGTGCCATCTTCCCGCAAAATTGCCTTGACTCCCTGATGTTGGCAGACCTCTCTCAATTTGTGTGCTAAGAGGCGGCCACACCTGTCTCCCCCCACGTAGTAAGCATGTCGTAGTCTCAATGCCGCATATTCTGCCCGATCCTGGTCGAGCGCCGTTAACTGTTGCCGAGCAGCTTTAAGTTGCCGCCACACTCGGGGAGCCCCCGTCCACTGGTGCACCCGCTCCAACTCGCGGACCTCCCGCTTGCCCCTCCGCTCCCTGTTTTCTGCCGCTGCAAGCAAAATGAACTCCCCCCTGATGACCGCCTTCATAGCCGCCCACTGTGTAGCGGGCGTGGTGTCCTGATTGGCATTGTGTGTAAGATAGTCGTGAATGGAGCTTTGGATGTGCTTAACCACCTCTTCGCGGTGCAATAGAGTGTCCCTAAGACGCCACACTCTGGCTGGTTGGGACATGGGCGGTAGGGTGAGGGCCATCATAACCGGGGCATGGTCCGATAAAGAAGCCACTCCGATGTCGACCGCGGTCGTGACCGCTCGCACCGAGGCTGTCGCTAAGAAGTGATCCAATCTAGCATAAGTCTTGTGTGCGTTGGAATAAAAGGAGTATTCCAGAGCCCCAGGGTGAATGCTGCGCCAGAGGTCGCATAGACCCAGATCCCGCAGCCGCCCCTGCCCCTCTGCCAAAAGTGCCCCCAACTGGTGCGTGCGCTGGGCTGACCTGTCCTGAACATTATCAAAAACCAGATTGAGGTCGCCCCCCACGATGATGTTGCGGTCATGTGTGGCTGTGGCCTCGGTGATGGCGGAATGGAGGAACCTCTCCGGTCCCTCGTTTGGGGCGTACAGAGAGCTAATAGTGAACGTCAGTCCCCCTAGTGCGATGCGATATGTCAGTAACCGCCCCTTGATCTCCGCCACCTTGTGTAGGACCTCACCCCGAAATTTCTGAGCCACCAGGATCGCCACCCCCGCTGTCTTCGTAGGCTCGGAAGAGAAGAACTGGTAGGGAAACTTCCGGGATCTCATTCAGCACCAGTCACGCACCAGGAGATGTGTCTCCTGTAGAAGACAGATATCGGCCTGGGAGTTTTCTAGGCATGACAAGACCGCCCTGCATTTAACTGGGTTGTTTAGGCCCCGCACATTGAGGGTCAAAATCCTAAAGGTGGCGGGAGGCATGACGAGTAGTGTATGGGGAACCCTGCAAAAGAGGAAGGACAGTTGGCATAACCTCATGCTGGCCGGCGCGCAAACAGACCAGGAAAGCGCGGCCACAAGCAGGACCCAGAAAGTCAAAGGAGAAATGGACATGGAGCACTAACAACCCTCCCCCCCCCAAACCCCCCAAACAAAAAAAAAACTGTCGACCCCCATAACAAAGAACATGTAGTCCATCACTCGTCGGTGATTGGTGAAGAGTCATCGGGTAATCCACCATTCAGTGAAAGGAAGCCCTCCTCCCACCAAGGATCTGGACATTGGAAACGGGACCCCCCGACTCAGCATAGCGTTCAAAGTCAGCCAAGGGCCGGGCCAGAGAGTTCCGCGGCCACTGCATCCAACGCCGATTGACGGCCCTTCGTGATCTCCGTGGCCCGCGGCTTTCCGAGACGGCGTTTACAACCTTGCTGCTTCCAACGAGGCCCGGCATCATCCGGACCTGTCCTAGTATCCTCGTCCTCCTCCGGAAGCTCCACTCCTAACAATTTGCTGGCCTCAGATAGAGAGCGTAACTGGTAAAGTTTATCCTCCTTACGGAATATCAGGCGAAAGGGGTGGCCCCAGCTATAGGGTATGTTGAGCTGCCACAGGTGTGAGGTGATAGGCCTGAAGAGGCGCCTTTTCTGTAATGTGAGAGCAGACAAGTCTTGGTGCAGCACTGGCCTGTGCTCCCGAAACTGAAGGGGGTGCGACAAGCAAGCCTTTTGTAATATGAGTTCTTTGTTGCGATAGTCCTGCACACATACCAAGATATCCGCTGGCGGAGCCGCCGCAGCTCTAGGAGGGCCCACTCTATGCGCTCGATCTATACACAGAGCCGTTTCCAGGGGACGCCCTAAGATTTGGTTAAAGAGTTTTCTTGTGTAGGCAAAGAGATCCTTGGAGGCGTCATCCAGCGGAACCCCCCGTATCCGGATGTTATGGCGATGGGAGCGATTCTCCAGGTCTTCAAGGTGAGTCTGAAGGTCCACCTGCTGGTCATGCAACCTAATGATCTCCTGCTGGAGGGCCGTCACTTCTACATCCCGCCCATCACTCTTACCCTCCAGGTCCGCCACTCGCTCTCCAATGCCATCCACATCTCGGCGAATCTCCTTGAGTTCGGATGTAAACTCGCGCTTCAGCGTGTGGATGTCATCCCGCAGCGCTGAAAACATGGACTCCAGAAACGCCTTGGTGATAGGCTCCGTACCCCCGGCTTCCAGCGAGCCTCCTCCCGAGGGGCCCTCCTCCATACCAGACACTACCTGTCCGGTCGTCGCCTTGGAAAACAGGTCTTTGAGGGTCTTATACTGCCGCTTCCTTGGGCCGGACATGGCGCCACTCCCCTGACCCGGAGTGTCCCGTGCGAGAGACCCGTCTATCCCCCACCAGAGCTCCTCCGAGGGACAGGGCTCTAGAGGCGCGATCCGTATGGCCGCCAATCACCGATCCCCCACGGCTTAGCAGGCTCCGCCAGTGGGCCGCTTCCGCCCAGGACGCTGGTGTACACTGTGTAGCCCCCTCGTGTCGCAGAGCTCTGGTCAGCTGTGCGTCTCCTCCTAGTGGCAGTTGCTCTGGTCTCCGCCCCCACCACTGCTCTCCGGGACACCGGCGTGCCCCCCCCACTGCAACCGTCAAGGCGCGAGTCAGCGGTCTGCTTCAAATGGTCCGTCACTGCCTGGCCTCCCAGTCGCTCCCAGTCGCTCCCCGGACCCCACGCTCCAGAGGCCCTCCGCCGGCACCCACAGTCTTAGAGATGTTGGGGGGGGTAGGCTCTCACCTTCTGCCGATCAAGCACCAATGACAGCAGGCCTCCTCAGACTCCGGCAGAGCCCCTCGCTTGCTCGGTCACCACCACAGCCGAGGGAAGGCCCTCCCAGGTGCACAGCCTCCACCGAGTTCCCCGCCAGTTCCGACCAGGCTGCTCACGACACTGCCTCCGAGGCCCGGGGTGGGGAAGACGCCGCTCATATCTCCAGCGCAGCTCCTCAAGCTCGGCGGGCCCGTCCCGGCCGCGGACCCCTCAGGGTGCTGCCTCCGCTCTTTGTCCTGTCCCTCGCCGCAGCTGCTCCGAACGGCCACCGGCCCGCACTTCAGCTACCCAGGCCCTGGGTGGGCCGCTGCCGCCGTCCGCCGGACTCTAGGCCCCAGCGTGCCGATCCCAGCGTGGTCTCAACGCAGTAGGGCTCGCCGGGCCCAGTCACCGCTCCGCTCGGGGCTCCGCCCTCAGCTCACCTCAGCTCCAGCGTCCTCACTGCCCCCACAGCTCATCCCACACCGGCGTCTCCGTCCCCGGGTCCCAAGGGCTCAGCTCCAGCTCCGAGGGCCTCTGTCGCTGCACTGGCCGCCGGCCGTTCCGAGGAGGCCCGGCCGCACCACCTCGCCAACCGCCTCACTTGCCAGCGGGCCATAGACCTCAGACGCCGCTCCAACCACCGCAGTGGTCCCCCCTGGCTCCGGGGCTTAGAATGCTGCCCCACAGGGTCGCCGTCTGCGCTATTGGCGGCCGTCAGGCCGGTGCTGAAAAGATCCGAAATGGGAGCTCTCGAGCAGGACGTCTGCTCACTCCGCCATCTTGTCTCCGCCCCCGGGATGGGTTATTTAGATCGTTATCAGCTGAAGTTCCAAGCAATTGAGTCTCTTGTGCTGTGCAACGTTTTCGTGCAGGGTGTGGGCTTGCCTGAGTGAAATGCAAATGTGCCTATCAGTTAATCTGCAAGTGTAAAGGGTGCCTGGGGGCTGGTTCTCACTTTAATTGTTTAAATTACTTCAAGCTTTGTGATGACAAAGATTTGTTTTTTTGAGTGGTAGTGCAAAGAGTTAATAACTGAGCTGCGAAGTGTGTGCTTTTAATTTAACTGCACTTACAGAGCCCTTAGTATCCCCAAAGGTTTGTTTAAGGGACATTTATGTAAAAAAGAAAATTGCATTACATACGCTCTGGTATTACTAAAATCTACATTTAGGTAAAAGCATTTTATTAAAAAACGATTTCAAGTTTTGCAGCACTCTATCTTACATTGTTGTGTACTACAGTACATTTCCCACTGGGGAACAATTCTTTAAATGTTTTTCATTTACGCGACCCATTATTTTATATGTAGATACCTGATAATGAAAGACCTGAAAAACGTACAGAATATTTTGGGGCTTATTTATGAGAGGCTTTCATCACCAGACATCGCTTCTTTTTATGCTCCAGTGGCGCAAGCATCTCAACCATACCTATGAGGCTGTCCAAAGTCGCACTGCATGGTTTTGCATGGCCTCATAGATATGAAGAAAGACGTAACAGTGCAAGTCACTGCGTTGCTTAATCTGCGTCCAGGAGGTGTTTTTTGTGTAGTTCCCACGCAACACCCATGGATTTTGATGCAGCCCCTTAATTACAAAATCACGTAAATCTGGGGAAACTCCAAAAGCAGAAGCCTCTCCAGCATTGTTAAATATGATCTCCTCACCTTAAAAAATTATTTGCTGTGGAAATTGGGGGCGTTTATGGTTGTCTATAGTTGTCTATGATGAGGAGTACCAGGTTCTAGACATTTTCATCAGAAGTGGGTCCTTATGCCTAAAACCTTTTGACAATGGGGTCTTAGCATCAAAAAGTTTGAAGACCTCTAATCTAAAGCACCCTCTTGAAGGTTTTTACAGGTCTAAGGTGTAAAACCTTTTGAAGCAGAAGGAGAAGAAAGGCTAACAATGCCACACCAATAAAATGAGGGTATAACTCCCCCATGCAGAGAGGCAAGCTGAAGGGTGAGCATGATTATCGTTAGTCAGTCGTGAGCATGATTATCGTTAGCCAGTGGTTACTGGGAATGGAGCGGCGGTGGCCAAAGTAATGCCTGCAACAAGTAGTTCACATGCTGTGGGGTCAGTGCTTCATTAAAAAAAAGTGCCAGGGCTCTTGTCAGGAGGCCACTGAAGCTTGCACCACACATTGCCCGTTGCAGTGCTAAAAGTCATAGTAACAATACAACTACTAATCATCACACTCCTACAAGTGTGACAATTCGGACTATTCTAGGCCCCCAGTGATACAAGAATGGCTTCGATGGCAAGTAATAGTCATTTTAGTGTATATTGTATTAATAATTGACTGTTGTTGTGTGCATCTTGAATTTAGCCAGATGGCATCACCTTGTCACAGACTGTCACAAGCTCCGGTGATGACAATTTAGTGCCAGTCCTGAGCACTGGAAACTACCAGCAGAAATTAAGCACTGTGTGGGGTACAACCAAGGCAGTGACTGGCCTGATTTTGAGTTAGTGTAGTGGCTACCAGGTCCCATAGTGTTTCACCAAAGAAGAAGAAAGGTCCATGCCCTGAGAAGAGTTAAGGTCGTCAGAGAATGTAATGGGAAAGAAGGCAGGGTAAACTAAACATATACTGGCAAGGCCGAACACTTCTGCTTTGGAGGTATTACCTCTAGTGGCAGAGTTACGCTCAGCAAGAGGTCCTATCCAGGCTGACATCTAAGACACACAGAGTACGAGTGTCCCGTGAAGGCCTTTAAAGAGACTCAGGTGCCGATCACGATCCGGTAAAAAATTCCCCCGTGCGACTCGTATCGGGTCTTTTTACCGTACGAATCGTACAAGTGCCGTACGAACTGGCAATCACGATTCGCATGGTAAAAAGTCCATACGAACCGCACTGGGAATCATTCCCCACACGTCCTCGGGTCGGAAAATGTGTCCGACACGTCCTCGGACGATTTACCTTACAAACGTGAAAATCCAAGTCCGACCGAGGAATCACGATCCATCCCGTGCGTCCGAGGTTACAACCGTATGGAAAAAACACCGTCCGCACCGAACTCCTACAGCAACCATGGAGACATGTGCCCGCATACGCGCCCAACACTCCCCCCAGCCCCCGTACGTCCGACACGTACCCCCCCGTATATGTATACCCCCACCCGTCTATGTACACCCCAGTACGTTCCAGTCGTACCCCCACCCCAGTACGTGTCGTACCACCGTCAATGTACACCCCCCCACCCCAGTACGTGTCGTACCCCCGTCCATGTACACCCCAGTACGTTCCAGTCGTACCCCCACCCCAGTACGTGTCGTACCACCGTGAACCTACACCCCAGTACGTTCGAGCCCCACCCCCACCCCAGTACGTGTCATACCCCCGTGTACCTACACCCCAGTACGTTCCAGTCGTACCCCCACCCCAGTACGTGTCGTACCCCCCGTGTACCTACACCCCAGTACGTTCCAGTCGTACCCCCACCCCAGTACGTGTCGTACCCCCCGTGTACCTACACCCCAGTACGTTCGAGCCACACCCCCACCCCAGTACGTGTCATACCCCCCATGTACCTACACCCCAGTACGTTCCAGTCGTACCCCCACCCCAGTACGTGTCGTACCACCGTCAATGTACACCCCCCCACCCCTGTACGTGTCGTACCCCCCGTGTACCTACACCCCAGTACGTTCCAGTCGTACCCCCACCCCAGTACGTGTCGTACCCCCCGTGTACCTACACCCCAGTACGTTCCAGTCGTACCCCCACCCCAGTACGTGTTGTACCCCCCGTGTACCTACACCCCAGTACGTTCGAGCCCCACCCCCACCCCAGTACGTGTCATACCCCCGTGTACCTACACCCCAGTACGTTCCAGTCGTACCCCCACCCCAGTACGTGTCGTACCCCCCGTGTACCTACACCCCAGTACGTTCCAGTCGTACCCCCACCCCAGTACGTGTCGTACCCCCCGTGTACCTACACCCCAGTACGTTCCAGTCGTACCCCCACCCCAGTACGTGTCGTACCCCCCGTGTACCTACACCCCAGTACGTTCGAGCCACACCCCCACCCCAGTACGTGTCATACCCCCCGTGTACCTACACCCCAGTACGTTCCAGTCGTACCCCCACCCCAGTACGTGTCGTACCACCGTCAATGTACACCCCCCCACCCCTGTACGTGTCGTACCCCCCGTGTACCTACACCCCAGTACGTTCCAGTCGTACCCCCACCCCAGTACGTGTCGTACCCCCGTGTACCTACACCCCAGTACGTTCCAGTCGTACCCCCACCCCAGTACGTGTCGTACCCCCCGTGTACCTACACCCCAGTACGTTCGAGCCCCACCCCCACCCCAGTACGTGTCATACCCCCGTGTACCTACACCCCAGTACATTCCAGTCGTACCACCACCCCAGTACGTGTCGTACCCCCCGTGTACCTACACCCCAGTACGTTCCAGTCATACCCCCACCCCAGTACGTGTCGTACCCCCCGTGTACCTACACCCCAGTACGTTCCAGTCGTACCCCCACCTCAGTACGTGTCGTACCCCCCGTGTACCTACACCCCAGTACGTTCGAGCCACACCCCCACCCCAGTACGTGTCATACCCCCCGTGTACCTACACCCCAGTACGTTCCAGTCGTACCCCCACCCCAGTACGTGTCGTACCACCGTCAATGTACACCCCCCCACCCCTGTACGTGTCGTACCACCGTCGATGTACACCCCAGTACGTTCGAGCCCCACCCCCACCCCAGTACGTGTCATACCCCCCGTGTACCTACACCCCAGTACGTTCCTGGCGCACCCCCAACACAACCTCCTAAGTACGGAGCGCACCCCATGCCCCAACATCACAACCGCATGTACGAGTCGTACAAAGCCACACACAAGGACATAATCGTACAACCAAATGGCCCATGTACACACCGTCCACACGCTCAAAATGCACGTACACAACAAGGACAAAACAAAACAACACAAGAATACACCATTCGAAAGGCACACAGCCACTAAACATGGCCAACAACCACTAAAATAACACAATCACTGACCTGCAACTGTCAAAAACAAACAGAGGCCCAATACACCACCACTCCTTATAACACACCCACCCAAAATTCAAACACTGCCACACCCACCCATGGACCAATGAAAAGGGCCCACAAACACAAACCATGAGCCTTTGCAACAGACTCACTGCTGCCAGACACCACAGAACCAGACTACAAGCTACACCACATCTTACACTTGCACACCTTCACACGACCACCCTCACAAACACCCTCTCATCACATTCACACACACACACAACCATCCACACCCCCCCCCAACATCCACACACCCCACACACCCACACCATCCCCACCCACACCCCTCACCATGCCCACTACCAAGAATCCAAAGTTCAGTCACCGAGAGTTGGAGGTCCTTGTTGATCAAATCCTCAGAGTCGAGCCACAGATCTTTGGAACATTGGTCAGAAGCACCAGCCAGGCAGCCAAAACAGCCATGTGGCAGACCATCGTCGATGCTGTGAATGCTGTTGCGGAACCCAGGAGGACCAAGCAGGATTGCCAGAACAGGTGGTACGATCTGCGGAGGAGGGTCAGAGCCAAGAGGCAGGAGGAACACGACCAGGCCAACGCCACCGGAGGAGGGCCCTCCCGCAGAGCCGTACAGTACCATCCCTGGGAGGAGAGGGTGATGGCCATACTGCCGGTGGAGGCAGTTGAAGGAGTAGAAGGACTCCGAGACCCGGGTGAGTACACAAACAACGCACCTCACATGGGGGGAATTGCAACCACAACCAAAATTAATAACAGGCACGCAACCACCACAAGCCATCGCATGACTCAACCACACTCCATGAGCAGGCACATGCCACTGCTGCCACCATGCCCCATGCACCCAGCTGGACAATGTCAAGTCACAGGCCACAGAAGACAACAACACATGACACGGTAACCCGGATGGCGGGAGGCTGGGCACCAAGAATCACATAGTGCGACTCCAAAGCAGACAACAATGCCCTCTGCCCATATGGCCTAGGTCACAGCCAGACAAACACTGTGTCCCAACACAGGAATGACTTGCCAGCAAATGGCGGACGCCTTGCATCAACACATGGGGGTGAAGGCACTGTTTTGCACATGACAGCAGCTAATGAACAGCCAACATTGTGAAAGAGTGGCAGCACACACCACCACAGCAGCAGCGCACAGACACACAGCAGACAAAATGGGTGCCTGGAGATCAGAAACAAACTCACATCAACAGGCCAAGGGCCACTCAAAGATCTGCTAACAGTGTGTGCCCAGGAAGCTGGGCCAAGGTGACAGAGGGTGACACACGGAGGGAGGGAGAGGGGGACACAGAGGGAGGGAGAGGGGGACTGAGAGGGAGGGAGACGGACAGAGGGAGGAGGCTGACACACAGAGGGAGGGAGAGGGGGACAGAGAGGGAGGGAGAGGGGGACAGAGAGGGAGGGAGACACAGGAAGATGGACAGAGGGAGGAGGCTGACACACAGAGGGAGGGAGAGGGGGACAGAGAGGGAGGGAGACACAGGAAGATGGACAGAGGGAGGAGGCTGACACACAGAGGGAGGGAGAGGGGGACAGAGAGGGAGGGAGAGGGGGACAGAGAAGGAGGGAGACACAGGGAGAGCAAATCAGTCCTTTGGTGTGTGGGAATGTCTGCTCGTCAGCAGGTGGACTGCGTGCATGTAGACAAGGGTGGCCAGTGCCAGAACCCCCCCTCTTCATCATGGCAAAACGCAGGGCCATGTCACAACCTGTACACGAGCACAAGGACAGCCACCTGCATCATATAAGTGTGTGGATCCACTCCATGTGCACATGTACAGTGCTACAAGGAAGGCGCAAATGCATGGCTCGCCACTAGGCCTGGGCAAAAATTTCGTTCCGTTCGCGGAAATTGCGATAATTTGACATTTTTGCGTTCCGCGGAGAGCGCGAAAATGTCAAAAATTCCGGTTTCCGCAGCTTGGCGATAATTTGTTTCTTGCTCGCGCTGTAAAATGATACATTCTCGCGCGCGATCGCCTTACCTGAATCCCTGCGTTCGCCGACAAGTTTTCTTGATCCGGTCGCGTTCTCCATGAGATGTTGTATTGTTTTTAGCCATTTGCGCTGTCTCGCGACAGTTCGCGCCCGCAGTGACGTCATGCGTCGCGCGATCACGTCTTTCTTCTCGCGATCATGCACCGCGAGAACAACTCAAAACAAGATGGCCGCGCCCGCAAGCAACCACATGGGTAAGTTGGCGACCCGCAACCATGCAGAAAATCTCGCGAACATGCCGGAAAAAAACTTCCGCATCTTTGCGATATTTCTGCTTGTTTGCGATAATTTTAAACATTCTCGCGATAATTTGCGAAGGTTAATTCCGCAAATTCCGCCCACCCCTACTCGCCACACATGCACACTCCACTGCTGACTGCAGTCACACTTGACGCAGCAAGTAAGACTGTGCCACACATAGTTAAAGGGGCCAAATTGGTGCCCAAGGGACACACCCATGCACAAGTGCACTGTGAGTGGAATGCAAGACAGATCCTAATTCCAAGAGGAAATGTGCCAACTTTGTAACGGATGAAACATGGATGTTGCATGGATCAAAATTAACATTTTCTCTCTCACACACAGGTCAACGTCGTGCTGCACCCCCCAACACTGGGGGGGAACACTCACAGGACCCGGATCTGCAGGAGACCGATCCCACCGGCAGCGACCACTCTCACCACTCTGCGGACGACCCCGACCGACCTGGCCCCTCTGGTGTCCAACCACCTGTAGCACCTGCGTCAGGTACAACCGTGCCAACCACCACCCCCACTCCTGCCACATCCCAGGAGACACCCAGGATCCCTGCCCCAACACCACAATGCAGCCAGGCTCGCCAGGAGGGACACGGTGTCCCGGGCACCCAGGAGGAGGCAGGCGACAACGCCAATGCCACGCCTCAGGGGTCCCGGAGACCCGATGTTCCCACAAGTGCAGGCCAGACGCAAGTGGGCAGGGGTGGTGGGAGTGGAGGACGGCGGAGGCGCGAGCCTGACCAGTTGGCTGGGGATCCGGTATTTTCACATGTCCGTAACATCCTGGACTCATACCGGCAGGACACCACGGGCATGGCCCAGGTTGTGTCCGTCCTCGAGGGGATCAAGGTCCAGCAGGCCCAGCAACATGCGGAGCTAATAGCCTGTCTACAGGTACACCAACGGAGGATGGAGGACAGACAGGCTGAGCAAGTGACGGCGTCCCAGGGGATTCACGCTGAACTCCGTCGGATGGCCGACACCATGGCCGACCCTCCCTGTGCCAGAAGGCGGAGAACATCACCACCCACAGGGAGGGATCATGAGGAGGAGGAGGAAACATCCGACGGAGCATCCCAGATGTCGTCACGGACTGCTGCTGAGGTTCCCCGCAGGAAGCCGGGTCGTCCACGGAAAGGACCGTGAGGGTGGCTGCTACATCACCATCTCCCAGGACACCTGGCCTGGCACCTGGCCCACTGGAGCAACAGCATCACAGCATCAAGAGACATTCTCTGCCACATGGCCCTGCTGGTCACTGGCTGACCAATGTTGACAAAGACTGTGGCATGGACTCTGAGGATTTCCAATGGCAAGGACACCAACTCCCCTACTGAACTTTGGATTCCCTAATCCCGGAAAGCCCCTCACTTTGCCCCCCCCCCCCCAATAATAAATCACACTATTAAGAGTAGATGCCTGCTGGTAGCATTATTACCTAACATGTGTCTTGTACAGTCTAAACATGCCTGAGTCATCTGTTCACTTCAACCATCCACACCCTGGGGCCTGAGTCTGGCACAGGACACATGGGTCACAGTTTATTAGGCAAGACAGACATGGAGCACCATACACACCCGTGATGGTCAGAACCAGCTGAGGGGGTGGCCGAACAACCGTGCTGACAGACACATTGAGTACAGCAACAGTCATGCGCAGAGGTCAGGGATCCTGGCCCGTGTCCTGGGGGGCACCCAGGTATGTGTAGACAGGTGGCAGAACCATGTCCTGCAAGCTTGAGTCCGGTGGATGCAGAGAATGGGGTCATGGACAACGTTGGATGCATGGGGATGGCACATGTCACAATACCCACACAGTCATGGACATCATGCCCAATACACAGTCTCAGCACACACACACAGCTTGCATCTTGCCACTCGACACATTGACACATAGCCACAATCAGGGAATACCATGCCAGACATGCAGGATGCACCGTGCCAACACACCAGCATTGACTGAGAAGAGGCACCTTGGAGGCATAGGGACACCTTTATTAGTCATGTTTTTGGGATTGCAGAGGCAACTTGAAGTACACATGAACACATCTTGTGGAGTAACATGTGGCTCCAACACTGGCACCCCCCTTCTGCAGCACAAATGCGTGATAGCCATGGAACTGGCACACAAGCGTCGGCTAACAGCTAAACACCCACAGCTGCTCACGGAGAGCCTGCCATACACCATACATCCACTGATGTGGAAGTCCCACGCCATGTCAAGACAATGTTAACCGTATGTGTCCGAGGGCAGTGTCACACACATTGATGCCATCATCACAATCCACTATCCCATCACTGATGACTGACAACCAGGCAGCCCATCTATTCAGGTGTACCCAGCTGCATGTCGTGTCCCATGGGGATGCCACATGTCTGCAGAGGAACCAAACCCCGACCGGGGCAGTGTGCACACATCGTGAACAACTGCCACACCCAATACACCCCAGATGCATCCCTTACCCCATGGAGACTTCCAAACGTGTCCGTGCCTGTAACGCTGAGTCAGCCCACGATGTCATGTCCATGAGGAATAGCAGTGCCACAACAATGCAACCAGCAAACGGCATGTGCAGGTACCTGGGGAAGAGAGACACACAAGAAGTCAGCCACAAAAAGCACAGCCACTTGCATGTGCATTTACTCGACACATGTATGGATGACAACATGCTAGGTCACAATTATGACTGGGGAAATACTACCATCACTGCCACCATCACTCCAGTGACACACCCACACACACCTCTGACCCACGTGCCATACATGCAGGTGGAGACACACATCACAACGCATGCCACACGGGGACCAATGCGTGCACACTCAGACCCTGGTACTCACCACTAAGCAAAGAAGTCGCGTATGAGCCGAGTCCGGATGTCCTCTTGCGGCTCCACATCCTCCACATCACTAGCCCCATTGCCAAGCCCTTCGTCCTCCACGGGTGGATGGTCCTCGTCATGTTGATTCAGGATGAGTGGCACAGCTCTTTCAACTGCCATGTTGTGCAGCATGCAGCAGACCATGAAGACCTTGCAGACCTTCGCCAGGGCATAAGGGAGTGCACCGCCGGTCTTGTGGAGGCACCGGAATCGGCTCTTCAGCATGCCAAACGTCCTCTCTATCACTCGCCTTGTCCGGCCATGGGCGGTGTTATAGCGGAGCTGGGCCGGCGTGATGGGGTTGCGGAGAGGTGTCAGCAGCCAAGGCATGTTGGGATATCCAGCGTCCCCTACATGGGAAGCACATGGACATCGTTAGAACTGGTGTAGCGGTCGTGCTGGTCGGCTATACAGAATACAGGACAGACAGACTGTACCCACCAACAACACATGCCCGTTCGTTGCGCAGCTGCATCATCATATCAGGCATCCCGCTACGCCTCATGATGTAGGCATCGTGTGCTGATCCTGGGAAACGAGCACAGACATGTGAAATCACCATATTGGACAGACACACCACAAGGGCATTGATGGAGTGGTAGTGCTTCCGATTGCGGTACGCCACCTCCCGTGCGTGTGGTGGTACCAAACCTACATGTGTCCCATCTATGGACCCAATGACATGGGGCATCCCTCCCAGGGCATAGAATCCACGCTTGACCTCAGTCATCTGTTCAGGGGTTGGGAACTTGATGAAGTCATCCAGGTGAATCAACATGGCCTCCAAGAAATCATGCAGCACACCGCTGAACATGCTCTGGGACATGCCACCAACATGAGCTATGGTATTTTGGAAGGTACCCGTGGCCAGAAAATGTAGGGCAGCCATTACCTTCAGCTTGGGTGTCAGTGCCGTAGGATACCTGTGCTGCGGTTGCAGGTGTGGTGCCAGTCTCGCCGTCAGCTCCAGAATCAACGGTTGGGTGAAGCGGTAGAGCCGGATCCTGTCATTCTCCTGCATGGTAGCCAAGTCTGGAATTCTTCGGGCAACAGGAGGCGCTCTGCAGTAATTTGGAAGTGACAAGGAAGAGTGAGTGCACTACGAGAACAACTCATGTCTACTGAGCACATGTAAATCTGGCAATACACACATGCCACATAGGGAGTCAGGCATGTGCTACATGCCCAGGACACGTATGGATGCAAGGTGACACTCCTTCCAAGACCCAGCTACACACGGTGATTGAGAACCTCCCCATGCCACGCCATGGAAATAGCTGTGTCCCAGTGCAAGTGCACTGCCCGACGCAAGACAGGAGTGACATACACCCACACATCAGCAGAAGTGTGATGCCGATTGCAGAGACTGGTAGCGGAACACTGGAGCCACAGGTCACATGACATTACACTAGTCCAGCCCACACACCTTGCCATGAAGGTGCACATGTCATGACTCACCACACATTCCTTGTGAGTTTGCTGACATGGCCTTGTCACGCTACTCCGTGTCCCATGCATACATGTGCACCTCACATCCGATAACACATGTGGCATGGTGTTGGGAACAGTGTGCAATGACAATCTACACACAGCCACATGTTGGTTGCTGCAACGGCTGCAGCTTTTGAGGGTGCTACAACATCAACCTGATGTAAATCCCGGACACATATATGACATAGTCACATTGTGCACTGTGGGTAGTGACAAGTCATGTGTCATGACCCCTGTACCGGGCATCATGGGACACTTCCGTGTGTTGGTGTCCGTGCCATGCCAGTGACGCTCACCCCAAGTGCGCAGTCCCACATGCACACATGTCAAAGGAGTCAAGGGCATGCCTGGCACACATTGCACCCTCACACAGTACACATGTACACATCTCATCATACATCTGGTGCCTTCTCCACTCAGGAGGCATGTTCCACATCACAGCCTGTGACACCTGTGCCCCACACATGTAGTAATGCACAGACGATGCCTTGATGTCCATTCCTGGACAAGTATGTCCATCCATGGACAAGTATGTCCGCCCTATTCCTACATGTGTGTCGCCTATCACCACAGTGATGTGTAAAAACCGCCGTACTGCTGCTGAGAGGGCCTGTGCATGTTCCCAAATCACTGTGGGAGTGCTGCCGTATGTGTACCCATCGTGATGGCGAGCGTACAGGCATTTGTACGGTCTGTAGCACTACGGGTACGCATACGCGTGCAGACCCATAGTGATAGTGAGCGTAGATGCGTGTGTACGTTCCGTACCACTACGGGTACGCATACGCGTGCAGACCCATAGTGATAGTGAGCGTAGATGCGTGTGTACGGCCCTATCACTATGGGTCTGCACGCGTACGCGTACCCGTAGTATTACGGACCGTACACACGCATGTACGCTCACTATCACTATGGGTCTGCACGCGTATGCGTACCCGTAGTGGTACGGACCGTACACACGCATGTACGCTCACTATCACTATGGGTCTGCACGCGTATGCGTACCCGTAGTGGTACGGACCGTACACACGCATGTACGCTCACTATCACTATGGGTCTGCACGCGTATGCGTACCCGTAGTGGTACGGACCGTACACTCGCATGTACGCTCACTATCACTAGGAGTACGCATACGCGTGCAGACCCATAGTGATATAGAGCGTACATGCGTGTGTACGGTCCGTAACACTACGGGTACGCATACGCGTGCAGACCCATAGTGATAGAGAGCGTACATGCGTGTGTACGGTCCGTAACACTACTGGTACGCATACGCGTGCAGACCCATAGTGATGGAGAGCGTAGGCATGCATGTACGGGCCGTTGCCATGCATTTGGGGTGCCCTAGGGCCCCGAAACGCACCGTACCTGTGTGTGATGCTCCAAATTACATAGGGGACAAGTATTAAGGCCTACATGCATGCTGGTTGTCATGGAGACCAAGTTCAAAATTCGAAATTGTTCTGGAAGGTGCACAGCAGAAGTCAGTTGGAATTCTTCTACTTTGTTGCAATGTGTTTGTGGGGCTGACATCATGCAGGAGAATGAAACCGATAGAGAACCCACAGACTGCTAGGTTTGAAGGGATTGGTGGAAACATAGGATGCAAATGTGAGTGACCAATCACTCTGTACTCCTGTGCATGAGACTGGGCAGAAGGGCACATATAAGGCAGCCAGGTCCCATGAGGGAGCACTTGCCTGCACATCTTTGCATTCGTCGACCCAGCTGCTGCTACTGATTCCCTGGAACCATGTCAAGGGCTGTGGAGAGGACACAGCCATTCACCCTGGAGGAGAACATGGCTCTGCTGGATGTGATCCTCCCACAGTACTCCATGCTGTATGGGCAACCAGGGTATCAGGTGAGTGCATAGGCCACTGCCACAGACTGTCCCTATGTTGTGACTGTGACTTCTGCCATTGCGTCCAGGTGTAACACACATGCCATGTACTGTCGGGGGGGTCCCAGGGGGGGGGTGCCTGATGTCTCCCAGCAGTGCCCTGAGACAGGAGGGGTGGGGGCCTATTACTCACAGCAGTGCCCTGAGACAGGAGGGGTGGGGGCCTATCACTCACAGCAGTGCCCTGAGACAGGAGGGGTGGGGGCCTATCACTCCCAGCAGTGCCCTGAGACAGGAGGGGTGGGGGCCTATCACTCACAGCAGTGCCCTGAGACAGGAGGGGTGGGGGCCTATCACTCACAGCAGTGCCCTGAGACAGGAGGGGTGGGGGCCTATCACTCACAGCAGTGCCCTGAGACAGGAGGGGTGGGGGCCTATCACTCACAGCAGTGCCCTGAGACAGGAGGGGTGGGGGCCTATCACTCACAGCAGTGCCCTGAGACAGGAGGGGTGGGGGCCTATCACTCACAGCAGTGCCCTGAGACAGGAGGGGTGGGGGCCTATCACTCACAGCAGTGCCCTGAGACAGGAGGGGTGGGGGCCTATCACTCACAGCAGTGCCCTGAGACAGGAGGGGTGGGTGTGATGCACAGTGTGAGCCTTGATCATTGATTGTGACATTGCCATCATTCCACCTGTGTACCCACTGTGGCACGTACTGCTTTTTCCCTCACCAGGGGATGATGTCCCTATGACAAAGGTGCAATGCGTTGGCTGCATGACATGCCTTGTTGTAACCAGCTAATTTGTACCCATATGTCTCTCTGTGACATGTGGCTGGTGTATTGATGTGGTGTCACTTGTTCCTCCTCACAGGTAGGCGCCACTGCCAAGGAGCAGATCTGGCTGACCGCCGTCAGTGCCGTGAGGGGTGTGGATGGTCGGAGGCGGAGCCTGCCCCAGGTGAGAAAACGCTGGCAGGATATCCGGTGCTGGACGCGGAGGATTGCACGGCTCCTGCTGGGGGACTCACCTGAGAGCCACAAGAACCGCGGCCGCCGCCGTCTGAGCCACCTCCACAGGCGTGTGCTGCCGGTGGTCTTTCCAGACCTGGAGAGGCGCTTACAGGCGATGCAGCAGCCGGAAGGGGGTAGGTACATGTGTGTTCGTTGTGTGTCACCGGCATTTGTAAGGGCACAGTAGCATGAATTAACTGGCAGGGTTTAACGGTGCTGTGCAGATCCTGTTTGCCCCAGTATAGCGCTGTGCCCCTGCCACCCTTCCCCTCCTTGCAATGTGTTCCCTGGTCTGTGTGTAGTCACTCCTTCACAAGGTGATGTAGGCTGGCGCTTTGTCCACGAGAACAATGACTGTAGCATCATGTGTGGGGGTGGTGTGTAACAGGTTGTGGGACCTTGCCTGTGCACTGTCAAGTTCACTGCATGTGGGTTCCATGTCAGTTGGCACTGATGCTGACTCCAGACATGGGAGTTGGTCTCTCATGTGTCATGCCTTACAGCGCGCATGTCCTATGTAGTGGCCTGTGACATGATGTGCATGAGTGTGCGATACACATAGTGCAGGGATGGTGACGTGTGTTGCAGTCATTACCATTCAGTAGCATGTAGTTGCGTGCCCACTACTGTCCCCTGGGGCACCTTTTCCTCAGTGGTGTATGTGTCATCATAAACGTGGACAATCTCAGTGTCTACAGCGTAGGTTGTGCTCTGTGCCATTGTCCCCTGTCACCATGTATATAGACGTGCTATTTTGTACAGGAGTCCACTGTGCAGCCTGACCTGATTGTCCTTCTACATACTCACAGTTGCCAGTGCCTGTGTGTCTTGTTATACTCATCTGAGGATGGGCACTGGTACCTCATTATTTGTACAGGCGCACCTTGGCTGTGTGGCGTACACTCTTGCTTTTTGCCTGCCCCTGTGTGTATCAGCCAGACTATGAGATGTTGGTGCCACCTGTGTCTCAACAATTTGCCTCGTGTAGGGTCTTGTTGGTGCGGGCAATGCCTATGTGTCAAATCCTGATTTCTACTTGCTGGGTCTGGGCAGTGTGTGATGTGTCTGGACACACACGCAATGTGCAGTGACCGAGTCATGTTGGGCATGTTTTCAGCATTACCTATGCAGCATGTGTCTCAAGTTCATGGATATGGTCCCTGGTCATCGGTATTTTCGCCAACGCTGTGTGGTGCAGATGCAGTGCAGGATTGTCCCCAGGGCCTGGGTGCTATGTCAGACTCCGTTTCCTGTGTTTAGCTATTGTCTCATGCTCTCCATGGTATTTCAGTGGCATCGTGGCTCAACCAACTGTGTGTTTCATGCCCTACATCGGTACCTTGTTTAGTAGATGTTAGGGATCTTCCTTTTCAGGCTATGCAGTGTTACCTATGTCGATTGTACTCATGTGACTGATGTGTACAGCTGTCTGATTAATTTCTGTCTCTCCACCCTGCCCACAGCATCGTCGGGGGACACAGAGGGAGACATGGACACAGGCAAGGCGGAGGGACCGAGCACCAGTGCCAGCCGTGACATCGGGGCTGGCACATCGAGTGGGACAGAGGTGGAGGATAGTGCGGCCGAGGACCTGTCGACTGGCACGTCAGAATACGAAGCTGACAGGTCCGAGGAGGATGTCTCCGAGTGGGCGGTGGCTGCACCAGCAGCTGGCAGCGGAACAACACCTCGCACCGCCCCCTCAGTTCCCACCAGCCGCCTCCCACTTGCTCGTGTCCCTTCCCAGTGTGCCCGGTCACAGCATGTCTCCTTCCTGCCAGGCACCGCACCCCCTGCCCCTGTCTCCACTGCTGCCGCCAATGCAGAGTCTGTGGACATCCAGCGGCAACTGCAGGTTGGTCAGGCTGCGATCCTTAATGTCCTCCATGCCCACGGCAAAACCCTCACCAACATCGAGGGTTTCTTGGAGGGCATTCATTCATCGCAGGCTGACCAACGCAACTTGCTGAGGTCCATCGACTCCACACTGACTGCAGCAGTGGGTCTTCTGCAGCGCGACCTCCCCCCACCTACCCCTGCCCCATCCACACTTCCCACTCCCATGCCTGTCCCACGTACACCCAGACGTCGGCATGCACCCACATCAACGGACACGGGCACCACACCAGCAGGGAAGGTCCACCGCACTCCTCCTGACACGCACACACAGGGTGAGGTAGGCACACCCACTGGGTCGGGGGGCAAACGTGTGACACGCAGCCATAGTGGGAGTCCGCATTCCACCCAGTCCACTCCCTCCAAATCCCCTCCCCTCAGCTCTCCTGGCCACATCTCCCCCAAGGACTCCTTCATGGCCGCTCTGTCCCTGAGCCCCACACTTACACCACCACGCAAGCGGTCAAGGAGGTCCCCGGTCAGGGTGGTTGAGTCTCCCCCCCTGTCTCCACCCTCCCCCGGTGGCGCTGCGACCCATCCCTCTGACCCCCCCCTCCTTGGGGCCTGAGGTCCCTTCGGGTGCAGGGGACTCCCTGGAGGACCTTGCAAAGGTGTGTAGTGCCATCCTGGCCTCCGCCTTTGGCACTGACCCACCCCCTGTGGTGGAGTCCTCCATCCCTGCACCCACAACGCCGCCCCTTTGCCCTGTTGTCCCTGCGGTGCCTGTTGCTTCCCCCCCCCCTGATGCCCTCACCAGTGTGGAAGACGATGCCATTTGACTGTGCAGGCAAGGTAGGGGACACGCATCCCACTGTGTCCCCCATCCAGCTGAGAATCATTGACTGTCCTATGGGCTTTGTGAAGATTGAACTGCCTGCGATCCACGGACATTGTGCTCATGCTGAATAAAGCTTAATTTTGTTTTCATTATCACACTACTGCTATGCTGGTATTGGTGTTGGTGGGGCTGCTACATGGTTTTTGGTGGTGTGTAAGGGTTTGGGTGTGTGGGATATGTAGTAGTGTACTGCTCATTGGTGGGACCCTGGGATCTGTGTGCCATCACAAGGTGTTGGCTAACTTTCTTTGTTCATGTATGCAGTTACTGCATGGTGCACTTGTCCCAGGGTGTATTCCTTCCTCTGTGTACCCAGCTTTCTTCCCTGCAGGGTGTTCCCAATGTTTAGCGCAGAGCTGTGTCTACATGAGCTGTGTGTGTGACGGAGCCCTTCTACTTTGGCCATGCATGCAGGGCCATGTCTCCACCTGCAACAATCGTGGCATCCTTGATGATCACTGTACTTGTGTGTGGAGTCTGTTGACATGAGTTCATGGGGACATGTTCCCTTGTAGCCAGTATGCATGTGGATAATTCTGGCCTCACACACATATGTTACACCCCTCCTGTCTCAAGGCACTGCTGGGAGTGATAGGCACCCACCCCTCCTGTCTCAGGGCACTGCTGGGAGTGATAGGCAACCACCCCTCCTGTCTCAGGGCACTGCTGGGTGGACTCTGCACACACCCCTCCTGTCTCAGGGCACTGCTGGGAGGACTCCACACCCACCCCTCCTGTCTCTGGGCACAGCTGGGAGGACTCCACACCCACCCCTCCTGTCTCAGGGCACTGCTGGGAGGACTCCACACCCACCCCTCCTGTCTCTGGGCACAGCTGGGAGGACTCCACACCCACCCCTCCTGTCTCAGGGCACTGCTGGGAGTGATAGGCAACCACCCCTCCTGTCTCAGGGCACTGCTGGGTGGACTCTGCACACACCCCTCCTGTCTCAGGGCACTGCTGGGAGGACTCCACACCCACCCCTCCTGTCTCTGGGCACAGCTGGGAGGACTCCACACCCACCCCTCCTGTCTCAGGGCACTGCTGGGAGGACTCTGCACACACCCCTCCTGTCTCAGGGCACTGCTGGGAGGACTCCACACCCACCCCTCCTGTCTCAGGGCACTGCTGGGAGGACTCTGCACACACCCCTCCTGTCTCAGGGCACTGCTGGGAGGACTCCACACCCACCCCTCCTGTCTCTGGGCACAGCTGGGAGGACTCCACACCCACCCCTCCTGTCTCAGGGCACTGCTGGGAGGACTCTGCACACACCCCTCCTGTCTCTGGGCACAGCTGGGAGGACTCCACACCCACCCCTCCTGTCTCAGGGCACTGCTGGGAGGACTCTGCACACACCCCTCCTGTCTCAGGGCACTGCTGGGAGGACTCCACACCCACCCCTCCTGTCTCTGGGCACAGCTGGGAGGACTCCACACCCACCCCTCCTGTCTCAGGGCACTGCTGGGAGTGAAAGGCACCCACCCCTCCTGTCTCAGGGCACTGCTGGGAGTGATAGGCAACCACCCCTCCTGTCTCAGGGCACTGCTGGGTGGACTCTGCACACACACCTCCGATTTCAGGATATGTACGCTTGGCACATACACGGTGGGGGTACGCTCAATGCATTCGAGGTGAGGGTACGAGTCTACTTACACTGGTGTGGTGGGGGTACGCTCCATGCATACGCGGGTGAGGGTACGGGTCGAACTTACACTGTTGGGGTGGGGGTACGCTCCGTACGTCCGCGGGTGGGGGTACAGGTCGTACTTACACTGTTGGCATGGGGGGTACGCTCCTTGCATACGCGGGTGGGGGTACGGGTCGTACTTACACTGTTGGGCTGGGGGGTACGCTCCTTGCATACGTGGGTGGGGGTACGGGTCGTACTTACACTGTTGGGGTGGGGGTACGCTCCGTACGTCCGCGGGTGGGGGTACGGGTCGTACTTACACTGTTGGGCTGGGGGGTACGCTCCTTGCATACGCGGGTGGGGGTACGGGTCGTACTTACACTGTTGGGCTGGGGGGTACGCTCCTTGCATACGCGGGTGGGGGTACGGGTCGTACTTACACTGTTGGGGTGGGGGTACGCTCCGTACGTCCGCGGGTGGGGGTACGGGTCGTACTTACACTGTTGGCATGGGGGTACGCTCCTTGCATACGCGGGTGGGGGTACGGGTCGTACTTACACTGTTGGGCTGGGGGGTACGCTCCTTGCATTCGCGGGTGGGGGTACGGGTCGTACTTACGCTGTTGGGCTGGGGGGTACGCTCCTTGCATTCGCGGGTGGGGGTACGGGTCGTACTTACGCTGTTGGGCTGGGGGGTACGCTCCTTGCATACGCGGGTGGGGGTACGGGTCGTACTTACACTGTTGGGCTGGGGGCTACGCTCCTTGCATTCGCGGGTGAGGGTACGGGTTGAACTTACGCTGTTGGGCTGGGGGGTACGCTCCTTGCATTCGCGGGTGGGGGTACGGGTCGTACTTACACTGTTGGGGTGGGGGTACGGTCCGTGAGTCCGCGGGTGGGGGTTCGAGTCGTACTTACACTGTTGGCATGGGGGGTACGCTCCATGCATACGCGGGTGAGGGTACGGGTCGAACTTACACTGTTGGGGTGGGGGTACGCTCCGTACGTCCGCGGGTGGGGGTACGGGTCGTACTAACACTGTTGGCATGGGAGGTACGCTCCTTGCATACGCGGGTGGGGGTACGGGTCGTACTTGCACTGTTGGGCTGGGGGGTACGCTCCTTGCATACGGGGTGGGGGTAGGGTCCGTACATATCCGTCCCCACGCTATGTGATGTTTGTGCGGCCCGTACCCAGGCCTTTGCCACGTGGGTGCGATCCGTCCCGCCATTGTTGGGGTGACGTGTGTGGGCGTGGTCCGACTCGTACCCACGCTCTTCAGGCGTGGGTACGGGACGTACCTGTCTGGTTGTGTTGCCGGTTCGCGTGGTGACGGACTTCCGTTGTGGCGGTCGCTGGCTTATCAGGACACGCCCCCACCCCCTCGTGGTGACCAGGGCATGGGAGTCAGGTATGTCCAGGCCATGTGTGGTGTGTGACTTATGTGGTTGTTTTGTGGCCTGCCCTGGTCGTGCCACCCCCACCCCACCCCACTTTCCCCCCTCCCTTAGTTATTCTGACCTTCTGCGGCGTCTGCGTCGTAACCTGTAGAGGAGGTGTACTGCTATGAGGGCAGGGATGACTCGTAGGTTCGGGTCCATGTCTGTCCGTCGCGTACTGGTACTCCTTGCTCGCGTCGTCCTGTCGCGTCCGGGTCCTCCTTGATCGCGTCGTCCTGTCGCGTACGGGTCCTCCTTGGTGGCGTCGTCCTGTGTGTCCGTCACGTACTGGTCCTCCTTGTTCGCGTCGTCGTCTGTCCGTCGCGTACTGGTGGTCCTTGTTCGCGTCGTCCTGATTTCCCGGCAGTTTTGGGCTGCCGCAAAATATTCACCGTGCGGGGTGACGTCGGTGCGAATCGTGATTCCTGGGTCGTGAATGGCTGGCTGCGAGCGTCCCGACGTCAGGTCGGCGCTTTCCCGGATCGCATTGGTAGGTGTTTTTTTGTTCGGTCGGGCTTTTTTACGATTCGTACGGTAATGGTGTACCCGTGCGAATCGTAATTCCTTGTTTGTGAAAATTGACGACCGGGTACGCGTCGGGCGGAGATTGTGCTCCGTCCGACGGTTCGTACCCGGTTTTTGCAGGATCGTGATCGGCACCTCAGAGTCTGGAATCTGCAAAAATTCAGATATTCAAATATAATGATATCATGTCCAAATTCATCTAGTCCAGAAGAAAGTCACAGTTTGCAATGTCTGATTTGGTAAAGGTTGATTTGATTTGATTTATGATTTATAAAGCGCCTGAATCACCCCCCAAGTGGTCTCTTCGTGCTGAGGATCTGCTTTCGTCAGCCAGAGAAAGGAACAGATTAAAACAATGCAGTTTTAAGAAGCCTGCGGAACTGTAGGTGATCGGAACATCCCCGCAGATGGATAGGTAGTTGGTTCCAATAGGTAGGGGCTAAATGGAAGAATGCTTTATCACCCTGCAGGGATTTTTTACAGCGTGGAACCACAAGAAGAGATTTGGTCCCAGATCATAGAGCCCTGAAGGGCTGGTATTTCGTAAATTTTCTGGCCAGATAGCTGGGGCCTTTACCATTTAGGGTTTTGTGTACAATACAACATACCTAAAACAGATCCACTTATGCACTGGGAGCCAATGCAATCTCTGCAAGAGGAGAAGGGAAGAGTTGTGAAGGGAGCATTGGAGACCAGCCGGGCTGCGGTATTCTGGACCACTTGTAATCTGTTCAATGACGCTTCATTAACTGAGATAAACAGAGAATTGCAATAATCCAGGCGACTTAATACTAGTGTCTGGGTTAGGGTTTTCCGAGTGGACCGAGGGAGAAAGGGAAATACCCTTCACAGGAGGCTTAGAATATGGAAACAGGCACTGGTGGTGGTAGAGGCCTGTTCCTGGTCTAGGCGGACCACTAGGTTTTTTACCATGGTATTAAGGGTTGGTGCGGATCCTAGCTCCGCTGGCCTCTAGCTTGGGGACCATCTCATAGATGGGTCCTCGAACAGCATCATTTCAGTTTTTCCCGCATTAAGCTGGAGAAAATTGTGTCTCATCCAGAAGGCAATGGTCTCCATACCTTCTGAGAAGATGGACTGCACATTGGGGTAGTTTTTATCGAAGGAGAGTAGAAGCTGAGTATCATCAGCATACGAGATAGGTGTTAAACCTAAGTCCCTAAGTAATCCTGCCACGGGGCAACATAGATGTTAAATAAAGTGGGACTGAGGCAGGATCCCTGGGGTTCTCCTTTAGTCAGTACCACCGTCTCAGAGCGGAAGGGGGTTGATAGTCTGAGTTCTGTGTGAAAGAAAGCTCAGCATCCATTGTAAGGCTGTCACTTGAATACCAATTTCACTGAGTCCCCTGAGCAGGATTAGGTGAGAGACAGTGTTGAAAGCCACCGACTGATCAAGCAGCACCAGTAGAACTGGCTGTCTGTTGTCTAGTGACTGTCTGATGTTACAGTGACAGCAATCAGAGCTGACTTAGTACTATGCCTGGGTCTAAAATCTGACTGAGAGCGATCACGACAACTGAAGGCTTCGACAAAGTCCAAAAGGTGTTTATTAATATGCTTTTCTAAAATCTTGCTCAGGAGGGGTAACAGCGAGATGGGTCGATAGTTGGAGAGGTCGTCCATAGGGGCCTTAAGGTTCTTAGGTATCGGAATTATTTGTGCTGCCTTCCATTCAGTGGGGAGTAGACCTTTTTCCAGCAAGAGATTTAGAATAGAACAGATATGGGTAGCAAGCTGTTTGGACAGTAGTGAGGTGGTCTTATCCGGGATGATATCGAGAGGTGAGCACCGATTTAACCGTGTTGAGTAAGGACGCAACCACATCGGGTGTCAGCAAGGCGAAGCATTTAAGCTTCTGCATATTAGGCAGGGCGGGTACGGGGCCCACATAAGGATCACATTGGCGGCTTCCATCTAGGATAATGTCATCATAAATTAAATCGATTTTTTGTGTGAATTCTGTAGCAATTTTGTCACATAGAGCTTGTGTGGGGGCTTGCTCATTATTGAATGCTTCTGGGTGAGTTAAAGTTTTAAGAATCTGATGAAGGGCTTTGAGGGCATTCCCAGCCTGCTCTAGTTGCAGTGCAATATGGGTTTTGCGAGCAAATGTTATGTTTTTGTGGTAATTAGACAGAGCCGACTCATAGTGTGCTTTGTCAAGTTAGTTGTGAGAAAGTTGCCAGCGCTGCTCCAGTTTTTTACACAGACTCTTTTCTGTCTTAAGGACAGGAGTGAAACAAGCTGTCTGGGTATGCCTGGCTGATCTAGTACCTTATTTTAGAGGGGTCGGAGATCAATAGCCATTTTAATCGTGGAGTTGAACCAGGCTAGGCCAGCCTCAATATTCTCTGTATCAAGATTCCAATGAGTGGGGATTACATTCTGAAAATGGCCAGGAGTAATTTTATGCCACTGCCTGCGTCCACTGAGGGGGTGGTTAGTCTAAATATCGAGTTTTAAATTTCGACCTACAAGTATATCGAGTTGTTAATATCGTAGGTAAAGAATATCGAAGTCAAGAATATCGATGGACAGAATATCGACCACAAGGTAAGTATTATCGAAGTTAATAATATCAAAGTCATTAATATAGATGTAAGTAATATCGTAATAAAAAATTTCGATGTCAATAATATCGATATTTTATTAGTGTAATGTATTTTAATATGTATTTTATTTGTATGTTAAAGATTATTGTAATGTATTTTAATACATTTAAAAATAAATGTTTAGAGATTAATAATTATTTAAAATATAATTTAGCGTTTTAGTATCAGAGCGGGTTGTGGGTTTATAGGGGAATAAGGTGGGAAGTAATTTAATTATAATTAATTAATTAATATGTATTGTTTAATTGGTATTTATGATTAATTAATTGTTCATTAATTACTAATTGTAAATTAAATATATTAAGTGATTAATTCATTGTTAATTAATTATTAATTGTAAATTAATTTTATTAATTGGTTAGTTATATAAGTTATAATTATTTTAATGTTAATATTTATTTATTGGTATTGTTAATTAATTAATTGTTAATTACTAATTAATTGGTGATTTAATTTTATTAAGTGATTAATTGATGATTAAATTAATTATGTGAATTTTTATGTGTAGTGGGTTGTGGGTTTATAGGGGAATAGGGTGGGATGTAATTAAATTCAAATAATTACTGATATTTTTTATTTATTTGTAATTAATAATAATTAATTGTTAAATAATTATTAATTGGTAATTCATTGTTATTAGTACGTTAAATATAGTAAATATAAATAATTTAATATTTCATGTTATTTGTTGTTATTGCTAATTAATGTATTGTTAATTAATAATTAATTTGTGAATAATTGTAATTTGGTAGTTAATATGTATAAATTAGTAAATAATAAGTATATTCATTATAAAGAATGTATTATTAATTGTAAATAATAGATAAACTGATATTTAAATGTATTGTGTATTTTGTATGTGTAGTGTGTAGTGTGTTGTGTGTTAAAGGGGGAATAGTGTGGGATGTAATTTAAAGTTATTTATATAAATATTTATTTTAAATAATTGGTATTTAATAATAAATATTTTGTAAATTAATTATTAATATGCTATTTTTTTATAACTAATTATTTAATTGGTTATTATGTTCATAGAATCCCTATGCTATCCAGTGCTTTCCCAAATGTTTTACTATCTGGAGTGGGAATAGTAATTTTTACCCCTACGCTATCCAGCGCTTTTCCTACTGTTGCACTCTCTGGAGTTGGAATAGTAATTTTTACCCCTACGCTAGCCAGCGCTTTTTTTATCCACTGTTTCACTTACTGGAGTGGGAATAGTAATTTGTACCCCTACGCTATCCAGCGTTTTCACTACTGTTGCACTCTCTGGAGTGGGAATAGTAATTTTTACCCCTACACTATCCAACGCTTTCCCTACTGTTGGACTCACTGGAGTGGGAATAGTAATTTTTACTCCTATGCTATCCAGTGGTTTCCCTACTGTTGCATTCTCTGTAGTTTGAATAGTAATTTTTTTCCCTACGCTATCCAACACTTTCCCTACTGTTGCACTCTCTGGAGTGGGAACAGTAATTTTTACCCTTACGCTACCCAACGCTTTCCCTACTATTGCACTCTCTGGAGTTGGAATAGTAATTTTTACCCCTACGCTATCCAACGCTTTCCCTACTGTTGCACTCTTTGGAGTTGGAATAGTAATTTTTACCCCTACGCTATCCAGCGCTTTCCCTACTGTTTCACTTACTGGAGTGGGAATAGTAATTTGTTCCCCTACGCTATCCAGCGTTTTCACTACTGTTGCACTCTCTGGAGTTGGAATAGTAATTTTTACCCCAACGCTATCCAGCGCTTTCCCTACTGTTTCACTTACTGGAGTGGGAATAGTAATTTGTACCCCTACGCTATCCAGCATTTTCACTGCTGTTGCACTCTCTGGTGTGGGAATAGTAATTTTTACCCCTACGCTATGCAATGTTTTCCCTACTGTTGCACTCATTGGAGTGGGAATAGTAATTTTTACTCCTAAGCTATCCAGCGTTTTCACTACTGTTGCACTCTCTGGAGTGGGAATAGTAGTTTTTACCCCTACGCTATCCAACGCTTTCCCTACTGTTGGACTCACTGGAGTGGGAATAGTAATTTTTACCACTATGCTATCCAGTGGTTTCCCTACTGTTGCATTCTCTGTAGTTGGAATAGTAATTTTTTTCTCTACGCTATCCAACACTTTCCCTACTGTTGCACTCTCTGGAATGGGAATAGTAATTTTTACCCTTACGCTATCCAACGCTTTCCCTACTATTGCACTCTCTGGAGTTGGAATAGTAATTTTTACCCCTACGCTATCCAACGCTTTCCCTACTGTTTCACTCTTTGGAGTTGGAATAGTAATTTTTACCCCTACGCTATCCAGCGTTTTTCCTACTGTTGCACTCTCTGGAGTGGGAATAGTAATTTTTACCTTTACGCTATCCAACACTTTCCCTACTATTGCACTGTCTGGAGTTGGAATAGTAATTTTAACCCTACGCTATCCAACGCTTTCCCTACTGTTGCACTCTTTGGAGTTGGAATAGTAATTTTTACCCCTACGCTATCCAACATTTTCCTTACTGTTGTTTTTGTTGGAGTTGGACTAGTAGTTTTATTGTGTCTGATATTTAATATGTTTTGTATTATTTTAGCTATTGTAATATATCATTAATAATAAAAAGTATTCACATTAAAAATATTGATTATTATTTGCTATATGTAATTATTAAATATTTATTAATGTTATTGTTTTATGTGTATAGATGTATTGGTAATTTTTAAAAACATTTAATAATTTATACGTTACAGAAATTATTATGAAAATTAATTATTAAGTAAGTATATATATTATATATTTTTTGAAAACGACAAAATTGGAACTGCTCCCGCCGCTTCGAAAACAATCATCACGTTACTAAGGGTAAGCGAGCATCTGTGGGAACAGGCGGGGAGGCATCGTAAATTCGCACCGGAGGGTGGGTCTTGTGATGGTTTCCCTGTCCGGTTTCCCTGAGTTTGCTGACGCTACCGGAATAGTAACAAATTGGAAGCAGACGCAGCACCCGCGTTGATTAGTTGCGTTGGATGCCGTGGGACACGTTGTGCATTGACTTTCTATCTATTTAAATATGAACGAGTGGGAGACACAAAGAAGGAATGAGGCGCTATCCCTATTTGATGAAGGTCTAGATGATATCACTATCCCATCCACAACAAGTATTGGTGGTAACACAGCGGAATTCACTTTAAAGCAGAAATTATCTCAACTTGAAAAATTATCGAAAAGAGAAATAAACAAATGGTGGGAAATTACCTCATTAACTAACTACATAGAAGTGAATAGAGTGCCCAGAGGACTCAGAATTGCCATAATTCCAACCTATGAGAACCCGAATCCGGAACTATTGAAGGAATGGTCGTCGTTTATGGCAAAAACGTGCAAAGGCATGTTAGATATGCTGGTCAAGTACGCCAAAATTGATTTGGAGACTACAAGAAAAGAATTATTAGAACTCAGAAAAGATCTTGAGAAATTGAATACTGATAAAGCAGTTATTGATTTTCAAAAACAACTGGTTGATAAATTAAAGACCTACGAAGACACCATAAAAGCCAAAAAACAGAGAAAATTCCTACGTGACAAAAAAGATTATGCTGAAGGTCGTATCCTAACATATGCGAAACGTTTTGATTGGGCACAAAGGAACTTACATACTATTCAACGGCAAAGGCAACAAGAACTGGTATCAACGGGTTCCAGCTCAGAAGTAAGTTCGGATACAGAAGCTCAAAACATCCCTTTAGGAGCACGTCCCCTAACCTTCTTGCACGAGTTTCAAATTCTGAAACAGAGGAAGGACCAGGAAGAAAGACCACAAACCAAGAGAGGAAGGGGAAGAGGAAGAGGCGCAAAAAGAGGGAGAGGAGCAGGAACAAGAAAAGACTACGAGTAAAGAACAGACGTGGAGGTAGAAATAAATCAATATTTTTACCCTCAATCGTAGATGAGCAGACCAATAAATCAGTAATTAATCTGTCTTCAAGAAATATCACAGCGGAAGAAGTGGCGTTATTACAATTAGGGCTGTCTTTCTGCCCCACAACGGACATAAATTTTGTCAATACACGGATTGACCTGTTCCTATATATCCGTAAGCTAAAGCTAATGAAAATCTACAAAACAAATACCAAATCGAAAACACTGAAAATGGGCTGTACTTTAGGTGAAGAAGATTTCAATCTTAATGTTGAAGATGCTAATCTTATTCTGAATATACATCAAATGGAAGAAGATGTTACGGACCTATCAGTAAAAGAGAAAAGTAAGATACTTATTAATGCAGGTTGTAGGCCAGATGCCACGTACTGTACAGACCTAAGACCAAAGTCTAAATTCAATCCTAATGTCCCACACGATAACATTGAAACTTTTAACCAAACTATGATTTGGGAAATCAACAAACTGAAGGAACAAGGGAAAAAGAGAAAAGGTGACAATTTAACAATAACTCAAAGGAATCCCTAAGAGCTCTCTCGAACGACACCAGTATAATAATCAAACCCTCGGATAAGGGTGGCAACGTAGTCGTAATGGACATCGCCCAGTATAACCAGGAAGCGTTTAGACAATTAAACGATACCTCATGCTATGAGGAGATAAACTGGGGAATTTATAAGGCATCAATTACGGATTACCATCGATTATTAGAGGGCTGGCGGAGGGATGGGCTCCTATCTACGGATGAATTGGCATTTTTAAAAACGGAAAACCCACGTATTCCTTGCTTTTATCTATTACCTAAGGTCCACAAGCATCCTACTAGACCACCGGGAAGACCGATCGTTTCATCAAATGGAGGACTATTGGAGAATACAGCAATTTACCTAGATCTCTTTCTTGCACCGCATGTCATCAAATTACGATCATACTGCAGGGACAGTACGGATTTTCTACGCAGAATACATGACATTACATGGGAAAGTAACTATCATATGATAGCACTTGATGTGTGTTCCCTCTACACATCTATAGATCAACAGAAGGGTGTGGAGGCTTGCATGTATTTTTTGAAACAAAGACACATATCATTATGGGAACACACCCAAATGTTGGAAAAAATGATGCTTTTCTGTTTGGAGAAAAATATGTTTATTTTTGGTAAAACATTGTTTCGCCAAAAGTCGGGTACAGCGATGGGAACATCTTTTGCGCCCAGTCTAGCGAATCTCTTCCTAGGGTGGTGGGAGGAATGTATTGTATGGGTAGACGAGAATGAACAGTATGTACAACACATCCCAATCTGGATCAGGTATATTGATGACCTGTTCCTGATTTGGGATGGTCCCCTAGATTTGGCTAAGGAATTCATAAATAAATTGGGGGACAATAATCTCAATTTGTCTTTTACACATTCCATCAGTACCTCACACTGTGAATTTCTGGATGTAGCCATCAACATAGAAAACAATCGAATAGTAACTACTCTTTTCCGTAAAGAAACCTCAGGGAACACCCTACTTCATGCAAACAGCAACCACCCCACACCACTCCGTAACAGCATTCCCTTTGGAGAGTTCCTTCGGGCTCGAAGGAATTGTAACACTGAAAGTGGTTTTGCTAAGGAAAAACACACTATGGAAGTGAGATTCGAACAAAGAGGCTATCTGCCCAAAGTGATCTCAACAGCTGTTAAAAAAGTTGAGAACATTTCACGCAATGAGGCACTGTTCTCTTCACGAAAGAAAGGGGAGAAAGAGAAAGGGACAGTTATACCCAGGCTGATTACCACGTACAATAGCAGGTCGAACACTCTAAGATATCTCATGAAGAAACACTGGGGATTACTTGAATCTGACCCCATTATTGGTACTGAGATAGGTCCTGCTCCATTAATAACATATAAAAAATCCAAGTCGCTTAAAGACCAACTTGTGCATAGCTATCAGAACACGCCAGAGAACATCACATGGCTAGGAACTGCCAGGGGTTTCAAGAAATGCGGCTCGTGCAAAGCATGTGAGCACAGCAAAAATTGTGACAGTTACATCGCAGGAAAAAAGAGAAAAATGAGCAACAAATTTATAACCTGCACCAGTGACTATACCATCTATGTCCTGGAATGCCCCTGCGGTTTGAACTATGTGGGCAGCACGAAACTACAGCTTAAGACCCGCATTCTACAACACATGAGAGCTGTGACCAATATTGACCTCAATTACCCCGTAGCGAGGCATTATTAAGAGAAACATCAGAGTAATGCCAAATGGGTTAAATTCTATGGCATTGACAGGATCTTACCCCTCCAAAGAGGGGGAGATCGCGAGAAACTTCTAAGAATTACTGAGTCAAAGTACATCATTGAACTCAACACGAAGATCCCCAATGGGATGAATTATGGTGAAGAACTGGCCACCCATATAGGGATTTAGACTTTTCCTCTAATGTATTCTCCTCATATTCATATGACATTTTTACACCTTTTCTTTTAATACCGGAGTCAAGGGCACAGTATAATAATGACCAGTGATGGTATTAGGTTGATATATTATTGTCTATCTCTAGCTAGGTTTAGCAGAATGATATGTTGCCCCAACCCTCCGGTGACATTTAGTTTTATCGCACTTAATTTCATTTTCTATTTTCACTGGGTGTATGCATTGAAATAGATCTTATTTCTCACGATTCTCACCATGAACAGCTGATGGCCCCAGCCCCGTAATATCCCCTCTTCCTCCTTTTTTGTAAGCGGTAGAAGAATTTATCGCTGTAATAAATTATCCATTCATTTAATTGGTTATTCTAATATATCCTTTTTTATTATGAAATAATGCCGACATGATGTTGAGGCAATGGTCAATTATATGAAACTGTCACTTGAATAGAGTTTGGGTACATTACCCGGTGATTATTTAACTTAATTTAGCACAATGGTAATATGTGGGTACATTACCCAAGCACCCTAGGACTTCCCGTTTTTTGTTTGGTTAATTATAAGGATAACAATTAATAAGTTGTGTCACATCCAGGAGATATTGCACCGTAACATGGATAACTTCTACTGTGACTTGTATCATTCCTGTCCTTTTCTATTGTAATTATTGTATATTCAGATGATTATTAACAATATTGGTTGACCATTAGCAATGTTTATGATGTGACCTAATCTAAATGTTTATGATTTATAAGGAAAGTCTATGCAGTGAATCATTATATGTCACAATGTGAGTACGTTAATCCATGTACTCCGGGTACTTTTACCAGATTCATACATGAATTTGTGCTATTAGTGAGACATCGCATTAGTATGTCAATAGACAGTTATATAATTTTCCTTCTTCTAGAAAATTTCAGGTGGACTTGTAAATAATTGTATAAACATTATTATAATCATTAGTATGCTTTGAACATTATCATGGATTGTTTCAAATCACGAAAACGTACACAAATGAAATGTTTGACCGCGATAGTATTTCTTCACTGTCTATTAACCTTGACCTGTATTTCTAGGGGAATTGGGGCACGGGTCACTAACTTGACAAAGGCTTCGCCGAAACGTGTAGTTCTGTTCGTTTGAAACAATAAATAAACTTATTGTTTTGTCCTGGGTGTGCCGCTGGACTATTTGCTGAGAATTCTCGGATTATATCCACACAAAGACATATTATATATTATATGTATATGTTTAATTAAAGTTTTATTAAATTATATATATTAATTATACATTTTAAATATTATACAATATATTTAATTATGTTTATTTAATTTTTAAGTATAATTTGGTTTATTTTACATATATTTTTAAAGTAAAAGAAAAACGATATTTTTAACAACGATATTTTTGACATCGATATTTAATTTTCGATATTTTTGTACTTACCATGTTGTAGATAGGATGTCGATATTCTTGACATCGATATTTTTGTTGCGATATATTTGTAGGTCGATTTTCTGTCTGTCGAAATTATGTCATACAACCCACTGACGGAACTTGAGGACTTTGTGTCATGTGCCCTATGGCCCCTGATTTGGAACTCCATCAGTGAGTGGTCGGTCCATGTGAGTGGGCTGGTGGCTCCGCAGAGCAAATTGGAAGAGTTGGTAAAAATAAGATCTAACGTGTGTCTTGCAGAGTGAGTGGGGCCTTCATTGATCTTGTTTAAATCCTAATGTTAGTAGATCTGTAAGGAGCATCCTGATTCGAGGTGTCTTCGCTATGAACATTAAAGTTGCCCAGAAGGACAACATTTTTTATAGAGATGACATGCGAAGAGATCAGTTTCATAAGTTGGAGTGAGAAATCCCGTAGTGGGCGGGTAGGCCGGTAGACCAAGGCACCTTTCCAACTGTGTTGCGGGGGCAGGTCAATTCTGAAAATTAGAAGTTCCATACTATCACTGCTTAATTGCTCCAGTATAGTTATTTTGATAGAATGTATAAACTATAGCTATACCCCCCACCTTAGTTGGCCTATAAAGCCTTAGGATGTGGTAGCCCTCTGGTAGTGCTATTGCTATGGTGGGGGTGGTGCTAGGTTTAAGCCATGTTTCTGTCAGGACACCAATGTCTTGATGTTTGGAAGAGAGGAGGTCCCAGTTTTCCACTGCATGTTTAGGTATTGATCTCACATTTCCAAGTAGGCATTTCCAGTTTTTGTTCCCCAAAGGAGTCTGAGACTGAGTTTCTGCCATAACTTGGAGGCTGGGCTGTCTTTTATTGTAGACAAGTATGGTGTTATCAGGTGGGAGTTGTGTTGATTGCATGCTCTGAAATCTAAAAGAGCAACATGCAAAGGGCCCCTCCAATGACACAGGAGTACAGGGAGTAGCTTTTGTCAGGTGAAAGCATTTGTTCAGGCTCCTATCTCCAATCTCAAGGAGTTTCTGACTAGTGTAGGTGCAAGCAACCTTTGAGCAGTTACCTGATTCTGACCCAGAACAAGCAGAGGTTCTACTTCCTGGCGACGTTCAGGTGCAGACGGGCGCAGACGGGCGCAGATGGGCTTGCATTAGGCACGCCATCGGTGCGGCAGCGGCACGCCCACTGCACACGTCCGCTGCGCATTGTGCCTGGTATGCCCATTAAATAGTGGAGGTCAGATTACAACTTTCGCCTTCTCGCCATCTCCCTCCACTCATCCAGGAAAACCCGTGGTGGACAGGGGAAGAATGTGTAGGGCGGCACGGGATGCAAGCACGGCTGGCAAGGTAAAAATGGCACTGCACTGTACTGCGTGTTAAAAAGACAATCTAAAATTCTAAACTTCCAGTCTGATTCCTTAAAATATTCTTAGTGGGAGTGAGCAGTGAGGATACACGTTACCCCATTTATATTTGAATTTCCATGTCCTGACTCAAGCGCGTCCACTGAGCATCATGCTTGGTATGCCCATGTCCCCATATGGGAGACAATAACAGGATAACACTGCCGGGTTTCCATTTTAATTAGTACTAATTAGATTTTCTGTTGGCTGTCAGTGCTGAATGACTTAGTCCATAATCTACTAGTAAGTCAGAATCAATATGACTATCAAATGAATGAGGCCAGTGGGAACTAGTGCCTTCTTATCGTTGCTAGTCCATGGACACAATTTAACACACATTAACTCCAGAACTGTGTCACAAACTAGCATATTCCCTTGACTCGAAGCTCGAAATCATGGAGATAAAGAGGAATATTAAAAGGGGTTATCACCACCAGAACGTCATCTTTTTTGACGTTCTGGTGGCGATAGCTCCCTCGCCTTAGTTACAAGGCGGCGTTAAGCCACTTAACGTGGCTTAACGCCACCTTGAAAATAATGCCCCAATTCACGCAGCACTTGGTGTGAAAGGGGCAGGAAATGGATGTTGCAATGGGCGTTCTGCCGCAATGCCCATGGCTTTTAATGCTGCCCCCTATTTAAAAGGCTGGTGTAAATATGGGGCAGCGCCAAAAATAAGACCAGGAAAAACCTGGTCTTAATCTGGTGCAATGAGGAGAAATTATTCATTTCTCCTTGTTTTTGTTGTTTCTATGGGTGCTGCATTCTGCAGCACCCATAGAAAGAGCAAATCGCCATTAGTGATTGCTCATGCACAGGAAGGTTTCCCTTCTTGCACATAAACAATCATTAAATAATGATGAGGTGCAACTTCTAAAAGTGCTGCATTCTGCAGCACACTTGGAAGCTACAAATCCCCATTACTGATTGTTTATGTGCAGGAAGGGACACCTTCCTGCACATGAACAATCCTTCCTGGCAAAGCAGGCACCCTTGCACTATGGTGCAAGAGTGCCTGAGTTTGCGCTAAGCAGCTAAATTTAGCGCCAGCACTATGGGATATACAGGGGTGTGCCGTATTATTGTAAATACGACCCATCCTTGCGTTTTCAGAATGTCGGGACATGGCGTTACCAAATGTGACGTAACACAGTGCTCTGTCATTCTGTTGTAAATGTGCTCCAAAAATTTCTTCTTACATTGAAATACAAAATTATTTTTATTTTTCCAACACAGAAAACAATTAAACCATTGAACATGGGTGTACATTTGTATATATATCATGATATGAATAAGTAACTGCTCATTACATCAACGTTAGTAATGGAGTATTTAAGGAACATTCAAACATGCATGATGTATATCCCTCCAACCAGGCTATATGGAGCCTGGCATAAAATATATTCCTAGATACTGCAAAATGGTTATATAAACCTTTCCCTTAAAAACCGGGCAAGGCATGACTTTACCTCCAGGGCCCCAAATCTTGTTAAACATTTTATTAGTCAGCCAACACTTGCATAAGAAAACTTCTCCACTAGCATAAACCAATCCACATTTATAACTAGGTTGAAAAAGTTAGTGGGAGACGACCCCTCCAAGTTTTCTCAATATCTTATCTTGTTCCTGCCAGGACAATAGAACAAAAGATTTTATTGTATTCGAGAATATTCAACTCACTTCATATTCAAAGGAGGGTCGGTTTCACACGTAGATCAAAAGGCCTTCCTGGAGTCTCTAAGGAGTTTGTGTCCCAGAATAGTCTATTCATTGACATTCACACCGAGGGGTCGATTACGATGGCAGTCGGAAAAGCATTCTGACTGCCGTGGTAGCATAAAATTACCATCCGCAGGTACCACGGCAAAACCGGCAGTCAGATTAGGATGCACTGCCTGCAAAACCCTCCCGCAGCGGACGAATTCTACTATACTCCACCGGGAACGTCCGGAAAATCTGAAAATCTGTCCATAACAGTCGGAATTGCTGCAGAAAGACCCAAAACTGCTGTTTGACCAGCGGTCAGGAACGTGTGGAGGTGTCCGGGATTCGTTTTTTGCTCACCGCAGTAGTGCTTCTGGCGTCTCTGAATGGCTGGATTCTCCGCTACGGTGTGATGGGCTGTTTGAGGCATCGTGATTTGGCCAACGCTCGTAATGTCATTCCGCACGGCGGTCTCTCTCTATTGGCTCCCTCCGCCACCGTTGCAGAAGGAAATTTCACGCAGATCCCGAAACCCCGCAGCGAACGGGAAATGAGCTATCTTTGCCCATCGTAATATGGCGGACGTGAGACCACCGCGGGAGTATAAAAAAGGGCGTTTTCCGCCAGCACCGCAGAGGTGTCTACAACCGCCATTGTAATCAGCCCCCAAGTTTGGAAAAAAAACAAACTAACTCACAGCCCCACAGGCATGTATTACTCATGTTTACCCCAACCTAACTATTTGGATTCATATGTGGTAAGGTTACAGCCGGAATTTTAATGAGTAGTAATCTAACGCCTCCTCCTATTCTTCCTTATATATAGTCCAAAATACACTATCCATACTCCCTTAAGGGCAACTAGTGTTACTGGCGTAGTTTTCATCAAGGTCTCATGAACCGAGAAAATTGCATTTTTCCACTGTGCTTAAAATCCGCTTCATACATGGTTTGGGATCTGCCACATAGAGGAGTGTATTGTTCTCATACAGTAAAACAAGATCTCCCCATGATTCCATGCCACAACCCTGATCTGAGCATTTTATCTGATCCAACACGTTAGGGCTTCAAAGTAAGGGCAAAGAGAAACGGGGAAAGGGGATATCCCTCCCTTGTATCCCATTTCAAAGGGAAAGGGGATGACACTACTCTGCAGACTCCATCGCTAGCCATGGGAAGTATGTAAAGCATTCGGAACCAGGAGAGGATGTTTGGGTGAATCCCATACTCTGTAATAGTGCTGGTATGAAGAGCTATTCAATGGAGTCAAAAAAAATTTGCCATGTAAGGAAATCATCAACACCATTCCTCTCAAATTATGTGCATATGCCAGAGAGTCATGCAAATGCTTTGAATTATGCCTGACAGATCACTTGGACATACAACTTGAATGGCCAGGATGTACAAGGGTGTATATTACTCAGTGAAATTGATTGGAAAGGTTCTTAGGAATCAACATTCAAGATTAAAATTCCGATCCATGAGACACTTATCTCTGGGAATTTACCCTATATATGGTTAAACACTATGATGGCTTTGCAGAGAACCCTTAGGTGGGACTGCATCTCTCGCAACCCTTCAGTCATCAACAACATGTCGGTGGTCACTTACTCAGTATTTGTTTACACATGTCTGCTGGGAGGCCGTTTGACCAGGGGGCATTCCACGCTTTCCTTTTTTGCAACAGCCAAAGATGCAAAGAAAACATGTTAAATTCTAGTTTGGTTTACTCCAGATGGTTGTGAACAACAGAACCGCGGGGAAGGCAATTTTAGATAAAGAGTAAGACCCTGATTTAAAGTTTACCGGTATTTTCTGCACCTGGTAAATACTGATACCAGACGATGGGGTAGCTAGCAAGTACTCTATTCGGGGTATCTCTTTTACATGGAAATGAGGCCTAACATTGAAAATCATTATTTATGACTGCCAATTCTGCATGGTTTCCCTTTCTCCCAGTAATTTACTCCCAATAAATGTGACCACGTTTTGCAGGCAAAGAGCCTCATTTATGGCATTTGGTCAGGGGCAACACACCAAAGCACTTTGCTGCGCTGCCCTACCTAAAGTGAAAGGGCAGTAATGAGCAGTATTTAAGCAATACGGTGAATTCCTGTCCTTTCTGACTCTGCTGGTGCCGTTTGGGGAGCTCAGCGCCAATGTAATTACTCTTGCACCTTGCTGTAAGGGTGCCTCCATTACAGCAGTATTGTTTTGTTGGGCTCCTTCCTGCACAAAACACTCCTACGGGGACTCAAGAGACATACTGATCTGATGCTTCCCCATGTTTACATCACTTTGTAAATCTGGGAAGCGTCAAATTCCACGGGTGGTGCATGGGAAAACCCACCGCAACACCCATGGTATGCCTCCCGGGCAGAGTAAGAGGACGCAGTGATTTGCGCTGCGTTACATTAATCATGATCTATGAGGCCACTCAGGGTGATGCAGGGTGGCTTCGCATGGCTTCATAAATCTTTATGAGAGTCCGGCGTCAAGCATGTACCACTCTACGTGATGCAAAAATGATACAGGGCTCTCATAAAAAAGCCCCAAAATCTGTTGGGGAAAACTGTGATGAGGTTATGATAATTATCATGCTATTTGTACTACTGATCCCTGTCCAAACTCTCATTTGTATAGGGATTGGAATCTTCCCCACTAGTCAGATTTGGGGCTTACATGATTCTTTTCATTAAGTGGCAATATTATCACTATTAAAACGAATTCACAACACAACAATCCTTAGCTTTCTCATGTATAACTCTCCTTTATATCACTGATTGATCTTTATCTTTTTTAAAACAGTGGTATTAGTATTCCTTCTTTCACTCAATTCAAGGATCATCTTATGACGTGTAAATCTGGCTAGTCGATTCCCACACTATTAATATTCTTCAGAGAAATATGCTTGATCTTCATGAAGCTGTGTATCAGGTAACAATATTTTCTTGTAACTCAGGCATTGTCACATTTTAAATAAAAGAGGGAATCGTTATTTTTTGTGTTGATAACATTTTTTCGAGTAATGCAGAATAGAACAAATGCATAATATAGACCACCCGTGGGTGGAAAAGTGAACAGGAAAGCAATGCCACACAGCGAGTCAGTGATCAAATACATACAGTAGAAGCACATCAGAACAATACAGGCAGAATCCCCATCACATAGCTAGACATTATCCATCCCCCTCTAAGTCCACCCCCATCCAGGGACCTCCCGGGGGCTCAGGCCCCCACCTTCACTCTCACTCAGCAAACTAGGGTTTATCTGGTGAGTTGTCCTGAATCTTCCTGCTAAAAACCATATGGAATGTAGCACAGAACTATGTAACACACTTGAACAGTTCTTTGTAGATAAAGTCACATCAGTGTATGACTCTTTTAAGACCAAAAACAACACTGACGCCTTATCTATACACCCTACACGAGGCATGGACATCCTAACCCCCAAAACGGGCTTCTGTTTCGCTCCCCCTTCAGCAGAATAGATTAGCCAGGTAGTGAAGACAATTAGGTCTTGGAACGCAACGGACCCATGCCCGCCTAAGGTTGTGCATATGTTACCAGAACTGTTAAGTGAACAACTAAATCTGGTATTCACAGAGATAATCCAGTCAGGCTATTTTCCAGACGTCTGGAAAACAGTTTCAGTCCTCCCACTCTTAAAAAACCCCAATTTGTACCCAAAAGAACCCAGCAGTTATCGACCAATCGCAAGAATCCCGTTCCCAGCCAAAGTGTTTGAAAAATTGCTGAATAAACAACTGACAAATTTCTTAGCCTCTAGAAACTTTCTGGACGAATCACAGTATGGATTTAGGGAGGAACATGGAACTGAGACAGCCTTGGTTATGGCAGCAGAGGAACTTAGGAGCATACTGGACGCCGGTGGGAAGCCCTCCCTGATTCTATTGGATTTATAGCGGCCTTCGACACCGTGAATCACGAGATACTCCTTGACCATCTAGCAGAACTGGGAGTCCAAGACGATGCACTGAAGTTGCTGTCTTTATTTTTAACGGATAGAACTTTCACAGTTAAATTAGGAGACTCCACCTCCAAACCCTTTTGTTCACCTTGTGGAGTGCCTCAGGGGTCCTCCTTGAGCCCCACTCTTTACAATATTTACGTCGCTCCACTGGCATCGATAATCAGAAAACGTCAGTCTCGAGCAATATGGAGGAAACAGCCGACCGATTTAATGACTGCATGAGGCAGGTTAATAAATGGATGCAGCTTAACTGCCTGAAATTGAACTATGATAAAACCGAAGTTATGCTGCTGGGATCAGATACGGACTTTTGGCCTCCTAAATGGTGGCCAGACAGCCTGGGCGAGTGCCCTACCCCAGTGGACAAAGTCAGAAATTTGGGAGTCATATTCGATGATAAATTAACTTTCTACGCCCAGATAAATAAAGTTTACTCAACTGTTTGATACATTTTAAAAATGATCAGAAGAATACAGCCTTTTATCCCTCATGATTCATGTAAAACACTAGTTATGGCATTGGCCCTGTCCAGACTGGATTATGGCAATGCCTTGTATGCAGGGATACAAGTCCAACAAGTAACTAAACTCCAGCGTCTGCAGAACGCAGCAGCAAGGCTGCTGCTGGATATTTCCAGATCAGAGCCAGTCGCCCACAGAGCCCTCCACTGGCCACCGATCGAAAAGAGGATTATGTTTAAATCAGTCTGCTTGGCCTACAAGGCCCTTCATGGTCCAGGACAGCAGTTTTTAAGAACACAGCTGAAACGGTACGAGCCAGCTAGAAGCCTGAGGTCTGTTCATGCAAAACTTTTACAGGTACCTAAGTTCAAGCAGGTCAGGTGAGGGGGAGAAGCTTCCTGTTGCGGACAGCCAAGACCTGGAACCTTTACCCAATCACAATAAAAAGCGGCCCTTTGCTCTTGTCTTTTAGAAAAGCCGTAAAAACCTGGCTCTTTACCTCTTAAGTTAGCTCATTACCTTTTCGGCAATCTTTCTTACATTGACCCCTAGCGCCAAGACGCCACCGGGTAATCGCGCGCTCTATAAATTTACAAATCAAATCAATCAATCTAAATCAATCAATCAATCTGAAGCCCAGGGCAGCCGCACCGGGCAATGTCTAAGATCGACATGTAGGGATGCACCTCATTCTGTACTCAACTCCGCAGCTGGCTACATCCTCAGAAAAACCTGCAAAGGAACCCAAATGTCTCTTGGGCCAGAACGCACTGCCATTAGTACCCAGGAAATGTCCAATTGCTCTTGATAGTAGGCAGCATACCTCAGCCATTGAGCCACTTGAGGCACTAAAGGCCCGACCCAGTGGATGGTCACCCTGTGCTTGACCAGCAGCAAAAGGATAGCCGGGAGTTTCTGCACCCAGGGGGACATCCTTCACATTGCTTGTGGCGTCCTCTCATGAGTATTGTCCATGATCAGTGCTGTAGTATCAAACACTGCAGACCAAAAGCAAGCTACCCCAGGGCATTCCCATGCCAAGTACAGAAATGTAGCATCAGCTGCAGTGCATCACAGGCAGCATGCCTATTTGACTAGACCCATCTTGAGCAGCTGAACTGGCATGCGATATACTCTATTCAAATATTTAAAATGTATGAGGGGAAGTCTGTAATTTGATTGAACAATACCTGTCATCGACTCTTCATTCTTTGAAGGCTAGAGGAGGTTGAAAGTGGCCCGGGTGACCCTAATAGGGTCACTTCCTTCAGTGTAGGGGAGTACAATGTTGTGAAGAATGTTGTCATTACACAGTTTATGGCTTCGAAGCCCGCACGTGTAGTCCGCCCTGATCTATACCCCTCCCCGTATCGCTGAGGCACTGCCTCCCTCCCAAAGTAATGCATCTCATGGACAGCTGCCTCGCTATAGTCTGAAAGCTTGCTCTGAAGTGATGCAAGTAATGTTGCGCTGTTAGTAGCAAAGAATTGAAGCTGTAAAGCAAGAATATCAGCTTCTATCCATGCAAGATCTGCATCAGAGTCTTAAGTACTGCAGCTTGTTTGGCTATGCATGCAACCCAAATTACTACATTAAATGCCTGCCAGAGCGTGGAAGGGGAGTCAATTGAGTTTACACTCTTCTCAAAGTACTCAATGATTGCCACCTTAATGTGAGCCCTGAAGATTGCTTTGGGGTAAGCCTCCAGGAGAACATGTGCGAGGTAAGTGCCAGGGGGCAATATCTTCAACAAGAGAGGGGCATGGTCAGATAGTGTCCTAGGAAGGTGAACCACATCAGTGGTCCATACTACCACTTCCTTGGTCACAAGCCATTAGTCTATCCTGGACCAAGCGTTATGGGTTGATGTTATGCAGGTGCCCTTTGTACTATGCATGCAGCAAGAGCCAAACGTCTTTGAGGACATTGTCAGCATACGTGTTTGCAGTAATGCTGTGGCTCTAGAGTGCGGGTGATGGGAGTCACTAGACATGCACTCGCATGCATCCAGAAACACATTGAATTCTACCCCTCCACAGCACCGCCCCAGACCCATGGTTTCAACTAGTTGGCAAACTTCCATGAGCCAATGGCAAGCCTTGCTCTCACTGTTACTGAGGCCTTGTTGTTGCTTTCCAATATGCCAGTTTGAGCAAAAAGAACACATTGGTTTCCTGTTATTTGGTTCCGATTAGCAAGTTGCACCTGGCCATTCTGTAAGGTCAAAGAGAGTGTACTAAGACGTGTTTTCCCCTAGGTTCAAAAGCCTTCCAGATGGACATGTGTCACAAGTGCCACATATGATCTAGCTGTATCCATTGAGACTTCGGGAAGGTATATAAACCCAACTCAAATCTAAATCATGGCGTAGCCTCATTCCCTGCAGAACAAGCTTCACCCTTCCCACTTACCTGAAGAATCCTGTTGGATCAATGAAGTCCTCGAGTCTCCTTCAAGTCCACATGAATCGATGGTTCTCATGGCACCAGCTCCCTTGTCATCTTCCTCGTCGATCTCTCCTGCATAGCTACTCTGAACCACCCGCAACTCACTGAGTCAAAGCCTTGAGTCTGTGAACTTCGTTCAAGTGGAAGAATTAGGCTAAGCACTTGATATCAGCTTAGTGTGCACTAAACCTCCGATAGTAGTAATCAGGACCAAGTATCTCCATCTTCAAAGACTACAGACTTTCCCTCCATGCCCTCACTGTGATTTACTCCAGTGCTTCTTGTGTGTTTATACTCTGGACCCTTCCTGCAACCTTGGCGCCAGAAAAGCATCAATCAAGGACTAAGGACTTGAGCTTTGTGTTTCTCTGATTTTAATTATTTTATTTTATTTATAAAGTTTTATATAGTGCGAACAAGATCCAGAGGGATTTCAGAGTGCCTTACAATAGGATGGGAGGAAGGAAAATCGACATCAAGTAGGTGTAAAAACAAAAAAACATTTGCAATGCAATAGGTCTCGCATTATTAAAGTTTGACCTATTGGCATTGCTAATAATAATGCAACACCAATAGCTCAAACATTCAGTAATGCGAAACCTATTGCATTGCAAATGCCTGTTCTTCTTTCTGTCACTGCCATTTAAAACGTGGCAGTCAAGGACTGAAACAAATAATGACCCCACACTGAGGGAAAAAACTCTTAAGGTGTCGGGGTCATTATCTATTTGATGTTCAAAAACAAACTCCCACTTTGGAGTTGTTATTGAGAAAGGTTCCCAGTAGTGCTGCCTTTGCTTTTCAACACATGCCGCCAGGTATGACAACTCAGACTAAAGGAACTAAACAGTGCCTTTAAAGTGAGCACTAGGGAGTTATAACAGCAGGATTTGGAGTGGACCCATCAATTTGGCTAGGGTCCCTGGACAGTGCTGCTCCACATAACACGGAAAGCCTGCAGTAGTTGTTGTCCAAGACAGCTCCTGGAAACGAAATACAGCTTGTTATCCTATGCAAGCACTGGGAGTGGCATCAACCAGTAGTTCCACTAAACAGCCACTTCTGTGCCGCTCTCCAGAGAACGACATTTTGTTAGTTGTCCACCTCCACAGCAGGTTATGTCAAACTGTCTTCCTTCACTTGTACAAACAACGTTATGATCATTTTTGTGTTTGTTGCATATTTATATAGCGCAAACTCGACCCGAAGGTATTGGAGCGCTTTACATAGCACCGTATTTATGTCACACATTCAGGAACGGGGAGATTAAGCGATTTGCCCAGAATGACAGGATGTGGACGCGACCTCGAGGCTCGAACCCTGGTTTCCAGCACCCGAGGTGGCAGCGCAGCCGACGGACCACATCCTCTGGCCACTCTGGCAGTAGTGGCGTAATTCTAACTGCTTGACTACGAGTTTAAAAAAACACTGAAGGCAGAGTGAACAAATACCAGCCAAATGATAACTTACAGCAAGTTTAACATTAACCACCAAATGTCCCTTCTGATTCTTCATTCGCAGAAATCAATGCGTTCAGCAAGATGTTGCCGTCTCTCAGTGGGTAGTAGTAAAGCCTGCATGAACCTGCAGAGAGCAGATCATTCTGAAGCAGCGGCCAAATTAAACATTACTAACTTACGTCACAGGTCAGCGGGTCACAGAGGTGGACTGGTCAGTTACGTGTCAGAACAAGGATATCATGCTTCAACTAAACCATTCTCTCCCACGTTCACACGCTGTACGTCACGGCTTCACAGATTCTCAGCAAGCCCTTAATGCTAAAAATAAAACTAGGTTATGCGTTTCTGAAGAGCAAGCCGCTGCCTTCCTCCGACAGGCCTCTTCTGCTGAAGAACGCTTCCAGAAAAATAAGTTAGTCAGCGGCAGGGACGAGGAGCACTGAACTTTAGTATAACTCGGGAGATAGTTGTGACCAAGATGAGCAGTGCCCTGCTCCACCTCCCCCCCGCACTTAATTGCCTGACACTGGAAGACGTGTGGGGAGAAATGAAGGATGATATATCCAAAAAAGCCATCACTTTCATTCAAGTAATTCACCGGCAAATCTTTATCTGCTACTACATCCATGAAAGGTTCGCGGCTACGATGGAATATTGATCAAATACGATACCCTGGTTCACTCGAAAAGAAAAAAGACAGCGCATTCCACAGCTCTGTTGTTCCTCTGCAGAACAGCGCCGTGGAACCTGCAGGTGGAGCGACAGCCGCCAAGAAGACCTTTGTTTTCGTTGCGGTGATCAGCAGAGTGTTGACACAGCTGGCCGGAGGCTGCGTTTGCCTGGACCCTGGTGCCGCCATTGTATTAAACAAATACCCATAAAAAGAAAGGCACCGTAAATATTAAACCATTATTATTCCTGCCCAGTCGTGCGTGCGTGCCTGATGCCTAAATAAGACAAGTAGTCCCTAAATTAAACGATAACAGCCAGCAGTGGAACTACATTGAATTTGGTCGGTGCTGCTTCCTGCAAAACGGCAGGAAAACGGAACTGACGTTTCAGACCACCAGCCAATCAATGAGCTACATAAAAGGAGCAATGCCAGATTTAACCAATGGCAAGCCAAAATACAAATATAAACGCAATGGGTGGAGTTTCACCCAACATACTAATTACATAATGCCTCGGAGAGGCAGCGCATTTGCGCTGCCCTTTGCGAGACCTAAAAACAGGGATGATCGCATATTCAGGGACAGTTGCACAAAAAAGAACCATAACAAATGATAGCCCAATGGAAGTAAGAACAATGTCTTCTAGCAGGTGTGCCTAGCCCAATTAGGGTAAGAATTTATTCATAAAGAAATTTTGGGCTTCCAATTTGAATGCCGTTGTTGAAGAGATTCGGCGTACTTCCGGTGGAAGAGAGTTCCATAGCTTTGGGGCAGTGCCAGAAAAGGCTCTGTGACAAGGTCTCTTTTTCCAAGAGGAAAGTCTTGGCACTTCTTGAGGCTCTTACACCACAAGAAAGCTCCAGTTTTTGCACCAGGTACCTGGGAGTATTGAAGTGAAGGGCTTTGTGCGCCAGAACGACAATCTTTAACTGAATACGTGCTTCATAAGGCAACCATTTGAGAGATTTTAGGACTGGGGATATGTGCTTGTTTCGCTTAGTGTCTGTAACAACTCTAGCCGCTGTATTCAGTGCTGCTCTTAGTGGAGCCAGGGAGTATTTGGGAAGGCCACAAAGGGTCGCGCTGCCATAGTCCAGCCTGGGCAGGACAAGCACTTGCACCACCTGCTTGAAATCGTTTTGTGGAAGGAAAGGTTTGATATTTCTGAGTGTCCTCATCAAGTGGTTTGCACCCTTGCTTAACTTACTGATGTGATTTTTCATATTCAGGTGCTCATCCAAGGTGACTCCGAGCGATTTGGCTGAGTCTATGATGAGAGGAGTGCAGTTGAAAGCAGTGAGGTGATTCAACCAGAGGTCAAGCTTGGGGGCGTGGTTCGGAGGAGAGATGACCAGGAATTCCGTTTTGGAGGTGTTGAGCAGAAGACGGTTCTCAGTTAACCAGTTTTGGGAAGACGTTAGGGTCGAGTTGAGAGAGATGATGTTTTCGGGGAAAGAGATTTTTAAATAGAGTTGCATATCGTCCGCATACATATGGAAGAGAGTGTTTGAAGAGTTTAAAGAGTTAGCTAATGGTTCCAAGAACAGGTTGAAGAGGATCGGAGATAAGGCGGATCCTTGGGGGAACCCCATGTGAACTGGAGAGGGCTGAGAGAGAGAGTGGTTTGCCTTGATCCTTTGAGATCTGTGGTGGAGGAAAGACGAGTGCCCTTGTAGCACCTGACCGAAAAATGAAGAGTAGTGCCCAGGGATAGCTCTTGAGAGTCTTTGATATGTGAATGAACCTTGTACTGAAATCTGTGTTCTGTGTATAATCCTTGGAAGTGTCCCAAAAAACTCCAATCTGTGATTTTGGTTATTCTGCTCTCATGTCATGCTGCTGATGCAATCTGTAAGTGCCTATCACTGAAGTGAATATATGATTACTGTGTTTAGAAGACCTGTTAGAGTAGAGATGGTAACTGCCTCTTCTTGTTATTTTCAGTGCGTTTCGTCATCTTAAAAACAGAGGTTCTGGTCCTGGGCACATCTACTTTGCTAATGTATAAGTTCTCAGAAGTTACGGAGTGTCACACAGCCATACAGCAGATCCATTGCCGCAAATCTCTATTTTCTTATTTTATCCCAACTCCCTTCCCCGTGGGGGACAGTGTGCATTCTAAGGTTTTGATTCCTGGGCATTTACTGCCCTCAGGAGGGATAGGAGGCTCAGCATTGCCTCCAGTACGTCTTTGCGGTTGGGACCAGGTGAGTGCATGATATCTACAGTGTACGTTTCACTGTGAGGAATTCATAGCTCACTGCCTTCACTGCTAGCCCAAAGTCAGGGAAGAGGGAGATGGCATTTCCCTGGTACTTGGGAGGGTTGGGCGCCTGGACAAGACGTCATGTGGTGTCCCTGTAATTCAAGAGATGGGCAATGATGGGTCTCCCCAAGGGCCCCTGGTGGCGGGCGTGGCCCCAGTACATGGAGCGCCTGTTCGACTATGAACACTGGGGATAGGCCTTCGAAGAGCGCCTTGAGCATGTTTTGCACATAACTTTCCATTCAGTCCATCGCTATTGATTTGAGGACTCCCAATATGCGTATATTATTCCTGCGAGCGCATGCCTCAAGATCCTCGTTCTGTCTTTTCGTTTGACCTCCAGGACTTTCTCCATTCTGAGTAGCTGCTTTCCAGCCTAAAAGCTAGTATCTTCAATGTTAGAAGTGCAGTGTTCCATTTGGTTAATGCTTACCCTCTGGTTGTCTACTTTCTTTTTTAGGAGATCAAATCACCCCAAGAGGAAGTCAGTGTTAGAGTCTGTGGTGTTTAAGCTACGTTCAAGGTCCAAAAACATATAGTGAACATCCTGTAGTGCTGCGATCCCATCACAGTCCTGCCATTCCCGACCCTGCCCCCGGGCCTCTAGCTCCAGATCTGTGGTGTACTAGAGATGGTGTGCCTCAAACAGCAATTTGGCTTGTGTGTTGTTGTGAATACACTGGGAACCCCTATCTTTTACCTCCAAGGAGCCCACTACAAATGTATCACGTCCTGCCACAGCCCAGTAATGAGGTTCCAGAGGGCACGAGTAGACCCAACCGCCAGACAACTGATGGGTCCCTCCTCAGAAGGATAGCGTGTCTCACTCATCCAGCTCGGGGGGTGCAGGTCTCAAGGGTTGCGCAGAGCCGGGCATGCCATAGAATGCACTATTACAGCACAGGTAGGAGCAGTATGAGGCCTCACCTTTGGCCTGACTCACCCCAGGAGAGCCCTGCAGGGTCACAAGGAGGCGGGGGGCCTCAGCGCAGCCACAGCACCAAGCAGTCACCACGGTACGCCAAATGTGGGTCTGTAGGAGGAGTTTGGGCTGCTCTGGCATCACAGGTGGCCCAAACCTCACAAGACAGGCAGATTCCAAGCCCCTTGTGGCCGAGCCTCCACACTGCCACACCGTGTCACTCACTCTTCATCGGGCATAGCCCAGCCACAAATGAAACTCCAGTGGGGTCTTTGACCATGAGACCCGGCTCCCCACCACCTATTCCCATGCCATTCACCATCCCACCTCACCCGCCTTTTAAGAGCAGGCTCAACACTGCTTACAGAGGTCCCGAGAAAAAGGCCAGAGCTAAGACCAGGAGGCACCTCTGCTTACAATGTCTGGATTGAATCACTGTGCTGTGATACCGTTCAGAAGGGGCTCAATCGGTTGGCCAGCAAGCAGGTACAGCAGCTTAGGGGGTGAGAGGTCAAAGTTTGAGCAGATTAGCAGGGTTAAAGTTTGATTTCCGATCCTGGCCAGAGATGCCTCACCATGTGGTAGCCATTTTGCAGTTGGGCTCTCCAGTGTCCCCCAAATAGGAAATAATTAAACCTTTGCAAAAGAAGGCCAATTAACACCTAAAGGATGCATTCAATTACCATCCCATCACCCTTCTTCATGCAGTGACTAAGATCTTAGAAAGTATAATAGCAAATGAACTCCCTTCTTTTCTGGAAGTTCATGCTTTGCAAGAGAACTCTCAAGTTGGTTTAATGGTTAATATAAGTACTGAATCAGCCCTCCTGCGTTACTCGATGATCTTAGAATGGCAGAGGACAAGAATTGCACTTGTGCTTTGATTTTGATCAATCTGTCCACTTCCTTTATTAATATAAACCACCCCACCCTTCTCAATAGGCTTGAACATTGTGGTACAACGGGAAGGGTTCCGCAATGGTTATTGTCTTTTTTTTTAGGCAAGGTCCCAAAAAGGTAATGGTCAACAATTATCTGTCATCGCGTACCATGCACGAGTTCCACAAGGTTTAATTCACGTCCAAGTCAATCTCAATAGATAGCAAGATTATTCTTCTGCACTCAATGCAAGGTTGAGGAATGGATGAACCCTAAATGCTTAAAATAAACCTTGACAAGAGTGAAGTCCTAGTGACCTTTAATTACTTTTCTGCCTGGGCTTCTTCTACATGACCTCATCAAGTTCAGTCAAGTTTATTTTATTTAGCAGAGTTACTTAAAACCATTGCTACAAAATATCTCAATGCATATCATCAGTTTTTTAAAATATTAAAACCAGTTAAAAAACACTAAAACGAATGATGTTTACAGTACATTAAAGAAATAAGCAGTTATTTAACAGCGTCTGACTTTTCCTTGTCAGCTGTATTGATGTTCTGCCTAGGCATTTTCTTCTCCACTTGTTTTAAGAATTTTACAAAGCAGCAGTTAAGCTGCGTGTCCTCGGGTGCGAAACATGCCAGCACAGCCTGTCTCCATGTGCGAATACCTCTCTGATTAAAAAGTGGTTTTAAAAGCTGTCTCCTTTCCTTTGTTAGTTCTTTGCATGTGTTGAGAAGGTGCAGCATATCTTCTTGCGATGTACCACATAAGCAACAAGTGGGATCAGATCGGTTTTTCAGCCAATATGGAAAGTGCTTTGTGCATGGCAGCAAGCCTAATCTGTATTTTAAAATTTTAATTTTTGTATATTTGGCAAATCCCGAAGCTAGATACTTTTGTGCAGCCAGAGAGGGATAGGAACTCAGGATCATCCAGCCATGCAACCTCCTTGTTAGAGCTTCCTTATCTTCAATCCAAGATTGATTCTTTACTATTTTCTTTGTTGATTTTTTAAGGAGGCAATGACTTATAGGAGTTGCACAAAGTTCAGTAAGACCCAAAGTGGACAAGCTAGTTGCTAAATATGTTGCTGCTGGTGATGCTTCTTTCTGTTGTAGCTCAGACCAAAAGTGCCAATTTAGGGTACCTGATTTGGATTTCCTTACTTTGTCCCAGAGAATGACTATTGCACCTTTTCTTGCAATGGTCTGTTTTTGAACACCAAACTCGAGCCTAATTTGTGCTGGAGAGACTCATGTTGGTAAACCAAAAATTATTTTATGCACTTTTGCGACCACAATATCCAAGAGTTTCGAGTCCCTTCCCCTCAGTGACTCGCACCCATAAGTTATTGTAGGTAGGAGTTGTGCTCGTATAACTTCAACCAATGGGGCAAGTGAGGGACCCGTCAGTTTGGAATTGAGGTTTCTCATTGAGGCGGCTAGGGCTATGCCCTTCCTTTTAATTCTATCTCTTTGGGCTACAAAGTGCCCGCCTTTGTCAATAATCACCCCCAAATAATTGTACTCTGTAACTGAGTCTATTCGAGTCTTATCCCAAAACCAGACAGGTGTTTTCTTAAAGTTCTTTTTGATTGTCATGGTTTTGTTTTTTTCCCAGGTTAATATTTAAGTTGTTAGCCTCAGAGCACTCAAACGTGAGATCAAGAAGACGCTGTAGACCCATCTTCGTTTGGCTGATCAAAACTAGGTCATCAGCATAGAGTAAGCATGGTAGTACTAGGTTCCCAATCTTTGGAAAGTGTGAATTACTGGCATTTAATAGCGGGATCAAATCTGCGAGAAACAGATCAAATAGCATCTGGGCCTTGCTTGAGGCCTTTTGTTGTTGGGATTTTCCTCGATAGGGTTGACCTGTCACCCAGCTTTACTTGAACCCAGGTCTTAGTCTGCAGAATAATTAACAGGTTCAGTAAAGCCTGGGAAATGCCCCAGCCTGCCAGTTTCAACCAAAGTTTGTGACGATTTACATGATCGAAATCTGCCCAGTAATCGATGAAGCACAAATATAGTGGCGTTCTTGTGATCTCAGCCTTATCGATTAACAGAGCCATAGTTGTTATGTTTGTTGTGGTCCCAACAGATTTGGAGAAGCCAGTTTGATTTAGGGGGATGATCGAATTGTCTTCCGCCCAGAGTTTCAGTTCGTCCAGCAAAGTGCCGGCAAAGTATTTTGCCTTGTTGTCCAGGAGGGCGACTAACCGGTAACTCTTAGGCTGAGTCTTGTCACCTGATTTAAAGATTGGTGAAATTATCGAAGTCCGCCAGGATAGAGGGAGTAGGCCTGCCGTTCTTATTTCCATAAACAGAGGACCGAGTGCGTTGCCCAATATTCTGTGTCTTGTTTGTAAAGCACAGGTGGAATTCCATAGGCCCCGGTGCCCCTTCTTGCCTTCCCTTCTTGATGTGATTGTTGATTGATTTTATGTAATCATTTAAGGGTGTGAATCCCGGTGATTCTCCTTCATATCATTCCTTTGGTACTGCATTTCCCTCGTTGGATTGATGCTTCAAGGTGATAGGTCACTGTGTTGAATCCATGCTAGTTTCTGTGTGCAATAAGGTTTTTTCTTGATGAAAGTGATTTCCAAAATAAGTGGCCCAGTCTTCCTCGGATATATTTGAAGACAGACCCTCGTGCATCGGATGGGTGAATCTTTTTATTGTTTCCCAGAATCTCGCACTGTTTTTCAATTTAGAGTCCGCATGCAGTTTCGCCCATAGAATATCCTCATTATCATGCCTGGCTTCCCAAATTGCTTGCTTCAGCCTTGTTTTCTGCTGTCGCAATTCAGCTAGTTTTATGATGTTAGTTGGAGACCGGCACACCTGCCGCAAGGAGTAATTAATACCATTTTTGATGGATTTTATCTTGCTCTTTTGCGGTATGGTGAATTCAGTGTGTCCTCTATAACCCTGCTTTGATTTAGATTTAATTGGGGCGGAGAAAGATGTTGCCAGGGCATATGTATAGTTTGCCCATCTCTCTATTTCGTTGTCCCCTTCCCGTGATTCAAATAGAAATTTAGCAGCTTCCCGGAAGTTGCCTGGCGTTGCTTGCGTGAATTTTATTTTCCTAAAGTTGATTGTAGTGGTTGTGCCTGGTAGGCCCTTCCATTTCATTAGTCTTGGGATATTTGTGCGCAATATAGGTTCCTGGGGCGGTGATCGCTATCAACTTTGTCGCCCATACTAAATGAGAAAATGTCATTAAAGAGAGTTAGGGACACAAAGGTATAGTCCAGCATTGAGTTTTTTGTTGATGATTGATAGGTGAATCACCTATAGTTCTGCCATTCGCTGCTCTAAGCATGAGATGTTAAGATCCTCTGTAAGACGCTGGCGATTTTTAAAGGGAGCTACTAATGAATTGGTACCCTGTGTCGGGATGTTCCATAACTGGTTATGTATAGGAACTTCCCCCGCTTTCGATGGGCCAAGTAGATGTAAATTAAAGTCCCCTGTCAGTATCATATCTGGTGTATTGACCTCGCTCATGCATAACTCTATGAAGTTGGTCAGTTGTTTTGCATCGTTAGATTTCCTCTGTTGGTGGGTTCATAGTTGTTTGTGCTTACTTGAGGTAGTTTTATAATTACTTTTGCCCTGCTCTGATCGTCAGGAATTAAGTTTGTAACTGGCCCAGCGCAGGGCAGCTCCATAACTTCCACGTGAGCGGACTTAATTCTTACACTACCGTGTTTGAGTTCTATATGTTCATCTCCTCCAGTATTGGATGCAGGGATGGGGGAATAATTTAACACCCTTTCTATTCGATGATCGGGCTGGTTGGTAGAGATGGTGGTTGTAGAGAATGTGTTATCTTTGACCATGGGTCCTTCGGGTGTTTGGTTGGGAGCATGACGCTGTGTGGTAGTTTCTTCTGGTTTCATTCTGCATGGCAGTAATTGTTTTTTAACTTCCTCCCTGGCTAGTTTGCAATCCTTAAGAGTTCGGGTTCCTGCTTCTTCCCCTGGCAATGTTTATAGCAAGGAACCCGTGAAGGCAGGCTTTTGATTAGAGTTTGAGACCAACCCTTGCCCAGGACGCAATGCACTTGATTATGTTTTGCCCGTTTCCGCTGGAGATGTCTGATTTGAAAGGTCAGATTTTTCAGGTGGTGATTGCCTGCAGAGGCGAGCAAAGTCCTCCTTTTTTGTGATCGATTTTTGATTCCTGCCTTTTCTCCTTTGAGCCCGCCTTTGTTTGGCATTAGAAGTTGCTCCTGGGGCAGCCGTTTCTGTCTCTGAGACCCGAGAGAGTTCTGATACTGATTCCTGTTTATTGGTGCGCTCATCTTTTTGGGCATTTCCTGTATTTGTCGGCTTTGAGATAGACGGTATAAGACCTGGATTTCCTGTGGTATGTATGCTTGTTCCGTGCTTGTCCTCAATGGAATGGGTAGCCTTTTGCTTAGACTCAATGAGGTTCCGTACTGAGTCTTTGATTTGGGCGCACAAGTCCCTCAGAATTAAGGGGAGAGACGTGAGTTTATCAACTATTGGGCCTCATGAATTTGGTAGTTTTATGAGGTAAAGCCCACATAAAAGAGGCTGAGTGTCAAGTTGATTCTAAACTCAAAAAGGATTCTCAAGTCTCAGCAGTTTTCATGAACTTTGCAGTTACGCAAACTAAGACCTATCAAACTTTTTCTCCTGAGGAAGAAAGATGGATATTATTTTAGCATTGATTGTTGCAGTGTTTAATTTGAGCAGGTGGTTTCCGGCGCTCTGCACCAGCACTTAATTCTCAACCACGGCACTAATGATAGTCCACCACATAGTAGCAATGTCTATCTAATTTTGAGATGCACACAACAGTTTTTAATACTTCAAAATATATTCAAAATGAACAATGCCTGTCACACATGCCATTCTTATAGCTGTGGATTGCCTACCTGAAATAGTCTGAATTGCCACACATGTAAGAGTGCGATGGTTAGTAGCTTTGCTGGTACTGTCATAGGTAGCAGTTGCAGGGCAAATGAGTGACGCACACTACAATGGTCTCTTGAGAAGGGCACTGGAGCTTACATTTTTTACAAATTAACATCTGGATTATTGCAAGCCCTGTTACCGCAATGCCTTAGATCATAGAATTTACAAACATCTGCTTCTTAGGCCTCAAAGTATACAAAATTAGACCGCCAGGACCATTGTGTGCTCCTCTCGGTTTTCCTCTGCCAAGCCCAGTTTGTTTTCACATCACTGCCTACCGATCATGAAAAAAAACAATTTGAATTTCTCTGCATTCCCTATAAAAGACTGGAAGGAGGAGCCCCCTTGTTTCTAAGCTCTAAACCTATTGGATATGCACCACCAGGTTGTCTCCCATTCTTCTCAGCAAATCTCCTATCTTTCTGGCGTTTTAACAAGCAAACTGTAGGAGGTAAATCTTATTTTGTATTAGCTGCACAAAGGTAGAACACCCTTCCCTTTGATTTAAAATAAATTCCTTCAAATTTAGCTTTTAGGGGCAGTCCTAAAACCTTTCTTTTTACACAACAATTTCTGTAACCATTTTGTTATGCATAGCGCCAACATACCTGCGGGTGACCGTTGTACTATGTCGAAGCTATTTAACTTAACATGAATGATCATTCACACACAGACATGTGCACACATGTACACAAACACATAAATGCATCCACACACACACAAACAAGAAAAGACGGAACCTACAGATTGATGTACCAGAATGGATTCAACACTATGGCCCCGATTCACAGAACTAACTTAAGACCAAATCCTAAACTTACTACCATTTTGGTATTCACAGAATGCACTTACTACTTCTGGTATTCACAGAATGCACTTACTACTTTTGGCCTTCACAGAATGAACTTACTACTTTTGCTATTCACAGAATGGACTTACGACTACTAACTTTACGTCCGCACTCGGGCAGGAATTTCCACCCCCGAAGCGGAAATTCTGCATCCGGAGCGGGAAGTCCGCTCCCGGGCTGGAAGCTCCGATTCCGGGCCAGAATACACAAACTGTGGCCATTGATCATTTTAGACAAGGGTAAACACCTGTCCAGGTACCTACCATCCCCCACCATGCATCAGCTGACACACTGCAGCCAATCCTAGCTCTGCAGCATGTATAACTGCAGAGCAGACACACACAAACCCTTTCAACATGTCACTGAATGTGTTTGTTGCACTGCCCCTTGTCATGCGGCAAAACTACTTGAGGAGGAGGAGAGGATCTTCAGACAGAGGATCAACCTATTTGGAATTTCCAGCCAAGATGTAAGGGCCAGGTACCGTTTCCCTCCAGAAGTCATCTTGGATATGGTATGTGAGTGGGAGCAGGAACTTGACTCTGTGACCTGCTGCTCACATGCAATACCAGCATATCTCAAGATCCTTTCTGCGCTCCATTTCTTTGCCACTGGGTCTTTCCAAAGGGTCTCCAGTAACCATGTGGGCATATCCCAGGTGAGCCAGTCGCGTGCCTGTATCAGGTACTGAGATGCATCACTGCTAGAGCCCACAACCACATACAAATGCCACATACACTGGCCCTGAGACAAAGGGCAGCACAAGATTTCTATCTCATTGCACAATTCCCACGTGTGCTGGGTGCAATTGATTGTACCCATGTGGCCCTTCAGCCACCCCGCCGCATTGCACACATCTTCTGCAACAGACACCGATGGTATTCCATCAACGTGCAAGCTGTCTGTGATGCCAGTGGGAGGTTCATTAATGTGCATGCGGTGTTCCAGGCAGTACCCATGACAGCTTCATACTCTGCATTTCACCTCTTGCCCGGCAGATGGCTGCAGGAGAATTTGGCAACATGTGGCTACTGGGTAAGTACCAAGCATTAAAAATGAGGGAAATGTTTTGTTGAAATGTCTGAATGCCCCCCAACATTAACCATTGTACAATAAGAATCATAAAGCTACATACATGGGCCAACAGATACTGCATGTAATAAAGTATAGATCATGTCCTGTGCAAATCAAAGAGGGAAATGTAACCAACTGCCCTTTCTCCACTAATCAGGTGACGCTGGGTATGCACTCTCCCCACATCTCCTCACCCCTTACAGGCGTGCAAACACTGTACCACAGTGTAGGTACAATAGGGCACACATACGAACTCGAGCCATCATAGAGCGCACTTTCGGTCTGTTGAAGTCGCGATTCAGATGTCTCGACCATACAGGGGGTGTGCTGCTGTACTTCCCAGAAGTTGTGTGCAAGATCATATTAGCCTGTTGTTTTTTGCTCAACATTGCCTTAACGCATGGCTTACACATACCGCTGAAACCTCGGCTAGCTCTGAATCTGGGAAACCGGGCCATTGCACATAACCGAGGTCAGGGCATATAACAAGTCCATGATCAGCTTGTTGCCACGTTTTTCACATGAGCAACCTGTAGTGTCATGGACAAAATGTGGTTTGCTTTCTGTTGCCAATGATGAAACTTGGATATGTCAGTAAATTCCTTCCTGAGACGACTTTGCAAGCCACAATGACTGCATGTAAATCACAGCTGTTGACAGTAGTCTAAAGGTTGAGCGCGCTTCAGCTCATGTGCCCATGTCAGCGATAAGTGTTGTGGATGTCCCTAAAGAATCTATTGACGCAGATGAAAAATGATACATGTTCTGAGAGACCTAGCTGGACCTCATGAGGATGGGTCACTTAATCACAAAAGGCCATAACCATTGCATTGTTGGGCCTGTGCCCTCAACAGATTTGACTCCCCCACAAATGATGGGCCCACAACGTGAGTGATGATGTCAAGGGTGAATCAGGCACCAAGTGTCTGTGATATATCCACACTGCTCCACCCGATTGTTACGTAACACATCACACAACTCTGGTAATGAGCACCCAATATGGACTACATGTACCATAATGCAAAGTAGGAGAAACTGAAACTGGGGTTTGATGTTGTGTCAGCCCCCCCGTCTGTGCAGATATGTCATTAAATGGTCTCTTCCCCCTTTTGTTGCATATTCATAATTCTCACCTGCACTGTCATTTCATTTTTATCCACAACAGAACAGCAGGATGGCAGTGGATTTGATTTCTGATTGTGGATGGATCAGGATGAATGCAAAATGGCTGCCAACTATTTCCTGTGATGTATTTCCTGCCTCCCACTTCCTGTAAAACATTTCCTGTATGGATTTTTGTGTTCTGGGTCATTTTCGGAGTTTACGGCCCAAAATCGGAAGTTCAGATTCCGGAGTGTAATGCGCGTGTGCGGACCCGCCGCTCCAGAACCGGAAACTGCGTTTATGGGCCGTAAACTCCGAAAATGACCCGGAACACATTATTTCATACAGGAAATGTTTTACAGGAAGTGGGAGGCAGGAAATACATCACAGGAAATAGTTGGCAGCCATTTTGTATTCATCCTGATCCATCCACAATGGCACATGTGGTGCCAGTTCCTGCACCCGCCAGCCGTGTGCCTGCCTCAGACTCAGAGGATCTGGACATTGTGGTACTAGAGGATGACCAGAAGGACACTTGACTTTTGACGGAGACGTCGTCCTGAACAAATATTTCATTTTCCCCTTGTAAATAGACTGCTTTCCCTGACGCTCCCTGACGTGTTATATTTTTGTTGCCCCACCCCAATCAATGATCCCTTCTCCATCTGCATTAAGATCATCATTTGTTTTCCTTCCTCCCTTCCAAACGGACGGTTGTTCTTCTGTTCCTTCATAAATATCAATGAGGAATTCTAATTACTTTAACTTGTTTGACTTCATTTTGAATGTCTGGTTCAGAATATGGACACATATTTGGTGAGTCATCTGCTATGCACATAATGGCTTGTTGCAATGATGGGTTACACTTGTAACTGTGTCACACACACACATACCTCCTCACATCTCTAGGCCACCTACATCGTTACACAGGACATGATAAACAACAGAATCTTAGTTTTGTAGGTTTTTTTAACACACATATTCACATGGTTAATTTGTCTTGTGGTTCTTGTCACTGGCAATCGTGCTTGCGACATCGCAATTTTGGGGGTGATGACCTCTCGGAGGGGTCAGGTCTGGCTCGTCACCTACGTGGAGGTGGGTATTGTCCTTGGTACTGCCCAGGGTAATCTACATGTGCTGGGACAGATGGTGTATGCACATTTGATGTTTGTGCCTGGACAAGTGCTGGTTGTGCACATGGTGGGAGTGCCTGTACAGGAGTTGGTGGTGGTTGTGCAGGTGGTGGCAGTGCCTGTACAGGGGTTGGTGGTGGTTGTGCAGGTGGTGGCAGTGCCTGTACAGGGGTTGGTGGTGGTTGTGCAGGTGGTGGCAGTGCCTGTACAGGGGTTGTTGGTGGTTGTGCAGGTGGTGGCAGTGCCTGTACAGGAATTGGTGGTGGTTGTGCAGGTGGCGGGAGTGCCTTTACAGGGGTTGGTGGTGGTTGTGCAGGTGGTGGCAGTGCCTGTACAGGGATTGGTGGTGGTTGTGCAGGTGGCGGGAGTGCCTGTACAGGGGTTGGTGGTGGGAGTGCCTGTTCAGGCCGCCGGTGTGGATGTGTACCTTTGCTGTGGTGCTGTGCAGTTGGTGGTACAGGTGTGGGGGTGTGCTGTTCTGTAGGCAGATATGATTGCTCCCCTCCCTGCGTTCACCGTGAAGGGAGACTTTGGATCACTTTCAGCATGCCCTCCATCATCTTCATGGCCAAGGCATGGTGTCTTGCACTCTCTTCCCTTTGGATGGATATCATGTCTCGCATATTTCTGGACATGTCCTGCCAAGTTCTATCCATCTAAAACTTGGCTCAGCCTGTCCACCACCTGAGGGAATTGGACCATGTCCTGCAGGGACTCAGACATGTCGGACAGGGTAGCCCCTATGGCACGAATATCCTGCCTCACATCTGTCTGCTGTTGGAAGAAGTCCTGCTCCCACTGGTCATCTAAGCCAGGTGCAGGCCCTCTCTGCAGGTGTCTGCCATGGATGGAACGAGCAGGTCCAACAGTAGGGGAGGGGGTGGCAGTTGGGAGCCTGTGGGCAGGAAAATGGTGCCCAGGGGATACCTGCACCACAACAGGGCTGGTACTTCCCCCAGATGGTGGAGAGGATGGCAAGGATACACTGTATAGGGAAAAGCGGGTAGGGGAACCACCATGTCGGTCCAGGACGTGAGGGCTGTGAGGGAGTGATGTCTGTGTTGGGATGCATGGGAGCTGTGGCTGGTTTGCTCGATGCTGGGGACAGGCCTTACTTTGCTTGGGAGGAGGCTGACAAACGTTGCTTGGCTAGGGATGTGATACCCTGACAGATTTTGGCAATCTGGCAAGATAGCTCTCATTGGCATCAGTATCGTCATCCCCGGAGTGGATGGACATGTTGTCCTCATCATCCACCAAGTCGACGTCCTCAGGAAATTCATCCTCCTCCTCTTGAGCAGTACTTGCTGCCGACATAACTGCTTGGAGGATCAGGGGATTCTCCCCTCTGATTCCCCGTCGGCCCGCACTGGTCATAGGTCTGTCATCCTCATCCTCAGCATCCCCTGGAACACAGAGGTTGCAACCGTATTAGTGATTGACCTGGGATTACATGTGGTGCAACACAAGGGTTGTATTAACTGTACTTTGCATCAACAGATGAGGATCACGTGACCTGTTTAGGGTACCACCACAAATGACAGCTCACACCATAGCACTGAGGTGTTACACAGAGATGTACATGATACAAGCAAACTCACCAGCTCCAGCCACAACTTTCTGTCCCTTCGTGTTCCCCCCTAGTGTCACCTGCTGGACCTGTCTCCTCATAGCTGTTGTAGACATAGCTGTCCCTGATCCAGCAGCTGTAAAAGGAAGTAACAACATTCTCAATGATCTGCATCACTAATTGACAGACAGGCACATGACACTCCTGATTTGTATTTCACTTTGTAAACAACAACTGCTGATTCCATGCAGAAGGAGATCTTGATCTCCTTCATGGCTAGTAATCTAAGCTAGTGACACACCTCATGCCAGAATTACCTGAAGGACAGGTGCGCGAGGGTTTCACTGCTGCAGCCAGGATGTCATGCAGTCCCCGGGATGGTGTCCGCTGCTGTGGTGTCATCCTGTCACCAGCTGTGATGAGACATACATGTCCATATTTTTGTACAACAGATGGTAGCTCTGAGCCAACATGTCATTCTCAATAACCATTTGCAGGTAATCCAGGACAATGTGCAGCATGTTTACCTCATGGACTTTACATGTGGGCACCTGCTCACATGCAGCATTTGCCAGCCGTTACCTCCACGCAGCACTGACATCAATAAGATGACACATCAACAGACAAACTTGTATGAGAAGGTTACTGATATTTCAAGGAAGGGGATAAATGACCCGGACTCCTCCGCATTACACTGATTTCACCTTTGCCATTAAGACTTACATTTTTCCGGAGTGTAATGTTGTCCGTTGACAAGTCAGAAAGGGGTTCATGTGTGAGATGTGCAATAGTCAGGGACATGATGTTGCTCATTTGTGCTTCCCTACGCATGAAGTCACACAGCTCATTTTTGAATGAGAGAACACAGAATTCTTATGTCCATTCTTTGAGTGTCCTCTCTTTTCATACTCTATTTCCAACATCATGGTACTACTTAGCTGACAACTATTGGTGTCTTGTACAGCAGACATCCAAACCTCATATGTCAAACACTCACCTACACATGTGAATACAGTAGGAGAAGAGGCAAGCAGAATGTAACATTTGGTTATGCTCACACATTACGGATAGGCTGAAAAGCTTTGATGCTTTCCGCCTGCACTGGATTAGCGTGTTGCTCTTCAGCCAAGTTATTTTGCAGGAATGACTGCATGAAGATTCACCTTAGCAGCCCCTACATCCATCTCAAAGGTACACAACTGGCATCAGTGTTGGCCTGAACCATGCTATTTTCATTATGATTTAACCATGTATATTTTGCTAGGGATTTTTCCTATCATTGAATTGCAAGCCTGTTGTGTTTTGGTCACTTCATATGACACATTGTACTATTGTATGTCCATTCTGCACTCCCTTGGCATACATTTTGTCATCCTTTCATTAGCCACCAGGGTCTGATCTTGCATGGGTTCAAATGCCATATGTGAGCATATTGTGATGCAGGACAACAGTGTGGTACAACACATACAACATATGGTGGAGGTGAAAGGCACATTTAATGAGCATTCAGCCTGATTTATTCTTGGGTTTACTTCCCTTGGCCCTGCACCAGAACAGTGTGTGGTCCCTGAGCAGATGTCACAGCCAACCTTGTAGCAGAAGTCATTGTGTGTCTTTGATTCTGGGAGGACCTCGTTGTACCTACAATGATAAGTGTGTTTTGAAACTTTACATTTCTGCAGCCACATGTGATGCACAAAACTTCTGGCACAAAGGATGAGCACAAGCAGTTGTGGGCACCAGCGTTGCTGAAGTGTGTTATACTTAATATCATGAGTGATCCCTCATATAGCTTAGAATGGGCCCACTACATAGATGCAACCTATATCACAATGACATGTCTACGAATCATGAGGTGAGGTCCACTATCGTGTTTTGTTGATGGCCAACAAAAAAGCCAGCCAATGTAAGAGGTACATGACCAGTTGTGTGTGGGCATTTAATCTATATTGGAAACATTTGAAGTTGGACAGTGTATGCATTGTCAATACTGCTGACCCTGGTATCTCACTTATTGTTCATCATTGCCATATTTGTGCAAATTGGATTTCTTGATTAGGTCTACAGACACTATTACAACATAGTGGAGACAACCTTTTGACTAGTTGTGGCACTCGATTACAGGATTGGATTCCCAGGTCTGGGACTGTTGATGAAAAATATGTCATGTTCCACAGTTACAAAGGTATAATGAGCCAAGACATGTTATATTTTGTCTTTCGCTGTTCACAAATATCATTTTCTAAAGGTGGATGTCCAGTGACAACTCCAATAGTAATGCAGCTGTTTTTTCATCTCTGGTTGACTTTCATATGTGGGCACTATATGTCCCTCTCTCACTTCTGACAATGTGTGCATTTTGACCATCTCCTGTCCAGTTTGACTTACCAGTTGGTGAGGGTAGTATGCCTTTCTCTGTACGATGTACATTTCTCCCAGTAGATGCAGGGACCTCTGCTACTGCAGTTGTCTGCGCTCTGGCTAAATGTGTCAATGGGTGAGAAGAGAGAAAAGTAACCAAATGGGAAATGTGCTTGTGGAACTTTTCAGGGATTTCCCCATTTCTTCTGCATGCTAACAGTGTTGTGCAGTACTGCCGCATACTGGGCAGGTAGGAGCAGTGGTGCATTGGGGATGTAATGGCGTGGCAGGGTGGGAAATGTTCAGCAGAATAGGTGTATGACTATTTTGATCTGATGATTCTCTCACCTTTTGCTTTGTGATTTAGGCTGGCACAGGGTGATTTACTTCTTGGATAATTTGTGGCAGGTTTACAGGCCCCTTGGAAAACATTTACACCGCCGTTGCGTCACTTCTGTGACACAGCAGTGGTGTAATACAGGTGACACATTTCGACTAATTCACAACGTGATGCATCTATGGGGATGCGTCATGTTGTGCAGCCCTGCACAACATTAAACCTGCGTCAGCTGTGATGTAGGCAGGGTGTGCGTTTCTTTGGGATATGCCTCGTAAAAGTGATGCAGTGTAATCAACAAGATTTCACTGAGTCACTTTTCATAGGGTGCTGCTACGCAACCTTATGCCTGCTTGAAGCACACGTAATGAGTGGCACAGAACGTTAGGTATAGGCGGTCCATGGACATTGTTGGAGTTGTGTCACACTTGTGACACTACTCCAGCAAAGCACCCCCCTAATGCCATCAGATGCAACACACATCTGTCTATCCCTGCGCCACAGTGCACCGTATTGTAAATGTGACGCATCCGCGGTTGCGCAAGAGTTGAATTGCGTGTTGCATTGTTACTAGCGCATCCCTGCTGATATTTGTCAATTGCTACTTAGCAGGGTTGTGTATTACGGCAACAGTACAGTGCCCATGTTTTCTAAAGTGGGGGAGGGATTTGCCATTTCCATTGCAAAGGATTGTGGGACTTGTGGTGCTACATACAGAGGGTGACACATGAGTCTCTGACTGACTATAATTTTAATATACACTTTGGACAACTTCCTTATTCACAATGACAGTGCAACACAGACAATCTTTTCATGCACTTTTTCTTTTCATCCCACTTACCTGGTACCACGAAGCGGACGTCACTAACAGGCAGCCCATGGACCAAGTGGGGGTGTATTGTGGTAAGGATGTCCTACGCCAGTGGGGTGAGACGGATGCGGGGTCCAGAGTATGCAGCAGGGAGGATCCGGTTTAACTAGATTCTGGAGTATTTCTCCTTCACCCTCTGCCTTTCATCCTGCCACTTTTTCTTGATGTCCTGGACTGTGCGCCTCTCCTCCCCCAATGCTGTGACAGCAGTGGCTAATTGCTGCCATAGGGCTGCCTTCTGTGTGCCACTGGTGCACTAGGATGGGAGTCAATAGAGGCGTTTGTGGTGCCTCACTATAAACTCCACAAGCATGGTGGCCTTCTCTGCAGTGAAATTCTTCCTCCTCCTCAATAGTTCAATTTTTCTCTGGCAGTGTCAGCGTTGTGAACACAAACTCTCTGTGGCCAAACCTGTTCCTTCAATGTGTGCTGCTTTTAAATGTTTTTGGTGCTGGTCAATTAGTGTTAATTGGCTTCAGCTGGAGCGTGGTGGGGGATGGTAGGCACTCGCAACATCATGGCAAACTGGAGCTGTTGGCTGGGATTGGCTGGAGTGTGTCAGCTGATGCATGGTGGGGGATGGTAGGGACTTGGACAGGTGTTTACCCTTGGCTCAAATGATCAATGGCCACAGTTCATGTATTCTGGCCCCAAATCGCAGAGGAGCTTCCGGCCCAGGAACGAACTTCCCGCTCCGGATGCGGAATTTCCACTTCGGGGGCGGGAATTCTGGCCTGAGTGCGGACGTAAAGTTTGTAGTCGTAAGTCCATTCTGTGAATAGCAAAAGAAGTACAGTCATTCTGTGAATGACAAAAGTAGTAAGTGCATTCTGTGAATACCAGAAGTAGTAAGTGCATTCTGTGAATACCAAAATGGTAGTAAGTTTAGGATTTGGTCTGAAGTTAGTTCTGTGAATCGGGGCCTATGGCTTCATTTACGAGCGCTCTGTTAAATTGCTGCACCCATACAAAACCGTTCTTTGCACAGGTGTTGCAAACACGAGTAGAATGGAATTTCTTGTCCTTTAAGAGTTTTCTGCAGATAAATATTCGAAGGTCAAGCTTGCTGATATTTACTATGGAAAATGATCAGGAAAATACGACAAACTAAACAATGGTTCCCTAGGGATAAGCAATTGGCCTACGCTTCCGCGGCAACAGTAATAAAGTGACCTACTCCAGGATCATGGTTTAGAGCAAGACCAACTGTTTAATTGTTAAACATATACTAATATGTACATGTATGTGCAAGTAATATGCATATATATATTCTGAAAACGCTGGGATGCACCTTATTTATAAAGATATGTTGCACCCCTGCGTTTCCCCTGATGCTGGTGCTAAATTAAGCTGTCTAGCGGCAACGCAGGCACCCCTGCACCATAGTGTAAGGGTGCCTGCGTTGGGGGAAATGATTGTTTTTGTGCAGGAAGGTGTCCCTTCCTGCACCTAAACAATCACAAATGGTGATTTTTAACTCCTATGTGTGCTTCATTGTGCAGCACATGTCGAAGTTGCAAATCGTCCTTTTGGTAATGATAGTTTATTTGCAGGAAGGGACACCTTCCTGAACATAAACAATCTATCATAGCACTGCCATTTGGCGTTGCAGCGTGCGCAATGTAATTTGTTTTATTTATTTATTTATGTACTTATCTCCGTTCGGCCATATGCCGTAGTTTAATATTCCCCCGCCCCACCTCACCGCCCCACAGCACTCCCTCCAGGAGCCGCTACTGCCCAGCAGCCAAGATATATTTGTGGCCTAACCTGTATTGTAGTGTTGATGTGTTCTAATGCATGTCATTTTTGCCTTGTATTGTCACGATAACGAGCATTATTTCAGGATTCACCTTATATGTGCAGTGATGGTGTAGGGTGTGTTTTTTCACTCATGATGTTCCATGACAGGTGAGATTATAAGTATTTGCTTTACCAACTATTTGTGATGTTATGACAATTGCCTAATTGGCAAAGTGATTTACGTGGTTGTGGTCTAAAATATTTTATCTATAATACAAAGGATATTTTTGTGTAACCTTGTGTGGAGTCTCTTTTTGCGGTGTGCCTAGTGTGTCACTGGTGTGTGTGCGTGTGGTGTGAAAACACTTTACACATTACTTTACACATTACCTCTGGGAGAAGCCTGACTGATGTGCCAAGCTACCAAGGGGTTATCTTGGGTGTGTAATTCCTTTACCCTGACTAGAGTGGTGGTTTTGACCTGGCTTAGGTGCATACCCTAACCAACCAGAAACCCCATTTCTAACATTGGTAATCAGCGGTGAGGATAGGACTTGCGTTTGCGTAGTACCACAGTGACTCATTTTTGGACTACAAGCAATGCGCTTAGACCATCACGTGTTGTGTTTTTCTCCTGATTTTCTCTCATTGGTATTTTTATTTATTGTGTACTCCTGCTTCAGCTCTTATGCCTAGGAATCAGTGTGTTAGTACTTGGCCAAAATGGAATCTGCCTGTAGCATGCACAACCTAATAGAATACAATCTGGAGGAGTTAAAGGGGTTCTGCAGGGAGAGGAAAATATTGCTGATGTGGGAAGACACCCAGCTAGACCTTCAGAAAATCATGCTCGGGTGGCAAGAGGACAAATGGGAACACGTAGACCATCTTAGAGCCCTATACTATGCTGAAAAGTTCCCAAACAAGTGTTAACAGAGATCCAGGGGGGTGAGGGTTCTGAGGGAGAGCTTGAGGAGGACCCTGAGATTAGGGATGACTCTGAGTGGAAGGGTTCCTAGTCCACACCCCTGGAGGGCAGTGGCCCTGAAGGATCTGAACAGGAGGGAGAAAATGATTGGACATTGACGCCAGTAGGCAGAGAGGACCCCATGGAGAGGTGGTCCCTTGATGGGTCTACTGCCAGTAGTGCCACTTCCCAGTCTCTGTCCACAGTGGAGTTGGCGACAGGCGGGAGGAAAGGGAGCACCAGCTGGCATTAGAAAGCCTCAGATTGGAGCATGGAAAGGAGGGTACCCTGACTAAAGTGGTGTGTTCTTCCTGGCTTTTGTGCCTACCCTAGCCAACTAGCAACCCCATTTCTAACCATATGCATTTAAAAATAATTAGGAATAGAAATAATAATGGAACTTAACGTTTCTTTCTCCAAATGCAGTGCTCGATGAGTGCTTTGCTAACACTATAAACAGAAGGGACTGAATCATCAAAGACTCAAAGTCAGGACAGGACAGCACTGGGGTGGCTTAAGCCACCATTAGACAGTTTTTCTTTGATACTCCACATTGTTGTTATAATCAAGATAAAGTGAAGCCACATGAACGTGAACCACTAACAGTGGTAAGTAGGTGACAGAAGGTATGTCACCGCAATAGGGCTTCTCACCCAAGTGATTGAGAAAAGGCAAACGTGAGACATTAGTTTAAAGTCTAGGAGGGTTTGTCTGCCTTAGACCTCAGTCCCAGTGCAGTATGGAGCCACAATTCTGATCTGTCATAGATTGTATGGTCATCTATTGGCAGACCAATGATGGGCACAGGAGTTTCCTCATAAAGTGTCTGATGCGACTGCATTCTTCTCTATATTATAGCCGGCAAACCAGGAAAGTTTAGCTATCCCCCAGGCCATAATTGGGAATGTAAGTGAGGCCCCAATGCAAATAGCTAATTATTTGCTGTTTTTATTGCACAGAATCCAGTTGTTCACACCCTGCCTCAGGCATCTTAGCCCAGTCTTGGAAATACTGATGAATGCCGATTGTGTTTTGTCCTACCTGAACTTCATGAGATGGTGTGTACCAGAAGGCAACATGTATATAATGTAATGTGAATGTCCCGATTGTCAAAACATGATGTTCTACATATTCTAGAATAAATTAGTCTTCCACTTGCTTTTCTGATTTTTATTTTTAAAATCGAATAAAGCTTGCTTTGATTGATTGATAGTCTTCCACTTGGGCAGCACGTGCAGTCCGACTCATTCTGCTAGATAAAGTGCTCAGCTTAATGTTTCTGCTTCCTTAGCTCTGAGACTGTAATATAGCTTGAGTTACTAAGCACAACATGCAAAACTGCTCCTTTTAGATTGATGGCAGATTCAGTAGCTTTTGGGAGTTCCTCTCTATCATAATTGGCAGCTGAGTGCTAGAAAATAGTCGAACATAGCATAGAGGCTGAAAGCCAAGTAGCTGAGTTGCAAAGTTAGAAGCATTCCCCTCACAACTTTTGGATTAAGTTGTAACCCTAGGCGGGTGAGATGAGGGGTCAGTCAGGTGGGGTATTCAGTTGAGAAATCCCAAGCCTGATATTCTTTGGAAATAAAGATACCCAAATACCAAGGAAGCAGAAATGCATTTGGGGCTGTTTGTCTTAACTAAAAGAAGAGGACCGAACGTCCTCTTTTGGAGCAGGGTCAGTCATCTTTTTGTGGTTGGTTTTCTTCCACCGAAGCTCTGCAATATACCCAATTCCTTACAATGCACAGATTTACAACTTTCACATATTGTTGTATTGGCCATCAAAGGCACACATGATAGGAAGGCTCTCGTCTATTGTTGTGTGCAGATTTAGATTCCGTATATAGGTTTCCCGATTTATACCCTTATATAGGTACAATTCACATTGCCCTTATTTGGACATAGAAATCCGGCCCTTATTTAGACATTGTCCATACAAACCAAATACAGGCATGGCCACCTCCATCCGTCCATCCACATCACAACGAATTCTTGGAAAACCAGATCGTTAAGCCTTTAGGAATTTCCCTCAGCTTGAATATTGATTTCTCCAAGAACTCATTAAGTATGCATGAACATCTATTCCTTAGGGGTTCATTCATGACGTTCCTCTGCCCGACTTTTACGTCAATACTGGCATTCCTTGTCACCTTCAAGGTATAAATATACCAGCACTTGCCCTGGCAAATTGCGATTCCCGAAGGATTCGATCCATCCCAGACTACGCGGTTCAGCACGGCAAGTTCGGAAGGAGATCGAGTTCCAGCCTGATGCACTGAGCTGAAGCTGCCATCCTCCTCGCAGAGAATCCAGCTCCAGTGCTCTCTGACTTACTTTGCGGGGGGGTAGACTATCGAGTCCAGAAAAGAGATTCCAACCTTTCTCATTCTAAGGTATGGAGCTGACTAGAACTTAGAGAAACTTTTGGCAACTCTTGGCTAAACTAAAATATAGCTAGCTATACTTTAGAAATAGCACCTACTTCAAACCTCGTACTGCACTTAGGTTAGGTACACTGGGGTAAAACAAATTAGAGGCATCAGATGAGTATCACTTTTTAGCATTATGTTATTTATGTATGTATTTTGATTAATTTATGTCCTAGCTACAAACCATGCTATTGCAGTATTATTTTATCTTATTGCTAACCTCGTACATATTGTACTTCGCAGTCTGTCTTACGATTGTAGCAATTCATATCTCTTGCATGAGAAATAAGACTGTTCAATAAACCCTTTTATTAAAACACCCGTCTCTCTATTTCTGTGCAACTCTGTAGAAACGAAGAATGCACGATTGACTGAGTGAAGCTGTTATCTATTGTTTCCACGATTCTGAGATTGTTCCGATTCTAAAGGGAAACAAAGTTGTCATGTTTATGCGGTTGTCAGAGACTAATGCCTTCTTGTATATTCGAGAAGTTTCTAGTGACCTCTGAGTTAGCTGGCACACACTAGTAATTAAGTTTAATATACTCGATAGAGACCTACTGACCTTAGTCCTATGTCAAATCTATAGTGTATGTTATTCCAATGAGCAGAGCCTATCAGGGATATAGGAACTACAGTACACTACCATGCCAGATATTTTGATCCTGAGGCTATGTTCACTGACACTGGATTTGGGGGAGCTAAACTCACCTTTGCAAGAGCACGCCGCCACCGCCAAGAGTCACGGGGAGCTAATACACCAGCAAGTGTCGGTAACATGCACTTCTCGGCGTCGCCGCCCCGGGACTTCATTTCCCGGTTGCCCCAGCGGCAGCGCGTCATCCCACGCAGCGCCAGGAGGCGCCTACAAGTTACACTGAGGCTCGCTTCGCGGGACGCGCCGGGTGAAGCCCGGGCCAAGGGCGGGCCCGTTTTAGCCCGTTCTAGACCGGACAAGGCCGGGACGGGCCTGGAATCTATCACGCATCATTAAAGATAAAGGTCAGTTGGTGCGACTATTATTTATCAATCCTGATGTACCTTATCCACTATCGCTAGGTTAGGCACCAAAATACAGATATAATGTCTGCATCACCGTCAATTTGCCCAGCAAAAGATATGAGAAAGCCCACAGGAGGAGCATTAATGGGCACATTGGATAGCTTTCTGGTTAGAGTGTCTTCCGCGCTTGCCAAAGATATCGAACTCACAGAAAAGAGACTATCCCTCGATATTGCCTTTGAGAAAAGGTCCTCCATGGGCAGGCTAGCGGAAGCTCGATCACCGAATCTAATCAGGAATGAGACTCTAGACTCTTCGCCTCTATTGCCACCCGATGAGGAGGGGGGTGTCCAGGGTTCTTCAGGGCTCTATGAGTCAGTAAGACCTATGACCATCGAGCCTATTGGTACTGTTAATGGCCCGGTTAAGCCTGTGGATATGTTAAACCCTGGTGTAATAGAAGGCACACGCTATGATAAAATTAAAACTCGATCTACTGTTACTTCTAAGGCGGTGCCTTCTAAAGACACCCAGAATCTCCCATTCAAACGATGTCGAACTAAAAATAAGGTCCAGACCCCTGGAAAGAACAAAAAAATCCACTAAAGTTCATCCTGTCAACAAGTCTGTAACCCAATTCGGAAGTACTAGTCATGCTTGTGAAGATACAACTAATTGAAGGACTGGGTTATTCTTAAGACCCAGCGGTGCCAGGGAACAACACCTGAAACCTTCGTGGGTTACCTGTTCTGGCGTACTAAACACAGAGACACGGAACACTTCCAGCGACGTCAGAGATCAGCGTTTATTTACTGCAGGGATACAGAGGTCACAAGAAGTACACAACGTGTAGGTTCTCGGAGACTGCTTCAAATTCGTAGAAGTGGGTCGGTCCTTTTATACAGGTTTTTGCCATAGCGCAGTATGGCGAACAAAGGTTACAACTCAGTTCCCACAATAAACTTCAAAAGGGTCGCGTTCATGTCTCAGGAGGCCGGAACATAATTACGACAGTCTTGCCGGTTCCCAACTGTAAAAACATATTTCCTCCGCAATAAACACATTAAGAGGAAGGACGAAAAACAGATGCAAGGAAAGGACAAGGATGCACAACGGGTTAGAAAAGAGTGTTGGGGGCAATAAAGGAAACTTGATAGAGGGGTCAAAGACCTCATGTCTAATGTATGCATGGCTGAAACAATAGACCGGCGCGGCAAGATGAGCCTCGAGCGGGGCCATCTGCCTTAGTCGTGTCGTTTCCCTCATCGTAAAAGTCACCTCAAAGAAACACGTGTCCTTCGTGTAAGCTTGAGAGTCCCAGGGTCACGGAGCGGACAAGAAGCCCGTTCGCTGGCTACCTGAGGGCAAGAAACAAAATGGATGCTGTATCTAAAATGGAACCCGAGGGTCCAGATGAACGAACCCAAAAATGAGACGAACCATACGTGGCTGCATAGCGAAACTGCGTACACCCATTATACTCGTCATTTGCGGTTCGTAGATACCAAACTCATCCATATTCGTTACCACTCAAAACTGCGGTCCCGTGTCATACGGAACCTCAGACCCTCCTTTTGCCCTCATGTAGGCAAGCACTAGTCAAGATCTGAATCTATGTCAATATTCATCAGATCGTTCAGCTGCTGCTGGAACATCATCCTATTCATCAATGTCTCCTTGGTAACAGATGGCCGCCTTATACACGTCGCAGCACATAGGCCACATAAGGCAGGACCACACTGTACACAAAGACAACACGTGAACAGAAACGTTACAACAGCCCCTACGATCATTAGAATCTTCCAACCCCAGGTTGACATTAGGCCCCACAACCATCCTAGGAGCGTCCAATTACCTTCGTCCACGTGTATGGACTCGGAAATCTTGTGCAACTTCGAGATGGCTTGGTATACAGTTGGAGCATTGTCAGGAATAAAAATGCAACAACTCGAATGGATAATTTTACACACACCCCCTCTATCTGCAAGAACAACGTCTAGAACCATACGGTTCTGCAACGTCATGAGTCTATCCGCCTGTAGTTCAGCTGTTAGATTACCAAGGGCATTTGCAGTAATATTAGCAGTCGACTCAACTACACGGGTCAACTGTCTTAGGTTCCTACTATTAACCATAGGTCCCCAAAACGGCAAGAAACCTTTAAAGAAGTCTCCTGCTTCTTGACCAGCAGTGTCCTCTTTGCTAATAACGCCTCTCACGACTCTAGTTCTGTGGTAGTCTGAAGCAACTGTGAAAGTCGGAGGTAAAAGATTCGCAATATAACAGGTACCCGAAAAGTCGCGGGGTAACCAGGTATATGCGCGTTCATAACATACAAAATAGGTGCCCTTAGCAGTCAGAAAAACAGGGGAGGAGAGCATGGGTAGAACATACGTATCAGTGCAAGCACTGTTCCCAAGTTGTGCTCTCGGGTTTCGACCCAAACCTTTCAAGCAGAAATTACCAAGGTGCGGTACAATCCATATCGGGGACGAGCTCTTAAGCTGTCTATCACCCACTGACGTACTATACTCAGTCTCACTCAGATCCTTATAGGCCTGCACTTCTTCATCTGGAATGAGTGATGCATCAAAAACATCTCTATCCAGATCTGCTATGGCTATCGCCAAAGGCTTGTGGTACGGCCCAGGACCAAAACTGACAGACCGTGGCTCTCGACTAGGGTAGGAATCTAGTGCACTACGGAACATAGTTTGGAATGCTCGAGCTGAACCCTGGGAGCTGTAAGGAAGGACCAAATACGGAATACCCCTATCCATAGTGTGTGGCATTAAACCACATACCCAACAATTGGTAGTATTCACCACCAACTGATGCTGATGTAGAAGTTGAACAAAGGAATTATTCATGAATTCCGCACGTCTAACCTGCTCATGCTGAGGCAAAGGATGAAAGGAATGTGGGGAGACAGTGGTGAGGGAACTTAGGTTAGGAGAAAAGGTAGGCGAAACAGAAGGCAAGAACAACGATACTCCAAAATACACTCCACCCACCAATAGCATAGATAAAGTCAGAAACAGTAGAAACACCTGAAACAAAAAACATTTTGTTCGTACAACCCTCCATAACTCTAATCTCTGTGCCGACATCCTTTCTTCTTCCAACAGCTTAGAGAATGCCATCCTCTACAAACCGTCCGTGACGTACTTGACGCACTTCGTTCTGAATAGCGATTATCAATCCCCAGGAGTTCCCAGAGATCGACAAAAGTAACCGACCTAGCGTCAGAAACCTGCTAAACAGAAAGAAGTACCCGCACGGCCCTACGGTAACCCGGATGGAGAGGTTTCCTCGAAACTTTCAAATTAATTACAAATCTCTTAGCAGTGGAAAGGCACATAAAAACTCAAAAAGAAAGGATGTAATTGTCCATAATATTCGTAACGTCAAAAACCATCATACTATTAATTTTTATTAGTCCTTGAACGAAGAAAGTATCGATTTCTTCCAGGTCGAGTTTGCTCTACAAACAATTGTTCAGCTGGCGCAACAGGATTCGATGAAGTGGACAACGAGTCAGACCTTGGGTTTTCTGCTACTGATGACTCCACATATGGGTTTGGCAGTGACGAATCCTCATCCACAAGTTGAGCGTCACTAAACGGCACAAAGTGCAAAGGAGTCTCAGTTTCTGTGGCCGAAATCCCAGTCCTCACCCAACCGTCAGTTGGTAAAGGGATCGGTACCTTCTTTGTGTGGCTGGCATGGACCCAGTTTTTCCGGCCCTCCAGTCGAACCGCTGTCCTCGTCGTCAACAAAACTTGAAAGGGTCCAACGAATCTTGGCTCCAAGTTACGTTTCCGACCAAAATTTCGGGTAACCACCCAGTCCCCTGGCCGGAGCTGGTGTCCAGAACCCTCTGTCTGCGCCGGTAGAGCTTCAAAGACCTGTTGATGGATTAACCGAAGTTTAGTGGTCAAATCATGCAGATAATCAATCAACATTGGATACTCAAGACTATCAAAAGCCCTAGGCCTCGGGACTCCCCAAATATTCGCAGGGCAACACAATCTCATATGGGCTAAGCCCTACTCGAGAGTGTACGGTTGCTCTGGTCGATAGGAGAGCCAGAGGCAAGGCATCAGGCCATGACAGACCAGTCGTAGCTTGAATCTTAGCGAGTTTCAGCTTCAGGGTACCATTGTACCCTTCAACCAAACCCGCTGCCTGAGGATGATTAGCACTGTGGAATTTCTGCCGAATTCCAAGGCCCTTACACACACTCTGCATCACACTTCCCACAAACTCGCTTCCATTATCCGACCACACAATCTGTGGCATTCCGTACCTAGGAAAGTACTCCTTCAGCAGGATTTTTGCTGTGGACAGGGCAGTATTATCCTTAAGAGGATAGGCCTCAATCCATCTGGAGAACGCGCAAACCACAACCAAAACATACTTCCGGTTATTGCATCTCTCCATATGGATAAAATCCAACTGGATAACCTCAAAGGGACAAGCAGGAGGAGCGAAATGACCAGGCGGAGTGGGGGTACCTTTTCCGGGATTGTGCATCAAACACACCATACACTTCTTAACCACTCTTTCGGCACACTTAGCAATACCCTCATTCCTCCATACAGGGGACAAGAACTTACATATTCCTTTCGCACTAATATGTGACAACCCATGAGCCATCGTCACAACAGCTAATACATACGCATCTGGTAACATCCACCTCTGACATTCCGTCAGGTCAACCCAACATCCATGCATATCCAATTTTCCTGTACTTTCTTCCCACTTGGTCTTTTCAGCTTCAGTAGCTTCGTTCTGAATTGCTTTCACACTCTCAACAGTATTCTCACACATACCAGTCTCCGTCGGCCACCTCACTGAACTCGTGGCATACATTCGAGTCGCAAGATTCTTAGCCGTTTCCTTAGCAACCTCATCCGCAAACGCATTACCACGACCAACATCATCCGTCACTTTCCGATGTGCACTACATTTAACGATCGCCACTTGTTTAGGCAATGTAAGTGCATCCAAAAGATCATTCACAAGCTGCCCGTGTTGGATCTTCGTACCATGCGATGTCATAAATCCTCTTTCTCTCCACAACCTTCCAAAATTATGCGCAACACCAAACGCGTACTGACTGTCAGTAAACACATTCACTCGCTTTCCCTTCGACAAAACACACGCTCTTGTCAATGCAATTAACTCTGCCGCTTGTGCGGAATTCTGATTCAATCTCGCAGTTTCCACAACCGTGCTCAACGTCACTACAGCATACGCAGTCGTCACATCGCCATTCGGCAATTTGAAGCAAGAACCATCCACATACAAAGTACCATCGGGATCTGCCAAGGGAGTGTTTTTCAGGTCCACACGACCTTTTGTTTCTTCCTCAGTCCGTAAATAACAATCATGTGGCAGCACATCATCTGATTCCATATTAATCGGCAACAATGTCGCCGGATTCAGTACATTACAACGTTTAATCTGTATATGACTTGCCAAAAGGGTCAGCTCGTACCCAGACAACCTTGCACTCGTCAGATGTTGAGTCTTTGTCCGATTCAAGAGCGTATCAACTGCATGCGGAACCATTACTATGAGCATATTATCCATGACCAGGCCTGCGGACTGTCGAATAGACGCCGCCGCTGCCGCTGTCGCCCTCAAGCAACTCGGCAACGCTCTAGCTACCGGGTCTAAGGTCGAGGAAAAATATGCACACGGGCGCTGTTTATCACCAAATTGTTGCGTTAAAACACTCAACGCACAACCGTCCCTCTCATGGACGTATAATGTGAAAGGCTTACTGTAATCAGGAGTACCTAACACAGGAGCCGAACACAATGAATCACGTAATTCAGAAAAACTTTTCTGACATTCCTCCGTCCAAGGCAAAGGAGTCGAAGCGTCCTTGCACGTGAGAGCTACCAATGGCTTCGCTAACAGTGAAAAGTTCGGGATCCACTGTCTGCAGTATGACGTGATACCTAGAAAGGCACGCACATCTCTCTGAGTTGTTGGCACAGACATTCGAGCAATTGCTGCAATTCTTTCAGGGGTCAACCTTCTTCCCGCCTTGGACAATAAGTGACCTAGATAGGTTACTTCTTGACAACAATATTGCAGTTTGGAAGGTGACACTTTATGATGTAAGTCACAAAGATGCTGTAACAGTGACACTGTAGCAGTCCTACAAAGCTGTTCGGTGTCAGCAGCGATCAACAGATCGTCAACGTACTGAATCAAGGCTGCACCAGCCGGTAACACAAACGCATCAAGTTGGCTCTTAAGAGCTTGGCTGTAGATTGATGGACTCTCACAGTAGCCCTGTGGTGCGCGTTTGAATCTGAAGCTGCGACCACCTAATGAGAAACCGAACAAGTCTCTGCTTTCCTCAGCAATCGGAATGCTAAAGAACGCATTCTTCAGATCGATGACCGAGAACCATGACGCAGTGGCTGGAATCAGAGTCAGTAAAGCTGTAATGTCTGGCACCACAGGAAACTGCGGAACAACGACTTTATTCACCTCCCGTAAGTCGATAACTAGACGGTACACAGGAGGCTTGGAGGGATCCGTTCGTTTCAGAATAGGCAACACGGGACTATTGCACACATTACCCCGTGTCTTCTCAATAACATCTTTACCGATCAAGTCGTAAATGATCGCTAATAGTGCCCTTTCACCATCAAGGGAAATACGATACTGGGGTATGCGTGGCAAACGCGCACCAACTTTCAGTTGGACAACATAAGGTGGTATATCCAACAGGCCCACGTCATTGGGACCTGTCGCCCACAAGGAGTCCGGAAGAGATCTCAATTCTGGTGGGAGCTTGTCGATCGATAAATACATAGGGGAAATCACGCTCTTACCCAACGTAAGCTCCACACCCGTAGGAGAACAGTACAAAGTCGCATGTAACCTTTTCAACAAATCCAGACCCAAAAGATTCTCACCACAACCAGTAGTCAAAATCAAAGGAGCTTCTAGCTCATGAGACCCAACTGTAAGGGGCAAAGGGCTAGAAACTGGATTGCTAACGGGGGCGCCAGAAAATCCAACGGAAACATTCGTTAAGCCAGACAAAGGCGCGCCAGGGAGTTTCGAATGCATGATGGAACTTTTTGCTGCACCAGTGTCCAACAGAAAAGGCTCAACGACGCCCAAAGTGGCTACTGCAACATAAGGCCCTCTCTGATCAACCGGAACTGATACTTCTCCCTTCCTTTGTCTATGGCTGTCCTAGTAGATACCATCCGTATCAACATCACACTCAACATAACAGTCATCCACATGATACTGTGCAGACCGACCGGACGATGGTTCGCGCCTATCGAAACAATTTTGCGAGTCCGAAGACGTTGCAAAGCGTTCGGCCTGATTCTGGGTAACTCCACGACCTCTACCACGGGAAGCCTGTTGAGGGCCACTACGTCCTCCTCGAGCCGACACACCATTGTTCCTATCACGGAGAACCGGACAATCAAACTTCAGATGGCCCTCCCCACGACAATATGCGCATTGATTATATCCCAGCACAAAACGAGGTGCGGGGGAAGCATTTCGCGTCTGCGATCTGGAGAACTGTGATTGTGATCTATTTTGCTGTTGTGTATCACTGAAATGCGAACGCGGAGGATAGGCTTGCTGCAATAAGACCTTAGTTTTAAGATCCTTCGTTTTCTTATCTGCACGCTCACTTTCCTCTTTTTCTCTGTTTTCGTAATATTGGGCCGTAGCCAATATTTGGGCAGTGGTAGAAACAGCCCATGAACTCTCAGAATTCTTCAACTTGTTGCTAAGGTCGGGCAGCAAGTTCGATACAAACTTATCAACAAACAGCCGCTGACCACCCTCAGATCCCATGTCCTGACCACTATGATCAACAAACGCTTCCTCGAATCTCGTAAAGAAATCAGAAACGCTTTCATCCCTCTTTTGCTTGCATGCTGATAATTTGTCCCAATTGACACGCATCGCTGGCATAAGCGTTTTCATGAGGGTAATTATCCTCTGAGGCAAAGCCACAATAAGCTGTTCAGGTTTAGCCCCACCGACCTGCTGGGCATCTGCCGCCGTAAGGGCAGCCCAGTCACCGCCTAACTCGGCTGCGTGATTCTCGTGACGAATTTTTGCCCAAATCGGCTGAGGCACCACATTGCCAAACAACATATCAATATCGGCTAGGTTCATAACAGTAGCATCCACCAATTGGGACAGCTCCTTATAATAACCTGCAGGATTCTTACGGGGATCGGGCAAAGATTGCTTCACTTGTAAAACTTCCAATCGTTTCCAAGGGAGGTGTATCCACACTCTCTGGAAACGGCCTGGAACAGGAGGGTTAGCAGCAGGATCACCTGGCATCCATACCGGAGGAACTTCTCGCATAGGATATTGACCAGGTTGTGCCATCCATTCTGCAGTCTCGTCCTTAAACAACGCACGAGGTTGCACTGTACATCGAAAGGATAACAAGCGCTCTAAAGCCTCTCGAACTTTGTCGCCTACGATTACACCCGAGGCAAACCGATGCTGCAGCTCAGAAACCTCTGACGGTACATTATCTGTCACATCATCGTCCCACTCCTCCTTCAACGAGTTACACAGTTCTTCAAACACAAATCGTTGCGTAGGCACATTAAACTGGGAGAACGTTTCAAACACTACACGTGAGGTGTATTTAACAGGGTTACGAATCCATCTACGTGCCGTTTTCACCAACGATTCACGTTCCCTACCATCAGGAAGCTGACTGCGCCTTTGAGCGACATCTGAAAGAGTCGAGCCAAGTATCGGCCCAAAAAGCGGAGAATAAAGAGAAGCAACAGCCGTCAAAAGACGACTACGAACAGAAGGAGAAGAGGAAGAAGATGCGGGCGCAGCAACAATAGGGGTGGAAACAGTAGAAGTAGACGCAGCAGCAGGAGCAGCGGGAACAACAGGCTGAGGAGGGACTTGGAAAGGCGCAGTAGGGAGAGAAGCCGGAACAAGAGGATGTACGATCTGGGGCCCAAGGGGATTCGGGAGTACGAGAGGAACAGCGGGCTGACCAGCAGCCGCCAAAACAGCGGGTTGAGGAAGAGGTGGACGCACGGGACCCATAACATCAGGAGCATAGGGAGGTGGCGATTTCATCAGATAAGACAAGAGCGGATCCTCCATCGCTTCTTCTCCTGTCTTATCGATATTAGAAGGTAGCACCGGATAACACTTATCCACTGCCATATGGTGTAGCCGAGCACTAACTTCCTGCTCTTTCTCATCTTTGTCTAATTGATATTGTTCTGCATTTCGCATCACTGCAATAACACCTTCTCTTTTATTTTTCTTATTCTGTTTGATTTCTTTCTGCTTGGCCTCTTTCCGCCACAACCGGAAGGAATCAAACATGGCCGGCCTAGCTTTCTTTTTAAACAATTTAGCTTCCAAATTATCTAAAACGGCAGTCTCGAAACTACCATGAGATGGCCAACTGAGGACGCCATCCTTTTTAGTGTAGCGGACCCAATATTCATTATATACGATAGGACCCACGCCATGACGACTATAGAGCTCGTAAATCGGAGTTCCAACCGGAGGTATCGGACATGAATCCTCCTGCCGGGAATCCATGCTGCAACATTTGAGAAACCCAAACAAAGTACTACGGCCAGGCATCGTGCACACTAACCGAGTTTACAAACTTCAAGGGTTATCGAATTACGATGTCCTCACAAAAATGCAAGACCCTCGGTTTTGGCAATTGCAATCGTCAAATAAAACCCAACTACTAAGAACCACGAATGCTATGGAACCATGCAAACAACAAAGCAACACTGGGAGCGACCCACAAATACTTAACTGAGAGAACAATGGCGTCACCAGGAAGGCCCGTCGATCGTCTCGCCGTACAAAGGACTACGCCAGGCGCCAAAACAGGTCGACAGTCAGGGCATCGGTCCGTCGCAGCCGTCAGGAGGCGGGGATCTTCGCGGGAAAAGACGTCGGGCCACTTATTTCGACAACTGGATCGATGAAGCGGGGTGCACCTTCCCTCGGAGATTTCACACGAAGTTCCTCGCGATCGTCGGGCTTTGGACCGGTACCGTTGATGTCGCCCCACGTTGGGCGCCAACTGAAGGACTGGGTTATTTAAGACCCAGCGGTGCCAGGGAACAACACCTGAAACCTTCGTGGGTTACCTGTTCTGGCGTACTAAACACAGAGACACGGAACACTTCCAGCGACGTCAGAGATCAGCGTTTATTTACTGCAGGGATACAGAGGTCACAAGAAGTACACAACGTGTAGGTTCTCGGAGACTGCTTCAAATTCGTAGAAGTGGGTCGGTCCTTTTATACAGGTTTTTGCCATAGCGCAGTATGGCGAACAAAGGTTACAACTCAGTTCCCACAATAAACTTCAAAAGGGTCGCGTTCATGTCTCAGGAGGCCGGAACATAATTACGACAGTCTTGCCGGTTCCCAACTGTAAAAACATATTTCCTCCGCAATAAACACATTAAGAGGAAGGACGAAAAACAGATGCAAGGAAAGGACAAGGATGCACAACGGGTTAGAAAAGAGTGTTGGGGGCAATAAAGGAAACTTGATAGAGGGGTCAAAGACCTCATGTCTAATGTATGCATGGCTGAAACAATAGACCGGCGCGGCAAGATGAGCCTCGAGCGGGGCCATCTGCCTTAGTCGTGTCGTTTCCCTCATCGTAAAAGTCACCTCAAAGAAACACGTGTCCTTCGTGTAAGCTTGAGAGTCCCAGGGTCACGGAGCGGACAAGAAGCCCGTTCGCTGGCTACCTGAGGGCAAGAAACAAAATGGATGCTGTATCTAAAATGGAACCCGAGGGTCCAGATGAACGATCCCAAAAATGAGACGAACCATACGTGGCTGCATAGCGAAACTGCGTACACCCATTATACTCGTCATTTGCGGTTCGTAGATACCAAACTCATCCATATTCGTTACCACTCAAAACTGCGGTCCCGTGTCATACGGAACCTCATAATGCGTTCCCTGTTGAACAGTTTACTACAAATGAAATGAGTGCAGCTTTTTGGACTAAAATGGAACACTTGATTAAGGAATCCTGGGCACCTCTCAGTAATCGGCTGGACTCTATTGACTCTAGACTTACTTGCCTCGAATTATTGTTAGTCTCTTCCCGAGGTAGGGAAGGAAATCATGTTGCAGAGGCAGGCAATACCCATGCAGGGAATGGGAGTGCGGGGCCTAGCTTAATCAAGGATGTAGGAGTATTATCTTCTGCCACCCGTGAGATAGCCCCAAGAGATAACCTGGTAGTACCCCTGGCAAATCCAATGGAACCTGTTTCTAATAATCCATTAACGGTAGGGTACCCAGGCGCAGGGGTTTCGATGCCACAAAGAGAGCCTGGCCTGGCGGTCAATCATAACCAAAATCATAAAATAGCTCCAAACACAAAGACCAAAGATTTTAGCGTAACTCCTTTACCTACCATTCAACTCCCACCAGAGGCTGCGCCTTATGTAGTGGTCCTGGCGGGGGTCCCCCCATTAGATAAGGGAAGGAGGGAATCATACCAGGAGTTGAAGAACAAGTGTATCTACTGGCTCAATAAGAATCGCATCCTCCCACTATATGTCTCTGCTGAAATTCTCCATGTTAGAAGAGTGGGATGGGTGGGGAATAAACCAAAGACAGTAGGGGGGGACTGCATTATTGTACATTTTAGGGATAAGAGGACGGTGGAATATATTTGTGACTGGGTTCAAAATGATCTAATACTAACAATTCACCCCCTTCCCCTTTCCTACTTTTATGTGGTAGTACCCTCAGAAAGGGGTTGTAATCAGTATTATGGAGGACAAAATATGTGGAAGTCAGGGGAAAATCTGGAGCTTTACAATAGGTTCGAAGTGCTTTCCGGTCTGGAAGATTGCGACTGACTTCATGGGGCTGATTTCGGTCAGGAGGAAGCTAATATAGCCCCTCGCCTGGCAGAGGTGGCCTTAACAAACAGGGTAATTGTTACAGACAATCCCGAGATTAACACTGTTCCCTACTCTTCTACCTGTAAGATTCTGAGTTGGAACATTGCCGGGCTGAGAAGTAAATGTAGGGACAAAATTTGGTTGGAAGAGATAAGGTCTTATGATATCATGGCATTCCAGGAAACTTGGGACACAGATCATAATTTTTATATAGATGGGTATGCACATTTTTTTATTCCTGCTAAACAGGCACATTATGGTAGGGCACAGGGAGGTTTATCAATGTGTTTTTCGCTAAATGTGATTGGCTCATTAAAACAAATTGAAGCGAACTGCCACAATTGTTTGGCAGTAGAGCTATCTCGCCCACATCTCGGGAACATTTTATTGGTTAACTTTTATAATTCTCCCAATAGTGACAGTACCAATATATTCTTACTCCGCCTAGAGGATTTTTTGACTGCTTACCAAATAAATAATCCGTGGGCTGAGGTTATCGTTATGGGTGACTTTAATATTCACCCTTGTGATAAAAATTGTATCTTTGACAACCTAGATGGTCCCCAATACTCTGCTCCAGTACATTTTGAACATACAGAGCAAGGTGAGTCCCTCGAGAAACTTCTGGCCACCATAAATCTCTATGAATCGGGATGTGTTAAGAGTGGCCCGAGGGTAGCCACCTTTAAGGGAACAGCCATCGGTACAATCATAGATTATATTTTTATGTCGTCCGCAGTCCTAAGCAATGTCATCTCTTATAAGGTGGGGTCTTCTGCTTTTAGTGATCATAACCCCGTAATTTTAGAAATGGCCCAGGGGGCACAGCTATGAATTATAGCATCTGAACATAGGGTAATTAGTCGAGAGGTGACAACAATGGCGCAAGGAAGGAGACTAAAATGGACGAAAGTGATCCCAGAAATCTTTGTAGGGGAAGTTTTGTCCAATACAGAGAAGGAAGTTAATATCTGTTTGGACTCTGATGCGTCAAATACACTGATTATAGATGCTTTTGAAAGTATCTGTAAGCAAATCAGTAGTAAATTGACGAAGCAAACGCCTCCAGAACCTAGCACTAGAGGGAAAAGATGGTTTAACAAAGACTGTACTAGGGCTCATTCTGCCCTCCTAAAAGCATTAAAGCAGAACCCTAGAAACAGGGAGGATATAAAATGGCTGAGGAAATCCTATAAACAAGCTATCCTGTTAAGAAAAAATCAGATTAAGGATGAGGCATGGGACAAACCTTTTTCCCCGGAGGTCTTCAGGGATAGTGGAAAATTCTGGAAAACTATTAATGATCCCTACTTTTCCAGTGAGGATAACTCTTGTCTGGACTGTATTATCCAAGATGAGTTATGGATTGCCCACTTTGAGCAAATATATGGCAGTCAGGGGGCTGAGAGTTTGCAAGAATATATCTCTAATTCCAAATTATCGTCAGGAATGGTCTTCCAGGAGAAAGAAGTATTAAAAGCAATAATGGAGACCATGATTAACAAGGCACCAGGTCCAGACGGGGTCCCGGCGGACCTTTATAAAAGTTTTCCTAAATTTTGGGCAAGGTTTTTGACTAACATCTTTAATGCTTTAGGCCCAAATACCTTGCCGACATCTTGGTCAAAATCCACTATCGTTCCGGTATTTAAAAAAGGCCAGAGGGATGACCCAGCTTGCTACAGGCCAATCTCTCTGATAGATTCTGCTGTAAAGATTTTAGGCAGAGTTATTTTAGCTAGATTGACAGACTATTTTGAGGGTAGAGGGATTCTCTCTAATGCTCAATACGGATTTAGAGCAAAAAGGAGGACATTAAACCAATGTCTTAATCTACAGCTCCTTATCAGTAAATATACTGTTGCCAAAAAGGGCTCCCTCTACCTGGGATTTATGGACCTTTCAACAGCATTTGATTTAGTCAATAGGTCCAAGCTCTGGCAAATTTTAATTGATATGGGGATCGATCGCACATTAGTTAAATTTCTTGCCGATCTCCATTGTGGTTTGATCGCCTCTATACGAGTTACCCAAGATGGCAGATGCACAAGGTATTTTAAATCAGAAAGAGGTGTTAGGCAGGGGTGCATTTTGCCCCCCCTGCTTTTTACATGATATATTAATGCTTTAGAACCCGCCCTGAAGGGAGCTTCATTAGACGTTCCGAGAGTAGGAGATACAATCATACCAGTCCTCCTTTATGCTGACGACGCAGTTCTTCTTGCGCGCACAGGCATAGGGCTAAACAAATTATTAAGGAAGTTTGATACATTTATGGAATCACTTAACTTAAAAATAAATGCTAAGAAATCACACGTAATGATAGTGGGGGAACAAAGTAAAAAGAAAAATACATTGACATTCGTTTGTGGCAAAGATGTGGTTAGTAGGGTCCCCGTTTTCACATATTTAGGAATTCTATTTGATGAGAAGGGGACCTGGGGTCCGCAAATGAAACATAAAAGAAATGTATTTGCAAGATCTACATCAGCTCTCATGAGTTTCTCAAAACGCCTAGGAGCCAGACCCATGGAAGCCATTATAAAGGTTTACAAGGCAAAATGCCTTGCAATAGCTACTTATGGTTCTGAGATCTGGGGGTATGCCACTGAAAATCAGCAGATCCAAGTGGTGGAAAATACATTTCTTAGATCCTTACTTTCAGTGCCACAGTCAACCCCAACTTTCTCGATACACGTGGAGACGGGGCTGGATTTTGTTTTAGATAAAGTAAAAATGGCCCCAATAATATGTTGGCTCAAGACCTGGCTTAATGATGAGATCTCTTTAAACCACATGATTCTAAAAGATTGTTTGGCTTTAGACATGGCCAGTAAAATCCCGTGGTTAGCATACATTAAAACAACCCTTAAAAAACTTGGTAGGCCATCTATTTTCTCGACGCCAGAATCTATTAAGGAAGCAGACCTGGATTTGATAAAAACTGCTATGGTAAACTTTCAACTTGCAGAAAGAGAAGAATTAGAGTTGAAAAAACCTTTAGTAAGATTACACTTTGGGTTAGTGAGTTTACCTGGTTTGGAACCCTATCTAAAGCTAGTAACACGCCCCTACCATCGTTTTCTGTTAATCAGATTTCGATTTAATTTAATTCACTTTTCTTTGGGAGACTTTCCCAAATGGGGCATTCCTGATAGAGCTGAGCCCTGCAAGTGTGATCATTTATCTTCACAAGATACTCTACATTTTGTTATGTTTTGTAGGTTTTACTCAGATATCAGGAAAAGGTATTTATTACCGCTGCTTAAAGAAATAGGGTTTGCTCAGGTTAGACCAGCACTTGTATATTTACAATCACTGAGTAACGTCCGGACAATTTTCCATGTTGCTAACTTCTTAGTTGCTGCTGTTCGTATTAATAATAAGAAAAAGAAAAAAAAAGTAAGCCAAGGGCTAGATATAATCTGATCTGATTTGATGCTGTGGTTTTTTATTGGGTTTTTATTAGTTGGTTATGATTCTTAAAATGATCTTAAATTTAATATTTATTAATGATTTTAATTGTACAGATTTTTTATGTATACCCCTGTATGAATTTGTGGGGATTGTGTCTTTCGTCCCTGTTTATTGCCTCTATAATGTTAACTATTGATGCCATATCTGTTTTCACTTTTTACTGATGTAATATTTCTGTGATCGTCTCTTTTTATGATATCAATTTTATCGAATAAAAGTACTTGACTGACTGACTGTCACTGGATTTGGATTGTCATGGCACAGGATTTAAAGTGGTTTGATTTTTCTTGGCACAGGATTTATGTGGGCTTTTTTCTTATGAGGCACAGTGCAACAGGCACACTTTCAGATGTGGCAAAACATGTTTCTTTTTGCAGCCAGTGGGGTAGGCAACGCACTTTTCTATGAGCTTAGAAAGTCTTCAGAACTGTTTATAAATTGTAAAGGTTTAAAATAATGTTCGGAAAATGTATTTTATTTTGTAACTTGTGAGCTGCACGCATACCCAGAGATTTCCCTAAAATGTCCTTGGAATAATTTTGGGGCATATCATCAAGGACCGGCGATAATTATCGCTAAGCGCACTTAGCGCTAGGATAATTATCGCCGGCTAACGTGGATTTTTATTTCTGAGATAGCGTGCTATTAGCAACGCTTATCTCAAAAGCGATAAAGATCCTAGAGCTAACTGCCAAACGTGAGATTATCGCTGGAAACCCAGGGATAATCTCACGAAGTTTGGCGTTAGCTCCATGATAGGGAAAGGCAAACTTAGCCATGATATCCACCTTCCATAGGATATCATGGCTAAGTCTGTCCTGAAGCAGGCGTAAAGAAAGTAGCGATAACAGGGGTTATCGCTACTTTTCTTGCCGCTATGCTTCATAGCGTGGGGCTTGATGATAGGAGGAATGTCTCTTAGCGACATTTCTCCAGTCATGCTAGGGCAGGAACGCCCACATTGCATCTCATTAGAGATGCAAAGCTGGGCGTTCGGAAATCAGGTGCTAATGCAAGGCTTCACGCAATAGCGTGACCTTGCAGATTAGGAGATAAAATTATCGTCGCTTTTTGCCCGAAAACGCACGCAAAAGCGGCGATAATTTTTTATCGCCTCATTGCTGATATGCCCCTTAATGACCTAACTGTACATTAACAGATCTCTGGTTGGCGAGGGGCTGTTGTAGTTTCTTGTCGGTAAAATGTGTTTTAAAAAAGTGGGAAATGAAAAGGCTGAAAACAGGCAAGAACACTCGAAGATCGACATTTGGGGAGACCCTGTCTCTGACACCACAAGTCCAGATACCTGTTTGCTCCTGTGCTAGTTGCTAAAGCAGAACCTGAACAAAGGGTGCGACATAGAAAGTATAGCCAAAAAATGTCTTCCTGGCAGAAGTGCTTCTCTACACATATGTGATGAGGATGATAATAGGTGCCTCTACTTTCTGGTTCTCGTTATTAAATGAAAATTGTGCTTGTCTGATAAATCACAGGTTAGGCAAACAAGCATTTTCAGTGGAATAGGTCTCGCATTTACAAGAGTTTAAGCTATTGTCATTTACAATGGCAATAGCTCAGAAGCTTATAAATGCGAGACCTATTTTTCTTCAAATTAGCGTCCGCCATTGTCCGGGGCTGCTTGGAAGTGAAAGTTCACACAGCACACTGAATGTAAGGGAAGCATGTTGTGTCTACAGAAGGAGAAACTCATTAAAGAAAATAGTGCTTAGAGACTAAATGAGACATACCGTGTTGCAACAGAAGTAAAATGGACAGTGGCTATGGGAGGTTACAAATATAGATAAGGCGGTACTCAGGAGGGACTAATAAGCCTAATAACGACTTGGAAGCCAGCGTTTACAAAGGACAATGACACAAGCCAATTAAAAATATGGGCGGAGAGTGGGAGGGGCTTCAAAGCCATACTCCAATACTGCATGCCATGCAGCAGCGCATGCACTGTCCAGGCTTGACCTAAAAAGGTGCACAGTGATTACACAATTCTTATACACACTAATATCCCTCACATATACTGACATGCACCATCACATATACATGCATTCTCATTCATAAACAATCACACACACAGTTTGGCTGACCCTCAGTTGGGACTTTCTGTGACGTACAATCTAACTCATCTAAGTTATACTGGAAGGCTGAAGGTCTTAACACCCGACACTCATGCAGAGCCCCTTCCACTGGAAAACCCTACATCCTGTTAACGCCAGTCTACATCCAGCTACTTTCTTCAGTGCCAAAAGTCAAAGACGTTGATGAGCCTGTGCTATACAAAAACTGTGTAACATAAAGAAAGCAATAGGGCAATAAAACCTCCAAAAATATAGCTGTGAAGATCTATACCAGTGAATAAGTTGCCTCATATACACAAAATAGTAGCACAATGTAGCGACCGTGCATGTAATGACAGCAAACCTATTTTTTAAAATATTTTCCCAGAACAGACATCACGTTGTTCTCACGTGTACAAATCACCAAACAAACCAGGATTGATAGTAGCAATAAATTATGAGTTTTCCACAGTGACATGTATCAAAAGAGCTAGGAGTTGCCTTTTTAGGTCGAGCCTAGAGGCAGCGCACATGCGCTTCTCTGTGAAACTTTTTGTAGTGGAGTATGGAATAGAAGCCTCCCCCACTCTCTGCCCATATTTGTCATTGGCTTGTGTCATTGTCCTTCGTAAATGCTGGCTTCTTATTCCTTAGTAGGCTTGTTAGCCCCTCCTCAGTTCTGCCTTGTTTTCCTTTGTAACCTCCAATGGCGACTGGCCCTTTAACTTCGGTTGTTACACGGCACACCTTCTTTAGTCTGTATAAGAATAAACAACAGGAGTACAACCATAAACCCAGTTGAGATCTGGGTGGTAATTGTGTGTAACAAAATACAGTATCTCAACAGGTGTTATTTGATAGGCTAGTAAATAAACATGCACATTTTGTTGTAAAAGGAACAAGCAGGGAGACTCAAAGTTTCAAGGATGTGCCAAAGGCATTTTATATTTGGAACAAGTAAAGTGCAAACAGTAGTATCAGCACTGTTAAAAATGAATGTGGGTGTAACCAGAAAAAAAGCTTGTGCACATAAGTGCTCGTGACACAGTGTGGGTGGTGCAAGTGACACAGCGATGAACTGCTCAAGGTGAGCAATAGTGATAGTATTTGCAAAGTACTTGTGATTCACAGGCAATTATTTACAAAGGTTTACAGACGGCTCAACATTTATATGAAACAGATCTTAACTCCAAAGGTTGCACCGGAAGGTCAATGGCGTTTCGACCAGTCACAAGTTAGGGTCATCTTCAGGACCAGGTTAACTTTTAGATAGTGCTGATGTGGGAAAAGAAATTGGATTGTAAAATCACACACTGAGGATGGAGGATCTGGGGGTCCAAGGGTCCTGATGAGGAACCAACAGGAGGTAAATAATGGTGAGAGCGGTAGTCTGCCAGGGAATGTGAATCAGTGGTTGGACAATGTCCCGAGTGTACATGAGGATCAGTGTCATCATGCACTTGTCCTCTGTCAAGAAAATAAATTGGCCAACCACCGGGGGTAGCGGTTGGCGTCCTGCAGTGAAAATATTTTGCAGTTTGGGTCCAAGGGGGAATCAGAGGCTGGTGTTGGTGGGAAACATCTAGGAGCTGGGGAGTTAAATTTGTGTGGAGCAAAGAATTTCAACAGAGGTCCAGGAAACGTCCGTCGGGATCCGCTCAAGTCCGGATCTTTAGTCTATAAACACTATTTTCATTAATGAGTTTCTCTTACGGCAGGCAGCACATGGGCATCCACTTTCTATAACAACATGGGCGCCCACAGTCACTTTAACCGGGGTGCGGGCATTGTCTCAATCCCCCACACATCCTGGAGCTGCTTAATTGCTTTGTCGCCCTCATCTATGTTTTTCTTAGGAGGAACAATGCGAAATCTTGAGGAAATAATGGCAAGACATTTAACTGATATTTCTAAGACAAGTGTAACTTTTGTTTTTGAATAGTGCATCAAAATACAATTTAATTGAATTGAGCAATGTGCCAGTTCCGGCCGCGCATCTCTCTACAACTCCACTATGAGTCCTGTTATATATGTAAAGTGATGTGATGCCTTCGAGTCTAGCTAGAACTATAAAAAACTCTAAAATAAATAAAGACATTAATTAAAGTCTCCAAGTGCCTGTCGAGTTTCGATGAAGCTGGGCAGGAAGAATCTACTCTAAACCTCGCCCTCGGAAGTCAAACAATGAGCTGACCCTATTTTAACCCATTAGGGCCCACTCATGTGTGTGTTTTCAGTCACGCCCGGAAGCTAGACCCTTGAAGATCCTGGAGCAAACTCATGCTATATTGTGCCACGATAAAAACATCCAGGTCTCACATTCTGTGAGCCACAGTAGGAAACAATGTAGGTCAAGCTAGAAGCCTGGGCGAGTGACAAGGAAGATGGTGTTTAAAATAGAGGCCTCATTTGTTGAGGCGTCATATAACCACACTCGGGGAGGGGGGGGAGGCTTAGGAGCTAAAGCGTGTAAATGCAGCTTGACACTTAATTTGATGTAAAAATGGTACCTCACTTGTGCCCGCGACAGAAAATGGCCTAAAGCGTACTGTGGAGACCTCAAAATTATCGAATACAAAAAGTCCTTATTTTGCGAGGGAGTGTCACGAAGTTCCCTTAAATACCAACACAGTAGAAGGAAGAGGGGAGGAGACTGATACAATACCTCCTTTAATTTCTCTTCTCCCCTCCTTACAGCCCGCAAGTCCTCAAAATGACACCAACATCGGCATGGAGAACACCTCCCTTATTGAAGCCAATTCCTCGCAAGCAGAATTTGATGACGTGAAGCTGACACAGGAACCTGGTAGAATAGACGCGGACCCTCTAAGAGGAAAGCTGGAAGCGGAAGCAGATGAGCATATTCGCAACAATGGAGGGGACCTGAGATCGGAATGCTGAGAACAGGAGGTCGGAAGAAACGTGGGACAAGAAGGAAAACCAGTGAAAATGTATCTTCAGCAACCTACATAGGGAGAAGGTGACCAGAGGAGCAAGCAGCATCAAGCTACGTCCCGCCACGTTCCAGAAGAAACATGGCTATTTCAGGTGCATGGCCGGTTTCAAGGGTTATTTAAATAAACCCAGAGAGGAGGGAGAGGTCTGGGAAGGTGGTAGACTGCAGGGAGGGGAAAAGGATATATGGTACCACATTAGAAAATAAAAATAGAAGAAGAAAGCACTGGTGATGGTTGGGTTCATAAAATTACTTACCCCCTTCACTCCCAGACCCAAATAATTGTTAAAGTACAAAACAAAGAAGGAAAGAAACAAGTGACTTACCAGGGAATGTGAATCAGTGGTTGGACAATGTCCCAAGTGTACAGGAGGATCAGTGTCATCATGCAGTTGTCCTCTGTCAAGAAAATAAATTGCCAACCACCGGGGGTAGCGGTAGGCGTCCTGCAGTGAAAATATTTTGCAGTTTGGGTCCAAGGGGGAATCAGAGGCTGGTGTTGGTGGGAAACATCTAGGAGCTGGGGAGTTAAATTTGTGTGGAGCAAAGAATTTCAACAGAGGTCCAGGAAACGTCCGTCGGGATCCGCTCAAGTCCGGATCTTTAGTCTGTAAACACTATTTTCATTAATGAGTTTCTCTTACTGCAGGCAGCACATGGGCATCCACTTTCTATAACAACATGGGCGCCTACAGTCACTTTAACCGGGGTGCGGGCATTGTCTCAATCCCCCACACATCCTGGAGCTGCTTAATTGCTTTGTCGCCCTCATCTATGTTTTTCTTAGGAGGAACAATGCGAAATCTTGAGGAAATATTGGCAAGACATTTAACTGATATTTCTAAGACAAGTGTAACTTTTGTTTTTGAATAGTGCATCAAAATACAATTTAATTGAATTGAGCAATGTGCCAGTTCCGGCCGCGCATCTCTCTACAACTCCACTATGAGTCCTGTTATATATGTAAAGTGATGTGATGCCTTCGAGTCTAGCTAGAACTATAAAAAACTCTAAAATAAATAAAGACATTAATTAAAGTCTCCAAGTGCCTGTCGAGTTTCGATGAAGCTGGGCAGGAAGAATCTACTCTAAACCTCGCCCTCGGAAGTCAAACAATGAGCTGACCCTATTTTAACCCATTAGGGCCCACTCATGTGTGTGTTTTCAGTCACGCCCGGAAGCTAGACCCTTGAAGATCCTGGAGAAAACTCATGCTATATTGTGCCACGATAAAAACATCCAGGTCTCACTTTCTGTGAGCCACAGTAGGAAACAATGCAGGTCAAGCTAGAAGCCTGGGCGAGTGACAAGGAAGATGGTGTTTAAAATAGAGGCCTCATTTGTTGAGGCGTCATATAACCACACTCGGGGAGGGGGGGGAGGCTTAGGAGCTAAAGCGTGTAAATGCAGCTTGACACTTAATTTGATGTAAAAATGGTACCTCACTTGTGCCCGCGACAGAAAATGGCCTAAAGCGTACTGTGGAGACCTCAAAATTATCGAATACAAAAAGTCCTTATTTTGCGAGGGAGTGTCACGAAGTTCCCTTAAATACCGACACAGTAGAAGGAAGAGGGGAGGAGACTGATACAATACCTCCTTTAATTTCTCTTCTCCCCTCCTTACAGCCCGCAAGTCCTCCAAATGACACCAACATCGGCATGGAGAACACCCCCCTTATTGAAGCCAATTCCTCGCAAGCAGAATTTGATGACGTGAAGCTGACACAGGAACCTGGTAGAATAGACGCGGACCCTCTAAGAGGAAAGCTAGAAGCGGAAGCAGATGAGCATATTCGCAACAATGGAGGGGACCTGAGATCGGAATGCTGAGAACAGGAGGTCGGAAGAAACGTGGGACAAGAAGGAAAACCAGTGAAAATGTATCTTCAGCAACCTACATAGGGAGAAGGTGACCAGAGGAGCAAGCAGCATCAAGCTGCGTCCCGCCACGTTCCCGAAGAAACATGGCTATTTCAGGTGCATGGCCGGTTTCAAGGGTTATTTAAATAAACCCAGAGAGGAGGGAGAGGTCTGGGAAGGTGGTAGACTGCAGGGAAGGGAAAAGGATATATGGTACCACATTAGAAAATAAAAATAGAAGAAGAAAGCACTGGTGATGGTTGGGTTGATAAAATTACTTACCCCCCTTCACTCCCAGACCCAAATAATTGTTAAAGTACAAAACAAAGAAGGAAAGAAACAAGTGACTTACCAGAGTCATGTTTTCTTCTCCGAGGGGCATCGGCAGGGACCAGAACCATGGAAGGATGTTCTGAGGACCCTAGGAAAGAAAGTAGAGACAGTTATTCTCCATTATTCCTATCAAAAGATAGAGAAAGAAAAGAAAGAAATAATGAAAGAAAAACAAAAAAGAAACTGTCGGTTTTCAGAGTCTGTGCATATCTCCAACATAGCTTTAGTGTTACAATCTTTGTGCTGAAACTTGGATATCATCCATTTGACTGTTAAAAATGGAGAACCTTATACAACACCTAATTAGAGGATAGGAGCAATTAGAATGGGCACTGGAGTGACAGATGACTTCTGCACAAGCTGACCGTGACCTTTTTAAGGCCTCAATGACCCAACAGGTAGAATGTATTCAAAAGGTCGCAGAAAAGCAAGTACAGTTAGATACTCGAATACATGCCCCTCAAGGCAGCTAAACAGGATATCCCAATGACGTCCATCAAAAGTATACTCCTGGGGAGGATCCAGATGCGTTTTTGTTGAATTTTGAGAGAGCAGCAAGACCCTGTGTATGGCCTGAGGCTAAGTTGCCATTTTTTGTCGCTCCCCTCCTAACAGGTGAAGATCAGGCGGCTTATCAGGTCGCTAATCCCACTGGAAACGCAACATACAAGGAGATTAAGGAGATCATTCTGGATCATCTAGGCATGGACACAGAGGCTTATAGTGTGAGATTCAGGAAAGAAAGAGGATCTCCAGGGGACAACCCAAAAAAGCTTTTCTTTAAACTAAAAGCTGCAGCGGACAAATGGCTTAGTTCCCAAAGAAAGCAGCAAAGAAGATATATTGAACCTTATTTATTTGGAACAATATCTATAGGCTCTACCATACACTACCCAGCGATGGTTGGGACAACAACCGAATCTTACGGTTGACCAAGCCGTAGAGATGGCAACCATGTTTGCTCGGGCTCAACCAAAACTCCCTTTTGGAGAATCGGAAAGACAACCATGTCCCTCAATGGTACATGGGAAAGGAGAAAAAAAGAACCCCAAGTCCTGGGCAAAACCATGTAAAGGCAGGGTACTTAAGACGGAGTTCGTACCCTCTAGGGGACCACAATGTTTTGATTGTGGTGAATGGGGCCACATAGCTAGACTCTGTCCACCCAAGAAACAGACGGAAGAACCAATGGATATTAGCTATTTACCTCGGTCCCGCCTATACACTGAAGAGTTAGGATCATACTTCTATGTAAGTCTCTTCATTAATGGGGACAAGGTCTCAGCATTAATGGATTCAGGCTGTCGTCAATCAGTTGTACAGAAGTCCCTGGTAAAACATTTCCCAAATATACCCTAACACTCATATAACCATTAGCTGTGTTCATGGGGACATTAAGACATATCCCCAAGCAAACATTCCAGTTCAAACACCAAAAGGATCACTGATGCAGGTTACAGTAGGGGTGATGAACAGTCTCCCTGAGAAAATTATCCTGGGGACAGATAATCATACCTTACTCAGCCTCATCACATAGAAAATCCAAGATGAAGGGACTAAACAGATAGCCACCACAACCTTTCTTACCCAAGTGGGCCTTTGACAGACGTTTATGTTACGCCCAGACCCAGAATCCTACCCTGAATATAGCTTGGCAGCAAGCAAGAAATCCCTCAACTTCCTCCAAAATGTGTTACCTCCACTTTTTCTTTAAAAATGACTTGTAATACCGTCTAGGGAAACAAGACGACTTACCTCAGTTGGTAGTGCTCCAACCATTCCGGTAACAAGTCCTTTTTAATGCTCACGCCCACCTCCTGGCCAGCCATTCAGGGGCCTTGAAAACCACTCAAAATGTTTTTGAGTTATTTCTATTGGCCTGGTATCTTTTCCCATATAACTAAATATTGTCAGGAATGTGAGGTCGGTCAGAAGAAGAATCCCTACCGGCCTTCTTCGTTACCTTTACAGCCCCTTCCGATTAAAAGGGAAACCATTTGAAAAAGTAGGCATGGATCTTATATGTCCCCTTCCTATATCCAAAAATGGGAACTCATATGCGTTAGTGATTGTAGATTACGCGACGAGGTACCCTGAAGCTTTTCCCATGTGATCTACTACCACCACTAACATAAGTGATAAGTTACTACACCTCTTCTCCAGGGTGGGATTACCCTGAGAAATCCTAACTGATCAGGGAACCCATTTTGTGTCCCGTCTTATGGGAAAAATCTGTTAAACCCTTCCTATCTGCCACACAAAGACTTTGGTGTACCATCCACAAACAGACGGTCTATGTGAGAGATATAATGTCACTCTGAAGCTAACTCTCAAAAAGATGCTGAGCTCTGAAGGAAAGGATGGGACCTTCTCCTACCACTCGCTCTCTTTGTCATCAGAAGCCAGGTACAAAGCAGCCTTGGAGCATCTCCCTTTGAACTTTTTATATGAGAGACAGCCACGTATTCTACTGGAGATGACAAGGGAGACCCGGGAACAAGAAAAACCTGAAGATAATCAAAATCTCCTAGATTAAACTCAGGGACTGAAAACTCACCTGCGCAAACTAAGAGAGTTTGCCCATGCTAATCTAGAAAAGGCTCAAAAACGACAGCAAGCCTTCTATAACCGAAGAAAGAAATGGAAACACCTATAAATCCATGACTGGGTGATAGTACTTTTACCCCCTCTCTAACAAAGAAATAACCAGATTGGAAGGGCCCTTATGAAGTTATAGGTAAGATCGGCCTTACGACATACAAGATAGAAATCTCTCCATGAAAAACATACATTTACCACATCAATCTTTTTTTTAAAAATGTATAGGGTCCCCTCCCAAAAATGGTAATCTGTTACTCACAGACTCAGGTTCTTCTTCCCTTAAACAACTTGTTAGTAATAAAGCCTTGACGGAAACGCAAAAAACTTCCCTTCAAGAGGTCTTAACCACTTTTGATTCCATCTTTTCTGATATCCCGGGTAAAACCACCCTAGTAGATCATTCCATAAATACTCCTCCAGGGAAAGTAGTAAAGCAGCGCCCTTACTGAATCCCAGCTGCCAGACGAGGAGCTATATTCACAGAAATAGAGAATATGTTGAAAATGGGAGTCATAAAACCATAACATAGTAATTGGTGTTCACCCATTGTAATCGTGCCAAAACCACATGGCTCGATTCTTTTTTATCACATCGATATTAGAGCAGTTAACACCATCTCAAAATTTGGCTCATACCCTCTTTCCAGGATCGATGAGCTGATTGAAAAACTTGGAGAGGCCAAATATATTTCCACACTGGACCTTACCAAAGGGTATTGGTAGGTGCCCTTAAGAGCTGAAGACCAAGAATAAAACCATGTTAGCACCCCGGCTGGCCTTTTTGAGTTCACGGTACTACCTTTTGGCTTACATGGGGCCCCAACTACTTTCCAAAGGCTCATGAATAAAGTACTCCACAACCATCAGTCTTATTCATGGGCTTATCTAGATGATATTGTGATATTGAGGCCCAATTGGGAACAACACCTTATCCACTGCCAGAAGGTGTTTCTGGCCCTACAGTCTGTGGGACTCCATATAAATGCAAAATAGTCTAGATTAGGCTTCAATAAGGTTCGGTATCTGGGGTATCTCCTAGGTAATGGTATCATTGCACCACAACAATAAAAGGTCAAGGCAATTCTAGACACCCCTTCCCGACTACCAAGAGAGATATTCGAGCCTTCTTGGGTTTACTTGGATATTACTGAAGATTCATAGACCAATACTCTGAGATAGCAGCCCCTTTGACAGACTGTTAGTCCTGGCACCATTGGCTTGGGTCTCCCTTCTAGTTTTCGCTGTTATCTCCTCTGTTTTTGCTGGTATTAGATGCTCTGGGAACTTTGCTACTGCCATTCAGTGCCACAGTGCGAATGCTCCCTGTGTAAATATGACATGTGAATTGGTATCTCCATGATTGGCTTATTTGGTTTACCTGTTAGTCCCTAGTAGCGTGGCCTGTGTGTGCCCAGGGCTGGTAAAACAAATGCTGCTGGTGGACCTGCAGTGCTGGTTTGCACCACCCACAGAAGCAGCTTGTAAATCGTGACTCAGACCTGCCACTGCAGAGTCTGCGTGCAGTCCAGAACTGCCATCTTGGCTGTAAAGTGCACCCACTTCCCAGCCCCTGAACCTTTCCTTGGCATCATGTAAGCCACCCCTCTGGTAGGGTGCATTGTATGTGTAAGGTAGGACATGCCCTGGTGTGTGTAGCATGTCCTGGTAGTGAATTACACCCAATTTCGTTTTTCACTACTGTGAGGCTATCTGTTCTCCATAGGCCAGAATGGGAGGTTTGGCTGTTACATTCTATAGTCCTAACTGACCCAAAGACCATGATAGAAAAACGAATTTAGTATGCCTGGACTCAGAATATTAAAATACATCTTTTAGTGAAGTTTATTTTTATATTCTGTGTTTGAAAATACCACTTTTAGAAAGTAGGTATTTTCTTTCCTAAGCCTTCCAGTGTGCTCTGCTGTTATGTGTATTGACTGTCTGGTTGTGGAGGGACAGGGCAGGCTGAGTCAGACCTGGGTTGAATAGCAAGATCTGCATTGGAGTATGGGGAGGGGTAGCTCCTTGACCTGAATAGGGCTGTGCCTGGCAAGGTGAATGCTGGCTCCACCTCCTACTGTGCGTCGGATGGCAGACCCCCTCTTTCTGAAGGGAAGGATGCAGCCTGGTAAACAAAGTGCTCCAGGACTGGGCAGAAATGGTTCTGGCTGGGTTCAGTCACTTGTAGCTTCTGAGAACAAAGACTTTTGGGGTATAAATATCTGTGCTGAAACCCCTACAATTTGTATTGCTTGTGGACAACAAAAAGAACCTCTGTCCGTGTAACTGAAGGAATCTGCAGGATGTGACTGTCCTTGTGCTTGTGTGCTGTTTCTTGGATTGGCCTGCAGTGGTTACTACTGGAAATGGAAGAAGAGGAAAATGACTTTGAAGGAACTTTTATTTTATCTTGCTACAGCAATCACCCAAGGGCTAGAAGAGAGCTAGCCTCCTGCTGGAGTCTCAGGCACATCAGATTCCACCATCAGCCTCCTGTTTCCTCCCAGCAAGGATTTCTATCTGCAGGTGAGGCTCCTGTGAGTTCCAGGGCCTCTAGTTCTACTCCAGAGAAAAGAGTGCTGAAAATCGCCTCTAACGCCTTTTTGCGAGCCGCTGCAGCTGAAGCGCGAACGAAAAATCATCGCGCTGCTGCCGCTGAGTGCTCCCTGCCGGAGATCATCGCATCACATGTTTGTGGGCTGACAAAGGCTCAATAACCTCAAGATCATCGCATTGCTTGTTTGCGGGCCAATAAGTGCTCGCTAACCAAAGATCATCGCATCGAGTTCATCGCTTCACGACATCGCAGCGCGGATGCCGACCGTCCGCCATTTTCATCGCATCGCATCAGGATCGTCGCTCCCTCGCGGAGCGCCATTTCTTTTCATCTTAACAAGATCGCACATGCAACGGGCTCAGCGCATCATCCTCCCTTGCGGCAAGGATTTCAACGCATCGCCGGCTTAGCATGGAGAAGTTTGTCGCTTTGTCCTGCACACAGATCAGCGCATCATCCTCCCTTGCGGCAAGGATTCATCGCATCGCTGGTCACGCATGAGAAAAATCATCGCTACAGCTCCTTAGCGACATTTTGGTTGCTTTGCTACAGAATCCAGGAATTTTGTGAGTAAAAGGGTCGCAGTGACCACTGCCTTGAACTGAACTCCTCTTTGCACACTTTGAACTATTTTTACAGCCTTTCAAGAGTAACCCTATTTTCTATTATTGTGGATTTTTACAGTTATTGGTCTTGTGTTAAGTCTATATATAAAGATACTTATTTTTTTATACTTATTTGTGTGATGTCCCTGTGTAGTGTTCCTCACTGTGTTACTGAGAATGGTCATAAATGCTTCACACACTGCCTCTGAGATAAGCCTAGCTGCTCGTGCTATGTTACCACAGGGTTGAGCAGGGGTTATCAAAGGGTGTAGCCCACTTACTCTGACTTAGGAAGAAGGGTCCCTACTTGGACAGTGGCCAGCCATTGCCAACTAGAGACCCCCATTTCTAACACAGACCTTTTAGAAAAGGGTGTGAAAACAAACAACCTATTAAAACCCCCTATCTGCCCAAACTGCCTTTAAAAAACTCAAGTTAGCCATAACGTCTAGCCCCATCTTAATATCTCCCAACTTTAAAGAGCCCTTCATATTACAAACGGACGATTCAGACAAAGGCTTGGGCGTTGTTCTCTCCCAGAAAACTAAAGATGGTGTTCAACTCCCGATATTGTTCATTAGCCGTAAATTATACCACCGGGAGCAAAAATACCCTGTAATCGAGAAAGAATGTCTTGCCATTAAGTGGGCTATAGATAAACTACAATATTACCTGGAGGGATCTCCCTTTACTTTATATACTGACCATGCACCGCTACAGTGGGTGAGTGTTAACAAAGGAAATAACCCCCGTATATTACAATGGTTTCTGTCCCTACAACCTTTTGTGTTTGAGGTCAAGCATTAACGTTTGGGTTGATAAAATTACTTTCCCCCCTCCACTCCCAGACCCTAATAATTGTTAAAGTACAAAACAAAGAAGGAAAGAAACAAGTGACTTACCTGAGTCATGTTTTCTTCTCCGAGGGGCATCGGCGGGGACCAGAACCATGGAAGGATGTTCTGAGGACCCTAGGAAAGAAAGTAGAGACAGTTATTCTCCATAATTCCTATCAAAAGATAGAGAAAGAAAAGAAAGAAATAATAAAAGAAAAACAAAAAGGAAACTGTCGGTGTTCAGAGTCTGTGCATATCTCCACCATAGCTATAGTGTTACAATTTTTGTGCAGAAACTTGGATATCATCCAATTGACTGTTAAAAATGGAGAACCTTATACAACACCAAATTAGAGGACAGGAGCAATTAGAGTGGGCACTGGAGTGACAGATGACTTCTGCACAAGCTGACCATGACCTTTTTAAGGCCTCAATGACCCAACAGGTAGAATGTATTCAAAAGGTTGCAGAAAAGCAAGTACAGTTAGGTACTCGAATACATGCCCCTCAAGGCAGCTAAACAGGATATCCCAATGTCGTCCTTCAAAAGTATATTCCTGGGGAGGATCCAGATGCGTTTTTGTTGAATTCTGAGAGAGCAGCAAAAGCATTTGTATGGCCTGAGGCTAAGTTGCCATTTTTTGTCGCTCCCCTCCTAACAGGTGAAGATCAGGCGGCTTATCAGGTCGCTAATCCCACTGGTAACGTAACATACAAGGAGATTAAGGAGATCATTATGGATCATCTAGGCTTGGACCCAGAGGCTTATAGTGTGAGATTCAGGAAAGAAAGAGGATCTCCAGGGGACAACCCAAAAAAGCTTTTCTTTAAACTAAAAGCTGCAGCGGACAAATGGATTAGGCCCCAAGAAAGCAGCAAAGAAGATATATTGAACCTTATTTATTTAGAACAATATCTATAGGCTCTACCATACACTACCCAGCGATGGTTGGGACAACAACCGAATCTTACGGTTGACCAAGCCGTAGAGATGGCAACCATGTTTGCTCAGACTCAACCAAAACCCACTTTTGGAGAATCGGAAAGACAACCATGTCCCTCAATGGTACATGGGAAAGGAGAAAAAAAGAACCCCAAGTCCTTGGCAAAGTCATATAAAAGGCAGGGTACCTAAGGCGGAGTTCCTACCCTCTAGGGGACCACAATGTTTTGATTGTGGTGAATGGTACCACATAGCTAGACTCTGTCCACCCAAGAAACAGACGGAAGAACCAATGGATATTAGCTATTTACCTCGGTCCCTCCTGTACACTGAAGAGTTAGGATCATACTTCTATGTAAGTCTCTTTATTAATGGGGACAAGGTCTCAGAATTAATGGATTCAGGCTGTCGTCAATCACTTGTACAGAAGTCCCTGGTAAAACATTTCCCAAATATACCCTAACATCCATTATACCCATTTGTTGTGTTCATGGGGACATTAAGACATATCCCCTAGCAAACATTCCAGTTCAACACCAAAAGGATCACTGATGCAGGTTACAGTAGGGGTAATGGACAGTCTCTTTGAGAAAATTATCCTGGGGACAGATAATCATATCTTACTCAGCCTCATCACAGAAAAACTCCAAGATGAAGGGACTAAACAGATACCCACCACAACCTTTCTTACCCAAGTGGGCCTTTGACAGACGTTTATGTTACGCCCAGACCCAGAATCCTACCCTGAAGATAGCTTGGCAGCAAGCAAGAAATCCCTTAACTTCCTCCAAAATGTGTTACCCCCACCTTTCTTTAAAGATGACTTTTAATACCGTCTAGGGAAACAACACGACTTACCTCAGTTGGTAGTGCCCCAACCATTCCGGTAACAAGCACTTTTTTATGCTCACGCCCACCTCCTGGCCAGCCTTTAAGGGGCCTTGAAAACCACTCAAAATGTTTTGAGATATTTCTATTGACCTGGCATCTTTTCCCACATCACTAAATATTGTCAGGAATGTGAGGTCTGTCAGAAGAAAAACCCCTACCGGCCTTCTTCTTTACCTTTACAGCCCCTTCCGATAATAGGGAAACCATTTGAAAAAGTAGGCATGGATCTTACATGTCCCCTTCCTATATCCAAAAATGGGAACTCATATGCGTTAGTGATTGTAGATTACGCGATGAGGTACCCTGAAGCTTTTCCCATGTGAGTTACTACCACCACTAACATAAGTGATAAGTTACTACACCTCTTCTCCAGGGTGGGATTAACCTGAGAAATCCTAACTGATCAGGGAACCCCTTTTGTGTCCCGTCTTATGGGTCAAATCTGTTAACCCCTTCAGTGCCCATGACGAGCTGGACTCGTCATGGGCCGCGGTGGCGCTGTGCCCATGACGAGTCCAGCTCGTCATAGACCCCGCCCGCTAATGCAACGGCCGGCACTGGGCGGGGAAAGTGGCGGGCACTGAAGGGGTTAAACCCTTCCTATCTCCCACATAAAGACTTTGGTGTACCATCCACAAACAGACGGTCTATGTGAGAGATATAATGTCACTCTGAAGCTAACTCTCAAAAAGATGCTGAGTACTGAAGGAAAGGAGTGGGACCTTCTCCAACCCCTCGCTCTCCTTGCCATCAGAAGCCAGGTACAAAGCAGCCGTGGAGCGTATCCCTTTGAACTTTTATATGAGAGACAGCCAATGATTCTACTGGAGATGACAAGGGAGACCCGGGAACAAGAAAAACCTGAAGATAATCAAAATCTTCTAGATTATACTCAGGGACAGAAAACTCACCTGCGCAAACTAAGAGACTTTTCCCATGCTAATCTAGAAAAGGCTCAAAAACGACAGCAAGCCTTCTATAACCGAGGAAAGAAATGGAAACATCTATAAATCCATGACTGGGTGCTAGCAATTTTACCCCCTCTCTAACAAAGAAAAAACCAGAATGGAAGGGCCCTTATGAAGTTATAGGTAAGATCGGCCTTACGAAATACAAGATACAAATCTCTCCACGAAAAACATACATTAACCACATCAATCTTTTTTTTTAAATGGATAGGGTCCCCTCCCAAAAATGGTAATCTGTTACTCACAGACTCAGGATCTTCTTCCCTTAACCAACTTGTTAGTAATAAAGCCTTGACGGAAACGCAAAAAACTTCTCTTCAAGAGGTCTTAACAACTTTTGATTCCATCTTTTCTGATATCCTGGGTAAAACCACCCTAGTAGAACATTCCATAAATACTCCTCCAGGGAAAGTAGTAAAGCAGTGCCCTTACTGAATCCCAGCTGCCAGATGAGGTGCTATATTCACAGAAATAGAGAATATGTTGAAGATGGGAGTCATAAAACCATCCCATAGTAATTGGTGTTCACCCATTGTAATCGTGCCAAAACCACATGGCTTGATTCTTTGTTTATCACATCGATTTTAGAGCAGTTAACACCATCTCAAAATTTGGCTCATACCCTTTTCCCAGGACCGATGAGCTGATTGAAAAACTTGAAGAGGCCAAATATATTTCCACCCTTGACCTTACCAAAGGGTGTTGGCAGGTGCCCTTAAGAGCTGAAGACCACGAACAAAACGATGTTAGCACCCCGGTTGGCCTTTTAAGTTCACGGTACTACCTTTTGGCTTACGTGGGGCCCCAACTACTTTCCAAAGGCTCATGAATAAAGTACTGCACAACCATCAGTCTTATTCATGGGCTTATCTAGATGATATTGTGATATTTATGCCCAATTGGGAACAACACCTTATCCACTGCCAGAGGGTGTTTCAGGCCTTACAGTCTGTGGGACTCCATATAAATGCAAAATAGTCTAGATTAGGCTTCAATAAGGTTTTGGTATCTGGGGTATCTCCTAGGTAATGGTATCATTACACCACAACAATAAAAGGTCAAGGCAATTCTAGACACCCCTTCCCGACTACCAAGAGAGATATTCGAGCCTTCTTGGGTTTACTTGAGTATTACTGAAGATTCATAGACCAATACTCTGAGATAGCAGCCCCTTTGACAGACCTTTTAAAAAAATAAGTGAAAACGAAGGACCTACTAAAACCCCCATCTGCCAAAACTGCCTTTAAAAAACTGAAGTTAGCCATAACGTCTAGCCCCATTTAAATATCTCCCAACTTTAAGGACCCCTTCATATTACAAACGGACGCTTCAGACAAAGGCTTGGGCATTGTTCTCTCCCAGAAAACTTAAGATGGTGTTGAACTCCCGATATTGTTCATTAGCCGTAAATTATACCCCCGGGAGCAAAAATACCCTGTTATCGAGAAAGAATGTCTTGCCATTAAGTGGGCTATATATAAACTACAATATTACCTGGAGGGATCTCCCTTTACTTTATATACGACCATGCCCTGCTACAGTGGGTGAGTGGTAACAAAGGAAATAACCCCCGTATATTACAATGGTTTCTGTCCCTACAACCTTTTGTGTTTGAGGTCAAGCATCAGAAAGGCTCTGACAATGTGAATGCAGACTTTCTCTCCTCTTTTCCACATTTCCCCAATCGGGAAAGACTGAGGAGGGGTATGTCACCGAAGTGCCCTTAAATACCGGCACAGTAGAAGGAAGAGGGGAGGAGACTGATACCATACCTCCTTTTGTCTCTCCTTTTCTCTCCTTACAGCCTGCAAGTCCTCCAAATGGCACTGACTTCGGCATGGATAACAGAACCCTAATCGAAGCCAGTTCCTAAAAAGCAGGATTGATGATGTGAAGCTGTCACAGGAACTTGGTAGAATAGACAACCCGTGGAGGGAGAAGGTCACCAAAGGAGCATGCAGCATCAAGTGGCACCCCACCACGTTCCAGGAGGAATGTGGCTATCTCAGGTGCGTGGCCTGTTTCAAGGGTTATTTAAATAAACCCAGAGAGGAGGGAGAGGTCTGGGAACGTGGGAGACTGTGGGGAGGGGAAAAGGATATATGATACCAAATTAGAAAAGAAAAAAGAAGAAGAAAGCACTAGTGACAGTTGGGCTGATAAAAGTACTTTCCCCCTTCACTCCCAGACCCTAATAATCGTTAAAGTACACAACAAAGAAGGAAAGATACAAATGACTTACCAGAGTCATGGTTTCTTCTCCGAGGGGCATCAGCGGGGACCTGAACCACAGAAGGATGTTCTGAAGACCCTAGGAAAGAAAGTAGAGACAGTTATTCTCCATAATTCCTATCAAAAGAAAGAGAAAGAAAGGAAATACATTTTTAAAAAAATCTTAAAAAAGAAACTGTCTGTTTTCAGAGTCTTTGCATATCCCCACCATAGCTATAGTGTCACAGGAGTTACCTGTGTTTTTGATCCCGGACTCGGCAGGCATCTAGGTAAACTTACCAATACCAGATATTTTTGAAAATTAGAGACCCGGGGGAGTCCAGGGAGGTGTGACTTGCATGCATCCACCAATGTTTTCCTACCCAGAATCCCATGCCAACCTCAAATTTAGCTGAAATTAATCACATTTTTCTCACATTACTGTGTGGGAAAATTGTGGGATCAATGGACTGACACAAATTTCCCACCACCCAGCATTCCCCCAGATCTCCCGATAAAAATGGTGCCTCACTTGTGTGGGTGTGCAAAGCACCCGTGACAGGCAAGGGCCCAAAACATATTGTGGAGACATAAAAATCCATCGCCAAACGACCTGGTTTAGCAAGGGGGCACGTGCGTTTTTGGTCTCGGGCTCGGCGGTCATCTAGAAAAACCTACCAAACCCACACATTTTTGAAAACTAGCAACCCGGGGGAGTGCAGGAAGGTGTCACTGGCATGGATCCTTCAACATTTTCCTACCCAGAATCTCCTGCAAACCTCAAATTTAGCTAAAAAATCAAATTTTCCTTACATTTCTGTGTGGGATCACTGCGCTGGCACAAATGTCCTACCATCCGGCGTTGCCCTTAGTCTGCTGATAAAAATGATACCTCACTTGTGTGGGTGTCCAATGCAAAATCGCCTAAGAACGTATTTAAAATAATATATAGCAATTAGAGTTCACTGTGCTATCCTCTCAATCCTTATGTGTTTGGCCCTTCCCAGTCGCAGGCCCTTGGCCCACTCACACAAGGGAGGCATCATTTTACTCGGGAGACTGAGGGCCCTACCCACACAAGTAAGGTACAATTTTTATCGGATGACATGGGGGAATGCTGGGTGGGTGGACGTTTATGGCTCCCCCAGATTCCAGAACTTTCCATCACAGAAATGTGAACAAACCTGGTGAGAGGCACACAAGTCAGCCCATCCTGGATTCCCCTGGGTGTCTAGTTTTCAAAAATATACATGTTTGCTAGGCTTCCCCAGGTGCCATCTGCGCTAGGGCCAAAATCCACAGCTAGGCACATTGCAAAAAAAAGGTCAATGCCTAGTGGGTTTCCTGCTGCCATGGAGGGGGGCGGATCAAGGGCTATTGCCCCGATACACCCACAAGGGGGGGCTGAAAGACTGTGGCCATTTTGGGGGGATGGTGGGGGCATTTACATGCCTTTTCTATGCAGCCCCCACCACTACGTTTAAAAAAAACAGCATAATCCCTGGCGCCTAGAGCACTCACCGCCCCCTCTGGGGGACAGATCAGGGGCTATTGGCCCATGTGCCTCCCAGAGGGGCAGAGAGAATTTGGCTAATATTTTTTGAGTTGTGGGGGCATTGGCATGCCCATTCTGCCAAACCCGAACCCTACGTATATTTTAAAAAATAATCCCCGATGCCTAGTGGGCTTTCTGTCCCCCAGGGGGGCAAATAAGGGGCTAATGCCTCCATCTGCCTCCTGGGGGAGACGGAGAGACAGTGACTATTTTCTTGGTGGGTGGGGGCATTGGCATGCCCATTCTGGGCAGCCCCATACCTATGTATAAAAGAAAAATATAATAACTGGTGCCTAGTGGGCTTTCCGCCCTCCCCAGGGGGACAAATCAGGGGCTATTGCCCCCATCTGCCTCCTGGGAGGGCAGAAAGACCATAGCATTTTGGGGGTGAAGGGCGGGGGCATTGCCATGCCCATTTTGGGCAGCCCCCACCCCTGACCTAAAAAAAACCTACCTGGTGTCTGAGGTGCTTTCTGCCCCTACTCCCCCAGAGGGAGGGGGCATTGGTATGCCCATTCTGGGCTGCTTCCAACCATAAACTTTGGAGAAAAAAAATTCCTGTTGCCTAGTCGCCTTTCTTTCCCCTTAAGGGGGGCAGATAAGGGGCTATTATACCATCTACCTCTGTGGGGGGCAGAAAGTCTGTGGCAATTTCTTTGTGTCGGGGGCACTGGGAGGCGCATTTTGGGCAGCCCCCACCCCTAGGTATAAACAAATAAAACTATTCCTTGGTGCTTAGTGGGCTTTCTGCCCCAGGGGCAGATCAAGGGCTATTGCCCTTATATGCCTCCTGGGAGGGCAGAAAGAGTTTTGTATTTTGGGGGGAAGGGTGGGAGCATTGGCATGCCCATTTTTGGCAGCTATCACCCATGACCTAAAACAAAAATCCCTGGTGTCTAGGGTGCTTTCTGACCCCCCCTTGGGGATCTGATTGTCGTATACTGCCCCATCTATCCACCAGGGGGGCAGAAAGACTGGTTATGCCAATTTTTTATGGGGGAGCAATGGCCCTTGCCGAAGGGGCCGCCCACCCTCCCTGGTGCCTAGTGGTTGGATCCCTGCTTGGGGATCTTGCCTCCCTCCTGGGGCAATCCCCAAGCAGAGATCTACTAGGGAAGGACACCACTAGAAAGGGGAGATTCTCTCCTTTCCAACGATACCTCTCTCATGTGATTCGGTGCTTGGGGCTGAGATAGCCCCACGACCACCAAAACAATAAAACTGAAACTAAGTTTAGTTTCATTTGCAATATAATGACATCAGCGCACCATGCGCGCGATCGTCGTTACGTTGAAGAATCAAATAAGCCTCTGGAGGTTGGGGAAGCTCTTCTCCAGATCCCAAGGTAAAAATAAAAAAAGGCAATCCCTCTGCTGTCTGCAGCAGAGTGATTTTGTGCACCTGTGCACATGACGAAATGGTTCCGTCATGAGCACAGGGGGACTGATGCTCATGACGGAACCATTCCATCATAGGCACTAAAGGGGTTAAAAAAGCCATAAGCTCTGGCTCAGCATTGTAGGTTGAGATGATCCACTCTGACTTAGCACCTCAGATACCTGAAGAAAACATATGCTCTGGCTCAGCATCTTAGATTTCTGAACATAGAGAAAATATGCTCTGAATCAGTAACTTGGTTTCTTAAAGGAGACATAATCTCTGGCTCAGCATCCTAGGTTGCAGAGCACAGGGCCGATAGGCTCTGACTCAGCACCTTAGGTTTTTAAAGAAGACTTGAGCTCTGGCTCAGTATCTTAGGTTGCTGAAGAGACAATAGAGTCTGACTCAGTAACTTAAGGTTCTTAAAGAAGACAAACTCTGGCTCAACATCATAGGTTGCTGAACACAGAGATGACAGGCTCTGACTCAGAAGCATAGGTTCTTGAAGAAAACATTAGCTCAAGCTCAGTATTTAAGTTTCTAAACACAATAAAATACAGTCTGAATCAGTAACTTGGATTCTTAATGAAGACATAAACTATGGTACAGCATCTTAGCTTGCAGAACACAGAGCAGATAGGCTCTAACTCTACACCGGATGTTCTGAAAGAAAACTTGCTCTGCCTCAGCATCTTAGTTTTCTGAACACTAAGACAATATGCTCTGACTCACCAAATTAGTTTCTTAAAGAAGACATAAGTTATGGCTCAGCATCTTAGGTTGCTGAAGATACGTAAGGTTGGGCTCAACATCTTAGGTCACAGAACAGAGTAGACAGGCTCTGATGCAGTAACTTGGGTTGTTGAAGATAGAAGAGATAGGTAGGAGATAAGTTCCGACTCTGCCCCACAGGGTACCCCTGATTTGAAATCGAATTTTGCTGTATATTGGTGAGAAGCTCCCAAGGCCATTTCTAGGTGTTTTGCCACCCTAGACGAGAATTGCAAAATGCGGCCCCCTCCCTTTTACTACCATCACTCTCTCCCCCTGTCATCCAGGTTAGAAGAATTAATGCATTAGATCACAAAATGTGCTTTGTTATGCTGCATAATTTGCCTTATTTTGATACATAATTTAACCAACACTCCACATAATTTGGTTACCCCTCTGACTTAATTTCAAGTGGCCCTGAGTATAAATAAAACCAACAATCAAAGAGCACATAGCAAAACAGCTGAGTAGGTTAACCGCTTGCTGCAGAGATCTGCTGTGTTAGCTGGTCACAAATTGAAATATTTTCCCAGTTTACTCAGCCTTTTATCTTTCCAAGTTAAAAAGGATTGCCTTTGTATTGAGTAATATTGACCTATTATCTAAGCCCGAGGCAAAATTTAATTAGCGATGTATGTTTTGTAAGTGGGCGTATAGAGCGCAAACGTAGCCGTAGAACATCACTGCGCGGTACAATAGTTGCCTGGGTACATTTGAGTAGTAAATCATATAGAACTGCCAAACTGACTCTAGAACCAGGTGGATTGGAGAGTCTCACTATATGATTTTATTCACGCAGGTCAAGCATCACACACTTCATATCTAGCCGCCGCTGATATGTCTTGCTGCATAAATCGTGACAAACAACCCCAAAAGCTAAAGCGCAAGAGGCAGAGCACAATGTGAACTTGTTTTTATTGCAGGTTAAAAAATAAATTATGGCTCTTCGTCTTTTTCTCACTATTACCAGACCATAATAAGACCGGAACCTGTATTTTGGGGTGAAAAAACAAAAAACAAATTTCAGATTGACGTGATAGAAAAAATAAGCCTCTTGGCACCATATATTTTTTATGTGTGGCATGCTATTAGCCACCTGTTTGCAATGCTTAAAAACAAATGAAATTAGTGAATCATAAACCAATTACAGGACACAGTTATTTCATTTCCTAGGCACCAGAGCAGCCGACACAAACAGTCCGTCCCCCACGTGCCGAGAGAGAGAGTGGTGCGACGTGCAAGACGTACTCACCGCCACTGGCTTCTGCATAAAGCACCGCTCGGGACTGGCCAAAAAATGATGCCGAGGGCCATCATTGGTAGTGCTTTCCCGCGATACGAGATTGACGGCCCCGGGGACCCACACACTGGTACCGCCAGCCCGCTCCTCACACCACTATACTAGAGTGCGCTGCACAACATGTACAAGCAGGTGCACTTGCACTCACATACAGGTGCTGCTGCCAGACCATCGGGAAAAAAAGTTGCATGGTGCAGTACAACTTTTTATGATGCAGCCCATCTCTGAATGCCTTCTTGTGAATCCAGGCCCTGATTCCTTACTGCACATACAGATTGAATCTCCCAATAAGTTGCAGTGATCTACGACATGGATTCTGGGAAAAAATTCTGTTTGATACTTTAAGAAAGAGCTTGTTGTGCTGTATGTTGTGCTCTTTTCCACTTTGTTATCTCTGACGACCCCCTTTATCTCCACTTCTACACGTTTTTCTTTCTATTTTACTTTCCCATTTGTCACTTGGAGCACTGCAAAGTGTTCCTTGCAAACTTAGTGATGTTATTTAAAATACAACATATTTGTAGCTTTTCTTACTTGTTTTACGTTCACTTACATGTGTACTCTTTTCCATGTGTCTGCAAGAGAATGGTGACATTATTTATACTGCTTTTAAAGGTTATGAAATGGGTTTCCTGTGGTTTCTTTACAATACTGAAATTATAGAAATGAAAAGAAGGATAACATACATAAAGAACTTCACCTGCTACTTCTGTGAAATGAATGCAGACATTTCCAGAGGGCTTTATATGCATGCACAAATTAAAAAATGTTTCCCCCTTTTGCCGCCCTAGCCCTCTTGCCGCCCTAGGCAGCCACCTAGTATTGCTTAATGGTAGAAACGGCCCTGGAAGCTTCTAATCTAATCTTGCTCAAGACAGGTGACAACCTCATATATTCAGTTTCATAGATGCTTGTCACAGGAACTTAGATTGGGGGTTCAGTGGCTGCAAAGTGATGAGATCATTTGGAACCTAGGCCCAGATGTTGGGGTTACTTACCCTCAATAATGCTTTTTCTAGTGGATACTCCATGTAATTGCAAACCCGCACCTAAGAGTACTCCCCACGTGGCAGACTGGATCTGGAAAGGTTTGTAGCTCCAGCAAGCTGAACTGGAGGCTTCCATCAGAGACAAGAGCCCTTTGATCTCCATCTCCCCTAGATAACCTTTTCAACCAAGCAGAGACACGTCCATCACCACTGTTAGCTCTGGTTGGGGAAAAGAGAAGGGCTTGCCACTGGTCCAGTTGCGGTTGAGTAGCTACCACTGCAGATTGTGTGCAGTGTCCTTTGAAATTTGAATGGTATGCTATAGGTTTCCTTGGTGGTGAGCCCACAGAAACTTCAGATTCCATTGCAGAGTCTGCATTGCCACCTGGTGTAGCGAACAAGGAAGATGCAGGATAATAAAAGATCAAAAAGCTTCAGAGTTGCTCTCACAGAGATTGAGGACTGAGGCTAAAATATCAGGAACATAGCTTAAAAATACTGAACTTGTTGCAACAGAGTGAAGGCTCTGAACTACACTGTATCCAGGATAGCTCTACTGAAAGGAAGCCTCTGCGAAGGAGCCCGGTGTGACTTTGGATCGTAAGACTCACACACCTTGCATCAGAATGGTCAGATGTTCCTCTGAGATTCACTTTGATGTGGGAAGAAGATTTGGTGAAGTAGAAATAAAAGGTAGGGCATAGCCATTGTGAACAATTTGAAGGACACATCTGTTGGACGTGATGCAATTTCCCTCTGAGAGAATGTGCTAGATTCTTCCTCCCACAGGGTGGTTGTTGCACAAGATAAAGTGGAAAGGAGGCTATTGCTGCAGGGGAAGGGGACTGGGAAGCTGGTGCGCTTGTTGGTCTGCATGTTGCAACCCAAATACATGTCCATCAACCTTGAAAGGACTAGGGTAATTGGAGCAGATTCTGGGGGACTGGCATGGCCTATAGATCAGACCCCTACAGTAGCCTATCAATTTCTAAACTCGCAAGAAAACTGTTTGGCAGGGTGTGCTGTAGCCCTATTTTCTTTAAGACACTCCAAGACTGAATTAGCTTTCTCGCTGAACAGGTGTGAACCATTGTTAGAAATGGGGATCTCTAGTTGGCAAGGATTTGCACCTTTGTCCAAGTAGGGCCCCTTCCTTCTAGTCAGGATAAGGGACTTTCACTCCTAAAATAACCACTGCTCACCCCCTTAGTAGCAGTCAGGTTTATCTGAGAGGCAGTGTGTAAAGCATTTGCACATAACCAACAGTAATACAGTGTAAGCACTACAAAAGGACACCACACCATTTTAGAAAAATATCCAATATTTTTATATACTGAAGACAAGACCAAAAACAAGAAAAATCCACAATACAATACTTAGAAATCTTCAGTAGTCAAAATAGACTTGAAATAAAGTTCCTTGAAGTTGATAGCTCCATCTGGGGCTATCACGGCATCCCGAATAACAAATCCAAACAGTTCTGGCTGACTGCGGCGTCACTGGCCAGTTACAGTGTCGGGAAGACCCGTAAAACAGTACCTTTAGAAATACAGGGCGTCGGCGACCTCTCGTTGAGCTCCGAAAGCACTGTACACAGGTTTCGGTTTCGGAAGTCGGTGCAGGTATCGTCGGGCCCTTTAAGTCACACGCATTGCAGATCAAACTCCTTGCAGTTGAAGTCAGGAGTGCCAGCATTGGCAGGCGTCGGGTGCCGTGGAGCAAAGTGCAGCGGTGCAGCGTGTGGTGCCCTCAGGTTGCAGTGCAGGCAGTGGCTCGGTGATGGTCATCCAGCGGCATCAGTGATACCAGGACTGCGGTGCGAAGTGATGCTGTGTTTGTCGCGATGCTTGCAGGTCACGGTGAAAGTAGCGGCGGCGTCGTTGCTGAAGCGCTGTCATCGCCTGATGAGCTGGAGTCGATGGCGCAGGTGTCGATAGGCCATGGCTGTGGTGAGGGATAAGGACAGTGCATTGTGTAGCTTATGAGCAGTGCCCTTGAACCATGGTGCAGGCAGAGGCATCGTCACGAATACCAAGGCGGTGGCGTGAAGCGAGGCAGTGCGTAGTGCGTGCCCACAGGTCGCGGTGCAAGCAGAGGCTTGGTGGTGGCATCAGATGGTGTCGTCGGTGAGACCAGGGTTGCGGTGTGGCATTGTGGTGGTGCCCTCTGCGATGCCTTCATGAGTCAGCAGTGGCATCGTAGATGGTGTCAGGTTGCTTTTCTTCTGTTGCAGCACAAAACACACAGTCCCCAGTGCTGATAACAGAAGAACTTGAAGTCTTTGCTGTTGCTGTTGCTGTGACTTCTTGAACAGGGGGCAAGCTCTAACTCAAGCCTTTGGAGAAACTCACATAAAGAAATTGCAGAAAGTTCAGTCCAGTCCTTTCACTGCCCAAGACAGAAGCAGCCACTGCAGGCCAACACAGCAAAGCACACAGAAAAGTGGTAGTCCCTCCTCACAGCTTCTCCAGCTCTTCTGCTTGGCAGTCTTCTTGGTTCCTAAAGAGTTCTAAAGTTTAGGGGTTTGGGCCCCACTATTTACACTCCGAATTCCTTTATCCTCTCAGGCAGAGAGTGTCTGTGCTTAGTCCAAACCAGTTTGGTCCTCCCTGGCCCAGCTTCTCAGCAGGAGGCAGAGACAGTATTGCCCAAGGCAGACAGGGCCTATTCAGGTGCAAGGGAAATCTCCTCCCACTACTCTGGATGCTGCCCAGGTCTATTCAGCCCAGCACTGACTCATCCAGATTCTCTGGAGCCACTGCACATCCCCAGCCCCTGCCTCACCAAAGCCAGACAGTCAATACACATCCTAGCGGAGGCACACTGGATGGCTAAGCAAGAAAATACCTACTTTCTAAAAGTGGTATTTTCAAACACAGAATGTAAAAATCACCCTCACTGAAAGATGCATTTTAACATTCTGAGTTCAGGCATACTAAACTTTATTTTCCTATCTTGTCCCAATGGGAAGTAATATTTATTTGATGTTATAATTAACTCCCATGCTTTCCTATGTGCCAGATAGCTTTTCAATATTGAAAAACGCACTGTAATTCACTACAAGGGCATGTCACACACATCAGTGTATGCCCTACCTTTCACATACACTGCACCCTGCCCACAGGGGTACCATGGGCCTACCTTAGGGGTGACTCACATGTAAGAAAATAAAAGGTTAGGGCTTGGTAAGTGGGTGCACTTGCCAAGTCGACATAGCAGATACAAACTGCGAGCAGACTCTGCAGTGGCAGGTCTGAGTTACCTTTTCAGGGCTACTCATGTGGATGGCACAATCAGTGCTGCAGACCCACTAATAGCATTTGATTTACAGGCCCTGGCAAACTCAGTGCACTTTACTAGGGATTGACAAGTAAATCAAATATGCCAATCATGGAAACACCAATCCATAACACAATTTTCAACAGGAGCACTTGCACTTTAACACTGAACAGCAGTGAGAAAGTGCGCCAAGACACTAAACCAGCAAAAACAGAGTCAAAACCGGGAGGTCGAAGGCAAAAAGACCAGGGAAACACACCAAAAGATGCCAAGTCTAACAACCATCGACAAGGCACATCTTTGAGAGAGGCCTGTACCTCTCCAGACCGCATCCATGCATGGCATTGCAGAACCAAACTGGTGCCAACTGCCCTCCCCAGACAATCAGTAGTATCAAACCAGACTCTAATTGCATATTTGACCACATATTGAGTTGTTTGAGCCAGTGAGGCCCTAAGGTCTGCCGGACCTGCCCGCAAGATCCCACTGGCCATGTCTCAGAGTGTATCGGACCAGTAAGCAGACCTCATTGACTGATCTCAATGCTAGGCCAGTTGAGGACAAATCTTATTTTCTAAATGCCTCAATTCTCTATCCGGGAGAGTTGTGGGTATTATATTGTTCTCCTCCTTGCTGGCTGAGGCCTAAACAACCATATTCTCTGTTGTAGGGAGTTTAGTGAGGAAATCAAGCTTACCAGGCACTGGTCTGTGCCATCTGGCCACCTGCATCTTCACCGGTAGGCAAAAACAGTTTTGACCAGGCGTACATTAAGGTATCAGTAAGAGCCTCCTTGGAAGGGAGCAAGAGCTCAGATGTTGCTGGCCCATGCTGTAAGACTTTAGCCTTAGTCACAATAAAGGGCAGTTTTAGGTCCAAGACCTCAAATGCTCGTCAGACTATACCTGCAAATATTATACACTTCTGTTGGTGGTCCACATGGTGAATTCAGCGCTGTATCAGGGTAAGTATCAAACCCACTGCTTCTTGTAAGACCTTGTAAAAACTGTTTTCATCATAATGAGGGGTAGATCATCCCTATCCCCACCATCATCATCTCTAGGTGGTGGGAAGCTTTGGTCAGAATCGAAATCAATATGAGACTAAAGCCAAGTTGACATCTTGTGAAATCTGCCTCCAGACTGGGAGCCATTTTAAACTCTCTACTTGTAGCAGGAGTGAGAACTACACGAGGCCCACAACTTCTCATGTTCGACAATGTGCATTTTGGACTCTTAGTCCTCGATCATCTTTGGATGCGTGAGGGCCCACTTGTTGTGCAACTTTGGGTTGTACCCTGAGTCCAAGCACCAGAGAAAAAGCTTGTGTGGGTCCATGACCAACATTTGTTTTCAACAGTTTCAGCATGGTTGGAAACCTGTGGTCTTATGATGGGGCAACATCCCTTAGCAAACTGGGTTTTGATCAATTTTCAGGATATATCAGCAGACCACCAAAATTGAGAGCGGAGCTATGCATTTGTGTCAGAACATGCATAAAAAAGGGAAATGATGTCAGCATGCAGAGGTGCTGCTTATATGTGGCTCCGCTCTGTTATTCCTAGGGTGGTACAAAGTCAACACGGAGTCACACAGTGCCACCTACCGACATGATGGAAGAGTGCTAGGGAAAGGTTTTTCTGATTCAGTCTGGCATCTGGGGACCATTCTGAGATGAGGAATCAGCATGGTTTGAGACCTCCAGTCTTCGGAGGGGACATAATTCCCTAGCATATTGGATTTTGTTCAGTTTTCAGGATATTTAGAGGTTTTATATAGCGCTGGCTGGACCCAGAGGTATCAGAGTGCTTTACATGAGTATAAGATAGTTACGGTAAGAAACAGAATTAAAACAGCATGGAATACAAATAAGTTAGCAAAAGAGAAACGGCTTGAGATTATACATATCACGTAATCAGATAGTTAGAGCAAAGAGATATATACATATGTGACATGGAAAATCGAAATTAAGGCGCAGGTTTAGACCCCCAATATTGATTGAGGAGGTGCATTTTGAAGTCTTTTTTAAAGCTGATATAGGAAGGGTTGCATCGCAGGTCTTTGTGGAGGGAATTCCAGATGTATGTGGCATTTCCAGAGAAGGAGCGGGATTGTGTGGATTTCTTTTTTAGCAGGGGTGGGACAAGGAGGAGAGCGTTAGTGCTTCTCAGAGGTCTGTGGACATTCTATCTCCTGAGGCGCAGCCGGGAGAACGCTTGCAATTATTTGTTGTGATACTGTGTTTTACTTTTAACTCCCCCCCCCCCTGGGCACTCACTCTTGTTCACCTCACTCTGGGCATCCTCGCGCAGCCGATATTATCGCTGCCGCGGGCTACATTCTTGACGCCATTTCCCTGATCCCACAGGCCACGCCCACTGCCGTCAGGCCACGCCCCCGCCTCCCTTTCCGATATATAATGTGCATTTCCTGGCCACGCAGCGGACGAGCGCAGCGGGCGCGCCGTTAGCGCACCAAAGGCGCGCCTAAGGCAAGCCCGTCTGCGCCCGTCCGCGACCGGCCGGGACCAGGGACCACGCACCCTGCTCCTGCTCCTGTCTACACCCCAGCTCAACTGCTGTCCTTTACTTCGATCCAGTCCATCGCCCCTCCCCTGCTTCAGCATATAGCCGCTCTGGGCATCTCTGCCCCTTCGCCCCCTTAGCCTGGTTCTGCTTCTCTTGCCCCCTTGCTATACGCTCTTTCTCCCCCTGCCCCACCTCCCCCTCCTCCACCCACTGTGGCTACTGCCTACCTTCTAAACACTCGATCAGCAGGCAGGCATCAGCTTGAGCTTTCCAATCTACTGGACACTGAAGCCCCTGATTTTCTGTTCCTTACAGAGACTTGGTTCTCAGCCGACTCCCTCCCCGATCTTTTATCCACCCCCCCGACTCTTACTACGCCCTTTGGGCGGACCGCCCTGATGGTAAAACCGGTGGGGATGTGGCTATGATCACCCGCTCCAGTTTTCAGTTTCAGCCTCTTCCTCATCCTCCCATGCTTGGCGTTGATTTCTTAGTTGCCCGTTCAGTTTATCTTTTGGTTCCCCTTACAATAGTCCTTTTGTATCGCCCCCCTCAGAACATGCCCTCCTTTGTCCCTGCTTTGCAGGAACTCCTGGCTACGCTTGTGGTCAATAATTCGTCTGTGCTCCTCTTGGGCGACTTCAATTATTGGCCGAGCGACCCCAGAGAAGACCAGTTCTCTAAGGATTTCTCGGCCACTCTTCAGTGTCTTAACTTCCTTCCTCATGTTCACTCCCCTACCCACTTTCATGGTCATATTTTAGATCAAATATGGTCAGCCAGCCGCACTATTCTTTCCCCTACCATTCTCCCATGCACATGGTCCGATCATTCTCTGATCTCCTTCTCCATTGAGCTCGGCGTACCAGAGAAACTCCTCCTACCCAAGAATATTTCTGCTCGTAATTGGAACCGGGTGGATTTTAATTCTCTCCGTGCTTCCCTCACCTCCTCTCCTCCTGATCTCTCTAACCTCCCCCTTGATCTTCAAGTTGACGCCGTGAATCATTGGCTGTCCTCCTCTTGTGACCTGGTTGCCCCTCTCAGAAAAGTCAAGGCCTGTCGCCCCCATGATGCCCAAAAGTGGTTTACGGACAAGCTGAAAACTCTTAAATTGGACCTTAGGCGTTCCGAACGCCTCTGGAGGCGCAACTACTGTCCTCTCTTGCGAGCTAAATACAAGTCTCTCTTAGCTAACTACAAGAAGGCTATTCTTTCAGCCAAAACCATCTACTTTTCGGATAAAATCACATCATCCGCCAATAAGCCCAAAGAGATTTTCTCTATAGTTCGCAATTTAGTTGCTTCTGACAGGGCCAACCCTAATCTCATCCCGTCCCAAGCTCTCTGTTCATCCCTGAATTACTTCTTTATAGAGAAGATTGCGAAGATCAAATCCAACATCCCTTCAGCTTCTTCGCCATCTCTTCCCCCTGTCTTTTCTCCGCCCTCTTCCTTTCTTGACCAGTTCTCCCCTATCTCTTTGGATTCCTTTCTTGCTCTACTCCAGAAAGTGAAATCAGGCTCTCCAGCTGACTGCGTTCCAGCTCGCATTCTGAGAGAGCTCTTCATTCACTGCCCTGACCCTCCCCTCTCCCTCCTCAATGCCTCTATTTCTTCAGGCCTAGTCCCGAAATTTTTCAAATCGGCCATAGTTTTCCCCATTTTAAAGAAACCTGGGTTAGACCCCTCCCTGCCGTCTAACTTTCGACCCATTTCGCTTCTTCCATACCTAGGGAAGATCTTGGAGAGTCACATCACTTCTTGTCTCTCCACTTTCATTGAGGACAACCATCGTTTGGCCTCCCACCAAGCGGGATTCTGCCCGGCCCACTCTACTGAGTCAGTGGTCCTGTCCGTCCTAGATGAGCTAAAGAGTAAAGCCGATTCCAACCTTCCCCAAGCCTTGGTGCTCCTTGACTTGTCCGCTGCGTTTGACACGGTCGATCACTCCATCCTTCTTGGCCGTGTCAGCGCAGCGGGCGTTCGGGGCACTGCCCTCTCTTGGCTCGCCTCCTTTCTTAAAGAACGGACTCAGGCGGTCCATCTCTCTGGCTTTTCTGCCCCCACCCGCTTGGTTTCATGCGGGGTCCCCCAGGGTTCCTCCCTATCCCCTCTTCTTTTTAATCTTTACATTTATCCCCTTATTCTTTCTCTTCTTGACATGGGGGTCTCCGTATATAATTATGCGGATGACCTCCAGTTGGTCTTTGATCTTTCCTCTCCCTTGGACTCCCTGCCTAAATTTCACTCTACCCTAGTTTTCATCTCTGAGTGGATGAACACCAACCAACTTAAACTTAATCTGGACAAGATGGAGTTAGTCCTGACTGGCCCCACCATTTCCCCTTGGTCTGCCGCCTTTTGGCCTTCCACCTTCGGCCCCTCGCCAGTATCGGCGGCCTCTGCAAAGACCCTGGGCATTAAAGTCAGTCGGGACCTCTCCATGCATGCCCAGATTAGCTCAGTTGTTTCCTCTTGTTTTCGTTCCCTCCGGATTATTCGGAAAGTGTCCCGTTTTTTTTCCCCCCGATGCTCTCAAACTTATTATTTTGGCAATGATTCTCTCCCGTCTCGATTACGGGAATAGTCTCTATGCGGGCATTCCGGCCTACGAACTACGCCGTCTTCAGTCTATTCAGAATCAGGCCGCCCGATTTATTTATCACCTTCCCAAGTCCCACCACCTCACCCCTGTCCTGAAGTCCCTTCACTGGCTCCCCATTTGCCAGAGATCCCTTTTCAAGCTGGGATGTCTGGCTTTCATGGCCCGTGCCCGCACTGCTCCGGCTTTCATTAACTCTCTCATTAACTCCTCCATTCCCAGTTGTGCCCTCCGCTCCTCCAATCAGGCTCTTCTCACTGTCCCTCGCTTCCGCAGATCTAAGACTGGCGGGACTAGATTCTCTGTATTAGCCCCCCGCTTTTGGAACAGTCTTCCACTGTCCATTAGATCTACTCCAGACTACTTACACTTCCGCAAGGCCCTTAAGACCTTCCTGTTTTCCCAAGCGTACTCCTACTGATTCTCTTATCGGTAGACTTCTATGCTCCTCAGTCCTCTACTCTAGCGCCAGGAAGCCGCTTGGTCACAGTGCGCTCTACCAAGTACTTTTTAACTAACTAACTAACTAACTTAACTGTACTGCCCGCTTTGCAGAGTTTATTTGCGAGGTATGATGGTGTATTTTGATGTAGGACTTTGTGTGGGATGCATGCCTTTTTGTAGGCGGATCTGCCTTCGATGGGGAGCCATTTAAGAGTTTTCAGGGCTGGGGAGATGTGGTTGAAACATTTGCAGTCGGTGATGAGCCTGACTGCAAGGTTGAGTGCAGATTTGAGTGGAGCTAGGTGGACCTTGGGGATTTTGGTGAGGATGGCGTTGCCGTAATCAATGCGCGAAAGAACCAGGGATTGAACTACTAATTTAAAGTCTTCAGTTGGGAGAAAGGGCTTGATTTTCTTGAGATGACGGAGAGTGAAAAGGGTTCCTTTAGCCAAGTTTTTGATGTGAACATTCAGATTTAGGCTATTATCGATGGAGATACCCAGAGACTTTACTGAGTTGGACAAGGAGAGTGAGCAGTTGAGGGCATTGAGGTCGGAGATCCAGGTTTGAATGGGAAGAGGGCTATTTTTAGGGGCGAAGAGAATGATTTCAGTTTTTTAGGGTTGAGTTTGAGATGATTTAATTGGAACCAGGATTGGATCTTAGTGAAGATGTTGTTAAGGTGTAGGATGTCAGCATGGGTTTTAATCTTATAGTAGAGTTGGGTGTCATTGGCATAGAGGTGGTAGTTGATTCCAGCCTGTTTTAGAATAAGGGTGAGGGGTTCCATAAAGAAGTTAAAGAGAGAGGGAGAGAGTATAGATGTTATGTTATATGGATTTATATTGCGTGCGGCTACTCAGGAGTGTCCCGGCACGGTACCTTGCAAGAGAGTGGGAGTCTCTGAGTGGGAGTCTCTGAGTGTAGATCCCTGTGGGACTCCTAGGGAGAATTGAGTGGGGGTAGATAGATAGTCTAGAATTTTGATTTGCTGTGTTCGATGTTGTAGATAGGAGACAAACCATTTGTGGGCAGTACCATTGAGGCCGAAGCAATCTTTGAGCACATTAAGTAGGGCAGAGTGGTTGACAGTATCAAACGCTGCAGAGAGATCAAGGAGGATAAGTAGACAGGCCTCACCGTTATCGAGGGAGTGGTGGTCATCGACAATTTTTAGCATGGCAGTTTCCGTGCTGCAGCCTTTCCTGAAGCCTGATTGTAGGAGTCCAGTAAGTTCAAATTTTCGATGTGATTATCTAATTGGAGCAAAACACATTTTTCGAGGGCTTTAGAATGAAGAGGAAGGTTAGAGATGGGGTGAAGATTGTTTGGGTCATTGGGGTCGACATTAGGGTTTTTAATATTGGGGGAGATTTGACCAAGTTGAAGGGAGATAGGAACACATCCTGTAGCAAGGGAGGTGTTGATGATTGTGATCCAAGATGGGGCAATTATGTGTTTTAGGTCTTGGACAAGGTTTGACGGAAGGGGGTCTTTGGTATGGGAGGACGGTTTTAGATTAGCAATGATGTTGTGAACTTCGTGCTCAGTTACAGGGAGGAAATGATGCCAGGAGACGTTGTTTTTATTTGTGAGTTAGGGTGGTTGGGTGCAAGAGGAGTTGTTGCGAGTGGGTGTGGGGAGTAGCTTAGGGGGGGTGTAGTAGTAGGAATGTGTGAAGAGAGGTTAGGGTGAGGTGAGGTAGCAGGAAAGTGTGAGGGGGTATCAGGGGGTGTGGGAAGAGTGGTGTGTGCTTTAGAGGTGATGCAAGGTGTAAGAAGAGCGTTGGTTGGGATCTGAGTTGAGGGTAGGAATTGATCTATTTTGGCGATTTTTTCCGAGAAGAAGAGGGCAATTTCTTCACATCTAGCAGTCGATGCCATCAGATTAGGAGGTGTGGCGGAGTTTTGGTTACGAATAATGTTGAACAGTTCTCTAGGTCTATTTTTGGCCCGATTGAGTTGTGTACGGAAGAAGGATGTGTTTTCGTTAAAAATGTGTTTCTTGTATGTAGATCTTGCTAATCTGAGGAGTGTCAGATTTGAGGGAGAGGGATGCTGTCTCCATGGTCTTTCCATCAGTCTTAATGAGTGTCTTTCATTGTTGAGTTCCAAGTTAAACCATGATTTGGAAGGGATATTTCTTTGAGTTTTAAGTTTAGGCGGGCCATTAGGTCTGGAACATCAGTGACAGCTTTACTAAAGTGTTCCGTAAACTCATTTGCGTTTTGAGAGAGAGGAGTGAGAAGTAGTTGAGCTTGGAGTCTGGACTCAAGTTCATCAGGGGGGATACATTTTAGATTTCTGGTCCATTTCATAGGTTTAGTGGGTTTAGTGCGGGGGGGGCATGGTAGCAATGGTGAACAGTATGACATGGTGGTTGGACCAGTCAATGGGGATGATATTGGTCAGGAAGGCCAAGTCATTGTTGGTAATAATGGCATCCAGGATGGCTCCTTTGGTGTGGGTGGGGGCCTGGCATAGTTGTTTGAGGTAATTAATCTCAAGAAGATTGGTGAGGAGGGTGGTTGTGGGATCGTTGTTGTCATTCAAGTGGAGGTTGAGGTCACCCAGGAAGAGATTTTTTGAGTTGGATATTGAGGATTGTGTCAGAAAGTCGGAAAGTTCATCAATAAAGGGATGAGGATCCCCAGGAGGGTGGTAGATATTATGTAGATGAATTGGGTGGGTTCCTTGAACTTTTAATTCAGCTTCAAGGTATTCGAAGGTGGAGTGGCCAGAGTTGTGAACAAGGGAGAGCTGAAGTTCGTTTTTGAAGATCATGGCCAAGCCAACCCCTACTCTCTCAGGTATTTCTTTTCTGAGGATAGAGTATCCGGGAGAGTAGGTCAAGCATGCTCGTTGAGTGGTCATTGATCCAGGTTTCCTTAAGGAACACAATGTCAATGGATTCGCTTAGGATAGATTCAGAGATTTCAGTGGCGTGTCGGATGGCAGATCAACAGTTCACGAGCTTGCAGGTGAGTGGTTTGGGGTTGCTTTTAGAGGGAGAGCAGGAGTGGATAGTGGTGAGTTGCTGAGGGGGTCTGGGGAGGGGGGAGAGGAGGTAATTCTGTTGGTCCCTATAATAACGGGGATGTTAGAGTAGGGGGGTGGAATATTGTTGATTGAAGTAATAGGATGGTAAGAGTTGCAAAGGTCCGAAAGGTCGGCCCGGGAGAGGTGGCTCGAGGTGCGGAGAGGCCTTTGCATACGGCAGTGGAGGGGGGGTAGTGCTCCAGTGATGATGATTGGAGTAAGTGGGGTTTTGTCGGCTAGAGTAGGGGGAATTTGCTCGGGTGAGTAGGGTTCTGGAGCTGAGGGATTTAAAATCTTCTCTAAGCTGAGAGAGTTCATTTGTCAGCTTAGAGAGGTTGTGTTCAATGTTGTGTAGAGTCTGGGTTATTGGGGTGTGGAGGAACACGGTAGGGGAGGAGGAGGGTGATAGGGAATGCTCAGTATTAGCTGCGGAAGAGGGTCTATTTTGTGTAGGGTGTGTGAGGTCAGTGGGGGTGGAATGAGGAGAGTTAAGGTTGTTGGGCGTGAGGGTTGGTGTGCTGGAGGATAGGAGATTAAAGATTTCAGGGGATGAGGATAGAGATGTTATAAGGGCGTGAAGAGTGTGGAGTAGGATTGCATTGGGGATGACGGTGGTGTGCAATTCGGTGGTGAAATATCGGAAGGCTACCAAAATTGAGAGCAGAGCTACGGATCTATGATGGAATGTGTGGAAAAAAAAGCGACTTGTGTCAGCATGCAGAGGGGGTGCTTATATGTGGCTCCCCTTCATTATGATTTCTGAGGTGGTGCGCGATGCCACCTAGTGGCCTGCAGGAACAGTGCCAGAGAAACATTTTCCAGATCTAGTGTGGCTCCTAAGGAGCCTACTAAAGTGGGAAATCTGCAGTTAGAAGAATAAATCAGAAACAAATTTACTCATGCTTATGGAAAGACCCAGGTGCAGAACCTTATGACGCTCTGTCCAGAAATATACAAAGATGGCAGCAGACAGGCCACACATCAGCTCTTTCAGCAGCACATTCGTGTTCAGAAAATTAAATCAATAGTAATGATGGCAGCGAGAAGCCAGAGCAGGTCAGTGCTCTAGTGGGGGATGTGGAGTCTGAAACTAATTTCGTTGAGTGCACTTTCGACGCACCTCACTCAATCAAAATTCAACATTTTGATTGCATTCTCATAGGGCTAATATATATTATAGCCTAGCATAATTTGCATGCAGTGTTCCCTTACTCAGCCTTAATGTATTCCACCCACGGGCTTGGAGCGCGGCAGATCCCTCTTTGCTGCTAATCCCTTGCTCTCCCCCTGGCGCTCCCTCCCCACGGCTGCGTTTTCAAAGAACACAGCATCACATATTTTCCTTTAATAATCGCTGTATTCTTTTCCCACCTCAACCAGTCAGACGTAGCAACTGAATGTGATAAATCCTCGCTGACTGCAGGAGGCTCAGGTTTACCACACAAACAACATTCCGAGCATCTGAGAAGTTACCCTGAGAGAGACAGTCAATGCCATTGCGTGCACGTTGTGCATGGGTAAACAATTGATGCTCTAAAGAACAAAAACAAGCCAACCTTGTTGTGTCTTATTCAACATCTCTAAACTCGAATAAGCAGTGCGTTAATAAAAGTATATAGAGGAATGGTGTAAGATTGGGACCTCGTGCTACAGGCAAAAATACATTTTTCGCTGTTACGATCCATCCAAGCATAAGAGGCGATTCTGCAGCCCCCAGCTGAGAAAGGCAAGCCTCCTTCTCTCTGATGGTGGCTCCTTTACCCACCTTTTGGAAGCATACCGGCGCTGGCAATGCACCATGGGGCTTATTTACAAGCCCCTTGCACCACTTTTGCGTTATTTTTAACATGGCAAAAGTGACGTATGGGTGGCGCAAGGGGCTTGTAAATAAGCCCACTTATGTTTAGCATCCTTAAAGATTGGGGACTTAATTTAAGAAAAGTGACGCATCGCTGCGTAAAACCAGCGATGCGTCTCTTTTCATTGCACCCTCCTGGCGACATGCTGGATGCGTCATATTTACTGTATGATGCATCATGTCGCAAGGAGTTACAGATACGTCAGTATTTCTGACGTATATGTGGGCGTAAAAATGACGCATTGCTGGAGTGTGTCACGAAAGTGACGCAACTCCATCAATGGGTCATTTCACATGGGCAAGTCCCATTTCAAATGTGCCTGCATCTGTCTTACGCCTGCTGTGAGGCAGGCATAAGATATTGACGCATTTGCGTCCTAGAAGTGAAAGTGATGCAGTGAAATCTCATAGAGTTCACTGCATCTCTTCTACGAGGCTTACTTGCGTCAAAACGCCCACCCTGCATACATTATACCTGGCGCAGGTATAATGTGGCACAGGGGTTTACAAAGTGTCCCGTCTATCTAGATGTGTCTCTTTGTAAATATGACACAACATGGCACATTTGTTGCCCTGCTGGTGCGTCACAAAAAGTGACGCACCGGTGGCGCAAAAGTAACGCAACGGCTCATAAATAAGCCCTTGAATTTTATTTGCACCCACCTCACAAGCAATTTTAGTTGCAACACAATATAGCAGTCAGAGATTATGCACAAACTATGCACAACAACTTGAAATTCACAATCTTTTGTGGATGAATAAATATGAATGAATGAATGAATGAATGAATGTACCAACATTTTAGTGTAGCGCCTATAACCTTGGTTTGCTAGGTGCTAATGGAAACACAAAAAAGCTTGGTAGGATGGCATGTGCACGCATTTTTTTTACATGTGGATCTGTAGGTTTGCGCTATTTCGTTTTGAGCATCATACCATCACGCATTATCTCCTATGTACCTTTTCAGGGAAGAAAGGAGCTGAATGCAATAAAGAAAAATAACTATTGTTTTAATTAAAGGCAATATAATGGGTCTCACGTTCAACTCCTCTCTCTAGTATGTAAAAACGCTGCCACCCACCCCCAAGACCACTACACACAAAGAAGAGTTCACAGAAGAATATTTCAAAATGAAGAGAACAAAGTTAATTCTCCACTCCACATGTTGGTAACTGTGATTGTAATTGCTAAGTGCATTCATTTGAAAGTTCCTCTGCACTTGCTCACAAATAGAAACATATGCAGGTTAACGCCCTTGACGTGATTTTGGAGGTTATCTTCGTACATCATGTTTCTTTCACAAAAGTGTCCAAGGGGCATATTATCAAGAAACGGCTTTAAAATTATCGCCGCTTTAGCGGCAGAAAACTGCCGCTAAAGCGGCGATAATGGGCTTGATAATATGCCCTTGGGAATTCCAATAGAAGCCCATGCTCTGATGTCAACCTGGGCTTCTATTGGAATTCTAAAGGGCATTTTACCATTATCGCCGCTTTAACGGCAGTTTTCTGCCGCTAAAGCGGCGATAATTTTAACGCCGTGCTTGATAATATGCCCCCAAAAGAGATACAAATTGCAAAGTGAACCTTTGTCCGAGAGTAAAATGGCGGACCCCCGTGGCAGCTAATTAGTCTGTTGGCCAACCAGTGCGGTTGAAACATTTCACTAGAGTATTACATTGGGAGACCTTTTGCAAATGCCTCTGCACTATCCTAAGGTAACTTCTTCAGGCCTTCGATAATGCCTGGAAAGCCATGTAATTATTCAGAACCCATAGAGTCCTCCAGGCACATTGGCCTCACTGAGTGCCATATCTCTACCATAGTGTAGCAAATTAAGTAACACAAATCCTCCATTCATCATTTCCTTCATTTTGGTAGGGAGGGGAAGCAATTAGTATTTAAATGTGCATCCCATTTAGGATGAGCAATACGTCTCAAACGCGCATGGTCAGCCGCACAACCGGCAATGAGTTATTGGAGGTTTCCAGAGTCGCTGATCTATAGGCTTCCTTAATGCAGGCCATTTGTTGTAATGAGGGGCATAATCTGCATGCATGCTCGGCCGCGTCAACACACAGCGAGCCCATACATCTTCGTTGAGGGCAGGCTCTGAAAAGGCATCCTTCTGAACCGCTTGACAGCTTCTGATCAATGTGCCAATGTTATTTAATGAGGCAGCCTATGGCCGGCCCATTCAGTAGCAACCCATCTCTCTTCCCCAAATAGAGCTCGCCGATTACGCTTGTTGGAAGGGATTAAATAAACATGCTGAGCAAATGAGAACAGAGGCAAGAGGCTAATTAAGTGAATGACTTTTTAGCAAGGTTGGCCCTTGCCGGCTGTCGTTGACGATTAGTGCTAACAGCAATGATTGGCATCATCACAGTGCCATGTGTCCCATCGGAGCACCCGCCATGCCACTCTTTAAATGAATGACTCATGCAACCTGACGTACTGTGCACTGGATGAATGCATCCTTGGAAGTGTTGGTACCTCCAGAGCGCCAGCTTAGATAGGGCACCATGGAGGCTGTGCGCAGAGTCATCGAGCCAGTGAAGAATCGTTGGTACATCTAATATGTTGCTGACCTGCCCTCTCCAACACCGTCGTAAATAGTTAAAACCAATGGGGCTTTTTTACAAGCCCCTTGCGGCACTTTAGTGTCACTTTTCCCATGACGCAAAAGTGGCGCAAGGGCCTTATTGGGATCAGAAAATGCGTTGATGCAGTGGCCTTGCTCCAGTCCTGCACAGTTCCCTCTGACCTGGCAAAATGTGGCAAATTCATGAACATGGCTCGAAGGGACCTAACTGAAAACAATACAGATGCAAACGGTGTGGCCGCAACTGCTGTGATTCCCATCGGCACAGAACTGGACGAACAGTGAGGCTCCCTCTCCAGAAAAAAGACCACGAGGGGCAATGAAAACTGTAACACATCAAGTAGACTCTTTTTCCCATAGTCAATGATTATATAAGGGACCTGGACATTTTTATCGTAATTTTAATCTACGCATTTAGGGCAAAACCCTATTTCACAAATGGTCTGAGACCTGTTTTAAATTTTTGATACACGATTTGACACATGAATAACAAAGGTGTGAGTCATGTTTTTAAACATTCAGGGCCATATTATCAAGGACGGCGATAACAGGAAACTGCCGCTAAAGCGTCGAGAAGGGGCTTGATAATATGCCCTTGAGAATTCCAATAGAAGCCCAGGTTCTGGTGTGAAGGACAACAAACCTGGGGTTCTATTGGAATTCTCAAGGACATATAATCAAGCCCCTTATCGCCACTTTAGCGTCAGTTTCCTTCCGCTAAAACGGCGATAATGTTATCGCCATTCTTGATAATATGGCCCTCATTTTGATACTGTATCGCAATTTTGCAATGATTTTAGGCAATTATGTAAATAAATACATTGATTCAAAGTTATTCGAGTCAGCAAGGCAGTTCTATGTCGAATGAGTGGGCAGAGGAGTGTATCTGCGTTAAAACAAATCCGACACAGGCAGTGCAGATCACCCCTTGGCCAGAACCGTCTGCGATGTGGTTGGGTAGCAGGTGATGTAGCGTTTAAAAGGTTGAAAATTGTAGGGGTGCGTTATATTCACTGTTAGTCGGCACCCGCATATAATCAAATGTGTACTCAGGTATTTTGTGTGCAATGTATTAAGAATTGTATAACCTATATCGATTTAAATAGAAGTGTTAGCTATGTACAAGCATATTGTGAATGTATTAGGGAAAATGCATAAGAGCTTGGTAAATATAAACTCCAGGCGATGTTAAAATGTGTAGTCTAGAATACGTGATTGTAGACTGTTTAGTTTAAACATACATGAAAAGAAAGACGTAAATGTCAATAGTGTGATTTAGACATGCTTGTGTAACCGAAGTAGTGGCCAGAATTCACATATATCGTTAAGGCGAAAGGCCTTTTATTTTCTTATGTTAGCCGAGGGCAATAGGCCAAAAGGATTTATTCCAGTAGAGGTTTTAGGCTGTAGTAAATTGAAAAGTTAAAAGATGTGAAGTATGTCTGCATTGCATGATATCACCCCAGGTGCAAGGACAGTTGCTCGTTAGTAGAGAAGTTCTTTGTTCACGAATTGACTTATGTAGTTAAAGCCAGACATGGGAGTGCATTGGAATGTGCCAATCATAACTCCTAGTGCGGACGGTGTCTGGGACTCAAGGCCAAGCTGATGGACGATGGAACTGGACAGCGCTCGATGGAAAATTACTGAAAGACGACCCGGCTGAAGAGGAGGTGCAAGAGGGCGTGTTCTGGGATTTGGGGTTCTGTATTAGGGAAAGCGCCCCGAGGGTGGAGGCAGAACAGAGCAGCCCAGAGCAGAGAAGAGTTAGGCGAGGAGCTAGAGGGGGCAACTTAGATCAAGCTCTCTAAGTGAAGACTTCTTAGGAAGTTTCACTCTGACATCTTTTTCTCGATTGAGGGCCTCAAGGGATTGCTAGGTAGGGATGACATCCAGTACAGAGTAGGGACAGAGATGGTATGGTCCAGTGTCCCTAATATCGACATTGGCTTGGTAGTTTTCTACCTCATGCTTTTAGAAATTGTGCTTTTAGTTATTTTTAGTCGTATGTGGATTCTTCGTAGAGTAGCATTTGTGTTAGTGCCTATGTACTTGTTGTGCCTCGTATTGAGGAGTCTGTATCTTCAAATCTTTATGCTGATAATAAAAGCCAGAGAGCCAAGAGATTAAGTCTCGAGTCCTTGATCATGACAAATGGCGGACAGCATTTTCTGATAATTGCGTTTATTCCCTCCACGCTATTGGGCAAGTAAAAAGTTCCATCCGACCAGAGTGGGTTCTAGTAGATAATTGACGGATACTAAAATGGGCCGGAGCAGTTGGTAGCAGAGGATGGTTACTTCCGATAGCGAGGGACGATTAGATTAGATAAGGATAAGTGATCCTTGAGGCCCATAGACGATAAGTGATGGTGAATCATCAGCAGATGGTGAGCGGGAGACGACGGCGGCAGATGAGCATTGACGACGAGTAGCAGTGCGGCAGGAAGCAGCAGTTCCAGGAGTGAGTATGAACAAAACGAGATGTTGTAGATTGCGGTGTTGATTTGTTGTGTGATGTCTTGCGGAGTTGATGTGTATGTTGTGTGATTGTGAGATCAGGCTGTGAGCGCGCGCAGCCCGGGAGTTGTGGTGTAGAAGACACCTGAGATAGATTTTGTTGACCACCCAAAGGGGATCGTGAGGTACCATCGATCACCTGGACCGAGATAGGGGGAGCGAACGTGTGTGTGTATGGCAACTTAACGCTGGTCGTGGGTTGTTGTGTGTGGATCGGAGTGTTAGTAACCTATCAGTGGCGATCTGTCTGGCCGGACGGGGGCAGACGGTCGCCAATCGAGGTCAACAAGGTCGAGAGACTGTGGATGAACAGTCAGAGGCTGTGGACGGACAGCCAGAGAAGTAACTTAATCGGTTATTTCAGTGTATGAATGGGACGAGAGTAGGCATGAAACGTGTCTGGAGAAGGGAACTGCTGCGAACGGAGGAAGGTGACGTCAGAGAGTGTCGCGCTGTGAGAGGTCGGTTGGTGTGAGTCGCGCTGTTATTGGAGGATTTAAGAGCAAGAAGTAAACAGAGCGCAAGATCGAACTTGCTCGTCACAAAGTGTCTTAAGGTTTTACGGGAATTGTGTAGCGGCGACAAGCATGTGGTCACTCGGAAGGGAGAAGAAGCCCCTCCCGAGGATACCCCAGCACATTACATGGCAAAGAATGTGGGGTTACATACCATAGTTTGGATCGAGAATTGGCACAAGATTACACAAGGTGAAGGGGAACTAGCTTTCCCGAGGTATGGCTCATTTAGACTAGCGGTGCTGTACCAGCTGAAGTCGGTGATGGCGTCCTTAAGACCTTTGCCAAGGCCAACGCAGTTCGAAGCATTAAATGCGTGGATTCGAGCAGCGCATGATAAGGAAAAGGGAAGGAGTCAGGAAAGGATGAGAAAATCGATCAGGGCATTCCAGGATGCTAAGTGGGATGCAGCGGAGAAAAGATGGAGGGTGCAGGCGATTAAGGAAGAGAAACTGTATCCCTTATTGATAGATTCGACGGGGATAAGGCATGTGAAGGCACAGGATGAAGAAAGTGACTCTGATGACGGAGTATTATAAAGATTGTTGGAGGAAAGGCCACCTCCTTACAATCCGGAAGAAGCAGATGACAGGTGGGGTGAGAGAGGGGAAACTAGAAGAGTAACAATTCAACCCGAGACTCGAGTGGAAGGGTTGGTCTCGTTTGGAACAGAGAGTCCACGGAGTCAGTCTGAGGCTAGTGGGAGGATTGAGAGAGAGATGAGGTTACCGGATGCATTGAGGGTACCGGTCACCATTGGACCGATTGTGTCGATCTATAGTCCGGAATCGGAGGAAAGTGAGAGGTCCGAACAGGTAGCAGAAAGAACGAGGAGAGAAAACGAGGAAAGTGGGTTGGAGGGCGCAATGGCCCGACCTCCAAGCCCTGTACAATGGAGTACACCATTGGTAGCGGTGTCAGAAACATCTAGGGGCGAAGAGGAACAGAGACCGGTAAGGCCGAGGAATCTGATGGAGTCAAGGTCAGATTTAAGGTCGTGGGTACCATCAGAGAGGCATCAGAACCCGAATGTGGTCCAATCGGAGAGGGATCGGGCTAATTTTAGGAGTTATTCTGCTCCTATAGAAGCACCGGAAGAGAGGAGAGAGAAGGAACCGGAATGTGAATATGATGAGGGACGTGGAGCAAGTTGTCAGGTGTTGAAAGGAGCCTTGAGAGCAGGGATGTTAGACATAGTAAGACTCAAGGCGGAGGTAGATGAAATAGTCTATGGAAGTCTACCGCTTGAGAGAATAGTAACATACAACCCAGATGAGCTGTTCTTTATAGCGAAAGATGTGACTCGTAAAGCACAAATCGCACACGAAAAATTGAGGGGATTGGCGAAAGAATATGATGTGGATTTATCCAAGACTAGGGCGTTGCAAGGAAGTCATAGGATGCATTATACCGAGCGAGAGCTGCAGGAGAAAAGGGTTGTTGGATTAAGGTCGCATACTAGAGAACTGATTCTAGCCATGCGACCATGGCTGATGCTTGATAAATGGGAAGAGAGATGCTCTAAGAAAAAGACCTCTAAGGGAGCGGAAGGAGGAACTCCTGGTGAAGGGTTGCTACTAGCAAAGACCTTCCCCCTGAGGGAAGTGGCGAATGGAGGATATGTGCATGTACCATGGAGCAGGGGGGATTTGGCATCATTTACAAATGATTTTCCCAGGCTCAGGGAGAAGCCTGCAGAGTGGTACAAGCAAGTTGAGCGCTTTGTTAAGATTTCGAAGGTATTATGGATCGATCTGAATACTTTATTTGATATTGTGGTTCCGGGAGATCTGTGGAACGCATGTAAGGTTGCCGTTGATTTGCCGGACTATGAGCCTGATAGGAACATGATTACGAATGGTCCATCGCCAGCGGTGATGAGGCTGTATGATAAGGTAATTACCTGGTTGAAATCGAAGGTTTCACCCCAAGACATTGATTGGGTGAAAATAGACAGGACAGTGCAAGAACCAAAGGAGACGGTACATGAGTTTTATGAGAGGCTTTTAAAGGCTTTTAAACCGTATAGTGGCCTAGACGAGCTGGAGACGAAGGATATGGGACAGTTCGTTTCTAAGTTCGTGCTAGGGCTGAAGCCAGAGGTTAGTCTCATGATACAGCAGCATTTGATCTGTTGGCAGAATAAGCCCGTGGATGAAATCTTACGGTACGCCAGGTATTGCACGGATGAGATTGAGTCGAAGCACAAGAAGATGAAAGATAATTTGTTGTTTATTCAGATGCAAGCCGCGCAGGGACCGCCGAATGGGGGACCCATGGTAAGGAGACAGGGAAACTATCAGGTAGGGAATCAGAATGTTCAGGGGCAGGGGAGGCCGAGGCCTATAGACCCTAGGACAGGCATGGATGTAGCGATACTGAAAAAGACGACTGCTTGTCACCAGTGTCACCAGTGTCACCAGGTGGGACACTGGAGACGCGAGTGTCCCCAGAACCCCTGCAGCCAGCAACAGATGGAGGGAGGAATAGTTCAGGTCCCTGGGGCGGAACAGGTACAGACGGTGACTACACCGAGAATGATGCAAGGGGGGACCGGCATCCCGCAAGTGCAGGTTCCCCAGCCACCCAGGATACAGAACATTCAGCAGGGAGCTCGAACTTATTTGCAGATGCCCATGTTTGAAGTAAGCGAGGAGAAGGATATAGATTTGCTGGCCCGGTTAAGTTTAAGCCAAGATGATGACTGCATACTTAGGGCCATCTTAGAAGTAGACCAGAGAGGACCCTTTGTGGAAGCAGAGCTTGACGGACACCCTACTACCTTTTTGGTTGATACGGGGGCTACTAGGTCGACTATAAGATCGGCAGTAGTTCCGGGGGTAGCCCTTTCTGGTGAAAGTATACAGGTTGTTGGAGTGGCGAATAAGAGGCTAGTTAGCCCTTTGACAGAACCGATTCCCGTCAGGATAGGAAACTTTAGGGATCGACACCAGTTCGTGGTGTGCGATTCTAGTCCTGTTTGTTTATTGGGGAGAGACTTATTGTGCAAGCTCAATTGCACAATCTACTGTACCCCGAAAGGAGTAGAGGTACAGACAAGAGATGACGACGCGACCTTTAAGGTTGCGAATCAGCGGGTGTGTGTGGAAATGTACCCAGCTTTGACAGTGGAGGAGCTTCCACTTGATTTGAGGGAGTCAGTGTCGACTGACGTGTGGGACCTCAGTGGAGAGGAGATTGGCTTAGTCAGGGGAGTGGAACCAGTGAAGATACAGATCAAGCCAAACGCGGAATTCCCGAGAACCCCTCAGTATAAATTATCCCCTGAAACGATTGCAGGGATTAAACCTGTGATCGAGTCCATGATTAAGCAGGGAATACTGGTGGAAATCATGGGTAGTCCATGCAATTCGCCCATTATGGGACTGCAGAAACCAAGTGGGAAGTTCAGGATCATACAAGATTTGCGAAAAATAAACGATATAGTTGTTCCATGTTGTCCAGTGGTACCGAATCCATCTGTGATACTGTTTCAGATCCCATGTGAAGCTGAATGGTTCACAGTGATTGACTTGTGTCCAGCATTTTTTTCGATTCCCCTACATGAAGAGAGCAGATTTCTTTTTGCATTTAGACTAGAAAACCGTGTATTAACGTGGTGTCGTATCCCACAGGGGTATACAGAGAGCCCATCGATTTTTAATCAACTTTTGAAGAAAAACCTCGAAAGTCTTGTGTTGCCACAAAACTCAGTTTTAGTGCAATACATTGATGATCTGCATGTTGCGTCGGAAACAGAAGACGCTTGCAGAACTGATACGATTGCGTTGTTGAATTTCCTGGGAGAGAATGGTCACAAGGTGTCCCCAAACAAGTTGCAATACTGTTTACCTGAGGTACAGTATTTGGGGCACAGAATTGAGAAAGGTAAAAGAAAGGTGTCCCCAGATCGCATTGATGCGATTCTGAGAATGCCAGTTCCCTCGACGCAGAGGGAAGTTAGAATGTTTTTGGGAATGGTGGGTTATTGCCGCCAGTGGATCCCAAACTTTTCCTTTGAAGCGAAGCCTTTACAGCGGTTGACGCGAAAGGATGTAAGTGATCCGGTACCATGGGACGACGACTGTTTGAAATCATTTCTGAGGCTGAGAGAAGCCTTATGTAGCGCCCCTGCGTTGGGAATGCCAGATTACAACAAGGCATTTGCATTATTCTGCTGCGAAAGAGAAGGTTGCGCGTTAGCAGTGTTAACCCAGAATCATGGAGATGTCCGTAGACCAGTTGCCTATTTCTCAGCTACCCTAGATCCGGTAGCTTCTGCGTTGCCCGGATGTCTCAGATCCGTTGCGGCAACAGGTGTCAGCATCGAGAGATGTGAGAGCATTGTGATGGGTCATCCTCTTACTGTACATGTGCCACATTCTGTTGAACTGTTGATGACTAGGACTAAAACACAGCACCTCACGAATAATAGGCTGACTCGTTATGAGCAAGTTATCCTTGCGGCCGATAATGTGATATTGAAGAGATGTGCTGTTTTAAATCCTGCTACATTGTTACCTGTCCCAAATGTAGATGATGATGGAGATTGTGAGGACCATGATTGTCTCGATGTGACTGAACTATGCACCAAACCGAGACCTGACATTGTCGATGAACCGCTCCCAGTTTCAGATGAGATCTTCTTTGTGGACGGTTCATGTTTAAGAGACAGTGTCGGTCGATTGAGAGCAGCGTTTGCTGTATGCACCATCGCGGGGGTGGTTGAGGCCGCTTGTTTAGAAGGAGTACACTCCGCGCAGGTGGCTGAGCTTATTGCTTTGACTCGTCCCTGTGTGGCAGCTGATAAGATCCGTGTAACGATTTACACGGACAGCCAATATGGGTTTGGTGTGGTTCATGACTTTGGACAACTATGGTCCCAGAGAGGGTTTATGACGTCTTCAGGTTCACCCATTAGAAATGGTGACTACGTGCGGAAATTGCTTGAAGCATTGCAAGGTCCTGATGAAATTGCTGTTGTTAAATGTGCTGCACACACGAAGGGAAATGATTTTGTTTCATTGGGTAACAATTATGCCGACGAAGTAGCCCGGTTTTGTGCAGAGCAGGGATGTAGTTACACGGAGAATCACATTGAGGAAACTGAGGAGAAAACGGTGTACGACCAGATGTTAGCAATGGCAGACTCATGGGAGGAACTCAAGCAGCTTCAGGAAGGGGTTTCGGAGCAGGAGCGAGACAGTTGGATACGAGCTGGATGTGAGAAAGGAGATGTGGATATATGGGTTTCGAATGATGGACGAGCGGTGTTGCCGGAATGTTTATTGAATCCCATGGCGAGGTTGATACATGGTGCTGTACATCTTGGTAGAGACGCAATGATGAGAGTGTTTCGTCAGACTTGGTACAACCCGAAGTTTCGGGCAGTGGCCGAAACCGTGTGCCAGAGGTGTGTCACTTGTCAACAGATGAATGTAGGAAAGAGGACAGCTGTGACGTTGAGTCACATAGGGAGGTCAGGTGGACCTTTCAATAGGATGCAGCTGGATTTCGTTGAAATGCCGAAGTGTAATGGGTTGAGGTACATATTAGTGATAGTATGTGTCTTTTCCAGGTGGGTGGAGGCATACCCTACACGCAGATGTGACACACTCACGGTAGCAACACTAATATTGAGAGAACTCATTCCAAGGTACGGGTTCCCAACGTCCTTTGAATCGGACAGAGGAACTCATTTCCACAGTGAAGTCATGAAGTTGCTTTGTGCTGCCTTAAATATAGATCAGAGGTTACATTGTAGCTATAGACCAGAAGCTTCAGTGATAGTGGAGCAGGTGAATGGAACTCTGAAGGCTCGGATTGCGAAAGTGTGTTCGTCAACGTCCCTGAAATGGCCTGACGCATTACCTTTGGTCCTCATGAGCCTCCGAAGTGTGCCTGATAGAAGGACTGGATTGTCACCCCATGAAATCCTCATGGGGAGAGCGATGCGTTTGCCTGCAATACCTGCCACTGCTCTGATAAATATCACTGATGATATGATCCTGGACTATTGTAAAGGCCTTGCTGACGTGGTCCGTTCTGTGTCTCAGCAGGTGCAGACAGCAACGGTTCCAGCTGCGAGTGACCTGTGCCACGACTTATGCCCAGGAGATTGGGTCCTAGTCCGCAAGCACGTGAGGAAGAGTTGCCTGGATGCTAGGGGGCGAGGCCCGTTTCAAGTGATCCTCATCACGAACACAGCAGTCAAGTGTGGAGGTTTACCGAACTGGGTGCATGCTTCCCATACCCGCAGGGTTCCAGCACCCTTAGAAGATACAGCCCCTCTCGAGAACGAAAACTCAGCTGAGCCGACAGAGCCACCTGAGAGGGCCAGTCAAGCTGTAAGGGTTGCTGAAGCAGCTGATGGTGCACTGAATCGAGCCGAAGAAGAACGTGAGAGAAGCACTGACCCAGAAACAGGTGAAGGAATAAGAGGTGCAGTGGGCAGTACAGAATCAAGTTCTGCCGAGGAGGAGGAGGCCAGTGCACAGGGTATCGAGGGGAAGATCAGAGGTGCCACAGAAGCAGAAAGGGTTTGGCCCGCAAGACAGAAACGGGTAAACCTGAGGTTGGCACCGGGCACCGATCTTGCACCAGTTTCGGAGGAGCCAGAAGCAGAATCGAGTGACGAGGAGCATCCTCAAGGTACTCTGAGGAGGTCAAAGAGAACTCGAGCGCCAAGCCAGAAGTACGCTTCACCAGAGTGGGCATATCCAGTGACTGATGCCAGGCTTACCGAGCACGGGAAGATTGAGGTCAATGACATTGGTCAGCAGTGCTCCGTTTCCGAGAGTAGAAGTGTTGCTGAGAATTCCGGGATTGGAGATCGATGGAATCCTGACCATCAACATCCCGAATCTGCCATTTCTAAGCCTCATTCGTGGTATGATCTTGGACACTTTGGATTTCCCGACGTTCACAGTTGTGCCAGCTCCACAGGAACTGACCATTCTTAAGCTCGAAATATTGCAGGGGGTCCTAGAACTGTTGGGACCAGCAGTTATTTTGGACTGATTCAAGAGTGTTGTAAAGCAGGGAAGAAGATAACCTAGATCCGAGTGGAAGAAGAATAAAATTAGGGACTTTCCGTTGTAGAACGAAGAAAAGTTAGGGAGGTTTTGCCAAAGTTCGCAAAGGAGACATTATTGAGAAAGAGACTTACCATTCCAGAGACTGTATTGGACATTGAGTATATTCCGAAGATGGCAGATCCTGCAAACACCCATCGTAGGGCTAGACTGATAATAGGCACCTTGGTAGGAGTTGTGATAGCCACTATATTTGCAGTAGTGATAAGTTCATACATGGTGGCCCACAGGCAAGAGGGGGAGGTTCAGGGAGCACCTACACCTATTACCCCAGGACAGAGAGGTGTCAGTATCAGAGAACAGGGAACATCAAAGTTAAGGGAGGATCGCAGACTCCACATGGATTTGTCAAAGGGTGATTTTAAACTTAATGCCTATGCGAAGTTGTTGTACGAGTATGTTGATGCGATGGATGTGAAGGATTGCTATGTGTGTATGCAGTTGCCTGCTTCAGTAGATGAGGGTATCAAGTATCATCATCTCCCATTGACATATGGGATTTCTTGTAGCTTATTGCTTAGTTTATTTTACGACAGGAGGCAGTTCGAGTATTTTTTTTCAAATTTTGATACGATACTTCCTGAAGTTCCAGCAATCAAGCATTTGAATAAGTACGACTATTATAAGAAAGAGGACAGACTTCTGAAGTATTTTAGACCTACTGTGAAGTTAGATACTGCGCATGCTCACAGGCATAACCTGACATGTGCGTTATCTGAGACGGAGAAGAAATTTATTGATCAGGTAGAGGACAGATATAGAAAGTTGACCCAGACACGAGACACCGGAGACAGTCCAGTACACTGGACTGAGGAGGAGAAATCTCACAAGTCCAAGGGAAGCTATGGACCAATAGCATTAGATGAAGTGCAGAAAGGGAATTTGTGTATTGGACGTCCTCAATCAGCTACGGAGAAGGTTGCAGTAGGACATAGCACTTGCTCTCAGACCTTCACTATGGAGGCTTCTGTTAAGGACTTTATGCAAGGTCCAGTACAAGTGATTCCGACAGTGTATTATGTATGTGGGAAGAATGCTTATGTCAGACTGCCTGCAAATTGGTATGGCATATGTTATTTGGCCATCATATTTCCGAAGATTTATCACACAGAGGAATTGGAGTTGTTAGAGACGAGACAACATTCTAGGAGACGTAGGACTGTAAAGGCAGGTGCAGTGATTGGTGATTTATATGGAGCAATGATACCTAGTATGGGTGTGGTGTTGAATGACGTGAAGATCAGAAGGTTGGCGACTGTAGTTGATGAGCTGTCTATGAATACGGCGAGGTCTTTGTTGTTGGTGATGGGAGAGATGTTGTCGATACGGAATATGGTTATGCAGAATCGCCTTGCGTTAGACGTATTATTAGCTAAGGAGGGTGGGGTCTGTAAATTATTGAAGGTTCAAGAATGCTGCACATATATTCCAGACAATACGAAGGAGTTGGGGAAGTACATAGACAACATCACAACCATTCACAAGGAAATTATGGATTTGATGGAGGAGAATGTGTGGGAAAAGATTGGACAAGGATTTGGAAGAATGAGAACATGGTTTGCGAATTTGGGAAGAGGATTTCTTGGATTGGTGTTGAAGCCAATTATCATTGCTGTGGTTTGTGTGATTTGTTTGTGGGGATGTGTGAAAGCCTGGAAGTGGTATCAAGGAGGCAAAGTTGAAAGAGCTCTTAGAGCAAATGAGAAAAGAATGGCGAAGTTTCAGGATCAACAATACGAAAGTCTCAAGAGAATGGAGGGAGTTCGACATGGCAGAACAATGACTAGTACGGTTTAAATCAGTTCTAAAGAAAGGAAGATTGTAATGGTGTGATGACAGATGTCATCAAAGGGGGGAACTGATGTAGCGTTTAAAAGGTTGAAAATTGTAGGGGTGCGTTATATTCACTGTTAGTCGGCACCCGCATATAATCAAATGTGTACTCAGGTATTTTGTGTGCAATGTATTAAGAATTGTATAACCTATATCGATTTAAATAGAAGTGTTAGCTATGTACAAGCATATTGTGAATGTATTAGGGAAAATGCATAAGAGCTTGGTATATGTAAACTCCAGGCGATGTTAAAATGTGTAGTCTAGAATACGTGATTGTAGACTGTTTAGTTAAACATACATGTAAAGAAAGACGTAAATGTCAATAGTGTGATTTAGACATGCTTGTGTAACCGAAGTAGTGGCCAGAATTCACATATATTTTTGAGGCGAAAGGCCTGTTATTTTCTTATGTTAGCCGAGGGCAATAGGCCAAAAGGATTTATTCCAGTAGAGGTTTTAGGCTGTAGTAAATTGCAAAGTTAAAAGATGTGAAGTATATCTGCATTGCATGATCTCACCCCAGGTGCAAGGACAGTTGCTCGTTAGTAGAGAAGTTCTTTGTTCACGAATTGACTTATGTAGTTAAAGCCAGACATGGGAGTGCATTGGAATGTGCCAATCGTAACTCCTAGTGCGGACGGTGTCTGGGACTCAAGGCCAAGCTGATGGACGATGGAACTGGACAGCGCTCGATGGAAAATTACTGAAAGACGACCCGGCTGAAGAGGAGGTGCAAGAGGGCGTGTTCTGGGATTTGGGGTTCTGTATTAGGGAAAGCGCCCCGAGGGTGGAGGCAGAACAGAGCAGCCCAGAGCAGAGAAGAGTTAGGCGAGGAGCTAGAGGGGGCAACTTAGATCAAGCTCTCTAAGTGAAGACTTCTTAGGAAGTTTCACTCTGATACCTTTTTCTCGATTGAGGGACTCAAGGGATTGCTAGGTAGGGATGAAATCCAGTACAGAGTAGGGACAGAGATTGTGGAAATTTAGCTTGCAAACTGAACATTATCTGCGCCATCTTGCCTCTCCCCAGCGCCACGCATAGCAAATGTACGGTCGCCATTTTAGGCACCCCACTCTCTCTCCCCGCTCACTCTCGATCGCCAGCGCTTTCCCCCGGCGCTGCGAGCATCCCCCGCGCGCCGGCCACCCCCGCTCTCTCATACAGGCCATAAACCCTCTCCTTCTGCGCGACCCTGCTACGGAACCACTTCCGACCGACAACCCATACATGGTCATGCCTCTCCTTTGATAACCCCCCTTCCTCTGCGCCCCCTTGTCCGAACTGGTCCCAGGCCATCACCTAGCCCTGCGGATGCAGTTTATTGCCCCTACTGTAAGGGAAACACCCCACATCAAAGGGATTACAGTAGATCAAAGCCCCTACCCCCTGAGACCCGGCCGGTTGCACACACCCCCGGGAATTAGCGGAATTCCCTGCTGCGCGATAGCCATCTCCTACTGTGGATGGGGTGGGAACTTCTACTGTATCTATGTGTGGGAACGGATCTGAACCGGGGCTTCAGGGGATATTCCCCCGCACATCAAGGGAATCTCAAGAATGTACTATGTGTAATAAAGCAATAAACCAGTGTATAAGAGACCTGGTCTCAGAGATGCAGTTAGAGCACCTCGTGACGATACCTTGCTGTCTGATCTGATGTGTTTAGCTCCGACGGAATAAAACTTTGTTTCCTGCCTTCCAGTCTCCGGCGCCTGCCTCTTTTATTGGTAAATTATCGAGTGGTATGAGAGGCGATTACCGCCGGGCAATTACTTGAAAGGATACCGACTGAAACTGCCGCTACCATTTAACAATTGGCGTCCCAAACGTGGGGCCCATCAGCGACACGTGGATCCAGTGGGAGAGGTCCCGACGACAGAGTGAACGACTGCAACGATCGGGAGAGCTCCTGCCCAATAGACCCTCGTCTGGCAGCCGATCATCCGAACTTCACTGGTTCCGAGCAGACCTCTCTCGAGTGATCTACGGTCCTGACTGGGAACCATCAGGAGTGCCGCGGCAAATACGGAGAGTAGAGGACGATCGGGCGCTGGAGGCGGAAGACGAGAAACTGTCCACGCGGTCCGGGTAAGGTCGTGATACACGACAAATTGAGAAATAATTGATTGATTGTTTGACGCTTTTTGAAATACTAGTATTGCTCATTGATTGTGCTCATTGATTGTTCTCTTTGAGATATTCGCTGTCTACAAACGGGGAGGAGTAGAAATACTCTCTCTCTCTCCCTTTGTAGATAGTGAAGGGTAGGTAACGCAGACTTTTGTCCCCGTTGAAACCCGTCGTGCCTATCTTTATCTCCCCATTGATTGATTGTCCGAACATTGATTGTTTTGGAGAATAGTGCTTTTTGAGATATTCTCTGTTTGCAAATAACGTAGAATAGGAATATTCTGTCTAGTCTTTGCAAATAGTGAAGGGTAGGTAATGCTGACTTTTGTCCCCGTTGAAACCCGTCATGCCTATTTTGATCTCCCATTGATTGATTGATTGATTGATTGTCCGAACACTAGTTGTTCGATATTGGTTCTTTGGAGGTATTCTCTGCTTGCAAATAACGAAGAATAGAGATATTCTGTCTAGTCTTTGCAAGCAGTGAAAAGATAGGTAGTGCTGACTTTTGTCCCCGTTGAAACCCGTCATGCCTATCTTCTCCCCACTGATTGGTAGTTGGTTCTGCCCGGACCGCTTATTAGAGGTGAACCATCCGGCTCCACTGGAGGGCACCCCTAATAAGGACATGTTCACCAAATATGGACTAGTCGCCGTAGCTTATACCAAGCTATGGCATAAATATACAAAGAAGGACCCCGAGAGTCAGTGGCCACTGATGGGATCCCTCGACGACCATAAGATAGAGGCGCTAGAAATAGCTCTGCGTAGCAATAAGACGACGCCTACTATGCTTGACAGTATCGGCATGTGGCGCAAAGAAGCGACGCAACGGAAAAAGAGGGAAGAAGTAAAGGCAGAAAAGGAATTACGAAAGGCAGCTCACCTTGCCGCTAGAAAGTTAGAAGAAGACATAAAGGAGAGAAGGGAAACTAAACTAAGACAGGAGCCCGAAACCTCAGGCCAGTACGCTGTTAGGACCCCTTCTTTGCTCTACCCTGAGTTGTCCTCCAAGCAGCGAACGAATGACGAGTTACTGTTAGGTCCCCCGATCATTTACATGCCCCCTCCGTATGCACCCTCCCAATCAATAGTGCAACACCCACAACCCCCGAACGCGAGCGAAAGCAGTACAGGGGCCTCGGCCCTCACGGCCTCTGCGCCGGCTGAGCCTCTTGTGCTGAACCCAACGTCGACTACAACGCCAGACGACCATGAGATAGGAAAGAAAGAGTCCACCAGAATGAATTGATTAACTAAGGATGAACGAACAGGAATCGACAAGATAGTAAAGGCACTGGTAGGATCCTTTTTGACCTTACAAAAACTAAAATAACGCTAGGAGTTAGCCCTTTGTGGGACATATGAAACCAAGGGAAGGAGTCAAGCTCACGGTCGAGACGACCGCGAGGTAGCCCGACTCCATTACTCTCGCTACCTAAACATGTCTGCCCTACTGCCCACCCCGCCCAATAAGCATGACAAAATCCCGCACAAACGGAAGCCTGCTGACACCCACCATCGACGTCACCAAACTAGGGCTAGATCGCGCACAATTGGGCTATGTTATTTTTCCGATTGCACAGTAACCTCCTTGTGCTCGTCATCAGACTACAATTATGTACAAACACTCCAACGAAGTAATGTAGTTATAACATTTTAATAACCTATAGGATATAACAAACACACCAACAGGGTAAACAGGTTAAAACACGTTTTTAAACAACTATTTACATGACAGTCTGCTGCGACCTGCATCCCAAAGCATTCACGTCCACGTGACACCGTCCTCGCCTCTCCTTCCTCGAAATTGCAACATTGGCCTGTTTTGGGCGGTTCTTTTAGTTGACTTTGGGCTATAAAAGCCATGCAAAAATCCCTCGACACCAGTGGCGGGCGATTGTGCGAATAGGCCGGAGGCTATACGAAGCGCCGAAGTTCTGGCAACACCAAGGCGAAGCCCGCCATGCTGTGCGGGCCTACCCGTTTTTCTTTCTTTCTTCAATCATGGCTGACGCCCTGGCGGGGGGAGGCGACGCGGACGGACCTCCCCCACCTCCCCAGGTGGAGGCTCGCCGGGCGCCCCAGCCGTCTTTGACTCACCGGCCAGCTAAGCTGCACCCAACCGTCTTTAATTCGCCGGCCAGCTAAGCTGCACCCAGCCATCTTTTTCATCGGCCTGCTGAATTTCACCCTGGCACGCTGTGCGGATCTTCCCAGTCACTTCTTCCTTCAATAACGGAGGGTGCCCTGGCGGGGGGAGGCGACGCGGACGGGCCTCCCCCACCTCCCCAGGTGGAGGCTCGCCAGCAGATGAGGGCACCCCAACCGCATCTTTCACACGTCAGCCAGCTGAGTTGCGCCCTGCCACTTCATTCGCCGTTCGGCTGAGCCGGCACCCCTGCACGCGGCCGCCAGGCAACCACCCAAGCACCGGGTTCACCAGGACTGCCGCTAGCACCCGACGTGAGGAGTGGGCCCCCGCAGCAAGGTAATCGGGGACCCACCCCGGTGGTGATACCATCCAAACTGCTGTCGTCACTGCTACTGGAATCACCCCGGTGGCAGTACCACCCGAACTGCTGCTGTTACTGCTGCTGGCTCCTCTCCGGTGACTGTACCGAAGAGCTGCTGCTACTGCTGCCCTTGAACTCCGGCGGTTGACCCCTCCGGTTCCAGGCCTGGCCCACCGTGAGACTATTCTGGACTCGAAAGCTTGTTTGCTAGGGCATGGGCCCCACCCTTGACAGAACGCTCCCCTCAGCCTTGCAGGATTGGTTGGAGTCATTTGACATTCGACTCCTGCGGACTTCCGGTAAGGACAAAACCACCGCCATTGCTCTTTTGCCCCCGGGCGGCAGCCGCCTTGCCTCCGCTTGGTGCAGTGAGAAAGTAGAGCGTCGGCGGAAGAACCCGCCTGCTGCCCCGCCCTAAGAACGAACCATGGCATTGCTACAAGGTTGCAGTGACGCCATGCTGACGCAAAGTTGACGCTAACGAAAGTTCTCGAACTACCGAAAGGAATTCTGGTTCAACAGCTAATTCATGGAAAGACTTAGACTGTGCACTGACCCGACCCCGCCCCAAGATGGCGCTGATGTAGGAGTGGCCTACAACTCCTTGTGGCGTTCCAGTCACGTGACATTTGTGTTAAAAAAGAGATATATATATATGTATGCGATGCTTTCACACATGATGGTGGGAAAAAGGGGGGAACCGATTTTTATGTTAATCCAGTGTTGCTCATGTTGCTCGACGCCTCTCACACCGTGGCCGGTCTATGGCGGCTGTAGGCCCGTACTTCCATACTGACATTGTTTTAAATAAAGGGCTTCTTAAAAAGGAATTACGAAATCAGTGTCATGACTAATCATCTAGGTTGTTGAAGGTTTTTCTTTTAAATAAATGATTGTTACTCCTAAGCGAAAGCATACAGATAATACAGACACAATTTGCCTAAAAATCTTTTTGTTTAACGGAATTTGTACCCATCACGCCTGCCCTTTTTCCAAGAATTGTCAAATCAATAATGAACTATAACTTAAGGTATATGTCGCACGCAAGGTATGGTATCCTGCACCATAATACACGACCAATTGAGAAATACATGCACGACCAGGGAACGCGAATTTAGGAGATGAATGAACTAGAACATCTTTGCCTCGAACTAAAGAATAATAGGTCCGTGGTATTACCCACCCCTGCGGCTAGCCTGGTACATGGTAGGTAGAACCTTTCGTGTCTGCGCGCGCTGGGGTATTTTGAATACTGCACCTCCCCTCCCCTCTTATTTTCCCCTCTATAGGTCACGACGAAGTTCCGACTGAAGAGTGGAGTGGACATGGACCGAACCAAGTTCAATATCAGGGAAAACATAGACAAACGTTGTGAGATAGTGCGTAAAATTACAGACCACCATTGGGAACATGAAAAACTGTATGATATGATTGTGCGTGTGTACTACGATTATACGATATGAATGTGTATGCATTTCATGTTCGGGTCACTTGAAGAGAGCGTCATCGTATGATTGAGGTGCTCGTCCACCGATCAAAGGGAGGAGAATAAAGGGTCAGACAACCCATAAGATAAACTACAAAATGCTAAAGGTACGCAGCATGCATAGGAATAGAGGACAGGAAAGGAGAGGTCCCCGTGCTCGACGCAGCCCTGAGTCTCCGTCTTGATGCATGTACTGTCACACCCTATCCGGCATTTGTGTGTACGTGGTCACCGAATTTATGTCTTTTCCCCGCTTGTGTTTTCTTACATGGAACAGACCCATGCTACTCCATGTTGTGTGTGCACCAAGTGGCCTATTATCTTACCCATCTCTCTCCCTCTCGTTTTGTGTCGTATGTATGCCAAAATAGCCTACTTGATGCACACGTCTCTCTCTCTCTCTCTCTCTCTCTCTCTCTCTCTCTCTCCCTCCCCCTCTCTCTCTCTCTCTCTCTCTCTCTCTCTCACTCTCTCTCCCCCTCCCTCGCAAAAGGCTCTTTCTTGCCCTCTTTTCTTCTTGAATAAATTAACGACATACACCTCTTTGGTAAGTGTATAATTGGCCTGAACACAGTGGTGTTCGAACAAATTGACAGAAACAAAAACGACCATACTTTACCACGTTACTACCTCTCCTTTTTACAAACGTTAAGCCTAATCGGCTGAGAAGGTAAGACGACTGATGTCTCCCAATCTGACCCTCAACACGGGGACTATATGTCAGTGGTTTTTGTTCTTAAGGGACACCATCTCCACCGCCCAGAATTACCCCTGACCAATTAGCCCGAAATAGAATGTCTAAAGCACCCTGTTCTCCCAAAGATAACTCCAGCCCTATACTAGCCGTCTCAGAGTGTCCCGAACGAAACAGCTGATGGCCCTGTTTAAAACTGATAAAGGGTCACCTACTGTATGAAAAGGATACTCGTGAACGCATGACCGTAGCACCTCGCACTTACGGGTATTACCAAACCTTGTATTATAGGGCGCAGAAACTGACACCTAGAAGGCCAGACGATGGACAGGGACACCCACAGAGCCCTGCACCACAGCAGTAATTAATAGATTAGTAACACGCACCTTAACATCAGAGTTAATAGACACCAATCATATAGTAACAGATAAGAGCATTTCCGCAACTACTCAGTGGTTGGGAGAGAGAATGAAGTATGTAAATGTCTTCCCTGCCAAAATCCCTAAGACTTTCGTTTCTTATAACCTATTCAAGGATAACCCGCAGCCATCGGAAGAGAGGGGTCGGACGTGACGCACAGTCTGGCTGCGGATCATAAAGCATCTATGACATCGACCAAGGGGGAAGCGACGAAGCAAAAAGGGTGTGAGACGAGACACCATTATCAGAACGATAAGCGCGAAGGGCTGCATCGAGGCCCCTGCTCACTGACCAGCGTGCCTGAAGTCTCAACCCGTCGGGCCCGATTGATGGGCCCAGTGCTGAAAGATTCTGCTCTCCTTGGTCCGCATTTTTGATCCGATCCCACGCCACCCCATTCTCTCTTCCTCTTTCATTTGGACTATGACTTTGACCTACTACCGAGGAACAAAAGGCCGGCACCCTGTCTCAAAGTGCCTGTGGTGAACTGTGTTAAGGAACAGGACTGTGATCAAAGAACAGTGAGTGATCACACCCTGCCACGTGAGAAATCGGATTTGAGCTGGACCTTAGCTCCACCGCCGGTGCTCAACAGTGCCAACGAAAGAAGGACAACAATGAGAGCTTACCAGTGATAGCTCTTTATAAAACAAGGACACTGGAAAGAAGGACCCATGTCAAAGTTGAAAATCCTCTCCCAACCACCTTATTATATTAACTATCTTCTTCATGATGTTGCATCAATCACTTCCGACTGTACACTGAGAAGTTAAGAAAATGTAACTTTGTATAGTAACATTCATACAACACCAGCCATGTACACGACTATACTGCAACTTTGAATGTACTTCCTCCTCGCCTACTTTATCAAACTGTATGAGACAATGTACAAATGTGTCAGATTACTCCTGCCTACCCTTAAGACTCTGTATCTTTAAATGTATGACGAACATTGACGATACTGTAACTGAAAGGCTAACAAAGGTGAATATTGGCCGGACAAGCTGGCGAGATATGTTAAAAGGGAGGACTGTGGAAATTTAGCTTGCAAACTGAACATTATCTGCGCCATCTTGCCTCTCCCCAGCGCCACGCATAGCAAATGTACGGTCGCCATTTTAGGCACCCCACTCTCTCTCCCCGCTCACTCTCGATCGCCAGCACTTTCCCCCGGCGCTGCGAGCATCCCCCGCGCGCCGGCCACCCCCGCTCTCTCATACAGGCCATAAACCCTCTCCTTCTGCGCGACCCTGCTACGGAACCACTTCCGACCGACAACCCATACATGGTCATGCCTCTCCTTTGATAACCCCCCTTCCTCTGCGCCCCCTTGTCCGAACTGGTCCCAGGCCATCACCTAGCCCTGCGGATGCAGTTTATTGCCCCTACTGTAAGGGAAACACCCCACATCAAAGGGATTACAGTAGATCAAAGCCCCTACCCCCTGAGACCCGGCCGGTTGCACACACCCCCGGGAATTAGCGGAATTCCCTGCTGCGCGATAGCCATCTCCTACTGTGGATGGGGTGGGAACTTCTACTGTATCTATGTGTGGGAACGGATCTGAACCGGGGCTTCAGGGGATATTCCCCCGCACATCAAGGGAATCTCAAGAATGTACTATGTGTAATAAAGCAATAAACCAGTGTATAAGAGACCAGGTCTCAGAGATGCAGTTAGAGCACCTCGTGACGATACCTTGCTGTCTGATCTGATGTGTTCTGCTCCGACGGAATAAAACTTTGTTTCCTGCCTTCCAGTCTCCGGCGCCTGCCTCTTTTATTGGTAAATTATCGAGTGGTATGAGAGGCGATTACCGCCGGGCAATTACTTGAAAGGATACCGACTGAAACTGCCGCTACCATTTAACAAGATGGTATGGTCCAGTGTCCCTAATATCGACATTGGCTTGGTAGTTTTCTACCTCATGCTTTTAGAAATTGTGCTTTTAGTTATTTTTAGTCGTATGCAGATTCTTCGTAGAGTAGCATTTGTGTTAGTGCCTATGTACTTGTTGTGCCTCGTATTGAGGAGTCTGTATCTTCAAATCTTTATGCTGATAATAAAAGCCAGAGAGCCAAGAGATTAAGTCTCGAGTCCTTGATTATGACAAATGGCGGACAGCATTTTCTGATAATTGTGTTTATTCCCTCCACGCTATTGGGCAAGTAAAAAGTTCCATCCGACCAGAGTGGGTTCTAGTAGATAATTGACGGATACTAAAATGGGCCGGAGCACAGGCTCAACTAATTAAACTGGTCAAATAGCAAATTGGGAGCACACGGCACAATGCTTGCTATTTATGTGATCATTAAAACGAGAAATATTGTGATATGTACTGATAATGGCTATGGTTTAATTTCCAAAAGACAGGCTCAGTTCAGGGTTATATAAGCAGATAATGCTAGTATTACTGATATGATTACTAACAAAGGCAATCAAAACAAAATAATATTCCTATGATCATAAATAATGTGGGGTATTTTTGTTATTATTATGGTGGTCATCATGATGATGATGATGATGACCATCATCATCAGTATTATTATTATTAATTATTATTATTATTATTATTAATAATATTATTATTATTATTATTATTATTACTATTATTGTTTTTATTATTATTATTATTATTATTATTATATTAACAGCAATACTAATACGAATAATTATTATTGTTAGCAGTATTATTAAAATTGTGGTTATTATTATTATTAGTAGTATTATTATTATTAATAGCAGCAATAATAATGAGAAGAATATTGTTAGTAATAGCAGTTGTATCAAAAACGATGTTTTTATTATTTTTACTATTATAATCTTTATTTTAATTACTTTTTGTCTTCTTCGATCTCTTTGCGTTGAGCGTTCAAACCTCTTCAAGGCAGGCGCAGCAATTTCAATCCGATTTTGTTATTGCTACTTGAAGCCTTCATTTGCCATAGCCATATGAATGGCATATGGACTGACACACCTAAGTGTAACTGTTGCCTTTGCAGTTATTTTAGAGTTATATGCAATCCTCAGGTACCAGGAACAGCTTTTAGCCTGTATACCACATCCGCTTTTTCATCCACTGGCTTTGAAAGAACTAAAGTTCTTTCTTGAAAGCATGGCAATGCATTTGCCTGTCTATGGTAGTTTGTCTACACTTCAAAGCTGTCTTACATGTTTTTGTTTCCCATTACAAAGATGCATTTTGCGTTCTCATATCTCCTGTGAATATTAGCAACACAGTTAATGAATATGTTGGTAGCCCAGCAGAGAATGTCATCTGCTTTGTTGTAAAATACCTGAAAATATATATTCCGTCAAAGCAGAAAACGAAGTGGAAATATGAGATTTTTCACATCGCAAACACAAAATGTATTTTAGTGCAAAAAAATAAACGTATAGAATCATTGCATGCACCTTGCCACTAGAATTTCCAAATGTATCCATATATGCTAAATACCATGGGCCATATCAGCAACGGCTAGCGTTAATTATCGCCGGCCGTGCTTAGAGGTAATTTTCTTATCGCTGGCTATCTCTGCTTTTTATCGCCCTGGTAGCACATTATCATCAACACACAGCTCCAGGGCAATAAAAATTCCAGCGATAGCGATGTTATCGTCGTTTTGCAGGGAACATCATTGGTTTCCCAGCGATGTTCCCTGCAAAAGGGCGATAACCTTGCTGATACGACCCTGTGGTCGTATCAGCATAATCCACCCCCAATGTTAGGGGTGGCTTAGTCAGGATTTTAGCAGACGTTAGTTTTTGGAGAAAACAGCAGTTTTCTCCCAAAACTAACGTCTGCTAAAATGCAAGGGCATCCTTGCTGATAGCGCAAAGGCACGTTATTGCTCTCCTGACATGTAGTGTATGTCAGGAACGCCCACTTTGCATCTCATTAGAGATACAAAGGTAGGCGTAGTGTAAAAGGGTGCTAACATACGAATACGCATGTTAGCACCCTCTTGCGGATAAGGCGTTGGTTTTATCTCCGCTTTTCTGGCTTTTAAAGCCAGAAAAGCGGAGATAAAGCCCTTGATGATCTGCCCCCTTGTTTCTCACCTTGAGTTTTCATCTAACATGAGTGCTCTCCAGGAGTTGTAATCTGTGTGTGCTTCATTTAACCCAGTAGGACTAACACACCAGATATCAAGAATTTGTAAAAGGAAAGCCACAGGATTGTCACACTTTGCTCGGGGTATACGGAGTGAACTGACAATCATAACTATGACTAGGTTAGTACTAGAGCTTTACAGGTACTGCATTCAGACCTGCATATGCTTGCTTTTAGCAGGTGAACTTGCAATACAATGGCCAAAGATAGATCAATGTATTCAAAGAGGACAATAATTGGACGGGCCTATAGACTAAAGTCTTCTATAAACCACTGTAATTGCTTTCTGCCAGAAGAGGTCAAGGATTGAATGGGTGATGACACTCCACTAACTGATGCCCTTAAAATGTGTTATTAATTTCGCTGGTGTTCAATATCATGTAGACATAAAACTTGAAGTTGAGAAGCTTTAATGAGATCCCCCTGCATTTGAGACAATGCCCTGACCACCTCCAATTTAGGAAGCTGCTCAAGACTACTCTTTTCTGTCTCTGATTCAACTGTAGTAGTGCTGCAACCATGCTGCCTGTCCGAAGCGCAGAGATACCCCTTCGGGGGTTGATTATGGTGCTTTATAAATAAATAAATAAATAAATAAATAAGCCTTTATTCACCCACCCAACACTCTATTTTTCAAAGCGAATATTTATTTCTGTAGGAGTAAATTACAACTCTCGAAGATCCTGCAGTTATGAGGGATTGCTCATAGAAGCATCTAATGTGAGCAATCACAGAGAAATGGATACTCAGTAAACTCATGAAATTGAATATATACCCTTAACATCTTTTGAAACTTGGACCATAAACATCACTACTGTTTTTTGGAAAAAATGATTGAGTAAGCAGTAACAAACCAACTTACAATACACATAACTAATAATAACATGCTAAGCAAAAACAACCTAGTTTCAGAGCACACCAGAGCATGGAATCAGCAACTGCCTCATCAGAGACAACATCCTGAAAATACTAGATGAATGAGATGCCTGTCTACTGGTCCGTTTAGACATAACTGCAGCGTTCTTCACTCTAAATGAAACAACTTTGATAAAAATCCTCTCAATATAAATGTGCATACAAGGAACAGCACTTAAGTGGTTCTATTCATTATTGGCTGCGAGAATACAATTAATAAAACTCGATACCTTTAGATCATCAATTTATAACTTAATCTGTGGCATACCACAAGGAGCATCCTAACCCTCACTTATATTACCTTTATTCTGAATCGTTTTCAGAAATGTTTCAGGTTCAGAAGACCATATAACATCAATATGTTGATGACACCCAACTCTGCCACAGGGTATTAAATCCTTTGAGCATAGGCATTCTGGAAAAATGGCTCCAACAGTTTGTCCAATGGACATCTGCATGCACTTTGAAACTAAACCCTAACAAGACTGAATTCACACTTCTACCTACACATAAATCACCCATTCAATACATTATTGTCTGAACATACCAGCCCCTTGAATAGTATACATTATTGATGACAGCAACCAAATGACTTGGGGCCATATGTAGGAAACAGTTTTGCGATCGCAAACAGTGCGATTCGCAGGAATCTGGGTGTTTGCGATCGCAAAACATACTTGAGCCATGTAGGAAAGGTATACGCAGAAGAGTTGTGCGAATCGCTAATTTAGCGATTAGCTATTTTGCGGAAAGTGGAGTCTGCGAATAAATCAGCGTAATCGCAGTCTGCGCACCAGTATTAGCGAAAATCGCTGTTACCGAACTCGCAAATAGCGATAGCGCAAAATGACATGTTCAGAAAACTCGCAAATAGCGATTATGCAAAATTCGCAATTTTGCACTTCCCAATTACCATCAACACTGAGCAGGTGGTAACCTACTGCAACCTATTTAAACAGGCCCACAATGCCACAGGGCCTTTCCACCATGGCTGGGCTGTACGTGATAGCCAGGAGGCTGCGAATCAGGGATGCCACACAGAGACGGAGACGCCAGGAAAGGATCTACAGAGCACGCATCACCCTCTTCCAAGTGACCGATGAGGAGATCCATGTCAACTACAGGCTGCACCCAGACAGCATCCTGGATTTAATTGCTGAACTGACACCCATACTTGACCACCCCACACGCAGGGCACACTCCATTCCCACCCATGTACAGGTGCTGTGCTCACTGCACCTCCTGGCATCAGGTAGTTTCCAGGGGGTCATTGCCACAGCAGGAGGTGTCTCCCAAAGTGCACTTTCGCGCTTCTTCCACGCTTTCCTGGATGCAATGGTACAGAGGCTGCATCACCACATACAATTTCCTAGCACAGCACAGGCACTGGATCAGACCAAGCAAGATTTCTACCAAATTGCACAATTCCCCCATGTCATTGGCTGCATAGATGGGACACATATCGCTATTTCACCCCCCTCACATAATGAGTATGTATTTCGCAACAGAAAGTCATATCATTCCCTGAACATCCAGGTAGTGTGCAATGCCCAACACTTAATCACTGATATTGTGGCCAAATACCCTGGAAGCACACACGACTCATTCATGTTTCGCCACTGTGCATTACATCGCAGACTCACAAATGGTGATTTTGGAGAGGGCTATCTGCTAGGTAAATGCCTGTTAAACACACACAGAGGCAGTAGAGTGATGCAGTGGCAGGACACTATTGAACATTAATCTGCTTATGCCCCGCAGGTGACAGTGCGTATGCTGTACGAGACTACATCCTCACACCGTACCTGAATCCATCAACTGCAGGTGAGAGGGGGTACAACAGCGCACACAGAGCTACACGCTGTGCCATTGAGAGGACATTTGGAATCCTAAAGAGCCGTTTTCGATGCCTCCATAAGAGTGGTGGAGCGCTACAGTACAGCCCTGAGACGTGTTGCAAAATAGTGGTTGCCTGTGCAATGCTACACAACATCGCTACCAAGAAAGGAACCCCAGTGGACCTGACAGACTCTGAATCATCAGATGAGGATGGAGCAGCACCACATCGCGCTCCCGCAGGAGGTGCTGGTGCAGCTGCCGGACGTATGAGACGTGATGAGATCACCCAAAACTACTTCTAAGTGAGTAATGATGACACAATGACACTGATTGGTGACTGACAGGGATGTTTATTTCTGTGTCATCAGGCATTGAGTGATCTCACGTTGTGACGTTAAAGTCCCTGCATGCACTTGTTTGTGTCACAGTGCAAAGAGTAACAACAGACACTGAGTCTACATGGACTGTGTTGCATCACACATGGCCATTAGTCCCTTGTGTCCCTTCACCTCCTACGTGCACGGCCTGGTGCGCCTCGCTGTGTGCGCGCTGTGCCCTCCCTTGACTCATCCTCCACTGTGCTCTGTCGTGCACTCCTGCGTCTTTCCTGTGGTATTGGGGGAGTGATGCTGCTCCTGCTCGATTGTTCATCAGTGTCCGTGGCTGCAAGTGCACCTATGCCACCTGTGGCGGTTGCGCGCATCTGGTCCACCGCATGTGTGACCTGCACCAAGACACTGCCCACGTCCTGGCAGCAGTGGGCCATCTCGCGCTGCATGCCAACACATCTTCTGGCCAGCAAGGATGTGGCGGTTGTGTGGCGGTTCACAGCCCTTGTGTATAGGTCCAGCCGTGTGTGAAGGCGATGTCTGTCCCGGCGCCGCGCTGCCCTGTCCCTCGCTATCTCCCTGCACAGTCCCTCCAATGCACCAGTCATGGCCATCACTCCTGCGCGCAACTCGGTCATGTTGTGGTTATGTGCTGTCAGCTGCCGTTGTATTGACCTGATTCCCTTCACTTGCAGGCGCTGCTGCTTCAGCATGCTGCCCTCCAGGCCCGAGAACACCGTGTCCTCTTCAACAGGAGCAGTGCTGGTGGACGGCCGTTCCCTGCGTCTCATCCCTCTCCCTACTCTTGATTGTTCAGGGGACTGTGTTTGTTGCAGTCCTGCACGCTGCCTGTGCACTGGCTGTTGCTCCTCTGCTGTGTCTGGTGCCTGTGTCTCCAACAGTGGTAGTGGTGGGACAATTATGCGACGCCTGCATGGTGCTGTGTCGGCAGTTGTGGCTGCGCCCTGATCCTTCTGGCATGCCTGGTCCTCCATCTCAACTGTTGGCTCACATTCAGCCTCACTATCCTGTGTTGGTGGTGGTGCTGTGGATTAAATGACACACATTAGTACTGTGTCCTGTGTGGTATTTGTCATGCATTAGTTTCAAGCAATAGAATCTCATGGGTACTATCGGTCTATTTCTATCTCTGCATGATGGAGTCCTTCCTATTCCACCTGTCTGTGTCTCACTGGCACAGTTATCAGTGCATGTGACTACGTTTCCCATAATGCATTACTGTGTGTGCTGTGTGACATTTACTGGAGTTGCAGTCAGGTTGCCTTTTGGGGGATGTGGGTGGTTTGGGGATGTAGCAGGGGGTCTTGCCATGCACCTTACCTTGTCTGGTGTCTGGGTGTTCTGAGCTGTCCAGGTCAGCCACTCCACTCACGCTCTCAGGCTGCAGTGTGCCCTCCACCAGCTCCTCCAGGGGTGTCGGTTCGGTTGCAGTGGAAGGGCCCCCACCGGTTTTTTTAGCCTCTGCCAGTCTTGTTGCCACCCTCTCCTTTGACCTCTGCCGCATGTCATACCATCTTTTACGTAGGTCCTCCACACTGCGGTGTGTGACACCAATGGCATTCACTTTCTCTTGGATGTCACTCCAAATCTTGCGCTTTCTGGCCTCAGGTACTCTCAGGGAACTTTTCCCAAATAGGAGATCATGGTTGCTGACCACCTCCTGTGTGAGGACCTCCAGCTCCCTCTCACTGAATTTCTGTTTCCTCTTCCTTGATGGTTCCTCCTGCTGCTTTTCAGTCCCCTGGGAATCCATTTGACTGGTTTTCAAATGCAGAGCTTCACTGTTCTCCTCTCCACACAGGCTCTCAAACAGCTACTGGCTCACACACAGCTGCTGGCAATCAGGTGCAGCATGGGCAGTCACACTTCCTGGTTGTGATGTCATCATTCTGCACCTGAATTGCAGATTCCCAGATTTGCGATTCCTTAATAGCGTTCTCGCAATTAAGGAATCGCTATTAGGGTAATCGCAAAATAATTCTGCGAATTTTTGCGCATCGCTAATTATTCGCTAAAATCTACCTACATAGCTATTTGCGATTCGGAATTTGCGATTCGCGAAAAATCGCAATTTCCGATTCGCAAATTCCATTCTACCTACATATGGCCCTTGGATCCTTATTTGAGTGCTCACTGAACTTCACCACCACATCAACAATCTAATGAAACAGGCAACCTACCAACTGCAACTTCATCAGAACATTAAAAACTCCATCCACCAGAAGACTTTAAATCTTCTGTAAACAAAAATTGTTTCTCTACAATATAAAAGGATGTAACACCATCTTATCAGGTCTTCCTAAATCAATATTTTCTCCTCACAAGGTCAACCTACACGCTGCAGCCCAACTGGCAGCAAACACCAGAAGAGAGGATCATATCAAGCTAAGAGTGAAACAACGGCATAAGCTCCCCTTAGATGCATGTACCACATTCAAAATCAACTGAAAAAAAACAAATATGTTCACTGAGGCCTGCTGGGCACCTAAAAGGAAACGTTCACACTGCTTGTGACCAGTAAGAAACAAGAGAGAAAGAGGATAACTGGAGAGTCTTACCTGAAAAAGAGCATAGCACTCCAATTCTGGAACCAAATTCCATAGGTTATAAACATATTCCTAACCTATTTACCTTTGTTGAAAGTCACTGCAAACCTTACCTCTTCATTCTCTATCTTCCATAGCTTCCCCAGAGTTGACCTCAATAAGGAATGTACATGTGCTGTTACCTATTGCAGATTTTTTATATCTATATTGTTAGGTGTATAGTGCTCCATTGAATAAGTGGCTAGAGTTGCACTCTATAAGTACTAGAAATAAATAGGCTAAAGAATAAGTAAATAATAAATAGTCACATCAAGTTTACTAATTTCCTGTGCGCTTGTCACACAAAAGACCTACATGGCGGTCACACACTTTACTATTGTGTTCTATGTATTCTTGTTCAGACAGTGCCTTGATACTGTCACCTTACTTTCACGTTTACTTCCCTCGACTATTATTCTTTTGTGTCTTTATAGATGCGCCATCTTAAACAATTTAAAGACTGACTGTCTCAGCTAGTTGAGTAATTTCCTGCTGCCTGTTCATTATGTACTGATCCTACGTGGTCTCAAGCTTTACCTTTGTTCTTACAGTCTTGTTCATACCATGTTTTTGAATACAGTCACATTTTGAAACACTTTGACTTAATATGTTTTGTGCGTCTCCTGTTGTGATTCAATAGTATTTTCGTGATTAAATTCCAGATTTATTCTTTACTGTACCCTCCACTGTTCCTTTTTATGCCATTTTCCTACGGGGGCATAATTTGAGTAAATACAGTTTCCATCTCCGAACCTATCGCTCATAATAATGAATAGGAAAATGTCCGGATATGTACCCCATCACATGGGATTCCTTAGTGACTCTTTAAAAAAAAATGTTTATGTTGTTTTTTGGATATTGAAACCCAAAACACCCATTATACTGCTTGCTGAAGCAATTTTCAATCATAACATCAATATGACAATTGGCTTGGGTTAAGAGTTCGGAAATTTTTCGATAATTCTAAAATATTTTCCTTGTGTCGTATTGTTAGAACTTTAGGTATTGTTCTTTGAGATCTTGCTTCTGTTTTCCTATGTGTTCTTCAGCTAGTCTGTAAAAGGTCCTCCAAATACTGCATTCCTTCTTAAATTTGCATGGGTATCCCTTGCTTTTGTACAGCACTTGTTCTGCTGACATACACATGTCCCTTCCCACTTGCTTTCTGAAGGCACTAGTTATATCCCTTTCTCCAAACACAAATCCCAATGCAAAGAACTGAAGTTTGCACTCAGATAGATCCACATTATTGGGTATCCTCTCCCAGTATTGAAGGATCTCACTACAGCACCAAGTTGTAAATAGGAGGGTGCTCTCTCCTCTATTACATTTCATACATGTTGGTGTTTGAACTTTGTCCACCCTGTACAACCTTCTGTTGTTATAGTATTGTCTGTGGAGGATGTTCAATTGTATTAACTGACCTTAACTTCCACATCAATCGGTTGCCTGAGTGTGGCCCCCCTCAATGTCCTCCTTTGGCCCAACATCTTTATCCCATTTGCCCCTTTATTTCTTTAACCAGTCTGGTCTATTATTGGCGAGTAATTAGTATATGGCGGAGACCACGCCAATATTTAATTCCATCATCCATTCTTTACTTTCTAGTGGTGATACTTCAGGCACTTCTGTGAGAGCATGTTTTATGTGGTTCTGTGACTCTGTCTGAAGGTCTGAGTTTGAAAATGTTGGGAGTCTCCCAGTAGCTGTGTGATTGATTTGATTCTTTTCCATCCATTTGGTCACCCCCTCAGAATACCTCCTGGTGTTTCTCTGGTAACCTTCTCCTTACCTCCTATACTGTTCGTGGCTCTTTCCCAAGACTGTGAATGGCTTTTTTGACATCGATAGAGTAATTTCAGGAAATCAATCATCCTAAAATTTGCTTCTCTGCCCAATATTGTCAGGAGGAACAAGCACCATCTTTACGCATCTGGTTGGAACTTCACGAGGAGTGCCTCTAAGTTGTTTCCCCTCCAAAAGGTGTGTATTCTGCATTATATTAATCTCTAGATGTTTATTTTTATTTATTTATTCAGTGTTTTGTAAAGCGCGAACATGGCCCAAATTGGGTATCAGAGTGCTTCACAATTCCATAGTATTATAATTCTAACAGTTAGTTTGATGAGTACTTTACACAAACTACCATGCATCTATATTCACTTTTACATGAAAAACATTCGTAGTTTAAAAAATAATACATATCAAAATGATTACTAGCCATCAACTTACAATACAATCATACCTGTCCTAAATATTACCGTATGTGACATTTAGATATACCTGTCCTGAGAAGGATATCTCAATATATATTTAGTACAGAGGACTGTATATTGCAAACAGACTGGTTATAAAATAGAGAGCTAAATCTAGGAATCTGATCTAGGATGAGTGATCAGATAGTTTCAATCCTATTAGGTGTGTTATCTTGCATTTATGTAGTTTTCAGGAGAGAGCAGAATATAGAAAATCGAAAGATTGTCCATTAGACTATAGTTAGAGCAAAGATGAGTTTGTTCTGCTGTTGGTTATGGGAGACATTTGCTCATTAGAAAGGTCTTAGCTGCCTTTTGAATACTGAAGTGGTCGTGATTCTTCTAATGTTTGATGTAAGAAAATTCTGTATTCTTGGTGCACCTCCACAGAACACTCTATCATATATCTCTTCTTATGGAAGAATGAGGGTTTCAGTAAAAGATCTCTGGAGCCCTGAGAGAATCTGATCCCTCCAGATATCATACATTTCTGGGCTAGGTACAGTGGTGTTTTGTAGTGTATCGCTTTGTTTGTGATACATGCCATCTTTAGTTTGATGCTTGCTTCGTATAGCAGCCAATTGAACGCTTCAGATGAGATCTTGGGTTGTCCTGATAACGTTGTACATCCGTATTCAGTCCTCCAGATGGCTAATTCCTGGACTGCCGTTTTAAAGTCTGATGTTTTGATGAATGGTTTCAGTTTTCTAAGATAGCTCAGGTGAAAGCAGTATTTTTGCCACCATGTTGATGTGGGTTCACATGTTTAGATTCTTATCCAGAGTAATTCCTAGTGACTTGGTTAAATCCACTAGGATCAGAGTACAATTTAGAACAGTGATCATCTTGGTCCAATCCTTTATCACCGCAGAGCTTTTGGGGGGGAAATCGAAAAGAATTACGTTTTTTGCAAGTTTAGCTAAAGATGATTGTTCGTTAGCAATGGAACGGTACTCTTTACTGCCTGGTTCATCATCATGATCTCCCCCAGAGACGTAATCATAATATACATCTGTGCGTCATCCACATACCTTTGGAAGGAGATGTTTGCCTGCTGCAATTTTTCACTGAGTGGTTCAACATAAAGATTAAATAACGATGGGGATAGTGTTCAGGCTTGTGGTACTCCTACTATATTAGGGGATGATAATGCGTATTTAAACCGTTCCACAGTCACATTAGCTCTAAAATGCTGCAAGCCCATTAAGTTTTACTCATTGGTTTAAAAAATTCTAGTTTTGTACAATGTATCTTGTAACCAAAGTATTTATCAAAGTAATGTACAAGCATTATTATATGTATAATCTCCATTGGGAGTAGAGATGTATAACATGATGTCACAATAATACAGTGAGAGTCTCTCTTCTACCTCTGACCCTTCTGCCATGAATCCCACTATCTGCTCCAAATCTCTAATCCAGGAAGCCAGGGTGAGGTATTGGGACAGCCCAGTCTGGTACCCTTTCCAATCTATCTTGGTTGAGTTTGGGCCATTGACCCTAATCACAGCTGTTGGCTTTTCATATAGCTAAGCTACCCATTTCATTTACAGAAATTCGAACCCACTCTTAGATGTTTCAAAACTTGTATAAGTAGTTCCAGTCAACGGAGATGAATGCCTTTACAACATCAAGTGACATTATTTCCATTGGGGCCATCACATTTTGCCCAGCTAGTTGTGCAACCTTCTAAGATTGATACTGGTGGATCAGCCAGAGATGAATGCCATTTGGTCTGCATACACAAGGGTTGTTATTTCTTTTGGTAGTCTTGTTGCCAATATCATCACAAACAGTTTAGTCTCAGTGTTAAGCAAAGACATTGGCTATAGGAGGGGCATTTGTTTCCCAGCCTGCCCTCCTTGTGTACCACTGTGATTATTGCATGGATATGATCTCTGCTCCCAGGCCTTTTGGAACATGGTAAATATGTGCACCTCAATTTGTGTTGAGAATCTTTTAGAGAATTCCATTGGGGAACTGTGTGGGCCAGGCACTATTTTATCCCCTCAGCCACTTTGTCTAATCTTAGTTCTCCATCTCAAAATAGCTTGTTTTTGTCATCCAAGTTTGGTTGGTGAATGCTGTCTAGAAGGCGTTTATCTAATTTTCTTCCTTTGTTTGTTTAGCTTCATATAGCAACTTATAGTATCCTGTGAATATATCTGCATTCTTTTGATCCGATTCTACAGTATCTCCATTAGCTTTACAATTTTCCATCACACATTTAGATCTTCTTCACTACTGAATCAGGCAATACATGCCTCGATTTATCCCCAACTGCATATAGTTTCCTCTGTATGCTTATATATTATGTCTTGGCTGCAATATTAGTTTCATTTCTAGACTTTTCCCACATTCTCCTTACGTAATGAATTTCTTTCCAAGTGGGAGGAGCTGCGAATGCGGCCTCTATTCATGTAATGTCTCCTTCCAGGGTAAGTATGGTTTTTTTCCCAGGCCATATAATTTTTGGCTTATTAGGTTTTGTGTCTTATTTCCAAGGACAGTGTTATAAGCTTCCTCTAGGACTCCTATGAAGTCCACATATACTATATTCACTCTACAGTAGGCAATTGTGTCTGCACATATCCCTGCCACTATTTCCCGAGCCTTCAATTCCCAGGTGTCTAGTTTCCAGTTTCCACTTCCCTTGTGTCACTCATCATCCATGGTCATTACGGGGGGAGTGGTCTGATGACAGACCTCTAGCTAGCTTTTTTTAAATCTCTTGTATTGAGGGGGTTTATGTGGTATGTATAAAGAGGCAATCAAATTGAGAAAATGCACTATGCACTAGTGACATTTAACAATAGTATGGTTCAAAGCAATGATTTGTTCTCCAGAAATTATACAGGCTCCGTACTCTGGTATACTGCCTCAGCTGTGTGTCAGTTTGGGATGTTGTCAATAAGTTTTTTAGTCTGTTTAGGTCTCTTCACATTACATCATTAAAGTCCCCTCCCGTATCCCCTGAAGGCCCCGTCATTTTCCATCACAGGGTTGTCTGATCTATCCACAGTGGGGTCTAGAGTTTTAGTATTTTTGTTAATCTTACCCTGTTTGGGAGCATGACCTGCCTTGTCTTTGGCTGTGACTGGTGTATTCCTTCATGTTCTTGCTGTATAATGGTGATAGCTTTCTTCTGTTTTTCAAAGCAGGTGATCACATCATCATTCCTCCTTTCAATAGTAGTTTGGCCAGCAATATTTATTACAGGTCACTAAACGCTTTCACATCTTCTAAACTATTATGACCTAGCAGCTCCAGCTCATGCGTGTGGCACAAGCAATTTGTTCTTCTCACCTCATCAGTGTTATGTGGTACGTCTGTGTATAATGTTTACTGTCCCGTGTAGCGGATATTTATATGAGTCAGAGCCCACCCCTCATTTATTTGACTGCGGACATGGTGCAGTCATTCACCAACCCCAACGTGTACTGGACCTTTGTTTTAGATGGGCTTTCACCTCTAGGATTAGTCATCTGCCCTTAGTGGTAATCATACCTAAGCCACAGCTCATCGTTGATTCAGAATATTTTAGAGTTTCAGTGGAAGATCTTCTCTAAATTTGACTCTGAGCACCCCCAGTAGCAGGCAGTCTCTTTTTCTCCACCAAGGTATTAACTGATGTTGGGGGCTCTCTGCTTTCTCCTCAGTTATCTCACATATATGCCCTTAGAGGGAGTTAATAGCCATGGAGCGCTATCATCCAATGGTCCATCTCCTTTCAGCTAACAGCAAGCACAGCCAATGCTCAAGTCTTTTCGTGCTCCCTACAGCAGCCATGCAGGTGTGGGGGACGGAAATCCAGGTTTAGGAGCTGTCAGACCCACTATCTCACTTCAAGCCACAGAACTCAGGGCCCGATTCACGGAACTAACTTAAGACAAAATCCTAAACTTACTACCATTTTGGTATTCACAGAAGGCCCTTACTCATGTTGGTATTCACAGAAGGCACTTACTCATTTCGGTATTCACAGAAGTTAGGACTCCTAACTTTAGGACTCCTAAATGCCTTCTGTGAATACCGAAAGTCTTAAAGTTAGGACTTTTCTCAGTTTAGGAGTAGTAAAGCAAGGACTCCTAACTTTACTACTCCTAAACTGAGAAAAATCCTAACTTTAAGACTTTCGGTATTCACAGAAGGCATTTAGGAGTCCTAAAGTTAGGACTCCTAACTTCTGTGAATACCGAAATGAGTAAGTGCCTTCTGTGAATACCAAAATTAGTAAGTGCCTTCTGTGAATACCAAAATGGTAGTAAGTTTAGGATTTTGTCTTAAGTTAGTTCTGTGAATCGGGCCCTCACTGTCACACCCCTTTCCTCCCAGTCCTGGCTGATAAGTCTGTGCTGCTCCTTTCCAGCCTCCCTGCAAACACCCACTGAGTGCAGCCTCCTCCATCCAGTTGTGTTTATGGAGATCGGTGTTTCAGCCATGCAATTTTGAACTCTCGACCCCCTTGAGCATGCTCCCTCCCTTTGTGTTCCTTTGGGGATTCTCTTATCAATTTAATTGCAGGCAGGTTTTCCTTTGGCAACCATAGGAGTACCATTGGAATGCTGTGGGAGCTAATGTCAGCAGGATTGTTAAGAATTATTGGATGCATGTCTTGGAGCACTAAGAGGCATATTCACAATGAAGTGACAGAGAGCGGCGTTAGCCTTGTTGGCATAACGCTGCATTCCGCCACATCAGAAATGCATGGCTGCACTGTATTTACAAAAATACTGTGCATCCCTGCATTTCACCCTGCCCTGGCACTAATTTCAGCTGCCTAGTACCAACGTAGGCGCTCTTGCACCATTGTGCAAGGGTGCCTGCATTGCAGGAAGAGATTCTTTATGAGCAGGAATGTGTCCCTTCCTGCACGTGAACAATCAATGGCATTTTGCTGCTTCTATGTGTGCTGCATTGTGCAGGAAAAACGTGAAGAAATAAAACATTTCTCCTCGATTCGCCAGGGTAAGACCAGGTTTTTTGGGTCATAATGTTATATGGCCATTAGGGTCATTGTCAAAATTGTCTAAGTTAGCATGAGCTTTGCTGTCATGATGCTGCTTTTGTGCACGTTACTACATGACTTTATTTTTGCAAGACTTCTTTTATGCCTTTCACATGAGAACTGTCTGCCTTTCACGTTCTCTGCTAAGTTCCTGGAATTTAGTCTGAATACGATGAGCAAGGTCGATAAACAATGCCCCTTGTTTTTCTGTTCTGGTCAGTGCGTAGCACCTAGACAAAACATGCTACACGCAGCTGGAATTCTGAAGACTCGTGCTTTGATATTACGGGGATGCATGTTGTTTTAACACACACTTGGAGAGACCCTGTTCCATGGAGAAGAGCTATGCTGTTCCTATGATGTAAACCTTACATCCAGGCTTTAAGGTATGGGGTCTGCTGACAAAGCCCAGAGATCATCCTTTCTATAATAATCTTCTTCCAGTCAAGGGGAGAGTGGTTAGGCCTTATAGTCCTTTTTCCACTGTCTTTATATAATGACATCCCCTTTTGTACTTCATGGAGTTTATTAGAACCGGGATTCTCTAGTTGGCTGAGGTAGGTACCTTAGGCCAAATAGGGACCCTTGCTTCTAAGTCAGGGAAAAGAAGGACACCTTCTCAGATAGCCCCTGCTCACCCCCTCAGTAGCTTGGCACGAGCAGCCAGGCTTACCTTTAAGGCAAGTGTGTAAAGTACTTGAAACCACGCTCTAAGCAATCCAATGATGACACCACAAATGGACTCTACACAAGTTTTATAAAAAAAAAATGATATGTTTATAGAAAAAGGATATACAATGAGACCACACAATAAAAATCCAACATATGCGTATTTGTAATATTCCACCTGGCCGGTTATCAGGCCAGCCAGCCCTTGTAGGTTCTGGTGGTATTAATGAGCAATTGTAGATGATCCAATGCAGCCCTAATGCAAAGCTATGCAGTTCGTAATGCAAGAATCAGGCACTTCGCAATTTAAAGATAATGCAGTAACTTATGCAACAATCAAGCAGTTCGTAATGCCAAAATAATGCAATGCGTAATGCAACAATCTGGTAGTTCGTTATGCAAACTAATACAATGCTTAATGCAACAATGAGGTAGTTTGTTATGCAAAAATAATGCAATGCTGTAATGCAACAATCAGGCAGTTCGTAATGCAGAAATAATGCAATGCGTAACGCAACAATCAGGCAGTTCGTATGCAAAACTAAAGCCATGCGTAATGCAACAATCAGGCAGTTCATTATGCAAAAATAATGCAACAATCAGGTAGTTTGTTATGCAAAAATAATGCAATGCGTAATGCAACAATCAGGCAGTTCGTAATGCAAGAATAATACAATGCGTGAAGCACTCCAGCACCGATCACGGTGCTTCAGACGGTCTTTATGCCACTTGGACTGACTCGCGGTCAGCCTCTGCGAACATATGCCCCCAACACAGGGATGTTGTAAACCAAAGTGCAGCTCCGCATTCCGGCCCTGGTACAGCCACTCCTCAGCAAGTACAGGCCGCGATACGAGCTTGAGCAGAGGCATGCGCTACAAGAATGTGAAAGGCCGAGAGCGTCTCTCTCCAAGCCCGCCCCCGCCCCAGGCGGCGAAGCACGTTACCCGGGGATGCGACCTCGCTCTCCTCTCCTTTTCTCGCGACTTTGGCCTCTGATGCGACTTTATTGATTCCGGGGCAGTGGAAATCGTGCCCTCCACCGATGGGGTTGGTTTGAGGTTTCCCTCTGGCAACAGCGTGCTCGGGCCAGCGGCACAACTCCTCTGGGGATGCCTGTCCGGGCCGATGGTGATAAAAAAAGATCTCAGGCTGCAACAGGGCACACGCACACAGCGTCGCTGAGACTCACTTGAGCTTCGGGTGTGCACGATCACAGCGCAATCCTCACGAAGGTCTCAGGCTGCATGAAGCACATGCACCAGCGTTGCTGAGACTCACTTGAGTTCCGGGTGCACACGATCACAGGGCAATCCTCACGAAGGTCTCAGGCTGCACAAAGCACACACACACAGCGTCGCTGAGACTCATTTAGACTCCAGGTGCACACGATCACAGAACAATCCTCAACTTGGACTCCGGGTGTGTACGGTCACAGGGCAATCCTCACGCAGGTCTCAGGCTGCACAAAGCACACGCACACAGCGTCGCTGAGACTCAATTGGATTCCGGGTACACACGATCACAGGACAATCCTCATGAAGGTCTCAGGCTGCACGAAGCACAAGCACACAGCATCGCTGAGACTCACTTGGACTTCAGGTGCCCACGATCACAAGTCAATTCTTACAAGGGTCTCAGGCTGCAAAAAGCACACGCACACAGTGTCGCTGAGACACACCTGGAAACTTTTATATTCCTGAGGTTCCACAACAGGGAGCCAGCTCTCCTCAGTCCCTTGGGGATAGGTTACTTCAGGACACAGCACACAGCAAAGTCCTTTCAAGCAGGGGGATACAGCACACAGCAAAGTCCTTTTAGCCTATCCTTGGTTAAATCAGCAAACTGCAGGCCAGCCCCAGAACACACATCAAGGGCCAGTCCTTTCCTTCAGTCTCTTCAGCTGTTTCTTCCTTGGCAGAGGTTCCTTTTGACCACAAGGTAGTTTCAATCCTTTTCTGTCTTGAACAGTCCAATTCCATTCCATTCCATTCCAATGTTCAGGGGTTTCAGCTCTCATAGTTATACCCCTAAATGTCTTTGAAGTCTGTGTTCAGGGGGGCACTGACCTCTGTCCAAACTAGTTCTGGGTGTCTCTCTGCCAGTGACACCTTCTTCCTTTTATAGTGGGGGTCTGGATCCTTCATCACTTAGCAGGAGATGGAGCCATTGTTTTATGGCAGCAACCCAGGCCTCTTCACCTCCAGGGGCTGTTCCTCCCCCCTACACTCCAGATGCAGGTCAGCCTGTTGCTGTCTCACCTCCTCCCCTGGGTCAAGACAATCCCCAGATCCTATCACTTTCAAATCCAGACACTCAATCCACAACCAAGCAGAGACACACAGACATGTTAGAGCACAAAAACCCAACCACTTCTAAAAGAGTGGTTTCTAAACACACAATGCAAAAACCACCTTCACAAAAAGATGTGTTATTAAATTGTGAGTTCAGGCACATTACACTTCACCTCTTCATCTTAAGCCTTTGGGAAAATAGGCTGGAAACATATTACACAGCCTCCCCATTCTGTCCTATGGGCAAAAAGGCCTTTCAACAGTGAAAAACGAAATGGAGAGTATTTCACTGTCAGGACATGGTACACACATCAGTCCATATCCTATCGTTAACATACACTGCACCCTGCCCAGGGGGTACCTTGGACCTACCATAGGGGTGTCTGATGTGCATAGAAAGGGAAGGGTAAGGCCTGGCAAGTAGGTTCACTTGTCAGGACAACATGACAGTTTAACAAACTGAGCTCAGGCACTGCAGTGGCAGGCCTGAGTTCTCACTTTAAGGATACTTGTGTGGGTGGCACAATTAGTGCTGCAGGCCCACTAGTAGCATTTGCATTACTGGCCCTGGCACACATAGTGCACTTTACTAGGGACTTTACTAATAAGGAAAACATATCAATCATGGGCAACCAATTACCATTACACTTTACACCGGGAGCACTTCACTTTTATACTGATCAGCAGTGGCAAAGTGCCCAAAGCATCTAAGTTGGCTAGACCATGTCACAAAAAAGGTCTATTGTTTTGAGTTTATGCATTTTACAGCTGGTAGTGGCTCGTATACTGTATTGTAGAGCACTATAGTTACAAAAAAAATTTGAACTATTATAATGAATCTGCCAATTGTTATTGTGGACATGTACGCATGAACGAACGAAAGGGTATGTCTTGCTACCGCGATTCCTGAGAGAGTCGGGAGTGTTGTGTTCTGGGTTGACTAATCATTTGTAGCTTTGTGACTTTTGGGGAAGAACGAATGAGACACTATAGCTAATCGGTTTTGGGATTCTGGGTACTAAGGTGATAGGTTGGTACACCCCTATACACAGAGGTCCTGTTTTCCTGAACATAGTGCTGTGTAGATGCAGAATCCCTGCAACAATAATTTTGGTGCTGGCCCATATTTACGCCACCCTTGTAAATATGGGGCAAAATCAAAATCAATGGGTGTTGCAGTGGAACACACACTGCAACAAACACTGCCCTCCCCTTTCACGCTAAGTATAGTGTTGTGCCCTGTGGTAGAAATATACACTGGTAGCCGAGTAAAGTTCTTAAGTACCTTTATTCCAGTTGTGCAGCAAGATGGTAGGTTGGTACATCAACTTGGTATGCTGGATAAACAGGTAGTAATGATGTAGGTTAGCCCAGTAGTCAGTCCTTGGTCCTATGCCACAGCAAACCCCACCAGGAGCAGCCTGCCTGCTGCTCAGCCCATCTGTAACTGTCATACCTCACTCAGTCAGACACCAAACATTCTACTCCAAACACACACTGTGGCTGAGCAGCACGTGGACTGGTAAACTGCAAGATATGAAAGTACTGTGCAGGGCATAACACATCCCCCTCCTTTTAAAATGAAAAACGAAAGTGATGTTGGTACCATGGAAAGGGTACCTTATTTACAAGGTAGCGTTAAGCCTTGTCAAGTGCCTTAAAGCTGCCTTGTAGATAAGGCAAAGCCCGTGTTGCCACCACAACGTCAATAAAAGTGATGTTCTGGTGATGAAAGAAGCTTGGAAATTTGCCGCTAAGAGGTAGCATCCTCCATGTTTTGCAGCAGTCCACTCTTCCACCCAATTCTCAGTGTCTCTTCACTACCACCAGCCATTACTTACTAAGCCGCCTAAGATTTGACATCCATCACAAAGCAATTCTTAGACATATTCAGTGTTGCCTACCATCATATAGCAATTCTCAGGGCAAGCTTAAAAATCATCACATAGTTACCCACTAGGGCATTCTCAAATTGTTTACGCATGAAATAGGAATCTCGAAGGACAACGAAAGACAGGCTCTAATGAGATAGAACAGAATACAGTCAGGTGGCATGGCATTTATCCACTTGTGGTTCTCTGCTTTATATAACCTTTGCCCCACTTGATGGGTTTGAAATTCAAGTATTCTCAACACCTAAATAGGGCCCAGGAATTGAAGAAGTGTTCATCTTTCGGTATTTTATCCACCTCAAATAATATTCTCAATGGAAAAGCTACACATTACTAGTACATGACACTTGCGTACACCTGTCTGTTCATCTGCACATTCATCCCCATGAAAGCAATAATAGAAAAATATGAATTATTTGCCAAGCTGAAAGTACCAATTATAATGAGGTACAGAACTGAGCACAGATGGCACAGATACAGAGCTGATGCGTCATGACGTTTGATAGTAATTGAACACTACTTCAGAAGAAAACGTTATTGCATTAATAAAATCCAGTCCAGTTATATTTAGCAATGATCTGTAGTCAACCGCACCAATAACGCTAGACAAAGGAGAGCATCTGTTCAGAAGCATGGTGGTTTATGCAGAGGTGGTAGTGTAATTATCTTAGCAAGTATTATTTCAATAAACCATAAAATACTTCCGTATAAACCTTTTTACTAGAATTACTCGTGGCAGGTTATTCGTAAATAAATCACATTTAAGCACACACCCGACATGTTTATTCCGTTATGTACAGCCTTGTTTAGAACGGAGAGTCACCTGTATTCAAAGCGACATATTTTTATGAAGCAGTAGAAATGTCACATATGACACAACAAAATACAGTAGTATAACTTAAACATATTATCCACAAAAAACATTGTCAGTAAGGTCCGAGACATGATCTCACGTTTCTTAGATTTGCAGTTTTCAGCAACCATGTGCATTTGCAGTAATATTTTCATGTACATGTTGTCACGTTAGCAGCAAGATTCACACAGTATAAAATTCATATTAGTGCCTGTACATAGAACAATATGTAATTTCTTAGAAGTTGGTAGTGTGTTGTGTACCGTATTCATAAATAAATAAATAATATATATATATATGTATGTATGTATATATATATATTTATATACATATATATGTATATACCCATGTAATAAGGGCCCAGAGTTAAATTACGCCCCCACAGAAATGTCACATTTCATTGCGGCTCTCAATGAAAATGGATTCCGAAGTATCAAACCACATCCAGCTATACCACCACTAATCAAACTATCAATAACACCACTGTGAGAAACTGGATAATTAGTTTGGAAGGGTGTGATGCTCTACCTGCTTAATTAACACAATCTAAGGAGGTCAAACACAGTTCTGATAGAATCTCTTCTTAACTACTGAGAGCTATGGTATAAGCTGCAGGCAATCCTCAGAGAAGAGCGTGCTATATTGAAGCAGTACCAACCACTTTAGAGTCAAGAAAACAACACAATAAAGATCACAAACCAACTTAGAAAAAAGGAAAAATGTATGGGCAAAAAGACACTAAGGTAATTGAGACTGGTCACAGGGAACCAGACAAATACATTTTTGATGTTTTAAAGAAAAGCACCATTGAAAAACAAATATTTGCGACTGACCGGTTCCTAGGGCAACTTCAGGCCAATCAAGAGGGAGTAGAGATCCAATATACTAAGCGAATCACCCCAGATCAAAGATTTGAATGTCAGACTTAGGGCCTGATCTGGAGTTTGACGGGCAGGTTACTCTGTAACAAATTTGATAGATATCCCATCCGCCGTACTGCAAGTGCATTATCTCTAATGGCGCCAGTAATATGGCGGAGGAGTTATCTGTCACGTTGGCGATGGAGTAAACTGTCAGACAAAATCTAAATCAGGCCCTTAGTCTCCGACTGATGGAAAATTTCCTTCTAGTAAGTTCTGCAGGCCCTACCTCCTCAGGGAAGGCTTCTTGGCACCAGGTCTTTCACCATCCTGGTCTCCTGTAGAGCCAAGTCCTTAATGGTCAACTGGGCACCCTTGGAGTCAGGGTCCTTTGGCTTCTTGTATCCCTGAAGTAGGCAAACAGACAGCCAACAACTTGACCCTTGGAGACCAGTTCAAGTTTTTGAGTGCCAGTATGATTTTGAAGTTTTAGAGACCTCTTTTTCCAGTAGGAGTCAGAAGACTTCGTCTGCAGGGCCATCCCCTTTAGGTATGGACTTCTCAGGTCCATGAACGTTCTGTGAAAGTGGTGATGAGCTGTCAGATTTACCCTGTGGATTAGTAAGTGACTTGAGAAATTCTGCCACTCAGTCCTACCTATTCTTCCACATTTTCCCACCTCATTTGCAGCACTTACATTTTTAATTAATGCAAAATTGCACAGGAGCCACCAGTTTCAAGGTGGTAGAACCCAAGTGCCGTCAGGCAGGATTGACCTCAGCGTATTAACCACTGCCCCATTTAAATGAGCTTTTCTCTCACCTGATAGGGTCAAAACTGTTTTTCTCCCTTAGTGATATTAGAGCATGGCTGTCTGGGAGGGTCTGGGGCAACAAGAGGAGCAGTTCTAAAGCTGCCCTTTGTTCTGCCAAAGGTCCACTTCTAGATAGCTAATCTCTGTGAAGTCCTCAGATGTGAACACTCATCTGCTCTTCCTTGGCTTATAGTTAAGCTATTTTCCTCTGAGTTACAGTTGTTAACTCCACCAGCAAAGGCTATGTATTCCAGCTCGGAAAGTTTGATGAATGGTATCATATTCCATTCAGGGGCCATTGGGCAAGTAGGGGCTACTGGGCCTCAGCTGTGGGAGTTGAGGTAATTTGTCTCCAATGTAGCCTTGTCTGACCTATGATGGGTCTGCAAATTGGGCCAAGTACATCCCCTTCAACACTTAACTCTCAATGGTAGTGATGGTAATCAGCCACAGACATCTTTGTGAGACAGCATGTGGGTGCTTCAGCTCAAGACTCAACAAAAACACAGCAATCCAGTAACTGATTGTCCAAACCAGTGCTTTACTTTCAAGAACAAAAGTACTTTAGTGCACAGTATAACTCAATACTCCTCACATAACATCGACCAAAAGCAAAGTGTCCTGGTGCTGAGGTCGGTTGGCAAATTTACAAGTTACTTTGCCACACTACTCTTTTGGTCTAGGTAGTTCAGCCTAGGGTCAAAATAATAGCGTGATTATGCTCAGGTGCAGTTCACCCCTCTATAGCAAAGTGCACTTTCACAATTCATGGTTGCAATTCTTAGTGGGTGAGGCTTGGTTTCTCAGTCCATGGCTGATTTTGTGAAAATTAGTAGCTACCTATCTTCATCTCTGCGAATGCTCTCTCTCGCTTCTGGGATACAGTGCAAACCTGGAGATCTAGCAGGGCCTCCCCTGTGGCTGCAGGCACCCACTAGACAGAAATGTCCATAGAAATGTTGCTTCTTCAAATCTCTGATGGGTGTAGATGTTGGTCTTGCAGACAGGGACTGAGGTCCCCACAAAAGTCTGAATTGCACACGGAACAGGTGAACAAGCCACTTCTTTAAGCCTGATCTTGAAGGTCAGTGAGTCTACACACAGGTTGATCTCAGCTGGACAACCACACCCATTACTGGCCTCATTTCTCTCTGGGAGGGTGACTTAGTTTAAACCATCATTTCTTCTGGCTCGAAAGCTATGGTCAAGCTGCAATTTCTTCTAGAACAGTGACAAAGGCCAAGCCGTGATGTGTTCTGACACAACAGCCAGGTACATGCTACATTTATGCTGACATGAAGGCGGTACAGGCTGCAATGACTAAGATGCCAGCCCAACTGGGCCTCGCTAATATTCGGGTCATATACTCATGATTTCTGCCAAGATCTATGGGTGGAGAGTCTGATAAGCATTGACACCAGGGTAAACGGATCTCTCTAGGCAGTCCTCCTCTTCTGGCAGATCCTACCAGCACCTTGGACAGGCTGCTCCTTGCTCATCCACAACAGTTGCTCCTCTTGCAGGGTTGTCAGGCTAATTTCCTCTTTGAGCATGAAGGCTGGCCTACATGTGCTTTAGGTCAGGAAAGCAGATCTTGCAGCATTGGGTACACTCTGGGTGATGTCCCTCACTGCTGGGATGCTGACTGCCAGGCAGACACCAATTTTGATTGCATAGCAGTCCTCCGAATGCACTGAGGAGCAATTCATCTCCTGAGTTTAGAGACGTTGGAACTGGAGTAACATATGGAGCATTGGGTCCCACTTTAATGCAATCACAGCTGATAGGATATGTGTGTCAGCCATGTGTACTTTCAGAAATGATTTGGGTAGTCTCCTTTTTAAGTGTCTTTTTGAAACTTCTCTCTAGATACATCATTAGATTAGAGTGATGCTTCTCACAGCAAGGTCGTCTCCAGCCTGGAGCACCCACAAGTCAGGCACAAAGATGTGAGTTTCTGCCCATGGCCTTCATGAGCCAACTGAAAAAAATGTGATCAGGAAAAGATAAAAGTGGGGGGGCTAACCTAAAGGGTTCCCTTCACTTTACACAATAGAGTCTGCATTTCTGTCATTCACCTTCGGCATCCACCAAATGACAGTGCTTCAGGAAGACTAATAAGCAACGTCTTTCTCAGCAAGAGGCCAACACAATTTTCTAAAGGAGTCCAGCCTCTGCTTCTGTCACTTCATTGTCTAAGTCCCCTACCTCCAGCTTCAGGAATACCGGGAATATGCCTCCCCTGTTTGGAAAAATATCCTCATCTCCTCACTTACATACACCACGCACATACTGCCCAGATCACACACACAAACGTGCACAACGTACACTTAGGCTGTTAGTGATAGCATGTAGGGAAGAGCAAAAGGTGAACATTACACAAGTTGGACAGTTAGTCTCCACTACAGTAACCCAGAAAAAAAGGTTTGGCCACAATCATGGATTCACAAAACATTCTATGCTGCTATCACCAATCCGTGTTTAAACTCACAATAGAGCCAGTACTCTAGTGAGTGTGCACTTGGTGTGCACTCTGGATCACAGGACAGGTCCAGGAACCTATTCATGTCAAGGGAGAGGCCTAGGCTCGACTACCCTGACAAAAAGGCCATAAATCAAAAAACAGAATATCAGAAAATAGCAGTTCAACAGTCAGGGCAATAGAACATGACTATACAGTATGCAGGGCATATTACCTTCCCAACAAGTGGTAGATCTGATTTTAAGTCACTTCCGGCTTCAAAAGAATAAAGTTCATTTTTATGAAGTTAGTTTTGCACTTAAGTTATCAAAATCTTTTTCATCATTAAATCAGATGTTAAATATTTGGTAGTACATAAATTTGAAGCACTTTTCTAGCATTTCTCCAGGCTTGTTCAGGGAAACATCTAACAAGCTTACACACTAAAATAGCTTTCAAGTTGTATTTCAATGTGAAAGCACACTATCTCCTACATAGCTTGCGCTTTGTTTATATATTATGACCCTGGCAAGTGTTCTTACAAGGCACACTTTAGGGGTGACTTCAACATATAAAAAAGGTTTTTCCTGCATGCCAAAGGCACTTTTTCCTCCATGTGTCACTTCATTGCATTCAAACTGCATTCCAGCAAGAGCACAATGATGCTTTTGACAGACATATTTTGTTGCCAAATGCCTGGGTGATGTAAATACACACTGCAGCCCATATATGGCATTTAACTTCTGTGCGCCTGGTAAATGTTCTAAGCCATAGTCAATGATCTTGCAGGACAATTAAATACCTGGGTGATGTAAATACACACTGCAGCCCATATATGGCATTTAACTTCTGTGCGCCTGGTAAATGTTCTAATCCATAGTCAATGGTCTTGCAGGACAATTAAATAGACCAGTTAGGTGAAACCAGTTTTACCAATACCATTTTAGGGTCAGAGCACACGTACTGTGGCACGGAAGCAGTGTTACTGTGCACAGAGTCCTAATAGTAACAAACACAAGCTACTGAAAATGTCAAAGAGTCGGGAAGAAAAAGGTGAATTTGCTACAATCACCAATACTACCATTTCTAAAGCCAATACCATCACCTCTAATGCTACCATCACCAAACCTACATTAAAAACGCTATCACCAGCACTACTACTACCAAGAATTGGAAAATCAGTTGATGTGGCTTATTGCTTGGAAACATCATTTCCGCATGCCTCTGTTTGCATATGTAGTGACATCTTTTGTGGATCTTCGGAGGATGAGTTGGTTGAGCTGCAGGTCGAAGTCTTGATTTGAAGATTAGAGCAGATGTCAGCAGTGAGCATTAGCTCAGCAATCCATTGTTCTAGCTTACAAAAACCCTCATGAAACATTTATATGATAAGGAAGGAACCCCTCCCTTTTTGTGCCTTTTTATTGTATTTTAGTAGTATTTATGCATCATAGGTTATATAAAGATACATGCCTCTTGTTACAGTCTTGTTATTATATTTAATCAGCGTTTGTGCCTAAGTAAAGAAAGATGTAGCTACATGGTACTGGAGGATCAAGTTATATGAGCGCTTGAATATTGCAATTACAAAAGCTAGTCAAAATTAGAACCGAGGAAAGTTATACTGTGAGTATATTACATGATTAAGGGGAACATATGTGACATTATTTTTGAGCTATTTTGACTTTAAAATACACATTGGTTCAAAAAGTACCCCAATGCCATAAAATGCATAGGCATAGGGGTCTTAAGCAAACAAATTAAATATGCACACACACTTAAATCCTGTTAAAAATGTAATTCACCAGAAACCTGCCATTTTCTCTGGCACAAAGCACCATTTTATTGACAATGCGCTGTCTACCTAAAAGGGGAAATAGCTTATGTAAAACATAACACACTTCTTGTAATTAAAAGTATGCCTCTTTTATTCTGCCATTTCACATGTTTTGTGTCTGCAGTTTCAAATTCACTTAATAGGTTCTGAAAGCACATCCTTTGCTTAAGAAATAGCCTAGCACCCTTATTAAATAACTTCTGCTTTCAGCATATTGTCTGTGATGTAAAACATGACTTTCATGAATAATGAATAAAACATTTAATGAATGATGAAGAAGATTCTATTATTTCTATTCTGTTTGAATTAGACTTAAATATATATAAAGCTTTCTCCATGCCTAAGAAAAAGTGGTGGCAGCCTCCCATCATGTTGATGCATTACAACCATCTGGACAAGATTCTCATGTATTTAATGTGTGATTACAACAATTTAAAGGTGACCAGTTAATTTTTGTGAACTTCTGTTCAGTATGTCAAACCCTTGATGCAGAATGTTTGGTAATTTTACAGCCTTTTAAGGTAGGAACAAATTCATTTTTGGGAAATGTGCAAATTTTACAACTGACTGACAATTATGCGATAAGCCTGTTGAATCCAAAATCATGTTTGTGATTTAATGCATGACGGAGGAACAGGACACAGAATCCCATCATGTTTTAGGTATAAAATCACTGAAGATGATACGTGCACTCAGTGGCATTTAATAGGGTTATGCACATCTGATGATTAGGAAAAAGAAATGGTATCTGATGTAGATGTTAGAGAGATTAACTGATTCAATGAGTTTAATTCATATCCTACGTTTTCCATCACATACCTACGTTTTGAATGTATGAAATGATTGCAGATTCCTGCAAAACTCATACTTTTAAATCATATTTATTTGTAAGTTACACATATTGCAATGTGTGAGTATCTTTTGGGTGATAGGTTCACCTTCTTTCCTCATAAGATTTGATTTCGAAAAGGCAACACTGTAGTTACACTGTGGAAAATAAGAGCCCAACATCAAAGACTTTCCTTTAAACAAGGCGGCCAAGATGCTGTGGCACAAATTAAACAAATTAAAAACAGACCCATTGAGGGATCCTGATCCATATTAATGCCTCTGACACTACTAATGTGAACTCCCTGTCAAGATCACTCACAGCTGGACGCTATTGGCAGGAAGGTCAAGTCAAGGCATTATGGCACTGGTGCAGTAATGTTTATGTATTGCTCAGGTGTCCCTTTACCATTCCAGGTTGGAGCAGGAGACTCTCTCGCTCCATCCCAGGGGGTGTGATGCAACTGCAGGTGACAAAAGCATGTCACTGAAGCAATTATATCAGTTGCAGGACTAGAACCGAGAAAAAAGCATCCTGGCTTCCAGGGCGTGTGTAAGGGGTTGAATAGCTCCCCATTCTCCATGCTCACAGAGCACGGTGCTAAAAGTGAGGTGTCGCTGAAAAGCTGACAATCAGCTTCCCAGCGACATATCTCTTGGTCTGCAAAGTGCCAGTCAATCATAGTGTGATGTGATCACCAGGCACTTCCAGTCGGCACCAGGGATTGCTTTTCTGGAGGGAGGGTAGCCCCTCAGGTCATGGGCCTTTGTCCTCCCCATGGCAAAATCAGTCTTTCTGCTCCCCAAGGTCTAGATGGAGGAATCTACCCCCAATATGCTTCACCTGGAAGGACATAAAACCCACTAGCCACCAGGGATTTTCTCCAGTGTCACATGGTAGGAAAGGGCAAATGAGGCATGACCTTGCCCCACCAATAAAAAAAGTTAATTAAGGAAGCCATACCGTTGATCCTGAATATATGATTTCACACCACAAGATGTCTGCTGCTGCAGTATTGGAGCCGATTCTAGAATCCACTTCAGAACTGGTGCCGATACATGATTCAGAGACTGCCACCGCATCAGATGTTGAGGGTGGATATGACTCTTGCAGAGATTTTTCTGTCAAAGAGGAATTGTCAGAGGAATCTGAATTCTCTGATGATGGAAACACATCAGTTGTCACTAAGTCAAGGGTTCTGACTATTGAGCAGGTAGTGGTATCTGGAGTTTACTCAGGTTCCTGAACGTGTGCCTGTTGGAACAAGCACAAATGAGGAGCTGATGTGGGTTGCTGCAGATGGAGCCCAACCTGTCATACCTCCTTTTACCAGAGTTGGTGGTTGTTCTGTTATCACAGACATTTTCACTTCAATTGATTATCTTAATCTCCTCATAGACAGTGGATTTCTCAGCAAGATGGTTGTTCAAATAAACCTCTTTGCAGAACGATATTTGATGCAGCACAGGGACATGCTTTTGGGTTCCTACTCTCTGGATGGGTATTATTTAGAAGGCAACATTGTCCTATTACTGGTCTGGGGACCCAGTGTGAGGCACATCATTGTTCTCTGCTGCCATAAGTAGAGATTTGTTTTGCTCTAGCATTGCCTGCTGCATTCCAATGATGCCGCACAAGGCTTTCACAAAGACCATCCAAACTCTAATTGGCTATTCAGAGTTGTGCTGTGCTAGACCACTTTGTCACAGAAATATATTTATAGACCAGGAAAAACATTACTGTGGATAAGCCTTTGGTGCTATAAAACGGAGGGCTGCTGTTGAAGCAGTATATTAAGGTCATGTGCACTTGATATTGTATTAGATTTTACCTATTTTGTGAAAGCTCTACTGGCTATACCTACAGCCCATGAGTCAACACAGGGTAGGCCTTTGGTATTTCTCTACCTGGTTATCCTGGGGTAGTAGGTACCAGTTGAAAATATTGTTTAGGATCTTGTGAGCCCACTATTAAATAAGGGACACCACTTGTATCTAGGCAATTTTTACACTGGAATTTCACTATTCTTCTTGCACCGAGAGGACGCTTGCTGCTTAATCCGACTCCTCGCGGCCCCCGCTTCGCGGGAGCCGCTCGAAAGTGGGTTGTTTCCTGCGCAGGCTAAAGCGCTGGGACGCTGCTGGGTTTTTGTTACCCGTTTTGAGAGGACGCTGTGAACGACATCCGAGGGACCTACCATCGAGGCTGACCACACGGGACTGCGAGGCCCAGGGTGCATTCTGCCAATTATTCCTGCACACCTGGTACCTCTTCCCGGCCCCGCCTCCTTTACCTCCTCCCTCTCACAAACATCTTGCCGGTCCTTTCGCGCCAGCGGAACGCGCGCGGGACGCAGACCGGGGCGAAGACCGGGCAAAGAGCGGGCCCTCTGAGGCCCTCAGAGTCACGAGGAGACTGGGCCGGGGGAATCCCCCTTTACCTCCCAGTAAACGTGAGTTTTGTTTGCGATAACTGTATTAATCATCATGGCCGAGACTGTCCCTATAAATGCACCCACAACCACTGGTGGTATAAACAAAGGCACATTGGTCGATTACTTCATGAAGGTTGCTGTGGCCACGGTCAAGGAGACCCCGCTCGCTGAACGAAGGGCTAAGCGACGTCGGTCCATAGAGTGTATTAAAAACAGGACACCGTTGGATAATTTGTGCACTCCGACTCCCCTCGAGCTAAGTTCTCCCACTCTCACGCAGGAGGCATTAGCTATTGACAATGTTCCTGTGCTGCTCAGAGTCATTGATTCCCCATCTGATAAACCTAACTGTCCGCATGGTTCCACTGATTTGCCCCCTTCTAGTACTTTTATCAAGGAAACTGATATTATTACCATTCCTTTTCAACCTAAGGCTAAGGCTACCAATAAGAAGGTGGGGAGGGTTGTGGTGCCAAAAGCTTCAAGGCCCCCTCCCTCTAAAAGAAGAAAGAGGCTAGGTGATCTGCCAAGGGATAAGATTTATCACTCAGACTTTGGCAAAAGGACCCATTCAAACTTCAGTAATTACATCTCTGCCAAAGGTATCACCCACTTTACCAATAACACACATCATGGCCATAAGATCTCCTACTTTATTGGCACCCCCCTCTTCTGACCTGATTTGTCCCCCGCTGCCTCTATCCAATGTAGGTCCGATGCCACTCTATCTTGAGGGCATCGAGCAATTGATAAGGTCATTTATCCTACCCATTACCGAAAGACTAAAAAACATAGAGCAACGCCTAGGGGACTTAGAATCAGCAATTACAAAATATCCGGGGGCACGCAAAGATCCCGTACAATCAGTTCTGCCCCCCCCTGTGGTACCAGTCTTAGCTCCCATCTACACTAGGAAAAACGACATGGCTAGTCTTAACTGCCAGTCTATGGCCAAGTCTTCTAATATAGCCCATCAATGCTACGGACAAAGCGATGTGGGTGAATTGATAAAGGAAGTATCAGATCCTACCATAGAAACGACACCAAATGAGAGGGGCGGGAATCATCCTTCAGCTAGGGTAAGAGACCGGCCTAGGTATCAAGTCGATCTACCCCCAGAGGCGGTTCCATATGTGGTAGTGCTCACGAGAGTCCCGCCTCTGGAAAGTGTAAAAAGGAAGGTTTCTACGAGCTCAAAAATAAAACCATGCACTGGCTCATGTCAAACAGACCCCTTCCTTTTAACATCAATGGGGAGATACTACATGTCCGGAGACTTCCCTGGTTAGGGCGTAGAAGCAAGGATATCGAAGGGGACATAATTATCATTAACTTTAGAGACCCTAGAGCAGTTACCCACATTCTAGACTACCCCTTGGGTAATACCTGTGGGTCCATAAATCCCCGTGAATTGTTATACTTCTATCCAAGACCTCCAGTCTCTTACAATGCATATCCTAGGGCCCCAGTACAAATGTCGACACACCCCCGCGTATTTTCTGCATTCTCTGTTCCCTCTGTCAAACACTGTAATACTTATGCACCCACCTTTGCGGCTCATGAAAATGTATCAGAATGGGTCACGGTGCCCTCTGGGAGTCACAGATATGGCCCAAGGAGGGTGAACTATAGGCTACCATTTACTCCCCTTGAAGTCGCAAATAGATTCGGCGCCTTATCAGGAGTCGATGACTGCGATTGACAGAGGAGTCCCTCCGACTATGGGCCTAGTACCTTGGTGCACCAGGCTGTGGACATTGATCTGATTCTCCCATCGCAGATTTCTTGCCCGCAACATTCCACCACTCCTGGGCTAGCTCTGCCTCCACCTGACACTCACACAGCGCCCCATGAACACGCTTCTGTGGTTGCAGAAGAATTAGCTACAAATCCCTACCGTCCCGTATCTAGGGCGGAGAGGAAAAAGGCGCAGGGTGGTTGTTTGCCAAGACAGATTAATTCGACACAGGTTTTATCAACCAAGGAACGCTATGACACAGGGGTTTGTGCCCCTTTGGGGCCAGTACAAAGCACTCCGGATGAGATTGCTATGACCACAGATAGGGTTCTGAGGTCATTGGAAATCCTATCGTGGAACGTTGCTGGGTTGCCTAACAAGCTGGATAGTAGTGAATGGGGAACTTTCATTAAGGAATATGATATATGCATGTTCCAAGAGACGTGGGCCAGAGAAAACCATTGTTACCCTGGGTTTGCAACTTTTAACGTCTTAGCCAGATGGGGAGGGAAGGGACGCCCATCTGGCGGTTTATCAATATGGATTGGTTCCCATCTTGGCTATATGGCCGAGATGGTAGAAACAAACTCATTTGACATCCTGTGTGTGGTCTTACGTTGGCCCAATGGGGTGGGCCTGACCTTGGTAAATGCATATTCCAGACCGGTCGGAGTTGCAGCCACCTCAGGGACAATGGAGGACTTAGTGATATTCCTTGATTCCCTCTCTGGTTCAGAAACACTCCTGGTTGGAGGTGACTTCAACATCCAGTTTGAACCATTCCCGATCCACCTAGATGGGCTTAGTAGTGAGGAGGATGATCTCTGGGATATCCCAAGTATTGCGGGTCCGCCAGTTAGGTCATCATCACCACTCCTACTCCAAGTTATAACAATGACTCTGGCAAACTCACTTAGAGCTTGCAATGGCAGGTTCCAAGGGGACATACCGCCGCAACCAACTTTTAACAGACTAGGCCAGGAGTCCCGGATAGATTATATAATGATCAAACTTCAAGACTGGAAACTGGTCCTAGATTTTAAAATAGCCCCCAGGTTAGACAGCGACCACAATGCCCTAATCCTTTCACTAGCTGCTGATGGATTTTTTAATGCTGCTGTTCCAGGAAATAGAGTATCTGCCCCAAGTCTTACCTTATCTAGCAATAGGCGAAGAATAAGGTGGGACAAACTGTTAGAGAAACCGAACTGCATAAGGACCATTTACGAGCTAGTGGCATTAGCCCTTGAAAAAGTGGAAAGACTTCTCCCTCAACTGCCCTCGTCTGATGGGTGCCTCTCCCTTGGGGACATCCACCAGACCCTCTGCAATAACCTCGCCGAGGTATTGAACCCTGTGGTCCGGGACAGGAAAGTGAGGAGAGAAAGAGCCTCATGGTTCAATGCCAGCTGCAGGAAAGCTAAGAAAGACCTTCTCCGGGCATTTAACAACAAGGAGGCCCCCTCGGTAATTATGGAAAAGAGGGTCGCCTACAAGCTCCTCCTTGAAAATGCCAAAATCGACTGGGACTGGGAGAACTGGGCAGAAATGACAACTGCACTTAAAACCAGAGATCCAAGGAAATTCTGGCAAATAGTCAAACATGGCTCAGCTGAGCCTGTTATGGCTATAGAGGGAAATATTGCGCCTGAAGTATGGGAGGAACATTTTTCATCGCTTTATAGTGCGGCTGGGCTGGACCAAATAGGAATCCAGGCTGGGACCCTAGTTGCCCTAATCACTGATAATTCTTCTGAGATGGAAGATTTCAACTTGGAGGAACTGGAAATGGCAATCACTCGCCTTTCCACAGGAAAAGCGTCAGGTCTTGACAAGCTCCCAGGTGATCTCTTAAAGCATGAGGTTGGAATTTGGGTACCCTACCTCTTGGTATTGTTCAATGCCATCACCCATGGTATGGCGGTCCCTCCAACTTGGCTCGGGGCGGAGATTGTGCCTATGTTCAAAAGGGGCTCACCTTTGCTCCCTGCTAATTATAGACCGATCAGTCTGATAGACGTCCCTCAGAAGCTCTTCGCGAGGCTTCTGTTGGATCGTCTCTTGGACTGGATCGAAGAGAGGGACATCTTGAGCCCCCTTCAGGCAGGGTTTAGGCAGAAGACCTCCACCATAGACCAGGTCTTTAGGCTGTCCCTTTTACACTGGAAAACAATACAGCTGGAGGGTGGCAGTCTCTATACTGTATTTGTGGACTTAAGGGCAGCCTTTGACCTGGTTCCACGCGGTAAGCTCTGGGAAGTGCTGGCGAATGCTGGGGTGCCAGCTGATCTTTTGACAATGATCATCCGCCTCCACACTAACACCTATGCTCGTGTGAGGTGTGGTAGGCAGGGTGCTCTATCAAATAAGTTTCCCGTTGACAGAGGGGTAAGACAGGGGTGCGTACTCGCACCAACCCTGTTCTGCCTCTTTGTCAACGATGTTATTGATCACCTCAACGGGGTCCCCAATTCGGATGTCCCAAAGCTGGCGGGAAGGAGGGTTCCGGCAATCATGTTTGCGGATGATACCCTCCTTCTCTCCAAGTCGCCGATGGGAATCCAGCGTGTGTTGGATGGTTTCGGGGACTTTTGTAGAGAGCATGGATTAGAGATAAACACCCTAAAGACAAAATTCATGGCCTTCAATCCGCCACCCAGGTTCCACCGCATCCCACGCATAGGGAATAACATACTCGAACGAGTCAACACCTTTGAATATCTTGGTGTTACCCTTAATGAGGAATTGGGGTGGGGTCCGCACCAGGAGAAAGTAAGGATGAAACTAGTGCAACATGTGGGTGGGATACTAAGGATGGTAGGGAAGAATAGGTCGACCCTCAAACCCATAGGCCCACCCCTCCACATTTACAGGGTGCAAGCCAGAGGAGCTGTCACATATGGTGGTGAACTATGGGGTCATAAAGTCTTGGCTAGTCTGTCAAAAGAGGAGAACAGGTTTCTTAGGTGTCTAGTAGCTCTTCCTCTAAGTACACCCTTCGTGCCTCTAAGACTCGACCTAGGCATTAGACCCCTGGAAGAAGAATTGGCACTTCGCCCTGTGATCTATTGGCGTAGATTGTGGGCGGTGCCCGAATTGATTCATTATAGACAGGGCTTTCAGGAAGTCCTTAGCTTTCCAAACTCGGGGAACATTGCCTGGCTTACATTTGTAAGGAACAGTCTGGTGGGCCTAGGCCTAGATGCACTTTGGAACGACCCTCAGGATGCCTGCCTCAGGCTTCCTAAAAAAGCTCTAACCAAATTGTATTATAATTCTAAGGCTCCCGCACTTCGACCTTCAAAATCTCTAGGGTCTTTAACGCACCAATTCCTTTACATTAAAAATACCTACAGCTTTGAATCAATCCTCGACAATGTTTACCCTGTAATAATTAGGAAGCTCTATATGCAATGGAGGCACGGGTCTTTGCCAATTCGTGCACTTACTAGCCTTTGGTCTGTGTCGATACCCAGTATTTGCCCGGCATGCAGAGTAAGCGATGAAACCGAGCTGCATATTATATTTTTTTGTCCGGGCTATATCGAGGCGCGCAGAAAATGGATCATTCCCGTCTGTAGGAATCTGGGTTTCACTAGGTGCCACGAAGCCTTTAGAATTCTAAAGAGTGAAATGGCTGTTCACATTGTGTTTGCTGTGGCCAAATTTCTGGGGGCTTTATGGCACAAGCGAAAACGGTACTTGAAAATGTCAACATGATTCATCTTGCACCGTGTTAAATGGCACATGATTTTATGTAATCAGCAGATATCTAGCTGTGCGGCTGCATTAATGTTGCAATTTTTTTTTTTTTTAACTACTACTTTTAATTACCTAATGTATGGTTTTTAATGCTTTTATATTCAATTTTATGTACCTTTTATGGAGATTCTCCGAAATAAAGTTTTTCTTGAATTGAATTGATTATCTTAATCTCCTCATAGACAGTGGATTTCTCAGCAAGATGGTTGTTCAAATAAACCTCTTTGCAGAACAATATTTGATGCAGCACAGGGACATGCTTTTGGGTTCCTACTCTCTGGATGGGTATTATTTAGAAGGCAACATTGTCCTATTACTGGTCTGGGGACCCAGTGTGAGGCACATCATTGTTCTCTGCTGCCATAAGTAGAGATTTGTTTTGCTCTAGCATTGCCTGCTGCATTCCAATGATGCTGCACAAGGCTTTCACAAAGACCATCCAAACTCTAATTGGCTATTCAGAGTTGTGCTGTGCTAGACCACTTTGTCACAGAAATATATTTATAGACCAGGAAAAACATAACTGTGGATAAGCCTTTGGTGCTATACAACGGAGGGCTGCTGTTGAAGCAGTATATTAAGGTCATGTGCACTTGATATTGTATTAGATTTTACCTATTTTGTGAAAGCTCTACTGGCTATACCTACAGCCCATGAGTCAACACAGGGTAGGGCTTTGGTATTTCTCTACCTGGTTATCCTGGGGTAGTAGGTACCAGTTGAAAATATTGTTTAGGATCTTGTGAGCCCACTATTAAATAAGGGACACCACTTGTATCTAGGCAATTTTTACACTGGAATTTCACTATTCAGGGAGTTGTTTTTTGTGGCCATACCTGTTTGTGGTACTTTTAGGACCAAACGATCAGAGATTTCAGTGGAGTTGGTTAACAGTAAACTTTTAAAAGGGTAGTGCTGTGATTTTTGTTGAGGGGAACCGCTAGCCCTGAATTTCCAAGATCTCTTGCAAGTGCATCTTTTAATCACAGATGTGATGACACAATATGCTCAGCATCCTATATAATCAGAAGCTGAGTTGGAGTGTGTTTTAAGGATAGTTGGACAGCACCAAATTTATCTCTCCAACGGAGAAGAAATACCAACCTTACCAGAGATGATACATTTGTACCAAGAAGTACTGTTCTCATTGTCCTTTTAATCCTTCCCTATGGCACCCTGAATGTTTTATATTGTTTCACACTAAGGAGAACGTTTGGGAGGCCCCTTGAAATAATACGCTTTGCAAATAGGAACATGTTGGACTTGCTTGTGGTCTGCTTACCATTTTCATCTGCCATCAAATTCATCGGCTGTATGACAAGTGCATTACAGTCAAAGTGCTGCACGTAAGAGTGGACCAAACATATGCCATATCTCCACAGATTCCCCTTGCCCAAAATCCTAAAGCCCTTTGTAGTTATGAAAGTGCTCTTTAGGGAACTTAGGACATTCTGCACTAGCATGTTTATCTTAGTTTCAAAAGTAGCATATTTTCACGCAGTCTGAGAAATCTGGACCACAAGGCATACTCAGACACCCCCAACCTACAGCTACATGCTGGAAGTGGCTGCATTTAGCACAATGAATGCTCTAAAGGTGCAGGAATGGCATGGCTTCCTGAGTCTCAGGTGGCTGACATGAGGAGTTGTTAGCAAATGTTCACTTGGCACACATATGGTTATAGAAAGGGGTTTGTGGGTGATAGGTACTGAATGCTTATTCTAGGTTTCTTTCTATTGGCATGTCATGAAGCATGTTGAGGCACTGACCAACATTATGTCTGACGGTATGTGTGTAGAGGTTTGCTGGTGGAGTGTTTTTATGCAAGTTGGCTGCTGACTGGGTGAGCAGTAGTGTGACTGGGGTTTTCAGTTCTGTAGCACATGAATATGATGGACCCATAAATAGTCATTATAAGTTGATGTGGGTGTTTTGGGCCCATCACTAGTTGTATGATTGGCATTGTGTGTGGTGCATGAAAGGCATATGAATAGACTGAAAAGTTGTTGGTGACTTGATGAGGCTTGATGGCTCACCTCCAGTTGACATGAGTTCCTTATTTTGATTCTGTTATTAGTATTGCTAATTTATCCTAGCACAACTGGACGTCCTAAAAACCACCTGGTATGAGTCTGTACTTATGTAGGTGATGGACTCAGAGGAAAACCTATTGAACCCAGAAATTTCTGAAAAATAGACAATCAGGGGATTTCAGTGTAGTCTGTCTTGCATGGATACTCCTACCTTTTTTTCCCACAACATACCGTCTAATTTGAAAATTTTGCTAAAAAAACATTAATTTTTCTCACATTTCTGTGAAGGAAAGTTCCCGAACCTGTGAGGATACCCCACTTGTGTCAATGGGCCAAGCACCCGCAATCAGAAAGGTTAAAAAACACAACATGGAGAAATAGGCAATACTGATAGCTGAGGATTTTGGGCCCAGGCTGAGCCCCCCACTCAGGGAAACTTCCAAATCCACACATTTTTGTATTTCCCACTAGATTGAACCGTTCCTGTTATGTGGTACAATTTTTAATGGGACCAGTGTGGGCACACTGGGTGGTGGGAATTTCATGGATCCATGCACATTGTGGAAGTGTCTGCCATGGAAATGTAAGGAAAATAGGTGATTTTAGGTAGAGTCTGAGGTTTGCGGGGTTTCTTGAGTAAGAAAACTTTGTGAGATCCGTGCCCAGGCCCAATATCTCAGCAACCCCCATTGCCAAATCAGGTCATTTTTCAACAGGAAATGCTGATGTTTTCACATTGGATTTGAGGCCCTTTGTGTTACAGCTTCTAGGTCCACCCAGACATCTGGTGTGCTGTTTCTATTGGGACACATGTGGGAATATTGGGTTATAGAAAATGTGCTGATCCCTTCAAATCCAAAAACTTACTTTACCAGAATTATGAGGAAAATGGGTTTTTTAACCCAAAGTTTTTTAGGTGTGCAAGGGCTTCTGGGTAAAAAAAACGTAGTGAGATCCATGCAAGTCACACCTACCTCACTTCCCTGTGTGCCTAGTTTTTAGAAATGTCTGGGTTTGATAGGGTTTCCTGGGTAGTGGCTGATACCAAGCCCAAAATCCACAGCTACCCACATTGCAAAAAAGCATTGGTTTTCAGTAGACATGTTTTTTAATGTAGGAAACTCCTTAAAGAAATTGGTGTATGTGACTCCTTGACCACTTTCATTGTAGTTAACCATGCCTCTAAGTACACCCGTATCTGTGTTCTGCATGGTTGCCTAACTAGTGATTTGACGAAATATGTCTTTTCTGATATGCCATCCTGTTAAACTGTAAAAAGAAAAGGAATACCCCAAGTGTCTAAAGGGATTTAGTGAAAATAATTGTTAAAATGAACAAGGACCCTCATACATATAAATGTAAATAATGCCTATTATACATACGTTGTTAAAAAATAAAAAATAAATCTAAGAAATATGTTATTTCATAGTGATAAATTAATCATATTCTCATGTATCATGGTAAATAAATCTAGTTTGTCGAACATGGTACACGCTTTGATAAAGTGCCTAACACATAATGCTTTTCCATATGGATATAACAGACATATTAGATTTAGTTAATTTACAGGCTTGTAAGGTATTGGTTGTTTTTTGATCTCTTACAGATACGGGATCCTCATCAAGACTGGGCAAATTTCAGAGAAAGACCAAGAGCCATTTTGAAATACAGCATTCAATACATTAAAGAACAACAACAAACACAATTAGAGGGAAGTAAGGGGCCCTATGTGAATTACAGTAATTAACACTAAGGTGTTGTTCATTAGACTGATTGTGGATCCATGTGAACACTGAAGGTCATGACTTGCACCTACACCTGAATGTTAATTACTGTTATTCAACTAGGGCCCCTACCTCCCCTCTAATTTTTCCTTTTGTCTATGCATTGATGTTTGAGCACTGAGTACTTTTTCACTTATGCTTGTTGAGCTTATGATTTATTTATGAGTGTGAAATAAAATATCCCTTTTATTTTGTTTTAACATCAATAGCTAGATGTATCAAGCATTTTTCTTGTTGCAAACAGCCAGATTCGTAGAATTGGACAATTTGCGACCAGAAAAATGCATTTTGGTATGTATCAATCCCAAATTGCACTTTGGTAACGTTACCGATTCACAGTGCTGAAATTGGAACACATACCGATTGGGTATTCGGAAGGGGCATATTTAGGGCATCCCTTCCCAATACCCAATTGCAGTGGCTAAGTACGAATATTTTGAGACCAAAATGATTTCACAAAACATTTGTATTTTACCACCTACTTTAAGTAGATGTTAACCCATTTGCAAATTGCATGGGGTCCTCAAGGGACCCCTTCTTCTTTGAGAATGTAAATACAAATATTTTTTAAGAGCAGGCAGGACCACTGCCTACTCTCAAAAAATGAAACTGCAAAGTTCAATTATTTTGTTTTTAAATGCATCCCGTTTGCCTTTCAAGAAAATGGATTGCATTTAAAAAAAAGAATTGCTTTTTTAAAAAGCAGTCACAGATGTGGTGGTCTGCTGACCTCAGCAGGCCAACAATTCCTGGTGAGATGCAAATTGGGACCTACATCCCTAATATTCATGAGGTAGGTCTATTTGTAACCCACTAGGAATCACTACTGACCACAAAAGTTTCATACATTAGCTATACCGATTTCCTAATTGCGATTCAGATGGAATCCCAATCCCAATCCCAAGAAGTACAATTTCAAGGGTGCAAGGGTTCCAAAGGACACCCTGTTGCACCCCTGAAATGTGCATGTGTGCACATGTGGCGCACATACATGCCCTAACGGCATGTATGTGTGCCACATGGCACTTTGAAAAAAGCAAAAAAGTGCTTTTTCAAAGGAAATCGCAAATTACCACCAACTTGGTGGTAATTTGCGATTCCTTAAGGCAATATCGCAATTTGCGATGACTACTAGCATAGCATTTAGGGAATCGCTAATTGCGATTCTCTAAATGCTTGCGCACAATAAGGAATCGCAATTTTTGCGATCCCTTATTTTGCGAGAGGGTATTTGCCTACCTACATTGCACACAGTCAAATTGCGATCGCAAACGCTGAAATTCTGTGAATTTGGCTTACTACATCTGGCCCTAAATCTTTAGCAATTTCCTAATTGCCTGCTCTTAAAAAATGTTGGCGCCCACCTTTACAAAGGGAAAGGGTGTCCCTTGGGAACCCCTTCCCATTTTGCAAATGGGTTACCACCTCCTTCACAGAGTCAGTAAAATATGAATGTTTTGTAACCACATTCCAGTTGCAAAACATTCATATGTGCTCCATTGCCTCGCTATTAGGAAGGGACACCTTTGGCATGCCCCTTTCTAATACCGACTCACAAACTATAGGCTATCAACTTGCAAAATAGAGTTAGTACATGCTAAAAGGCTTTATAGTGGCCACAAACGGGCCGATTCTCCATTTGTGACTGTTAAACATGGTTGTACATCTGGCCCATAGTGCACTGCAAATATCTTCCATCTTTGCCTATGTTAAAAGATCAACTGTTGTTTTTTTTCTATTTGATTGCAGTAATACCATTAGATTATGTAGGTATTCTTGAAAGCGTCAAAACCTAATGTAATACACTACAACAGTACTTTATCTCCAGAGGAGTAGTACTTCCCCAGAAGGCATAGCATGCGTGAGAGATTACAGCTTCTCTGGCCAAAATCCCATGCAGTAATGATGGTACCAACGCTGGAGATGAGTCAGAATACAGTCACCTTTTCCATGCATTAGTGTATACACCAGCTTGTACCATTGATAGTAACTAAAAGAAATGCGACACTGAGACTTACCTGCATTGTCCTTGCATCAAGCAAGGTGAAGCAAGGCAACCCAAGCTCCTAACTAAGTTTTACTAAGCCATGCAAAGCTACTTGTGTGAATTAGCAAATCCAAGGTAATGCAAGGCAGAGCATTTAGCTGCCTTGCATTACCTTGTGACAGTGAGGCGTACCATGGGTGGAGTGTAGGAGTTCCCACACATCTACACATAGATTGTGACACATTCACTGATTTACACAGATTTGTAAACCTGGGAATGCGTCAAAATGGCATGCCTCCCAGACCCAGACGTATACTTCTTTGTGTACTTTCTTCTATATTTGCTGCGTTCCACATCAAATATAGAAAACAAAAATTTCCTTTAAAGATTGCTTTTGTGCAGGAAGGTGTCTGTAAGGAAAGGCGCCTTTTTGTATGTTCACCCCCACACATTTGGACTGATGCTGCTGTTTTTTTAACTCTGAAAATGCAATAAGGCCTGCTAACAAGACCTCTGTGCTAGTGTTCTAACCCTATACAAGAGGTTGAATTGGATAAACCCAATTGGCAAGTGCTCACTTACTTATAAGTCCCTAGTATATGATATTAGGGGTGGGGGTAAACTCCACTCCACCCTTGGAGTTCTCAGAGTTTTGCCACTCTGAGCTCCAAGCTTGGAGAGCACTAAAAGCTCTGCCAACCACTGCGTGGCAGAGTTTTTCTTGTGCAAGACTTGCTGATGTTAAGTGGCAAGCACGAGGGCTAGACCACCTCCCGGTGAGATTTCTCAACACAGGCAGTCGTCGCTGGTCGCTACCACTCACGTTGAGAAAGTTGTTGCTCGGTTGCCCGTCATTTTAACCAGACACATAACAAAGATGTTAGTGGCTTGACATATTTTGTCATAGATGCTGTACCAGTCAATATTAGAGGGGGTGATCGTCAGAAAACCCTACGGAGACTAGAATCAAGCTACATCATCAGGCTTAATACGAAACCCCCTATGGGGTTAAATATGGAAGAAGATCTGTATACATATTTATGAATTATCCTCATGATCCGAATACACCCTTTTTTAAATCATTTTAATGATTTTTTCTGTGTTTTGGTTAATTAATTTTCATGTGCACTTACAAAAATGAGGACAACCCGGTATGATGAAATATGATAACTAATAGCATATATCCAGGATAATGCAACAAGTATGACAGAGGTTTTTGCGCACATGCGCGGTAATATACAAGATGTAACAAAAGAATAGGAATGGATTTTGATACATTAGATCAAGGCCCACTTGGGCATAAAATCACATTGCAAAGAACATTGGTGTATTTGGCCCGTAAGTCAATATTGATTTGGATTCTATGCCGTGAGGGCAGTGATTAGTCTCACTAGAGACATTGATGATGATAATTGATTAGCGTTATGGCAATGGAATAGGCCATGTTAATGTCACCAAAATTGTTTATTGTTGTCAATAATTGTATATCCAACTATTCAATAATGTTTGAACATCACATTTAATAGCGAAAATGAGACTGATATATGTTATGATCAAAGAACTACGAGTATGTCTTCACTTTTCATTGTTGTAGTTTAATCATGTGACACGGAGCGTATGCACTAGTTTAAATGGTGGTAAAAACTTTATTGGAGTTGTTGGTGAACAAGCCTGCTGGGCAGGCGAAACACGTCTGACTCTGTACAGCTGACATTAAAACAACTTTCCAAACGACACGGCGTCGACATTCCATTTTTTCTGGAAATCGAATCAGATTGTTGGACCGGGCTTCGGAGGTCCGTTAGCGCCGACGCGCCTTGCGCTCAGGATGTGGTGGGTTGCAGAAGCAAGTTTGAAACCGATATATATATATATATATATATATATATATATATATATATATATATATATATTAGCTCTATTACATCATGGCCTGGGTGCTAATTTGCAACACTTTCAGAATGTTGTGTATTAAAGCAATGAGGCCATGTACCAGCACAGAGAGGATTTATTGTGTTTATAAATGAAACAGGACCTTGCAATGAGAATAATGTGAAAATGTGAAGCAGTAGCGTCCAGTAATTTTGGCAGGGAGGGAGATTGGGGCCACACATGCATATACATATACTCATTCACACCCATGCATTCACACACATGCACACACATACACCCATTCACAACACTCATTCACAAATACATATACATACATTCATACATGCATGTATGCACGCACCAAACATGAAAATACATAAAACTTACCTTCACTGCTGCTCTCCTGGGGGGAAGCCTCAGAAGTCCCAGAAAGTTTGAGATTGCTGCCTTACCTCATTGGCTGACCTAAGGTCAGCCAGTGAGGTAAGGTAGTGTTAGAAATGGGGGTCTCTAGTTGGCAAGGGCTTGCACCTTTGTCCAAATAGGGACCCTTCTTCCTAGTCAGGGTAAGGGAGTTACACTCCTAAAATAACCCCTGCTCACCCCCTTGGTAGCTTAGCATGAGCAGTCAGGCTTATCTTAGAGGCAGTATAACCAAACGTAATACAGTGTAAGCACTACAAAAGGACACCACACCAGTTTAGAAAAATATCCAATACTTATATATACCAAAACGATAAAAATCCACAATACTGTACTTAAAAATCTTCAGTTATCAAAATAACCTTGTAAAACAGTTCCTTGATTTTGATAGTTCAGTCCGGGGCTATCACAGCGTCGTGAGCAAACAAATCGAAACAGTTCTGGCTGACCGTGGCGTCGCGGGCCATCTATGGCGTCGGGAAGACCCGCAAACAGTACCTTTCAGAAATGCAGGGCGTCAATGACCTCTCGTTGAGCTTCCGAACACACGGCGTCGGTAGGCATCAGGTCCGGAGGTCGGTGCAGGAGTCGTCGGGGCCCTCGAAAGTCGATAGAACTCCTCTTTGCTGAAGTCAGGAGCGCTGGCGTTGGCAGGCGTCGGGTGCTGCGGTGCGAAGTGCAGCGGTGCGGCGTGCGGCACCCTCAGGTCGCGGTGCGAGCAGCGGCTCTGTGGCGGCATCAGATGGTGTCATCGGGGAGACCAGGGTCGCGGTGTGAGATGCTGGCAGGTCACGGTCAAGCAGCAGCGTCATCGTTGCTGGAGCGCTGTCGTTGGCTGACGAACTGGAGTCGATGGCACCGGCATCGGTAGGCCAAAGCTGCAGTGCGGGATGAGGGCGGTGCATCGTGTAACTTTACGTGCCGTGCCTTCGAACCATGGTGCAAGCAGCGGCATCAATTCTGGTGTGAAGCACCATCGTCGGGGATACCAAGGCATCAGCATGAAGCGAAGTGGTGCGGAGTGCGGTGCCCACAGGTCGCGGTGCAAGCAGCGGCTCAGTGGTGGCGTCAGCAGGCGTCATTGGTGAGACCAGGGTCATGGTGTGACATTGCGGCAGTGCCCTCTGCGGTGCCTTCAGGAAAGGGAGTTGGCAGATGCGTCATAGACGGCATTGAGCTTGATGTCTTTGCTGTTCCTGAGACTTCTTGAATAGGGGGCAAGCTCTACCTCAAGCCCTTGGAGAAACTCACAAAAGTAGATTGCAGAAAGTTCAGTCCAGTCCTTTCACTGCCCAAGACTGAAGCAGCCACTGCAGGCCAACACAGCAAAGAACACAGCAAAGTGGTAGTTCCTCCTCACAGCTTCTCCAGCTCTTCTTCTTGGAAGTCTTCTTGATCCAAAAGAGTTCTGAAATCTTGGGGTCTGGGCCCCAATATTTATACTAGCAAATCCTTTGTCCTCTGCAGGCAGAGGGTTCTGTACCTAGTTCAAGCCAGTTCTGGGTGCATTCTGCCGGTGTGCAACTTCTTCCTTTGTCATTGTGGGCCAGGTTCCTCAGATGCACCACAGGGGGTGGAGCCAGCGTTGTGGAAGGTAGGCACAGCCCTATTCAGAACCAGGTGCTACTCCTTCCACCCATCTACATGAAGATAGGTCTATTCGGCCCTGTGCTGACTCACCCTGTCTCCTGGAGTCTCCCCCAGCCCCTGTCACTCACAAACCAGACAGACAATACACAAGCTAGCAGAGGCAGGCTGGATGGTTAGGTAAGAAAATACCAACTTTCTAAAAGTGGTATTTTCAAACACAGAATGTTAAAACCATCTTCACTAAACGATGTATTTTATCATTCTGAGTTCAGGCATACTAAACTCGAATTTCTACCATTTTCCCTGGGTCAGTTAGGATTATAGGATGTTATAATCAAACTGCCCATTCTGGCCTATGGGGAACTGGTAGCCTTGTAATAGTGAAAAACAAAGTAGGCTGTAATTCACTATCAGGACACGCCACACACACCAGGGCATGTCCTACCTTTCACATACAATGCACCCTGCCCACAGGGGTACCTTGGGCATACCTTAGGGGTGACTAAGATGTAGAAAATGGAAGGTTTAGGGACTGGCAAGTGGATGCACTTACCAAGTTGACATGGCAGCCCCAGGCAGCACAGAGGCTCTGCAATGGCAAGCCAGAATTACACTTTATTGGCTGTTTGCGTGGGTGGCACTATCTAGTGCTGCAGCCCACCAACAGCATTTGATTTATGGGCCCTGGTGCTTGCAGTGCACTTTACTAGGGACTGACACATAAATCAAATTGGCCAATCTTGGAAACACCAATCCAGAACACGTCTTACCACAGGAGCATATGTACTTTACCACTGATTGGCAGTGGTAAAGTGCCCAGAGTCCTAAAACCAACAACAGCAGGTCAGGAAAAAATAGGAGGAAGAAGCAAAAATTTTAGGGATAACCCTGCAAAAAGGGCCATCTCCAACAGGTAGCAGACCCTCACTCATCATAAAGTGGGATGAGGTCAGTTAAAATGCTGTGACGAGGTATCAGTGACTGACAATTGGTCCTGGAAACTTCAGTACTTAAAACTGAACCACCCAGGTCTAAGGTTACCAGTGACGCCCCCACTTGTCACAAGGTGAATGGCCTTGAGGCATTTTTGCCAGGCTGAGGAGGTCAAGTCCACAGGGCTGTGAGATCCTCCGCCTGGCAAAGTTCATCTCAGGCAGGTATGCGCCTGCACATTTATCATGTATTGCTTCTGGCTGCCTGACCTCAATGAGAAGAGTTTCTGTCAGGCTGACCTCGTTCATTCTGATGGACACTCTACTTATCAGGAAAAAGGGGGGGCGACTTGGCCCCTCTGCCCATATGGACAGGAAGCGGCTGATGTAAAGGAACTTTAAACTGCTAGAGGAATGTCATTTGTGTATGGTACCCTCGAGTCAATTGCCCACAAGGGCACACAGCATCCTTAGGTTACCCCCATTGCAGTTTCTAGAAGTTGAAATTATTGCTGCGCAGATGACCTGTAGTCTGAAAATACAAATTAGAGCTCCAATACGATGTTCTACTCCTTTACACAAGAAGTCCAGCCAACATGTACTGCTGACATGAATGAGCAAAACAAATATCATGTAGTAATATAGTCAGTAACCGAAGTAAACTATTTCCCTTCTCGATTGTTAATTTATCTGAGAATATCTAAGAAGAAGAACAAACTAGTGGTTACAAGTTAGAGTAAAGGCAGAAGATTGAATAATTTTGCTTATTCCTCAGATACTTCAGAGCATGCACAATTTTCTATTTGCCAGGCAATGAAGAGCTAAATTATAGAAGTTCCTTGATGTATAATCTCAATCAATTCAAGTTTTGTTTAAATTTAATTTAGACAATGTTTTGGTCAGATTCTTTCAAATGAAGGGCTGAGATTGGCACACAATGAAATGTGTCAATTTGTAACAATTACAGTCTGAAAGGCGGCTAGTTCACCTATTGACCAAGGATCTTCAATTACATACTTAAAATTGAAATGGAGAGTTGCAAATGTAAGACAACTGGGAAAATGGAACTTCCAATCAAAAAAAGTATTAAAGTCTAGTGAAATGTTGCATATGGATTGCTCTTATCACACGGATAAGTAACCCTTTGTAGAAGAGAAAGCCAACAAATCAGGCATATTTCTTTGGACACTTTAACCAGAAGCAAATCAATGTGGCATTAATATAAATACCAAAAATATTGTTTGAACCTATGTTTAATTGAAGAAAATGAATTACAAAAATATTCAAACATAAGAAGTCCTTGACTTCAATTTGTTTCAGAGAACGTTGTGAAATTGAAATGCAATATAATTTGCCTAAATCCAATGGTGTGTTCTTAATAATATTACAAATGTAATCTTCTAAACAGGAATTTCTGATAAAAGTTGTATTTCAAGGCTGTAAATAGTGGCTTTTGATAAGTGATATCAACTTCAGCTATCAATGAAGTTATTTTTTGTTATAATGAGTGAATCAAATCTTCTGGTTTCGCTTACAATCTGTGCCATTTCCTCTACTGTTGCAACATGTTTCTGTGAATCAGCGGGCATCAAGTAAATGGTGAAAGCGTGCAATACCTATAAAAAACAATTTTGTCAGCACAATTTAAAAGCTGCTGAGCACAAAAACGGGCATCCTTAAAAAAACAAATATACATATTCAGTGAAAACCAAAGGGCATATTTACTAATCTTTCATGCAATGCAGGGCAGCAAGTAAAGTTGCCAAGCTGCATTGTGGAAAGAGAGAGATCAGAAATCTCCCATATTTACAAAGATATGGAATATTTCTGCTCTCTCCTTGCCCTGGTGCAATGTGTGCAGTCTCGCACCAGAGTAGGCACCCTGGTGCAAGGGTGTCTGCGTTATGGGCAGGATTCTTTTTATGCAGGAAGGTGTCCTTGAAGGCATTTTTTACAATTTCTATGTGTACTGTAGAATATGGAAAGAGAAAATAACAAGGAGAAATAAAGATATTTCTCTTCGTTACGTCTCACTGGTGATGGCCTAGCATTTTGACACTTTCCTGGTTTAATAGCTTTAGTAAATCTGGGGATGCGCCAAAATCCATGGGTGGATGTATGGGCACAACAATGCTCCATTCATGGAGAGCCTACTAGTTTGAAATGGAACGTAACACATCACAAGTAACTTTGTTGCATTACATTTCTTTAAAAGCCATGTGAGGTTGCACAAATAGCTCTTTGTGTAGCTTTGCAAATATTACTTCTTTATTTGCAAAGTCAAGACAATAGCTTGCTAAATAGGCCCCCAAATGCAGGGCCATATTATCAAGGAACGGCTCTGGTGTGAACCTGGGCTTCTATGGGAATTCACAAGGGCATATTATCAAGCCCATTATCGCCGCTTTAGCTGCCGTTTCCTGTCACTAAAGCGGATAATGTTGTCGCCGTTATTTGATAATATGGCCTGCAGTGCTTTCACAGAGAGCAAACTACTGTTTAATAGAGCTCTTAATTTTTTGAAGCACTTTCCTTTTACCTGCATCAAATTTTAGTGCAGGAGCTCATGTATGTTGACTGTATCAAAACTAGAGCAGTATTTTCTTGAGCCTTATGCATTAGGATAATTTAAAGATCTTTTTGATTGTTAATAAAGTTATGATGATGATGGCATTAAGATCATTGTTTCATTGAAAAGTATGCAGATGTGTTCAGACACTCTCTGAAAGTTTGTTTCCTTTAGCATTTGTGTTCAAGGCCTCTTCTGCAGTACCACATGTGCAGCCAATGTTGCAGCTAGAGACACTTTAATGCCCAGATTATGAGTAGGCCAGGTGGGGCATACAACACCCAGAAAATGTGAATACCATAGGTTGGCGTATTTACTAAGGTGCCAATTACGATCCTGTAAAAACCGGGTACGAACCGTCGGACGGAGCATATTCTCCGTCCGACGCGTACCCGGTCGTCAAAATTTACAAACATGGAATTACGATTCGCACGGGAACACCATTTCCATACGAATCGTAAAAAACCCCGACCGAACAAAATAAACCTACAAATGCGATCCGGGAAAGCGCCGACCTGACGTCGGGACGCTCGCAGCCTGCCATTCACGAACCAGGAATTACGATTCGCACCGACGTCATCCCGCACGGTGAATATTTTCCGGCTGCCAAAAACTGCCAGGAAAGCAGGACGACGCGAACAAGGACTACCAGTACGCGACGGACAGACAGGACGACGCAAACAAGGAGGACCTGTACGCGACGGACAGACAGGACGACGCGAACAAGGAGTACCAGTACGCGACGGACAGACAGGACGACGCGATCAAGGAGGACCAGTACGCGACGGACAGACAGGACGACGCGAACAAGGAGGACCCGTACGCGACGGACAGACATGGACCCGAACCTACGTGTCATCCCGGCCCTCATAGCAGTCGACCTACTCTACAGGTTCGGACGCAGACGCCGCAGAAGGTCAGAACAACTAAGGGAGGGGGGAAAGTGGGGTGGGGTGGGGGTGGCAGGACGAGGGCAGGCCACAAACCCCCCACCAAAGTCACACAGCACACATGCCCTGGACATACCTGACTCCCATGCCCTGGTCACTACGAGGGGGTGGGGGCGTGTCCAGCTAAGCCAGCGACCGCCACAACGGAAGTCCGTCACGACGCGAACCGGCAACACAACCAGACAGGTACGTCCCGTACCCACGCCTGAAGAGCGTGGGTACGAGTCGTACCATGCCCACACCCACGTCACCCCAACAATGGCGGGACGGCTCGTACCCACGTGGCAAAGGCCTGGGTACGGCCCGCACAAGCATCACATAGCGTGGGGACGGATATGTACGGACCCTACACCCACCCCGTATGCATGGAGCATACCCCCACCCCAACAGTGTAAGTACGACCCGTACCCACACCCGCGTACGTATGGAGCGTACCCCCACCCCAACAGTGTAAGTACGACATGTACCCCCACCCGCGTACGTATGGAGCGTACCCCCACCCCAACAGTGTAAGTACGACCCGTACCCACACCCACGTATGTATGGAGCGTACCCCCACCCCAACAGTGTAAGTACGACCCGTACCCCCACCCGCGTATGTATGGAGCGTACCCCCACCCCAACAGTGTAAGTACGACCCGTACACACACCCGCGTACGTATGGAGCGTACCCCCACCCCAACAGTGTAAGTACGACCCGTACCCACACCCGCGTACGTATGGAGCGTACCCCCACCCTAACAGTGTAAGTACGACCCGTACCCACACCCGCGTACGTATGGAGCGTACCCCCACCCCAACAGTGTAAGTACGACATGTACCCACACCCACGTACGTATGGAGCGTACCCCTACCCCAACAGTGTAAGTACGACCCGTACCCACACCCACGTACGTATGGAGCGTACCCCCACCCCAACAGTGTAAGTACGACCCGTACCCCCACCCACGTACGTATTGAGCGTACCCCCACCCCAACAGTGTAAGTACGACCCGTACCCCCACCCGCGTACGTATGGAGCATACCCCCACCCCAACAGTGTAAGTAAGACACATTCCCTCACCTCGGATGCATGGAGCGTAGCCCCACCCCAACAGTGTAAGTACGACACGTACCCCCACCTCGAATGCATGGAGCGTACCCACATCAGTGTATGTCATGAGCATACATATTGTGAAATTGGAGAGGTGGGTGCAGAGTCCTCCCAGCAGTGCCCTGAGACAGGAGGGGTGGGTGCAGAGTCCTCCCAGCAGTGCCCAGACACAGGAGGGGTGGGGGCCTATCACTCCCAGTAGTGCCCAGACACAGGAGGGGTGTGTGCAGAGTCCTCCCAGCAGTGCCCAGAGGCAGGAGGGGTGTGTGCAGAGTCCTCCCAGCAGTGCCCTGAGACAAGAGGGGCGGGGGCCTATCACTCCCAGCAGTGCTCTGAGACAGGAGGGGTGGGTGCCTATCACTCCCAGCAGTGCCCTGAGATAGTAGGGGTGGGGGCCTATCACTCCCAGCAGTGCCCAGAGACAGGAGGGGTGTGTGCAGAGTCCTCCCAGCAGTGCCCAGAGGCAGGAGGGGTGTGTGCAGAGTCCTCCCAGCAGTGCCGAGAGGCAGGAGGGGTGTGTGCAGAGTCCTCCCAGCAGCGCCCAGACACAGGAGGGGTGTGTGCAGAGTCCTCCCAGCAGTGCCCTGAGACAGGAGGGGTGGGTGCGGAGTCCTCCCAGCAGTGCCCTGAGACAGGAGGGGTGTGGGCCTATCTCTCCCAGCAGTGCCCTGAGACAGGAGGGGTGGGTGCCTATCACTCCCAGCAGTGCCCTGAGACAGGAGGGGTGTGTGCAGAGTCCTCCCAGCAGTGCCCTGAGACAATGAGGGGTGGGTGCAGAGTCCTCCCAGCATTGCCCTGAGACAGGAGGGGTGGGGGCCTATCACTCCCAGCAGTGCCCTGAGACAGGAGGGGTGGGTGCCTATCACTCCCAGCAGTGCCCTGAGACAGGAGGGGTGGGTGCAGAGTCCGCCCAGCAGTGCCCTGAGACAGGAGGGGTGGGTGCAGAGTCCTCCCAGCAGTGCCCTGAGACAGGAGGGGTGGGTGCCCATCACTCCCAGCAGTGCACATGGAACGCAAAGGGTGGAGTAGTCACAGATACCATGCCCACAAATGTCAGTCAGGTGCACAAAGACCCTGCAGTACATGTACCACATGTGTGCGAGGCTGGGAGTATACGCATGCATAGCGCAGAAAAGAAAACATGTACACATGAAGTCATGTCAATAGGCCACATACACAAGTACAATGACTACCAAGGATGCCACGAATGATGCAGGTGGAGACATCACTCAGCATGCATGTGCAAAGGTGAAGGACTACGTCACACACCCAGCTAATGGACACACAGCTCTGTGCCAAAGTCAGGGGACACCCTGCACGGAAGAAGTCAGGGTACACAGAGGAAGGAATACACCTTGGGACAATTGCAACATGCAGCAACTGCTTACATGAATGGAGAAAGGTAGCTAACACCGTGTGATGGCACACAGATCCCAGGGTCCCCCCTATGAGCAGCACACTACTACATTTCCCACACACCCAACACATGACCAACACCCACAACCATGTAGCAGCCCCACCAACAGCAATGCCAGCAATGCAGGAGTGTTCCAAGGGCAAAAAATAAATAGCTTTATTCAGCATGACCAAAAAACTAGTATGACGTAAGTCCAAGATTAACAAAGGCCATAGGGCAGTCCAGGCGTCCCAGCTGGATGGGGGACACAGTGGGATGCGTGTCCCCTAGCTTGCCTGCACAGTTACAATCCGTTGTCTTCCACAGGGGCGAGGGCATCATGTGGGGGGGAAGAAACAGGCACCGCAGGGACAGGAGGGTGAAGGGTAGGCGTTGTGGGTGCAGGGATGGAGGACTCCACCACAGGGGGTGGGGCAGGGCCAAAGGCGGAGGCCAGGATCTCGCTGCACACCTTAGCAAGGTCCTCCAGGGACTCCCCTGCACCCGAAGGCACCACAGGCCCCAAGGAGGGGGGGGGTCAGAGGGATGGGTCGCAGCGCCACTGGGGGAGGGTGTGGACAGGGGGGGGGACTCAACCACCCTGACCGAGGACTTCCTTGACCGCTTGCGTGGTGGCGTCACTGTGGGGCTCAGGGACAGAGCGGCCATGAAGGAGTCTTTGGGGGAGATGTGGCCAGGAGAGCTGAGGGGAGGGGATTTGGAGGGAGTGGATTGGGTGGAATGCGGACTCCCACTCTGGCTGCGTGTCACACGTTTGCCCCCCGACCCAGTGGGTGTGCCTACTGCACCCTGTGTGTGCGTGTCAGGAGGTGTGCGGCGGACCTTCCCTGCTGGTGTGGTGCCTGTGTCTGTTGTGGTGGGTGCATGCTTACGTCTGGGTGTATGTGGGACAGGCATGGGAGTGGGAATTGTGGAAGGAGCAGGGGTAGGGGGTGGGACGTAGCGCTGCAGGAGACCCACTGCTGCAGTCAGTGTGGAGTCTATGGACCTCAGCAAGTTGCGTTTGTCAGCCTGCGATGAATGAATGCCCTCCAAGTATGCCTCCATGTTGTTGAGGACCTGACTGTGGCCATGGAGGCCATTAAGGATCGCAGTCTGACCAATCTGCAACTGCCGCTGGATGTCCACAGACTCAGCATTGGCGGCAGCAGTGGAGACAGGGGCAGGGGGTGCGGTGCCTGGCAGGAAGGAGACATGTGGTGACCGGGCACGTTGGGAAGGGACACGAGCACGTGGGAGGAGGCTGATGCCAATGGAGGGGGCGGTGCCAGATGTAGGGCTGCTGTCAGATGGTGGTGCAGCCACCGCCCACTCGGAGAGATCATCCTCGGACCCGTCAGCTTCATACTCTGTTGTGCCAGTCGACAGGTCCCCGGGTTCACTCTCCTCCGCCTCAGTCCCACTCTAAGTGCCAGCCCCGATGTCACCGCTGGCACTGGTGCTCGGTCCCTCCGCGCCGTCTGTGTCCATGTCTCCCTCCGTGTCCCCCGACGATGCTGTGGGCAGGGTGAAGAGACAGAAATTAATCATACACCTGTATACATATGTCACATGAGTCAAATCTACGTAGGTTACAGTGCATAGCCTGAAACAAAGGATGAGTTACAACTACAAAACAAGGTACATACGTAGGCCCTGCAAGACACAGTTGTGTGACCCACCATGCCATGGAAAAACTATGGAGAGCATGACACAATAGCAAATGAGATTACATGGTATTCTTACTGAGGAGCAAGGCCCTGGGGACAATACAGCACTGCATCTGCACCACACAGCGTGGCAGGAAATTGGGATGAGCAGGGACCAAAGCCAGGAACTAGAGGCACATGCAGCATAGGTAATACTGAGAACATGCCCACCCTGACTGGCACGCTGCACCTTGAGTGTATGTCCAGACAAACATCACACACTGGCCAGTCTGAGCAAGGAGATGACAGTTCTTGACATGTAGGCCATGCCTGCCCCACCCACCCCCTACATGAGACAAATCTGTGGAGACACAGGAAGCACTTACATCTCTTAGTCTGGGTGAAATACACATGGGATGCAACAATTCAAGATTGCACACCAAATACCCAAGGTGCGCCTGTCCTAATAATAATCTACAAATGGGCATCATCAGATGATTGCAACAAGACACACAGGCAATGGCCACCGTGAGTATGTACTTTGAAAATCAGGTCAGGCTGGACAGTGGACACTTGTAATACATCTCACGTCAAGAAACATGGTGCCAGGGGACAATGGCACAGAGCACAACCTATGCTGTAGACACAGAGATTGTCGACATACTCGGATTACACACATGATACCTAGGAAAACATGCCCCTAGGGACAGTAGTGGCCACACAACTCCATGCTCCTGAATGGGAATGACTGCAACACACGCTAACATCCCTGCACTATGCCTAACGCACACTCATGCACATCATGTCACAGGCCACCACATGGGACATGCCTGCTGGAAGGCCTGGCACTCGAGAGATTAACTCCCATGTCTGGACTCAGCATTAGTGCCAGCTGACATGGAACCCACAAGTCCCGAACTGGACAGGGCACAGGCAAGGTCACAAAACCTGTTACACACCACCCCCACACATGATGCTGCAGGCATTGTACACTTGGAGAAGGTGTCAGGCTACATAACCTTGTGATGGAGTGACTACACACAGACCAGGGAACACATTGCAAGGAGGGGAAGGGAGGCAGGAGAGCACTGCAATACTGTGGGGAACAGGATCTGCACAGCACCATAAACCCTGGAAGTGTATCCATGGAACAGTGCACTTACAAATGCTGGTGAAACACAACAAACACACACATGTACCTACCCCCTTCCGGCTGCTGCATGTCCTGTAGACGCCTGTCCAAATCAGGAAAGACCACCGCCAGCACACGTTTCTGGATGTGGGAGAGACGGCGGCGCCCGCGGTTCTTGTGGCTCTCAGGTGAGTCCCCCAGCAGGACCCGTGCGATCCTCCGCGTCCAGCACCGGATATCCTGCCAGCGTTTCCTCACCTGGGACAGGTGCCGCCTCCGACCATCCGCACTCCTCACGGCGCTGACGGCGTCCAGCCATATCTGCTCCTTGGCAGAGGCGTCTACCAGTGAGGATGAACAAGTGACACTACATCAATACACCTTGCACATGTCATGGGGACACAGATTAGAACACATTTGCTGTTTACAACAAGGCATAGTGTGCATCCAACACATTGCAACTTTGTCATAGGGACATGATCCTGTGGGGGAAGGCCAAAAGCAGTACGTGCCATTGAAAGGACACAGGTGGAATGAGGGCAACTACACAATCAATGAGCCAGGCTCACACTGTGCATCACACCCACCCCTCCTGTCTCAGGGCACTGCTGGGAGGACTCTGCACCCACCCCTCCTGTCTCAGGGCACTGCTGGGAGTGATAGGCCCCCACCCCTCCTATCTCAGGGCACTGCTGGGAGGACTCTGCACACACCCCTCCTGTCTCGGGGCACTGCTGGGAGTGATAGGCCCCCACCCCTCCTGTCTCAGGGCACTGCTGGGAGTGATAGGCCCCCACCCCTCCTGTCTCAGGGCACTGCTGGGAGGACTCTGCACCCACCCCTCCTGTCTCAGGGCACTGCTGGGAGTGATAGGCCCCACCCCTCCTGTCTCAGGGCACTGCTGGGAGTGATAGGCCCCCACCCCTCCTGTCTCAGGGCACTGCTGGGAGTGATAGGCCCCCACCCCTCCTGTCTCAGGGCACTGCTGGGAGGACTCTGCACCCACCCCTCCTGTCTCAGGGGACTGCTGGGAGTGATAGGCCCCCACCCCTCCTGTCTCAGGACACTGCTGGGAGTGATAGGCCCCCACCCCTCCTGTCTCAGGGCACTGCTGGGAGTGATAGGCCCCCACCCCTCCTGTCTCAGGGCACTGCTGGGAGGCATCAGGCATTCCCCCCCCTGGGACCCCCCCTACAGTACATAGCATGTGTGTCACACCTGGACACAATGGCAGAAGTCACAGTCACTAAAAAGGGACACAGACTGTGCCAGTGGACACTGCACTCACCTGATAACCTGGTCGCCCATACAGCATGGGGTACCGTGGGAGGATCACATCCACCAAAGCCATGTTCTCCTCCAGGGTGAATGGCTGTGACCTCTCCACAGCCCTTGACATGGTTCCAGGGAATCAGTAGCAGCAGCTGGGTCGTGGAATACAAAGATGTGCAGGCAAGTGCTCCCTCATGGGACCTGGCTGCCTTATATCTGCCTTGCTGGCCCATCTCATGCACAGGAGTACAGAGTGATTGGTCACTCACATTTGCATCCTATGTTTCCTCCAATCGCTTCAAACCTAGCAGTCTGTGGGTTCTCTATCGGTTTTATTCTCCTGCATGATGTCAGCCCCACAAACACATTGCAACAAAGTAGATTAATTCCAACTGACTTCTGCTGTGCACCTTCCAGTACAAATTCAAAATTTGAACTTGGTCTCCATGACAACCAGCATGCATGTAGGCCTTAATACTTGTCCCTCATGTGTCCCCTATGTAATTTGGAGCTTCACACACAGGTACGGTGTGTTCCGGGGCCCTAGGGCACCCCAAATGCATTGCAATGGCCCGTACACGCGTGCCTACGTTCACTATCACTATGGGTGTCCTCGCGTATGCGTACACGTAGTGATAGTGAGCGTACAGGCGTGTGTACGGCCCGTACCACTACGAGTACGCATACGCGAGGACACCCATAGTGATAGGGAGCGTACAGGCGTGTGTACGGCCCGTACCACTACGAGTACGCATACGCGAGGACACCCATAGTGATAGGGAGCGTACAGGCGTGTGTACGGCCCGTACCACTACGAGTACGCATATGCGCGGACACCCATAGTGATAGGGAGCGTACAGGCATGTGTACGGCCCGTACCACTATAGTGGTACGGGCCGTACACATGCCTGTACGCTCCCTATCACTATGGGTGTCCTCGCATATGCGTACTCGTAGTGGTACGGGCCGTACACACGCCTGTACGCTCCCTATCACTATGGGTGTACAGGCGTGTGTACGGCCCGTACCACTACGAGTACGCATATGCGAGGACACCCATAGTGATAGGGAGCGTACAGGCATGTGTACGGCCCGTACCACTATAGTGGTACGGGCCGTACACATGCCTGTACGCTCCCTATCACTATGGGTGTCCTCGCGTATGCGTACTCGTAGTGGTACGGGCCGTACACACGCCTGTACGCTCCCTATCACTATGGGTGTCCTCGCGTATGCGTACTCGTAGTGGTACGGGCCGTACACACGCCTGTACGCTCCCTATCACTATGGGTGTCCTCGCGTATGCGTACTCGTAGTGGTACGGGCCGTACACACGCCTGTACGCTCCCTACCACTATGGGTGTCCTCGCGTATGCGTACTGGTAGTGGTACGGGCCGTACACACGCCTGTACGCTCCCTATCACTATGGGTGTCCTCGTGTATGCGTACTCGTAGTGGTACGGGCCGTACACACGCCTGTACGCTCCCTACCACTATGGGTGTTCTTGCGTATGCGTACTCATAGTGGTACGGGCCGTACACATGCCTGTACGCTCGCCATCACGATGGGTACACATACGGCAGCACTCCCATAGTGATATGGGAACGTACACAGGCCCTCTTAGCAGCAGTACGGCGGTTTTCACACATCACAGTGGTGACAGGCACCACACAGGTAGGGATAGGGCGGACATACTTGTCCATGGATGGACATACTTGTCCATGGATGGACATACTTGTCCATGAATGGACATCAAGGCATCGTCTGTGCATTACTACATGTGTGGGGCACAGGTGTGACGGGCTGTGATGTGGAACATTACTCCTGAGTCTAGAAGGCACCAGATGTATGATGAGATGTGTACAGATGTACTGTGTGACGGTGCAATGTGTGCCAGGCATGCCCTTGACTCCTTTGACATGTGTGCATGTCGTACTGCACACTTGGGGTGAGCGTCACTGGCATGGCACGGACACCAACACACAGAAGTGTCCCCTGATGCCCGGTACAGGGGTTGCCACACCTGACTTGTCACTACCCACGGTGCACAATGTGACTATGTCATGTATGTGTGGGGGCTTCCCATCAGGTTGATGTTGGAGCACCCTCAAAAGCTGCAGCTGTTGCAGCAACCAACATGTGTCTGTGTGTAGATTGACATTGCACACTGTTCCGCACACCATGCCACATGTGGTATCGGATGTGAGGTGCACATGTATGCATGGGACACGGAGTAGCGTGACAAGGACATGTCTGCATCCTCACAATGAATGTGTGGTGAGTCATGACATGTGCACCTTCATGGCAAGGTGTGTGGGCTGTCCTAGTGTAATGTCATGTGACCTGTGGCTCTAGTGTTCCGCTACCAGTCTCTGCAATCGGCATCCTACTTCTCCTGATGTGTGGGCGTATGTCACTCCTGTCTTGCGTCTGGCTGTTCACTTGCACTGGGACACAGCTATTCCCATGGCATGGCATGGGTAGGTTCTCAATCTCCGTGTGTAGCTGGGTCTTGGTAGGAGTGTCACCTTGCATCCATACGTGTCCTGGGCATGTAGCACATACCTGACTCCCTATGTAGCATATGTGTATTGACAGATTAACATGTGCTCAGTACATATGAATTGTTGTCGTAGTGCACTCACTCTTCCTTGTCACTTCCAAATTACTGCAGAGCGCCGCCTCTTGCCCGACCAATTCCGGACTTGGCTGCCATGCGGGAGAATGACAGCATCCGGTGCTACCACTTCCCCCAACCGTTGATTCTGGAGTTGACGGCGAGACTGGCACCACACCTGCAACCGCGGCACAGGTATCCTACGGCACTGACACCCCAGCTGAAGGTAATGGCTGCCCTACATTTTCTTGCCACGGGTACCTTTCAATATACCATAGCTCATGTTGGTGGCATGTCCCAGAGCATGTTCTGCCGTGTGCTGCATGATTTCTTAGAGGCCATGTTGATTCACCTGGATGACTTCATCAAGTTCCCAACCCCTGAACAGTTGACTGCGGTCAAGCGTGGATTCTATGCCCTGGGAGGGATGCCCCATGTCATTGGGTCCATAGATGGGACACATGTAGCTTTGGTACCACCACACGCACGGGAGGTGGCGTACCGCAATCGGAAGCACTACCACACCATCAATGCCCTTGTGGTGTGTCAGTCCAACATGGTGATTTCACATGTCTGTGCTCGTTTTCCAGGATCAGCACACGATGCCTACATCATGAGGCGTAGCAGGATGCCTGAAATGATGATGCAGCTGCGCAACGAAAGAGCATGTGTTGTTGGTGGGTACAGTCTGTCTGTCCTGTATTTTGCATAGCCTAGCAGCATGACCGCTTCACCACTTCTAACGATGTCCATGTGCTTCCCATGTAGGGGACGCTGGCTATCCCAACATGCCATGGCTGCTCACACCTCTCCGCAACCCCATCACGCCGGCCCAGCTCCGCTACAACAACGCCCATGGCCGGACAAGGCGAGTGATAGAGAGGATGTTTGGCCTGCTGAAGAGCCGATTTCGGTGCCTCCACAAGACCGGCGGCGCGCTCCCATATGCCCCTGCGAAGGTCTGCAAAATCTTCATGGTCTGCTGCATGCTGCACAACATAGCAGTTGAGAAAGCTGTGCCACTCATCCTGGATCAAGATGACGAGGACCATCCACCCGTGGAGGACGAAGGGCTTGGCAATGGGGCTAGTGATGTGGAGGATGTGGAGCCGCAAGAGGACATCCGGACTCGGCTCATACGCGACTTGTTTGCTTAGTGGTGAGTACCAGTGTCTGAGTGTGCACGCATTGGTCCCCGTGTGGCATGTGTTGTGATGTGTGTCTCCACCTGCATGTATGGCACGTGAGTCAGAGGTGCGTGTGGGTGTGTCACTGGAGTGATGGTGGCAGTGATGGTTGTATTTCCCCAGTCATAATTGTGACCTAGCATGTTGTCATCCATACATGTGTCGAGTAAATGCACATGCAAGTGGCTGTGCTTTTTGTGGCTGACTTCTTGTGTGTCTCTCTTCCCCAGGTACTTGCGCATGCCGTCTGCTGGTTGCATTGTTGTGGCACTGCTATTCCTCATGGACACGTCATCGTGGGCTGACTCAGCGTTACAGGCACGGACACATTTGGAAGTCTCCATAGGGTAAGGGATGCATCACGGGTGTATTGGGTGTGGCAGTTGTTCACGATGTATGCACACTGCCCCTGTCGATGTTTGGTTCCTCTGCAGCCATGTAGCATCACCATGGGACACGACATGCAGCTGTGTACACCTGAATAGATGGTCTGCCTGGTTGACAGTCATCAGTGATGGGATAGTGGATTGTGATGATGGCATCAATGTGTGTGACACTGCCCTTGGACACATACGGTTAGCATTGGCTTGACATGGTGTGGGACTTCCACATCAGCGGATCAATGGTGTATGGCAGTCTCTCCGTGAGCAGCTGTGGGTGTTTAGCTGTTAGCCGACAATTGTGTGCCAGTTCCATGGCAAACACGCATTTGTGCTGCAGAAGGGGGGTGCCAGTGTTGGACCCACATGTTACTCCACAAGATGTGTTCATTTGTACTTCAAGTTGCCTCTGCAATCCCGAAAACATGACTAATAAAGGTGTCCCTATGCCTCCAAGGTGCCTCTTCTCAGTCAATGCTGGTGTGTTGCCACGGTGCATCCAGCATGTCTGGCATGGTTTTCCCTGATAGTGGCTATGTGTCGATGTGTCGAGTAGCAAGATGCAAGCTGTGTGTGTGGGCTGAGACTGTGTATTGGGCATGATGTCCATGAATGTGTGGGTATTGTGACATGTGCCATCCCCATGCATCCAACGTTGGCCAGGCCCCCATTCTCTGCATCCACCGGACTCTAGCTTGCAGGACATGGTTCTGCCACCTGTCTACACATACCTGGGTGCCCCCCAGGACACTGGACATGATCCCTGACCTCTGCGCATGACTGTTGCTGTACTCAATGTGTCTGTCAGCACGGTTGTGCGGCCACCCCCTCAGCTGGTTGGGCCCATCACAGGTGTGTATGGTGCTCCATGTCTGTCTTGCCTAATACACTGTGACCCGTGTGTCCTGTGCCAGACTCAGGCCCCAGGGTGTGGATGGTTGGAGTCAAAAGAGAGCTCAGGCATGTTTAGACTTTACAACACACATGTAAGGTAATAATGCGACCAGCAGGCATCTTCTCTTCATGGTGTGAATTTTTATTTGGGGGGGGGGAGGGGGGGATGAAGTGAGTTGCTTTCCGGGAGTTTGGAATCCAAAGTTCAGTAGGGGAGTTGGTGTCCTTGCCATTGGAAATCCTCATAGTCCATGCCACAGTCTTTGTCAACATTGGTCAGACAGTGACCAGCAGGGCCATGTGGCAGAGAATGTCTCTTGATGCTGTGATGCTGTTGCTCCAGTGGGCCAGGTGCCAGGCCAGGTGTCCTGGGAGATGGTGATGTAGCGCCGACCCTCACGGTCCTTTCCGTGGACGACCCGGCCTCCTGCGGGGACCCTTAGCAGCAGGCCGTGACGATGTTTGGGATGCTCCGTCGGATGTCTCCTCCTCCTCCTGATCCCTCCCTGTGGGTGGTGATGTTCTACGCCGTCTGGCACAGGGAGGGTTGCCCATGTTGTCGGCCATCCGACGGAGTGTATTGTGAATCCCCTGGAACACCGTCACTTGCTCAGCCTGTCTGTCCTCCATCCTCCGTTGGTGTTGCAGTAGACAGGCATGTTGCTCGGCATGTTGCTGGGCCTGCTGGGTCTTAATCTCATCGAGGGTCCCCTTGATCTCATTGAGGGTGGACACAACCTGAGCCATGCCCGTGGTGTCCTGCCGGTATGTGTCCATGATGTTACGGACATGGGCAAATACCGGTTCCCCAGCCAACTGGTCAGGCTCGCGCCTCCGCCGTCCTCCACTCCCACCACCCCTGCCCACTTGCACCTGGCCTGCCCTTGTGGGTACATCGGGTCTCCGGGACCCCTGAGGGGTGGCATTGGCGTTAACGCCTGCCTCCTCCTGGGTGCCCGGGACACCGTGTCCCTCCTGGCCAGCCTGGCTGCATTGTGGTGGTGGGGCAGGGATCCTGGGTGTCTCCTGGGATGTGGCAGGAGTGGGGGTGGTGGTTGGCACAGTTGTACCTGACGCAGGTGCTGCAGGTGGTTGGACACCAGAGGTGCCAGGTCGGTCGGGGTCGTCCACAGAGTGGTGAGAGTCGTCGCTGCCGGTGGGATCGGGCTCCCGCAGATCCGGGTCCTGTGAGTCTCCCCCCCAGTGTTGGGGGGTGAACCACGACGTTGACCTGTGTGTGAGAGAGACAATGTTAATTTTGGTCCATGCAACATCCATGTTTCATCAGTTTCAAAGTTGGCACTTTTCCTCTTGGAATTAGGATCTGTCTTGCATTCCACTCACAGTGCACTTGTGCATGGGTGTGTCCCTTGGGCACCACTTTGGCCCCTTTAACTATGTGTGGCACAGTCTTACTTGCTGCGTCAAGTGTGACTGCAGTCAGCAGTGGAGTGGGCAGGTGTGGCGAGCCATGCATTGGCGCCTTCCGTGTGGCACTGTACATGTGCACATGGAGTGGATCCACACACTTATATAATGCAGGTAGCTGTCGTTGTGCTCGTGAACAGGTTCTGACATGGCCCTGTGTTTTGCCATGGTGAAGAGGGGGGGTTCTGTCACTGGCCACCCTTGGCTACATGCACGCAGTCTACCTGCTGACGAGCAGACATTCCCACACACCACATGGCTGATTTGCTCTCCCTGTGTCTCCCTCCCTCTCTGTCCCCCTCTCCCTCCCTCTCTGTCCCCCTCTCCCTCCCTCTCTGTCCCCCTCTCCCTCCCTCTGTGTGTCAGCCTCCTCCCTCTGTCCGTCTTCCTGTGTCTCCCTCCCTCTCTGTCCCCCTCTCCCTCCCTCCGTGTGTCAGCCTCCTCCCTCTGTCCGTGTCCCTGTGTCTCCCTCCCTCCCCTTCCCCCTCTCCCTCCCCCTCTCCCTCCCTCTCCCTCCCTCCGTGTGTCAGCCTCCTCCCTCTGTCCGTGTCCCTGTGTCTCCCTCCCTCTCTGTCCCCCTCTCCCTCCCTCTCTGTCCCCCTCTCCCTCCCTCTCTGTCCCCCTCTCCCTCCCTCTGTGTGTCACCCTCTGTCACCTCAGCCCAGCTTCCTAGACACACACTTTTTCCAGTCTTTTGAATGGCCCTTGGCTTGTTGCTGTGAGTTTGTTTCTGATCTCCAGGCACCCATTGGGTGTAGTGTCTGTGTGTGCGCTGCTGCTGTGGTTGTGTGTGCTGCCACTCTTTCACAGTGTTGGCTGTTCATTAGCTGCTGTCATGTGCAAAACAGTGCCTTCACCCCCATGCGTTGATGCAAGGCGTCCGCCATTTGCTGGCGAGTCTTTCCTGTGTGGGGATACACTGTTTGTCTGGCTGTGACCTGGGCCATATGGGCAGAGGGCATTGTTGTCTGCTTCTGAGTTGCACTATGTGATTTTTGGGGCCCACCCTCCCGCCATCCGGGTTACCGTGTCATGTGTTGGTGTCTTCTGTGGCCTGTGACTTGACATTGTCCAGCTGGGTGCATGGGGCATGGTGGCGGCAGTGGCATGTGCGTGTTCATGGAGTGTGGTTGAGTCATGCGATAGGTTGGGGTGGTTGCGTGCCTGTTAGTGATTTTGGTTGTGGATGAGGTCCCCCCCATGTGAGGTGCGTTGTTCGTGTACTCACCCGGGTCTCGGAGTCCTCCTAATCCTTCGACTGCCTCCACCGGCTGTATGGCCATCACCCTCTCCTCCCAGGGCTGGTAGTGTACGGGTCTGCGGGAGGGCCCTCCTCCAGTGGCGTTGGCCTGGTTGTGTTCCTCCAGCATCTTGGCTCGGACCCTCCTCCGCAGATCGTACCACCTGGCTTGGCATTCCTGCCTGGTCCTTCTGGTGTCCGCAACAGCATTCACAGCATCGATGATGGTCTGCCACATGGCTGTTTTTGCTGCAATGCTGGTCTGTCTGACCAATGTTCCAAAGAGCTGTGGCTCGACTCTGAGGATTTCATCAACAAGGACCTCCAACTCTCGGTTACTGAACTTTGGATTCTTGTTAGTGGGCATGGTGAGGGGTGTGGGTGTGGATGGTGGGGGGTGTGTGTGGATGGTTGTGGGTGTGTGGGTGTGGTTGTGCAGGTGTGTGTGTGAATGTGATGAGGGGGTGTTTGTGGAGGTGGTTGTGTGAAGGTGTGCAAGTGTAAGGTGTGGTGAGGCTTGTAGTATGGTTCTGTGGTGTCTGGCAGCAGTGAGTCTGTTGCAAAGGCTCATGGTTTGTGTGTGTGGGCCCTTTTTATTGGTCCATGGGTGGGTGTGGCTGTGTTTGAAGTTTGGGTGGGTGTGTTATAAGGAGTGGGTTTGTTTTTGGCAGTTGCAGGTCAGTGAATGTGTTTTTTTAGTGTTTGTTGGCCATGTTTAGTGGCTTTGTGCCATTCAAATAGTGTATTCTTGTGTTGTTTTGTTTTGTCCTGGTTGTGTACGTGCGTTTTGAGCGTGTGTACGGTGTGTACATGGGCCATTTGGTTGTACGGTGCTGTCCTTGTGTGTGGCTTGGTACGACTCGTACATGCGGTTGTGATGTTGGGGCCTGGGGTGCGCTCCGTACTTAGGAGGTTGTGTTGGGGATGCGACGGGAACGTACTGGGGTGTACATAGACGGTGGTACGACACGTACAGGGGTGGGGGTACGAATCGAATGTACTGGGGTGTACATACATGGGGTCGGACACGTACAGGGGTGGGGGTACGACTCGAACGTACTGGGGTGTACATACATGGGGGTCGGACACGTACAGGGGTGGGGGTACGACTCGAACGTACTGGGGTGTACATTGACGGTGGTACGACACGTACAGGGGTGGGGGTACGACTCGAACGTACTGGGGTGTACATACATGGGGGTCGGACACATACAGGGGTGGGGGTTCGACTCGAACGTACTGGGGTGTACATAGACGGTGGTACGACACGTACAGGGGTGGGGGTACGACTGGAACGTACTGGGGTGTACATTGACGGTGGTACGACACGTACAGGGGTGGGGGTACGACTCGAACGTACTGGGGTGTACATAGACGGTGGTACGACACGTACAGGGGTGGGGGTACGACTCGAACGTACTGGGGTGTACATAGACGGTGGTACGACACATACAGGGGTGGGGGTTCGACTCGAACGTACTGGGGTGTACATACATGGGGGTCGGACACGTACAGGGGTGGGGGTACGAATCGAACGTACTGGGGTGTACATAGACGGTGGTACGACACGTACAGGGGTGGGGGTACGACTCGAACGTACTGGGGTGTACATACATGGGGGACGGACACGTACAGGGGTGGGGGTACGACTGGAACGTACTGGGGTGTACATTGACGGTGGTACGACACGTACAGGGGTGGGGGTACGACTCGAACGTACTGGGGTGTACATTGACGCGGGTACGACACGTACAGGGGTGGGGGTTCGACTCGAACGTACTGGGGTGTACATTGACAGTGGTACGACACGTACAGGGGTGGAGGTACGACTCGAACGTACTGGGGTGTACATAGACGGTGGTACGACACGTACAGGGGTGGGGGTACGACTCGAACGTACTGGGGTGTACATTGACGGTGGTACGACACGTACAGGGGTGGGGGTTCGACTCGAACGTACTGGGGTGTACATACATGGGGGACGGACACGTACAGGGGTGGAGGTACGACTCGAACGTACTGGGGTGTACATAGACGGTGGTACGACACGTACAGGGGTGGGGGTTCGACTCAAACGTACTGGGGTGTACATACATGGGGGTCGGACACGTACAGGGGTGGGGGTTCGACTCGAACGTACTGGGGTGTACATAGACGGTGGTATGAAACGTACAGGGGTGGGGGTACGACTGGAACGTACTGGGGTGTACATTGACGGTGGTACGACACGTACAGGGGTGGGGGTACGACTCGAACGTACTGGGGTGTACATAGACGGTGGTACGACACGTACAGGGGTGGGGGTACGACTCGAACGTACTGGGGTGTACATAGACGGTGGTACGACACGTACAGGGGTGGGGGTTCGACTCGAACGTACTGGGGTGTACATTCATGGGGGTCGGACACGTACAGGGGTGGGGGTACGACTCAAACGTACTGGGGTGTACATAGACGGTGGTACGACACGTACAGGGGTGGGGGTACGACTGGAACGTACTGGGGTGTACATTGACGGTGGTACGACACGTACAGGGGTGGGGGTACGACTCGAACGTACTGGGGTGTACATAGACGGTGGTACGACACGTACAGGGGTGGGGGTACGACTCGAACGTACTGGGGTGTACATAGATGGTGGTACGACATGTACAGGGGTGGGGGTTTGACTCGAACGTACTGGGGTGTACATACATGGGGGTCGGACACGTACAGGGGTGGGGGTACGACTCGAACGTACTGGGGTGTACATAGACGGTGGTACGACATGTACAGGGGTGGGGGTACGACTCGAACGCACTGGGGTGTACATTGACGGTGGTACGACACGTACAGGGGTGGGGGTACGACTGGAACGTACTGGGGTGTACATAGACGGTGGTACGACACGTACAGGGGTGGGGGTTCGACTCGAACGTACTGGGGTGTACATAGACGGTGGTACGACACGTACAGGGGTGGTGGTTCGACTCGAACGTACTGGGGTGTACATAGACGGTGGTACGACACGTACAGGGGTGGGGGTTCGACTCGAACGTACTGGGGTGTACATACACGGGTGGGGGTGTACATACACGGGGGTACATCACGGACGTACTGGGGCGGGGGGGAGTGTTGGGCGCGTATGCGGGCACATGTCTCCATGGTTGCTATGAGAGTTCGGTGCGGACGGTGTTTTTTCCATACGGTTGTGACATCGGACGCACGGGATGGATCGTGATTCCTCGGTCGGACTTCACCTTTCACATTTGTACGGTAAATCGTCCGAGGACGTGTCGGACACATTTTCCGACCCGAGGACGTGTGGGAAATCATTCCCGATGCGGTTCGTATGGACTTTTTACCATGCGAATCGTGATTGCCAGTTCGTACGGCACTTGTACAATTCGTACGGTAAAAAGACCGGATACGAGTCGCACGGGGATTTTTTTTACCGGATCGTAATCGGCACCTGAGTGTAGTAAATACCTTATATTCTGAGTTTTTCCATTTGTCTCTAATAATGGGTCATAACATGGAATTTGGTGCTTACCGCATGTGCCAGAATTTACTAGGGTTGGCCTGTAGAAATTTGACTGGTAAAAATTCCGGGTCGTTCAATAATGACCCCACATTTTGGAATTACTCTGCACAGGAGTGACAATTATTCAGCGTAATTAGTGCATTCCTATGAGCCCAATTAGGCAAACAGAGCACCGAAGATATATTTTGTTTGTTCTATTCATTTATACGGTGCTCTAAGCAAACTATATGACATCTTACCGACTAGGCTTTTATAAAATATGTTTAAATTCCAATTCTAAACACAGAAAGCCAAACAACTAAAAACCATGTCATCAAATAAGAAGATGGATTTGAAAACATAATGAAAAATTGAAATGTGTTCCAGAGGGTAAGTGCCTGAATTAAAAACTGACAGGCTCTGCTGCATTTGAGAAATGAATAGGGACTACCCAACAATACTTGATCATAAGACCTTAGAGAAAGTCCTATATGTAAGGTTGATTTTGTTCTTTATAAAAATGGAGGCTGTTGCCTGACGAAATATTTTGACTGAAATAGTTGAGAAACAGAAATATTGTGTCAAAAATATTGTGAAAGAAAATATAGACTAGAAACATATAATTTTTTTAAAGAAATGTATTTTAAATAGTTAATTAGTTAAAAATAATATAATGCTATCTAAACAGCTTCACTCGTGTATTTAAATATATGTTCCTATATATAATTCTTAAAGATGATAGATTAGTAGAGAGATACTACAACGATATATATATATATATATATATATATATATATATATATATATATATATATATATATATATATATATAACCTACTGGCGGTTGCCAGTAGGTAGTTATAGTTAGGACCCCTTTTCCATAGGAAATCCGCAACATTCTATTTTGAATAACTTTGGCGCCGGTCGATGAATCCTCGCGAATTTCTCAAAATAGGTGGGGCGCTACGCTCCGCTCCTACCCTGAAAGTCTCGGGGGGATTCGTCAAGCGGGGGCTGAGATAAAAGGGGGGTCCCAAAACGCGTTTTTCCCATGCATTTTTCCATAGGACCTTTAGAACGAGCTACAGCCCGAACGGCTGAACAGAATTACTAGAAATTTGGCAGAGAGGTAGTCCCTATGTCAAGGAAGTGCCTTTTGTAGGTTTGGTGTAAATCTGTTCAGTAGATTCTGAGAAAATAGCCTTTAAATCAATATATATATCTGAGCCCGCTTACGGTACGCTTACCGTACGCTTACCGTACGCGTACGGTGGCGTGCGCGAGCGCGATTCTGATTGGCTCTTAGATCTTAGTAAACATTCGAATCGGCCGAAACCAGGAAGCGGCGTCCGCCATTTTGTCTCTCGCACTGAGTGTTATTTATCAAACATGATGCCCAAAAACATGTTACGGGGCTGTTTTGACAACTCCCTCCCACATAGTCATGTTGAGGGAGTCCCCAAACATCCCCCAAGAGCAAAAACGGTTTTATTTTTTTTTCGGCAATTTCGCCGAGTACGCTTACCGTACGCTTACCGTAAGCGTACGGTAAAAAATAGAAATAAAAAAAACACTATCCACACTTACCCCACCCCCTGTGCTTTTGGTGGCTGCAGGCCACCAAATGTACAGGGCTTATTACATCAGTAAAAAAACTATATTTTGGCAACATGAAATTATAAAATCGAAATAAAAAAACACTATCCACATTGACCCCACCCCCTGTGCTTTTGGTGGCCGAAGGCCACCAAATGTACAGGGCTTATTAAAGTTGATAAAAACCGTGCACGGAACGCACTGCGTTAAGTGGGCGCGCACGCCTCGAATGGCGTAAAGTAACTTAGCATTTAAAAAACCATACAAATTCACTGAAAAAACCATAGGTTTCACACACGTTATAGTTAGGAATTAGCATTTAAAAAACCTTGCAAATTCACTGAAAAAACCATAGGTTTCACACATGTTATAGTTAGCGGAAATTTTACTGATAAAAAACCAATGAAATTGCCCCGTTATAGTTAGTGCTGGCAACTATAACTCACGCGACCGCAATCTTCTGCTGATGACATATGTGTCTTTATAAAAAAAAATATTTGTAATATATGTATAGCTAAAAATGTATGGAAGAAGACATGGGCAAATAAGTGTCTAAATACAGTATTAGCATCAGCAGAGGATTGCGGTCGCGTGAGTTATAGTTGCCAGCACTAACTATAATGGGGCAATTTCATTGGTTTTTTATCAGTAAAATTTCCGCTAACTATAACATGTGTGAAACCTATGGTTTTTTCAGTGAATATATATATATATATATATATATATATATATATATATATATATATATATATTCACTTAAAAAACCATAGGTTTAACACATGTTATAGTTAGCTGTACATTTCACTCGTAAAAAACCAATGAAATTCCACGTTATAGTTAGATCAGGTAACTATAACTTGCGCGCCCACAATAAACTGCTGATGACGTCACATAGTACATCACTCATGACATGGTCAGTGACATCACTCATGACATCAATGATGACATCTGAAATTACACATTGTGGATTGCGGTCGCGCAAGTTAAACTTATAGTTACCTGATCTAACTATAACGTGGAATTTCATTGGTTTTTGACGAGTGAAATGTACAGCTAACTATAACATGTGTGAAACCTATGGTTTTTTAAGTGAATTTGCAAGGTTTTGTAAATGATAATTCCTAACTATAACGTGTGTGAAATCTATGGTTTTTTTCAGTGAATTTGCAAGGTTTTTTAAATGCTAAGTTATGTATTTTTTTTTTATTTTTTTTTCTGGTTTTTCACTATGCGCACACCCTGCGCGCACGGTGCGCTTCGCGCACCGAGCGCCCACGTTGCGCAGTCCATGCCGTGCGCACCTCGCCTTTTTTTACGCAGTAACATTTGTTTTTTTCTCCCTTGTGAATCCTTTAATTTATTTAATAAATGTGATTGTTACTTCTTTATTTTATTTTTTTTATTTTTTTTGCCGTGCGCGTACGGTAAGCTTACCGTACGCGTACCCCGCGATTTTTTTTAAAAATTATTAAATTTATTTTTCGTACTTTTGGGTCCTTCTTGGACCCCCTGACAAACACTAGGGGGACTGCAACTGTCTTCGTTGCCCCCGTTTCACGTTCCCCACCTTTGTTTCTCAGTGCGAGAGACAGAAAATGGTGGCCGACACTTCCTGATTTCGACCGATTCGAATGTTTACAGTCATGTAACCACCAATCAGAATTGAGCTCGCGCACGGCACCGTACGCGTACGGTAAGCTTACGGTAAGCGCACGAAGCGCGCTTACAGATATATATATTGATTTAAATGCTATTTTCTCAGGACCTACTGAACAGATTTACACCAGACCTACAAAAGGCACATCCTTGACCTGAGGACTACCTCTCTGCCAAATTTCAAGTAATTCTGTTCAGCCGTTCGGGCTGTAGCTGTGTCTAAAGGTCCTATGGAAAAATGCATGGGGAAAACGCGTTTTGGGACCCCCCTTTTTTCTCAGCCCCCGCTTGACGAATCCCCCCGAGACTTTCAGGGTAGGAGCGGAGCGTAGCGCCCCATTAGTTTTGAAAATTTTGCGAGGATTCGTCGACCGGTGCCAAAGTGATTCCAAATAGAATGTTGCGGATTTCCTATGGAAACACGGTCCTAACTATAACTATCTACTGGCGACCGCCAGTAGATAATATATATATATATATATATATTACCTACTGGCGGTCGCCAGTAGGTAGTTATAGCTAGGACCCCTTTTCCATAGGAAATCCGCAACATTCTATTTTGAATAACTTTGGCGCCGGTCGATGAATCCTCGCGAATTTCTCAAAATAGGTGGGGCGCTACGCTCCGCTCCTACCCTGAAAGTCTCGGGGGGATTCGTCAAGCGGGGGCTGAGATAAAAGGGGGGTCCCAAAACGCGTTTTTCCCATGCATTTTTCCATAGGACCTTTAGAACGAGCTACAGCCCGAACGGCTGAACAGAATTACTAGAAATTTGGCAGAGAGGTAGTCCGTAGGTCAAGGAAGTGCCTTTTGTAGGTTTGGTGTAAATCTGTTCAGTAGATTCTGAGAAAATAGCCTTTAAATCAATATATATATCTGAGCCCGCTTACGGTACGCTTACCGTACGCTTACTGTACGCGTACGGTGGCGTGCGCGAGCGCGATTCTGATTGGCTCTTAGATCTTAGTAAACATTCGAATCGGCTGAAACCAGGAAGCGGCGTCCGCCATTTTGTCTCTCGCACTGAGTGTTATTTATCAAACATGATGCCCAAAAACATGTTACGGGGCTGTTTTGACAACTCCCTCCCACATAGTCATGTTGAGTGAGTCCCCAAACATCCCCCAAGAGCAAAAACGGTTTTATTTTTTTTCGGCAATTTTGCCGTGTACGCTTACCGTACGCTTACCGTAAGCGTACGTTAAAAAATAGAAATAAAAAAAACACTATCCACACTTACCCCACCCCCTGTGCTTTTGGTGGCCGTAGGCCACCAAATGTACAGGGCTTATTACATCAGTAAAAAAACTATATTTTGGCAACATGAAATTATAAAATCGAAATAAAAAAAACACTATCCACATTGACCCCACCCCCTGTGCTTTTGGTGGCCGAAGGCCACCAAATGTACAGGGCTTATTAAAGTTGATAAAAACCGTGCACGGAAGAGCACTGCGTTAAGTGGTCGCGCACGCCTCGAATGGCGTAAAGTAACTTAGCATTTAAAAAAACGTACAAATTCACTGAAAAAACCATAGGTTTCACACACGTTATAGTTAGGAATTAGCATTTAAAAAACCTTGCAAATTCACTGAAAAAACCATAGGTTTCACACATGTTATAGTTAGCGGAAATTTTACTGATAAAAAACCAATGAAATTGCCCCGTTATAGTTAGTGCTGGCAACTATAACTCACGCGACCGCAATCTTCTGCTGATGACATATGTGTCTTTATAAAAAAAAATATTTGTAATATATGTATAGCTAAAAATGTATGGAAGAAGACATGGGCAAATAAGTGTCTAAATACAGTATTAGCATCAGCAGAAGATTGCGGTCGCGTGAGTTATAGTTGCCAGCACTAACTATAACGGGGCAATTTCATTGGTTTTTTATCAGTAAAATTTCCGCTAACTATAACATGTGTGAAACCTATGGTTTTTTCAGTGAATATATATATATATATATATATATATATATATATATATATATATATATATATATATATATATATAGTCACTGAAAAAAACCATAGGTTTCACACACGTTATAGTTAGGAATTAGCATTTAAAAAACCTTGCAAATTCACTGAAAAAAACATAGGTTTCACACATGTTATAGTTAGCTGGACATTTCACTCGTACAAAACCATTGAAATTCCCCCGTTATAGTTAGTTCAGCTAACTATAACTCGCGCACCCGCAATCCACTGCTGATGACATCACATATTACATCACTCATGACATGGTCAGTGACATCACTCATTTTTTTTTTTTTTTTTAAACAAACTTTATTAGGTCACAGAACACAATGCAGTCAATCCCCGTCCCCCATAGTCCTCCCCCCAGCCAAATCAGGACATCTTGCAATAATCACCCCGGCACATAAGCTACCTCTGTACAGCATTCACCCCAATAATGTCCGTGCTACTAGGTAGTGCATCCACAGGAGTAATCCACCATGAGTGTGCGAGACAGCCAGAATACCCCCACCCCATCTCCCAACATCCCCCCCAACGAGCCCCTCCTCCCTACCCACCCACCCAAGCATGTCGCCCGTATCTATCAGAAGTACATGTACATCAAACCCTCAGCTACCACCCGTCGAGTCCGCCTCCCAGCAATCCCAACAGACAGTACCGCAAGAGCAGAGGGGGGAAGCCCTGTATAGTGCACTCAAGGAACCGGGGTCCCGTCATCCCCCACCGGATCACCCCCATCCCCCATAACCGAACCTTTGAACAAGTCCAGGAGAGCCATCCATGCCCGGGCCCCTTCGTGCGATCTTTCATTGTCACTGCGTCGAGCCAAGCACAATCTATAAGTCCCCTCACTTCCCGCCCATTTCTCCATTTCCCTAGCCCACCGTAAGAAATTAGGGCCCTGCCGCGCCTTCCAATGAGAAGTAATCTCCCGCTTGGCCAGGACCAGCCCTAGATCAATAAACCTACTGGTGATCTTAGTCTTTGCTGTATGCGGAAAGCCATGTAGCAAGCAGACCCCCGGGCCTACCTCCAAGTCCCTCTCTGTCACCGTCAGGAGTAGCGTCGCCACTTCCTCCCAAAACCCTGTCACCTGCGGACAGTCCCAGAGCATGTGTAGAAAAGTCGCTCCACTATAACCACATCGGGGGCAAGCATCTGGCCCACCAAAGTACTCAGCTATCTTGTGAGGGGTAAGGTATGCCCTATGAAAGATATAAAACTGTATAAGCTGGAAGCGTGCATTTCGTGTACACTTCCAAGGGCGCTCCATGATTTCCTCCCAGTTTTTGTCCGTAAGAGGCGCTCCCAGATCCGCCTCCCACTTGACGCGCAGGGCAGCCAGGGGTCGCCGCATATCACCAGTAATCCGCCTATTAAGGCAAGTCACCGCCTTATAGACACCCGCTCCCATCACTACATACTGACAGGCAAGAGATGTGTCCGGCTCCATCATCCCCTTCCGCCAGTGCTTTCTGACGGCCGCAGTCAAGGCTGCATGGAATAGGAAGTCCCCCCGCGGGAGATCATGCCGCTCCCTAAGGTCGTCAAAAGGTAGCAGGTTACCATCCTCATACAAGTCTCCCAATGTCATAACTCCCGCCTCCTCCCAGGTCAATAACCGGTTCCAGTCTCCCCCGTGGGGTAGCGCCTCACACATACGCAACGGGATCTCGGGTGCATAGGGAATAATCACACGCGCCCTCCTAGCCAACCGCGCCCAGCATTGTCGAACCACCCTCAAGTCCGGAGGAAGTGAGGCATTCCTCATCGGCACCCGGAGCAGCACGCACGATAATTGGGACCAGCTCGGATCCGCCCCTCCCTGTTCTTCCGGACGCCTGATGTGCCCCGCCACCCACTTCATGAACCACTGGAGCTGCGCAGCATGGTAATAGGACTCCAGGTCCGGCAACGCAAGGCCTCCCTCACTCCTAGGATGCTGTAGAGTAAGCAGCGCTACCCTCCGTCTCCCCGCACCCCAGATGAACCCCGTAAGCAACGAGGTCAGCTGAGCAAATAGCTTTCCCGGAATCCAGATTGGAAGAGTCCCAAAGTAATAAAGAAATCTGGGCAAAATCACCATTTTCACTAAGGCGACCCTGCCGGCCACCGACAATGGGAGAGTGCCCCAAAACTCAAAGCAGGTTTTCGCCCCTCTTATCGCTCGCCCCACGTTACCCTCTAACAAATCAGCGGGATCATGATAGATCCTGGTTCCCAAGTAAGGCAAACACCGGGATTCCCATGGGACATCCCCCTGGCGTAGCAACCCCTCTGGGCCCGTGGGAAATAGGCAAGACTTGGTCCAATTCACCCGGAGTCCCGCCACCCTCCCCAGCGTCTCCAGCAAACCCCGCGCCCCCTGTAAGGCCTCCCCAGCATTCGGCAAGAAGAGCAGTAGGTCATCCGCATATAATGCTATGTGCTGCTCTCGTCCCTCGACCAGTAGCCCTGGAAAATACCGCCCCAGCCTAGCATGAGCGGCCATGGGCTCCATTGCCAGTGCAAATAATAAGGGGGACAGCGGGCACCCCTGTCTCGTTCCCCGACCGACCGCGCATGCACTAGATATCAAGCCCCCCGTCCGCACCCTAGCAGTGGAAGCACTATAAAGAAGCGCCGTCCATTGAACAAAACGTTCCCCCATCCCAAAAGCCCTCAAGACATCAAAGAGGTAAGGCCACTCCAGGCTATCGAAAGCTTTTTCAATGTCGACCGCAAATATGCAGGCCTCCTCCTTGTCATAGGAGTCAGAACCCAAGATGCGCATCAGTCTGCGTACATTCATTGCAGTATTGCGGGTGGGAATGAACCCAGCCTGATCCTCATGGATCAGTTGCAACATATGGGGCATCAATCGACTAGCCAGGATACGACTCAAAATCTTGTAGTCGAGGTTGAGCATCGCCAGCGGCCTATACGAGGACCGCTCCCAAGCAGGTTTACCCGGCTTAAGAAGGGGAACTATGAGGGCTTCTCGCGTGGTAGCAGGGAGGGTCCCTTCTCGGCGCGCCCCATTATACAGTGCCACCAAGCAGGGTACTAGCACATCTGCATACGCTGCATAGAACTCGATGGGGAGTCCATCGGTGCCCGGGGTCTTGTTCCTAGCCATGTGCTTTATGGCACTACGTACTTCACCCGCTTCTACATCCCGACCCAGCGCCTCAGCATCTGCCGCCACAAGTTTTGGGAGCCCCGCACCTGGCAAAAATTCTGTATCTGTTGGACAACCAGGGCCCGCCCCACTCCGATATAGCTCTGCGTAGTACTGTAAGAAGTGGTCATTGATGCCTTTTTGGGTGTATAGTACCTCCGTACCCTGCCCCCTCAGTTCTGCTATCGGGGTCCCCCTGCGGGCCGGATTGGCCAGCCAGGCCAGCAATGCCCCTACCTTATCACGTTCTACATGCGCCCTGTCCATGTAAGCTTTATAGTCAAAACAACGCAATTTCTCAATCTGGACTGCTAGCTCTTCCCGAGCCTCAAGAAGCCCCGCCTGTTCTTCCGGGCGCTCCGGTCTCAACCTTTCCCTATCGCGCACCCGCCGTTCTGCCGACTGGACATCCTGCAGTAACACTCTGCGTACTCCCACCACCTCACCAATGCATCGCCCCCGAACCACAGCCTTAAAGGCGTCCCATTCTACCACCCGGGATGACGCTGTACGGGCGTTAATTCGAAAATAGTCCTCTATAGCTGATCCAATGGTGGCACGAAACACCGGATCCTCCAGCGTGTCAGGTCGAAGCCGCCACGTGGGAATAGCCGGCCGATCCCGCAACCAGTGTAGGACTGTCAGCAAAGGATTATGATCCGAGGTTGTCCGGGCCAGGTACTCACTGTGCACCATTGCCCCATGCAGCAGTGACATCACTCATGACATCACTGATGACATCTCAAATGACATCACTGATGACGTCATCCATGGGATAAGTTACCACATCTTCTCACATCCTAATATAACCTTTGATACACCGACTCAAAATTTAAGAGTTTCATTCTCAAAACCACACATACTGCAATACCAATAACTACATACCCACTTATTAACTCTTAGGTCTACATACACCTCCACTCATTCACCTGTACAGTCACTCATACTTACAGTCACTCCATACAAGACTAAAATAAGCATTTATACACCTATCTAGACACTCACACACTACCAATCATCCATAGACGTACACTCACACCTACTCAGTCATGCAAAAAATCACACTCCCATTTACCCACCTGTGCGGTTATACACACTCAAGTTCACTTACTCATAAAAATAGTATCACATTCTTACACTCTTATAGAATCATTGATACAAGCACACACTCATCCATACAGTCACTCTCACGATCACACACTCTTATATACTCTTACACGCATATATGCTGCCTTTCACATATGTAGTTAGTCACAAATGTACCACTGAGATATATATTCAATCCCTAATACACCCATACATACACTCACTCAACCATAGAGTCCATCACAGATGCACTCTTAAAACCATGCCCCCATAGAATCACCCACTCACACATCTATGCATAGAGTCACACACACCCTACCCACACAAACACTCAGTAACCCATACAGATACTGACACAAGCAATCAATAACTCATATGGACACTTATATAGGTATTCACAAAACCATGCCACCACTTACACACCAACATACAGAAACATACAGACATTTACACAGTTTAGTCACTAGTCTGCAGTAAGATACATTTAATGACTCACTTATAGAGTCAGTTACGCACAAAAGAAAATCATCCATTTACACACTTGTACAGCCACTCATTCTTCAGCAGGCCTTTCCCTATATATTAAACATATTAAAATTGTTCAGAAACACATACTCAATGGATGATGTCATCAGTGATGTCATCAGTGATGTCATTTGAGATGTCATCAGTGATGTCATGAGTGATGTCACTGACCATGTCATGAGTGATGTAATATGTGACAATATCAGCAGTGGATTGCGGGCGCGCGAGTTATAGTTAGCTGAACTAACTATAACGGGGGAATTTCAATGGTTTTGTACGAGTGAAATGTCCAGCTAACTATAACATGTGTGAAACCTATGGTTTTTTCAGTGAATTTGCAAGGTTTTTTAAATGCTAATTCCTAACTATAACGTGTGTGAAACCTATGGTTTTTTCAGTAAATATATATATATATATATATATATTCACTTAAAAAACCATAGGTTTCACACATGTTATAGTTAGGAATTAGCATTTAAAAAACCTTGCAAATTCACTTAAAAAACCATAGGTTTCACACATGTTATAGTTAGCTGTACATTTCACTCGTAAAAAACCAATGAAATTCCACGTTATAGTTAGATCAGGTAACTATAACTTGTGCGCCCACAATAAACTGCTGATGACGTCACATATTACATCACTCATGACATGGTCAGTGACATCACTCATCACATCAATGATGACATCTGAAATGACACATTGTGGATTGCGGTCGCGCAAGTTATAGTTACCTGATCTAACTATAACGTGGAATTTCATTGGTTTTTTACGAGTGAAATGTACAGCTAACTATAACATGTGTGAAACCTATGGTTTTTTAAGTGAATTTGCAAGGTTTTTTAAATGCTAATTCCTAACTATAACGTGTGTGAAACCTATGGTTTTTTCAGTGAATTTGTACGGTTTTTTAAATGCTAAGTTATGTATTTATTTTTTTTTCTGGTTTTTCACCGTGCGCACACGGTGCGCGCGCTGTGGGCACTCGGTGCACTTCGTGCACCGAGTGCACACGTTGCGCAGTCCTTACCGTGCGCGCCTCGTCTTTTTTTACACAGTAACAATTTTTTTTTTCCCTTGCGGGTCCTTCAATTTATTTAATAAATGTGATTGGTATTTCTTTTTTTTTTTTTCGTGCACGTACGGTAAGCTTACCGTACGCGCACTCCGCATTTTTTTTTTTAATTATTAAATGTATTTTTCGTACTTTTTGGTCCTTCGTGGACCCCCTGACAAACGCTAGGGGGTCTGCAACTCTCTCCGTTGCCCCCTTTTCACATTATCCACCTTTGTTTTTCAGTGCGAGAGACAGAAAATGGCGGCCGACACTTTCTGATTTCGACCGATTCGAATGCTTACAGTCATGTAACCACCAATGAGAATTGAGCTCGCGCACGGCACCGTACCCGTACGGTAAGCTTACCGTAAGCGCACGGAGCGCGCTTACAGATATATATATTGATTTAAATGCTATTTTCTCAGGACCTACTGAACAGATTTACACCAGACCTGCAAAAGGCACATCTCTGACCTGAGGAATACCTCTCTGCCAAATTTCAAGAAATTCTGTTCAGCCGTTCGGGCTGTAGCTCGGACTAAAGGTCCTATGGGAAAATGCATGGGGAAAACGCGTTTTGGGACCCCCCTTTTTTCTCAGCCCCCGCTTGACGAATCCCCCCGAGACTTTCAGGATAGGAGCGGAGCGGGGCGCCCCACCTATTTTGAAAATTACGCGAGGATTCGTCAACCGGCGCCAAAGTTATTCCAAATAGAATGTTGCGGATTTCCTATGGAAACACGGTCCTAACTATAACTATCTACTGGCGACCGCCAGTAGATAATATGTATATATATATATATATATATATTACCTACTGGCGGTCGCCAGTAGGTAGTTATAGTTAGGACCACGTTTCCATAGGAAAACCTCAACATTCTATTTTGAATAACTTTGGCGCCGGTCGACGAATCCTTGCGAATTTCTCAAAATAGGTGGGGCGCTACGCTCCGCTCCTACCCTGAAAGTCTCGGGGGGATCCGTCAAGCGGGGGCTGAGATAAAAGGGGGGTCCCAAAACGCGTTTTTCCCATGCATTTTTCCATAGGACCTTTAGAACGAGCTACAGCCCGAACGGCTGAACAGAATTACTCAAAATTTGGCAGAGAGGTAGTCCCTAGGTCAAGGAAGTGCCTTTTGTAGGTTTGGTGTAAATCTGTTCAGTAGATTCTGAGAAAATAGCCTTTAAATCAATATATATATCTGAGCCCGCTTACGGTACGCTTACCGTACGCTTACGGTAAGCGTACGGTGGCGTGCGCGAGCGCGATTCTGATTGGCTCTTAGATCTTAGTAAACATTCGAATCGGCCGAAACCAGGAAGCGGCGGCCGCCATTTTCTGTGTTTCACTCTGGAAAAAAAAAGAGTGAAAACAAGAAAAGGGGGCAATGAGGAGAGTTACAGACCCCCTTACATTTGTGAGGGGGTCAAAGAAGGACTGTAAAGTACAAAACAAACATTTATTGATTTTTAAAAAAAATCACGGGGTACGCGTACGGTAAGCTTACGGTAAGCGTACGGAAGAAACATGGCGTGCGCGAAGGAGATTCTGATTGGCCCATAGATCTTAGTAAACATTCGAATCGGCCGAAACCAGGAAGCGGCGGCCGCCATTTTGTGTGTTTCACTCAGAAAAAAAACAGAGAAAACAAGGAAAGGGGGCAATGAGGAGAGTTACAGACCCCCTAACATTTGTAAGGGGGTCAAAGAAGGACAGAAAAGTACAAAAAAAAACATTTATTGATTTTAAAAAAAATCACGGGGTACGCGTACCGTAAGCTTACGGTAAGCGTACGGTAAAAAAAATAAAAATAAATAAATGAAAAGCAGATTTAAGAGTTTGCTCATCATATGTCCTCCATGTGCGCACGGTGCGCGAAGCGCATCGTGCGTTCATGGCCCATCTAGCGTAATGTGGGCACGCGGTGCGCGAAGCGCACCGCGTGCTCACTGTGCGCGCACGGTGCGCGAAGCGCACCGTGCGCGCATGGGACGAACTGCGTTAAGTGGGCGCGCACGCCACAAATGGCGTAAAGTAACTTAGCATTTAAAAAAACGTACAAATTCACTGAAAAAACCATAGGTTTCACACATGTTATAGTTAGCTGGACATTTTACTGATAAAAAACCAATGAAATTCCCCCGTTATAGTTACTGTAGGCAACTATAACTCACGCGACCGTAATCCTCTGCTGATGACATATGTGTCTTTATGAAAAAAAAATATTTGTAATATATGTATAGCTAAAATTTAATGGAAGAAGACATGGGCAAATAAGTGTCTAAATACAGTATTAGCATCAGCAGAGGATTGCGGTCGCGTGAGTTATAGTTGCCTACAGTAACTATAACGGGGGAATTTCATTGGTTTTTTATCAGTAAAATGTCCAGCTAACTATAACATGTGTGAAACCTATGGTTTTTTCAGTGAATATATATATATATATATATATATATATATATATAGCTATATTTGATTTAAAATATTAACTGTAAAATAAACAGGCATGGTTTAGTGCCAAACAAGATGGCAGCAGACTTGTAGCTCCATCATGCTACAGAGATCGTATTTTAAATATCACCACTCTCTGAGCTGGGATCTTTATTCCTGTGACTTGCTTGTGTTTTCCTGAGGGACCTGCTTCTTGGGGAATTGCGATTCTCCTATTACCATGACTAGAGAATCTGGATTTCATTAAAGACACGGGGGCTAACATTATGAATATTTCTTATAATGCAGTCCAAGCAGCCGCTTACATCATAGGAGAATTGCAATTTCATTACAAGACCGGAGGCTAACATTATGCATGTTTGTAAGACCACGTCAGACATGTGAACAATTGGTTTACAATAATGCTGTGCGAAAGTCCTAACATTAGACCAGTCAGCAGTTTTAAGAATATCCTCCAACTTACCACCGGACTGGAAGGATTTACTGGCCAGAGCACCTCTAATTAAATGAGCTTGGAACATCTTTAAGTCAATACCTGCTAAATTCATAACAATTGTGACCCATCTAGCAATAGAAGCAGAGGTAATAGCATTGTGAGGTTTAACGAAGAAGAAAGTAACTGATTCACACCTTGAGGACGAAGACCATTCATTCTGCAGTCGTATTCTTTCATACAGTCTTCCACACAAAGTTTTTTGCATAGATCGAAACGTGGATAGAAGATAGAATCAGACATGGTCTTGGTTCTTTTAAACAATTCAAAATTGACCACAAACATGTTGTAGGATCTATTGGTAATTTCATGAGCTTTAACATCAGAGACCCTACGACAAGTTACTAGGCATAGCAGTGTAGCGAGCTTGATAGATAGGTTTTTCCTATTCAAGTGAGTATTATCAGGCAAGTCAGTAAAAGATCTAGAATTAATTTAAAATCCCAGAGAGAGATTGGTTTAGGAGGTCTCCTGAGTCTAATACTTTTGAGGACTCTACAAATTATGGCGTTCTTACCAACCGTTTTACCATTGACAAGAGCATGTCCTGCGGAAATAGCCGATCTATAACAATTGATAGACCTATAGCTAAGACCCCTTTCAAATTGTTCAACAAGGAAGTTAACTATGTCAACGATAGGTGCCTCCTCGGAATCCAGATTCCTTTCCATGCACCAACGTACCCAGAATTGCCATATGTTGTTATAGCGGTAGTGTGTACCTGGAGCCCAAGACTCTCCGAGGAGAGTTGCAGCTGTTGACGAAAGTCTTCAGAGATCATTGGATCTCCTGACACTCTCCAGGCAAAAAGGTTCAAATTCCCTGTTTTGAACTAGGGGGTGACTTCCTCCGTCTATGTCTGAAAGAAGGTCCACTTGGGATGAAATTAGGAAGGGAAGGTCACAAGCCAGCTCCAGGGTAGTGGGAAACCAAGCCTGGGATGGCCAGAAGGGAGTTACTAGGACAATGGAACATCGTTGTTGTCTCACCTTCTGAAGGACTCTCTGGATCATGGCAAATGGGGGAAAGGTGTATGCATTGGTTCCCTTCCAGCAGTGAAGAAAAGCGTTCACTGCTAGAGCACCCGGGTCGGGCATCCAGCTGTAATAATTCTCCAATTGGAATGTTAATCTGCTCGCAAAGAGATCTGTTTCCAGAGGACCCCATATTTTGTTGAGAGACTTGAAAATGGAAACGTTGAGCTTCCAATCGCTGTGGTCTAAATGGAACCTCGAGTTCCAATCTGCACATATGTTGGATTTCTCTGGAAGGTATTCCGCTCTTAGGGAGATCTTGTGTTCCAGACAGAACATCCAAAGTTTCTTGGCTAAATTCGAGAGGTCTGCAGATTTGGTACCTCCTTGGCGATTTAAAAAGGCAACCGCGGACATGTTGTCCATCTTTAGAATGACAGGTCTGCCCTGAAGAGAATGTCTGAAACTCATTAACGCGTATAGACGGGCAGTCAGTTCTAGGTAGTTTATATGGTGAGAGGATTCCTCTTGTAACAAAACACCGCCTGTGTCCTGATCGAGGAGACAGGCTCCCCAGCCATGAAGGCTCGCATATGATTCTAAGACAAACTCTGGTGCTGAACCAAAAATTGCTTTGCCATTTCAAGCATCCAAGTTCTCTAACTACCAGGTCTGTTCTAAAGAGGCTTCCTGGTCTAGGGAAATGCGATCCCCATACCAGAGGCCTGATCTTTGCGCTCTCGCTTTTACCCTTTGAAGAGGGAGACCCAGTAGCCTGGCTAGTTCCCTCAAGGATAAATTGTCTTGTTTCAAAACGTGTCTTATCTCTTTTCTGACTTTGGTTATTTTCTTTGATGGGAGTAAAAGGAGGCATTTCATGGTATCTACGGTGAAACCCAAGAATTCCAGGGTTTTGGAGGGAGACAATATCGATTCCTCTCTGTTTATAATGAACCCCAGGCTTTCTAAAAGATCTATTATAGTCTTCAGGTCTTGAATGATTTGAGAATGGTCCTGGGACATAATGAGGATGTCATCTAGGTATATGATTAGACGAATACCCTTTTCTCTTAAGGAAGAGGCGATTGATCTCATCACTTTGGTGAAACACCATGGTGCGGAGGACAGGCCGAAAGGGAGTGCCTGGAATTGGAAAAGGTGGTTTTTCCACATAAATTGAAGGAAAGGTTGGCGGTCCTTGGCCATAGGGATGGTAAAGTATGCGTCTTTTAGGTCTAATTTGACTAGCCAATCCCCTTCTAATAATAAAAAGAAGTAGAGATTTTGTTGGATATGAGAGCGTAAAAATTACTATTCCCACTCCAGTGAGTGCAACAGTAGAGAAAATGTTGGATAGCGTAGGGGTAAAAATTACTATTCCCACTCCAAAGAGTGCAACAGTAGGGAAAGCGTTAGGTAGCGGGAGGGTAACACTTACTATTCCCACTCCAGTGAGTGCAACAGTAGGGAAAGCGTTGGAGAGCGGGAGGGTAAAAATTACTATTCCCACTCCAGAGAGTGCAACAGTAGGGAAAGCGTTGGATAGCGGGAAGGTAAAAATTACTATTCTCACTCCAGTGAGTGCAACAGTAGGGAAAGCATTGGATAGCGTAGGGGTAAAAATTACTATTCCTACTCCAGTCAGTGCAACAGTAGGGAAAACGTTGGATAGCGTAGGGGTAAAAATTACTATTCCCACTCCAGTGAGTGCAACAGTAGGGAAAGCATTGGATAGCGGGAGGGTGAAAATTACTATTCCCACTCCATAGAGTGCAACAGTAGGGAAAGCATTGGATAGCGGGAGGGTAAAAATTACTATTCCTACCCCAGAGAGTGCAACAGTAGGGAAAGCGTTGGATAGCGGGAAGGTAAAAATGACTATTCCCACTCCAGTGAGTGCAACAGTAGGGAAAGCATTGGATAGCGTAGGGGTAAAAATTACTATTCCCACTCCAGTGAGTGCAACAGTAGGGAAAACGTTGGATAGCGTAGGTGTAAAAATTACTATTCCCACTCCAAAGAGTGCAACAGTAGAAAGCGTTGGATAGCGGGAGGGTAACAATTACTATTCCCACTCCAGTGAGTGCAACAGTAGGGAAAGCATTGGATAGCGGGAGGGTAAAAATTACTATTCCCACTCCAGTGAGTGAAACAATAGGGAAAGCGTTGGATAGCGGGAGGGTAAAAATTACTATTCCCACTCCTGAGAGTGAAACAGTAGGGAAAGTAATGATTTAATATTAAAATAAGATTAAATTAATTTTCAATACCAATAAAAATTAATTACAAATAATTACCAATTAATAAAAAGTAATTACCATTGAAAAAAATTAATTACAATTAATAAAAATTAATACTAATTAATAATTAATTATCAATTAATTATCAATACATATAAATACAAATTAATATTGACTTTATTACAATTAATTTACTTCCCACCCAATTCCCCTAAACACCCACAACCCACTCCCAATAATAAAAAATACAATTAACATTTTCAATTAATCAATTAATGAAAATTAATTAGAAATTAATAAAAAATAATTAGCAATCAATACAAATTAATTAGCAAATAATACAAATTAATTACCAATTAATAATTAATTATCAATTAATTAATAATACACACAAATACAAATTAATATTTACTTTATTACAATTAAATTACTTCCCACCCAATTCCCCTATAAACCCACAACCCGCTCCTAATAATAAAAATATAATGAACACAATTATCAATTAATTAATTAATAAAAATTAATTTCCAATGAATACAAATCAATTGCCAATTAATAAAAATTAATTACCAATTAATAATGAATTATTAATCAATTTATTATCAATACATATAAATAACAATTAATATTTAATTTACTATAATTAAATTACTTCCCATCCTATTCCCCTATAAACCCACAACCCGCTACGGAATTAAATGGCGCAAAAATGTAATTACAGAACATTCATTACTTTAAAAAAATTAAACACATTACAAAAATAATACATAATTTTAACACATATACTACCATACATAACACTAAAATAATATCGATATTATGGAAATCTATATTTTTAAATTCGATATTATGGAAATCGATATTTCATACCCCAATTTCGATATTCTGTCCTATCTATATTTTGGTAATACGATATTCCGTGCTATCTACATTTTAGAGTCGATATTCTATCCTGTCTATATTTTGGATTCTATATTTTGGTCGTTTACCAATACCCACATCTAAATATCTAGGGGCCGATTCCAATCCTGTATTTTTTTTTCCCCGTCCGACTCGTATGGGTAAATTTTTCCATACAAATCGTACAAGTCCCGTCTGACCCATGAAGTACGATTCGTACAGGAAAAATACAACTTTTCCCAATCCGATTTGTACGGATCGGCCCGATCCTTACAAATCGGATCGGGAAAAGTTGTACCAGACGGACCCGGACACTTTTCCGTACAAATTGTAAAAATGCAGTCCAACCGTACAAGTATGATCTAGACCGGCTTTCCGATTTACGATTTGTACGGAAAACGTCCCGTACACGGGAAAAGCCATTACCCGCTACGAAGCGAACTTTGTACGACTCGTATCCCAGGAAAAGTTGTTCCCGGGGTGCGAGTCGTACAGGGGTACGAGCCGTACAGGCATACACCCCCGTGCATTGTGTATGTACGGTGCATACCCCAACATCACATACCCCAACATTGCGTACCCCAACATCGCGTATGTACGGTGCGTACATACGCGATGTTGGGGAACGCGATGTTGGGGGTACGCACAGTACATACGCGATGTTGGGGTACGCACCGTATATTCACAACGCACGGGGGTGTATGCCTGTACGACTCACACCCCTGGGGACTCTGCTTTTACAGCTGTTTTTAGCTCCCGTAAGAAAAGAGCCATACGGAGTGCCGTAGGGACGAATTGTACTTGCTGGGCTGGAAACCGCTGCTTAAATACATACAGACGTCGCGTGCAAGCTGTTCCGGATCAGAACCGTTGGTTTATTTTAGCTGTATGGTCTTTTGTACGATTTGTATGGAAAGAGGATTTCTGTACGAATCGTACTTCCTAGGTTGTAAGAAAAGTTTACCGGGTACGAGTTGTACGGGAAAAACGCTCCATACAACGATTTGTACAGCCTTTTTCCAGGATTGGAATCGACCCCCTAATGTTAGACACTATTTTGGATGAAGTAAGAGCCTTGCAAACTTTTATGCTCACCACCAATAAAAAGTTACAGCAAATCGGGGATAGATGGATTATTATGGATAACAGGATGGTTGGAATGGGGCAATATGTGAATTCTGTTCAGGATGCAGCTGTGAAGATTCACATGCTTGAGCAGAAGATTTCGAAGTTGAAGCTCCACACAGAAGATTTAGAAAAATAAATAGTCATAATCTGAGCTTGTTTGACTTGCAAGAATGTATTGAGAGTCATAATCTTCTTGATTTGTTAAAGAAATTCAATACAATCTACTCAATGTCCATAGCTTACAATGAGTTCAATGACTGGAAAAACATAAGCTCCAAAACCTGAAGGCATTATTATGTTTTCTCAGGAATTTACTGACTTCCTTTGAATGTTAATGAGCGGCTAAGAAAAAAAAAAGTTTTCCGATCTGACCACAACCATCTTGCAAGATGTTCCATATGCTCCTAAAGCCAGAATAAAGTTGTTTCTTGCAATGCATGCACTCATGATACAACTAAATACCAGTTATGTGGTCCTTAAACCTTGTATGTGCAAAATAATTAATGAGGGTATTACTAAATCGTTTGAGAATCCTGTTTAGCTATGTGATTTTCTTCTGAACCTCTGCCAGATAGGATGAACACAGCTTCATCAAAGAAAAGAGGACATATTATTACTATGTTTCTCATTAAGTAGTTTTAATACGATATTTTGTTGACGAATCCTCTGCAGTGCAAACCAACGCATTTTCAACTTTTTGGGCCGACAAGGCATTACAAACGTTTTGATAAGATTCGTGTTCAGGCCCAAGCTATTCAGAAAATCCACAAAAGAGTCCAACAGAACCTGAAGGTCATTCGGTGTTCAGGATATTAGCACAGCATCATCAGCATACATGAGTACAGGCACACTCCAACATTTCACTGTCATTGTGTCCCTGGCCATCAGAGCTGCCTCCTGGCCATTGATGTACAGGAGGAATAAAATTGGAGTCTACGTCCCAGGCCAAAACTCTCAGAGTACTCACCATTCTGCACATATCTGACACAAGTATTCACATCAATTAGAGAGACGGTTGTCGAGCCTTAGAGATACTAAAACTCCCCAAAGTTTGAATCTTACTACTCTATCAAAAGCGCAAGCCAGATCCATAAAAGAAATATAGAAAGAACCATCTATGACCAAAGTATATTTATTAATAAGAAATTAAAGGTTGAGGCATTGCTCCTGGGTGCCTAAACCATGTCTGAAGCCGTATTGGACATCAGAGGTTATCCGAGACCCAAAATAAAAGTCTGTCTAGAATAACCCTTCCAATAACCTTCACTGTGGAATGCAAAAGGGATATGGGCATATAACAACAAGGAGAGGCCAATTCCCTTTTTAAAAAATGGGGACCATAATTGCAGAATGCCACAACTTGGGTAGGCCAGTTTGGCAGGCTAAGATTGCATAATTTGTTATAAATTTGTGAAAATGGATGCCCAAAGGTCCACCTCCAACTTGTATAAATCCATTGGCTCTCAGTCCTCCCCGTGGCTTTTCATCTGGTACTATTGCGGATAGCTTTGGCCCTTTCCTCTACAGCAACCTCAATGCCTATCAGGCTCACCACTTGCGCAGTTGGTTATGTGATAGACTTGCTTAAAATGTCCCACCCAGGAGTCAGCACTAATGTTGTAATAAATGTTGTTAGAGTCAGTTTTACTCAATCGGTTATGTTTAACCATATGCCAAAAGAGTCCGGTGCTACCGGTCCTAAAGGAAGTGACCAAGGTACACCAGCCATCCTCACTAAGCTCCACCTTTCTTTTACTAATAGCTAATTTATAGGCTTTCCCACAAGAGGCGACCTCAGTGGACGGCTGTTGCATTATTCTAAGTGCTGGCTTGAGAGCCAGGTTGGCATCCCGACAGGCCTTATTAAACCAAGAATGGGCAAAAGGCTTGCTAGAGGAAATCAGTATCATTAAAAAGGTCTTATTTGTTGACCCTAAACTATCAAAAACATGAGTACTACTTGAGAAGTCCTAAGTTAGACACAAGCAATCATAGAGCAGATCCAGAAGTTCAGAGCTAAGCCTAAGCTGGACATAATGCAAATTGGCAGACTTCCACATCAACCTTAGCCCATCGCTGCTCGGTACAAGTTGTGTTCCTCAAACGGCAATAGCCCATGGGCAAGGCTTTGGACACAAAAGAGTAACAGAAAGGGGGTTATGATCACTGAAGAAGCTGGAAATTACCTTACTATCCCCAAAGCAGCCAAGAATATTCCCACTGACAAATATGTAATCTATAACGAGTCTGCCCCTCCAGCAAAGGTAGCTGTCAATACACTATGAGGGGCAGCCCATTCGAATGCAATACATAAGTCATACCTAGCCAAGTAGGAAGATAACATCTGGCCTCTATGATCACTAGGGTGGGCCAAAGTGACCATAGTAATATATTCAAGAACAAAAGTCTAGATAAAATATAGCCAATGTTAAGGCCACAATCCTGAAGGGAATAGCTAGAATTCAGATCACAAATCAACAAGAGAAACAAAATATGAACTAATCTTTGTATAAAAATTATTGTAGTAAAAATGTATAAAAACAAAACTAAAATACTTAGAACACTTGATCTGGAATGCCTGAATCAGGTTGCTATGTGTGGGGATTGGAAAAATATAACAATCAAGAGAGGTTTTAAACCAGACTGCAAGCCGGCCCAGGCCCTTCTCATCCCTGATGAAATAGCAGGGACAGAATGACAAATTAAGTCATCCCCCAAAAATCCCTTGTGGGCTTGGCCTCCTGTAGAATAATAATATCATAAGATAAAACAAAATCCCACCAGTTCTTCTCCCTGATTTTTCCAGCGAGACCAGCTATAGTCCAGCTCAGCAACTTAACCATGTGTGGGACATGGCAATGGCAGGGTTAACTTGAGGCCACAACTGCATTGGAAATTGTCATAGGTGTTGGGTCACATGCCCTATGATGCGTCTTGATTTCAGAACCACGGTGGATGCCACAATCATCATCAGGCCGGGGTCTAACGGGATGTTGCAGTCAGTTAATGTCATATGAATCAGCCAGAGTGGAAAATCAATTAATGACAGGAACTGAATAACAAACACTCGAGGACGACTCATGAACAGACTTCTTCCTTAAAAGCCAGACCCTTCAACCCAACACTCTATAAAAGTACCCCAAAGGTTGTACCTTCACATTACTCCACTGAGTTAACTCCAAATAAGAGGCACTAATAAACTCCCCACCAACCAACTCTTTGACAAAGATAACAATAATATAGTCCTCCTCAAATTACTTTCTCATGGGACCCACCCATGGGAATCTATGGGCAAACAAAATTTCAGAGAACAAATTAGATTTGTGACAGACATGTAGATTCCAACAATGAGTGGCCTTGTTCATTAGCTGTTCAGTACTTTCAGTGGAATGAGGTTTAAGTCTGAGAAAAGTTTTAAGAATCACAACAAAGGGGCAGGCAAGATAAGTTAAAACAGTATTGTTGCCACCACTGAGAAGATCCATGTCTGATGATAGATGATTGGCAACCTGTAGATAAGCTGCAGCAAAAATCCAAGGGTAGGGGGGCTCCAAGAGTTGATTGGATGAAGCAGCATTGCAAAGGAATACAGATGGTGTAGGGGGAGAGGTGTTATAGATGGTAAGGAAGGGACCCTGACCACATTCACCCTGGCAGGGGTCTGTGAAGCCGTAGTGATGATAATAGGTTTAGCCCCATTGCCTTGGATAAGTTGCTTTCAATAACAGACAAACAGGGGTGAGGCTGGTATCCAGAATAGATTTAAAAGCATCTATCAGACTGGTGCATAGGTCATTAAACCCATGGCCTGGAAGTGTACAAGTTGATGTACAAACAAAGTCACTAGAGTCCAAGGTCTGGGTGGCAAGCTGCAAACTTCTAGGTCTGGGTTGCTTGCCTTTATTGGACCAGATTAGATGTCACCTCTCCTTCCTTTGACCTGAAGGAAATTTTGGTCCGCCCTTGTGACAAGCACTCACAGCAAATTTTGGTGCATTTTTTGGCTTTTTTATAGGTTTTATTGCAGCTTTACTAGAAATGTTTTCATTTCACTTTTGAGGGGCGTCTTACATTCTCAACATATCCCTGCTCTGTAGTATTTAAAGTTGCTTCCCACTCCTGGTGTTTGTTTAGGCGTGGCCCATTTTCTGAAACATTCACTACAGCATAGGTGTTCCTTATTGTTTTACTGGGCAGTATTTCTTTTGCTAATCATGATTGCAATCTGGTTATGCACGCTGATAACCTGTGAAGGATTGCATTTGTTTTCTCCTGCACTTTATATTTATTGATGTTTTTCTGCCAGTTATATTGAGTTGTTGGACGGTCTAGAATTTGAATCTGGTTGTATGATTTGAGGTCCTGGCTCAACATTTTGCCCTTTTTGGCTGTTTTTTTAAGGTTAGTGTATTGATCTAACAACTGTTTTTATGAACTTATTTGCTGTATTTTAATTATACATTTCAAGTTTCCATGTGAATGTGCTTTTATGTTTTTTTTATATGAACCGAAATAAAGATAATGATGTTGGTGATGATGATATTTTATTGTTTGTTGTTCTTTCATAGCTCCACTGCATGTCTTACTTTGTCGACACACAATACCCAATACTACATTATAAATTACTAATTAAATGAAAACAAATATATTACACATTCAAATTCATAAAATATATATTTTTGAAACAATTCTGCTAACATTACTAGCAGCTACAATTATTACACCAATCAATATATATAAAATTAGTTTAAAACTATAATTATTACAGCTATACTAGAGTACACTAAATAAATACAAAAATGTTCTTAAAAATGATATTATATACCACAAAAATGATATTCTTACCTTAGATATTCTGCACCATGATATTTTCATAGTAACTGTATATTTGATACGATATTAATGTGACGGAATATTTTTAATCACATTTTTTATTCAGTCACTTAACAATGCAGGTCTCTCAAATGGATAAAGGACAAGTCTGTGTGTGTTTAGTCTCAGAATGAGATGTGCCATAGCATGAGTCACGTTCTGCAGGATCTCCATTAGATTTACTGACAGTCCTTGCTGCATCTCATTTGAAATTCTGAGCACACAAGAATGCAACAAGTACTTGGAGCAGCTCCCTTTGGATGAACGAAATAATATGTAGCAGTTTACTTTCTTTGACTATGCCAGTCTACTACCACTGCTATTTGGGCGACCATCAGTGATTAATTTGTAAAAAGTTAAGTGCCAGGGCCCAAGACATTACTTACTAGTCCACTGCAGCTGGCACAACACACATCTCTTTAAACTGCAAGTTTGAGTTAAAGTTGTATCATTTTTTTTAGCATATATCAAATAGCTTAATGCTTTACTAATGACTGTTGCTTAAAAATACACACACTGCACCACAATGTGGTTGTTTCTCATAAATATGTGCCGGTGTTTACAAATAAGGGCTGGTGCTGAGCACCAGAAAACACTGGCACAAATTTAGCCCTGGCGACCATATTGAAATCCTTAGCGCAAAAGACACTCACTTTTTTGGGGTTTATGGAAAACAAGATCTTGTGGTCCAAGACAATCAGGGATAATAGCTTTTAAGTTGGCGACTTAAGAAGAGGGAAGGACCCGAATAATTAAACTTCCATGGATCCACATTTTAACCATGTCTTCTGCTGTTGACCTATCCTGCATACACCTGGAGAACTATTGCCACCGACATGTGGATAGTGCATCATCAAGATAGGAGTGGGCTGTGAGCAAATTCATCAGGGCTTCATAAAGAGTTAAAAAATCATGAGGACAGCAATGAGAACTGGGAGTAATTCATTCTGGCAACAGTGTTGACAACTTAATAGTCCTGAGCTTCACCAGTTGTTCCCGCCCAGACAAAAAGGATTGAGCCCAAACAAAAGGACCACTCTAAATCCCAGGCCATCAAGGTTTTGTGCAGCGGTAGTTGCCATTAACAAAATGGAAGGGCTTAGCTGGGGGAGCGCAGGGAAAAGAGAGCGTGGGGGAATGGGAGGGCATGTCAATAACAATAAATAAAAAGACTTATCTGACGCCGCTGGCTGCCTCCAATGTCACATCGCACCCGCTGACCTCTTCCTGGGACCCAGTAGCCCCTGGTACAGGCTCCTCGCCAATCCTTGTGCTGCATAGTTGCACAGGGATTGGCCTGAGCGGACAGGAAAGACGCCTTGCTCAGGTCATGAACCCTGTGGGGTTTCTCCAGCCCGGCTGGTGAATGCAGCCGGGCTGGTGAAACCTAAGTGCGCATGTGTGTAACAGACATGAGCACATGGGGAGTGCAAAAGTACACCTTCTCCACCCTCCTATGCCCCGCTCCTCTCTGCACAAGCTGGCTCAGAGCCGGCAAACGAAAAATAAAATGATGCTAGAGAGTCACTGCACCAGGCAGTGGGACGATGCTCTTCCGCCATTGCAGAGGAACTGCCACCGGCTTTGTGATGTAAAGCAAGGCCTAATGCACAGTGTCAAAAAAAGACTACGCGGAATAGAAGGGCTTTACCTGTATCAGCTGCCACTGGAAGAATATCATCCAAGTGGCTACAAGAGCGAATATGCGAATAAAACCCTCTTTGTTGGGGTCTGGCAAGTCATTTCCCTGAATAAACGGAGGTGTCTACTGATGGAGCAGGATTTTGCAAAATGAAACCTGCTCGGAAGAACACCCCCATAATACGTACTAACAGTAAGTGGTAATAGAAACCTTTTGTGCACCTTACATGAACACGAGGGAAACTGCTATGCACATGCATGCACTAACGTGAAAAAATGCATGAAAGAACTATAACCGTATTTACATTGTACTTTGAAAGAGACGAGAAATAATGCATCTTGCATGTTGCTTTAAATGTAATAAATAATACCGCTTTTGCTTAAGTTTATGCTAGGAAAAAAACTTTAACAGGGAATAGTACAAAGGTGGGTGCTAAACAGTGGAAATTGCATTATCATATAATTAATGAATGTTTATGTTCCATTTGTCATAGTGAGCTGAGGCCACCGAAGTCATCTGCGGCGTCCCGCAAGGATCGTCGCTCAGCCCCACTCTCTTCAACATCTACATGAAACCCCTCGCTGCCATCGCACGCCAACACAACCTCAACATCATTTCCTACGCCGATGACACCCAGCTGATTCTCTCCCTCACCAGAGACCCCGACACCGCCAAAGCCGACCTACACGAAGGGATGAAAGATGTCGCCGAATGGATGAACATCAGCCGCCTGAAGTTGAACACGGACAAGACAGAAGTCCTCATCCTGGGACCGTCGCCCTCCGCATGGGACGACTCCTGGTGGCCCCCGGCCCTGGGCACCGCACCCAAGCCAACGGACCACGCACGCAACCTGGGCGTCATCCTGGACTCCTCCCTATCGATGACCAGACAAGTCAACGCTGTCTCCTCATCTTGCTTCCACAACCTCCGCATGCTCCGCAAGATCTTCAGATGGATCCCGACCGAGACCAGGAGGACTGTCACCCAGGCCCTCGTCACCAGCAGACTAGACTACGGAAACACCCTCTACGCCGGCACAACAGCCAAGCTTCTGAAAAGACTTCAGCGTATCCAGAACGCCTCCGCCCGTCTCATCCTGGACGCCCCCCGACGCAGCCACATCTCGAGCCACCTGAGAGACCTGCACTGGCTCCCTGTCAACAAGAGGATCACGTTCAGACTCCTCACCCACGCACACAAATCCCTCCACGACCTGGGCCCAAGGTACCTCAACGACCGCCTGACTTTCTACACGCCCACCCGACAGCTACGATCCGCGAACCTCGCCCTCGCCGTCGTCCCTCGCATCCAGAGAGCCACCGCCGGAGGAAGATCCTTCTCCTACCTAGCGGCCAAGACATGGAACTCCCTGCCCGTCCACCTGCGGCTGACCCAGGACCACTTCGCCTTCAGGAAACAGCTCAAGACCTGGCTGTTCGAGCAGTAGCAGACCCCCTCCCCCAAGCGCCTTGAGACCCTTCCGGGTGAGTAGTGCGCGCTATAAATTCCATGATTGATTGATTGATTGAATGGTCATCCATTTTCCCTTAACTTTTCCGGATTGGGAGGGGTTGGAGAAAAGAGTGAAACTGACCTGTCTGAACAGACAGAAGCACTGAGCACAGCAGATGTGACACAAGGGTTCAAGACCGATATGCTGAAGGAGAATATTGAGTGCCTGCCAAAGGATGTGACGACCGTGGGACTAAAGACTCCCTCTGCGGTCATTGCTCAAAATGATGTGCGAAAATATCAAATTGTAACATGTATTAAATCATGTGAACGGAACAATTATGAAGTAATGGGAATGGATGTAGAACAATGAATATGCCCAAATTTTGAATGAAGTCACAGTGGTGTAACAGAGCCACCTCCTAAATTCTCCAATCAACTGTTGAGTTTTGTGAAATGTTTTAACTAATGTGGGACGGACATGTAGGTTTTTGGGCATAATTGGGGTGCCTTTGGGGGTGTGGTTACGGTCATCCTGGGTTGTCTTGCAAGGAGAGAGAAGAGAGGGGTGATGCATTGCTGTTCGTTGGGTTGCAGAGAGGCCTAGCTGTTCCTGTCCCTGTCCTGCTCCTGGGTCCTGAAGTCTTTGTTCCCTGACTCTATTTCAGGGGACCCCTACCATCCCTTTGGCCAGGGGAGTGGTGTTTCACAGATCCTTTGGGTTTGTATTATTTTCTATGACTCGTACTTTGCATAATTACTTTGCAAATATATTTTATGTCTCTGAAACTTATGTCTCTTCACCTGTCCACTTCGTCACATATATTTTGTTTCACATTATTTGCTGAAACTTTGTCTCTCAATCTATCCACTCCTCATGTGCAAATTTGTTAATTGAATGATGAATTTTTGTCACTGTTATGCATTTGCTGATGTTTTTCAGTCCCTCTTGTGAGTTTCATTGTTTCAATTTGTGACCTTATGCAATGAGCATTTTGAGATAAACTTTATTAACTTTACCAAGAGTCTGTGATTATTTAGCTGACTGAATAGTTAATTAGTTAGTACTATCATTGCAATCAACTCTTCAACTAATTGGTCCATTGACCAAGAAGAAAGAAAGTTGATGTATAGTTTATATAGATAGTATATGATATCAAACATAAATCTGTATAAAAGAAAGAAATCTAACGTCATTCAAAGTTGATCCCCAGCACATCAGGGATTTGGGTGAATGTGTATGGGCCATTGGTCTGTGATGTTATCGAGTATTGATCCCTGATTAAGTGTCACACTGGATCAGTTTTCTGGTAGCAGAGGATGGTTTAATTATTGATTAGTTTGGTAATGATTATTGATTATTGACTATATGTTCTTAACATGAAAAGTTAGCATCCTGTTCTATGTTGTCTAGAAGTACAGGTACGGAAATACCTGAGGAATCCCGGGAATGGAATTTAGCCTGAAGTAGGCAGAAGAAGAGTGTGGATAAAAAAATCACACTGCAGAAGTACTTTGTCTGTTGTAATAATACCGAAGCTACGCAGGGCTATTGGTGTTATATTTAGGGAAATTTTGTATATGAGTAGAGTGTCTGAAATAGCAAAGCGTCCACTTCCGAAACTCTAGCCTTATCCCCAGGGGAGTAAGAAGACCTATTTTCACACCAAAAAGTCCTCTTGTGAAACTTTGGCCTTATCCCAAGAGGAGTACCAGGTCCTCCTGGAGCTTGATAGAGAAGTGAGATAACGCTGGTCATTAATATTGATTGCAGTGTAAGAAAATTTCTTTGAAAAGGGTGAAGACTATTTCTTTATTTAGCAGAACAGACAAGGTAGCATTGTTTTGTGTTGTTACTAACAGATATTTTGACTAAGAAAACTCAGAAAATATTGCCGCAATATTTTGTGAAGGGACAATATTTTGTGAAAGGAAGGTCAGTAGAAGTAGTAATACTGATGTGTCACAGAAAGGCAGCGCTGGCATTGGTCAGGCAGCGTGTGTGAACTGAGCTCTGATTGGTTGATTGGTGTGAGTCACGCTGGTATAGGACGAAAGTGACAAATAGAATAAGTAGAAATACGGAAAGGTTTCCTTGTTTATTTTTGCTGAGATACAGTAGCGTAAAAGGTCAGAAAAAAAAAGTTGCGGAAGAAAATAAAGAATTTCTTTAAAAAAGACAAACCAATAGTGACTAGAGAGGGGATTCCTATTCCACCTCCAGGAACACCTGCTTCTTTTATGATGTTGGAGCGAGGATACCATACATGTGCATAGTTAGAGAATTGGGTAGAATATATGAAGGATGATGGTGTTATAGCTTTTCCACTGCATGGTTCTTTTAATGTAAGGATTTTACAGAGTTTGGGAAATCGAATGAATTTGCTAGAACCAAATCCCAGACTTACACAGTATGAGGCATTAGAGGAATGGGAAGTAGAGGCATTTGAAAGAGAGAAGTTTGGTGGTGTAAGGAGATACAGAAATATAATAAGCAGATATCCTTTTGAGACAAAGGAAGAGAAAATGCAAAGATGGGGAAGAGCTGTGATAACTGAAGGTTTATACCCAGTATTAATTGCTGAAGAGCAGACAGGAGGCAAATGTAAAGAGAAAAAGAAAAATACAGAGCCTTCAAGTTTGAGTTATAGCCAGAACGAATCTGATGATGAGTTAATAGAAGATCTTAGAACCAAAAGACCTCCACCATATGAGGAGAGTTCAGGAGAAGTAACTCCAAGAGCACCTCAAATAGAAACCCCATTAACTCCACAAGAAACTGACATAGCTAAAGTAATACAAGAAAATGAAAAGAAGTTGTTGAGTAAGGTGAGAGCAGAGCAGGTCCAGAAAATAAATCAGTTAACCTAAATGCGGAAGCATTGACGGTACTGGTGACACTTGGTCCGGTAGTTCCAGTGTATGGAGAGAAACAAAATATGTCACAAGTACATACGTTGACAGTCCCGAGAAGTAGTTTCAGGAATTAAATGATGACAGCAGCAAATGAGAGTAGACAGGCTGATCTGAATACCACATTGTTAGATCTTCCGGATTGTGAGGTGATAACAGAAACCCCTAGAAGTATCCAAATAGACCCACTCTAATGGCAGGGAGTTCAGCAGATCCCTAACCAGAGAAATTAAATATTTGGATAAAGGAAATGGTAAAGCCGAAACCTCAACCACAGAGTCAATTGAAAGTAGATTTGGAAGAAATGAATATTGGTACAATAAGCCCAGACAGATTTGGGACTTAGAGAGATGAGGAACTGTTGTTTTTGTGTAAAAGTATTACTTGGAGAGCAAAGAGTCTTCATGACAAAATATCAGAAGCTGCTAGTGAGTATGGAGAAGACATAGAAAAGTTTAAAGTGTTACAGAAAACATACAGATTGGCTTTTACCGATAAGGATTTGGAGAGTTTGAATGCATCCGGGAAAAGGTTGCAGATAGAAGAGTTGATGAATATTTTGAAGAAATGGGGAGATATAGATCTATGGAAAAATAGATGGACAAAAAAGAAAGAAGAGGCAGCTATGTTTCCGTTGAAAGAGACAGAACCAATTGAAAGGGTGTGTCCAATGAGAGAAGTTCCAGGTGGTGGATATGTTCATGTTCCTTGGACAAGACAGGATATATTGTCTTTTCCCAAGGTTAAGGGAGAAACCCATTGAGTGGTACAAACAGGTAGATAGGTTTGTGAAAGTCTCAAAGGTCTTGTTAAAAGATTTGGATGGATTGTTTGAGATTGTCTTTCCAGCAGATTTGTGGACAGAGTGTAAGATAACTGTCGATTGGCCAGAAGAAGAATATCCTAGAGACCCTAAAACAGGTGCTCCAGCAGATGAAGTAATAAAAAAGTATAAACAAGTAATCACTTATTTGAAAGGGAAAATTTCTCCAAAAGAAACAGATTGGGTTAAGATTGACAGAACAACCCAAGAACCTAAAGAATCAGTACATGCCTACTAGGAAAGGTTGTTGCAAGTATTCAAACAGTATAGTGGATTTGAAAATATCGAAGATAAAGATTTGGTACATTTTGTGTACTGTTTTGTGTTTGGACCAAGACCAGAGATAAGCAATATGATACAGCAGCATTTTATTTGCTGGCAGAGCAAAACAGTTGATGATATCCTAAGGTATGCAAGATATTGCAGTGACAAAATGAACACCAAACATAAAAGATTGAAAGAGAAAATGATGTGGGTGCAAGCAAAGGTAGCAGAGCGGCAAGAGACAAACAATAATTCTCAAGCAGGTTATCAAATGAATAGTCAAAATCAAAATGGTCAAGGACCCAGAGGAGGTAGAGGTAGAGTTAAAATAAGTAGAGAAGAAGCTAAAAAGAAATTTCCTTGTCATGCGTGCCGAAAGATTGGACATTGGAAGAACGAGTGTAGATCTGCACAAAAGAATAATGGGGTAAATCAAAATTTAATTCCACAGATGCAGAATGAGGTGGGCGTAAATCAACAGCAGAAGCAGCAGAAAGTTACTCCACAATTACAGGTGACACAAGCTCCCATGCCAAATAATGTTAATGCTCAAGTACAGAGGTACAATGCGAACACTGGACTTCACAGAGGCGATCAAGTTGGTAAGAATCAAACTGTGCAAATGGTTCCACAATATTTGTTGCAGTGCAATAAGAGTGATTCAGACTCATATCAATGACGGTGGTAGGAAGAGTGTGTATCCTTGGCGGTAGATCAGTCAGGTCCATTTGTTGACGGAAAGGTGGAAGGGAATGATATTACATTCTTAATGGACACTGGTGCTACCCGTTCTACTGTGAGAGCAGCAGAAATTCCAAACCTACCCTTATCAGGAGAAACTATCCAACTTGTAGAAGTCTCGAATAAGCATATTAGAACTCCAGTCACAAATCCAATAGAAGTTCATGTTGGAAATTTCAGAGACATGCATCGGTTTGTGGTATGTGACTCAAGTCCAGTAAATCTCTTAGGTAGAGATTTATTGTGCAAAATGAACTGCACCATCTATTGTACGCCAGCTGGTATTGCATTTCAGACACCTGAAGAGGATGTCGAATTTAAGATGATGTTAGCAAAGCAAGGGACAGAGGTGAATGAGTTGTTTTCACTTCTCACAGAAGAGAATTTCCCTGAAGAATGAAAAAGTGCAGTAAGGTCGGATGTGTGGGATTTCACAGGAAAGGATATCGGCCTAATGACAGATGTAGATTCGATTCAGATCACAGTAAAAGAGGGTGCTATATATCCAAACACACCTCAGTACAAAATGAGTCCAGAAGTAATTGCAAGAGTTACTCCTGTGATCGATCAAATGATTGAACAGGGGATTCTGAAAGAAATACTGAGCAGTACTTGTAATTCGCCTATTATAGGAATTAAGAAGCCCAGTGGAAAATACAGAAAAGAGCAGGATTTGCAAGAAATAAATAAAATTGTGGTACCCTGTTGTCCAGTAGTGCCAAATCCAGCCGTGATCCTTTACCAAATACCCTGTGATGCTGAATGGTACACAGTGATTGATTTGTGCCAAGCATTTTTCTCGATTCCTTTACACGCGGAAAGCCAATATTTGTTTGCATTCTGGTTCGGAAACCATATTTTAAGTCCCTCAATTTTTAATTAGATTCTGAAAAAGTGTTTGGAGACTTTAGTCATGCAAGAAATTCAGTTTTGGTTCAATATATTGATCACCTACTGGTGGCATAAAAAAACAGAGAGGAATGTGTGAAAGACACCAGTGCCATATTGAAACATTTGACAGAAGGAGGATACAAAGTGTCACCCGCAAAAATACAATTTTGTAAAAAGGAAGTCCAATACTTAGGACACAAAATAGAAAAGGGATTCAGAAAAGTGACACCAGAAAGAATCAATGTGATTAAACAAATGAGCCTGCCCAAAACTCAAAAAGTAGTACGAATGTTTTTGGGAATGGTTGGATACTGGAGGCAGTAGATTCGTGGTTTCTCACCGATTACAAAACCTGTACAGAGGTTGACATGAAAAGATGTGAAAGATCTGATCGTTTTGGATGATGAAGGAATAGAAGCATTTACTAAACTGAGAAACAGTCTTTATCGAGCACCTGCATTGGGAAAGCCAGATTATGCAAAGAATTTTGCGTTGTATTGCTGCGAAAGAGATGGGTGTGCACTTTCAGTCCTAACTCAGAAACATGGAATGGCACGACGTGCAGTAGCATATTTTTCTGCTACTTTGGATTCAGTGGCTGCAGCATTACCAGGCTGTTTGAAAGAAGTAGCCGCTACTTGCATGAGTCTACAACAAATGGAAGCGATTGTGATGGGATATCCAGTCAAGGTGTATGTGCCACATTCTGTAGAGATCCTTTTAGCTCATACCAGGACACAGTATATGACTTCTAGTCAGCAGTCTAAGTATGAGAGAGTGATTTTGGGTGCTGAGAATGTGACTGTGGTGAGGTGCACAACCATAAACCCGGCGAACCTGTTGCCGAATTCTTGTTGTGAGGAAGTGAGAGAAGAAGCGGATCACGATTGTTTGGATGTGACAGAACTGTCCACCGAACCCAGGCCAGACATAGAAGATGTTCCATTGGAAAAATCAGACTGTGAGATGTTTGTTGATGGATCATGTTTGAGAAATGAGAAAGGTGAATTATGCACTGCCTATGCTGTTTTCACCATAGCAGGAGTTCTAGAAGCATCCTGTCTAAAAGGGTTAAACTCGGCTCAAATTGCTGAATTGATAGCTCTGATTGGAGTGTGCAAAATTTTGAAAAGCCTGAAGGTAACAATAGTTACAGACAGCCAATATGGGTTCGGGGTTGTCTATTATTTTGGTCAGCAATGGATGCAAAGGGGATTTCTGACTTCTTCAGATGCCCCTATAAGAAACAGCAAAATTGTAAAAGAATTATTGGATGCTTTACAATTGCCCAAAAGAATTGCAGTGGTCAAATGTGCCGCACATACATCAGGAGATGATTATGTGATGAAGGGCAACAGATACGCTAACCAAATAGTTCATTTTTGTGCACGAAATTTAAGGGCCTTAAACAGAGCAATTGAGAGGGGAAATATCGAATGCCATCTTATGTTTACAACCACATTTGAAACTTGGGATGAAGTTAGGCAGATGCAGGAAGAGGCAAGTGATGATAAAAATGAAGGTAGGAGTAATTTAAGCTGTAGAAAGAGAGCCGAGGACAAAGTGTGGGTCTATTTTGACGAAAGACCAGTCTTGCCAGAATCTTTACTTTCCCACATGGCCAGGGTGTACCATGGAATTGCGCATATTGGAAGAGATGCAATGATCAGACTCTTCAAGCAGACATGGTATAACCCAAAGTTCCGGGTCATTGCAGAGAGCCTTTGCCAGAGGTGTGTCACCTGTCAGCAACAAAATCCAGGCAGAAAGACTGTTGTTAGTTAGGGTACAATTGGAAAAGCAGGAGTACCATTTACCCGACTCCAATTGGATTTCAAAGAGCTCCCCCCATGCAATGGGCTGAAATATGTCTTGGTTGTCGTCTGCTTGTTCTCTCGTTGGGTGGAAGTCTATCCCACGAGAAGAAATGATAGCCTCACAGTAGGTAAACTGCTTTTGAGAGAATTGATTCCAAGGTTTGGATTTCCAGTCACTTTAGAGACAGAAAGAGGAACTCACTTCAACAATGAGATAATTTGGATGATTTGTGCAGCATTACAAATTGAGCAGAAGCTGCATTGTGCCTACCGACCTGAGGCTCCTGTAGTGGTCGAGCAAATCAATGGCACTATAAAATCTAGGTTAGGGAAAGTGTGTGCATCCACAACACTGAAATGGCCTGACGCTTTACCCCTTGTATTGTTGGGTCTTAGAAGCATTCCTGACAAAAAGACGGGATTGAGTCCTCATGAAATCCTAATGGGAAGAGCAATGAGACGAGCATACATACCAGTGAACATACTGATGAATATATCTGATGATCTAGTGCTTGATATTTGCAGTGTATTGGCTGATCTGGTGCATTCTGTGTCTCACCAGGTTGGAGAAAATGCCACTACAGCACAGCGGAATTAAGCTCATGATCTGAGTCCTGATGAGTGGGTTCTCGTCAAGAAACAAGTGAGGAAATCATGTTTAGAACCCAGGTGGAATGGACCTTATCAAATCATACTGGTGACGACAACTGCAGTGAAGTGTGGTGGGTTGCCAAATTGGATTCATGCGAGCCATACCAGACGAGTCCCAAGTCCACTTGAAAGACCAAAAGAGCAACAACTGGTGTGTGTGAAGCTGAAGAATCTAGAGTGACAGATTCTGAAGAAAAAACAGATGGTGAACAGCCGAGCACAAGTCAAGTAGAGTGGGCACCAGATACTGGGTCCAAAAGACCGCCATTCAGTCAAGAGAAAGTGAGTGTGCCGTTGAGCCAAGTGAAAGTGAGTTCACTGTTGAGCTAGAAGAAAGCGAGTTCACGGTTGAACCAGGAGTCAGTGAAATTACTGTTGAATCAGCAGAAACAGAAGTTCTCGAGAATCAGGAAGAAGAACAGATAGAAGAAAGGCAAAATAAAAGAACCTGTGAATCAGATGCAGAAGGTGAAAAGGTAGTTCAAACTAAGAAACCAAGAAAAGGTGATAATTGGCCATGTGGAGTGAAAAGATTAAAGGACACTCTTGTGAGGAGAAAGTCAAACAGAAGACCAGAGCAAAGTAATGAGCTCTCAAGTCAAACCAACCAAGAAGAGACAGGAGGAGAGTTAGTTTGAAAAACAAGGAGAGTAAGAGTCCCAAGCAAGAAATATACAGCACCTGAATGGACTTATGTCAAGTTAGAGGAAATTGAAAGCTCAGATCCAAGTGAAGAAAAAGACAGTTCTAATACAGAGCAAGTTGATGAAAGCAATTTGAGACTGCCTTAAAAGAACTGATTTTTTTTTTTTAACGGTGCAACATTTATCAGAAAAAAGAGAATTGAAAGACTCAGAAGACCTGAAGGAAAGAAATAATAGAAAGGGGGAAAGTAGAAAGCCTTGAAGTGTAGGATTACACTACCATTTTTAGAAATAATTTTTTGTTAGCAATTTAGAGTTATAAATCTAGAAAGATTTTTTATTATTTATAGAATACAAAATAGCTGAAGTAGAAGTGACTGAACATCCAAAATCTAGTTTAAAACATAGGTGTATTACAGCATGCTTATGTAGTGTCATTCTATTAACACTTGTATGTGTATTATTAACTGTCATTGTACCTATTCTAATGGTAGCTAATAATGGAAACAGTACTAATGATGTAACAAGCGAAAGAGTGAATAATGTCACTAAAGGTACCCTGAATACTAATATAGGACAAATGGATGGAAGCATTTTCCATCATGATAAATCCATTAATGATTTCTTGTTAAATGTCTTTACTAAATTGTTGTATGAGTATACTTAATACCATGAATGTGAGTGATTGTTATTTGTGCATGCAACTACCTTCATCTGTCTCAGAGGGGGTGACTTATCATCACCTGCCTTTAACATATGGTGTTTCTTGCAGTGTCCTAACCAGCCTATTCTACGTGACAGGGAAGCTCGAATATCATTACTCTTATATAGATTACATTTTTTCAGAAATACCAGTTATAAAGGAGATGAATAAAGTTTTAGGTAGTAAAAATGCACGTTATATGGGAGAGTTTTTCCATTTAACTAAAACTTTAGATATAGAATATGCCTACAAGAATAACCTAACTTGTAGTTTGCAGGTTGAAGAAAAGTTTTGTATAGAAATGGTAGAAAGTAGAAGAGAAAGTTTCCAAAGAAAAGCTGCTGAACAGAAGTCACAGGTACCACCGTGGGCTTTCAGAGAGGTAAATTATGAAAAAGGCGATACATACGCTGCAATGTCCCTGGACTTGCATCAAAAGGAAAAAATCTGTTTACTTAGATCAAAAACTAACTATAATAATTATTTCATAGCTAGTAGTGAATACTGAGCATACTTTCCAAATCGCTGGAGGTTGGAGATTAAAGGGTGGAACTGATTCTATTTTCCCAGGAGTCTAATATGTGTGTGGTAAGAAAGCCTATTACAGACTGCCTGCACATTAGTATGGTAGTTGTTACTTTGCAATTGTCTTCCCCAAGGTCTATCATGTAGACAGAAACAATAACCGACTAAGTGAAATAAAACAAGGATTAGCACGTAATAAGTGAGCAAGTTTTTCAGAGATAGTAAGTGATATTTTTGGTGCACTGATACCCTCAGTTGGAGTCGTTCTGAATTCATATAAAATTCAAAAGTTGTCCACAGTGGTTGATCGTTTATCAACAGATACTGCTGGTGGATTCCAAATTATTGACACAGAAATGGTTGCGATCAGATGAATGGCTTTGCTAAATCGACTTGCCCTTGATATTTTATTGGCAAAAGAGGGTGGAGTCTGTGACATGTTGAAAGTTCAATACTGCTGTACTTATAACCCTGATAAAAGTAAAGGAATTGAGGGATATATTAAGAATATTATGAAATTACATGAAGATTTGGCCCAACTGGAGGTTGATGGTGTTTGGGAGAAACTAAGTAAGAGTTTCTCCTCTGTAGGTAAATGGATTGCTACCTTTGGAAGTAGCTTATTAGGAAAAATAATAATGCCAATTATTTCGGTATCCATAGTAGCTTTAGTGATAATAACAACATATAAATGTTGTAAGAGTAAGAGTGGCGGAAATGAAGCGACAGGATCAAGGGGTCAACGAAGAGCAAGGAAAAGAAAAAGAAAAATAGAAGAGATAGAACTAGAAGATATGAAAAGAGAATACTATGATATGGTGAAAGATTTAGATGAAAGTGCCATAAAAAGAGAGAAGAACACTGAATTTGAGATAAAATAATATGGCACTCTATGGTAGGTATTTTATGATGGCTCCAGGAAGCCATCAGAGGGGGGATTGATGGAGCAGGATTTTGCAAAATGAAACCTGCCCGGATGAACACCCCCATAATAAGTACTAACAGTAAGTAGTAATAGAAAACTAACGTGCACCTTACATGAACACGAGGGAAACTGCTATTGCATGCACTAATGTGAGGAAATGGATGAAAGAATGAAAACCATATTTACATTGTACTTTGAAAGAGACAAGAAATAACGCATGACTAGGCCGCATCTTGCATGTTGCTTTAAATGTACTAAATAATGTCGCTTTTGATTAAGCCTATGTGTTAGACCTGGCACCTTGGCGTGGGTCTCCCGTCTGATTTTTTTGCTGTTGCCTCATGTGTTTTTGCTGGTATTAGATGCTCAGGGCACTGTGCCACTGCTTTCCAGTGCCACAGTGCAAGTGCTGCCTATTGTAAATTAATGTATGAATTTGTGATTCCATGATTGGTTGGTTTGGTTTACCTGTCAGACCCTAGTACAGTGCACCAGGAGTGCCCAGGGCTTGTAAATCTAAATGCTGCTGGTGGGCTTGCAGCACTGGTTGTGCCACCCACAGAATCAGCCTGTAAAAATGTGTCTAGTGCGTGCAGTCTGGTACTGTCATGCTGACTGGGCAAGTGCATCCACTTGTCAGTCCCTAAACCTTCCCTTTTCTTCATATCAGACACCACTGTGGTAGGCCCAAGGGCAGGGTGCATTGTAAGTATAAGGTAGGACATGCCCTGGTGTGTGTGGCATGTTCTAATAGTGAATTACAGCCATTTTCGTTTTTCAATATTGCAAGGCTACCTGTTCTCCATATGCCAGAATGGGCAGTTTGATTATTACATCTTATAATCCTAATTGACTCAGGGAACATAGTAGAAATTCGAATTTAGTATGCCTGAACTGAGAATGATAAAATACATCTTTTAGTGAAGTTGGTTTTAACATTCTGGTGCCGATTCCGATCCTGTAAAACCCGGGTACGAATGGTCGTACGGAGCGTATTCTCCGTACGACTCATACCCGGGAAAACAACCTTACAAACCCGCAAGTACGATTCGTAGAGAAATACCATTTCCGTACAAATCGTAAAAAACACTGTGCGGCTAAAAAATACATACAATTCCGATCCTGGACAGCGCGTACACGACGTCCGCACGGAGTCAGGCAGCGTTTTATGGACTAGCAAGTACGATTCGTACCCACAGCACTCCGCACGGCTATATTACGGGAGCCAAAAAGTGCCGGAAAAGGTGGCGCTGGGGGTACGGCGTGTACATACAGGGGCGGGGGTACAACGTGTACATGCGGGGGGGCTGGGGGTACGGCGTGTACATACGGGGATGGGGTATGGCGCGTACATACGGGGTGGGGGTTTGGCACGTACATACGGGGTGGGGGTACAGTGCGTACAGGTACGGGGCTGGGCTACGGTGTTGGGGTACGGTGCGTACAGGTGCGGGGCTGTGCTACGGTGTTGGGGTACGGTGCCTACAGGTGCGGCGCTGTGCTACGGTGTTGGGGTACGGTGCAGAGGGGGGGTACGGTGCTGACATACGGGGGTACGGTGCTGACATGTGCGGGGTGAGGGGGGCTGTACGACCGTATCCGGTCACAAGTTTACCCGTGTACATGTGTGCTACAGCGCTCGCTCCGTACGGGGCCTTTTACATGCGGTTGTGTATTCGGACGGGTGGTACGGATCGTACTTGCACGCTCGGACTTCGGTTTTACGATTTGCACGTATCGGACATTTTTCCCCACGCTATTCGGACGTAAAAATTTAAGGCTCCCTCTCGGACAATTTACCCGACGCAATTCATATGTATTTTTCACGTACGAATCGTACTTCGCAGTTTGTACGGTACTTGTACGATTCGTACGTGAAAATTTACAGATACAAGTCGTAGGCAAACATTTTTACCCGGATCGGAATCGCCACCTGAGAGTTTGAAAATACCACTTTTAGAAAGTAGGCATTTTCTTGTCTAACCATTCAAACCTGCCTCTGCTAGGCTGTGTATTCCTTGTCTGGAGTTTTGAGTGACAGGGCTGAGGAATTCAAGGAGACAGGGTGAGCTAGCCCAGTGATGAATAGAGAGATCAGCATCTAGATGGGAGGGAGAAGTTGCACCTGGGACCTGAATAGGGCTGTGCCTTCCCTCCATAATGCTGGCTCCACCTCACTTGGTGCGTCTGATGTCTCTGCCCTGCACTCTGAAAGGCAAGAAGGAGTCAGGTAAACAAAGTGCTCCAGGATTGACTAGAACTGGTTTGAACAAGGCACAGGCCCCTCTGCCCTCAGAGGACAAAGGATTTTGGGGTGTAAGTATTGGGACCCTGATCCCAAGAATTTAGATCACTTTGGGAAAACAAGAAGAAACCTCTGCTGAGGAGAGGAACCAAGAAGAAACTGAGGAGAGACTATCCCTGAAACTGGGGGATTGGCCTGCAGTGGTTGCCTTACTGCCAAAGGGAGGAAAAGGGAACTGTGTGTGTACTTTTGTTCAACTTGAGAAGGATCTCCAAGGACTTGGAAAAGAGCTTGCCTCCTGCTGAAGTCTCAGGGACAACAGACTTCAACCACCATCTCCCCAGAATTCTTTGGAAGTGCCTGCTGCTGTTTTGGGGCCTTCTGAGGGACTGCGTATCGGAAGGAGCTGGAAGCGCGACTCAAGAAGGAGAAGCGTGCTGCCGTCGGAGCTGTTGTTGTCGCATGGCGTAAATGGTGTCGCCGCTGCAGTTGTCGCATCGAGCGGCAGCGTCTCGCATCTTCGAAGAAGTGTCTCGCAACGCCAAAGAAGCATGTCGCCATCGCAGCCATCGTAGCTGACGCATTGCTCTGCATCAAGAGAAGAGTCTCGCATCGAGGAAGAAGCATATCGCAGCCGCAGCCGTCGCATCTTGGATGACGCCGCTGTAGCTGTCGCATTGCACTGCATCAAGTAAAGCGCCTCGCATCTACGGAGAAGCGTGCCGCCGTCGGAGCTGTTGTCGTTGTATTGCGTAAAAGGTGTCGCTGCTGCAGTTGTCGCATCGAATCGAGTCTTCTCGCAACATCGGAGAAGCGTGCCGCTTCTGGAAGATCTGCACGTCTCTATTTCTTTGCACCAAACTTTCATCGCATCAACATCGTTGCAACACTCTCGTTGCCCTGCGTGTCGCATCTAAAGGTACATTGACTTAAAGTGTTGCATTTAAGAATTAAAGAGAACTAAGCTAAATTCTACCATCTTAAAGTAACCTTATTGTGGATTTTTGTTGTTTATGGTCTTGTGGTAAATCTATATAAAGAATACTTATTTTTTATATAAAACCTGTGTGGTGTCCATCTGTAGTGTTGTCACTTGATTACTGTATGTGTTCACAAATGCTTTACACACTGCCTCTGAGATAAGCCTGTCTGCTCGTGCCAAGCTACCAAGGGGGTGAGCAGGGGTTATTATAGGAGTGCACCCCCTTACCTTGACTAGAGGCGATGATCCCTATTTGTCACAAGTGCATACCTGTGCCAACTAGAGACCCCCAAGGTAACACTATGCTAGGAAAAAAACTTTAACAGGGAACAGTGCAAAGGTGGGTGGTAAACAGTGGAAGGTTCAAGGCCGATATGCTGAAGGAGAATATTGAGTGCCTGCCAACGGATGTGACCAACCGTGGGACTAAAGACTCTCTCCGTGGACATTGCTTACAATTATGTGTGAAAACATCAAATTGTAACATGTATTAAATCGTGTGAATGGAACAATTATGAAGTAATGGGAATTGATGTTGAACAATGAATATGCCCAAATTTTGAATGAAGTCACAGTGGTGTGACAGACCCCCCACCTAAATTCACCAATCAACTGTTGAGTTTCATGAAATGTTTCAACTGATGTGGAACGGACATGTAGGTTTTAGGGTATAATTGGGGTGCCTTTGGGGGTGTGGTTACGGTCATCCTGGGTTGTCTTACGAGGAGAGAGAAGAGAGGGGTGATGCGTCTCTGTTCGTCGGTTTGCAGAGAGGCCTAGCTGTTGTGTCCCTGTCCTGCTCAGGGTCCTAAAGTCATTGTTCCCTGACTTTATTTCAGGAGACTCCTTCCATCCCTTTGGCCAGGAGAGTGGTATTTCACAGATTCTTTGGGTTTGTATTATTTTCTCTGACTCGTACTTTGCATAATTACTTTGCAAATGTATTTTATGTCTCTGAAACTTATGTCTCTTCACCTGTCCATTCCGTCACATATATTTTGTTTCACATTATTTGCTGAAACTTTGTCTCTTAATCTATCCACTCCTCATGTGCATATTTATTAATTGAATGATGAGTTGTTGTCACTGTTATGCATTTGCTCATGTTTTTCTCTCTCTCTTGTGAGTTTCATTGTTTGCATTTGTGAAAGAATGCAATGAGCATTTTGAGATAAACTTTATTAACTTTACCAAGAGTCTGTGGTTAATTAGGCGACTGGATAGTTAGCTAGTTAGTACTATCATTACCATCAACTCTTCAACTAATTGGTCCATCGACCAAGAAGAAAGAAAGTTGATGCATAGTTTATATAGGTAGTATGTGATATCAAACATAAATTTGTATTAAAGAAACAAATCTAACGTCATTCAAACTTGATCACCAGCGCATCAGGGATTTGGGTGAAAATGTATGGGCTGTTGGTCTGTGATGTTATCGAGTATTGATCCTTGATTAAGTGTCACACTGGATCACTACCATGGACCACGTCAGCACAGACATGTGGCCATTAAACCTCAATGACCAGTATTTGTGATAATTTTGTTGTTCATGGAAAGGAATGCTTTGCAAACTCGTACCTTTGCAATACATCATGATCAACTCCCTCTTTGCTTGCTATTGTATCTTGAATATTTCTACCATAATGTAAATTGCTCTGATATTCCTGTAATGAATGGGATCTCTCTACAAATAAACAAATATTGAACTGCTCCAATGCTAATTGCTAAAGGGGCTGTCAAAATAGGGCATGGGATGAAAAATGCATGTCACCCTTTTGATTAAGTTACATCTTACCTAAATATTCCATATCATTGGAAACTTGTGCTATTTTTCTTATAGTTAGTTTAGCTAGTGCTGTAGTAACTTTTGATAGAATACGAAATCCTGAAAACTTAGGGTCCCAGAGTCTTAGTGCTTTTTTAAAGGCTTCAATGCATCTTTTTGCTCATCCCATATTCTACTTTGGGCAACTAGTCTGTTGTATGTCACGATATTGAGAGATAAAATATCAAACAATAGCAATTTTGAGTGCAGAGTATCGACTACCACTATATTGTGCAGGTAAGAACATAGGAAAATGTAGATTTAGTGTTATTGAGTCCACATCTACACACACCTTGAATATTTATGCATTGATCGTAAAGTTACAAATACATGGAGTTTAAAATAGTAAGGGGCAGATTTACATGAACTGAAACATCGCTGCATTTTAGCAGAGATGCGTCAGTTTAATTGCGTCACTCAAAAAACCCTTGCGCCACCATGGATGCGTCACATTTACAATGCGGCGCACCGTGGTGCAAGGATTAACAGATGTGTCATGCATCTGTTGGCGTAAAGGTAACGCCTTGCTGAAGTTGTGTCGCAAGCATGACGAAACTCCAGCAAATTCTCAAGAAATGCCTATTCCTATTGTGCTCCATCACTCCTTACGCCTACTTCAAGCAGGCATAAGATTATGACGCAGTGGCGGCGTAGAAGTGATGCAGTGAAATCTTGTAGATTTCACTGCATCACTTTTAGAAGGCTTTCTTGTGTCGGAATGCCCACCCTGCATCCATTATACTCGATGCAGGTATGATGTGACGCAGGGCTTAACAACGTGACGCATCTCCCTAGATGCGTCACGTTGTAAATGTGTCGCAACGTGGTGCATTGTTAACGATGCCGCTGCGTCACAAAAGTGACGCAACGGCAGCATAAAAGTGTCGCAAGGGGCTTGTAAATCTGCCCCTAAGTATGTATTTGCCAATACATATGCACCTTGACATGTAGTAATAGTGGATATATTGTACTCGCTATTGTTACAGGTCAATATTCTGCACTTAATATTGTGGTAGAAGATAAAGCACTACTCTCCCGAGGTTTCAGCACTATATTTCAGATTTATTCAACATTTCTGACCGTGAATCTCTGGTGGCTTTCATTTCCAGGAAACAGGGGGACCGAAATTGTGTGATTTCTGGTCTCCTGCACGCTCTGTTAGCCGCACTTCAGGTCTTTCCACATGCACTGTGGTTTCTGACATGTGTACATAATAGCGTGTATTACTCATCTGGCAAACACAGACATGGTTGTCAGTTCCATTCAGAAGAATGTTCACAGTAATAAATTTCATTCGGGAAGTGGTTGTCAACGAATCTAGTGTGTCACAGACAGGTTTAGGTGCAAGGTCACTGAAAATATTGTGCTAGTTAAACGCCGATCAAAAGACCTTGCTCTGATTTAATTCCAAGAGAGCATGAAGTTCTGCAACCAGACACAAGGCGTAATTTTGAGAGACGGGTACTCCATCACATGCGTGAGGTACATTCTGTCCGCCTTATTACAAGTGCATTATATGGCCGTCCAGAAAACTCTAAATCAGGCCCTTAAATGCATAATAAACATGACATTTATGACTTAACGTTATACAAAATCTATTGCTCTCAGTATAAACAGTGAAATAAGCAGTGAAAAAAGGTACTGGAATTGGTCAAGACATAAAAATTATTGCAGAAAATCCAATTCTCGCTGTTATTACTAATTTGTCAGGACATAGCACATAATGGGCCCGGTTCCCCCCATCCTTTACGGACTGATGCGGCCCGGAACTGATACCCACAGTACATGTACTCAGTGGCGTAACGATAGCCCCCCTCCCCCCACGGCCACGGGCAATACAGGGTGCCTCCCGAGCTTCAGCTCCCCCCCCCCTTCCCTCCCCCCCCAGCGGCACTGTGCAGGGTGGGGGAGGCTTGCCTGAGAGCTCCTGACTGGGTCTGGAGCATCGGGGCTCCAGGCACTTTGCAGGGACCCCCCTCAAGTTTCGTTACGTAACTGCATGTACTTCCGGGTCCAAGAATGCCAATTCAAGGCTGCTGCTCATGCTATCATCAGATATCTTTATGCAGCACTGCATCCGTTACTAGCGTGGGCATAGCCTTCGTGAATAGCCGGATTAGATCGGTGTCACAGCTAAAGAGCATCACGCGTGCCTTCCAACTCCAGCCTACCTGTAAATCCTTCTTCACTCATAAGCCCACTTCACGACATACCATAAATGCACATCTTGGCGTAAGGCAGCTTTAACCCCACAGTGTAAGGGCACTATAGAATTCATTTTATATTGCTGCAGTATGCAGAATTCAGACAGATAGAAGTGAAGACATTTTTCAAGGTAGAATTACAAAGCGAATAGAATGGCAGAAAGGCTTTTACTGCACTTAAAAAATACAGTATTAATCGCATTATTGTGAATGTTATAAATGGAAAATCAAGGCCACTGCAGTAGGGAGACATGCAGAAGGCGACAAGAGAGAAAGGACAAGCCCTGGCGAGCCTTCTAAGCTTGCAATTGAGAATCCATTTTACAGGAACATTTTGATGCTCGTGCAAAGCTTTGGAATGAAAGTGCCGCAGTTTTGATTTATTTGTAGGACGTCTTCTTCATATCTTGCAACCACTGAATGGATCATATCAAATGGGGGAAAACAGATGCTTGTGGGACAGATGAAGGCTGTTTTTTGTGAAGAAGATTGCAATTATTACTGTAGATGGTTGTATGTGATTATACCGAAAAACAAACCTAAAGTAATTGGTTCTGACTAATATTTTTGAGTGAAACTTTTATGACAATTTGTTCACCAAGAATGTCTTTCACTAGTCTAGCAAAACAAGGGGGCCTATTACGATGTCGGTCGGACTAGCGTCCGACTGACACCGTAGTGGGATAGAATCCGCTCAACTATTAGTACTTGCAGTATTAGGAAGCAACCACTCTATGGCCAGTCGGAAACTTCCATTTTTCTATTGCAGCTTGTGTGCCAGCCAGAAAAGGGCCTCAGCACAAGCTGCGATAGAAAAATGTATGTATTCAAGCATCCTTGCACTGTGTGTGCAGTGATGTTTAGCGGTCATGTCATGGGGGTCAGACTGCCATGAAAGGGCAGGCGGAAAGCGACATTGTAATCCATTTGGGATTACCTTTCTGACTGCCGCCCCGTTGGGCTCCATGAGCTCGTCCAAAGTGGAGCGGAATTCCCCCGTGGGTTTCCCTCGGACCGCCAGTATCATAATACAGTGGTTGGACGGAAACCTATGATGTTGTACCTAAAGCCTCTGATGAGCTGTCAGATGGCTTTTCAGCAGACATCATAATGCGAGTGTGAGAAATGTGTTTCATTTGCATTTGTGTAATAATGCAAAAGTTCATAAAAATGATGTGAATAGCTTGAAATGCAAAACCAAGAGTTGGCGCTATATTTTATCAGCAAAGGCATCCATGTTCTCATTTTGGAAGAGAGGACGTAGTTTGCATTAAAAAAGTGCATAAAAACCCACAAACACCTAAAACAACAGCTACTTGTGTTCTGGTTATTCAAGTTATACACTTGGGCTTAATTTTTGTGACAAACACCAAATAATTAAGTGACTTAGCATAACAGCATAATTTTGTGAATTTCGGGAAACAATGCAACATTACCAAAACTATGCAAAATTGTAGTTACACATGGAGCAAGACCTGGCAAATGTCCTTTTTTTGTATTTTGTTTTTGTATTAATTACGAGAATCCAGAAGCATGCTATACAAAATAAATATAGTAGGCATAGAAAGCTCTTAAAAATTGTACATCACATCAAGCTAGAAACTTTCCATTATTTCCATTATTTCCATATTCTATTTACTTGGACCATAGAGCCAACTCTCCCTGCATTCATAGTTTCACAATCAAAAATGTTATTCATTTTATGTATCCATTGGGAGAGGGTTGGGATAATTTCAGATTTCCAATTTGCCAAGATTAGTGATCTTGCTACCAAAGCGGCGATAAAAATAAATTGACGTTGAGAAAATGTTAAAAGGCCGTGAGCTTCAGCTAAGCCTAAGAGAGCTGTGAAAGCCTTAAAGGGGAGATCGATTGCCAATAGTGTTCTTACTTCTGAAAAAACATTTTCCCAGAAGCTTGCAATTTTAGTACAGGTAAATCCCACATGTAGCCAATCTCCTAGAAGCTGACAGCCTCTAAAGCAGCGAGGATTTACTGCAGGATTGATTTTATTAAGTTTGGCCGGAGAGAAGTAAATCTGCCATTTAATATAAAAGGCCATCCTCCTTAAGTTAGCTGCTCTCACTGCCTTACAACTCATTTTATTGAAAAAAAACGGCATTGCTGAAGATTGAAATGATAATCAATTGATTGAGAGATGTTTTCCAAATGGTTTAGGACTAGTTGATCGTTCTGTGTAGATTTAAGCAACCTGTACCAATTTCCAATTCCCAGAGTTTTCAGTATAAAATGTGCTTTACTTAATGATAACCCTTTCGAATTAACCAGATTCTTCAAACCCACACAAAACATATTTATCTGATAGTGTCTTGATGTTGTTATTAAACGATCTAATTTCCTGCCAGGTTCTAAATCTATCATTTAAAAAAAAATCCTGAAGCTTAGAGAAACCAAATTTAGCCCAGAGATCGCAAGTCCGAGCGGAGATGTGTAAACCAAAAGGGAGGCAATCCACTAATCTCAGCTATGTGTGTAACCAAGGGATATTTAATGTCTCCCAGATCCTCTGGAATTGAAAAGCCACTAATTTAGGAAATTTATATTGCGATCTCTTTGGAAGCTTCTGAATTCGTAAAAACGGTGCTAAAGCAATCTCCATTTTGCCTAACATTAACTCAAGAAAAGTTGTTATAATTAAGCCAGTTGAGCAGTGAAGCTTGGTAGTATAAGCGTATATTAGGAAACGCCAGACCCCCATCTATGACTTCTTATTGCAAAGTTTCTAACTTTAATCTTTGGTTACTTACCCTGCCAAATGAACGATCTCAATTCTGAATTAATTTGCCAAAAAAAAACGGAGGTACTTTAACCATCAGATTAGAAATTAAAAAAAAGAACAGGGGGAGTATATTCATTTTGATGCCAGCTACTCTGCCCATAATAGTCAGAGGAAGATCCTTCCACTGAGAAAGCAGGTTTTGCATCTTATTGAATGTAGGAATATAATTAAATGAAGATAAATCTTCCAAGTGTGATGAAAAAAATATTCCCAGATACCTTATAGAGTGAGACCCAAGATGTGTCTGCATCGAAATGGGTAAGACAGCCGTCGAGCAGTTAAAACGAAGTGCCTCTGATTTAGCTTGATTGATTTTATAGTCCCCGATAAGTGTAAATTCATTTATTTTAGTCAAGGCAAGTCTGATATTATCTTCCTCGGCTGCCAAATACAAAACCATATCATCGGCAAAGAGTTTTAGCTTGGCTGCGCCTAAAATAGGGGGTAAAATAGAATGATCTTGTCTTATTGCACAGGCTAGCGGCTCCAAAAACAAGGAAAACAATATTGGAGAAAGGGGGCAGCCTTGCCCCTCGGGTGATGGACATCATACCCGCACTTTTGCCATTTATCACTATGGACGCCTGAGCACCTAAATATAGGTTACTTATTGCTCAACAGAGCTCGGATGAAAACGCCAATTTATTTAAAATTGAAAAGAGAATGTTCCACTGAACTCTGTAGAACGCTTTCTCCGTGTCTAACATCATAATGACTGCCTTCGACTTAGTGGCATTGAAATAATCGATCGCTTGACATAGATAATGAGAATTAGCAGCTAAAAGTCTCCCTAGGATAAACCCATTTTGGTCGCCGTGTACAAGAGAGGTGGAGACCTGAGTTAGGCGATTCACCAGAATCTTTGAAAAAATCTTATAGTCGTTATTTAACAGGCTTATTGGACGATAAGAATGAATCACCTCCTCTGCTTTGCCTTTTTTAACGAAGCTAACTACCACAGCTTGCGTAAATGAAGCTGGGATCAACTCGCCTGTGCAAAAATCAATCTAAGAAGTCAGTAGGCTTGTTTGGTTTTGGAGGTGTGGGACTTCAAAAAAATTCTGAGAACCAGCAAGCTATGAATGCTTCCCAGGGCAGCGTAGGCCCTCAAATAACAATGCCCAATTCAACTTCTTTGGGAGATACTAGCCTTAGGGATAGTCCTTCCCTCAGCTTAGTCAATCAAGCTTCTCCACGATCTAATGGTAATGATAAGCTCTTCTCTATATTACAAACAACATCAATAATAATAGAGGATCTCCCGGGGGCTAAACAATACATCCCTAGCCAGCCCACTATGGGCCTTAATGTGAAGGCTGAGGCTCAGTCCAATCTAGACTGCTTTGTCATTCCTAAACCCAAATCTAGTCTTATGTCTGAGCAGCAGAAGGTGGGGAGCTCCCAGTTCTGGGATTCATCCCTTTTTTCGACAGCAATGGAAACTGCAACAGAACCACCAGATAATATTTTGCTTCAAAGTTCAATTAGTCAGAGTCTGGATTCAACATCACTGGAATCAAGGCGTGTGGCTGCTCCGGAGGATTCTACTCATACTCTTCTTATCCAGATTTTAACTGAACTTAAAAATATAAAACTTTCTCAGGATGAAGCTCAGAAAAGGACGGAGTCCCAACAAAACTCAATCCAGTGTCATGTTCAACATCTTACATCTTGCGTTACAGAAGCGGAACAGTGCATATCTGGTCTCGAAGACTCTGCTCCTTTGCAAACAGATCAGATAACTAAACTACAAACTGAGCTAGCAAATCTCCAGTCAAAGGTAGACGATGCGGAAAACCACACGCGAAGATATAATCTACGCATTACTGGAGTCACGGGAGGATTTGAAATGGGGCAGCCAATGGACAAAGCCATCTCAGATTTGATCACCAAATATGTTTGCCCAGACCTCACCACCCAGAAGACGGACCTCACGATTTTGCATGCACATCGAGTCCCGGCAGTTTAATTTCCGAATGCTAAATATTCCAGATCAATCATTGTGAATTTTGGGGATTTTAGAATAAAGGAGAACATTCTCACTTGTGCAATCCGGGATAAGGTGTATCAGACAAGCGACAATTTTTCGTTCAACATTTTTTCAGACATGTCTGCCTCTTCGGCTAGGCGGAGAAAAGAATTTAAAGGTATGATATATGGTTTTCAGCAAGTTGGGGCCCCTGCAGAATTAGTTCAACAGTCAAAACTGAAAGTAAATTACAAAGGGAAAGTCCATATATTCTAATCAGTTCAAGAGGCAGAGGAGCTCCTCCATTCTCTGCAACATCCAGGGAAGGCAGCTTCAAAGTGACTTTTTGGTCATAGTCTAATGAATTGTAGCTGATATAAGGAAAATGTATCTCTTCTCTTTCTTTTTTCTGCATTCTGTGCTGTCCGATCGCCAGCGATTGGCTTACCACTTGGGTGCCATGTCACAGCACCCCAATGTTGGGAGGGATCACATGGGGGAGACGAGAGGGGATTAGGTGCACTGAGGGGGGGAGGGTCACCTCAGCGAGCCCCAGGCGGGGGCGGCTCCATGGGAGCTGGGAGGAGGGGTTCACAAAGGGTAGGGGGCGGAAAGGGTGTGAGGGGCACGAAGGGCAGGGGGCAAAAATATAAAATGTAGCGAATATCTGATGGGAATGCAGAGGATCAAAAAACTATGTTTTTTTCTTATTCTTAAATGACTTCTAGACGATTAAAGATTATTTCCTGTAATATGAACAGGTTTAATAATAGACTGAAGCACCGCTCCATGTTGGCTTGGTTTAAAATCTTCCAAGCTGATATATTTTTTTTACAGGAGACTCACTACAAGGAGGGCGCACCTAGGGATAAAACCCCTGCCTTTGTTGAATATGAATTCTTTGCCTCAGCTAATGCGGCTATTAGGGGAGTTGCTATTCTAGTCAGCAAAAAGATTCTGGGAGATATCACAATGATACAGAAGGACAATAACACAAGATGGCTCTGGTTGCAAATGAAGATCTTCAATTTGTTAGTTTTTATGGTCCAATAGATGACTCAACAGAGTCGCTTCAGTCATTATATGACTTTGCCTCTGCACAAAAAGGATATCTCACCATTGGAGGAGACTTTAATCTGTTAATTAATCCAGCTATTGACTTTTCACGACCCCAGATATCTCAGTCTAAACCTAAATCTATCAGGCTATGTAGAGATCTACTGGGTGATCTGAGGCTGGTTGATTGCTGGCGCGATTAATACCCCAGTGAGAGGAAGTTCACTTGCCTCTCAAAGAGATACCACTCGTCCTCACTAATTGATTTTTTTCTTGTCTCACACGCTCTTTTAAGTACTAAATCAGAGATCATTGAAAATCCTTTTTCTGACCATTCACTAATCTCGGTTCAAATTTAAATTCAAACTCAAGCCCAAACCAAGTTTAGATGGTCATTAGATAAGTCTCTACTAGTTAACGAGAATTGGGTGGCAAATGTACGTTCGCTTTTGGAGGATTTCTGGAAACGTAATAGAAATACGGCTCAAATTTTTGCAGTTTGGTGGGCTTTGAAGGCTTTTTTTCAAGGGGAAGCAATTAATTATACTGCATACAAGAGAAGCAAAGAGAAGGAAGAAACGTTGCAGCTCGAGAATCAGTTTTCTAGATTGACAGCCCAATTTTTAGCAACACCCTCCAGGGAAAATAAATTTAAGCTGTCTCAGTCTAAGTATAATCTACAAGAATATTTTGTCTCCAAAGAAATTCTAGCACATGACACAGTTTTACAGAAAAGGTATGAAGAGAATGAGCATATAGGCAAATATTTAGCCTGGTCAGCCAAACGCTAGGTAAATCGAAATACTATTAAACTGATAAAGGATCCAGTTACAGGTAAATCTACTTCCCATCCTAAGGAAATTTCGACCATTTTTTGGATCACTATAAGAAGCTCTACTCTGATCCTTACAATAGCTCAGTAGAGGCAGCTCATACCTGGCTTAATGGTATTAATTGTCCTTCATTGTCACAGGCAAATAGAGATAGCTTAATTGCAGAAATCACAGACTAAGAAATAAAAAACGCAGTGATGTCTTCACCCTCTGGGGAAGCATGTGGATGCTTTTTCTACCTCAGCTCAGTCCAGGTTTGGAGCCTTTATTTAATGGAATTTTGGCTGGCAAGTGTCCTTGTTGCTTAAAAAAAAATTCTTGTAGGTTTTTCTTAACGGTTCGTCCCCCCTTCATCCCCTCTCTCCTTTTTTCCTTTCTTTTGCTATCTTTTCTTTTTAAGGGAGTCCCCCTCCTTAACCGTCCTTGTGTCTTCATTTTTTTTTTTACTTTCTCTATCCTCTGCTTTTAACATCCCTTCTCTCTGTCATTTCCCCCTCCCTTTCTCCTGAGCAGGGTAGCACTGTACAAGTCAGGTCAAGCCAAGTCAAGTCATAGTAAGGTTTATTCGAAATCACATAGTGAATCAAAACTGCAAAATCTATCCCTATCGAAATTTGAAAATCAATCAAAAAAGATAAAAACAGAGATCTAAAAACGACCATGAATAAAAACAGTTGTCCCCTGCATAATCAATAGCATTTTTACAACTGCTCACTATAATTAATAACAGACAGCAAAAAACGAGATAGTACAGCACAGATATACAAGTTCGGAAGCATTTGTAGGTACATAAAAGCTGGTCGACATAGTGCAAAACGTAGCTGTAATACCAAAGGTTTAATAAATTGTTTTCTCAGGCCAGAATAGCATTTACAAAAAAAAACAGTGTGCATGGTACTCTGCATTGAAATATCATCACATGGGCATTTCACCAGGTCAGGCGACCAGTTGTTAATGGTGTGAAAGCTGGTTAAGTGATGGAAATATGCAGCCGAAACAGGGTCAACACAAACCTATGATGCAGGTTGTACACATTAGCTAAGTAGATTTGCATATGGTAGCTAGTGAGAATATCTGATTTCTTCAGGACAGAGGGTTTCGTAATCTCTAAGGACATTCTTTATTCCTCTAGTAATGATAGACATTTCAATTTAAGTGCTTTTCTTTGAATGGGAATCAGGCGGTCAGGATAGTCAAAAAAGTCAGGATGACCAATGTCTACCAAGAAATTCTACAAGGATTTGAGCCAGGGGATTTTGAGTGCAGACGTATATCTAAGACAGTCTACAATAATGGATCAATTGAACATTGTGTGATCAGAGGACCAGATTTTATGCCAGAGTAAAACTGGCTGAATCCTAATCAAGTCTGATAAGTAGGGAACTCCTAATTCAGAATGACAGACATAAGTTGAACTGCTTTTCGGAAGGGCAAGGAGATTGCTTAGGAATGCATTTTCTGCTAGTTGAAGGGTATCAGCATTTGCATATCCCCAAAGTTCAGACCCGTACGTGGCAGTGGCTCTACATTTGGCCTTGTAGATAGTCATCAGTTCACCCGGATGTTTAATGCCTAGTTTTCTGGCAAAATTCAGCAAGGCCATAGTGGTTTTAACAAAATGGAGCCACCTTGATTTATTGCCCATGAGCACTTCCAAGCTTGATTAATTATAATCCCTAAATATGAAAATGTGGTTGTGAACTCAATGTTAGAGCCCTCGATAAAGATGTTGCTACAACGAGAGGCCCTATTCCCAAGTTTCATTGCAAAAGTTTTGCTGATGTTAATTTTTAAACTATGATTCTGCATGACTGGACAAATTAATCAACTAGTCACTGGAGGCCAAGTGGAGTGCGAGCCATTAACACGGCATCATCGGCATAAAAAAGTGCTGGGAATGGACGATGTCCCACTTGAGGTAAATCTAAACACTTGCTTGCTAATGTACCACCTACGCTATTAAGGTAGAGATTAAACAGAAAGGGGCAAGCTCGCAGCCTTAACGTACCCCTCTTCCTATTTTAAATGGCTGGGTACAATTGCCATTAAGGCCATAACACACCCTACCCTGTCCTAGGGCGTACAGATCTCTGAGAAAGTTCACAATAGTACAGTCTACGCCCATGTTAACCATGATTGACCATGGTTTGTCGTGTACCACTAAATTGAGGGCAGAAGATAAGTCTACAAATACTAAAACCAGATTACCTTCTTTGATGTGCATGTATTTCCCAATAAGTAGGTCCAGAAAAATGGCCTGTTCTGTTGTCCCCAACCCTGGCCTAAAACCATACTGCAGATCAGAGATTATATTATTAGACTCTGCCCAATCCTGCAGTCGGCCTAAAAGGATACGTCCAGCCACCTTAACTAGAGAATCCAGATGAGAAATAGGTCTGTATTGCACTGGGCTGTTACGGTCTCCCTTATTGAATATAGGAACAATGAGAGACTCAGGCCAAGTAGACAAAAATCCTTGGTTCCGACAGGCTATGAAGAGCAAGGTAAGGATGGGGCCCCAGAGATCAGTATTAGATTTAAACAGGTCAATAGGGATCTTGTCCGGGCCCAGGGCTTTACCACCCTTACTTGCCCTCAGGGCCTGAACTACTTAATCTAAGGAAAAGTCAGGATAATTCTGGTTATTCAGGGATAAAGTAGTGGCGGAAATGCTAGGGACAGATGCGGTTGGAATGGGAGTCGCAGTTTCTTCCTGAGAAGAATACAAATTAGTAAAATGAGTTAGCCAATCAGTCTCAGTAAATGCAATCTCTACGCGGGGTACAATCAGGCGTTGAAAGAAGGAGAATTAATGATGCGACAAAATATGATGTTATCATTAGTCAGACTGGCCTCGAGTAATAGGTTCAAGAACTGTTCCTTTAGTCTTTTTTTCCATTGTTTAATAGCGAGTTTGTATGCATGTCTACACTCCTGAACTTCCAGAGTTGATCTGGGTTGTATGGCTAGAGCTAATTTTAAACTACGGAGGATTTTTGTGCATACTGAATCAACCAGCCACAGTGTCCTGTCCTCACTTTATGCCGGTTGACACTAAGCCCTTCTCTGATGATTTTTTTATCAGATCGAAAGCCAAAATAAAATTGTGCGCCTCTGTAGACTCGTCTAAACACGTTTCAAAAGCCACCCTCTCTTTGAGAATGAATGATTCTAAGAAACTGGATGGATTCACCGGAGACCATCTCAGTGCATACCTGCTACAATGGGAAATGTCAATGTTCTCTACTGTGGAAACTCTATTTGCTTTCCCCTGTGTGAAGGAGGTTGGTATTCAGAGCAACACTTTGGGGAAAATTATCTCTGATCACAATATCGTGGCTAAAAAATTCCAAAACCATCTCTGAATAATGCTGAGGAAACAATAAAAAGTCTATCACGCTATTCTCACCCCTGCCATTGTAGGTGCTCCTGACTGTAACCGGAGTACAGGTAAGTTCATTGCACAAACACAGGTTGTGTTTAAAGAGTAAATCATTTAAGATGTCCCCATACTCTGAATGAGAGAAGTGGGTAATATCACTATTATCAGGAGACACCAAATTACCAAAATTTTGCAAAATTGTAGTTACACATGGATCAAGACAAAATCAATCTGGCTATTTTGCAGTGAATTTTAATCAGCATGTATGACGCATTCATTTTACAATAAGCTAAACAATTCTGATAGCAATAGGATAGAATACTCCTTGAGTGTTTCAGTGCCTCAAACATATTTCTAAGCCTTCCGCAGGGCAACATGTAAGCATAATTTATAAAACTCACCTGATCCTTGTTCCTGCTGATTATATTCCAAACCATCAATTGATGGTCGAAAACTGGCATGATCATGATTCCTATTATTGCTGCTGGGTCACATTTAAGTGCTAGTACATGCACTAAGTTTTGTTTGGGAAGACCTGGGTTCGAATGTCCAATGGTTGGAATTGAGAGATGAAAATGTGGAGGCTGAGGGCATGTAAACTGGCTCTGCAGTCTGTGGGTGTTTGTGTACAGCCATAATATTATGAAAAGGTGCCTTGTGTATGCCCCAGTGCAAAAGATAATGGACTCATTTGGACATGACTGCTCCAATGCTTTTTTGTGCGCTAATAGACACTTTCAGGGGTAACTGAGCCAATGCTTTTTTTCAAGAAGATCTAGAACATTTAAAAGAATGTTTCACAAGACAACAAGATCTCGGTATCCGATTTGGATGGTAGAATATAAATACTTCTCCCACAATAAAAGAACTTGCTAGGCAATCGGGTGTCTTGAGGAGAAAAACTTACCTGATCTGACTCATATCCAGGACTGGCAAGAGTTGGCAGTGGAGAATGATGTGCAGCAATTTCACAGAGTTGCAGTCACCTAAGAGTCCAGCTTTCAAAGATCTACTTTCCTGAAAGAAAAGAGAAGAAAATTGAACCGGAGCACTATCAAATAAGGGAAAAGGCAAATTTTTTAACAAGGGCTATTGAGCTTTTAGCTGAAACACTAGAAATCAAACTGTAAAAATACTTCCCATTTACACATTGCTCTCACACACCCTTGTGGAGCTGGATTTAACAAAGTAAATCAGTAGAGAATCATGAATAACCTACTCCAAGAAAATGCTTAGGACAATTGATCAAGAAATTTGGAAAAGAATTATAGAAAGAGTTAAAGCAAGTGCTAAAAGAAATGTTTCAGGTAAAGCTCACAATCAAAACAACAAATGAATATTTAAGGTTTGGTTTTAAGATTGAATATAAAACTAATCACGTTTTCTAAAGTTTAGGTCACAGAATTCTAAAGTGAGAAAAATTAAATTAATCAAGTATTAAATTGGTGAAGAAACCAACATCTGTGGACTTTGTCTCTTTCTCTCAATCCCTGACCCCTTTTCTCATTGTGCTCAGCCCCCGATTAAAGGAGTAATTGACTAAACCCATGTCTGCGCGCAGGTGGAGGAGGTGGACATCTATCATTCCCACTGGGCAAGTATCCAGGTTAATGCCAAGATAAGATATTGTGACAGATTGCCTGGTAAGCATATAAACCTGTCCTGAGCGAAGGATAATAACAGAGTGCTAATAAAGCAAGTGGAAAAACCCACTTGACCTGTATTGAATCTATTATGTCTAATTAGTTCTTTATATTCCGACCTGGTAAACACTATACAATGAACATACATTGTAAAAAAAGTTTTTTAATGAAACTCTTTTAGACGTTCTATAGTTCAACTTGATATCATCAATAAAGATATTACTTTCATATATTCATTGATATTGAAATATTTGTTGTATCATTACATCAACATGTATCACTTACTTGGCACAAACTATACAAAACAAACAAAAGATGATTCTAAGAACCGCCATCCTGCACTCATTCATACATATGGCAAACAAATATATCATACACTCCTTACATACCACATCTCAGCACAAACACACATACACATAGTGATAAAACAACAGGGAAGGCATTACTCCTTTAACCTTAGAGATGTAGTGGGATGAGACCACTTTAAAAACGGTCAACGCACATAATATAAATGACCCTCCCCCCGGCTACCTTTAGAAGTATCCTCAAATAGTGTGGTCCTGAAAAAGGTGTTTGGACAAAAGCAATTTTCACACTGAAATCTGCGTTGACCATTTTTAAGGGCACCAACCCTTAGTTGGTGGGCCACAGGGGATGGGGCCTCAGAGGCGGAAATCAGCTCAGGGAGGGGGACCATGCGGCCTCCCTTCCCCCTTCATAGCAGATGCCCCAGTTGTAGCTCCACTTCTGTAAAGGACAAAGGATCCTCTCTTCTTGGGCCTGGCAAAAGCAAAGCAAGTGTATTTAGAAGGTGAATGCATCATTTATCCATGGTTCTCCCTTTAAATCACTAAGAATATGCAAATATTCATATTCACATAGAAGCTCTGCCTGTTTGGCCCTGCCCCATCCATCTTAGTAAAATGCAAAGGTCGGCCCACCTTTTGCCAGGATGATGAACAGCTTACCAAAAGGCCCCTCACTGCATTTCAGCAGATTCTATTGATGCGTTCTTGATGCCGATTGATATGAGGACATCTCCACCAAACAAAGAAGCACTTATCTCCTATAGTTAAGAGGAAGAACCTTTGTTTGGTGGAGAATCACCACTTTGTAGACTCGTCAACTTCTCTATACAAGGATTCATGCTTTCACAGATTTCTGGAAGATCACACTTGAGAAACTTAACCCAAGGAGGGGGGCAGAATGGGGCGGATTTGGCATCCCCGACTTTGAACTGTATTATCATGTGGCTCAGGCACACTACGCCTTTTTCTGGATAAGGCAACCTAGATACATGCCCCAACTTGCTGCCGAACACTGGCTGGCACACCCGATCCCTATAGAGGGCGCATTGTACATCCCGGTGACGGGTAGAGATAAGACGCCCTCGACGGTGATCAGCACGGTGACTGCATGGAATCACTTGACTGCCATGATGGGGCTGGGCCTGCTGTATGCGCCGCTCTTGCCCCTGGCTTATCATCCTAGCATGCCCCTGCTGCAGGAAGTGGGTTTTCAAAAGCTATTTCAGACCATCCACGTCTTGACGTGGGGTGATTTGTACCATAATGGCACATTCCGGTCCATGGACCACCTGTATGAAGGCATACAGCCTTCTCCCCTCGACGTGTTTCTGTACCTCTGGCTTCGACAAGGGATAAGGGCGCTCACACCCGACTTTCCACAAGAACCCCCGCATATGGAACCGTTGCAACGCATCCTTCGGGATGAAGCCCCGGCCAAGCTAGTTTCTAAAATATACAGATCGGTGCACTCATTAATGTCTGCGCCGCCGTTGGCTGCTCGGGTTAAATGGGAACAGGAGCTGCAGGCCCCGCTGACAGATAAGCAATGGGAATTCTGCTTACTACAGACGGAACGCATTTCCGCCAGTAGTAGATTTTGGATAATACATTATAAATATATTCACAGATTGTATTATACCCCTGCACGACTGTGTCGCTATCAGCTTCGGGATAACGACCGATGCAATAGATGCCGAGCTCCTGGGGCAGATTTTCTGCATTTAGCGTGGGAGTGTGAAGCGGTACACCGCTTTTGGTGCCAAGTGTGCGAAGCGCTCTCTAAAATGATCAACACGGTGGTTGAACCCTCCCCCCTCCTTGCTCTGCTGGGATATGTATAGGGTTGGGCGGAATTTGCGTAATCGCGTTACGCAAATCTCCGCGAAACGGTAAAAAATCTCCGCGAACACGCAGAAATTCCGCGAACGCGCGGAATTGCTTGTTTGCGATGCTTTTTTCCTGTTCACAATCGCTGTTTGCGTGCTCGGGGAGAAATATCTGGCGAACACGCATTTTGAGAACGCGAACAAGCAAAAAATTTCGCGAAGTCGCGGAAAGCAGAATTTTGGGCAATTTCGCGTTCTCCGCGGAACGCGAAATTACCCAAATTCCGCAAATTCCGCGAGCGGAACGAAATTTACCGCCCAGGCCTAGATATGTAGAGCCCATACGGGCGGCACACCGCAAATTCATCGCGCTAGCCTTTTTGCTTGCTAAGAGACGAGTTGCGTGTCGCTGGGGCAGGGGCAGGGCCCCGAAGTTCAAGGACTGGGTGCGTGACCTCGCCTACTGCCAGGAACAGATCAGTACATATTCTGAACTTCTGCCGACAACGTCCCGTCCCACGGATATCTGGGCTCCGTTACGGTGCTACCTCTCGGCTGAGGTGGCTGCTGCGGATGATGGGACGCCAGCGTAGTGTTCATTTGCAGACACCCCCGCATGCTCCTGAGGGTGGGCTGTCCGTGGCCGCTGTCTTCTGGGTAGTTGGTGGGCGCCCACTGCGCATTGAGGACCTCCAAGTGGATGAGATAAACACGGTGTGGGTGGATGGGTGGCGGGCGGAAGGGGCCCTCTGGGTATGATAGAACCTCAGTTGACTCTATAGGTGAACAACTGCTTGTTGCACTGCATTGGTTTGATTCCGATGTCCGCACTGACAATGTCTGCTTGGTCCTGTCCTTTCTTCTCCCTACTCCTGATGTATTAAGTATGATGGTGTTGTGTACCCATTTTCGCACCCTTTGATTGCAGCTGTATGTATGCACAAAATTCAAAAATAAAAGTTAAAATAAATAAATAAATAAATAAAAAGGAGGGGGGCAGAATGTGGCCAAGCCCTGCGGCCAACCCTCTGCCAAGCATGGTTTTCCATGGGGTTGACTGCATGTGAGGAGTTGGCCGGGACGATGGGGGCCTTCAGGCTCCCCCTCCACAGCCCCAGTGGAGAGTGGATGCCCTGGAGGCAAATAAATTAAAAGGCCAGATCCCAGGGAATGGGGACCTTGGGCCAAATTTGCCCCAGGGATGCAGTCTCAGGGGCTGAAATCAGCCAAGAGAGGGGGTTATGCAGCCCCTCCCCTATTACTGGTAGGCTGGGCCCAGGGGATGGGGAAATCAGCCTGTAGAGGGGGGCCTCACAGCCCCATCCCCTAAATAAAGAAATTAAAAGTTTAAAAAAGCAGTGTGCCCCAGGGGCTGGACTCCCTGGGTGGAAATCAGCCATGTGGCAGCCTCTCCCATTAAAAAAAAGTCCTGGAGACGGAGGATGGGGTACCTGGGGCCGGAACTTGTCCAGAGAAGCTTCAGGATAAATAAAAAATGGCTGGCATGGCAAGTTGCCAGGTGCCCTGGCCCCTTTGTCCACCACACTGCAAACACGCCTTTTGGCTCATTGCGGGTTGGGGGATGAAGTCCCCAAGGCTCCAGAGGGTCCTTGGGGGCCAACAAGCACTCTTGTTACCTCCTGTAAGTCCCACACGGTGGAATTGCTGAGAAGTCTTCTGAGGCTGCAGCTCATTTCTCCACCACTCTGCATATGTGCCTCCTGATGCACTGCTGGTTAGTGGATGAAGTCCCCTTGGGTGATGAGTGTCCTTGGGGGCCAAGAACCCCTACTGTTGAATGTACATTCTTATGACGCATTCTTTTCCCCCGCAGGGAATCACAACGCGGTTGTTAAAAGGACCGTGTTGTGATTCTGCATACCATTACTCCGCAAGTCGGAACAACGACTTGCGGAGGGGGGGCACTGGATGTTGGAATACTATAATTTACTATTCCAACTCCAGTCTGTGCGGACAATAGGGAAGGTGTTGGATTTTAAATCCAACACCTCCCCCCCCCTCCGCAAGTCGTTGTTCCGACTTGCGGAGTAATGGTATGCGGAATCACAACGCGGTCGTTGTAACGACCGCGTTGTGATTCCCTGCGGGGAAAAAGATTTGTGGTAAACATTATTTACCCCTACTGTTACCTCCAGTAAGTCACACACAGCACAATTGCTGAGACATGGTTGGAGACCCAGCCCCCTTTCTCCACCACTCTGCAAATACATCTCCTGGTACACTACTGGTTGGGGGATGAAGTACTCTTGGATGCTTAGGGATCTTGGGGGTTAGTAAGCCCTCCTGTTACCTCCAGTAAGTCCTACATAGCAGGATAGCTGGGAGCTGGCCAAAAGCCCTGACCCCTTTCCCCACCACTCTGCAAACGTGACTACTATTTAAAAAAACATAGAAATTCACTTAAACAGCCAAAGGGTACAGGGACGCAAGTTAGGAAATAGAATTAAAGAAACGTAGAAATTCACTGACAAAACAAAGGTTACAGGGACGCTATAGTTAGGCTCCTATTTCACTTGTACAAAGCCATTGATATTCAGCAGTTATAATTACCTGAGCTAACTATAACTTACACCCACGCAATGCAGTGCTTATGACCTCACATATCACATCACTCATGACTAGGGGTGGGCAGAATTTGCGTAGTCGTGCTACGCAAAGCTCTCCGAAACGGTAAAAAATCTCTGCGAGCACGCAAAAGTTCCGCGAACACGCGGAATTGCTTTTTCTTCCTGTTCGCGGTGCTTTTTTCCTGTTCGCGAACGCTGTTTGCATGCTCGGGGAGAAATATCTCGTGAACACGCATTTTGAAAGCGCGAGCAAGGAAAAAATTCGGCGAAGCCGTGGATGACAGAATTTTTGGCAATTCCGCATTCTCCGCGAATGCAAAATTACCCAAATTCCACAAATTCCACGAGCGGAACGGAATTTACTGCCCAGGCCTCCTCATGACATGGTCAGTGACATCCTGATGACATCACAGATGACATCTCAAATTACATAACTGATGGCATCACTGATGACATCATCCACAGAAACACTCACACACCCACTCACACCCCATACAACCCACTTGCACACCACCACAGCCACTCCCATACCCATTCACAGACCAATACCAGTACTCACACCCACTCACTCACTCCTCCACAGAGCCACTCATGCACCCACTCACTCACTTGTACAACCACTCACACAACCATTCACCTGAGATCCTTCCTGAATTGGGTCAGCAACAGGGACTGCCTGAGGTTGAGGGGCAGGGTGTTCCAGATCTTGATGGTGAGGTAAGAGAAGGATTTTCCTTCGCTTTTGGTCTTGTGAATCTGTGGGACGGTGGCCAGGGCAAATTGGGTGAAGCAAAGTTGTCTGGCGGGTACATTGTATGAGAGGAGGTGGTTCAGATATGCTGGTCCTACATTGTGGAGAGCGTTATAGGCATGTGTGAGAAGCTGAAGGTGACTGGGAACTAGTGGAGTTGTTGGAGGTGTTGTGTGATGTGGCTGCAGAGGGGGATGTCAAGGACCAGTCTGGCTGTGGCGTTTTGAACGTTCTGTAGTTTCCTGAGCTGTTTCTGGGTGACGCCAGCATAGAGTGCATTGCCGTAGTTGAGTCTGCTGGTGATGAGTGCATGAGTGACCCTCTTTCTGGATTCTGTGGGAATCCATCTGAAAGTCTTTGAAGCAGGCAGAGTGTGGAAGCAGGATGAGGATACGGTGTTGATCTGGTGGTTCATTGTGAGAGAGAAGTCTAGTATGATGCTGAGGTTAGGTGTGTGGTCTGTGGGGCTGGGAGGGTTTCCCATTGCGGAGGGCTACCAGGAGTCATCCCAGGCTGAAGGGGCAGGTCCTAGGATGAGTACTTCAGTCTTATCCAAGTTAAGCTTGAGGCAGCTATCTTTCATCCAGGTGGGAAGGCCTTCATCCTGCTGTAAAACTTGGTTCAAGTGGCTCTGGGCTAGTTGGTGAGGGAGAGGATCAGATGGGTTTTGGCGACGTAGGAGGCAATTTTGAGTCCATGGTTTCTGACGATAGCCGGGAGGGGGCCATTTAGACATTGAAGAGGGTGGGGCTCAAGGGCGAGGCCTGGGGCACTCCGCAGCTGATCCCTATAGGTTCTGAGAGGAACAGAGGTAGTCTGACTCGCTGTGTTCCTCCAGTAAGGAAGGAGCAAATCCAGTCCAGGAACTTGTTGCAAATACCGGCATCAGGGAGTCTCTTGATTAGGGTAGGTTGGGAGATGGTATCAAAGGCGTCCGAGGGGTCCAGTAGGATGAGTGCTGTATGATCAAATTGCCAATCACATTTAATGGAAATCAACGTGTACGTGAGAGGTCTTACAGGCGGCAGGCTGTCCACCACAGTCTCCCTACTAGATAGATTTCTAGATGATTACAGAGGATCAAGCAATCTGGTGATAGCAGGTGACTTCAATACCACCTTCGAGCCCCTTGATCAAAAGGATAGCAACCTCAATGTAGAAGAAGATGCTCAATGGAACATGCCCTCACTAGAGCTGCCCCCAATCAGGAAATGGACAGAGGCAGCCCTGAAACTAAAAGCTTTATGTATGTAACGGGATACTAGGGCAGTAAATGGGAGAACTCCCTCAGATAGAGTAGGCTCCGATACATACTGTAGCGGCCAGAGAAGTAGTTGTATAGACTACTTCCTTATCAATTTGGAACACCGGTTGTTCCTCATTGATATGGAGGTATGCGAGAGAGTCGAAAGTGACCATAACCCCCTCCTCTTAAAGATGCTGGCTCTAGGGTTTACAATGGCTCATCAACAGGTAACCCAGTGCACAACAGCAGATACCCTGATTTGCAACGACATGAGGCGGGTCAAATGGGACAGGATTTTGTCCAACGACTGCTCGCTCATGCATATAACGGCTACTGTTAATACCCTAGTAGACCTTCAAAAAGCCACTGCACAGGGAAATCTAAACGACTGCATCACCGAAGCTCACGAAGACTTATTTGGTAAAATAAAATCTTATTTTGTACAATCTCAAAAACAAAGTAGCAGGGTTTTGAAAAACTTTCATCAATCTTTATTTAGATCAATTAAGATCATAAAAGACAATTTACAAAAATAAGGCGCTTTTCCCTCCATTAAAAGATACAAATTTTATTAAAGTATGGCGTATTAAAATGCTGTCATATTAAAGTTCCAAACACTAAAAAGTTTCAATTGATTGATAAAATACCTTAAAATTCATATTAATAAAAAAGCATAAATGGTTCAGTAATACAATTGGCTTTTCTTAGCAAGACAGATGGTCCTGGAACCCATAACCACAAGTGACACTAGCGACAAAATACACTAAAAATAAAATACAGTATTTGTCAAAAGAACACAGATTTCATACAGAGAGGGGGTTTAAATGTAGCAAAAGAAAATACCACCTAACGTTGGGATGACAACCACATTCCTGTATAATACCCACATACCCATTTATTTTTATTACAAATTATGGTTTGGGTGTACTTGGGTGGTCGAACCAACTTTTGCCGTATTTATTTCCCGGATTGACCAGGTCCAACTCAAAAATTTGGCAACAGCTATTACACTTTGTGCACCAGTGTTGGTCAGCAATATTCTCAGGGCGACATCACTGCTCCTAACGCCCATATTCTTACATAGTGGGCGCAACCATTTTTTCGTGGTGCCTGGTATGCCGAACAAACAAATAAAAAGTGCTGATAAGTTTCCTCATGTTCCAAACACAGCTTACACATACTGTTGTTTTCACTGTGCCATTTGCGTGTGAATACATTTACAGGTAATGTGCCTACCCGAAATTGGAAGTATAGACGTCTATCCCTAGGTTTAGTGATGACATCCCAATACTGTTCATATTGTGGGAACGGCTTAAACACTAAGAATTTTCCTATCAGGGATGATGACTCTGAGGTAGTTATATTATTGTTTGCCACCATAGACCAGTAGAGTCTTTTCATCTCTTTTTTAGGGGGAAATTGTTGGCTCTCTGGCTCATCCCACAGGTGTCGCAGTCCCATGCTAACCAATGTAGTTTTTAGATTTTGAAGCCACTTGATCTTACATGAAGTATCTAGGACCCATACATCTTTTAGAGCAGCTGCATACTGTAGCAACTCTGGGGTGGTCCATAGTCTCTGCCAGTAGGCTATTGGACGATACTTAGCAACCTCTTCCAGTCTGCTACAGGCTAAATCGTAGAAGATTGGTTTTAATAGAGTGCTCTGTGGTAGGCCAATAACACTTCTCACAAATTTATTCTGTGCTAAGATTAGTGGTTTTAAGCCACTAAAGCCCCAGAGTTCTGTGCCATATGTTACAGAGGCTATAACGTTTGAGTTATAAATTCTAAGTAAAGGGTACATGGGTTGAGTATGTGAAGTCTTATATTCCTTCGGCAAAGCACCAGCTAAGTGACTATGCTTTAGGGCCAGGGTATTTATGTGGGAGTTCCAGTTAAGTCTATTCCCCACGTAATTCCCAGATAATTAAAAACATCAGCTTGCTCCAGTCATTCGCCATTAAGGGACACCCTGCCCTTTATTGCTCTGTGCTTGTGCAAGACCATAAACTTCGTTTTGTCTGCATTTATCACTAACCCACGATCTTAACAAAACCCCTCAAATCTTAATAAGGCCCTTTGCAGACTACTCTGGACCTTAGAAATAATCAGAGTATCGTCTGCAAACATAAGTATGGCAATTTTAACACCTGCAAGGGATGGTGCGTCTGTTGGAAAAGTAGAGAAATAATCTACAGCCCCATTAATAAATAATGAGACTAGGGTCGGCGCCAAGACGCACCCTTGACGCAGCCCTATAGATACTGGAAATGGGTTTGTTTTGTTAGCCTGGCTGCTCCATCGTACTTGGGCATAATTTCCTACATGTAAATGCTCTACAACAGATAACAATTCTGCAGGCATACCCAAATCCTTGCATACCCTCCAAAGTTTACCTCGTGAAACCAGGTCAAAAGCGGATTTTAAGTCCACAAAGGCTGCATAAATGGTGCCACCAGCCAGCACAACGACACGCCAATAAATCAGAAAAAACTGAAAGACCTGATCTATCGTGCTCACATTGGTGCGAAATCCTGCCTGTAGTGGATTTAGTATATCCTTGTCCTTGCAGGGTTATGCCTGTGCATGCCAAGTGGTACAACAAGTGGACAATATTTAGAAAACAGACAGTTCAAAACAGTGATGTAAATCGCAATTGGGGAGGGGAAAAATGGAAACCACAACGTAATGGTAAGGTAGGTGAAAACAAATTCAATTTTCATAAGTAGCTAAGAGGCACTACAGTACATAAATACATAATGACCATATCACACAGGAAGGGCACTGGGCGTGTAAGTGAGAGAATGGGACGACGCAGTGACACAGGGGTGTGAAATACAATAAAGTTGAAGTGGTCAAAATTACACGTTATATACAGTGTTTTTACAGGGTATTCAGGTAAATAGATTGACCACAACAGCGCCTGAGTTCTAGGCTGGGTAGTCAACGGTGTTTAAACCTGAATGATTGCAGGTCATCATCAGGACAATGGCCATACAGTTTAGGGTTGTGCTCTGAGGGAAAAGAAAGGAGGGACAGATAAATAAAGGAGCGGTCCAGGGATGGAGACGGGATGGGAGAAGAGTAACCATTTAATTAGGTCAAAATTACCTAGCTAAGAGAGGAAGGATTCATGGTTGTTGAAGTCCAGCGGGGCCACAAGTGAATACGTAGAAGCTGGGGAATAAATGTACAAAGTAAGGAGGCATGCGGTGAGTCAGGCCTAAAAATTATGTGTAGAAAACCACTAAGTCGGCAAGTCTGTAGTATATAGTTACCGGAGCGGATCCTGGAAGGTAAGATCCGTGTTGGAGGAATAGCCGTAGTAAATGGGGCAAAGCGTACCCAGTAATCGGGCAATTGGCCGTGTCTGAATGGAAAGTGGCAGGAGGAAAGGGTCAGAAATGTGTGGCACAATATGCTTTGAAAGATGACAATTCAGGGATGGGTGACATGTCTGGGATTCAACCGCTCGTTAAGGGCGGTAGAAGCGGTGAAACTGCGGTACTTACTTAAGGTGGGCAAGACGTCCCAGGGCCGAGTGGCACGAGGGCCGAGCTGTGGATTAGTCGCTATGAAGGAGGAATGAAGCCTCCAAATGGCGAGTGGTGCTCGGGCGAATGAAGCGTCCAGGCAGCACCCATCCGTGAAGGACTGAGGTAGAAGAGGCGGAGGGACGTCACGTGACACATGTCACGGCGGGAGAAAAAGCTAGACAGGGGAAAGGTGGAAGGAGAGAGGGAAAAGGAACCCCGGGTGGACAAGGAGGAGACAATTTAAGGGTATCGTGAGCCCTATGTACCAGAGTTCAAGGCTGCAGTAAAAGTACCCATGAATGAGCGGTAGGAACAGTGCTCCGTACTATTGTATAAACTATTCACAAATAACTTTTTACAAAAGAGCAATTGTGACTTTCAAACACTGGTGTGATTTGTGGTTTAACAGAAGGACAAGCAGGAATACATGATAGCGTTCACATTTAAAAACAGTTCGATAGTACAATAAGGGGCATAATAAGGTCACCGCATGGTGGCTATTGCAAGGAACGAGCAGTCAATGCGGCAGGGTTTTGCATTATGTAAATGGGGTAGTCAATACAGGGGGATCATGTTCTGGACACAACACTACATAAATAAGTATACTCACAAATGGTTGAAACATGATATAATGGGACAACTTCAGAACAGTTTGTATATACAATAAGGAGCACAATAGGGTCAATGCATAGTGGCTATTGCTGGAAGCGAGCAGTCAATGCAGTAGGGGTTGCATTCTGTGCATGGGGTAGTCAATACAGGGGGATCAAGTTGTAGACACAACAATACAAAAATAAGTGTACTCGCAGATGGATGTGTCGTGAAATAAAGGGGCAATTGCAATTGGAAGCAGCACATAACAGGGAGAATGCTAGCAAAGGAGCAAACAATGTGTGATGCAAGCCGGAGGGTGTCTAATCATGGTATCCGGATTGAAGGTGGGGTGGGGGAAGAGAACAAGGAATCACAAGATTGTGCAATGTTCATGGGGCTGTGATAACTGTGTTCCATTCATCAAAAGTATTGAGACCATTTTCAACAGAATTACAGTGAGCAATCCATCTACACTCGCATTTGTTCAATAACCCCTGTAGGTTGCCGCCCCTGAGGGGAAGTTTAGGGTGGTCAATCACCAGCCAAATAAGGTCAGTTTCGGAGTTGTTTTTTTTTTGTAGTGGCTGACCAACGGGGCTGTTTCAACATTGCATCTGATGCGGCTCTGGTGTTGGAGAATACGCTGTTTATCCATCTGAGTGGTTTGGCCTATGTATAAGAGATTACACCAGCATCGTATTGTGTAAATGACATTGGTTGTGCGGCAATTGGTGAAGTTGTTAAGTTTGTACGTATGTCCTGTATGAACGAATTCCTTTGTGTTGTAGGTATAGTTGCATGCTGTACATGATTGGCATTTGTAGTGCCCCAAGGTCGGTGGTAGCCCCCACAACGAGGCAACTATCTGTGTTCTTCTTTCAGGCATGGGCCATGTGATTGCATGGACCAGGTTGTCTGCTAGGTTGCTACCTCTTTTGTAGGAGAGCAGGGGAGGTGCATGTGCACGCAAAATTGGCCAGTTTCTTTTTAGGACCTTGCTGACCAAGTTGCTAGAAGGGCTATATGTAGAAACAAATGGGATACGCGAGTTTGTCCATTTGGGTGTGGGGGAAAGTAGGACTTCCCTATGGCAGTACCATGCCCTTTTATTGGCACGCGATACGATCCGTTTGGGGTAACCAAAGTAGTCCCTGCACCATCTGCAGTTTCTACGTATCCGAAGAAATTAGCCGTAGGGTAAACCATCCCTGAGGCCTCTGGGGTGATAACTTGAGTACATCAGGACAGTGTTGCATTCTGTAGGCTTGCGGTAGAGTGCAGTACCAATTGTGCCTTCCTCAGCGTGCAGGGTGAGGTCGAGGAAGGGTAGTTCATTAGTCCTAACTTCTAATGTAAATTTGAGATGGTTTTGGCAGTTGTTGAACCAGACTATGAAAGATACTTAGTCCTCGTGTGTGCCATGCCAGAGTAGGAGGATATCGTCAATATAGCGATGCCATAGATTGATTTTGGTGAGGAATGGATTGTGTATTGACAGGAAGAGGGTGGTTTCAAGGTGATGGACATAGAGGATGGCAAAATTGGGGGCGAAGCAAGCTCCCATTGCTACGCCTTTGATTTGTAAAAAGAATATGTCTTTGTACAGGAAGTCGTTTTTAGTGAGTGCAATGCAAAGTAAGTCAATGATGAAATCAGTGGGGATGCGAACTGGTCTAGGGCATGAGTCAAGAAGTTGTGAGATAGCTAAAAGGCCTTCATAATGTGGTATGTTCGTGTAAAGTGACTCGATGTCTAAACCTATCATGGGGTCATTGTTAACATCAAAAGGGGTATCCTCAATGATATTTATCAGATGTGTACTGTCCCTCACAAAAGTATCCGTAAGTTGGACAAATTCTTTAAGAAAATGATCAATATACTTCCCTAGCGGTTCCAAAATGGACCCACAGCCAGATACTATTGGTCTACCTCGGGGGTTAGTTGTGTTTTTGTCAACCTTGGGTAGGACATAAATAATAGGCGTACGGGGATGTGAGTTCTTAAGGAAAGAATGTTCTTTCTTCGTGATAATAGCAGAATCTAGGGCCTGTGTTGTGATAGATTGTATTTGTTGTCGGATTTCAGAGAGAGGATCTTTTGTTGAGGGTCGATAGTCAGAGGTATTTTCCAGTTGGCGTGGGATCTCATTGTCATAATTCTCTGCATCCATAATCACTATACCCCCACCCTTGTCTGCGGGTTTGACAACTATGTGTTTGTTTTCACATAAATGATCTAAGGCCTGTTTCTCTTTAATGGAGATGTTGTATGGGACAAATTCTGAATGGGATTGCAATTCCTTCACCTCTTGTAGGACTAATCTCTCAAATGCCAGGATCTCTGGTGGCATCATGGATGTCGGAGTGAGAAAGGTTGAGGCTGGGTGGAACTGTTTGACATATGGGACATCGGAATTAGGTTTATCAGAGAAAAATTGTTTGAGGCGAATGCGGCGAAAGAAAAGGAGTAAGTCCTCTTGCAATTTGAACAAGTTGCTGTGTTCGGTAGGGACAAATGAAAGGCCCTTGCTGAGAATTGAGATCTCTTCTGATGAAAGAATATGCCTCGAGAGATTGAAGATCAGGATGGGTGAGGCATTAGATGTTTCGTGGTCAGTCCGTATATTCATTATGTTTTCAGTAACAGGCGGCGGTTCCATGCCAGGTGGATGATGTCCCTCTGTATCCCTGGTAGACGATGTGGTGGCTTCAGTATTGATAGGGATTTGGACTACCCCGACTTCTTTTGTGGTAATCGGCAGGGAATTGGTATTTATGTACTGTAGTGCCTCTTAACTACTTATGAAAATATAATTTGTTTTCACTTACCTTACCATTACGTTGTGGTCTCCCTCTCCATTTTTCCCCTCCCCAATTGAGATTTACATCACTGTTTTGCACTGTCTTGTTTTCTAAATATTGTCCAGTTGAGACACTGTTTTTGATATAAACTGCACCCGGTCTCATCTGGGTTAATGGGCCTGACTCCTGTTATTGATCAAGTGGTGCAACAAAGCATGCAGAGAAGCCTATAAGCAACTGGCTATAGTAATTAAAACAAAAGAAATGTGTAAAGTCAAACATGCACGCAAGATTTATAGAGACATCCAACTCACAGCTCAGAAGGAATGCAATGAGCAAAGATGGCAAGCGCTTTATCAGGCCAGCAAAGAGAAAAACATGCAGAAGTTTTGGCAATTATTTAAATGAGGTAGAGGTGAGCAAGGGCCAACACCTCTAAACCATGTAGCACCGGACACGTGGGTCTCATTTTTAGAGGCGCAATTTGCAGCTGAAGCTGTGGGGGGCACAGATGACCAGTTCTAAATTCCTAAACTTGATTCGGCCGTGTTTTTTGACATAGGGGAGGTTTAGTTGGTATTGAAAGCAGTACCAAGAGGAAGAGCCCCTGGCCTAGATTGCATTCCGGCAGATCTGTTCCTACATTACAGAGACAACTGGCTAAAGTATATACAGTTGCTAGCAAACGCAATCGCTAGCGGAGCTCCAATACCTGAATCCTGGTTTGGGGCTGAAATCCTACCCATCTACAACAAGCACTGGCATAGCCAATAGGTCTCGCTTTTGGGACCTTGTAAGTATTTAGTTATGCAGCACAATATCCTTGGTGCAACAACATCAACTGTTGCATGGCTAAACACTTATAAGGTCCCAAAAGCGAGACCTATTGGCTATGCCAATGCTTGTTTTTTTCTTAAAACGTCAACCACGCTTGAGGGTTTCCTTTTCACCACAACAGGGCAGGAGTTCCAGCATGGCCAGGAGCCCCAGTGCATTCTGGGTCTCCTTTTCCAAGATGGCTCTTAACCAGATGCCAGACTCTGTTGAAAAACAGGAGTATTAAACGATGTTCATATATAAAGTAGCACAGTGGGTTCCACGTGCTTGTGCTGTGTGCAATTAGTAACACAGGTTTTAATTCCAACACAGTAGGTTTGGCCATTCATCCTTCCGAGTTTGTTAGGATAAGAATATTTCAGTGGAGAAGAGAAAACATCTGTAATTACAGCGCTCTGAAACCAAGGACTTAGGCGCTATATAAAAGACACATTATTATTGCCAATTTGTTTAAAGTCTTTCATCACTAAATTGGGCTTGAAGGAAGACTATTCATATAGGAGGCATCTACACGTCACATAGTGGGCCGTTCCTTGAGAGCCCCCAAAGTTCGCCGTTCACATACGGTGGTACGTTGGCCGAGTATGCTTTGGTCCCACATCTGTCTTGTGAATGTAAACTCCAGGCCTGGAAGTCGGATGATGAAAACATTTACGTCCGGCCCCCGCCGAGGACATGAGTTTGGCTGTCAGAATCAAACAGGATGAAAGACACTGGGTCTGCCGGAGGCGGGCAGAAAGAGCCACATGTCGAAAGGCCGAGACTCCCAGAATCCTAAAGGCAGAAGGGGTTCCGCTCAGTATGCTCACCCTTCCCACCACCCAAAGAGAAACGAAGGAGTTAAAAGCCATCTCCAGCCAGAAACTGGCACCATTCCAGCACAAAGCTCCACATTTGTTTTCAAAACACAACAGGGCACTGTCATGTTATAAACAAACTTGGTTTGTTTAGAATTATTTTCAAAGTGAATTAAAAACAGGGTGGTTTATTTTACTCGTACAAAGGATTTTTTTTTTTTTTTAAAGGGGAAAGATCGCATTTGTACAATACAGATATAAAATCAACTATGCAGGTTTTAACGGGATTTGCAAGGGAATGTCGATTTCATCAGGTTGAATTGTCAGCCGTAGATTGGGGCCACCTGGTTCCAACCCGGCCTTCATCGACTGACAGACAGCATTGTGTGACTTTCCGCCATAAGGTTTCCACAAATGCACCATCTAGGCAATTTTAAACTAAAATGCACTGGCGCTCCTGTCCATGCTGAAACTCCTAATATACTGACCCACGATCAACATTATGCCAGCCGTTAGGCATCGTGTGATCCTGGACACATAAAATTATATACAATAAAGCCCAGTTACCTTATAATGGTTGCAGGCACAGACAGACCAGTGCACTAGGAGCTATGCAAATTCGGGAGGCTGATATATATAAGACAAGAACAGCTTGTCTTTGTGTAAAAAAAAAACACAAGTGGGGGAAAGTGGGAGACACACAAAGCGTTTTCCTTGTGGGAGCGAGCCAGGGGCACCATGTGTTTGCAAGTTAATTACAAACATATGGTGTCAAAGCTCGCTCCTGCAAGGAAATCGCTACACGTGCATGGTTTGCCATTAACGCAATGGAACGCGTGCACGTTTTAAGGGCGAAAAGCGAATCAATTCCAAAAGGTCTTTTTTCCTATGCAGCACACATGTGCTGCGTAGGCGAGACCTAAAAAGTGACGTTCCAGTGGTGCAAAAGTGCCGGTAGGGCCTCATAAATGAGGCCTTTAGTGTTTCTTGTCTGTTTTTTCTTAAGGCCTTGCTATATTTGTTACTGTTACTTGTAACTGTGGATGAAGATGTAACTTTATGGCAAGAAAGATTATTATTATTAGTGATTTTAATAATGATAATAAGCTGTTGGATAAGATGCTTGGAAGCCTATGACATAAAAGCATAATACGAACCAGAAGAGACAGGGCAAACAGACATCGTCAGGAAAATGGACACCAAGACATTGCAAACAGGAAAAGTAGAGAATTCGTCTTTGCTAAATATGAGAGACTCACTCTGCGTTTGAGAAAAAAACATCTAATGCATGCAGCGATATTGCGGAGGTGTGTGAGTAAAGAAGGACTCAAGCTGTGAAGCTGATAGATGTTTCAGTCACTGCAAGTCATTTGTGCTGAAATGTAAAGGAGGGCTGTGGACATCCCAGCTCCATAAGCGTCCACCCTTAAAAAACCTCCAGCAGGTTATTTTAGCATGTTGGTGCTTCCTGTGTTTTTGAAATGATCTTTTCTCGGTGTCTGATACAAAATACATTGCAGATGAATGAGCCACAGTTGCGCATCAGCATTTTCAGACTGTGTCTCATGCTGAGATGGATGAATCGCAACTGTCACAATTATGCAAGTTATCTCGATAGACCAGGGATTTTTAACCCTTGTTGCACAACATTCAGGATAGGTATGTTCTTGATCAGCATCTTAGCTCTTGTAGCGTGGAAAGAGGGTTATGTTTATTATTTTGCAAAGCTATCGCTTCAGAACTCATTTGCTTCTAGGCGCTTCTCAGAGTAGTCAGTTGAACTGCATGAAGGCAGTGGGATCGTGGTAACTGTGAATGCCCTGCCAGCAAAAGATAATTTCAGTCCGAATCAGGTGTGTAAAACAACTCAGTCAGAGCAGAGTGGAAGAACTGTTTGGATATAAAGAGGAACAAGCAAAAGGGCGCGCGCGTCTCGCGCGGCAGCAGGGGGAGGGGAGAGAGGAGGGGGCCCTGCGCGATTCCCTTGCGGGAGCGAGCGGCAAGGCGCGATAATTGATGCCATATGGTGCTGCCGCTCGCTCCCGCAAGGGAATCGCCACACGTGCATGTGTTGCCATTGAAGGCAATGGAACGCGTGCACGTTTTTGGGCGAAAAAGAGAACCGATGGCTAAAGGTCTCCTCCTATGCAGCGCATGCGCGCTACGTAGGCTAGACCTAAAAAGGGGGATCGATCCAGTCCTAGTAACTATAGGCCAATTAGTCTTTTCAATACAAAAGATCATGCCAAGACTAGTGCTGGGTAGAATTCAGACCTGGATTAGTGAAAGGGATATACTAACCCCATTACAGGCAGGTTTTCGCTCCCATGTAAGCACCATTGACCAGGTATTCCATTTCATCTTAATACACTGGCGTGTTTTAACGATTGCAGGAGGCACCATTTATGCTGCTTTCGTGGACCTTAAGCCCGCATTGGATAAGGTCCCTTGCAACAAATTATGGGAAGTTTTGAAAGACCTAGGGATGCCACTAGATTTATTATCTATTGTTGTGAGTTTACACGAGGCCAATTATGCACAAGTACATTGGGGCTCACAGGGTAACATCACCAATGGGTTCCGAATATCTAAAGGGGTCCGCCAAGGATGTGTTTTGGCCCAACTCTCTTTTCATTATTTCTAAATGGGGTCGTCAACTATTTTTCTTCACACCCAACAGATACTCCCTCCCTTGCAGGTACAAAAGTTCTGATTCTCATGTTTGCTGATGATACTCTCATCATCTCGAAAACCCAAGCAGGGCTGCAGACAGCATTGACACATTTTGAAGATTTTTGTAAGGACCATGATCTGGTGATAAATGTGAACAAAACGAAATTCATGGTCCTCCATAAACGTAAAGCTGTAAAGGGTAGGGTCCATATGAACATGGAACAATTAGAACAAACTGATGTTTTCACCTACTTAGGGATCACCCAAGGTAGAAAATTGAACTGGGAACCCCAGATCGAACTTATGGCCCTCAAACATCAGCAATTAACAGGAGCTCTATTGAAAGTGCTGGAGCGGGTTATGCAAACATTTGTATACCCATCCCATTTTGCATGTTATTTTATTAATAAGATTAATTAGTTAATTATAATTGAACTAATGGATTGGAGTGATGTGGAAAATATTTACCAACCTTACTAACGTATGAATTACTCGTGGGATTTGCATCTGCATGGCTTAATTAATATGTGAACTAAATTTCGTACGCATACTAATCATAGACAATTAGAATATTGCATGATATATATCCCTTTTGTGATGTATTTGTGATTCGTGCTTTATTTCGTAAGTATAAATCGCACTGAGTGTTGCTTTTGCTAGATAAATACACACACATATGGGTATTAGCGAGGGAATAACATTTAATTAGTTATTGTATTAATTATGATTTTGTGTTTCTTTGCTAAAGTTGACCATTTTGGCCTATCGAAAGATGGCTGCCTTTGGTGCCTAACCCGACTGCCAACGTCGAACAAGGCTTGAGCGAAGTGCGCCTGCGCTGACAAAAGATACACTGTGGCCTGGACCTGACCCCAGATGAACATGTACCTTTCAAGGACAGCCCGGGACGTCGGCCAAATATTCCGAACAAAGACTGTTGTGTGAACCGGAACTGACAAGGGTCATAACCCAAGAGACACTTTCGTGAGAACTTAAAAAGGATGATCCCTGATTGTCCAATCAGCGATCTCGGATGCCCAAAACTTTGATACATTTGATATTGATTTTACTATAAATTATGGTACAATAGAGAGGTTTGGGGGTTCGTTTCTGGCCTTTCTCCATTTCTTGACGTTATGCTGACGGAGAGAACGGTGACACTGCAGAACAGCTGTTAGCCTGAATCTTTGACGGACTGAATTAATGCCCAAACTCCTGATGAACTGATTTTGCTAAAATTGATGGGCATAGATTTGCGAGACTGCCAGATTTGACATAGAAGACAACTTTAGCCAGAATAGGTCAATATGAATGGCAACTTGATAAAATGAATGATTTAATTTGCAATATTAATATAAATTTGAATTTGAATATCTACAGAAATGAGTTGGGTTGTTTATTCATTGAAATGTGTTAATGAAAAGGTTAATTAGGGAATTAGAAATTCATTTAAACCGGCAACTAGCTGATCCGTCCCGTTTTATGAGAGGAATACTAAAGGTGAAGTTTAAAGCCTAATGAGTATCAGAAGATTATGTAGATTTGTCGCTCATTAGGGTAGAAGTGGTATTTCCCTCTCATTTTCCAGTGCTTAGGAAGATAATCGCCTCCCACACGGACTGATGGTGAGTGAATGTTGGTGTTATGGGCCCCACCAGCGAATGTATGGATAGTGTGTGTATGTGAGATCTTTGGTCCGTGACGGTAGGGAAGGATTTTGCACTCCGCGCTGGAGCAAAAGAACATAGGCTCTCGCATACCAAGCCAATAGGCCCAGTGTACGAAGGATCTATAATACTAAAGTCAGGGCTTCCACACATTGCGGTGCTGAACTTTGGGATTTTGACAACTTGCCATTATTAGTCATAGCACAGAATAAATTTGTGAGAGGCCTTACTGGTCTCCCGCAAAATACCCCACTCAAGCCCCTTTATTCCAACTTGGGATGTAGCACTTTAGATGAAGTAGCAAGGTTTAGACCAATTGCATTTTGGCGTAGAATAAGGTCCACCTCGGAATTATTGCACTACCCCAAAGCGCTAAAGGATGTCAGAGATGCCGACACAGCATGTAAGATAACCTGGCTCCAAAAGGTGAAGTGTACACTGGTGAATATGGGCCTGAGCCACCTTTGGGGTGATCCAGCCGGTAATCGATTTCCATCAAAAAAAGATTTAAAGGAGGCATACTGGTCAATGGTTAAAACAAATAGCACATGCACCATTAAGAACACTTCACTGACTAGTATCTTCATGGAGCACAAGTTAAGTCCCATGTACGAAACCTTTTGGGATGTCATAACCAAGCCGAACGATAGGAAACGTTTCTATCAATTTTGCTTTGGCACACTTCTGGTCAATACCTTCACCCACAAGTGGCACAATACCTCTGACAGCAAATGCTCGTTTTGTACCGAGCAGGAAGAATCAGTGCCACACATCCTATTTGCATGCCCTGCTTATAAGTCACCACTGGACAAATGGATTAAATCAATATGTGTAAACATGGGAACAAGGTCATGTGCCACAACACTAAGAATACTGAAGAAAAACACCAATGAGCCTTTTGTGATAGCCATAGCAAAATTCCTAAATTGGATGTGACGTATTCGTTCCAACTCTTTGAAGCAGCAGGTGACAATGCCAAGTAGCAATACTTAGTAAGATGTGTTTGCTATTGTCCCTGTAGTTCAAAATTCATCAGGGGGCTTTCTATAGCCTATCACACAGATGCTATCATGATTAGATTAGCCGTACTAACGGCTACCTTAGGGACATAGTGTTAGTCAGGAACAAAGGTACATGATAGTTACGTTATTCAGCCTTATACTTACCTTTATCTCCCCAGTCTCAAAGGCTAACGTAATATTATCTTCTATTTTTAGACGTCTTTTTTATTCAACCTTGTAATCTGTTTATTTGTGTGTGTTTGATGTTGACAATGTCCATAATAGTTTTATAAGTAGTTATTAATTGGAATTTTTAATAATTTTATGATCTTGCACGGCAACTACTTCTCACGTCATTGTCAAATGTTAAATGCTAAGTGATGTAGCTGTATCGCTGTTCTTTTTTTAAATCATATATTACTTTTTAACTTTTTATGATGACACTGTCAATTTTGCGATTGTCTTTTATGATCAGTGTGATCGAAATATAGATGAATTGATATTTGATGAGTGCTTTAGTTTCGCCATGTTCGAGGAGATAGCGGATGTGGGCCGATGCGGCAAGGAGTGCAGATTCGTTGCTGTGGTTACTTTGGAAGCTGGATTGCGAGATGTCCAGGACGTGGTTCTCTTCAATGAACTTGGAGAGTTGGGCATTGATGGCCTTCTGGATGACCTTGACCATCGGGTTGATCTCGGTATGTTTCTAGTCATGGGGTAAGGTGGCAGTTTTGATGGAGCAGTTAATGGTGCGGCAAAGCTCTGGGGCGGTGGAGGTGGCTGTTCTATTGAAGATGTGATACGGGCTAGGGTCCGATGGGGCTCCAGAGTGGATGTTCTTCAAGGCCTTGAATGTGTCATCTGTGGAAAGCAGAGTGCAGTTGAGCAGGATCTGTTGGGGTGTGGCGTCGTTGCGTGTGGTGGTGACAGGCGTTGTGGCAGGGTCTTGGGTGTTGAAGTTGTAGTATATTTGCCTGATCTTGTGATGGATGAAGGTGCCAAGTTTTTTGCAAAGTTCTTGGGAGGGTGGGACACCTGTGGTCTCGCTGTAGGACCTGGCAAACTCCTTAAGTTTTTTGCTGTTGTGTCGGTTAGTGTTGATTCTGTTTTGGAGGGCTGTTTTCTTTGTGATTTGGATGAGGAGGTGGTGTGCATTGACGGCGGTTCTTAAGGTAGCGTGGGTTTCCGGAGTTTTATTGTTCCTCCATCTCTTCTCGAGTCATATGCAGGTGCATCTTGACTCGTAGAGGGCGAGAGTGAACCAGCTGGTTTTCTTGAAGTGTTGCCGGCCTGGTGCCTTCTTGAGGGGTGCCAGCGCAGTTGGAGATCCATCAGTGAAGGCTGGTCTCAGAGGCATAGGCGTGTGTTGATGTCGGTGGTGTGGTTGTGCTGAGGAAGTCAAGAGATGCTCTTCAGTGGCGTTGTTCCAACTACGATGGGGGGCACTGCGGGTGGTGATGAATGGTGGGAGTGGTGATGGCGAAGTGCACACAGTGGTGGTCGGTCCAGAGGAGTTTGGCTAGTGTGGCTGTAGGTGATGTTCCCACGGTCTGAGAAGACGGGGTTGAGCGTGTGTCTGGCTGTGTGGTCAAGGGGACTAGCTTCTTGAGTCTGATGTTGGCGAGGATCTTCAGAAGGTATGTGGTATTCTGGTCAGTGGGGTTGTCCAGGTGGAAATTTAATAAAACTGTTTCTGCATTCCTCAGAGACCATAACATGAGCTGAACCTACAACAACAATCTGCATTTTGACATGCATGGAAACTATAGAAATGATGGAGTGCACTTTACAATGGAAGGCACAGGGTGTTTCTAAGTAACCTGAAACTCTGCATCCAGTCTTATGTGTAGCTGTCATGTACACACAATCAACAGAACGGCTCTCATCAGAGCCACCCTAGTACACAAAATATTGTTAATTTTCTTTATAAAGATCCTTTTTTTTTTAGTCTTTGGGAATGTTTGTGACGACATCATGATGGTCGCAAATAAGTCACGAAATAGCAAAACAACAGCAGACATTCAATGGCCACCAGAACATGCACAAATAATATGTAAAAACAATCCATTCTAAACATTGCACTACACATATTACTATGTACACGCTTCTTTAAGAAACATGTTTAAACTCATGTTTTTGTACTGACTTTTTTTAACAACCATCTCTACAACCAATTTTCCATTTTTTAGGTTAGTCAAGGCATCTCGAAGCCGTTGTTAGCCACAATGATTGTGCCTGTTTTATAAAGTGTTAAACACATATATGCACAGATATTACAGTATTTTGCACACTACAGGTTTGTTACTGTATTGTCTAAAGTCATGTTTTTCTAGTGAGTTTCTATAAAACCATCTCTAAAACCTATTATACGTATTTGCGGTGATGCCAGGAGTCGCGATAATGTCAGTAACCGCAACGATCATGCCTTTTTCACAAAGAATAAAACACATATATGCACACATATTACAGTATTTTAAACACTAGGGGTTTATTACTGTATTGTCTATAGACATGTTTTTTTCTAGTGAGTTTCTATTAAAACCATCTCTAAAACCAATTTGATGGGTTCACAGTGATTCTGGGAGTCGTGACGTGATGACGTCGGTAACCGCAACAATTAGGCCTTTTCTACAGATAGAAAAACACAGATATGCACACATATTATCGTATTTTTTTAGAACTAGCGGTTAATTTCTGTACAGTCAAAACTCATTTTTTTTCAAGTGAGTTTCTATAAAAACCATCTCTAAAACCTATTTTCAGTTTTGGCTGTGACTTTGGGACACGCATGACATCGGTACCCATAACGATCAAAAAAAAAATTACAACTATATAATTCATTCTAACCATCACACTAGATAAATCACTATCTAAATAAATCTATAAAAACATTTATCAGTCTCCCAATACCTCTATAACAGTGCGTATTAATGATTCACTGGGTTATTTGAGAGGGTGCATAAGTCTCCAAGTGGGTCTGTGACTGGCTGCATGAGTCCATCAGTAGGTTTATAAGTGGGTGCATAACTCTCTGAGTGGGTATATGATTGGGCGCATGAAACTTTGAGTGAGTTTATAAGTGGGTCTATAAGTCTCTGATTGGGTATGTAAGTGGGTGTGTGAGTGACTGAGTGGGAATGTGACTGGGTATATGAGTGTCTAAGTTGGTATGTGAATGGATACATGAGTCGGCAACTGTATCTATGCGTGGGTGCATAACTGTCTGAGTGGGTCTGTCTATCAGTGTGTGTGTGAGTGGAAGCAAAAGTGGCTGAGTGGGTCTGTGAGTTGGTGCTTAAGTGTCTGAGTGGATCTGGGACTGGGGTCATGAGTCTGAGTGGGGCTGTAAGTGGTTGTATAAGTCTCTAACTATGCATGTGAATAGGTGCATGAGTCTCTGAGTGCATCTGTAATTTGTTGCATGGGCCACTCAAAATTTGTGTGAGTATACACATGGGTGTCTGAGTGTCTGTGAGTGGGTGCATTAGTGTCTGAGTGGGTATATGAGTGGGTGTATGTGCGGTGGCAAATAAATAAAATGGCATTAGCATGCCATTTTATTTATTTGTGTTTGCTTGATGACTCGCAGAAGGTGGGTCGATGCTCCTCCTCTCCTGAGGAGGAGCCGCCCCTGCCAGTCACAAGCCTGGAAATGTCTATGATTAGGAAAAACCGGTAAAAGTAGGTTCAGGCAGAGATGCACATCTCCACCATTAATTTTACAGCTTTTGAGAGAACAGGACTATTGATTAATGCAATGTGTCTGCTTTCATCAAGTTAGAAAAAACGATGAAAGGCTGATTTAAACGGACAGCTAGGTGATCCAGATAACTTCAGATTAGAACAGTTCTTTTGAGATTGTAAGTAACGTTTTTCTACCTCTGTGCTAAAACTTGCATATTATACCTCAGTTCTACAGTGGATGAGATGCAGTGTTATTTAGAGCTCAAAAAACCATGAAACCATATCAGAACTGAGTCTGAGAAGAACATGTTCATTAATTGTATTTCCTTTTCTCCTCACAGGTCAGACTTTTAAAGACTTCAGCTAGTTGAAGTGAGTGAACAAGCCACAGTACACAGCGAATTCAATCTTTTTTATTTTTGTCATATAAAAGAGGACAACAACTGATGATTCAGGAAAAAAAAGACACAACAGCTGTAATAAATCAAAAGCGAAGCGCGTTAGCCATCTATGATCCGATCTCCGTTACGCCAATAAATCCGGTGCCTGAGAGAGCAAAGGAATTGTGGAAACTGCCAAAGAAAAGTAATGTTTCAACAACACCGATTCCATCTTCTTCATGAAAAGGAGTTTAAGTGCGACGATGTTTGATAATCCTTCAGAATCAATGGGTAATGGTAGAAATGCTTTACTCATTCTCAAAGTGCATCGCATATTCTCCGGCGCCTCGCTTTTTTTTGTCTTGTAAGCGCGCGGCCCCTCGCTGTCTTCTAAGAATGTGCCTGGCTGTCAACTTGACAGCTGCGCTGAAGATGCCGTGTAGTTACTTCAAATCACAGCCACAAAGTATCAAGACCAGCTTCCTGCAAAGATCTCGAAGCTCTCGGTGGCTTTGCGCTGACACCGTCAGTCCTAGAGATATGTTGGCGCACCTGTAGCAGGATAGAGAAGACGCTGAGGAAATATGACATCAAGCTCTGATTGCAGGATTTAACCAATGAGAGCACAGAAACAGAAGTTTTGCAGGGATTGTTGCAGTGCTTAGGGGCATATCAGCAACAACCGGAGATAATTATCGCTAAGCGCACTTAGCGCTAGGATAATTATCGCCGGCTAGCGTGGATTTTTATCGCTGAGATAGCGTGCTATCAGCAACGCTTATCTCAAAAGCGATAAAAATCCTCACGCTAACTGCCTAACGTGAGATTATCGCTGGAAACCCAGCGATAATCTCACGCAATGAGGCGTTAGCTTGATGATAGGGACTCACAAACGTAGCCATGATATCCACCTTCCATAGGATATCATGGCTAAGTCAGTCGTGAAGCAGGCGTAAGGAAAGTAGCGATAACAGAGGTTATCGCTACTTCTCTTGCCGCTATGCCTCATAGCGTGGGGCTTGATGATAGGAGAAATGTCGCTTAGCGACATTTCTCCTGTCATGTCAGGTCAGGAACGCCCTCTTTGCATCTCATTAGAGATGCAAAGCTGGGCGTTAGGAATTCCTACGCTAACGCAAGTTTTCATGCGTTAGCGTGAGCTTGCTAATTAGGCAATAAAATTATCGCCCCTTTCGGCCAAAATCGGCCGATAAGCGGCGATAAATTTATCGCCTCGCCTTGCTGATATGCCCCTTAATTTGAGACTTTGGTTTCCGGTGCTCAGCCCCCACACTGAATTGTCAACGCCGACCCTGTCTGGCTAATTTAGAGATGAACACAAAAACAGTTCATTTGTAATTCAATACACATAAAAAAATGACTATTGCTTGCCGCCCAAGCCATTCGTATAGCTCTGGGGGCCTGTAATAGTCTGATTTGTCAGACGTGTAGGAGTCTGATGATTAGTAGGTGTGTTGTTACACTCATTGACAGCACAGCAGGGGCAATGTGTGGTGCAAGCTGAAGTGGCCTCCTGACAAGAGCCCTGGCACCTGTGTGCTTTACAAATTAAGGACTGGATTTTTGCATCAATTTATGGTATTTGTGTCTTTATTCGGAGAACTGCAAAAAGATTTAGATCACGTAATAAAAGTGACTGTAATTGATTTGAACCAGGTTTCATGCTAATTGCTTTTTGACCATGTTTTCTGCCCACTCTTTTCCCTTAAGGTAATGCATACATGAGACAAATGAACTACTGGGTAATAAAGCTTGTCACATAGAGCCTGATTCTAAGTTGTACGATATTTATCACATCTGATTTCACTGGTGTGAGGTATTTTCCGGGTGTGGTAATTACGACCTGTTCCTAACTTTCAACTAGTAATTGAGGCATAGTATGCAAACATGGCCTTTAATACAACCAATTCCACGTTATTTTTTTAATTGTTCTTGTGCTTATCTTCCTGATACATCTCAACAGGTTTAGCCTGTCAAAATCTAACAGAGGAAAACCGTCAGGATGTTAAAATTGTCACACAACTCACAATCCCAGTGAAAATTCCAATTTGAACAGGAACTTGCATTTACACCTGACCTTGTAATAAGCACCAAACACTGTTATGACCCATTATTCTCCATCACAAGAGGGCAATTTAGAGTCTGGTGTAAAACCAACCTTTGATCCAAGGATATGTTGTCTGTCTAACTTGTCACCTTTTCCTGTCATTGTTTGAAAAAGGTGTTCGCAATTGCAACAGTGAGATGTTTGTAACATCAAAATAGTGGAAACTCCCGGTTGCATTGTGTTATTTTATGAAAATCTTTTTTCCGTTTTGTAGCCTTTGAAATATCTTGTCAGTATAAATGTACGCCTTTGAAATATACACACCTGTGTTAGATTCTTTACTTCAGATTCAAGCAAATTGAAATATGTGAATTTGATTTTGAAAGGATCAAAATGTGACCTACTGGAATGAGCTTACCAACATTGAATGCTGAAGCAAGGCTTACTAATCTTTGCGATTTAGGCACTATACTTACCTCAAACCTTTAAAACGACATATATCCTATTCTACTGATTGGAATTTTGTTGTTTTGGTGTCAATTTATTTTCTATTTTTCTAAGTTGTTGTGGATTTTTTTTCTGCTATGTTTTCACTTTATTACTGCCTGAGTGCTGCAGAAATACTTTACAAATTGCCTCAAAGCTAAGCCTAACTGTTTTGTACCCTGCTACCAGAGGGTAAACACAGGGCAATTTAGTGACTTTTTGTGCTTCACCTTGACAGGGATTGTGGCTATTGCTTGAGAAAGGCACACAACCCCCTCAGCCAGCAACCAAGTTTCTCACACTGAATATGCTGAAGTGTGGGGTAGTGCAAGAGTACCCTCCTGCGAATGCGCACAAAGTGTTTTGGGATAAAGTGCTCAACAAAATGAAGCAGACCTATCTTTGATACACACAACATCAAGCCAACCAATGCTAAAATGGCATTGTGTAGTAAGAGCAGGATATGTTGGGAGGATTTCATCTGCTTCCTTTGAGTTATGACTGATAACATCATATGAGAAAGAGATCATAGTGCTGTTGGTTGTATAGCGAAGAGTATAATCACGCAAGCATGTGTAGCTTCACATCCTCCAAAGAGGTGAACAGAGTTAGAACAATTGGCAGCAGTGATTGTACCCCCTCTGCCTATTTGTCCATATCAATGATTCTCAGTGTTCATCTATGTCTACTGTGTCTGTGTGTTTCCCAGTGTCAGACTCTATGGCACCTGTATAGAGGCAACAATATGTATTGCACTTAAGGAAATCCAACAGTGCATGGGTCATAGTTTATCGGTCATGATAAATAAAACCTCTTGGAAGCCTTACCCAGGAAATGAATCCTAACATGCAGATTTCAGTGCTAACCTCATTAAAATTGACATGTTTCTTTATTAACCATACAATTTGCCCCTTTGGAAAATTTCAGCAGCTTTAACTTGCTGACCACAAACACACAAAGTTGTGGGGAGAAATGCTTGAAATTAGTCTAACCTCTGGCAATTGCTTGGGGTTGCATTCCAACCTATTGCTTTTTTTGCCCACCAAGCTACCTCAGATTTAACCCAGCCATATGCAAATCAGTCTGTCCCAGTAGAAGCAGTCCAGGCGGACCTGGAAAGCCAAGTCCTCTCTGAACTGAAACACAAGCAACCTAAGACCAGTTTCATCCTGCATTGGGCTTGTCAAGACTGATTTGCATAGGCTGGGTCCAAACAAAGGTGGCATGGTGGCAAAAGGAAAATGGTTTGGAATGCTACCCTGAGCAATTGCCAATGGTTAGACAAATTGCAATAATTCCTCCCATCACCTTTTGTGTGTTTGTTGTATAAATAACCCTAAGTGGCAAGGGTACGCCCAGATGTGAGTTTGGTGCTCGCTGTGCCATCTGAACCAAATTACAAATAACTGATGAACCCCAATCAGGGCAACTTCAGTCTCGGGTTGGTTGTGTTACATTTCAAGAATGACCTAGTCAGGCTGTTCAGGCTTGAATGTTCTCATTGGAGTAAGGTCAAGACTGATTTGCATTTGGCTGGGTCCAAACTGAGGTGGCATGGTGGGAAAAATAATTATGGTTTGAAATGCTACTCTGAGCAATTGCCAGTGGTTAGACAAATTGCAAGAATTCCTCCCATCATCCTTTGTGTGTTTTATTGAGCAGCTGAAACTACAGAACTCTGAATTCCGATACATTGAGTAACACTCTCAATGAGGGCATTTGTCTCCCAGACCTAAATGTTTTTTATCTCAGTGTGCATTTGCGTTTTTAAACACCCACATGAATAGGGAAATAATTTTTTTAAATCTCTTCATTTGCAAATTGATTAGAGTACTGACAAGACAACCTTTTATATGACAGCATGATTGACAACATGAATCAATTTGAAGAGCTGCATTTGTAGGGAAGTAGTGACTGAGAACACATTGTAATATCAGTTGATAATGATGATATTTGTTACAGAAAGCATCTCACTATGGTGACAGGTAACCATGGACACCGTGTTCTGAACTAGCTTGTGGTGTTGCAATCAGTTGAGGGCTGATTTTTGAACGAAGAGCACGAAAAGATTGTTTTTCATTTGTATGAAAAGAAGGGCTATATCAAGAAAGAGATGAATATGTGTAAAATGTGAAACATTGTGGTGAAGGGCTGGCTTGGCAAGTCAGTCCGTGGGCAAGTTGAGGAATGAAACATGTGAGTGGAAGCCTGGGGTCTGGTCCATTGGAATAGACGAACCACATTCACGTGTCATCTGCAAAGAAGATGCAAAAACTACAATGAAATGTCTCAAAGAACCTGATTTCACAAAGGGATAACACTTTTTTCACTTTGAGAGTGGGAGAGGGAAACAGAAAGTGTGTGTAAGAGAGGGAGACCAAGTTTAGAGGCTATGGGGTGAATACATCTTCTGAAAGTAGTAGATGGGTAGCTGATGCAGAGGTACAGAAAATAAAACAAAATGCCATAATGTGTTTATTGAATTTGAAACTCCGCTTGGAAACAGGTTGAAAAGTTATAATGACTAGGTACATTGGCAGAATGTATTTTCTTTCCTCAGATTTCATTGGGACTGAAATCATCAGCAGTAGGCACATCCAAGTAATTCACTTATTTTTTTATTGTTTTTAATTTTTATAGGGTCTTGATAAAGTGAGGCTATTATGTGGGCATAGGGTGACAGACATAGCACAACAAGGTGATAGTGACATCTATGTAGTACAGCTTCTGGGAGAGCAGGTGCAAGTTGTAGGTACATATTATCTAAGGTATTTTAGGAAGTGCTGTTTGAGATTTCTTATATAGGCAGATATTGTCTTGAACTGTGTGGCTTGTACTGGAATAGCATTATAGGTAATTGGTACATTAAAAGAGTACAATTGAGAGTGGAGAACACCCAGAATCTGGGAGTGTTCGGCTTAAAAAGAGCATGGTTTCTTAAGTGTCCTGTTTCTACCAGAAAGCTGAAGCTTTTTAGAAAAGTAGTAATGTGATGCATATCTTTTACATTGAGTGGCAGTCCAAGGGTCCAATCTAGTGACCTAAAAACCATTGAAAATCAGTGTAAACATTTGAATTGAAGAACAGATAAGCAACAAAATTGAAGAATCATTTGAGGACATATAGGTAAGATTGGGTCAGGCCAGCATGTTGGGCATTTCCACAGGATTAACAGGGAATGGCAAGTTCTCAAACAGACGGCTTAAGGATTTGATTAAGGAGTAAAGGTGTGAAGCTAGGAAGACGTTGAACTTGGAGTATGCATGCTTGGTAATTCTTTTGATGTGGAGTTCATGGGAGACTAGCCTATTAAGTCTGATGACAAAAGATTTTACTGAAGTGAGGTCCATGGCCTTGAGTTGCTTTGCTCACTTGACGTTGACAGGAAGCTCATGTGCTTTGTTTGAAGAAAGCAGGTGAGATTCAGTCTTCTAAGAGTTTAATTTTAGGTTTGGAATTGAAGGAAGTTCTTCTGGATGTTGAAGCTATCAATGTTTCTCAACCAGTACCTTTAAAGAATCAGATGATGTTTTTGAGACTATCGGAACACTCTGGGGTATATGTACAAGAATTGCCACTAACAAATGTTAGCAATAGTTAGTTGCAATTTTCTCACTGTCCTGTACAGCTGAAAACTATTGCCATGGTACCCACGAATTTACAATACGTCACTACATGGTGATAGTTTCTCATCGCAGGAAAATCTGTCAACGTTAACCTCTGCGCTACGGCTATAAAAATCTTGCCGCTAACGTGAAAAAAGTGGCAACCGGCCAGTCAGCGGCCAGAAACTGCACTCTAATCAGTGTGACTCCACTTTTTTCATCTTTTGTGGGAAAATCAACTATAAAATGCCCGGGAAATTCACAAAACACCATAAACAAAAAAAACCTGAAGAACCATGGAGGAAGCTGGACCCAGTAATGCAGGAGAGAACAACACCCCCAACAGCCAGGAGAACCAGCCAGAGACCCAAGGGAAGAAGTAGAGGGAAACCGGGTTCAGCCAGCAGGAAAATTAGATCCTGATTGCAGAGGTGACTGACAAACAACAACAGCTCTTTGTCAGCTCCACTGTGGGGGACCAAAAATGCAATATGGCAGTCCATCGTAGCCAAGGTGAATGCTGTCGCAGAGGTCTAGAGGATAGTAACCTACTGCTGGAAGCGGTGGCATGATGCTAAGTGCAAGACCAAGCAGAAACTGGCCAACAATCACCAGGCAGCACTGCAGACCAAAGGTGGGAGTCCAGTGCCACAGGAGGACCTGGATGTCCTGGAGGAACATCCATACACAAGCATACACACAAGATCCAAAAATGCAAACATATGACTGGAATAATTTTTTGCGAAGATAAATAAAAGAAGATACTTGTGAAAATTCAACGTTAAACTTGTTTATTTTGAAATTCGATAAAAGATTGAACATTTATTCTTGAGTGCAAAAGGGAGACACTCCTTTAGTCCCATTCACTCTTCGCATTGGCTTGGGCCTGTTTATATTCCTTTCTGACTTCACAAATGATCATGGAGAACATGGAGCGCATACAAGCTTCACACTTGGCAGCCATTGCTGCATACAACAGAGACATTGCTGGAGTCCTCCAAGCCCTGCAGCTTCTCATCACAGCAGTGCTGCCTCAACCGTTGGCACAGGTGACTGCTGCTGCACCTTCAACATCCACTTCTCATTCCCCTGATGTGTCACTGCCTCACAGTGCCCCAGACAACCTTCCATCATGCAGACAGGAACCACATGACACATCAAAGGAGGAAGATGTGGATGATTCAACAATCTTTCGAAGAAGTCATCAGTAGCAGTCATCTCTGACAAATGGCAGTGTGCTTGCTTTGTCTTGTTCCACGTGCGCTCGCGCCAAGTATTACTTGTGGTCGAAACACACAAACTCTCTATTTGTACAGCCACTGCCTCTCTAGCGTCCGAGGCTTCCCCCTGTTCATCTGGGTTCTCAGGGCGGGCCCTTTCAGCCGTTCGCATGCGTTGCTCTGCCGCATCTACATCCCGCAAGAGTGTCTTCCGTATTCCCACCATTTTAGTGATACACAGTCTCCTTATCACCACTTTAAAAGCGTCCAATTCCATTGCTGTTGTCGACCCCGTGCCCTCATTATCAAGAAAGTATTAGGTGATTCCTGTCCCGACCTCTTCGCGGAAGACCGGGTCTTCCAGTGCCTCTGGTCGCAACCTCCAGGCTGGATTCGCGGGTCTCTCTTGAGCCCATTGGATCCTCAACACTAACGGGTTATGATCCGAGAGTGTTCTCATGAGATATTCACTGTGACCCACCATAGTATGTATGTCTTGGTGCATAATATCGCATCCAGCCGCACATGTAATTCGGGCAGCGCAGAGAAAAAAGAATAATCCCGCTCTCCTGGGTCCTGCGCGCGCCACGTGTCTATTAGCCCCCATCTACTCTGCCAGTCCCGTTTGACTTTGGAAATTCTATGTATGGGCGCTTCAGGCAATGGGGAATGAGATCTAGCCATGTTGGTATCTGTTATAGAATTGAAATCACCACCCATAATTACCGGGCCAGTCAAATATGGCGCCAACCTCCCCAACAGGTGGGTAAAAAAGGCCGCCTGGTCCACATTGGGGGCATATACACTACATAACCTCACATGTTTACCATTAAGGTGACCTGCCACTACCACGAATCTCCCTTCTGGGTCCACTAAATGCTGCGTTGGCTGAAAGGGGACCCCTGCTCTAACCCATGTCAGTGCTCCCTGGCAAAAGCTGAGTATGTTGTGTAAAAAAGGTGCTCTCTCCATCTACGCTGCAGCGCCAAGCCTTCAGCATGGCTAATATGTGTTTCCTGGAGGAAAGCAATTTGGGCCCCCCTGTGCACCAAGTAAGCATGCACCCTATGGCGTCTCAGCATTGTATGTAAACCCCATACATTCCATGTGATGCATTGTAATTCAGGTAACGTCCCCATATTGCAATTGAGGTCCCATAAGTGACTGCTTGCTCCCTTTGGACACACCGGTGGCCCCAACTTCCCCAAAATGAACCCACAAAACCCCCCAACATCCCCACCCCAGAACAGGCACTAAAACTCTAGTTCCCATCCAAACTAATAAGCTAACTTCCCCTCTGGTAGCTACAGAGGAACAACAAACTGAGTAAGATAGGGGAGATGACCAAGAGCCAAGAGAACCAGTTCTACAATGCCACCACTAATTGGCACCATACCCCCAGTGATGATTAAGCCCCAACATACCGTGGGGCATTCTGCTCTGAGGGAGCTGCATATTCTAGCCCTCACATTTAAAAAAAAAAAAAATCAGCCAGCCCTTGTTATCATTACATACCAATTGCAAGAATAAGCCCATGGGGAAAGGGGAAAAAGCAGGGGATTGTCCCTCCTAATAGCTCTCATGGTAAAGTCTTGCAATATTAAGCATCAACGATCTCATCTGCTTACCCAGGCGTAACATGCGGCAGTTCAACACTTCCCGAATCAGTCTCATCTGAGTCAGTATCCATTGAGCCCTTCTCCGATTCTGTCGCTAGTACCGATGACGCACCTCTTTCCTGGGATATTTCCGTCATGGCCTGCAACGCTGCTGATCTCTCCTACTCTGTTTGAGTCACCGTGGGTCTCTGAGGGCCAGCACATCGACGTCTGATACGCCGTGACCTGCGAGGGCGTGGTTCATCCGCAGGCGTCCCCATGCCGCGCCCTGCTTCTCCCGTACCTGCTCTATAGAACTCCAACCAAGTCCACACCTCTTCAAGGCTATCATGAAAGTGCGTTTTACAGTCCAAGATTACCCTCAAGCGTGCAGGGAACATCAGGGAATATTGAAGGCCTTCATCTCGGAGTGCCTTCTTGACCGCCAAGAACGAAGCTCGACGGCGTTGCACTTCAAAGGTGTAATCCGGGAACAGTGTCACATTACTATTGTCCACCCTGTAGATGCCCGAGGAGCAAGCCTTGTGCAGCAGCAGGTCTCTATCTTTATAATGAAGTAGTCGCGCCACCACCTGCCTAGGTGGTCTTCCGGGTGCTAGCGGCCGAGCCGTTACCCTATGTACTCTTTCCTGGGTATAGAAGGGAGTCAGGCCCTCAGGGGCGACCTCAGTCCGCAGCCAGCCTTCTAAGTAGTCTACCATATTGGCCCCTTCCACTCCTTCCGGAAGCCCCATCACACGTATATTATTCCTTCGGTTCCGCCCTTCAGCATTTTCAGCCCTCCACTCCAGGGCTTGTAATCGGTGCATGACATCCCCCATCTGAACCGCCAGCGCCTTCTGAGTAGGCTCCAGGACCTCCAACGTCACTTCTGTCTGATTCACCCGGTCAGCCAGTTTAGCGTGTTCCGTTCAAAGGAGGCCCAGCCCTAGTGCCACATGTGTGATGTCCTGCTGCAGGGCATCCCTAGGGTCAGTAATGCCTTTGAGTATTTGGTCTACGTGCTGCTGCATCAGCCCCTCAGGTTGCAGTTCTGCAGCATCCTGTTTCCCTTGTTCCGCTACCTCTTCCTCTGGCTCCGGAGGTGCTCCCCCCTGCTTCCCTCGTGGTTTCCCCATAGTCTGTGGCGCTTCAGGCCACAAGCACCAGCACAGTCTCCCCGGAGCCCCCTCACACCGTCCGAGTAGGTCGCAAGCAATAGAAAATGCCTGTTGTAAGCGAGGCCCCTCTCACAAGTGCCAGCAGCAGTCCGCTCGCCGAACAGCCATCAACCAGGGGATCCCTCCGCCACCTCCGGGCAGCCCCCTGTTCAACCGCTCATTCAGCAATCTCCATTAATTTCCAGCGTACCAAGTGCGGAGCACAGGCTGTGGGGGACCCCCAATCCGTGATCGCCTTACTCGGTGCCCCCGTTCCCTGCCAACATGGTGGTGTAAGAATGTCAGTCACCAAGCAGTAGTTCTCTTCTGAGAAGGTCCTTCACCCCCTCTCGGGCCCCAGCTGAGGAATCCCCACTCCTCGAAATCCAACAGAAGAACCTTAGGTCTTTCGCCTACATGTGCCACGCAGCGCTGCTCCAGCAATCGGTGTCCCCTTGCATACAGCTGTCCTGGAAACCAGCACGAGGCACCTCTAAGAAGCCGTTTTCGCTCTCTCTCGGTCTCAGTGACCGCCATGTCCGATCTTCCAAGATGGCGGTCGGGGCTACTCCCAACAGCTTGGGCAGGAGTGATGGACCAGGTCCCGGGCAGGGGTCGCGTCACCACGTCCCGCTCAAACCCCCACTCACCTGGGCTGGCGCTCGTCGCTTTGCCGCCCGCCCGCCCGCTCGCCTCTGCTCCTCCGTCTAAGGCTCTTCCTGGCATCTGCACCGCCCCACAGCAGGCGATCCTCTGCTGCACCCTTTCAGCCTGCACTTCTGGAATCCCACAAAAGGTGCCAGCGGGCACATCAGGGCACATTCTTTTGAGCACCCGCAACCCTTGAGGTCCGGCTCTGCTCCATGCTTTCGCCGTGCCGCAAGCTCAGGTCCGCCCTGGCCGGCGCCATTTTGAGCGAACGCGGGCCAGGCGCTCCTCTTCACTTGGTCCCCAGCTGACGGCAATTATCCAATCTTGCCCAGGATCGCCACCTGAGCTTCCGAGGGACAGCGTTTAGAGCCTCGGGTCCTCGGAGCCCGATCACCGGCTCCCAACACAGGATGATCGACGGGGTCGGCAAGCAGCTCTGGGCTCATGCGTCCCTCCTCATCGGCTCTTTAGCCACACCCCTTCAAAGTAGCCTTAAACAGAGGTAAAACAAAATCTTTTGTATTAAACCACCGGGCATTCACTAAAAGATATCATGCTGCTCTAGTTTCCACCAGTTATGCCTGAAGAAAGCCCCAAAAATACATCATGGAACTGTTCGCATCATACTATAAAGTAAAATTTTGTTTTTCATCATTAGACTTATTATCCCGATGGGCAACTAAACCAGAAACTAAAGCATCCTGATTATGTAGCCTGTTCCAGGAATTGTTATCACTATTGCCCTGCATCTTTCCCACTCTTCTCGAGGATCATAGAAGATTTCTCCGGTATCTGTTGATCAAAGAGGGGGCACTGACATTATCAGAGGCCGTTAGTTATCTAATGAACAGTGATCAACCGCAGGCCACTACAAAACTTATAAAATTCCTGGACACTGCAGACAGATCATTGAGGAAAAACTCAGCTTTTGAAAGGTGGTAGCGTCCCAGGGCAAGCTTTTAGAGCTTTTAGAGTTACAGTCACAAATCATGTAGCCAAGAAGCCTGTCATAGATAATTTACTCTATTCTGACCACAGGTTTTATTAACTGCAATGCTAATTCAAAAATATGCAGAGAAAATATAAATAATTGGCTCTTTTATATGGTTGGATCTCCAAAGATTTTATTCTTTGTTTATTAATGATGTGCTTAAATTACAATTTGAAAACTGTATTGAATATCATGATATGATTACTTTATGATGAGCCACAATTTTATCACTAAGAGTGAAAACTATTTGTCCTATATGGTTTATTTCACACAGTACAAGTTTCTTATGAAAATGCGCTCTAAAACCTATTTTCTACATGAATGGACTGAACTGGTATGATGGAGAAGTTGGTTATCACTGATTAATTTTTAAAATAATATGGTTAAAAATATGTAATGACTATTTACATTTTTTTATGGCATTTGGCATTTTAATGGACTTGACTATCTAAATAAAGTATTTTTTTGATAGTGAAAATGGCTTTAGGAGTTTTGCCAGGACATGTGAAAATGTTAACTTTTTTAATACACTACACCTTGCCCTCTGGACCATTCAGGGTGAACTATGTACATTAACAAGGAAGGTTTAGGACTGTCAAAAGGTTTATTTTGCCAGGTTGAAGTGACAGTTTAAAACTGCACACACAGGCTGCAATGACAGGCCTGAGACATGTTTAAAGGGCTACTTAAGGGGTTGGCACAATCAGTGCTGCAGGCCCACTGCTAGCATTTAATTTACAGGCCCTGGGTACAGGCAGTCCCACTGTACTAGGGACGTTCAGGTAAATTAAATGTGCCAATTGGGTATAAACCAATCCTACCATGTTTTAAGAAGAGAGCACACACACCTTAGCACTGGTTAGCAGTAGTAAAGTGTGCAGAGTTAGGATGGGGCGTAGCTTGCTGAGCTGCAAGATGGCCAATTACTGAGAGGGCTCTGCCAGCCACAGCATAATCCTACCTCTTAGAGAGCTCAAAAACACCTGGCAGAAGCGGGACTTTGGTGCAGCTGGCCAGGAATCGGCCAAGGCGCAGAGTGCTGTGTAAGACTCAGTAAATGTGATAAAAAAGCAGTGAAGAATCAGAGCGGAGGTTTGGGCCTTGCTGATTTGCTGGAGGAAACTGCCCCACCCATGCGCTGTACCTGGTGCTGGTGGAGGTCAGGTGCTGTGTTGAGCGGGAGAAATGCGCACCGTCTGATCGAGGGGATAATCCGACACGGAAAGCGACCTGTGCAAGAGGCTGCACCGGGAGGGCACGACTTGGTCCCAGTGCCGTATCGCTTGCACGTGGCGATCCCCCAAGTCTGACGTCCGTTCACTGGGTGGACTCTGCCGAGACCTGGGGCATGAGTGGAGAGATTGAGATGTGGCCCCTGTGTGTTCAAGGTAAGTTGCGGCCCTAGGCGCCCTGGAACATTTGAGAAGCGCATTCTGCTGGGCTCCCACGTGATATATGGGAGGCTGCAGGTGTGGGGCTCGGCGGTCACTGACATCGATGGAGGTGGCCCGCGTGGAGTGAATACTGGTGCCAAAGCACTGGGGGCCTGATCGTGCTGCTGTGTCCCGAGCTATTGCGGAAAAGTGCTGCCGGAGCGGGGGCGTTGTGATTCTGCTTTTATCGCTCGAGGCCCTGGGTTGCACCGAGGGAGGGAGCCTGTGCGCGGCCACCCACACCCTGACTGCTCAACTATTCCCCGGGAAGTGTGGGAAATAAATGCTGTAGCTGAATGTTTCACAACGGAGGCCCCGACGTCGGGTCTCCGAACTGTTTGAGATGTGGGTGCCAGCACCAGGAGACTCAAATATGGACTGCACATGTTTACCCAGGCTGTGAGGTGTAGGGACAGCGAAGACCGCGTGCTGAGGCCCTGACTATACTGCTGTGACCCCAAGCTGCGTAGATATTACGAATCATTTTTGGGTCGGAGTGACCCTGGAGACATTGGCGCATCCCCAGACTGAGAGCAAAAAACCATTGATAAGGCCACACAAGAGAGTTTCACCTGGGCCCACAGAGATAGCTGGAGATACGAGGGCGATACTCTTCGCCTCCCGCTGGAGGGGACATTATGCAATACCGGAGCTCTTCCAGGATGGAGACAGCCATAGGGGAAAGTGCACGAGCCGCTGCAATTCTAGGGTTACCACGCTGAATAAAATGAATGGTAAAGCACACATACTGCCCAGTTTGCACCGCTGAGCACACTCCTGGCATCTGAGGCAGATTGGAGAAGCACGATGCCAAGCAGTCAAAGCTATCTTTTGAAAACAAAACGCTCACTTGACAAATGGACAATGCTGTAGACAAGGATTCAGAGCCAAAAACATGATTAGGAGCGGAGGGGACCAGCGATGACCTCCGTTCCTTGTTGCTAAACATGAAATCCAGCCTAAAACTATTGATAAGAAGTAAGAGAAACTTACCTCCCAGCTAGACCAAGTCAAGAAGAAAGTGGACACCCACGAGACTCAATTAGGCCAGCTGGAAAACTGCTCCACCGAGGTACGTGAATTTCAAATGGAAACTAAGGAGCAAGGTATTCAATATCATCAGGGCCAAAATGATGATTTGGAAGCCAGGTCACGTAGAAACAATTTCCAAATGACAGATATCCCAGAAACAACTGCAATTTCCAAGATAGAAGCCTTCATGAAAGAGCTGCTGCATGATGTATTAAGCCTAGATCTCTCTGCAATGTTCATAGTCAAGAGAGCCCTGCGCCCCAGAACCCCAGTAGGAGCTACGCCCAGACCAATCTTAGCACGCTTATTAAACTATCACGACCGGAATGCCATTGTGCGCCTGGCAAGATAGAGAGATAACATCAACCACAAAAGAAACAACATCTATTTATATCCTGACTTCAGTCCTGCGGTTCAGGCAGCAAGGTGTGAATTTTTGCTGATTAAACGGATCCTGATGCAAGCAGAAATACCATATGCCCTGCTATACCCGGCCAAATTGAAGATAACATTTGAAGGAACAGGACACAATTTCACGGATGCTAAATTGGCCATTAAATTTGCCAAACATATTGGAGACCAGAAAGATGCATCCAAGATGACCAAGGGCAGTCCCCCGGATACCCTACTCAGTGACAATTATTGATCCACAGTGCATGGCACTGCCAGGTATTGTTAATAATGCGTGAGCTGTTTCCAAATGTTGACTTTTGCGTATTGGAAATAGATGCTTCGCTTTCCAATAGCAGTAGATCTGCAGCTGTATTCCAAAAATGTCTCCATTGCACCACTTAAGGTTTATTGCTCTCAGCTCTCTGACACACGAGCGGCCACCCCGCCGTATGGCAGGGTTGTTCGCCAGTGTAGTCATGCTCCCTGGGAGAACTCCTGTTTTTTGTTCCCTTGCATGTGGCTGGGGCAAAATATTGGGTTTGTTTGAAGGGGAGGGAATTTGTGTACTCCTATTTGGGGGGTTGGTGTGGGTGGGGAGGGAAGAGAAGGGATTGTTAATGTAGTTAGTCAGGCCAGCGATTTGCAAAGACAGTTGATATCAGGAAGCAGCAAATCTTGATTGACCCAGAGATATACTCTGCGGCTATGCTCACATATAGATGCACGGACAGTACACACAGGTACACATACAGATCTTGGTCACTCATAGAAACAAGGCACAGTATCGGTACATCCAAACACTAACACCAGATTGACATGATGTCCTACAACCTTCTCACTTGGAACATAAGGGGGTTGAACAACTACCGGAAAACCAGACTTATCCAATTTTACTTAGCAAGGTACAATATTGGTATTTGTTTCATTCAGGAAACACATTTGAATATCACCTCTCATCCTAAACTAAATATCAAGTGCTGGGGTTCCATCTACTCCTCCATATACTCTAACTATGCCAAAGGGGTGGCTATACTCATCAGACGGGGATTAGCCTGGTCGACAACTGTCTCACATATTGACCCGGCGGGAGATATGTAATACTGGGCAGCAGGTTGGGAACAGTAAATGTAATCTTGAATGCCTGATTTCTTCCACACCATCTGGGCAAAAATTAGCATGGCAGGATATGACACTATTATATGGGGAGGAGACTTCAATGCCCTGTTGGATGATGCCATGGACAGGAAGGGAGGTTTCCATAAATTGCACCCAAGGTCAAATGAGGCACTCAATACTATCATATCACATGGCAACTTGACAGACATCTGGCGACAACGGCACCCAGGCACGTCTGAAGGTACCTGCATCACAGCACAGCATAACGCCTGGTCAAGATTAGATAATTGGCTAGTGTCTAAAGATATAGCTGTCTGGACAACGTGCGTCAAACATTTGCCCAGGACACTGTCGGACCACGCTCCTGTCCGGCTACAGTTGTCCATACCAGAGCAGCCACACAGAACATCTTATTGGAGACTCCCCCCGAATATCCTCACAGATACGGTGTTTCAGGAGGAAATCAGAGGTGACATAGAGGAGTACTTCTCTCTCAACACTGATGTCATCAGTGATGTCACTGACCATGTCATGAATGATGTAATATGTGACATCATCAGCAGTGCATTGCGGGAGCGCAAGTTATAGTTAGCTGAACTAACTATAACGGCCGAATTTCTCTGGTTTTGTACGAGTGAAATGTCCAACTAATTATAACCTCCCTGAAACCTGTGATTTTCAGTGAATTTCAAACGTTTTTAAATGCAAATTTCTCACTATAACGTCCCTAAAACCTATATTTTTTTAGTGAATTTGAAAAGTTTTTTAATGCTAATTTCAAACTATAACGTCCCTGTAACCAATGGATTTTTCAGTGAATTTCAAAGGTTTTTTAATGCTAATTTCTAACTATAACGTCCATGAAACCTATGATTTTTTTCTGTGAATTTCAAAGGTTTTTTAAATGCTACTTTCTAAGTATAATGTGCCTCAATACTATGTTTTTGTTATTGACTACATATATATATATATATATTAAACAAAAGTTGAGAATAATTTATAGTTAGGAAAACTATATTCATTCATTCTTTTTTTAATTATTATTACAAAGAAGAAGCACACCCTACACAATGGCTGCGCGCATCCTGCCAGCATGCATTTTAGAAGTCATGCTGGGTTCGCGACTTTGGCGTAATTTGAAATTATCAATAAAAGTTTGCTTTAAGTGTTTGTCTCATTTTATTTACAAAAGTATTTATAAACTATTTTTTTCAGTATACTCTGAACGATATGAAATTTGAAGTCTGCGTGACGTATGTGCATACCATGCGGTACCCCTCCCTGCACGTATTTCTGGGGTCGCGCCGTGATCGCGCCGAGGTCGCAAGTTCGGCATATTTCCAAACTTAAAAAAATGACTATTGAAAGTTAGAATATGATATTAGAGTAAACAGTTTTGTTAATACACTTATTAAAATATTATTGATTTTTTTTTATAGTGTATGATTAGGTATACAATATTTTACGAGTGCGCGATGGGTGCATGACAGGTGCACACACTACGTGACTTCATGTCAGCAGAAAAAAAAGAATCTGATTGGTTTAAATTATTTTCATTCTGGTGAGAGGGAGGATCTACCCTACTGACATTCCCCTTACTATTTAACTTTGATAGAGAGAAGACTTGTTTGCTGCTTCTCTTTGCCTTTATACATTTTTTGTGTGTTTCCTTATTTGTTTGAAGAACAATGGCTTCCAGTCTATTTTCTATGAATCCCTTGGCCATTGCAGAGGAAGAAGAAATTGTGGAGCACAGCAGAAAGAGGAAGGAGAGCATTGTCTGGGCCTTCTTCTCTGTTCCGGAGGGCGAGAAGAAGGTTAAAACCTGGAAAGTGATGTGTACCATTTGCCAAAGGATATTGTCTAGAGGGTCGGACAAGAAGTATTCATGCGGTACCAGCAGCATGAAGAAACATCTAGAGACTCTGCACCCAGTTCACCTAGCAAGAGAAGAGAGGAGGAGAGAATTGAATGCTGCTGCAGAACAAGACCCTAATGCTCCTTATTCTTCAACACAGCAACTTCCACCTGCTCCAAGGCCCCACATTCTGCCAGAACATTTAGACACTGCAATAAGTTGCAAAAAGTGCGACATTAAACTTTGCATTGGAGAGCAATGCATGGATGTCATCACTGCTGCTCTAAAAGCACATAAATGTGAATTCTTTGTTTATAATGTGCTTTTGTTTTTATTAAAGAAATTGTTTGTTGTTCTTCATTTTTGTTGTTTTAAAAATCAAAAACACACAAAAAAGTAAAAAAGGTTTACAATTGTTCTGTAAAAAAAACGGTCCATACGGAACCACATCTACTGGTTAAAAAAAGAAAAATTACCTGAGTGATTGCATGAGAGTATGGACACTGTGTGGGTGACAGGAGAAATGCAAGTCTAGTGCATGGTTATTGTATGAATGTTTGGGTAGTGGTAACATGACTGAATGTGTTCATGGATAATAGCTGGGTATTTGGAGGAGTGCATGGATAGTGACAGGGTGATTGCTGGAGTGCATGGGTGTTACCTGGGAAATTGAAGGAGTGAATGAGTAGTGTCTAGGTGATTAGAGGACTGCATGGGTAGTGTAAAGGTGATTGTAGCAATGCATGGTTAGAGCCTGGGTCATTGCATAAGCACATGGGTACTGACTGGATGATCAGAGTACTGCAAGTATAGTGCATGGTGAATTTATAAGTGCTTGGGTATAGGCCGAGTGATTGGATAAGTACATGGTACTGGCTGGGTGATTGGAGGAGTGCATGGGTAGTGCCCGGGTGATTAGCGCAGTGCACGGGTAGTTCTTGGGTAATTGAAGGAGTGAATGAGTAGTGTCTAGGTGATTAGAGGACTGCATGGGTAGTGCACAGGTGATCGTAGCAATGCATGGTTGGTGCCTGGGTCATTGCATGAGTACATGGATACTGACTGGATGATTAGAGTACTGCAAGGATAGTGCATGGTGAATTTATAAGTGCAGGGTATTGGCGGAGTGATTGGCTAAGTACATGGTACTGGCTTGGTGATTGGAGGAGTGCATGGGTAGTGACAGGGTGATTGCTGGAGTGCATGGGTAGTACCTGGGTAATTGAAGGAGTGAATGAGTAGTGTTGAGGTGATTAGACGACTGCATTGGTAGTACACAGGTGATTGTAGCAAAGTATGGTTAGTGCCTGGGTCATTGCATGAGTACATGTGTACTGACTGGATGATTTGAGTACTGCAAGCATAGTGCATGGTGAATTTTTAAGTGCTTGGGTATTGGCGGAGTGAATGGATAAGTACATGGTACTGGCTGGGGGATTGGAGGAGTGCATGGGTAGTGACAGGGTGATTGCTGGAGTGCATGAGTAGTTCCTAGCTAATTGAAGGAGGTAATGAGTACTGTCTAGGTGATTAGAGGACTACATGGGTAGTGCACAGGTGACTGTAGCAATACATGGTTAGTGTCTGGGTCATAGCATGAGTACATGGGTACTGACTGGATGATTAGAGTACTGCAAGGATAGTGCATGGTGAATTTATAAGGGCTTAGGTATTGGCGGAGTGATTGGATAAGTACATGGTACTGGCTGGGTGATTGGAGGGGTACATGGGTAGTGAGAGGGTGTTTGCTGGGGTGCATGGGTACTACCTGGGTAATTGAAGGAGTGAATGAGTAGTGTCTAGGTGATTAGAGGACTGCATGGGTAGTGAACAGGTGATTGTAGCAATGCATGGTTAGTGTCTGGGTCATAGCATGAGTACATGGGTACTGACTGGATGATTGGAGGAGTGCCTGGGTAGTGACAGGGTGATTGCAGGAGTGCATGGGTACTACCTTGATAATTGAAGGAGTGAATGACTAGTGTGTAGGTGATTAGAGTTTTGCATGGGTAGTGCACAGGTGATTGTAGCAGGTCATGGTTAGTGCCTAGGTCTTTGCATGAGTACATGGGTACTGATTGGATGATTAGAGTACAACAAGGGTAGTACATGGTGAATTTATAAGTGCTTGGGTATTGGTGGAGTGATTGGATAAATACATGGTACTGGCTGGGTGATTGGAGGAGTGCATGGGTAGTGACAGGGCGATTGCTGGAGTGCATGGATACCGCCTGGGGAATTGAAGGAGTGAATGAGTAGTGTCTAGAGGACTGCATGGGTAGAGCACAGGTGATTGTAGCAATGCATGGTTAGTGCCTGGGTCATTACATGAGTACATGTGTACTGACTGGATGTTTAGAGTACTGCAAGGATAGTTCATGGTGAATTTATAAGTGCTTGGGTATTGGCGGAGTGATTGGATAAGTACATGGTACTGGCTGGGTGATTGGAGGAGTGCATGGGTAGTGACAGGGTGATTGCTGGAGTGCATTGGTACTACCTGGATAATTGAAGGAGTGAATGGGTAGTGTCTATGTGATTGGAGGACTGCATGGGTAGTGCACAGGTGATTGTAGCAATGCATGGTTAGTGTCTGGGTCATTGCATGAGTACATGGGTACTGACTGGATGTTTAGAGTACTGCAAGGATAGTTCATGGTGAATTTATAAGTGCTTGGATATTGGCAGAGTGATTTGATAAGTACAAGGTACTGGCTGGGTGATTGGAGGAGCGCATGGGTAGTGACAGAGTGATTGCTGGAGTGCAGGGGTACTACCTGGGTAATTGAAGGAGTGAATGAGTAGTGTGTAGCTGATTAGAGTTTTGCATGGGTAGTGCACAGGTGATTGTAGCAGTGCATGGGTAGTGCTTGGGTTACTTAATCTTACTTTTTTAAAGTAGATATGAAACTCATTCAAACAATTTTATCAGGTGTCTTATTATAATCTAAATTTAAAATATTTTCAAACTTAATAATTAGTTTCTGTAAAAGAGAAGAACAAATACTGTTATTGCATTTAATATTATAGTTTTAAAAACACCTTTTTTGCTGTTTTCAGATTCTATTGAATTTCACCATACACAGTGATTTCAATGTTGATCATCATGTAACAGCGGGCAAAAAAATACAATCAATAAGATTGTGAAAAAACCCAAATTTGTCTTCAAAATATTTACAACAAACTCAACTATGTGTTTACATTTTCAAAAATAAACACCCTCAATAACATTGTATATAATACAAAGATTAAATATACAAACTGCTCCTTTAAAAAACAAATTTTCTAAATACAATATCAATGAACCGAAACGAAATTTCAAACAGAAATTTTTGACATCTTCCCAATAGGCCGAATGATGTTTCTGAAATCATTTGCATTGAAAATATCCAAAATAAACTTGTTAATTGAACTTGACATTTTCCCAATAGGCCGAATAATGTTTTAAAAACTTTGGCGCCAAAAATACCAGATATGAATTGGGTAATTCATTAGACAACCGACATTTGAATTCCAAGTGGGCATCATTACAATGTGTCCATCCTTTATTGCACTTTCAATACACAGTATAGTGTCCAGATGTTGTAGAAGGTCCATCGTGGAAAAGAATTGCCACTGCTTTGAAAGTTCTTCCTGAAATTGACAGTTGACTTGCCACAACATGTTTAATTTTAGTTTCCAATTTTCTTCCATCTGCTCTACAACGTTGTAGCATTAAAATGACATATTGTCCAAATCTTTCTATTAATAATGTTGATAACATTTCAGATTGGCCCAGAGCACATTCCATATTTTGATTAGCTGTTTTTACTAATTTGTTAAAAGACACTGTTTTGCAATTTGGTAGTGTCAAATATATGAATTGTTCTGTGTCTATTTCAGTGATAGAAGAAAAAGAACAGCTATCACATTTATGATCCCATCTGTAATGGAGTCCAAACAGATTTTCAATTTGTATTCCTTCATCTTCTAATACTGCAAGCATAAACATAAGAAATTCTTGAGCATCTTGTTGTACATTAAGTGTAAATTGTGACGAACCAGTACATATATCCAAAAGATGCCAAATGCCAGAAGCAGTTTGGATTTTAGTTTTATCAGTTGTAAATTTTTCAAAAATATTATGCAACAAAGAACAAAATCTTTTTTCTCGATTCTCCATAATTTGCTGATGTAGATTTTCTAGAAAAAACACGACGTTCACAATTACATTAGCATAGCAGTTGATACTTGAACTATTTTCTAACTGGTATCCTACAATATCATCAACTGTGTCCATTTTTATTTTCTTTGCACCCTCAACAATCTCTTGGTTTTTTTTCTTCTTTCCAACCTCACTACCGTGTTTCTCATATGTTCATTTTGGGTATACTACACACTTTTCATAAATGGGATATTCACCTAAATTGGGAGCATACAGTCTTCTTTACCGATTATACACAATTTGCATCTGCACTAATCTTTCTCTCATCAAAATCAATCAAATACAATCCAGATAATGTTCTTATACGAGACAATGTAACATATGCCATACCCTCTTTAAATACTGTACTTTTAATATTTACCAAAGCACTGTCTACACTTAAAGCTTGCGATTTATGAATGGTCACTGTATATGCTAAATAAAGAGGAAACTGTTTTCTACGAACATTCAAGTATTTTACAAGCAAGAAACAAACACTACAACGTCCAATCTGTTTTACCTGTTCAATCTGATCAAATTTAATCTTCAAAAATTCAATTCCTTCTCTGTTCTGAAAATTTACATAATCAACAACTTTTGCCCTTGCTCCACTCACTAAACCTTTTTCAACATCTAAATTACACCGTAATATTACCCGACAGTTTACACATACATATAAAGTCTTTTCCAAACCAGCAGTCTCAGATATGGATTTTCCAAAGAATCTAATTTTGACTGTAATTTCTCTGACAGAAGAATAGTAACCCCTTCGTGTTCTATTTTATCAATAGCTTCAATTTTCATTATTGATTGTTTCTCCAGTTTTAACAGTTCTTCATTGAATGTTGAGCATTCTATCAGTGTTGGCAAAAGGAAAACTATAGACTTCTTTTCTGCAACTTTTTTGTACATTATTTCAGGTGCAATATTTTCATTTGGAAACAAATTTGTTAGTAGCCAACTTTGTAAAGATTCTTTGCCATCTTTTGTCAACACACCAATTCTAATATCTTGAAGAATGTTTCCATAATGTTCGTCACTTGCTTGTCGCATAGTCTTAATAAGTTCTTTATATTCAAAATGAGACCAAATGTTTACATTTCCAATACTTCCCAACGATTTTTTAGTGCCTTCATGAACAAGGGTCTTAAAAACAGGTTGTCCTTTTACAGGAGTAAGTTGTAATAGATCGCCGAATAGAGTTACATGTTTTCTTCCGAATAGGACATCATAATCTGTTTTTAAAATCTGTTGCTTTCTTAAATGTACAAAGGCAAGCATTAAGTTTGGGACCATGGTTACCTCATCAATTATCAGAAGTTTCATTTTCTTCAGTACTCTTTAAACTTCATAACAAGCTTCTCCAGACAGCTGGTGATATTCCAACTTATTTTCATGTTCTACTGGTAACATAAGTAAACAATGTAATGTAATCCCTTTAATGTTGTGTGCTGCTAACCCAGTTGGAGAGGTTACAACACAAGATAAATGTGAGTCAGTGGTTTTCTGTAGATAACTGGCCAAACCTTTAATCAAGAAACCTTTCCTGTTCCAGCTTGCCCACTGATGTACATAAGAATAGGTTTAAATGATGTGCATTGCCAATCTTTCTTTTCATGCAGTAAAGCATGTTGTATCTGTTGTGTAACTTGCTGATATATTTCTTTCTGTTCAATATTCAATTGTTCTTCTAACTTTTTCAAATCAATAGTGTCCTGTTGTGCTTGTTGCATTGCCGTTTCCACTTCACTCGTTGCTAATGCTGCTTCATTTTCAAGAATGGCGTCTCCTAGTGGATCTTGACTTATAGGAGCAGAACTCTGACTATCTTGAGAATTGTCTCTAGCTATTTCAGCTGCAATAGTAGTTTCTTGATTAATCTCTTCGTTTAACATTTGCAGATCATTTGAAAAAATTGTACATTCAATGCTATCTTTGTATGCATTGAAAGAATCTTCATAGCACTCAAAATGTCCAAGTGATTCCATTTCAGTCCTCCAAGGCTTGAAGAGATGCAGAGAAGTGCTAAGTAGAAAAATTCCCTTTTATCTGGAGTATCGCAACTGAGTTCCCTGTGATTAATAAGGTTTCCTTTCCCATGTTTTACTAAACATCCTTCACAACTGATTACAGCATATTTTCCTTCATTTATATTTTCTGTAGCATTTCTCTGAAAGCAGTACTTCATTGAGACATATGTTTTCCATATGCGGACTTCTTTTAGAATAGTACGTATCCAGCATATTTGTTTTAACAATATCTGTACTTTCAGGTTCATTCAGTGCTAAGTATTAAATTTCTTGTACAGAATTCAATACTCGATTTAGTGTTGCATTAAGACCTAGACTTACCCAAATGATTCCTCTTGACTTTGAACATAAACTTGCAGATGTCAACCGATCCGAACATTCGTAGGATCTAATCTCTTGATGCAAAAGCATTTTCAAACTGAAGCTGTACAATTTTTTACTAAGAGTCATCTCTTCTGAAATTTCTTCCCACATTTCTTTCAACTCTGTCTTTTCAGATTTGGTTATATAGGACGTAACATACCGAGCTACAGCAATCAAATTATCTGCAACATATTGGATATCCATATTTGCATTCCACATCGTCAAAATTACTGGATTGTAGTCATTACTATATTTTGATTCTTCACTTCTTTTTATATTGTAAGTATTCTTTGGAGATTGTCGAGTGATAGTATGCCTCACTGCTGACATGAAATTGTTGACTCTTCCTTTGGAAATTATTATACGTGGAAATCCAAATCGAGATTTTGTATAACATTTTTCCTTTGACTAATATTTCCGGCGACTTTATTTCCCACATCGATGACTTTGAAACCGTAAATCTTGTTGTCTTAAGGAATTTTCTCCTCCTGTTTTTGGAATCGCACAGATAACATAGTCTTTAATGAAAGATAAAACAGTCTCATCAGAATCAGTTCCAAATTTAGGAGCATCCTTGATCCATAATAACATATGTATATGTGGAGCACCCCTGGTTTGGTACTCGTTTCTCCAAAAGAAATCAATGACTTCTCCAAGAGGTGGGTTATTTTCATTGCAGATAAAAGACATCATAGCTTCAAACCTATGATTAAAATATCTGCACACATTTACAGGATCCAAGGAACACAGTTATCCAGCTGTCTACAATTCATTGTTTTTTATATTTGTATTTGATTGTCGCAGAAAATCAAGTAAATCATCCCATGCATACTCACCACAACTAAGTGTAACAAACCACGTAGGGGTTCCTAAGTTCCTTAACATACATTTGAGTTCTCCATGATGTCGATACCAATATTAATTAGTACCATGTTGACAAGCCATAAAATTAATTAACTGTGATTCTAAATGTTCGTCTCTTTGTTGAACTTTGTCCATGAATTCCTTTGCAGAAACATGTGAAAGATGAACTCCTGTTTTTAATATGTGGTTCACTGCATATGAAAGTGCAGACAGGTCACTTTCAAATAAAAGATTAAACACATAAGGAATACACTGTTGACATCTTGGATCTTCTGAGTACAGTCTCATCGTACGATATTCTGAAGCTGGAATCTGAACCGGTCGTTCATCATATCATCCACCTTTTCCAGTAGGGAACTGCTGTGGAAAACACACAGCTTCCAAACTTTTTTCCCGTACACTCATGGGAGTTCCTTTTGCTTTTTTCAGCTGGAATAATTCAATACTGTCCCTTGTCACTTCTTTTGAATGTAGAGGGTGCATAGTGTAAAGTTCGTACATTTCTTCTTTTCTGGAGTTCTCCACTTTTTCTATTTGTCCACTTGAAATGTCTGTTTCATCTTCTAAACATATTTCTTGTTCTTCTACAGTTACAGTTTTATAGTAAATATTGTTTTGTACCAGATATAATGTAGCCTTTTGAAGTTTGGAGACATCTACAATCTCCTGCCAAATTTTCCGACTGCTTGTTGGTACACCATCAACTAGAATTATTATAGGGTTACTTTCCTCTCTGTCTACACCAACAGTTTCAATATTTTTCTTAAAATCTAAAGGTAAATACACACCTCTTCCTTTTAAACCTCTTTGTAGATCTGTTGGAGGCAGTTTACCTGTTTTAGGCTCCATACAAATTATAGCCTGAAATGGGTGCACAGATTCAATAAGGATGGACTTATATGTATTTAAATCTACCAGTTCTGGAGGTATAGCTACTAATTCTAGGTTGTTCTGTATACCTCTAGCTACCATTTTGTTCTCTTCTAATTTATTGTAACAATATTTACAAATACGTTGATCAGTACCCAACTCAAAACGACCTTCCATAAACAAATAAGCAGTAAATTCCCTCCATTTATCACTGTTTTCCTTTTCACTTTTTAAAAACACATCTACATTCCTAGTTTGTCTTCTACAGTGAGTACGTCGGCAACAAATACAAACATAGTTTGGATGTTCACCAGAAACTATTTTAAACTTTGTTATTTCATTTTCAAACTTCACAGTAGTAGAATCTTCCATCTCTTCTTCAACACCTACACTTATCTAACTCTCACTTTCTGTACACTCCTCTTGAGCACCAAGGAAACAAAACTGTATATCATCAGAATATTTTTTTACACCTAACACTGAAGCATGCCAAAGAGCTGTGTTAATTTCATTTAGACATAATGCAGGACTTTTTACGTAGTACAATCTTTTTACTAACTTCTGCATTTCTGAATGATGTACGGCTAACATTCTTAAATAATGAAAATGACTTTGACACACTTTCTTAGAAAGACAAGCCAGAGAATGACCCTACAAGTTAATATGTTTTCTCACTCTGCAAGGATTCAGTCCTTGCAACATCTTAATCTTCTGTTTCATACTGTTTTTTCCATAATGTTGTAAAAAATTTAGTAATTTATCAATAGATTCCTGTTGTATACTACAAATACTACTACAATACCATTTAAACACTGGAGCCTGTGTAAGTCTCACTTGAACTTCTTCAGCTATTACGTCTTCCAAATTTCTAGGAACCATCTTTTCTTTTTCCATTTCCATTATTTAAATTTATTTCGGCCACTAGGGCCATAAAAGTGCAAGTCAATGAAACCAATAATATACACTTGTAGTTAAAACTTGGGATGGCTCACAATCATTTTCTTGTACAAAGATCATACCACAAAGGGAAAAGAAAAAACACGCAGTACATAAGAGTTACAGCAGGGGTATAACATTATACATAATATTGTCTTCAAGCCATTAAAAACAGAATAAAAACAACCATCCGAGGATAAGCTGTGAACTAAAATTTTATAAAAAAATATATATATAGGACTGAGGTGCAAAGCCCAAGCATGAGTACACAGTTACTCGGCCTGCGCAAATTCACTGCATTTGTTCTTCCTCATAGGATCTACTTTAAACAGACCCGCTGAATATGCCACATGCCATTTAAAAATCGTGATACAGCAAAGACAATTGGTGGATGGGTGTCGTACTTTAAAACTTTGTAGGCCTCTATACAGCGCGGAAGCCTAAATTCTTACATAGTTGGATTAACGAACGCTTGCGCCGCAGCCGATAGACAGGACAGAGGAGCAGAACGTGTAATTCAGACTCTTCCTTATAGCTACATGAAGGACATTCACCCATTTGCTCTTTCACCCATTTCCTAGTATACGTTAGTAGTGGAAGAGTCCCAAGTCTGAATTGCACATACAATTTCCTAGCCAATGGGGGTTGGATTAAACCCAGAAAATTTTCCTTGCTGTATACATCTTTTACTAGCAAAAAATCTGCTGTCAAATGACCACATGAGGCACTTTCTTGTATAGACATTAGATTATCTAGTCTATAACATTTAACTAGTTCCAGCCTAGAAATTGTGGCACATGTTGTCTCGGGCGTTATACAGAGGTCCGGCTTGCCTAGCTTGAAGGCCAGGTCCCTTATGTGACAAAGCCAAGGAATTCTCTTGATGGTGCAGATGGATAAGAGCTCTTTTAGCTCGGCCCTGTAGACAAACAGCTCTGGGGTCGCCCATAACCTCCGCCAGAAGGTTATGGGTCTCAGGGCAATCTCTTCATCGAGGGGCCTACTACTCAAGTCCATGCGAAGGGGTGTAAGGGAAGTACTACGGGGTAGGCCTATGAGCTGTCGCAAGAAGTTGTTCTCCACCTTCATCAAGTTGGTGGTAGGGCAGCGCCCCCAGAACTCCACCCCGTATAATGTGGCACCCCTTGCTTGTGCTTTATAAATTTCCACCACAGGGGCGGCTAGTTTAAAAACTGAGACTCTGTACAATTTCATTATACCGCCCAGTCTCTGGATTAGCCTGAGTCTTGCTTTGTCCACCTGTGGACCCCATTCAAAATGCTCTGACAGGGTAACTCCCAGATAATCAAATATCTTCACTCTTTCCAGAGGAATGCCATGTAAAGAAGGGTTGGACGGGTCGTGTTGGGAGGGTTGAAGACCATATATTTGGTTTTTGTTCATTTGATCTCCAGCCCTCGTAGGTTACAGAAATTGGCGAAGCCATCAAGAGTGCGCTGGAAACCCATTGGTATTTTTTAAAGTAGCAGGGTATCGTCTGCAAACATCAGCGCAGGGACCTTCCCGGAGACTAACTTGGGGGCATCATTGTCCTCTATTTTTTTAAGATGGTCAATAAGACCATTGATAAAAAGACAAAATAAAGTAGGGGCTAAAACACATTCCTGCTGTACACCCTTTTGGACAGGAATACTGGAAGTGAGTTCCCCATATTTTCTGCATCGTACTTGTGCAAAATTTTCCAAGTGGAGCCTCTCTATAATATTTAAGAAATAGGGAGGGATCCCAAGGTCGCTCAAAACCTCCCAGAGTTTCTCCCTGGGTACAAGATCAAAAGCCGACTTCAGATCGACAAATATTAGATAGAGGCTGCCACCCTCTATAGTCACCGTTTTCCAGAATAGTAGTTGTAATCTGAATATCTGGTCTACGGTTGACATATTTGTTCTGAAGCCGGCCTGGTAGGGACTTAATATTTGTTCTTCCTCCAACCAACCCTGAAGGTGGTCCAGAATCACCTGGCCAAAATGTTTTTGGGTAATATCAATTAAACTAATCGGTCTATAGTTGGTGGGTGAAAGGGGACAGCCTTTTTTGAATATGGGAACTATCTCAGCCCCGCGCCAGGTATCCGGGGGATCCATGCCCTTCAGGACGGCATTAAATAGGGCACACAAGTATGGGACCCATATTTAGGGTTCCTCACAGAAGAGGTCCCCCGGTAATTTATCTAGACCTGGCGCTTTATTATCGTGAAGCTTGTTAATAGCATTCCCCAGTTCGGTCATGGAAATCTACATGTCCCCCACCTGGTGGAGCTCCGGAGCCATACTGGTACTAACAATGTTAACAGGACCACCATCCCTAGAAGAGTATAATGACCCAAAGTGAGTCTCCCATGCTTCAGGCGCTATATTGGGCTCGATGGCCGATCTCCCTTCCTTGTCACCCGAGCTCACTGTTGCCCAAAAAGTTTTCAGATCTTCATCATTCAGGGCAATCCTGAGCATTTGGCACCTCTCCAGTTCCCAGTTTAATTTTTTCCTGTTGGGTGGTCCGTTTGTACCTGGCCCTAGAAAGTTTAATTTGTGGCCTGTCCTTTGCCTTCACCGCATCCATAAGGTCCCGCTTGGCCTTACGACACTTGTCATTGAACCAAGCCCATTTGTTTTGGCTATTCTCCCTAATATGCACTACCGGGAAAAATACTTCCACCGGTTTTGAGGTAAGCTCTGCATGTATTTTCCCTTCCTTGTCTACATCCAAGTTGAGACCTTCCACCTGGGTTGCCTCACACATTTTAGTTATAAATGGAATTGCTAGCTGATAGACTTTAGCCAGCTTAAAGGGAGACTGTTGAATGTGGCCCCATCTGAATTTTCTTCTATTGTTTGCCACTGTTATTGCACTGGTCACATTTAAAGGGACAGAAGGAGGTTTAGAGATGCCAAGGTCCCATGGTTTTAAAATCAAAATCAGGGCATTGTGATTACTATCCTGCCTCTGTGTGATATAAAAGTCAAGAACCTTATCCCAAAGCATTGTTTCCACCATGATATAGTTAATTAGGGAGGCTTGACCTACTCCATTATATGTGGGCTGCCCTGGCTGGTCGGATTTAGTCCGGCCATTACATGCCCTGAACGATAGAGCTAGAGTGAGTGAGTTAAGCTGCATGGCCAGTGGAGACTATACTTTAATGGGAGTGGTCAGTGGGTCAGGTATAGACTAGGCCTGGGCTAAAATTTCGTTCCGGTCGCGGAAATTGCAATAATTTGACATTTTCGCGTTCCGCGGAAAGCGCGAAAATGTCAGTTTCCGCATTCCGCAGCTTAGCGATAATTTGTTTCTTGCTCGCGCTGTAAAATAATACAATCTCGCGTGCGCGCGATTGCCTTACCTGAATCCCCGCGTTCGCCGACAAGTTTTCCCGATCCGGTCGCGTTCTCCAGGAGATGTTGGATTGTTGGTAGCCATTTGCGCTGTCTCGCGACAGTTCGCGCCCGCAGTGACGTCATGCGTCGCGCGATCACGTCTTTCTTCTCGCGATCATGCATCGCGAGACAACTGAAAACAAGATGGCCGCGCCCGCGAGCAACCACATGGGTAAGTTGGCGAGCCGCGACCATGCAGAAAATACCGCGAACGGGCGGGAAAAAAATTTCCGCATCTTCGCGATATTTCCGCGGGTTTGCGGAGATTTTTAACATTTTCGCGATAATTTGCGAAAGTGAATTTCGCAAATTCTGCTCACCCCTAGTATAGACCAGTAAAGATCTTCTTCTGATGGGACAGAGTGAGATGGATCGGTATGGGGTTCAAAATGGCAATTAAAATCACCCCCTACAATCAGTCATATCCCTGAATCCAAAGTTGGGATAAAATGTCCCAGATGGGCAATGGTGTCAGATTCTTGGCTGTTGTTGACAGGACAAGAATACACGTTCATTAGGGCAATTTTCGTCTTTGTGGGAAAAGAGAGCAGAACACACTGGATGTCATTTTTGGGTGTTATCATCCACTCCGCTCTACAGCCGAGGTGGGTGCCCACCCTGATGGATAAGCTGCCAGAGGGTCTCTCCCTCCCCACTGTGGTTGCTAGGTTATTGTATGAGGCAAAACCCACCCTCTGAAAATCTTTACCTCACCCAAGTCTCCTGGAAGATACAGATATCGTGTTTATCGACAAACTCACCCCATTCAGGGCAGGGCAGTTTGTTTTTAAGACCTGCCAAGTTCCATGATAGAACCCTCATCCCGTTGTCATGCCCACTTTCCCCATTCACAACCTCAGCGGCACTAGCACTCTGTGATGGAGAGGCACCTGAGTGGCCCGCATAACACCTATCTAGTTCCCTCCTCAGTTCACTTTCTCTGCTTGTATCACCCGGTAAAGCAGGAGAGATAGCATCAGGGGTCGCGCTTAACTTATTTCTACCTCGTTCCGGAGCAGTCCACTGAGGGGGACTTGAACTACTACCCCTAATAGTTCATTTCAGGCCGCACTCCACTATGCCTGTGGTGTCATTTCCTATTGTTTGTGATTCTCCACCCTTAGATGGTCCCTCCCCCAGTCAATCTACTTCCTCCAGAGTATTGTATCTGTTGGTCACTGGGATGTTAAATGGGGGAAGCCTATTGTGGGCAACCCAGCTTTCCTCGTGTGGGGGCCTTAGGCCAATTACTGGAATTAAAGGCGGGGACACATCTTCTTAGGCATGTTTGCTGTTGTAGGTAGAAAAATTCCAAGGAGCGCAGGGTCATGCCTGTTGGAGCATTGCAGCAGTTAAGGGTGGTTTTAAATACGTTGGTAACAGTATTGGGTTTTTGAAATTGATAACTACACACTCACCGAGTCGCATTTTCTACGTTTTCCTACCCACCCTACTCTTTCAACCATTATAATCTCCCCTGCTCTGGCAGAGTCAAAATGCTTATATCTTGCGAGCCAGAACAGGCATTTGTTTCTCAACTCAAGGTGGCTTTCCTTTGTGTTGGGTTCAATAGGCGGGACACCTGTCAGAATGGCTACAAACGGGGAACAAGCAGGAGGAAAATTTATACTGGGCAGGATTGTACTTCGACAAGCGTTCCTCCCCTCACTATATTCCTTTACTGGTTGTCTACTCACTTTTCTAATGGTGACTTGGGCTTGGGGGCTAGGTATGTCTCGATGCCTGGGAGGGGATGACCTGTTTTTAGCTCTGGACTCGAGGCTAGTACTCCGGTCTCTCTGGTGCCTGTGAATTCTCCGATTCCCTATCTCCTGGCTAGTCGAGGGACCCTTATGTGCATACACCCCCAAACCTGGAGGAGGTATTGGACCCACACTATCCGCCTGGCAACCTGTATCAATCCCTCTTGTAGACTTGCAGGTGGAGTGGTTTTGTGGGTCAATTAGTCTAGTCTCCCTGCTGCCAGTGCTTTCTCCAGTTTATCTAGACGACTGATAAGAGGGGGCCAATTCTTCTATAATGATGGCCCTCAGGTTATTTTATAAATCTGTCATTAGATTCAGGACACACGATGGATAGGTCCTATCTGTGCTAGCTGGTGGCGGTCTACCCGAGGTATGTTCTTGCTCTTCACCCCCCTCTGGGCTGACTATATTGACCTCACAAAATTTCTTCTTTTTAGGTCCAACCTCAGATGTTTGTTTGCGCTTTCCTTTCTTGAGGATACTCGTAGTGTTTCTGCTCTTGTGCAATGCTTTCTTGTGAGTAATAACCACAGGAGATGGCAGAGGATGTGCGACTGGCTGGGTTTGAGGCGTGTTTGTCAGCATGATCGAACTAGATGGAGGAATAAACAGATCAGGGGTAAGTGATAGCCGCCTTTCCGTTAACTCAATTTTGGAGTCCACCACCCCTATGGCCCTCTGCAACATTTTATCTATTGATGTTGGAGGGAGTGAGGATGTACTTGCAGTTTTGGCACGAGCTGGCCCTGCCCTCCTCCCCATTTTGTTGCCTACTGAGAATCTGGCACCCCGGCTCACTCCACCCTGGTATTCAACGTCACTCGTCTATCATATAGCACCTGTGGTCCGTTAACAACTAAAGAGAGGCCACAGGTCAAAAAAAACGAAGACAAAATGCTGACCACCCTGAGACCACGCCCACTATAGCATGACCAGCCCGATTTCTGTTTGATTTGGAATGTCAATGCAGTCTACTATTCCTTCGGACTCCAGAAGTTTGCAGTGCGGGCGCCTTCTGATGTCAAAGGAATCTCAAGAGTGTGGGCTAAGTGCTGTAACGGTGAAAAGGGGCACAAAGGATGGTAAAAGTCTTACCCACTGGTGCATCTAAAACATAAGTCACAGCAGCCAAGGGGGGTGGCCCTGCCCTGCCTCTTCCTGTCGATGACAGGCGCAGGACGGGCCCGCGTGCCGCACTGTGGGGGGAGAGGCAGCACTTTTTCGAGCGAGGATGTGCTGGAGCCTCACCCCGACTGGCGGCACCTGTGTAAGCAGCAAGGCATGCTGGGACAGGTAGTCCCCTGCCTGGATGGTCAGTGGATCTGAGCTGCACGGTGCGCTGGCGTGTGAGTGCCCTGGGACTCCAGTCCCACCAGGGCTCAAAGATAAAGCTGGCAGTTTCCCCAGGTAAGGAGAAAAAGAAGTCTGCTCCCGTGCCGCGGGGGGAGAGGCAGGGCTTTATGCGCGAAGATGTGCTGGCCGCTCCCCTGACTGGCGGCACCTGTGGAAGCAGCAAGGCATGCTGGGACAGGTAGTCCCCTGCCTGGATGGTCAGTGCCTCTGGGCTGCGCGGTGCGCTGGCGTGCGGGTGCCATGGGACTGCAGTCCCACCAGGGCTCAAAGATAAAGCTGGCAGTTTCCCCAGGTAAGGAGAAAAAGAAGTCTGCTCCCGCGCCGCGGGGTGAGAGGCAGGGCTTTATGCGCGAGGATGTGCTGGCGCCTCCCCCTGACTGGCGGCACCTGTGGAAGAAGCAAGACATACTGGGACATGTAGTCCCCTGCCTGGATGGTCAGTACCTCTGGGTTGCGCAGTGCGCTGGCGTGCGGGTGCCCTGGGACTCCAGTCCCACCAGCGCTCACAGATAAAGCTGGCGGTTTTGCCAGGTAAGGAGAAAAAGAAGTCTGCTCCTGCACCGTGGGGGGAGAGGCAGCGCTTTATGCGCGAGGATGTGCTGGCGCCTCCCCCTGACTTGCAGCACCTTTGGAAGCAGCAAGGCAAGCCAGGATAGATAGTCCTCTGCCTGGATGGTCAGTGCCTCTGGGCTGCGCAGTGCGCTGGTATGCGGGTGCCCTGGGAATCCAGTCCCACCAGGGCTCAAAGATAAAGCTGGCAGTTTCCCCAGGTAAGGAGAAAATGAAGTCTGCTCCCGCGCCGCGGGGGAGAGGCAGCGCTTTATGTGCAAGGATGTGATGGCGCCTCCCCCTGACTGGAGGCACCTGTGGAAGCAGCAAGTCAAGCCAGGACAGGTAGTCCCCTGCCTGGACGGTCAGTGCCTCTGGGCTGCTTGGTGCACTGGTGTGCAGGTACCCTGGGACTCCAGTCCCATCAGGGCTCAAAGATAAAGCTCGCAGTTTCCCCAGGTAAGGAGGAAAAAAGTCTGCTCCCGTGCCACGGGGGGAGAGGCAGGGCTTTATGCGCAAGGATGTGCTGGCGCCTCCCCCTGACTGGTGGCACCTGTGGAAGCAGCAAGGCACGCTGGTACAGGTAGGCCCCTGCCTGGACGGTCAGTGCATCTGGGCTGCGTGGTGCACTGGTGTGCGGGTACCCTGGGACTCCAGTCCCACCAGGGCTCAAAGATAAAGCTCACAGTTTCCCCAGGTAAGGAGAAAAAGAAGTCTGCTCCCACGCCGCGGGAGGAGAGGCAGCGCTTTATGCGCGAGGATGTGCTGGCGCCTCCCCCTGACTGGCGACACCTGTGGAAGCAGCAAGGCACACTGGGACAGGTAGTCCCCTGCCTGGATGGTCAGTGCCTCTGGGTTGCGTGGTGCACTGGCGTGCGGGTGCCCTGGGACTCCAGTCCCACCAGCACTCACAGATAAAGCTGGCAGTTTTGCCAGGTAAGGAGAAAAATAATTCTACTCCTGCGCCGCGGGGGGAGAGGCAGCGCTTTATGCGAGAGGATGTGCTGGCGCCTCCCCCTAACTGGCGTCACCTGTGAAAGCAGCAAGTCAAGCCAGGACAGGTAGTCCCCTGCCTGGATGGTCAGTGCCTCTGGGCTGCGCAGTGCGCTGGCGTGCGGGTACCCTGGGACTCCAGTCCCACCAGGGCTCAAAGATAAAGCTGGCAGTTTCCCCAGGTAAGGAGAAAAAGAAGTCTGTTCCCCTTTTTTCAATTGGCCAACCATTTCTAACTTTGTAACAACGACCACAGGTATTAACAGCGTGAATTAATGTTTTTTGTTGAAAATAGCTTTCTTCATTAAAAAAAGTTTCCATACTAGAAGTATGCCTCCATTCCCCAGAAAATACTTTACAAAAGTTACTTCTATTTACAATTCTTTTTCTTTTACTTTTGTCCTTCATGGACTGCATTATTTTATTTTAAGTTTTCATTTTGTTTAAAACTAAGATAAACAATTTTCTTTTCCATTCAATAGCTTTTTCAATGACCCTTCAAATCTCCTTTTTTTTGTAAAATGCTGATCTCCCTTTGTATTTTTTGCAATTTTCTAAAAATTGTGTAGTACTCTAGTTTTATACAATCTTTTTCTAATGTCTAAATATTGTTTCAACCTTCTTTCAACATGTTTTCTTTTCTCATAATCCATTTTTCTTTTCCTTCTGTTTGGTTGTACTACTTTTGTTTCTCTTTTCTTCATTTTGAGAATTTGTTAGACTCTTTAAAACCTTTTAAACAAATTGTTTAGTTCTCTTACCAGAAGATTTTGGTGCTGATTACGATCCGGTAAAAACCGGGTACGAACCGTCGGTCGGAGCGTATTCTCCGTCCGACTCGTACCCGGTTGTAAAACATTACAAACATGGAATTACGATTCGCACGAAAACACCATTTCCGTACGAATCGTAAAAAACACCGACCGACGAAAATATGCATACGAATGTGATCCGGGAATGCTGCGACGTGACGTCGGGACGCTTCTAGGCAGCGTTTCACGACCCAGGAATTACGATTCGAACCGACAGCAGTCCGGACGGCAATATTTTCACGGCACCCAAAAAGTGCCGCAAATGCGAAGTACGGCGCGAAACGACCAGAGTAGGTGGCCCGGTAAGCGCCGTACCCCCCCCCAGCCCCTGCATGTACGCGCCGTACCCCCCCAGCCCCCGCATGTACGCGCCGTAACCCCCCCCAGCCCCCGCATGTACGCGCCGTACCCCCCCCAGCCCCCGCATGGACACGCCGTACCCCCCCAGCCCCCGCATGTACGCGCCGAACCCCCCCCAGCCCCCGCATGGATGCGCCATACCCCCCCCAGCCCCCGCATGTACGTGTTGAACCCCCCGTGTATGTACACCCGAGTACGTGTCGAACCCCCCCGTGTATGTACACCCGAGTACGTTCGAGTCGTACCCCCACCCGTGTATGTACGGTGCGTACCCCCAGCGCGTAGCGCTGGGGGTACGCACCGTTCATACACCGGTGGGGGTACGACTCGAACGTACTCGGGTGTACATACACGGGGGTGTTCGACACGTACTCGGGTGTACATACACGGGGGGTTCGACACGTACTCGGGTGTACATACACGGGGGGGTTCGACACGTACTCGGGTGTACATACACGGGGGGTTCGACACGTACTCGGGTGTACATACACGGGGGGGTTCGACACGTACTCGGGTGTACATACACGGGGGGGCTACGACTCGAACGTACTCGGGTGTACATACACGGGGGGGTTCGACACGTACTCGGGTGTACATACACGGGGGGGTTCGACACAAACTCGGGTGTACATACACGGGGGGTTCGACACGTACTCGGGTGTACATACACGGGGGGGCTACGACTCGAACGTACTCGGGTGTACATACACGGGGGGGTTCGACACGTACTCGGGTGTACATACACGGGGGGGTTCGACACATACTCAGGTGTACATACACGGGGGGGTTTGACACGTACTCGGGTGTACATACACAGGGGGGCTACGACTCGAACGTATTCGGGTGTACATACATGGGGGTTCGACACGTACTCGGGTGTAAATAAATGGGGGGGTTCGACACGTACATGCGGGGGCTGGGGGGGTACGGCGCGTACATGCAGGGGCTGGGGGGGGTACGGCGCGTACATGCGGGGGCTAGGGGGGGTACGGCGCGTCCATGCGGGGGCCGGGGGGTACGGCGCGTACATGCGGGGGCTGGGGGGGGTACGGCGCGTACATGCGGGGGCTGGGGGGGGTACGGCACGTACCGGGCACCTGTTTGGACGTCTCCATGGTTGTTATAGGAGTTCGGTGCGGACGGTCTTTTCACCATACGGTTGTACATTCGGACGCCCGGGACGGATCGTGATTCCCCGGTCGGACTTCGCTTTTCACGTTTGTACGGTAAATCGTACGAGGACGTGTCGGACACTTTTTCCGACCCGAGGACGTGTGGGGAATTATTCCCAATGCGATTCGTATGGTCTTTTTCCCATGCGAATCGTGATTGCCAGTTCGTACGGCACTTGTACGATTCGTACGGTAAAAAGACCGGATACGAGTCGCACGGGGAATTTTTTTACCGGATCGTAATCGGCACCTTTTTCTTTAATGATCCATGTTGTAGTTCATCTAAGTTCTCGTTTTCTCTTTTCTTTATATGAGCCACTTTTCTTGCTTGTCTTTTCCTTTGGTCTTTTTTTGTCATTGTAACTCTGTCTTATTAATTTTGCTGAATATCTGTAAAAAAAGAAAAGTATTAAAAACTATTTAATATAATTAAATTAATTATATACAAATATTCACATGTATAAATATAAAAATACATACAATTTAAAAACTACAAACACATCCATATATAATTTCCACACTATACTGACATTTACAGCTCAGATATGTTGCACAATTCTTTTTTATATTTCTTAGGACAAATACCCTCACCTTTGCCATGAGTACAATGGTAAATAACCACTACAAAATGAGAGATTAGAGAAGTGTAAGTGTATGGATACTGCCTGTGTTCTTGGAACACTATATAGAAAGTTTCTAATTGATTATTAAAGTGCATAGGTACTACCAAAGTGATTGCAATAGTTTAGTGCTAGTCGCTCAGTCAGTGGAGAAAACTAAAGGGAGTGGGTGATTTTATAACTGCATGCACACTTGGTAAGTGGTAGACATAGTGCATATATCCTCACAAAGTGATTGGAAGAGTGCAAGGGTGCAGCCTATGAAATTAAACTAGTCTATACCTAATGCAATATAATGTCTAGCGGAATAGTGGAATACATATGTAATACCTAGTGATTGCATGACTGCACAAGTAATATCTGGGAGATTATACAAATATATACAATCTCCGTAGATGATTATGTAAGTGCAAAGATACTGCATTGTTAATTGAACTGGTGATATTGTAGCATCTGAGTGATTCAAACAAGTGAAAACTCAACATGGGTACAGCCTGCATGATTGCATGACTGTAGGGGTACTACATAACTAGTGGCTGTGAGGTTACATGAATGCAGAGGTAATATCTGGGGGTTTCTTGTAATACATTAAAAGTGAGTGCTTGATTTTTTAAGTCCATAAGTACTGCCTAAGAGATTACAGAACTATTAAGATACTACCTGAACAATTACAGGACTTCAAAGAACGTGCCTGGATGATTTTACAAGTGCATAAATACTGGCTGAGTGATTACATAACTACAAGAGTAGTCACTGTGTGATTGAACGACTGCTAAGATAATGCCTCGGTATTTGAAGCACTTTATAACTAATGCTTTGGTAATTGCATGAGTAGAGTAGTAACGTCTGGGCGATTACAGCAGTATATAGGGAAGACTTGGCTGATTGCATGACTACAGAGTTAATATCTAAGGATTTACATTACTACATCAAAATGGCTCCTGCCTCCTGATCCTCCTTGATCTTTCCTCCACATTCGACACGGTTAATCACGACAACCTCATTTCCACTCTGAAGAACAGGATGAGATTCTAGGGTCTGGTGCTACAATTGTTCTCCTCCTTCCTCCTCCACAGAACACAAAGAGTTAAGGCAAACCACTCCCTCTCCCAGCCCTCTCCAGTACTCATGGGTGTACCCCATGGGTCCGCCCTCTCTCCTATCCTTTCCAACCTCTTTTTGGAACCTCTAGATAATTCTCTAAATGACATGAACATTCCCTTCCATATGTACGCTGACGACACACAACTTTACCTGAAAATCTCATCCCTGGACAACATCATTTCACTCAACTCCACCTTAACGTCTACTCAAAATTGGTTAACTGAGAACCACCTCCTGCTCAACACTTCCAAAACTGAATTCCTTCTCATCTCTCCTCCGAACCACTCCCTCAAGCTAGACCTTTGGTTGTCTCACCTCACTGCTTTCAATTGCACCCCTCTCATAATAGACTCTGCCAAATCCCTCGGAACCACCTTGGACAAGCACCTGAATATGAAAAATCATATTAGCAACGTATGTAAGGGAGCTAATCACCTGACGAGGACACTCAGAAATATCAAGCCCTTCCTTCCACAACATGACTTCAAACAAGCGGTCCAAGCACTGGTCTTGCCGAGGCTAGATTATGGCAGTGCTACGCTCTGTGGCCTTCCCAAGTACACCCTGGCTCCACTGAGGTCAGCACTGAACGCTGCGGCCAGATTAGTTACTGGTACCAAACGAAATGAGCACATCTCGCCAGTCCTAAAGTCTCTTAAATGGTTGACCTACGAAGCCCGAATCCAGTTAAAGATTATTGTTCTAGCGCACAAAGCCTTGCATGACAACACACCCAGGTACCTAGCACAAAAGCTTGAATTATCATGTGGCGAGAGAGCTTCAACTAACAACATCATCCTGAAACCACGTATCATGAATAAAAAGAGTACTTGTCGTCGAGCTTTTTCAGGTGCTGCACCAAAGATCTGGAACTCTCTTCCACCCGATTTGCGCAGAATATCTTCAATAACTGCTTTCAAACTTGAAGCCAAAAGATTCCTAATGAACAAATTCTTACCTTAATTTAGGCGATGTGCATTCGCCCGCAACCACTGATCCTACAACAGATGTTGATTGACTCTACATCCTTTTTACCATCATGTGTTTTTGCTCTCTGCCCCTTCGGATTTAAGGCTTGCCCCCGTAGCAGCCTGTTATTGCCCTGTTTATTTCATTACTCGCTGTGTACCACCTGTCTGTGATTATTGTGACTTTAATTGTTTGGTATTCTTATCTGATATTGTTACTGGAGCTGTATTCTCCCTACCTTCTGTTGTGTATCACTTGTATGTGATTTTTCTTTTTTTTTTTTGTGACTACTACTGGTTAATGAAGTAGTGCCGTAGTTAATAAACAAGTGCAAAGCGAATGTGTTGGTGATTTCATAACAGCAAACTACTAGCTGAGAGTGCAACAGTAGTGCTAGGATGATTATAAACATGCATAAGTAGTGGCTACATGATTAAAAAAGTGCTTGGCTCATACCTTAATGATTGCATGACTGCACAAATAGTGCCTACTTGATTGCATTAGTGCAGCAGTAATTCCTGAGTGATTACATCAGTGTATGTGTACTGCCTAGATCATTCAAAGACTGCACGGGTACTACTTGGGTCTTTTTATAATAAATCATGAGTGTTGGGCCTAGCCAAATACAAACCAGCACACTATTAAATGACTCAACCATAAGTCTCTCTTTATTGTTAAAAGCGTGCATACATACGTCTATACCTTTTCAAATCATCATCATATCTAAAAGAAACAAGTATACAATAGATGTGCATAAGAGATTGCATAACTCCATGGGTAGTGTTTGGATGATTGTATGAGTGCAATGGTAGTCAATGGGTAGTTAGAGGAGAGGATAGATAGTGACTGGCTAATTGTATGAGTGCACACATAGAAGTTCAGTGCATGGATAACTGTATGAATAGCACCTGAAGGCATAGATCATTGACTAAATAATGCCAAGTGATTACATCAATGCAACAATAGGGCCTGGATGATTATATGACTGCAAGGGTAGTCTATGGATTATAAATGAGTGATAGTGCCTATATGCAAAGGTAGTGCGTGGGTGATTTTATAACAGCATGATTACTGGCTGAGTGATTACAAAACTATAAATGTACTATCTCCGTGATTGAACAAGTACAATAGTAGTGCCTGGATGATTATGTAAGTGCTTGAGTAGTGGCTACATGATTAAAAGAGAGTATGGGTAATACCTTAGTGATTGCATGACTGCATTGATAGTGCTTAAATGGTTGCATAAGTGCAGCACTAATCCCTGAATTATTACAGCAGTTCATATATGTAGTGCCTGGATTCTATGACTGCAAGGGTAGTGTGTGGGTTATTACATGACTGCATAGGCCCAGCCTGCATGATTACATGACTGAACGGTAGTACAAAACAAGTGCCTGGGTGATTGCATGACTGCAGAAGTAATATCTGGGAAATTACTGGAATACATAGAAAGCAACATGGTGATTTTGTAACTCCATAGGTACTATTTTGGTGATTTCAGTAGTTCCAAGGTTCTGCCTGAGGGATTACAGGAGTGCAAAGGTACTGCCTGGCTGATTCTATAAGTGTATGAGCAAGTACACACATATCTCAGTCACAACACCATGCACAGCTCAAAACTTCACAGAGTACGCTTCAATTTTCAAACAGACACTGAAAATTATGCGGTATATATCAAATATAACTTTTTTCACATCATACAAATTACTCTAATAAATAACATCTCTACAAACATCTAAAACCTCACTTTAAGGCTACTGCTTAACCATTCTACAACTACTTATAATATTACACCTACCCAAATAGAAAGTAGGAACCCTTCACAACAATATCCAAACCTAAATAAAACACAGAACAAACTTCCAATTTCAAGCCAACATCAAAAATTATGCGGCATACTTCATCTGTACCTCTCTAGAAACTTAAAAAAAGAAGCCTAATTGATAACCTTGTGTCACCATCTTTTACACCACACATTTGTTTTGCATCTTCACCATTCTACTAGTAGTCACAGTCTTTAGCCTACCACATAAAAAGCAACAATACCTCTTTGTTATATATCATGCATCTTCAAATATAAAACATATATCAAAATGCATATACAAGTAGAAACATACTTCAGACAGAAGTCCATGGGCACCTCAAAAGTTGACAGATTCCATCTCCAAATTTAAAGCAACAGCTAAAATTATGCGGTATGCTAAAAATATACATATTTCACATTAAAACACACTACCAGAATAACTAATCCATCTTCCAAAATACACACATTACTATTCAAAATATAATTCAAACAATATGTAACTACAATAAAACAAACTATAATACACATCTGTACATTTAATAATATATTTCAAACACAACAGAATTTGAATTATTTTTAAAGTTTACCTGATCCATAATACACCTCACACACTTATAACTCACCTTCCAAATAGATTTGTAGAATTTCAAATATCACAAACTCATAAAAGATTTTCTCAGGCACACAATCAATGTAATTCACCTGTCTCAGCAAGGTAGAACCAGTAATGGCACAGTTTCCCTCTCTTTCTCCACACAAATACATGTAAGTAAAAAATCAAATTCCTTCCTACATTATTTGAAATCTCAACACACATTTGTATTGGTTAGACATATTGACCCTTACCAACTGACTTCTAAAACTGCCCGAACTGCTTCTAGAATTTTCTAAAGTCGCGACTCCACCGCGCACCGCAGCGACGGAACCGCAAACCCATACAGGAGTTCAAAAACATATTACAAATACAAAATCAACTATTTTTTAAGAACACACCACTTCTAAAGATATTCTTGACTTGGGAAATCTTACTCTAATGAAATTTCATTTATATATACAAAACAATTCCACATATTAAATCCACAGCTAAGATCCAACCCTTCCCCCATTCTGCTTAATGCCAGTTTTCATACTAACAGTTCATGGAACATAGAACTTAACTTACAGGTCACAAGTTCGACATATTTTCAAGTTCACCACACAATGTTGCAAATGCAACCAACAGGTGTGGTTGGCTTTACAATATATCGGCTTATCCTATCTACTGTACCTTTGAAACATTTTTTACTAACCAATAAGAAACATGCTTTTTAAGCACACAAACATGCACCCTATTTTTGAATGTACAATATTCTTAAACACCCAATCAATTCTCAATTATTTTTTAAAGTACATCTTGTCCACCATTTTAGACACCTCTCATTCTACCAACTGACTACCTCAGTTACAGACATCTTTTCATCACTTCCAGACATCCCTTCAAGATGCTTACAGTGTGGATTGTTGGACATAGCTATGTTTTATGGTGCAAAAGGTATGCTGAACGCACAGGTATTCACAAAGACCTAGCTTTGCAAAATGTGAACATTAAATGGATTGCACAGAGAGGATTAAAGTGGCACGAATTGATGCCTTTGGTTAAAAACATTTTACATCTCCAACCCCCTGACTTCGTGATTTTGTACTGTTGTGGCAATGACCTAGGCACATTGACTGGGATAGGTCTGGAAACGTTAACGAAAGACACCTTTGCACAATTGATGTTGCTTTTCCACCAAACTGTCTTTGTATACTTTAACATATGCCAGAGCCACAAATGGAAGTGGTTCAATAAATTATGTCCGCAGATTGCGAAAGCTAGAAAGAATGTCAATAAAGCTGTTTCTGCTTACCTCAGAGACCATAGCTCCTTAACCCCTTCAGCGCGGCACGGATTACCGTGCCGTGCTGAAGGTTCGTTGCGCGGGCGGGGCCGTGACGGAGCGGTTCCGTCATCCGCACAGCGTGACCGATGCGCATGACAGAACCGCTCTGTCATGCGCATCGAAAGGGTTAACTGCGGTGCAAATTCTGCCGCTGGAGTTTTATTGAGTAGGTGGGGCTGCGTCAGCCAACAGACGTGCGCAGCACTAGCGAGGTAGTGCTCGCGATGGCCATTGGCCGACACGCGCATGGATTGGGATAGGATGGGCTCCATCTATAACCACAATCTGCGTTTTGATATGGATGGCGTCTACAGAAGTGATGGAGTACACTTCACAGATAACGGAAACAGAGTCTTTCTAAACAACCTGAAGCTGTTCACCCACATTTACCTGTAGCTACAACCAAATCCGAATGAAAACAATGGCTCCCTTTAGAGCCACCCAATTACCCAAAATATAACCTAACTTTAGATAAAATATATATATTTATTTTAAAACATTTGATTGGAGTCGCGCACCCCTTGCGATCACACCGAAGAGGGGCCGTGCAGAGAGCCACACACCCATCGCATTTACAGTGGGGGCCACGCTGAGAGCTGAGCACCTATCGCATTTACACTGGGGGGCCGCACTGAGAGCCACACACCCATCGCGTTTACACTGGGGCTGTGCTGAGAGCCTCGCACCCATCGCGTTTACACTGAGGGCCGCTCTGAGAGCAGCCCATCCACCGTGTTTGCACTAGGGCCTGCGCTGGGGTCGCGACTCCCAACTTTGACGAAAAAAAAACTTCCACTTCTATTATTTCGTATTCGCCCCAGGGACCACATCCCCCGGGCCTGTAATGATTTCTTATTTTTTTTTTAAACAAGAAGAGAGACCCCATCCCTCGGGGCCTGGCCAACCTTATTTTTTTAATTTATTTTGAGGGGGGCAGTGTATTCAATACCCCAGGGAGGTGGTGGTCCCCTGGGCAGTGTGGAGAGGGGCAGGAGCCCCCATACACTTTTTTTTATTTAGGCCTCAGGTAGGTGGCGGTCCTCGGGGCATGGGGGGACCACCGAGGCCCGCCCACATTTTAAAGTTGAATGCCCCTGGGGAGGTGGCGCTCCCCCCATGCATTTTTACCAAAGCCTCGGGGAGGTGGCAGTCCCCGGGGCTGGGGGGGGCCACGTGCCCCCTGCATTCAAATTAATAAGCCGCTGGGGAGGTGGTGGTACCTGCGGCTGCAGGGGCTCCCGTCCCGTGGGTCCCCGCAAATTAATCACTGATTGCCCCCGGTATCTGGCCCACCCAGGGGATTTTGGAAAACAAAGCACGGTAGCCCGCGCTTTGTTTTTTTCAAACTTTTCTCGGCAGGTTTCGTGACCCCAGCGTGAATTCTGCCGTAAAAAAAATGCTTTTTTTGGCCCTGGGAGTCCTTGTGGGACCCCCTGAGCAGGCCTAGGGGGTCTGGGTGTTTCTACCCTGCCCCCTTTTCTTCATTTTCATCTTCTTTTATGCTGATTTCGGTTACCGAGTCACAAGATGGCTGCCAACACATTCTGGTTTGGAGCCAATCAGGGTGTAGCTCGTGCTCGGGAGGATTCGCGAACCCTCATCGGTGCTCAGATATCGAAACTTTTATTTTTAAAATATCTCAGCAACTACTGGACGGATTTACACCATATAAAAAAGGTTGCTTTCTGAACCAAGAGCTCCCTTTTTGACAAATGTGGTGTAATTCCGTTCAGCAGTTCGGGCTGTAGCCTGCAATAAAATTTCCTATGGAAATTAACATGGGGAAAACGCGTTTTGCGACCGCACCTTTTTCTCAACCCTCGCTTGATGAATCCCCCTGAAACTTTCAAGACAGGAGTTGACCTCAATTAACCATTTTGGGGAAAATTTTGCAAAGATTCGTCAAACGGGGCCAGAGATATTGGCAAAAGAAAAAACGCTTTTTGAAAAGAAATGAGGTCCTAACTATAACTACCTACCAGCGATGAGTAGGGTATATATATATGTATATATATATATATTATCTACTGGCAGTCGCCAGTAGATAGTTATAGTTAGGACCTATTTTCCATAGGAAATCTGCAACATTCTATTGGGAATATCTTTGGCGCCGATTGAGGAATCTTCGCAAAATTCTCCAAACTTTTGGCCAGCTCTGCTCTGCTCCTACCCTGAAAGTTTTGCGGTGATCCGTGAAGCGGGGGCTGAGAAAAAAGGGGGTCCCAAAACACGTTTTCCCCATGCAATTCCCCATAGGATCTGTTGTCGCAGCTACAGCCCGAACCGCTGAACGGAATGACACCAAATTTGGCAAAGAGGTAGTCCTCAGTTCGGACTTGTGCCTTTTGCATATTTGGTGTGAATCTGTTTAGTAGTTCCTGAGAAAATTAGGGTAAAAAAGTTAGTGATATCTATGGCCGCGGAGGATCCGCGGACCGTACCCGCACCGTAAGCGCACCCTCCCCGAACGGAGCGCGCACCCTCCCGATCGCGCTCTGAATGCTAATTGGCTGTCGAGCGTCTCTCTACATTCGAAACCAGGAACTGTTGGCGGCCATTTTCTGCCTCGGTAGAAGCGAGGCTGAAGATGGAAGGGGAATAAGTGTGTAAAAGATATATATCGCGTTGGATGCACGGATTTTCTCGCGGTGGGTACGCGGATCCACAGCAACGTTTTTTGAAAAACGACAAGAAATCATTGGTTGTATAACAACTTTCAACACTGAAAGGTAGGGTGTATATTTTTGTTTTTTAAAGGTATGATTGTTATTGGTTAACAAAAACAGATTGTAAGGAACATTATATATGATTAGCTGATATGTTGAAAAGTCAAGCACACTTCCTGTCTTGTGTAGGAATATTGTGTGCTGAACTTGTGACCTGTGAGCTCAGTGCAGTGTTCCATCATCTGTTTCTATGGTAACAGGCAGAAGGCAGAAGGCAGATTGGGGGAAGGGTTGAAATGTATTTCAGTTGGAAAGGGTTGAAATGTTTAACCAATAGAAATGTGTGTTTGCTTTTGAGTTTATGTGCGAAGGATTGTGATTTGATCTTTACATGTTTATGTGTGGAAAATGAAAGGGACACTTTTCCATTCTTTGCTTTTGCTGAGAGGTGCACAGTGCAGAGATTATTTAAAAGGAAATATGGTGAGTGATTGATATACTCCTTAATCTAGTAGAAGTTAGCCCAGCGTAACAAAGCCTAGCCGTACGGCTAGGCTTTGTTACGCTGGGCTAACTTCTACTAGTTTCTTAATTTCTCGTGGCACTCGGCAAGGGTGTCGTTGGAACCCTTTCTTGTCGCTTTACAAGCCAATTCCAATATTACTCCCTTTGTACACGGTCAGAAATCGCTAAAAATTATGGCGTACGCTGATGACATTGCGGTCTACTCAACTAATATACCGACAGCCATACTGGGAATCACTGAGGAGGCTAACAAATTTGGTTCAGTCTCTGGCTACAAACTCAACTCACATAAAACACAAGTCATTGTGAACCACAAACCCCCGACTCAGATAGTAGGTACCTGTAGAACAGCCACTTATCTCGGCATTAAAATTTCTTCAGATACCAATGAGATAATTAAACTTAACTATGAGGCTCTCCTCAAAGAAACTATTACAACTCTAAAAAAGTGGCATAAGGTCCCCCTCAGCATGGTTGGCAGGATCAATTTAATTAAAATGAGTATTTTACCTAAATTTCTATACTTATTTAGGTCCATACCTCTCCTTGTTAACAACACATACTTCAAACGGCTGGATGGGATTTTTAGTAGCTTCATCTGGGGATACAAGAAGGCTCGCAGATCAATCAATCTTCTTAAACTACCTTTTAATCAAGGCGGTATGACCTTTCCTGACTTTAGATTATATTTTTTCTCTGCTTTCCTCAGTCGTCTTCGTGGCTTGTTCATCCGTGACAAGCAAGCGCTTTATTCCTACCAATTTGCTTTAGGGGAGGAATCTAATATGTTTCTAGCCAAAGCTAACGACCCTATGTATTTCAAACGGGTAAAATTCAAGACTATCAGAGACACTGTTAAAATTTGGCAACTTATTCTGGCTAAATTTAATACGTCTCTTTTCCATCCTCAATTATCTCTATGGGCCAATCCGGGTCTTCTGGGGATTTTTCACGATGGGATATTTTACATGTGGAAAACCGCTGGAATAGAAACACTTGGGGACCTTTATGGTAACGACGGTCTTCTGGCCTTCGAGACACTAAGAACAATATATAAACTACCTTTAACCTCACAGTTTAAATACATTCAAATACACGATTACTTAATAAGCAAAATAAAGATATTAAACATCTTAGACTCAGATATCTGGAACTGTTTCTACTCCAATAAGGTTAGATCACTTATCAGTCTTGGTTATAAAGCTCTAACTTCGCTTAAATCAGACGACTGTGGGAATATTGCGGCAAAATGGAGTTCTCGCTTGGGTTTGAATATTTCTGCTAATCAGATATCATCTTCGCTAAGTAGTTTCAATCGCTCGGTCCATTCTTCAAGCTTGATATAACAACAATATAAAACGATATTCCAGCTATACTACACTCCAGAAAAAATTTCAAAATGGTCCAACAATTGCTCCAATAGCGAACGGACAAGGTGTCCGAAATGCGACCTATCAGCCGCCAATCTTGAACATATGATGTTCACGTGTCCTCGACTCTCGGAATTTTGGTCTAAAGTCAGCCAGGGTATGGCGCAGATTCTGTCACAACCAATCACACTAAGTCTGGCTAATGTACTTCTAGGCACTCCTTTGTTAAATTACTCATCTGTAACCTCACAAGCTGACCTTATCAATTTTCTGATTGGTTGTGCCAGACTGACCATCGCTAGGATGTGGATTTCAAGTAACCCGCCACACGTGATGGAGTGGTGGCTTCTGGTCAAAGAAATTCATACCATGGAAACTTCTCTAGCCAAGATTAGAGGTCCTAAATCTCTTCAAAGATAGATCGAATTTGGGGTTCCTCAACTCTATGTCAAGATTGATGCACTTAAAATTGTTTGTAATTTGGCCTACTTGGACAATCTTGGCAGGTCTGTCGATGCCCCCCCCCCCTTTTTTTTTTTTTTTTGTTGGACAGAGAAAGAGAAGAAAAAAGAGAGAGAAAAAACAAAAAAGGGAAAAAAATAAATAAAAATTATTTAGACTAGCTCCCGTATAAGTCATATATTTCTTGATTTCTAATTCTGATGTGGTTCTCTATGCCCTGTTTGATATGTCTATTTGATTTCTCTGAATTGTTCGATTGTTTGACACTCGTTGTTCCGATCTCTTGTCCTGATCTCAATAAAAAAATTATTTAAAAAAAAAAAAAAGATATACTCCTTAATCTACAAAATAACTTGAAAGATGAGTTATTTAATTGTGAGGGGATGTATGTGGACTATTTTGATTTTAATCAGACTAATGTATTTTTCCTGCTAAAGTGTAGGGAGTACTTTTTTTCTCTACAATGTGTGTGCATGTAGAAACCATTCTGTGATTGGCATTTGTGTTTTTCATGTGTTTGTAGACAGATAACTGTGCAGTTTTTATATTTTGGTAGAATTAGAAACCAGTCATTGTTTATGAATTTGTGAAATGAGTTATGTTATGTTTCTATACTAAAATGTAGTACTACTTCTAGATGAAGAAATGTGTCTTGATATAGTGCAAGGGATAGTGTTGTTTGTCTAGAATCACACAGTGAGTCTGTATGCATTTGGGAACCACTGTGAGAGAAGCATTTGGTAATATCGTGTATTTGCTGACAGATAAGTGTTTTAAAACCAGTCAGGTTGTCAAGTTTTAGTAGAATTAGAAGACAGTTATGGCTTATGCTTTCATTAAATGAGTGAGGCATTGACAGTAAATTGCAGTCGTCAAATATGTAGATTGTGTGCAGTTCCCTTACCACTTGCACTGTAGTGAATGAGTTTTGGTAAGCTCATAGGGATAGTGGTGCTTGTCTAGAATCACACTGTGAGTTAGTGTGTACTTGGGATCAGTGTGAGAGAATCATTTGGTAACATCATGTATTTGCTGACAGATAGCTGTTTTAAAATCTGTCATGTTGTGAAGTTTTAGTAGCAGTAGAATCCAGTCTTTGCTTATATGTTGATTAAATGAGTCATGCTTTGACACTGACGTGCTGTACTTAAATATGTAGATTGTGTGCAGTACCATTAACTCTTCCAGACTAGTGAATGGGTTTTGGTAAACTCCTAGGATAGTGTTGCTTGTCTAAAATCACACTGTGAGTCTGTGTGCATTTGGGTAAGGATTGTGAGAGAAGCATTTGGTAACATTGTGTATTTGCTGACAGTTAACTGTTTTAAAACCTGTCATGTTGTCAAGTTTTAGTAGCATTAGAAGACAGTTATGGCCTATGCTTTCATTATATGAGTCAGGCATTGACAGTAAATTGCAGTCGTTAAATATGTAGATTGTGTGCAGTTCCCTTATCACTTCCAGTGTAGTGAATACGTTTTGGTAAACTCCTAGGGATACTGGTGCTTGTCTAGAATCACACTGTGAGTCTTTGTGCATTTGGGAACCACTGTGAAAGAAGCGTTTGGTAACATCGTGTATTTGCTGACAGAAAACTGTTTTAAAACGTGTCATGTTGTCAAGTTTTAGTAGCATTAGAAGCCAGTCTTTGCTTATGTGTTGAATAACTGAGTCAGGCATTGACACTAAAGTGCAGTCATGAAATTTGTAGATTGTGTGCAGTTCCCTTATCACTTCCAGTGTAGTGAATGAGTTTTGGTAAACACCTAGGGTAGTGTTGCTTGTCTAAAATCACACTGTGAGTCTGTGTGCATTTGGGTAAGGATTGTGAGAGAAGCATTTGGTAACATTGTGTATTTGCTGACAGTTAACTGTTTTAAAACCTGTCATGTTGTCAAGTTTTAGTAGCATTAGAAGCCAGTCTTTGCTTATGTGTTGATTAAATGAGTCAGGCATTGACACTAAAGAGCAGTCGTGAAATATGTAGATTGTGTGCAATTCCCTTATCACTTCCAGTGTAGTGAATGAGTTTTGGTAAACTCCTAGGGATACTGGTGCTTGTCTAGAATCACACTGTGAGTCTTTGTGCATTTGGGAACCACTGTGAAAGAAGCGTTTGGTAACATTGTGTATTTGCTGACAGAAAACTGTTTTAAAACTTGTCATGTTGTCAAGTTTTAGTAGCATTAGAAGCCAGTCATTGCTTATGCGTTGATTAAATGAGTCAGGCATTGACACTAAAGTGCAGTCGTGAAATATGTAGATTGTGTGCAGTTCCCTTACTACTTCCAATGTAGTGAATGAGATTTGGTAAGCTACTAGGGATAGTGTTGTTTGTCTAGAATCACACTGTGAGTCTGTGTGTATTTGGGAACCACTGTGAGAGAAGTGTATGATAACATTGTGTATTTGCTGACAGATAAGTGTTGTAAAACATGTCATGTTGTCAAGTTTTAGTAGCATTAGAAGACAGTTATGGCTTATGCTTTCATTATATGAGTCAGGCATTGACAGTAAATTGCAGTTGTGAAATATATAGATTGTGTGCAGTTCCCTTACCACTTGCACTGTAGTGAATGAGTTTTGGTAAGCTCATAGGGATAGTGGTGCTTGTCTAGAATCACACTGTGAGTTAGTGTGTATTTGGGATCACTGTGAGAGAATCATTTGGTAACATCATGTATTTGCTGACAGATAACTGTTTTAAAATCTGTCATGTTGAGAAGTTTTAGAAGCATTAGAATCCAGTCTTTGCTAATATGTTGATTAAATGAGTCAAGCTTTGACACTGATGTGCTGTATTTAAATATGTAGATTGTGTGCAGTACCATTAACTCTTCCAGACTAGTGAATGAGTTTTTGTAAACTCCTAGGATAGTGTTGCTTGTCTAAAATCCCACTGGGAGTCTGTGTGCATTTGGGTAAGGATTGTGAGAGAAGCATTTGGTAACATCGTGTATTTGCTGACAGATAACTGTTTTAAAACCTGTCATGTTGTCATGTTTTAGTAGCATTAGAAGACAGTTATGGCTTATGCTTTCATTATATGAGTCAGGCATTGACACAAAAGTGCAGTCCTGAAATATGAACATTGTGTGCAGTTCGCTTACCAATTCCACAGTAGTGAATGATTTTTGGTAAACTCCTAGGTATAGTGGTTGTTGTCTAGAATTACACTGTGAGTCTGTGTGCATTTGAGAACCACTGTGAGAGAAGCATTTGGTAACATCGTGTATTTGCTGACAGATAACTAATTTAAAACCTCTCACGTTGTCAAGTTTTAGTAGCATTAGAAGCTAGTCTTTGCTTATGTGTTGATAAAATGAGTCACGGTTTGACACTAAATTGCAGTATCATGTACTATTCTCTTCACTGTGCCAGAACTGAAAATGTAAAAGTTTTACCCAGGCACTGTCCTAGCAGTAGTTAATGATTTAGTCAGTTTCTAAGTACCAAATAGATTGCTTCAAATAAAAGTGTTCTGACATACTATACACTTGTCTTTACACCTTCAATTCCCTAGTCAGTATCCATACACTTCCAGGAAACATCCTGTCACTTCCTTTGCAGTCCTCTAGAGACCCATTCAACAGCATGTACTAATCCATTGACTGTGCCAAAACTCAAACACTTATTAATGCACCTAGACACTCTCTTTCCAGTACTCTAATGATTCAGTCACTGCCTAAGTATTCATGCACTGAGCCAGGTCTTAGCACATGGACTACGTCAAACCCATATCCACTATGCATGCAGTCCTCTAACCACCTACACACTTGTCTTTCACACCTTAAATACCCCAGTCAGTATCCGTTCACTTCCAGAAAACACCCTGTCACTGCCGTTGCACTCCTCTAGTGACCCATTCAGCATCATGTACTAATCCATTCACAGCGCCAAACCCTAATAAATTCACCCAGGCACTCTCCTTGCAGTACTCTAATCATTCAGTCAGTACCCAAGTACTCATCCAGTGACCCAGGCCTTAGTATATGGACTGCTTCAAACCCTTATCCTCTATGTATGCAGTCCTCTAACCACCTACACAATTGTCTTTCACACCTTCAATTCCCTAGTCAGTATCCATACACTTCCAGGAAATACCCTGTGACTCTCTTTGCAGTCCTCTAGTGACGCATTCAGCATCATGTACTAATCCATTCACTGTGCTAAAACCCAAACACTTATAAATTCACCAAGATACTATCTTTGCAGTACTCTAATCATTCGGTCAGTGCCTATGTATTCATACACTGAGCCAGGCCTTAGCACATGGACTGCTTCAAACCCCTATGCACTATGCATGCAGTCTTCTAACCACCTAGACACTTGTCTTTCACACTTTCAATTTCCTAGTCAGTATCCATACAGTCCAGCACTTGTCACTGCCTTTGCACTCCTGTAGTGACCCATTCAGAACCAAGTACTAATCTATTCCCTGTGCGAGAAGCCTAGCACTTATAAATTCACGTAGGCACTCTCCTTGCTGTACGATAATCATTCAGTCAGTACCCAAGTAGTCATGCAGTGAGCCAGGCCTTAGCACATGGACTGCTTTAAATGCCTATGCAGTATGGATGCAGTCCTCTAATCACCTACACAGTTGTGTTTCACACCTTCTATTCCCTAGTTAGTATTCATACTCTTCTAGCAAACACCCTGTGAGTCACCAAGTGTGTCTCCTTATACTACTGTAATCATTTAGTCAGTTAGCATGTAGTCTTTTAGTGAGGTAGGCTTTAGTGCATGAACTGCTTCAAAGTAGTATGCACTATGCATGTAGTGTTTTAATGATCATCACACTTGTGGTTAAGGGCTAGAGTTTCGTAGTCAGTTTTTATATAAAATGTGTTTGTACAGTAATGGAATAGTATAAATTTGAAAGTTATTAATATACATTTATTTGTGATATTTTTTTACAGATACAGAACAGGAGTGTTTCTCATCTGTATGCACTCTTCTCGTGCAAGATTGTTTGGATGAAGGGTCCTTACGTGTTTCATCATACTTGCTGTGCCGCACGAGTATTTTTTGTTAGGATCTCCTCGTAACAGAACTCTTTGGCAAATCTTGCGAGTGACGAAGGTGGCATTGGTCTTTGTTTGCTCCTCGGAAAAAGTAAAAAATTTCCTCACCACTGAAGAAAAACGTTGTTTGTGTGGTGCCTTCTGCAAAACATTTTCTTCAGATTCGGTAAATATTTTAAAGCGGCATTATGTACAGTTTTTGTAAGTCAAACTTATAAAATTTTGTTAGCTCTATGCATTTTATATCTCTGTGATTTGTTTCTTGTGGTATTTTGTTGAGAATACCATGTTGTTTTTTTTAACAATTTTTCTTATTTTCCAGGTCTGTCGTCGACATCCATTGTCCCCACAGTAGTGTTCCGCCTTGTTATTTTTTATTATTGTTGTTACATTTTGTTTATTGGTTTATTGTTCATATATATGTTAATAAAAAAATAAAGTTTGAAAATAGTTTTTCGTTTATATATTTATTATTATAAAAAATAAAGTTTTTAAAAAAAATTCATAACGTTTTTGGTTGTTCTCTTAACTGCTGTGTGACTCTTTCTTGTTCTTATTACTGTTATTTGATGGAGTCCACCATGGTGTTAAATTTTGGGGGACTTATCGCTGGAATACTGGTGATATCTGCAGTTTGCACCAACTTCTGAATAGTGTGTTAGATTTATCTCAACTTTACTTCCGTTAAAGTGCTGATAATGAAATGGAGAGTAGCCGTTCCCGTGCAAAAAGACACGAGGTGCACCTTTCCGATTTATTCTAAATAATAAAATCCTGTATTGAATTGCACTGAGGTATTGGCTGCACTTACAGTGTACACACACAATCTATTAAGAAATCTCATTGTATTTATATTGATTGGGAATAGTGCATCAGGTGCTGGATCTTGATGAGATACACTGCTCAGTTCGTATATTGTTCTGCACACGAAAAAAATCACATCACAACTTTCACACCAATTGCAATGCGAAACAAATTCCGGTGATAAGACACGTTAGCACCAGGGATTTTACACCTGCTTTCTGCTGGTGTTAAGCAGGACAACTACCTGCACCATGAAAAGGAACACAGCCAAGAGCCACACCAGAACACCCACAGGTACCATAGAGTCAATGAGCATGATACAGGGATACCCATGAGGGCCAGAAGACTCATCTCAACAACTCCAGGACCGCCAATGCCCCCCAAACCCACATCTTAGTAAGTGAATCCCTGTGGTCATTGTCTTAGCATGATAGGCACGAGCCCTGCAACATCACAGTGTGCTGTCACCTCAGCGTTGGCAGTGAGCCTGGATGTGTAGCTATGCATGCATCCTCCTGCATGCACAACTGGCGTGTGCTGGGCTGGGGTTCACAGGTCAGTGCAGGGGTGTGCCTATCCGGCAAGGGGAACGGGGTGTCTCGGACATGTCCGTGTACAGGAAGTGCGGTAAGTGTGTCTCTGTGTTCTGGTGTGGCCTGCTACAAGAGCCGCAGCAGTTGATGTTGTAAACTGGCATGCACCACCTCCAAACGGCACTGTGATGTTGTAGTTGGAATGTAGCAGGACATGCGCAAATAGGCATTACAATGGTGTGCTGTACGAGTGCACGAGATACAACAGCGCACAGTACAAAAGTGTGGGGGCTCGTGGGAGGGAGGTGCAGCCGTTTGGCAACATAACACACAGTGAACTCAACCATGTGCCACATGCTGGGCATCTCATCCATGATGACCACGGTCGCAGACATCCCACAACAACAACGACTGGCCTTTGTACACATCCTGTATGAATGCAGCATGGTTTTCACTTCTGTGCTCGTTCAGTGGTGTGATGTTGGCGGGTTGTGTGACTTGTGCTGCTTGTTGGTGTGTTTCATTTTGGCCATTGTTAGTCTATATGTGTGTTGTACTTAATTGTGCATGTATGCCATTCTGCTCATCTCCCCCCCGACTCCCTGCTTCTTCCTCTTCCTAGTGCTGTTGTGTCTATAATTATGTTGCTGCACTCATAAATACATGTAAAGAATAAATTAGAATAGTTCCTTGATTCTTTTAGGTTTCAAAACTTCTCTATTGGTTTCTTTTTAATTTTCCATATGAACCGTTTTTTTAATATTCAACAACACATAGAAGTCAGAAGTGCAACGTATTCTATCAACACAATTTCTAGAACATTCTACAACACATGCAGGTTAAAAGTTCATCAATTTTTTAAAACTTAACGATATTTTTTTGTAACATTTTCTTGAATATTTAACGACACGTGCAGGTTAAAAGTTGACGATTGTTTTAAATTCGAACAGTGCCTTTCAAATGCAAGTAGCAGGTGTGGTTGATCTGAGCAAATTTTATCCTTTGATATGTACTCCACGTTGAAACTGCTTTTTCTTAACCAATCATACAGATGCTTCTCCACAAAACTAATGTGCACCCTACTTTTAAAAAAGAATGCTTTTCATGATATCTTCAGAGATAAGTTATAGATAGGAATTAGCATTTAAAAAACTTTTGAAATTCACCGAAAAAAACATAGGTTTCAGGGGCGTTATAGTTAGGAATTGGCGTTTAAAAAACCTTAGAAATTCACTGAAAAAACCAAAGGTTTCAGGGGCGTTATAGTTAGGTGGACATTTCCCTCGTACAAAACCCTAGAAATTCCCCTGTTATAGTTAGTTCAGCTAACTATAACTCGCGCCCCCGCAATGCACTGCTGATAATGTCACATATTACATCACTCATGAAATGGTCAGTGACATCACTGATGACATCTCAAATGACATCACTCATGACATCACTGATGACATCATCCAGTAGATATGTGTTTCTGTACAGTTTTAATATGTTTAATATATATAGGGAAAGGTCTGTTGAAGAATGAGTGGGTGTACAAGTGTGTGAATGTATGATTTTGTAGGTGCGTAACTGACTCTTTAAGTGAGTCTTTAAATGTATCTTACTGCAGACTAGTGACTAAACTGTGTGAATGTCTGTATGTGTCTGTGTGTAGGTGTATAAGTGGCTGCATGGTTTTGTGAATAGCTATATGAGTGTCTATATGGGTTATTGATTGGTTGTCTGAGTATCTGTATGGGTGCCTGAGTGTTTGTGTGGGTAGGGTGTGTGTGACTCTATGCATAGATGTGTGAGTGGGTGATTCTATGGGTGCATGGTTTTAAGAGTGCATCTGTGATGGACTGTATGGTTGGGTGAGTGTATATATGGGTGTGTTAGGGATTGAATGTATATCTCAGTGGTACATCTGTGACTAACTACATATGTGAAAGGCAGTATATATGTGTGTAAGAGTATATAAGTGGGTACATGTGAGAGTGTGTGATTGTGAGAGTGGCTGTATGGATGAGTGTGTGCTTGTATCAATGATTCTATTAGAGCGTAAGAATGTGGTACTTTTTTTATGAGTAAGTGAACTTGAGTGTATTTAACTGTATAGGTGAGTAAATTGGCCTGTGTTTAATTACTTGCACGACTGACTAGGTGTGTCAGTACCTCAATGGATGATTGGCGGTGTGTGAGAGTCTATATAGGTGTATAAATGCATGTGATAGTCTTGTACGGAGTGACTGTAAGTATGAGTGACTGTACAGGTGAGTGAGTGGAGGTGTATGTAGACCTAAGAGTTAATGATTGGGTATGTAGTTATTGGTATTGGAGTATCTATGATTTTCAAAATGGCGATCTGAAATTTTGAGTCGGTGTATCAAAGGTTATATTAGGGTGTGAGAAGATGCACTAATTTATCACATGGATTATGTCATCAGTGATGTCATGAGTGATGTCATTTGAGATGTCATCAGTGATGTCATCAGTGATGTCACCGACCATGTCATGAGTCATGTAATATGTGACGTCATCAGCAGTGCATTGCGGGGGCACGAGTTATAGTTAGCTGAACTAACTATAACAGGGGAATTTCTAGGGTTTTGTACGAGGGAAATGTCCAGCTAACTATAACGCTCCTGAAACCTTTGTTTTTTTCAGTGAATTTCTAAGGTTTTTTAAATGCCAATTCCTAACTATAACGCCCCTGAAACCTATGTTTTTTTCAGTGAATATATGTATATATATATTTATATATATATATATATGTATATGAGTCCAACAAATTGTCCCTGCGGGAGGAGCATTGATTAGCTGGTGCCGGCGGCGAGGTAAGGACAACCTCGCGTATGTATCCAAAAGCAAGCTTTGATCAAACAAAGACGCCGCACTCTTCCTGAGTCTTTGAAGTTAAAGTTTTATTTTCTCTTCACCTACGCGTTTCGAACTATGGCAGTTCTTGGTCACGGTAGTATACATGAGTCCCTTTTCACTTTCATTATTTATACCAATGCCCCATTGTTGCCCGCAATGAGGCATTATGGGTATGGTAGTTTGTTATACAAAAGATGTATAGAATACATTTAGGATTGGCGTCGAGTCTGAGTGACTGTGTGGGCACTTGTGTCATAATTTAATTTGTGGTCCAAAATTGCATATTGTTCTATTCTATGCAATAAGTTGACACTTGAAACACTTAATATAAGTGTCTAAGTTTTGCGTTTAGTCGCAATTTATATACACAAATCCTACGTGTATAATGTCAACGGGCTAGGAAATTAGATCAAGTATTGTGGCTAAGTGCCCCTTCTATACTTCTATTTCCATTTTTTTTGTCAAAAAATGACCACACAGTACTTCCGACAACGACAATAATCCATTTCTATATACAAATATTAATAGTCTTAGTGAGCTAGTTTACATTTAAATTTCACTCTATCAATTCTAATATGTTACAAAGGAAACTGTTTTGATAAAGTTTTTAGTCTGAAATATGTTGCCAATTGTACTTAAAGTTCTTATAAGTGTACATAAAGTTCATCATCTCTGTTCAATCCTCCTGGGATTCTGGTTTTAAAACGGATTATTAGTTTTGATTCTAATCGTCTTAATTTTTGGGTTCTGTTGCCGCCTCGTTCATGTTCTTTGATGCATGCAATGCCTGAGTACTTGATATCCTTCCAGGTTTTTCCTCTGTGACTCTGTAGGTGTTTTGTCATTGCATATGTCATGTCATTGTTTTGGATTGCGCGTATATGTTCAAGAATGCGCTTTTTCAATGGACATATTGTTGATCCAATATATCTTTTTCCACAGAAACATTCAATCAAGTAGACTACAAATTGGGTATCACAGGTGATCTTATTTTGGATTGTAAATGTTCGATCTCGTGAGTCTTTGATAGATTTTAGATTTTTGCCTATTTTGCACGCTTTGCATGTCATGCATTTTGTAAATCCTTGTTGTCTTACTTCAAGCCAAGATTTGGTAGTTCTGTTTTCAAAATGGCTGTTCACCAATGTGTCTTGAAGTGACGGTGCCTTCCTGTAAGATATTAATGGGTGACTGCCAATTGTTGGTCCAATATCAGGATCCTTTCTGATGACGTTCCAATATTTTAAAAGGATTTTCCGAATATTGTAACTCTCCTTTGAGTAAGTTAAAATTAGACGTGGTCTTTCTTCAGTGGTTCCTGTAACTCTCTTTCTTACAGTGAGAGTCTGAGCTCTTGTTTTTTGTCTGGCTTTGTTTTCTCCACGTGAGATATCACTGTGTTTGTATCCTCGTGAGGCGAATCTTTGTTTAGTGTCCAGGAATTTTCTCTCCATCTCTTCTGGCTCAGAACAATTCCTTTTCATCCGTAGGAACTCACCATACGGAATACTTTGCTTCAAGGATTGTGGGTGGAAGCTAGATCCATGCAGGACACTGTTTGTGGATGTTGCCTTCCTGAAAACTGTTGAATGAATCTTGTTGGATTTGATGTAGATTTTTGTGTCCAGAAACTCAATCTCAGTTGATTGTATATTGAAAGTGAATTTTAGGCCTACCTCATTTTGATTCAGTATTGTGATGAACTCCACCAGTTTTTCTTTCTTCCCCTCCATATTAGGAAGAGGTCGTCAATGAAGCGTAGCCATAGTACTACGTCCGCAGTGTATGGGTCATTCTCCTCCCTCCAAGCTATGCGTTTCTCCCACCAACCCATGGTGAGATTTGCATAACTTGGAGAAAATGAAACTCCCATGGCTGTACCGCACTTTTGAGAGTACATTTGTTTATCAAATAGGAACACATTATTTCGTAGGCAAAGTTGGATCATCTCCATCAACATATTGGTGTGTTGCAGTTCTCCAATAGGTCTTTGTTTCAGGAAGTATGCTGTGGCTGTCAACCCTATCTCATGATCAATGGATGTATATAATGAGACAACATCAATTGTTGCCAATAAGTAGTCAGGTTGCCATTCTGTTTCCATTAAAATTCTCAAGAAGTCACCAGTGTCTCTAATGTAAGAGTTTAATGTTGGAACTATTGGTAACAGGAAGTGATCAACATAATCAGCTATCTTCTCATATAATGACCCACAGCTAGAAATTATAGGTCGGCCTGGAGGTTTGTGCAGGGTTTTGTGGACTTTAGGTAAAAAGTATATCGTGGGTGTTACCGGATTGGTTACCGTTAGGCAAAAATCTAAAATCTATCAAAGACTCACGAGATCGAACATTTACAATCCAAAATAAGATCACCTGTGATACCCAATTTGTAGTCTACTTGATTGAATGTTTCTGTGGAAAAAGATATATTGGATCAACAATATGTCCATTGAAAAAGCGCATTCTTGAACATATACGCGCAATCCAAAACAATGACATGACATATGCAATGACAAAACACCTACAGAGTCACACTGGAAAAACCTGGAAGGATATCAAGTACTCAGGCATTGCATGCATCAAAGAACATGAACGAGGCGGCAAGAGAACCCAAAAATTAAGACGATTAGAATCAAAACTAATAATCCGTTTTAAAACCAGAATCCCAGGAGGATTGAAAGGAGATGATGAACTTTATGTACACTTATAAGAACTTTAAGTACAATTGGCAACATATTTCAGACTAAAAACTTTATCAAAACAGTTTCCTTTGTAACATATTAGAATTGATAGAGTGAAATTTAAATGTAAACTCGCTCACTAAGACTATTATTTTTTGTATATAGAAATGGATTATTGTCGTTGTCGGAAGTACTGTGTGGTCATTTTTTGCCAAAAAAAAGGGAAATAGAAGTATAGAAGGGGCACTTAGCCACAATACTTGATCTAATTTCCTAGCCCGTTGACATTATACACGTAGGATTCGTGTATATAAATTGCGACTAAACGCAAAACTTAGACACTTATATTAAGTGTTTCAAGTGTCAACTTATTGCATAGAATAGAACAATATGCAATTTTGGACCACAAATTAAATTATGACACAAGTGCCCACACAGTCACTCAGACTCGACGCCAATCCTAAATGTATTCTATACATCTTTTGTATAACAAACTACCATACCCATAATGCCTCATTGCGGGCAACAATGGGGAATTGGTATAAATAATGAAAGTGAAAAGGGACTCATGTATACTACCGTGACCAAGAACTGCCATAGTTTGAAACGCGTAGGTGAAGAGAAAATAAAACTTTAACTTCAAAGACTCAGGAAGAGTGCGGCGTCTTTGTTTGATCAAAGCTTGCTTTTGGATATATATATATATATATATATATATATATATATATATATATTATCTACTGGCGGTCGCCAGTAGATAGTTATAGTTACAACCTAGTTTCCATAGGAAATCTCAAAATTCTATTTTGAATAACTTTGGCGCCGGTTGACGAATCCTCGCGAAATTTTCAAAACTAATGGGGCGCTCCGTTCAGCTCCTTCCCTGAAAGTCTCGGGGTGATTCGTCAAGCAGGGGCCGAGAAAAAGGGGGGTCCCAAAACGCGTTTTCCCCATGCATTTTTCCATAGGACCTTTAGTCGCAGCTACAACCCGAACGGCTGAATAGAATTACGTGAAATTTGGCAGAGAGGTAGCCATAAGGTCAAGGAAGTGCCTTTTGCAGGTCTGGTGTAAATCTGTTCAGTATTTCCTGAGAAAATAGCATTTAAAAGCATATATATATGTGGGCGGAGCCTAACCACACATCTCATCCTGAGATCTGATTGGCTGTCAGCACTTCATTCAAGAAGTGTTGGCAGCCATCTTGGGACCCATATACATGATAGCACCTCATTAAAAAGCATTGCAGTTAATAGAAGGTTTTAAGACTTTAGTTACATTATAAATCATTTGTTGATGGTACCATACTCATTTTAGGAATTGTGGTATGTTCTAAGGTGATTTCACCATGTGAAAAAGCCTTCTGCTGGGATATCATGATTGAGAGAAAAATATTTTCTCATGCTTTTACCACAGAGGTTTGGAAGGTGATCTATAAGCTAAACTGAGAGCTTATTTTCTGTAAATTCACATTATCTTTCTCAGTCATGTGAGAATGAAGTCTGACATTCTCAGTAAAACATGTACATCCAACAAGGGCAGAGACTGTCAGTTGATTCCTTTGTGTTCTACTGCAGCTTCCCAGAGTGTTCCAAAGAACTACTAGAGCGCTAACAGTCCTACTTATGATAAACGTATGGCACACCTGAAGCCATCTTGCTTGGATTAAAGTGGTAACTCTTAAAACATTTAATTTAAAAGGAACAAAATGAGGGGGTTCATTTTTCCATAAAAAGTATGATCACTGCTGCAGAAAGAAAAATTAGGGCACATTTTGAGTGACTTCTCAAATCCTCTTCTATTTCATTAAAAAATTCTGACATGCAGACTGAAGCATGCACTTTCAATACCAGCAGCAGTTTCCCTGGTGAGCAGTAGCTTTACTACAGTGATCTAATGAGCAAAAAGAGTGCTAACATTCTGAATTTATGGCAAATGTGTGACACATCTGAATGCCTTCCTGATGGAATCAAAGTAAAAAACTGAAAGTATTTCCTACTGAGGAGACTGCAGTAAATGAGGAAATTAGGAAACTTCATAACAAATAAGTCTCCCAAGATGGCCACCAGAGACAAAAGAGCCCAAATGTAGCCCAAATATCACCCAGATGCAGCCCAAGTATAGCCCAATGACAGAATGTCCCAGAATGTTCTTAAAAACAACTAGAGCGCTTACTGTCTTCATTATGACAAAAGTATGGCACACCTGAAGCCATCTTGATTGGAATAAACTGGTAACACTTAAAACATTTAATTTAAAAAGGAACACAATGAGGGGGTTCATTTTGCCATAGAAATTATGATTAATGCTGAAGAAAGAAAATGAGGCCACATTTTGAGTGACTTCTCAAATCCTCTTCTATTTCATTAAAAAAGTCTGACATGCAGACTGAAACATGCACTTTCAATACCAGGAGCAGACTTCCATGGTGAACAGTAGTTTTACTACAGTGATCTAATGAGCAACTAGAGTGCTAACATTCAGAATTTATGGCAAATGTGTGACATATCTGAATACCTTCATGATGGAATCAAAGTAAAAAACTGAAAGCATTTCCTACTGAGGAGACTGCAGTACATGAGGAAATTAGGAAACTTCATAACAAATAAATCTCCCAAGATGGCCACCGGAGACAAAAGAGCCCAAATGTAGCCCAAAATCACCCAGATGTAGCCCAAATATAGCCCAATGACAGAAGTGTGCAAAACACTTATTATTTTGTGTTTTTGCAGTGTTATATAGTGCAGACTTGTCAGGTATTGGAGTGCTTTACATGAGCATTGGTTACATCACACGAGAACAAATTCATTTTGGTTGTAGACATGGGGAGACTAAGTGATTTGACCAGAATCACAGAATGTCGAGCTGAAGCAGAAACTTCAACCTGGTTCCCCAGTTGCAAAGCCTGCAGTTCTGGAAGTAACACCACATCCTCTCCCCTAAGTGCAACATTTAATCAAGTGGTCAACTGGATAAAAAAAACATAAAGATAACAAATAATTTAAAAGTGCTTTGTCGCTATTTGAAAACTCAGAAAATATGTCCTTATTTTAGTCTTTTAGAGCACTAACCATAATTTTGATGCCAATAAGACCCTCTCATATATGTAATTTCGAAAGGAAATGCTCTAGGTATTACAGTTTTGATTACATCAAGATGATGTCAGGCGTTCCACACTTTTGTAATAAATATAGAATGTTAGCAATCTAGTTGTTCATTAGGATACTGTTGAGAGGCAGAGGCCAGGGGCACGGACTCTGAAAATTGACGGCAGGTAGGAGGGTGCAAAGGCAACAATTTAACCACACTGAGCAGGCAGGAAGGGCCGTGGAATCACAACAGACTATGGAGGGCAGTGGAAAGGGGGGCAGGGGCAACAATCCAATGTTGGACAGGCCTCACAGACGGCTTGCTCCCTCCCCGCTCGACAGGGCCCGGACTCCGGCCCACCTGGCATAACCCCGCGACAAGCACCTGTACTCCGTCTCCCGACGGACCCTTTGCCCTCGGACCCTTACTCATCACAGGGTCCAGCCCCACCGGCTTCCCCGGCTGGGTCAAGCCGCCATCTTGGGCCCTGCACCACGCGGCCGCCTGGCCTCCCCCCGACCCTAAACCCGGGCCTGGCCGGCCCCGACATCCCGGCACCACCATCCACCCAGGAGGTGAGCGGACCACTTGGCAGGTCAATGGGAGAACGAAGTGTCAAGGGCTCTCCCCCGCCAGGTGCCGATCGCCCCCAGCTCCCCCAGGCACTGGCTCCACCCCCTGCTGGGTGTCTGGACACCTTCATCCCGGACCCTCCGACCTCCAAGTGCGAGGGTCCGGACATCAAAGGGCACCAGCCCTATAACTGAGGCAGCTCCGGAGCAGGAAGGCAGTTGTATCCTGGAGTCGAGAGACACCGAGTGAACTCAACCTTGACGGTCTACTGGCGCTGCCGTAACCCGCTCTTGTGAATCATCGTCCTGCCTGCTGGCGCTGCCGCGGCCCTCTGCAACAGTCATCTTCCTGGGACCTGCTGGCGCTGCCGCGGCCCGTTGTAACGACCATCCTCACCGGGACCTGCTGGCGCTGCCGCGGCCCGTTGTAACGACCATCCTCACCGGGACCTGCTGGCGCTGCCGCGGACCGTATATCTTCCGGGGACCTGCTGGCGCTGCCGCGGCCCGTTGTATCGTCCATCCACACCGGGACCTGCTGGCGCTGCCGCGGCCCGTACCACCAAGCTCGAGGATTGTGAGCTCATCATCATCTCATCCGAACTACCTGATTGGTAAATAGACTGTCCCGCTACCCCCTTCCCTACCTTGCGAGACTATAATCGAGGGGACCCCTGAGTCCAGACCTCCTTGTACCATCCAACCGTACCTTAAATAAGTGCTTATAAAGAACACTGAACCTTATCCGTGTGTGATATCTGTCTGTGGGGGGGAAGTTACTTGTCTGTACGATCACTGGAGACGGCTCTCCCCGGAGACCTCTCCTCCTGACCCCGGCCGACCCTCCCTGTCCGTCTACCTTTTCTAACATTGGTGGCCAGCGGCGCGATTCGAATCAACGCGTAATCGTACAGAGAGTAGCTCACCCCACGTCAAAGCACGATGTCGACCAAAGATAGCAGCTCCACCGAGAAGTTCCAAATGGAGAAATTAGAAGAATACAACCACCGCGAACTGAGACAATTTTGCATAGAACTTGGCATTGCTACCACCGGCCTGAGTACCAAGGATGATCTAAAGCGCGCTCTTGAGTCATGGACAGAAACTGGGGTCGCAGGACCCTCCGACCAAAGCAGCGTCGCACCAGACCAAAACAGCATCACACCAGAGGGGAACGCCACGGCTCCCGAGGAGCGGGGAACGGGCCTCTCGCAGGAGGAGATACGAGAAAGAGACAGAGTCAGATTACACGAATTAGAGATGGCACGACTCAAGATGGATGGGGAACTCAAGTTAGCTGAACAGAAACTCAACCTCGAGCATATGCGGCTTCGAGAGGAACGAGAGGAAAAGCAGAGACAGAGAGAGCTGGAAGAGAAAAAAATAACGCTCGAGCACGAGCGCCGACTGGCGGAAATAGAACTGCGCAAACAGAATAAGGAACTGGGGGTGCCTGAGCGACCACACACCCCGGGGCCAATTGAGAAAAAAGTTCACATCCCCAAGGATGTGGTCCGCGAGTATGTCCGAGAAGACGACATACAACAGTGGTTTAAAGCCTATGAGATCGCAATGACCTCCCACCGGATCGATCGGAGTGATTGGGGAGCCGGCCTTTGGGGGAGATTTATCAACGAGGGTCGCGATGCCCTGCTGCAGCTCCCCGATCACCAAATGTCGTCCTACGACCACATGAAGGCTGCCCTCCTCACCCGCTACGGCCTCACGCCCGAGATGTACCGCCAGAGGTTCAGAGATTGCACCCGGATCCCAGGTACAACTTGGGTAGAGTACGTGAACTATTTCAGCCGGGCCTTCGAGGGTTGGATCAAGGGAAGTCAGGTCACCACCTACGAACAACTCTTCAACCTCATGGTATGGGAGCACCTGTCAAACAACTGTTTCGTCGAGCTCAGGCAGCACCTACTCGACAGTAAGCTGACTGACCCCCGGCAGCTCGCCGCCGAAGCTGACCGATGGGAAAGCACCCGAGTGGGCCGGAGGGGGCCCCACGAACAGAACAGAAACAACCAAGGCCAGCACAGTCCTCGGGGAGGAGGAGGGGGCCAGGGGCGAGGGAGGGACGCCTTGCCCGCAACACCCGTGGCCAACACCCCGGCTCCGGCCGGCCGGGGCAACCCCCCGTTGCGGCCTGGGTACCGAGCCAACGTCACGTGCCACCGGTGCCAGCGACTAGGCCACTACGCCAATGATCCGAACTGCCCGCTAAACCAAACACCCAAGCCCCGCCAGGTAGCTGCCGCCGCCCTAGGGGAAGAGCAATCCTCGGAGGGACCCGAAGAGTATGAGCCGGCCCAGCAAGGGTGGGAACCGGCCGCCATGGTCCTGGCATGCTTAGGGGGGAGAGACATGGTTCCGCGGGCCCCCCTACCCGCCAACACCAGGAAATACGGTCAGTGGGTGACCATTAATGGACAGCGAGCCGAGGCCTTGCGTGACACAGGCGCCAGTGTAACGGCCGTCCACTGTCACCTGGTGAAGCCCGAGCAGATCCTACCGAACATTCTCTGCCCCGTCCGCGCGGCAGACAACTCTGAGAGCATGTGTAAGATGGCCTGCGTCCCGTTTGAATGGGGAGGGGTCTCCGGCCTACTGAAGGTGACAGTCCGGGACGATGCCCCCGTGGACTGCCTCCTGGGGAATGACCTCGAGAGTTCCCCGTGGGCCACCGTTGAGAGAAGAGAGCACCTGGGGATGCTGGGCCTCCCGGACTGGGCCTGCATAACCACCCGATCCATGGCCGCCCGTACCGCCCCCCGATCAGAAGAAACCGAATGGCCAGCACCTCCGCCCCCGGTTGCCCCTGTAGAGGACAACGGCGAGTCCGACCTACCGGACCCGACTACCGAAGAAGACGCGCCACACCAGGACCTTCCGGATCTGGCTCAGTGGCGGCAAGAAGGGGGGCCCACCCAAGAACAGTTCCGCCAGGAACAAAAGACCTGTCCCTCCCTCGAGGGACTCCGCCAACAAGCCAGCACCCAAAACGCCGGGGACACCACCGGAACCCACTGGGTCTACTGGGATAACGACCTGCTCTACAGCGAGCAAAGAATCGCCGAGCTGGGGGCCGGTCGAGTTCTGGTGGTACCGCTCCGCTTCCGAGACTTTCTGCTCAACCTGGCCCACGATGTCCCCCTGGCTGGACACCTGGGCCAGGACAAAACGTACAGTCGCCTGGTGACCCACTTTTTTTGGCCGAAAATGAGGAATGACGTCCTGAACCACTGCCGGTCTTGCCCCACATGCCAAGCCAGCGGGAAGAGTGGCCGGAAGCTGAAGGCCCCTCTACAACCCTTCCCTGTGGTCACCACCCCGTTCGAGAGGGTGGGGATAGACATTTTGGGACCTCTGGACCCCCGCACAGCCCAAGGACACAGGTTCATCTTGGTACTAGTGGACCATGCCACCCGCTACCCCGAGGCGGTGCCCCTACGGACAGTGACCGCTCCGGTGGTTGGCCGGGCCCTGATGGGGATCTTCTCCCGGGTAGGCTTCCCCCGAGAAGTCGTCAGCGACCGGGGTACGAATTTCATATCCAAATACATGAAGTCCCTCTGGCAACAATGCGGGGTCACCTACAGATTCACGACCCCCTATCACCCCCAAGGGAACGGACTAGTGGAGCGTTTTAACCGCACTCTCAAAGGGATGATTGGGGGATTGGAAGAGCCTCTCCGTCGCCAGTGGGATGTACTGCTCCCGTGCCTCCTCTTCGCCTACCGGGAAGTTCCCCAGAAGTCCCTCGGTTTTAGCCCCTTCGAACTCCTATACGGGCACCCTGTGCGAGGGCCCCTCAGCCTAGTCAAGGAAGGTTGGGAGATGGCCCCCCTAACGACCCCTCCAGACGTCTTCAAATACATCCTGGCCTTACGAAACCAGACCCGGCGCTTCAGGGAGATGGCCAAGGCGAACCTCGAGGCCAGCCAGGAGGACATGAAGAGGTGGTATGATCACAATGCCTCCTCCGTTGAATTCAAGCCTGGACAGCAAGTATGGGTGATGTCCCCCACCGAACCATGTGCCCTGCAAGATAAGTGGACGGGGCCCTTCAAAGTGGTCGAGCGCAAAAGCCCCGTCACTTACCTCATCGACATGGGGTCCTCCCGGAACCCCCTTCGGGTCCTCCACACCAACCGGCTCAAACCACACTTTGTGCGCTCCGAACTGAGCCTCTTGATGGCTACAGACAGTGGCACAGAAGAAGACTCCGAGCCCCTCCCGGATCTCCTGAAGACTCAGGAGAAGGACGGCTCCGTGGACGGGGTCCGGCTCTCTGACGCCCTCACTTCGGAGCAACGCCAGGACTGCCGGGACCTCCTGCTGCAGTTCGCTGCCCTGTTCTCCCTCACCCCCGGGGTCACCCCCTGGTGTTTGCACGACGTAGACACCGGGGACAGTCCCCCTGTCCGGCACCGGGCCTACCGCGTACCAGATCGGGTACGGGCCTGCATACAGGAGGAAGTGGCCAAGATGCTCACGATCGGGGTCATCGAGCCCTCGGACAGTCCCTGGGCCAGTCCGGTTGTACTGGTTCCCAAAGCCGCTGCCCCCGGCACCGCACCTGAACTGAGATTCTGCGTCGACTACCGGGGCTTGAACGATGTCACCCGGACCGACGCTCATCCCATCCCCCGGGCAGACGAGCTGATCGACCGGCTGGGGGCCGCCCGCTACCTTAGTATCTTCGACCTAACGGCGGGCTACTGGCAGATCGGCCTCACACCCAGGGCTCAGGAACGGTCAGCCTTCTCTACCCCCGATGGCCACTATCAATTTAAGGTCATGCCCTTTGGCATGAAGAATGCCCCCGCCACGTTCCAACGCCTTGTGAACCAGGTCTTGGCGGGGCTTGAAGAATTCAGCGCTGCCTACCTGGACGATATCGCTGTATACAGCCGCCACTGGTCCGACCACCTCCGTCACCTCCAAGAGGTCCTACAAGCCCTCCAGCGGGCCGGCCTCACCATTAAGGCCGGCAAGTGCCAGATTGGCCAAGGGTCTGTGACCTACCTTGGGCACCAAGTGGGGAGCGGGCTGGTGGCCCCACTGCAACTTAAGATTGCTGCCATCCAGTCCTGGCAGCCCCCCGTCACCCAGACCGAGGTCCGAGCCTTCTTGGGGCTCACCGGCTACTACCGGCGGTTCGTGAAGGACTACGGCAGCATCGTGGGGCCCCTCACGGGTCTCACATCCAAGAATCAACCGAAGCGGGTCAACTGGACTCCTGAGTGTCAAGCGGCCTTCGAGGAGCTGAAGACCGCCCTGTGCACCGCCCCGGTGCTCCAGGCCCCCGATTACAGTCGGGAATTTGTGGTGCAGACCGACGCCTCCGCCCACGGCATCGGAGCCGTCCTCTCTCAGTTGAACCCCGAAGGTCATGACCAGCCGGTGGCCTTCATCAGTCGACGTCTCCTGGCCCGAGAACAGCGCTGGAGCACCATCGAGAGGGAGGCCTTCGCAGTGGTGTGGGCCCTCAAAAAGCTCCGACCCTATCTCTTCGGTACCCACTTCCGGGTACAAACCGACCATCGACCCCTGCAATGGCTGATGCAGATGCGGGGGGAGAACCCAAAACTCTTGCGCTGGTCCATTTCCCTGCAGGGAATGGACTTCACCGTGGAGCACCGACCAGGCCAAGACCACGCCAACGCGGATGGCCTGTCCCGCTTTTTCCGCCTCGACGAAGAGAGTCCCCAAGGAGATGGGTGACTCTCCCCGCCTTCAGCTGGGGGGGACGCATGTTGGACAGGCCTCACAGACGGCTTGCTCCCTCCCCGCTCGACAGGGCCCGGACTCCGGCCCACCTGGCATAACCCCGCGACAAGCACCTGTACTCCGTCTCCCGACGGACCCTTTGCCCTCGGACCCTTACTCATCACAGGGTCCAGCCCCACCGGCTTCCCCGGCCGGGTCAAGCCGCCATCTTGGGCCCTGCACCACGCGGCCGCCTGGCCTCCCCCCGACCCTAAACCCGGGCCTGGCCGGCCCCGACATCCCGGCACCACCATCCACCCAGGAGGTGAGCGGACCACTTGGCAGGTCAATGGGAGAACGAAGTGTCAAGGGCTCTCCCCCGCCAGGTGCCGATCGCCCCCAGCTCCCCCAGGCACTGGCTCCACCCCCTGCTGGGTGTCTGGACACCTTCATCCCGGACCCTCCGACCTCCAAGTGCGAGGGTCCGGACATCAAAGGGCACCAGCCCTATAACTGAGGCAGCTCCGGAGCAGGAAGGCAGTTGTATCCTGGAGTCGAGAGACACCGAGTGAACTCAACCTTGACGGTCTACTGGCGCTGCCGTAACCCGCTCTTGTGAATCATCGTCCTGCCTGCTGGCGCTGCCGCGGCCCTCTGCAACAGTCATCTTCCTGGGACCTGCTGGCGCTGCCGCGGCCCGTTGTAACGACCATCCTCACCGGGACCTGCTGGCGCTGCCGCGGTCCGTTGTAACGACCATCCTCACCGGGACCTGCTGGCGCTGCCGCGGACCGTATATCTTCCGGGGACCTGCTGGCGCTGCCGCGGCCCGTTGTATCGTCCATCCACACCGGGACCTGCTGGCGCTGCCGCGGCCCGTACCACCAAGCTCGAGGATTGTGAGCTCATCATCATCTCATCCGAACTACCTGATTGGTAAATAGACTGTCCCGCTACCCCCTTCCCTACCTTGCGAGACTATAATCGAGGGGACCCCTGAGTCCAGACCTCCTTGTACCATCCAACCGTACCTTAAATAAGTGCTTATAAAGAACACTGAACCTTATCCGTGTGTGATATCTGTCTGTGGGGGGGAAGTTACTTGTCTGTACGATCACTGGAGACGGCTCTCCCCGGAGACCTCTCCTCCTGACCCCGGCCGACCCTCCCGGTCCGTCTACCTTTTCTAACATCCAACAATACAGGACTTGCAAGAGAGGCTGTGGCAATGTAATAGACCATTGTGGGCAGAAGGAAGAGGCAATGGTAGTACAACCATACATGCCAACAGACCCGATTCAGCCAGGAAACGTCCAATGTTTTTAAGCTCAAATGGGCTTTATTTGATCTGTCTCCTGTCTACAATCTCCTCTTTTTCAATGTAACTCAAAGGGGAAAATCAATACCCCAGTTTCTTTTCAAAATCTCCCTCTTACCAAGTTCAAAATGTTCACAAGTATGGTACATTGGATCATGGAAGGAAATGGGATAGGGACATGGACTTGGATAACAGAGGACAGGAGGGACATGGAGAGGTGCACCAAACTGACCCTGCAGGGCAGGCATCAGGGTTTGCAGCAGCACAATACACCACACAGGGCATGCAGGACGGGAGTGCAGCACAACAATCCATAGAAAGCAAGAGGGAGGGGACAGGACCATGCACATGGACAACAGAGAACAGAGGGGCAAGAGCCAATGGTAGCTAGCTGACCATAATGGACAGACAGGAGAGAAAGCTGCAGCATAACAGACCATAAAGGGCAGGAGGGACGGATCAGGGGCATTACAATGGAACAGACAAGCCAGGAGGGAGGGAGTAGGGGTCTGCACATGTAAACAGAGGGCTGGGGGCAAGGGGGCAGGGGAGCAGCAAGATAGCCATGGAGGTCAGGCAGGATGGGCACTAGAAGCAAGACACACCATGAAGAGCAACAGTGAGACTGTGATGGCATACACACAGACCATGGAGGAAAGGTGGGAGGGGGTCAGGGGCAGCTAACTGACCACACAGGGAAGGTGGGAGGGGCCATGGCAGCACAGAAGACCATGCATGGCAAGTGGGAGGGTTAGTGGCAGCACAATGGCTATGATGGGCAAGAAGGAGGGTGCAGGGGCATGCACAAAGGACGATGGAGGATAAAAGGGAGGGTCAGGACCTGTGCACAGACAAGAAAGTTCAGGGGAAGGGGCCTCACAACAGACCACACGGGGCAGGCAGGAGGAGCAGTTGCAGCACAACAGACCAGGGAGGGCAGAAGGGTGTGCCAGTACAATGGACCATGTAGGACAGGAGGAAGAGGATAGGGGCATGGCATGTGGACAGGCAGGGTGGAGGTGGCAGGGACAGGTTACAGTCATCTGACAATGCTAGGCAGGTGGGAGGGGAGTGGCAGCTCAACAGAACACTCAGAGTAGATAGGAGTGGCAGGTCCATGGAACATGGTGGGCAAAAAGGATGGAGCAGGGGCATGCACAAAGACATCGGAGGGCAGGGGGAAGGAGAATAGGGGCAGCAAGTTAAGCACAGAGTTTAAGCAGGAGGTCAATGATGGGGCATAGAATTGGGCAATAGAGGGCAGGAGGAGTGGACTGGTACATCATACTAAATTGAGGGCAGTGGCAGCACATCAGACCATGCATGGCAGGAGGGAGGAGGCTAGTCCATGGATTCACACAACAGAGGATAGGGAGGAGGCGGATGGGGCAGCAAGCTAACTGTTCAGAGAAGGCGGGTATTAGGAACTTTATTGTTTTTAAAACATTGTGTCTGTGCGAACTACTTAAAATATGAACAAGTATGCAGCATAATCTCACTTTTATTCAGGAAGAAGAGGACGTTTATGACTGTGACTCCGGGCTCACTTGGCAGAAACACCCCCTGACCCTCCACCCCCTATCGCAAAATGTAATGCCCGTGAAAAGGGTAGGTGAACACAGTGTTATATAGAACATAGTCCTGAGAGCACGATTGAAAATGAAAACTAGATATAGTGTATGGTATAAACTATGCACCAAATATAAGATGAACCGGGCGTGAAATATAATATGCAATACATTGTGCGCAATGACAGATTCATTGGAGAGCGCGAGATAGCACAGGCACTAGCGCGTGCTATGCAATATGCGCCTTGGAGTGTAATATGCACAGGGCAGTGTTGTGTAACCTAACTAGTCTCTAAAGTTGTAATATAAAATATGTGCTGGGGAGTGTAACGTTGCATATGCACTGTGACAAAGATATGGATCCCAGATTGTAATATGTATGGCATAGCACTGTGCGGTATAACATAGGCATCGAGGAAGGCACGTTAGATGGGGCAATATAACCCGTGCGAAGACAAGTGTGGCATGACATATTCACGGGGTGGTGTTACAGTGCACATGGGCTAGAGAGTGTCATAGCATATGCACTAGCTAGTGGAATACAACACAGAGGTTTGTGGCACTCGGCAGGCAATGGTGGGTGTAACACAGCATTGGGCTCTGTCAGGAGCGCGCTGTGACTCTCAAGTGAGGTTCGTCCCCTTTCCAGAGAGTAAAATAAAAAGTATTATACATCCGGCAGTGGATGTGTGTTTTATTAACTGTGAGGGGGGTTTCTTGCATAGTTTTGGTCGAATTTTTGTCGAATCCCCTTTGAATGGCTTGGTGTGCATGTGTATTAAATGTGCCCGTCAATAGCTACCCATGTTTGTATAAATAAACGACAAGGGTGTCTACCGGGATTAGGCACGGTAGGGCATCAGACATGTCAGAGCTTCACTAGTGGTGTAAATACATTCCACGTGGATTCATTGTATGCATAGTCGCCTTTTAATGAATATCACGCAAATCGTCATGGTGATAGGTACGTACGGTTTGTCCAGCATGTCCTAGGTGTGTCTATAAATATATATTTTTTTAAAATAATAAAAAACAGTGGCCGGCCCTGGGGATTGGAGTCAAAAAAATATAATTAGGAGACAGGCCCTGGGGGATGGGGTCATCAGGGCCAATAAATTAGAATAAGAAGGGGAACCACACAGCCACCCTTCTTAAAAAATTAAAATAAATAAAAGACTGGCATCGTGCCGGAGGCCATGCCCCCTCCGTGCAGCACTCTGCAAACGCGCCCCCAACAGGCATCTCCAGTATGCGCCAGGGAGCTGCGCTGCAGACAGGTGTTCTGAGGCCAAAGCCCCTTTTTACACCTCTCTGCAACGCAGTTCTGTGGCACTTACTGGAGGTACCTAGTGGTCTAGTTTGACCCTAGGGACCCTTAGGATTCAAGGGGACTTAATCTCTTAACTTAGAACAGCCACAGGGCGTGTTTACACAGTGGTGAAGGGAGGGGACGGGGGCCTGAGGTGACGTGTGCAAACACGCACTATGGCACGTTTTAAATTGGGGATATAATTTCCCTTCAATACTGAGGGCCCCTGGGGGCTAACTAGCCCACCAAGTGCTTCCAGTAAGCGCCACTGAGCTACATTGCAGAGAGGGGGTCCAGGCTGTGCCACTTTTTACACCTCTCTGCAACGCAGCTCTGTGGCACTTACTGGAGGTACCTAGTGGGCTAGTTGGACCCTAGGGACCCTCAGGATTCAAATGAACTTAATCTCCCAACTAAAACGGACACAGGGCGTGTTTACACAGTGGTGAAGGGAGGGGACGGGGCCTGAGTTAACGTGTGCAAAAACGCCCTGTGGCCTGTTTTAAGAGGTAGTTTTAATCCGCATGCCCTATTATATACTAGGGGCTTACAGAGGAGGTCATGCTAATCACAGGGGGACCCCAACGCATAATGTTCCCTAGTGTATGTAGGTGTTTTCACTGTATTCTAAGTGTCTTTTCACATAGCACTGGCTCTAGGACTGGTTAGTCAGACTCAGTTACCACCAGTATCCGTCTGAAAAAGTTGAGGGTACAGGATGATTTTGCAACAAGGCTTCTTTCTGCTCTTCTTTTTGTTCTTTCTGCACGTTATCCTTCTTCCTGCACTTTTCTTCGTCTTTGAGGACTTCTGTTGCTTCTTTCTGCACTTCTTTTGTTTCTTTCTGTGCATTTTTTCTTCTTTCTTCACATGTCCTATCTCTGTAGGCATAGTTAGAAATTAGCAATTAAAAAACCTTTGAAATTCACAGAAAAAACCATAGGTTTCAGGCACGTTATAGTTAGGAATTAGCATTTAAAAAACCTCAGAAATTCACTGAAAAAACCATAGGTTTCATGGGGTGTTATAGTTAGCTGGACTTCTCACTTGTACAAAACCATTGAAATTCCCCCGTTATAGTTAGTTCAGCTAACTATAACTCGCGCGCCCGCAATGCACTGCTGATGACATCACATATTACATTACTCATGACATGGTCAGTGACATCACTCATGACATCACTGATGACTCGAAGAGACCTCTCCTCTAACTGTGTTTGTCATCCCACCCCCGAACTAATTCATTAACAGATTACAACTGACTTGCAGGTGGTGAGATACGTTTGTGTGTATTGGAGGACGGGCATGACACAAGAGAATGCTAGCAGGAGACAGTGAAGGCCAGTTGATAAGATATGATCGGGAAAGAATGGTGTGAGCCTACAGATAGTTGGAACAGGGATTAGGGAAGCAGACGCGGATTAGTGTATTCGGCTAGTCCAAACACCAGCCTTGCAAACAAGGCCGAAGACGTATTTTGACACCAAGCTACGGGAAAAGCAGAAAAGACTTCGTTCGCCGTGCTGCCTGAGTGGTGGCAACACAAAATGGCGGCGGGTTACAAAATGGCGGGTTTATTCGACCGTAATCGAAAATCGAAGTTCCTCAGACCCTCCTTTTGCCAGAACTCAGGCAAGACAGACTCACGTTAATCTGAGTCCACATCAATAGCCATGAGATCATCAAGCTGTTGTTGTAACATCATCCTTATGTTTTCTGTCACTTGAGGTTTGGGTTTTGAAATGCACATAGTGGCACAAAGATCACAGATAGCGGGACCACAGTGCATACAAAGACAACAAGAAAATATGATTGTCAAAATTACTCCAAGGAATGTCAATACTTTCCAACCCCATTTGGACAGTAGTCCCAAAACCATTCCGTTAAGGACCAATCTCCTTCGTCCTGATTAATAGAATCGGAGATTATATGCAACTTGGAAATAGCTTGGTATACTGTCGGAGCGTCATTAGCAATGAAAATACAGCAGCTTGACCCGATCAATTTACACACTCCTCCACGATCGGCAAGAATAAAGTCTAAGGCAACTCGATTTTGTAAGGTCATAAGACGATCCGCCTGTAGTTCCGCCGTGATATTACTCAAGGCTCCTACAGTGATGTCTATTGTAGTCTCTACGACATGGACCAGTTGCCTTATATTTCTGCTATTGGCCATTGGACCCCAGAAGGGAAGAAAACCTTTAAGGAAATCTCCTCCTTCTTGTCCCGCGGTGTCTTTCGAATCAATAATTCCTCGACTGAGACGGGTTCGGTGATAATTGGCAGAAGCAGTGTAAGTAGGGGGAAGAAGAAAAACTATGTAGCAGGTACCAGAGAAACCCGTTGGCAACCACGTATAGGCTCTATCATAACAGATGAAGTAGGTGCCTTGTGACGGTACTAGAGGAGGTGAGTTCAGAGAGGAATACATTTATTTGTAAGAATAGTTACTTTTTGGTACAGTGTCAGAAGAGTGTTCGTTTATCTTTAAACAGAAGTTACCTTGATGCGGTACAGTCCAGATCGGTGAGGATTTCTCCTTTCCCATTTTATTATTAAGACTCGACGTATTGGGTGACGTTCCAATTAGTGTATGCTTTTCTTTCATCGATAGAAATCTTGCTATTCTCCATGATTTTAGCCATAACCACCATACCCTTAATCAAAGAACTATGACTAAAATCCGGATAATTAATTTGTGAAGCAACAGACCGTCTGAATTTACTTTGATATGCATTTGAGAAAATAACAAAGAATGCCCAAGCGGAACCTTCGTAGGATAAAGGAAGAACTAGAAATGGTATTCCCTTCTCAGTAGTATGCGGCATAAGACCACATACCCAACAATCAGTTGTGTTAACCACTAATTGATGCTGGTGTAATAGTTGAACAAAATAATTATTGTAATACTCGGGAAAGTATGGAAAAAGTGTGGAGAGATAGTAGAAAAAGGCAAAGAAAAGGAAGGGGAGGTGTGTCTTGGCTGCAAAACATAAACTATCCAACCGATAATCGCCAAAGCAATACATAATGATATTAAAACACATAGGATTATACTGTAACGACTGTACATTATTTTACAACATGCTTTCTTTGTTTCATTTCTTCTCTCTTCAATACTTGGTGTAGTTTCCATTTTCACTAGTGGATGCTCACGGCAATCTTCCTCAATCACTAAAATCACGATGCTCTACCGTCCTATGATACTGAAAGATCCTGCAGACCTATTGTCACTACTCAGGTCACGACCTAGACTCCTACCATGACCCTGCAACCTAAACAGAACACTACACAAGGAGAGGGAAGAATAAAAAAGTCTTAAGTGTTCTTTTGTCTGGGTCTAAGATTGTAGCGACCCTTCCCAGGAACGCTCTGATCTTGAAACAATGTTTTTGGTTCAATCGTGTTCAAGCGACGGTGCAATGGAATCGCTTTCTGTTAGATGTCGTCGTCCTCTTTCTCAGACAATGTCCCATTCAGGTGTGCATCGCTAAAGGGCACGAATCGTGGAACTGTTTCGCCTTCGCAGTCACCAATCCCTCTGCAAACCCACTGATCGAAAGGCAAGGGCAAAGGTACTTTCTTGCAGTGTACACCGTGAATTCAATTTTTCTTTCCTTCAACTTTAATTGCTGTCCTCGTTGTGAGAAGAACCATTCGGGGCTGTCGCCATCTGGGCTCCAGATTCTTTTTCCTCTGAAAATTGCGGATGCAGACCCAGTCACCTGGATGGATGGAGTGACCTGGATCTGTGGAAGCCTCCGGCAAAGCACTCCGAACCTGTCGATGAAGGACATGCAATTTAGTTGTAAGGTCATGCAAATAGTCAATTAACATTGGGTAGGGCAAGTCTGAATACTTTTTAGGACGAGGTATTCCCCATACGTTGGCCGGACGGCCAAACACCACTTCGTAAGGGCTAAGTCCCAGACGAGAGTGTACTGCAGTTCTGGTGGATAGCAAAGCTAACGGTAAAGCATCAGGCCAATTAAGTCCCGTACTTGCTTGAATTTTCGCTAACTTCAATTTCAGGGTCCTATTGTAGCATTCTACTAAACCTGCTGATTGGGGATGATTTGCCGCATGGAACTTTTGTTTGATTCCAAGACCTGCACAAACTTTTTGCATGACTTGGCCAACAAATTTGCTCCCATTGTCACTCCAGACAATGCGCGGCAATCCAAATCTGGGAAAGAATTCTTTAAGAAGGATTTTGGCTGTGGATAAAGCTGTGTTGTCTTTCAAAGGGTATGCTTCTATCCATCTCGAAAAGGCACATACTACCACCAGAACATATTTGAGGTTGTTGCATCGATCCATATGAATATAATCGATTTGCAACACTTCAAATGGGTATGTCGGAGGAGCAAAGTGACCTGCTGGAGTGGGGGTTCCCTTTCCTGGATTATACATCAGACAAACAATACAATGCTTTACTACGTTGTCTGTACATTTAGGGATACTTTCATTCTGCCAATCTGGAGCTAGAAGTTTACAAATGCCTTTTGCACTAAGGTGAGCTGGACCATGAGCCATAGTAACCACTGGGAGTACATAAGCATCTGGCAACAACCATCGTTGATGTTAGGACAATTCTACCCAACAACCCATCTCATCTAACATTCCCGTACTTTCTCTCCACTTGCTTATTTCTCTTTCTGTAGCCTCCCTCTGAATCGTTTTCACGCTTTCCACTGTATTCTCACACATTCCTCTCTCTCTGACCCAATTCGCAGGACCTGCCATATACATTAAACTCATTGAATCTTTCGCTGTTTTCTTTGCGGTTTCATCAGCAAATGCATTTCCTCGTCCAACATCATCCGTTATCCTCTTGTGAGCACTACACTTCACTATCGCAATTTGGACAGGTAAAGTTAGTGATTCAAGGAGATCAGTCACTAACTGACCATGCTGTATCTTAGTGCCATGTGAAGTAAGGTAACCCCTCTCTTTCCAGAGACGCCCAAAATTGAACGCGACACCAAAGGCATATTGACTGTCAGTGTACACGTTCACTCTTTTCCCTTTTGATAGTACACAAGCTCTCGTCAGTGCTATCAACTCTGCTGCTTGCGCTGAGTTGTGTCTAACACGCGCAGTTTCCACAATCGTATGTAAGGTAGTTACAGCATAGGCTGAAACCGTATCCCCATTAGGCATCTTAAAACAGGAACCATCTACCCATAGAGTCCCACCTGGATTCTCTAAAGGTGTGTCTCTCAAATCAATCCTTCCTTTTGTTTCTTCCTCAGTACGGAAGAAACAGTCATGTTGATCCTCAACACTCTCCTCATTATAAAGGGGCAACAAAGTGGCTGGATTCAGTATTGCATCGTTTGATGTGTACATGACTAGCCAATAGCGTCAGCTCGTAACCAGTTAAACGTGCACTCGTGAGATGCTGTGTCTTTGTTCTGTTTAGTAAGGTATCCACTGCATGTGGCACCATGACAATAAGAGTGTTATCTAACACTATCCCAGCGGACTGTCGAACAGAAATCGCTGCGGCTGCTGTGGCTTTGAGACAATTAGGCAATGCTTTAGCTACGGGATCTAACGTAGCAGAGAAATAAGCACATGGCCGCTGTCTATCTCCAAATTGCTGTGTCAACACTGATAATGCACAACCTTCTTTCTCGTGAACATACAGCATAAAAGGCTTAGTGTAATCTGGGGTACCCAGTACAGGAGCAGAACACAGAGCAGTACGTAAATCAGTGAAACTCTTCTGGCACTCGTCAGTCCAAGGAAGGGGCTGAGGTGTATCTTTTAAAGTGAGTGCCAACAAGGGTTTGGCGATCAAAGAGAAGTTAGGGATCCACTGTCTACAATAAGAAGTGATTCCCAGAAAAGCATGTACTTCCCTTTGTGTGGATGGTACTGACATTCGCGCAATTGCCTGAATTCGTTCTGGTGTCAATCGTCGTCCCTCCTTTGATAGGAGATGACCCAAGTAGGTAACCTCTCGACAAACATACTGTAGTTTGGAAGGTGAAACCTTGTGATTCAGGTTGAACAAGTGATGTAGCAGTGCAACAGTGACATCTTTGCAGATATCTTCTGAGTCAGCGGCGACTAACAAGTCGTCCATGTATTGGATAAGGGCAGCACCAGACGGCAAGTGAAAAGTATCAAGATGACATTTCAAAGCTTGGCTGTAAATGGAGGGACTTTCACAGTACCCTTGGGGTGCACGCTTAAACCGGAAGCTTCGGCCTCCAAGAGAAAAACCAAAAATGTCCCTACTCTCTTCTGCAATTGGAATACTAAAGAAGGCATTCTTTAGATCAATAACAGAGAACCAAAGTCGCTGTGGAAGGTATCATAGTCAACAAGGCAGTGATATCTGGAGCAACAGGAAATTGTGGAATCACAATTTTGTTTACTTCTCGCAGGTCAATCACAAACCGGTACACCGGAGGCTGAAAAGGATCAGTACGTTTAAGAACAGGAAGAATAGGGCTATTGCATGTGTTGCCTCTTGTTTCTTCGACCACATCCTTCCGAATGAGATCGTGAATGATTTCTAAGAGCGCCTTTTCACCTTCAGCAGAAATTCGATATTGTGGAATACGTGGTAATTCAACATTGGGCTTGAGAGTGACAACATAAGGCGGTATTTCAAGACAACCCACATCGTTCGGACCCGTGGCCCAAAGTGCTGTCGGAAGAGAAAGCAACTCAGGAGGAAACTGATCTTTAGACAGATACACTGGGGAGATCAACTTCTGACCTAGAGTGAGATGTACGCCTGAAGGAGAACAATATATGGTACCATGCATCCTTTTCAATAGGTGTAGACCCAACAGATTTTCACCACAACCATTCGTTAACAGAAGTGAAGCTTCCAAATCATAAGGACCAACTGAAATAGGCAAGGGACAAGAAACCGGATTGCGAACAGGGGCGCCAGAAAATCCAACAGAAACATTCGTTAAGCCAGACAAAGGTGCGCCAGGGAGTTTAGAATGAATGATAGAACTTCTCATTGCTCCAGTATCTAGAAGAAACGGCTCTGATACACCCATAGTAGTGACGTTAACATAAGGTCCATTTTGATCTACTGGGATTGGCACAACTCCTCTACTTTGTCCATGGCTGTCCTAGTTGGCATGAAGACTCTCATTTTCGCCTTCAACATAATGGTCCTCATTATAATATTGAGTGGATTTCACATTTTGCTGATCAAAATAGTTCATGGAATTAGGAGGAGGAAGGGCACGCCGTTCTTGAGTCAATATACCTCGACCTCTACCTCTGTTTGCTGACTGGAGGCCAGCACGACCTCGTGGAGCAGATGACGCTCCATTGCACTGCAATAAAGTCGGACAACTGCTTTTAAAATGACCTTCCTCTTTACAATAGGCACATTGATTAGGACCTAACAAAGGTCGCGAAATGTATGGCTCAGGTTTCTGATACAATCTCTGAAACTGCGGTGGCTGTTGAGTTTGAGGCTGAACGTAACGTGGCGGATAAGCTTGCTGTAAAAGAACCTTTGTTTTTAGATCTTTTGTTTTCTTCTCTTGTTTTTCTTTTTCTTCTTTGTCTCTATTCTCGTAATATTGCGCAGTAGCCAATATCTGGGCAGAAGAAGAAGCGTCCCAAGAACTTTCTGAATCCTTTAATTTATATGACAGCTCGGGAAGCAAATTGAATACAAATTTGTCCACGAATAATCGCTGTCCCCCCTCGGTAGCCATGTCCTGACCACTATGATCGATGAATGTCTCTTCAAACCGAGTAACGAATTCAGAGACACTTTCATCTTTCTTTTGTTTACATGCTGCTAGCTTATCCCAATTCACTCTCAATGCAGGCATCATAGTTTTCATTAACGTAATGATTCTACCGGGAAGCTCCGAAATCAAAGCGTCAGGCTTTGCACCACCCACTTGGTCCCTATCTGTATCAGCTATGACATCCCAAGTAGCACCCAGTTCTTGTACATGATCCTCTTTACGAATCTTTGCCCATATTGTCTGTGGAACTACATTACCCATTAGCATATCAATATCTGCCAGATTCATTATTCAAGCATCGATTGTCTGCGATAATTCTTTATAATAACCTGCAGGGTTCTTACGAGGATCTGGTAAAGTCTGTTTAAGGGCCAAAACTTCAGATCTTTTCCATGGTACATGTACCCATATACGCTGGAAGTGAGCAGGCATAAGAGGATTAGCACCTGCTGCTGGAACCTCTTCTTTCCATACTGGAGGAACCTCTCTCATAGGATAATTTTTCGATGTCAGTTTAACCGACGGATCAGAATCAAGAAAAATCTGAGAGAACAACAAGGTTCTATAAGAGATGAGTGTCCTTACAGCTTCCTCAACTTTGGAACCTACAATAAGTCCTTTTTCAAAATCAGTTTGGATATCTAATAAATCTTGTGGGATCGGACTCAAACTCACATCTTCCCATTCTTTAATGAGAACGTTGCACATTACATTGAAAACATACCTTTGTGTAGGTGCATTCCATTGCAAAAAGGTAGGCATAATATCAGACACACTATATTGTGGACCCTTCTTGATCCATCTTCGTGCACAAGAGTCTAGTTTCTCTAGTTCCTCAAAATCTGGGAACTGACTACGTGATTGTCTTCGAGTAAAAGCCGGTGACATATTAAGAGCTCCAAAGAAAGGAGATAAAATACTAGTGACAGAATCTGTGAGACGTTTACGCATAGACGGTGAATTAGACATCAGAACTGGAGACAGAATATTAGGAGAATTATCAAGAGAAGAACTAGAAACTACAGGAGGAGCAGAAGGCAACGGAGAGCTAGGATCAGGCAGTGAAGGCGTAGAAGTTGAGACTAATGGTAAAACCGGCAAGGGCGGTAATACTGGAGGAGGCAGATGCTGAAGAGCCGGAACAGGTGGAGGTACTACCAGCAACTGAGCAGGCTGTAACGGCTGAGGCACATTAGCATTTTGCACATAGGGCGGAGGCAACCTCAATAAGTGAGACATTAGGGGATCTTCTTCTATATCTTTCTTATTATCAGAAGGAGATACAGGCAACACCGGATAGCATTTATCTATCGCCATACGATGTTGTCTTTCTGAGATTTCAGTCGTATTGTCAATTTCATCATTTTTGAACTGTTGCGCAGCCTGTATAATCGTCATACCCTGTGCTTTCCTATCTCGTTTTGCTTGTTTAATTTCTTTCTGTTTGGCTTCCTTACGCCAAAGGCGAAGAGAGTCAAACATTGCCGGCCGGGCTTTTCTTTTGAACAAAACTGTTTCTAAATTATTTAGAACATTAGGATCAAAACTACCGTTTTCTGGCCATTTAAGAACACCATCTTTCTTCGTGTATCGAGTCCATGTATCGTTAAAGGCAATGGGGCCAATACCATGTTTCGAATAGAGCTCATGTGTGGGAGTTCCAACCGAAGGAATCGGACAAGAGTCCTCAAGTCGGGAGTCCCTATTACAACCAAGACAACAAATTCTTCCAAACTTAGTCAGACCAGGCATTTCACAATGACTCTGGACTGTTCACAAACTTCAAGGGAGTAAAACTCAGTTTACGCAGCACAAATGCACTTACCCTCGGCTTTAGTCTTTGCAAAAACTAAATCTAAGTAACCTAAGGACATCAAACAAAGACCAAAGTTGTGGGCGCGACCCACGAAAATACTTAACTTAACTAAGGACGTCTTCTTCCACCAACAGTGGCCCGTCTATCGTCTCGCTTTACCATACATTACCAAAGGAATGGGCCAAAGCAGGGCAGCAGTCAGGGTAGCGGTTGCCAGTAGCCGTCAGGAAGGAGTAACCGCGCTGCAAAAGACCTTCGGACCACTTTCAACATACAGGGGTCGCTTAGTGTGGCTCGCGAACCCTCCGGAATTTTCTTGCGAGGTTCCTCACGACCTTCGAGCAGAACCGGTACCACTGAAGCCGCCCGACGTTGGGCGCCAATTGAAGAACCAGAACCTTTTGGGCCTGGCGGCGCAGTGTACGCCCCCCGTCTCCTGGGTTCACCTGCTTCGATACACAGAGACACGGGACACTCTGTCGGCGTTAGAAGATTGAATATATTTAGCTGCAGCTAGTACAGTTATCCTAGAAGTACACAAAGTAGGTTCTCAGGAGACTGCCACTTCACTCTGTGGCGCATCAGATTAAATACTATACAATATGAGATTATTAACAGAACACACGCCCCAAGCAAAGAAGAAAAGAGCCAATAGGGTAAGTGGAAAACAAGCGGAACCAGTAAGAAGGGTTCGAAAACAGAAAGATCAGATGACTCGAAGAGACCTCTCCTCTAACTGTGTTTGTCATCCCACCCCCGAACTAATTCATTAACAGATTACAACTGACTTGCAGGTGGTGAGATACGTTTGTGTGTATTGGAGGATGGGCATGACACAAGAGAATGCTAGCAGGAGACAGTGAAGGCCAGTTGATAAGATATGATGGGGAAAGAATGAAGTGAGCCTACAGATAGTTGGAACAGGGATTAGGGAAGCAGACGCGGATTAGTGTATTCGGCTAGTCCAAACACCAGCCTTGCTAACAAGGCCGAGGACGTATTTTGACACCAAGCTACGGGAAAAGCAGTAAAGACTTAGTTTGCCGTGCTGCCTGAGTGGTGGCAACACAAAATGGCGGCGGGTTACAAAATGGCGGGTCGATTCGATCGTAATCGAAAATCGAAGTTCCTCAGCCCCTGCTTCACGGACCTCTCGGAAACTTTCAACACAGCAGATGAACCAAAAACGGGATGTTTTGGGAAAATTTCATGGAGATTTGCAAAGCGGCATTAAAGTTATTTGCAAAACACAAAACACTTTTCCTAGCTATAACTACCTACTGACTACGTTAAGAAAAGCAATTACGCTCTTTGGTGTACATGCACCTTTGTGCTCACCTGTAGTGAATTGACAGGTCTCTCATGCCTGTTCTTGAGAGGCCGCCCTGAAGGGTCGGGGGCTCCTTGTTCGCAGGATTTGAAATGGACTTAATTTTGGAGCATGACCACACACTGCTAGTTCACCTATCAGGTTATGCTACATAGTGAAAAGAAGTAGCAGCGCTGGAAGGGACTTGGCAAGGAGGACTTCCTGCACCGATCGTTCCTGAGAAAGAACCGTTGTCGGAGATGCCCTAACACTAGAGCATCTTGCTGGTAATTACAACTTCCATGACTGGGTTCCATTTCGATATTACTAACATTTAAATGCATTGGATAATGAAATGAGCAATTTGGGAACTGTGCCATTAAATGAGAACTTTCAGAAAAACACCAGTATTTATTTGGAACTTCCGATGCATTTTGGGAGATGTATTTCTCACCAGTCATGTGACCCGGTACTTTTAAATAAAAACACATGCACGCAGGCACTTGGCTACTGCTTCCTCCCGTGATCAAGGCAGAGCACCGAAGCATGTAGGGCAAAGGGAAGCTGACAGTGCAGTTTTCACTCTGATTAAAGGAACCAACTCTGGAAAGGGGCCTCTGTGTTTTGTGCTCACCTGTGGTGAATTGACAGATCTCTCCGTGCCTGTTGTTGAGAGGCCGCCCTGAAGGGTCAGGGGCTCCTTGTTCGGTGGATTTGAAATGGACTTAATTCTGGAGTATGACCCAAACACTGCTGGTTTGCCTATCAGATTATGCTACATAGCGAAAAGAAGCAGCAGCGCTGGAAGGGATTCGGTGAGAACTTCCTGCACAGATCGTTCCGGAGAAAGAACCTTTGTCAGAGATGCACTAACACTCGAGCATCTTGCTGGAATTACAGCTTCCATGACTGGGTTCAATTTGATTAGTACTAACATTTCAATTCATCGGAAATTTAAATGAGCGATTTGGAAACTGTGCTATTAAATGAGAACTTTCAGAAAAACACCAGTATATATTGGGAACTTCTGATGCATTTTGGGAGATGTATTTCTCACCAGTCATGTGACCCAGGACTTTTAAATAAAAACACATGCACATAGGCACTTGGCTACTGCTTCCACCCGTGATCAAGGCAGAGCACCGAAACAGGTAGGGTAAAGGGAAGCAGATGGTGCAGTTTTTACTCTGATTAAAAGAACCAACTCTGGAAATGGGACTCTGTTTTGTGCTCACCTGTAGTGAATTGACAGGTCTCTCTGTGACTGTTGTTGAGAGGCCGCCATGAAGGGTCGGGAGCTGCTTGTTCGGAGGATTTGAAATGGACTTAATTCTGGAGCATGACCCTCAAACTGCTGGTTGGCCTATCAGGTTATGCTACATAAGGAAAAGAAGCAGCAGCGCTGGAAGGCAGTCGGTGACGAGGACTTACTGCACCGACCGTTCCGGAGAAAGAACCTTTGTCAGAGAAGCCCTAACATTAGAGCACCTTGCTGGTAATTACAACTTCCATGACTGGGTTCCCTTTGGATATTACTAACATTTAAATGCATCGGATAATGAAATGAGCAATTTGGGAACTGTATCATTAAATGATAACTTTCAGAAAAACACCAGTTTTATTTGCAACTTCCGATGAATTTTGGGAGATGTATTTCTCACCAGTCATGTGAACCAGGACTTTTAAATAAAAACACATGCATGTAGTCACTTGGCAACTGCTTCCTCCCATGATCAAGGCAGAGCGCCGAAACATGTAGGGTTAAGGGAAGCTGGTGGTGCAGTTTTTACTCTGATTAAAGGAACCAACTCTGGAAATGGGCCTCTGTGTTTTGTGCTCATCTGTAGTGAATTGACAGGTCTCTCCGTGCCTGTTGTTGAGAGTCCTCCCTGAAGGGTCGGGGGCTCCTTTTTCAGAGGATTTGAAATGGACTTTACCCTGGAGCATAACCCACACACTGCTGGTTTGCCGATCAGGTTATGCTACATAGCGAAAAGAAACAGCAGCGCTGGAAGGGATTCGGTGAGGACTTCCTGCACAGATCGTTCCGGAGAAAGAACCTTTGTCAGAGATGCACTAACACTCGAGCATCTTGCTGGTAATTACAACTTCCATGACTGGGTTCCATTTGGATATTACTAACATTTAAATGTATTGGATATTTATATGAGCAATTTGGAAACTGTGCTATTAACCCCTTCGCTGCAAGGCCTTTTCCCCCTCCTGTGCCAAGCCTTTTTTTGGCTATTTGGCGTAGTGCGCGCTTAGGCCCCTGTAACTTTTTGACCACATTAGGTACCCACGCCAAATTTGCGTCCTTTTCTTCCAACATCATGGGGATTCTAAACTTACTCAGGGTTTGTGGATTCCCCTGGAGGGGTCACAGAAATGAGCCAAAATACAGCAAAAGTTTGGTTTTTTTTTTGAAAAATTGGAAAAACAGGCTGCAAATGAAAGCATCTGGGTTTTTCCCTGCAAATGTTATCAAAAAAGGGTTTGTGGGGTTGAAATCACCATTTTCCCAGATTTTTAGGGATACCAGACTTTTGTCAGAAACCCAATATTTTTTACACAGTTTTGGCATTTTTCTGGGACATATCCTATTTTTGCTATTTTTTGTGCTTTTGACCTCCTTCCAGTTAATGGCAGAAATGGCTACAAAAGCAATAATGGATCCTGGAAAGCTATACATTTTCGAGAAGAAGACAAAATTCTGAATTCAGCAAGGGGTCATTTGTGTAGATCCATCAAGGTTTTTTTATAGAAACAAACAGTTAAATATAGGATAAATTGAAAATTAGTTGAAAAAAACAGCCTTTTGTGTCAATGTTTTCACCTGTAACTTCTTCTAATTATGACAGCTCTTTGAAAGCAATATACTGTTGCATCCGCTGGACATTACTGGTTGTGGGGATATATAGGACTTGTAGGTTCACCAAGAACCCAACGAGCCCAGAGCCAAAAACTGAGCAGCAACTTGCAATGGTTTTTTATTATGTACCGGGTATATAGTAATTATTCTGTAAAAATGTGTACATGGAAAAATCGGTATGAAAGACACCTATGTATTTCTGAAATGGGAACAAAATATAGAGTTTAGTAACAGTAGATATTTTCACATTTCTGAAATTGGGAATACTCATACTAGCATGAGAATTATCATTAATTGTTTAGAATGAATTATTTTTTACACAATGTCTTTCATTTGGAAGGCAGAACTGCATCAAAAGTCATTAGATAATAACAGTTACTTTACAAATCTGAATTACCCTAAGTCTCCCGATAAAAATGGTACCTCACTTGTGTGTGTAGGCATAGTGCCAGCGACAGGAAACGGCATAAAACGCAACGTGGTCACAACTCAATATCGCAGTGAAAATTTACCCTTTTTTGGCAAAGTGCCTAGCTCTAGTTTTTTAACCCTAGCTCTGCAGGCACCTTGGGAATCCTAGCAAACGTATACATTTCTGAAAACTAGACACCCAGGGGAATCCAGGATGGGGTGACTTGACTGCTTCCCACCAGGGTCTGCTACCCAGAATCCCTTGCAAACCTAAAACATTGTAAAAAAAACCACATTTTCCCCACATTTCTGTCGTGGAAAGTTCCGGAATCTGCGTGGATCCACAATTTTCCACCCACCTCGCGTTCCCCAAAGTCTTACGAGAAAAACGGTACCTCACTTGTGCGGGTCGACCTAGTGCCCGTGACAGGAAATGGCGCAAAACGCAACATGGATACACCTCAATTTCACAGTGAAAAATGACCCTTTTTTGGCAAAGTGCCTAGCTCTAGTTTTTTAACCCTAGCTCTGCAGGCACCTTGGGAAACCTAGCAAACGTATACATTTATGAAAACTAGACACCCAGGGGAATCCAGGATGGGGTGACTTAACTGCTTACCACCAGGGTCTGTTACCCAGAATCCCTTGCAAACCTAAAACATTGTAAAAAAAAACACATTTTCCCCACATTTCTGTCGTGGAAAGTTCCGGAATCTGCGTGGATCCACAATTTTCCACCCACCTCGCGTTCCCCAAAGTCTTACGAGAAAAACAGTACCTCACTTGTGTGAGTCGACCTAGTGCCGGTGACAGGAAATGGCGCAAAACGCAACATGGATACACCTCAATTTCGCAGTGAAAAATGACCCTTTTTTGGCAAAATGTCTAGCTGTAGTGTTTGAACCCTAGCTCTGCGGGCACCTTGGGAAACCTAGCAAACCTATACATTTTTGAAAACTAGACACCCAGGGGAATCCAAGATGGGGTGACTTGACTGCCTCCCACCAGGGTCTGTTACCCAGAATCCCTTGCAAACCTAAAAAATTGTCAAAAAACACACATTTTCCCCACATTTCTGTCGTGGAAAGTTCCGGAATCTGCGTGGATCCACAAATTTCCACCCACCCCGCGTTCCCCAAAGTATTACGAGAAAAACGGTACCTCACTTGTGTGGGTCGGCCTAGTGCCCGCGACAGGAAACGGCGCAAAACGCAAGGTGGTCACATCTCGATTTTGCAGTGAAAAATGACCCTTTTTTGGCAAAATGACTAGCTGTAGTTTTTGATCCCTAGCTCTGCGGGCACCTTGGGAAACCTAGCAAACCTATACATTTTTGAAAAGTAGACACCCAGGGGAATCCAGGATGGGGTGACTTGACTGCCTCCCACCAGGGTCTGTTACCCAGAATCCCTTGCAAACCTAAAAAATTGTCAAAAAAAACAAATTTTCCCCACATTTCTGTAGTGGAAAGTTCCGGAATCTGCATGGATCCACAAACCCCCCGTTCCCCAAAGTCTTACGAGAAAAACGGTACCTCACTTGTGTGGGTTGGCCTAGTGCCCGTGACAGGAAACGGCGCAAAACGTAGTGAGGTAACATCAAAATTGCCTATCTCAAAACCACCTGGTTTTGCAAGGGGGGTCACTTGGGTTTTTGGCCCGGTGCTCGGCGGCCATCTAGGGAAACCTACCAAACCCATACATTTCTGAAAACTAGACACCCGGGTGCTTCTAGGGAGGTATGGCTTGCGTGGATCCCCCAAAGTTTCCTTACCCAGAATCCCCTGCAAACCTCAATTTTAGCTGAAAAAATCACTTTTTTCACACATTTTTGTGTGGGAAAGTTGTGGCATCACTGGGCTCACTCAAATTTCCCACCTCTCAGCGTTCCCCTGGGTCTCCCTATAAAAATGGGGCCTCACTTGTGTGGGAGGCCCAAGTACCCACGACAGGCAAGGGCCCAAAACGTAGTGAGATGACATCAAAATTGCCTATCTCAAAACCACCTGGTTTTGCAAGGGGGGTCACCTGGGTTTTTGGCCCGGTGCTCGGCGGCCATCTAGGGAAACCTACCAAACCCATACATTTCTGAAAACTAGACACCCGGGGGCTTCCAGGAAGGTATGGCTTGCATGGATCCCCCAAAGTTTCCTTACCCAGAATCCCCTGCAAACCTCAATTTTAGCTGAAAAAATCACTTTTTTCACACATTTTTGTGTGGGAAAGTTGTGGCATCACCGGTCTCACTCAAATTTCTCCCCTCCCAGCGTTCCCCTGGGTCTCCCGGTAAAAATGGTGCCTCACTTGTGTGGGAGGCCCAAATACCCGCGACAGGCAAGGGCCCAAAACTTAGTGAGGTGACATCAAAATTGCCTATCTCAAAACCACCTGGTTTTGCAAGGGGGGGTCACCTGGGTTTTTGGCCCGGTGCTCGGCGGCCATCTAGGGAAACCTACCAAACCCATACATTTCTGAAAACTAGACACCCGGGGGCTTCCAGGGAGGTATGGCTTGCATGGATCCCCCAAAGTTTCCTTACCCAGAATCCCCTGCAAACCTCAATTTTAGCTGAAAAAATCACTTTTTCACACATTTTTGTGTGGGAAAGTTGTGGCATCACCGGGCTCACTCAAATTTTCCACCTCCCAGCGTTCCCCTGGGTCTCCCGGTAAAAATGGTGCCTCACTTGTGTGGGAGGCCCAAGTACCCGCGACAGGCAAGGGCCCAAAACGGAGTGAGGTGACATCAAAATTGCCTATCTCAAAACCCCCTGGTTTTGCAAGGAGGGTCACCTGGGTTTTTGGCCCGGTGCTCGGCGGCCATCTAGGGTAACCTACCAAACCCATACATTTCTGAAAACTAGACACCCGGGGGCTTCCAGGGAGGGGTATGGCTTGCGTGGATCCCCCAACGTTTCCTTACCCAGAATCCCCTGCAAACCTCCATTTTAGCTGAAAAAAATACTTTTTTCACACATTTTTGTGTAGGAAAGTTGTGGCATCATCGGGCTCACTCAAATTTCCCACCTCCCAGCGTTCCCCTGGGTCTCCCAGTAAAAAGAGTGCCTCACTTGTGTGGGATGCCCAAGTACCCACGACAGGCAAGGTCCCAAAACGTAGTGAGGTGACATCAAAATTGCCTATCTCAAAACCACCTGGTTTTGCAAGGGGGTCACCTGGGTTTTTGGCCCGGTGCTCGGCGGCCATCTAGGGAAACCTACCAAACCCATACATTTCTGAAAACTAGACACGTGGGTGCTTCCAGGGAGGTATGGCTTGCGTGGATCCCCCAACATTTCCTTACCCAGAATCCCCTGCAAACCTCAATTTTAGCTGAAAAAATCACTTTTTTCACACTTTTTTGTGTGGGAAAGTTGTGGCATCACCGAGCTCACTCAAATTTCCCACCTCCCAGCGTTCCCCTGGGTCTCCCGGTAAAAATGGTGCCTCACTTGTGTGGGAGGCCCAAGTACCCGCGACAGGCAAGGGCCCAAAATGGAAATTTTAGTGAGCCCGGTGATGCCACAACTTACTCTTTATTATACCTATTAGGGCAAGAGATTATGTAAGATATTCATAAAAAATATATATTTGTACTTATAATAAACTTATATTATTTTTAATCCGCATGCCCTATTATATACTAGGGGCTTACAGAGGAGGTCATGCTAATCACAGGGGGACCCCAACGCATAATGTTCCCTAGTGTATGTAGGTGTTTTCACTGTATTCTAAGTGTCTTTTAACATAGCACTGGCTCTAGGACTGGTTAGTCAGACTCAGTTACCACCAGTATCCGTCTGAAAAAGTTGAGGGTACAGGATGATTTTGCAACAAGGCTTCTTTCTGCTCTTCTGTTTGTTCTTTCTGCACGTTATCCTTCTTCCTGCACTTTTCTTCGTCTTTGAGGACTTCTGTTGCTTCTTTCTGCACTTCTTTTGTTTCTTTCTGTGCATTTTTTCTTCTTTCTTCACATGTCCTATCTCTGTAGGCATAGTTAGAAATTAGCATTTAAAAAACCTTAGAAATTCACCGAAAAAACCATAGGTTTCAGGCACGTTATAGTTAGAAATTAGCATTTAAAAAACCTTAGAAATTCATTGAAAAAACCATAGGTTTCAGGCACGTTATAGTTAGAAATTAGCATTTAAAAAAACTTTGAAATTCACTGAAAAAACCATAGGTTTCAGGGATGTTATAGTTAGATGGACATTTCACTCATAGAAAACCATAGAAATTCCCCTGTTATAGTTAGTTGAGCTAACTATAACTCACGCCCCCGCAATGTCCCTCTGATGACTTCACATATTACATCATTCATGACATGGTCAGTGACATCACTGATGACATCCCAAATGACATCACTGATGACATCATCTAGTGAATGTGCGTTTCTATAAAATGTAAATATGTTTTATATATATATGCCAAGGTGTATTGAAGAATGAATGGGTGTAAAAGAGTCAGGATGGATGATTAAGTAGGTGTGTGACTGACTGTATAAGCGAGTGATTAATTAAGTCTTGCTTAATTCATGTGTTAGCGACTGATACAGACATTCACACAGTTTAGGTTGTCAGTTGGTGTGTAAGCAGTTCCATGGTTTGGTTAGCAACTAAATGAGGATCTCTATGAGCTATTGATTGCTTGTCTGAGTACCTGTATGGGTGCCTGAGTGTCTGTGTAGGTGGGTGGGGGGTGTGACTCTGTGCATAGATGTGTGAGTGGATATTTAACTGGGTATATGTGTTCAAGTCTGTATCTGTGAAGGACTGTATGGCTTGGTGAGTTTGTGTATGAGTTTCTTGGTAAGTAAATGGATGCCTCAGTGGTACATGTGTGAGTAACTCCATATGTGAAAGGCAGTATATATGAGTGTTGGACTGTATAAATGACTATATGTGAGAGTGAGTGATTGTGACAGTGCCTGTATGTATTAGTTATTGTGTTAGAGTGTAAGTATGTGTTAGTATATGTTTAAATAAGTGACATGGTATGTGTATAACTGTACAGGTGAGTAAATGAAAGTGTGATTGATTATTTCCTTTACTGACTAGGTGTGTGAATAACTCTATGAATGAGATGCGGTGTGTGAGTGTCTGTATAGATATGTGACTGGATATGATAATGCTGTATTGATGGCTGACTGTATGTATGAGTGACTGTATAGGTGAGTGAATGGATGTGAGTGTAGACCTAGGAATTAGTTAGTGGATATGTGCTAACTGGTATTGGTGTGTTCATGGTTTCGAATATTATAGTCTGTATTTTAGAGTGGGTGTATCAAGTGTTATATTAGGGTCTGATAAGGCGCATCTGATTTTGACTTGGATGATGTCATCAGTGATGTCATTTGAGATGTCATCAGTGATGTCATCAGTGATGTCACTGACCATGTCATGAATGATGTAATATGTGATGTCATCAGCAGTGCATTGCGGGGGCGCGAGTTATAGTTAGCTCAACTAACTATAACAGGGGAATTTCTATGGTTTTCTATGAGCGAAATGTCCAACTTACTATAACATCCATGAAACCTATGGTTTTTTTCAGTGAATATATATATATATATATATATTTCAAACATCTTTGCTCCTTACAGACTACCTGAGACCCAAGGGAAGTGGCGCACACGCCGGCGGAGTACACCAGCTGTCAAATCATTTTCAAACCGCAAAAATCCGTGTGCTCTCAGGACAGACAAACCCCGCACAAGTGGAATTTCATCAAAGTGTTTATTTCGCAATGCGTTTCAACTTCATCCGAAGCCTTGATCACGTGTGACGAAATTCCACTAGTGCGGGGTTTGTCTGTCCTGAGAGCGCATGGATTTTTGCGGTTTGAAAGTAATATATATATATATATATATATATTTATATATATATATATAAAAATATATGTACACATACACACACACAAGTCCATTTCGGAAAATGTATAAATGAATTTATACTGCCAAGAAAAATATGTTTATCCACTGTAAGGACAAGACGTTCTTCTGCCTTTCATTTTGTTACTTAAAACTGATTTATTCTCAATTAAAAAAATCGCATGTCTCATAAGCTCAACACAGAATAAGACAATCATTAGAAATCAAAATGTTATGGCAGTAGGCTAACATGGCTTCTAATGAGACCTGTAAAACAAATGAAATGACTGGATTTACAGGGTCATTTATGCTACACCACTCTTTTAAATCCAGAGTGAGAAAAGAGACAAGGATAACGAAATGAAGTGCTTTAACCATCAGTTATCAAAAACCAAGAATATTTCCTTTGCTGAATCTGAAGAATGATATGAAGAGAAAAAAAGAATTTGCTTCAATATCAAACAATGGCCCTAATTTATATGTTGGCAGGAAGCAAACTCTATTGCAATGGCTATTGACTTTCCTCTCCATCAACACCATAGTGAAACCGCTAGAATTAATGGTCACAATGGTTGCAGGGGTGCAAACCAATGAGCAATCTTATCAGCAATATATACATTTGAGTATTTACGGACTGCCTATATTAGTGACGGAACAGTATAGTATATTCAGCAGGCAGGCGCCCTACTCATTAAACCATCACCCAGTATGCATCTTTATTCTCAAGGCCACAGCTGTGTAGAAAGGAGTAACATTACCCCATTCATGCTTTTAGTGCATTGATAGATTGTGTGCAGTGGAGGGGTCCTGTGAGCATTGTGGGAGCGAAGAGAACTGCACTACTCCCCGCTTACCTCCTCCCATATAAAGGAGCCAACGATGTCTCTGCTTCTTGTCCAGAGATTTTAAACAAGCTGTTGCCGGTGCACTCCACACAGCACTTGAGAAAGGGGAAGGAACAGCAGAGAGAGTGGGGTGGGGGTGGAGGAGGGAAAGAGAAGACGCGCGTGACGGCCTGGAAAGCAGATGCCTTGGTGAACTCTGCCTGAACCTTAGTTCAGCACGCCTCCTCAGATAACAGAACAACCATAAAACTGAAAGATGCTGTAGACTTGGTGTCCCAAGGGCGTGTACAAAAAAGCCACAGGGCGGTAACCAAAAACCCTGCAGAGCAATGAGAGCACAGGAAGGGGGAGGAACAGCAGAGAGAGTGCGGTGGGGGTGGAGGAGGGAGGGGAGGGAAAGAGAAGACGCGCGTGATGGCCGGGAAAGAAGTTGCCTAGGTGAACTCTGCCTGAACCTTAGTTTAGCACGCCTCCTCAGATAACAGAACAACGATAAAACTGAAAGAGACCGTAGACTCGGTGTCCCAAGGGTGTGTACAAAAAAGCCACAGGGCGGTAACCAAAAACCCTGCAGAGCAATGAGAACACAGCGTTTTAAATAAATATTGACATTGCCCAATAGAAAGCATGGGCGGGATTACAAGTCCCTCTCCTAAAATACTTTTACCCCAAAATGTTTCGTACGCGACAGCGCATGCGCACTGCAACGCTAGGCGACACCTAAAAACAACTGATGGCTCTCCGCCTCGGAAAGCTGCCATCATTAGCGGACCAACCAAGCTGGAGATATCAAGGCCCCACAGCATGTCGCCTCTGTGGCAGTAAAAAAGAAGATCTCTTCCACCTAATATGTATGTGCCCGAAATTACAGCAAGCATGAGCAACTTTATTAAGAAATGCTTTTATTGACAGAGGGGAAAGATCTGTAGAGCAGCCATAACAAAAGGATTAGGCCAGACTGACCCTCAAATGAACTGTAAACTACTTAAGCTTGTCACATTTCACCAACGGACTTTGACATTGGCAGCCTAGCAGCCATTCGACCCTCAAAAAGGGAAAAGAAACTTTCCAAAGTAAAAAAACTCCTTTGACCACTTGGCCAAATTGCACTGATTATAAAATGTGAAATTATAGCTTTTTATCCATGATAACTTTGTCTTGTCTTTTTACTCGATTTCTTTCTCCATGAATCTTGAAATTTTGTTATGGTTTTAATTAACTAAACATTTTTTTTTACTTACTTACTTACTCTGTTTGGATACCTAACACTCCAGCCCAACCTTCGCCATCTGCCTGTGATCAGTTTCAGGAGTAGTCACCTGATATCATCATTCTCAAGAAATCATTTTCTTAACAAGCATTTACAATGCAATGGTCTCGGCAATATTATAGGTAGAGCTATTGGTATTGCTCATTATTTTTTTATCATTTTTCTATCCCTAAATAAATGGCATTGTCATTTCTATTGGCAGTAGCTTTTTTTTGCATATGTGATACCTATTGCATTAGCAGAGAGAGAGTGAGGTAGTGAGATAGAGAGAGTGAGGTATTGAAATAGAGAGTGAGGTAGTGAGAGAGAGTGAGGTAGATAGAGAGTGAGGTAGTGAGATAGTGAGAGAGTGAGGTAGTGAAAGAGTGAGGTAGTGAGGGAGAGGGATGTTGTGAGGTAGTGATATATAAGCATAGAGTGATGTTGTGATGTAGTGAGATAGAGAGACGTAGTGAAAGAGAGAGTGAAAGTGAGTTAGTGAGATAGAAACAGTGAGGTAGTGAGATAGAGAGTGATTGAGGTAGTGAGTGAGAGAGAGTGAAGTTGTGAGGTTGTGAGCTAGAGAGTGAGGTAGTGATGTTTTGAGACAGAGAAGTTGTGAGATAGTGAGGTAGTGAGATAGAGTGGAGTAGTGAGGTAGAGAGAGTTATGGAAAACACAAATTATCTAAGGTGAAGATAAATATAAACGGGACCTGCAGCGTGGACTTAGATGGCCATAAGGATTTTTAACGTAGTTGTTGACGACTTAATCAGTATTGTAGAGCACGTCATCTGAGTTCACGTATCTGCATGTATAGCGCCAAAGAACATTCTTGAAGTGTTCGCAGAGAACAGCGCTTCTTTGTTCAAGACCTCTTCAGTTTAAAGTTATTTATGTGGCAGCCGGGAACAGAGGGCCACAGTTCCACAAGCTCCCAACGAAAAGCGCGCACAAGACACAAACGACTTCAAGATAACAAATACAATACATTGTGCAGGATTACCATAGCTCCTGATGTAGTGGCCAAAGCTGACTTGAAATATAACAACACGAACACATGGGTGCCAATTACGATCCGGCAAAACCGGGTACGAACCGTCGGACGGAGCATATTCTCCGTCCGACGCGTACCCGGTCGTCAAAATGTACAAACATGGAATTACGATTCGCACAGGAACACCATTTCCGTACGAATCGTAAAAAACCCCGACCGAACAAAATAAACCTACAAATGCGATCCGGGAAAGCGCCGACCTGACGTCGGGACGCTCGCAGCCTGCCATTCACGAACCAGGAATTACGATTCGCACCGACGTCATCCCGCACGGTGAATATTTTCCGGCTGCCAAAAACTGCCAGGAAATCAGGACGACGCGAACAAAGACCACCAGTACGCGACGCACAGACAGGACGACGCGAACAAGGAGGACCAGTACGCGACAGGATGACGCGAACAAGGAGTACCAGTCCGCAACAGACAGACAGGACGACGCGATCAAGGAGGACCAGTACGCGACGGACAGACAGGACGACGCGAACAAGGAGGACCCGTACGCGACGGACAGACATAGACCCGAACCTACGTGTCATCCCGGCCCTCATAGCCCTCATAGCAGTCGACCTCCTCTACAGGTTCCGACGCAGACGCCGCAGAAGGTCAGAACAACTAAGGGAGGGGGGAAAGTGGGGTGGGGTGGGGGTGGCAGGACCAGGGCAGGCCACAAACCCCCCACCAAAGTCACACAGCACACATGCCCAGGACATACCTGACTCCCATGCCCTGGTCACTACTGGGGGCGTGTCCAGCTAAGCCAGCGACCGCCACAACGGAAGTCCATCACGACGCGAACCGGCAACACAACCAGACCGGTACGTCCCGTACCCACGCCTGAAGAGCGTGGGTACGAGTCGTACCACGCCCACACCTACGTCACCCCAACAATGGCGGGACGGCTCGTACCCACGTGGCAAAGGCCTGGGTACGGCCCGCACAAGCATCACAGGAGGGGTGGGTGCAAAGTCCTCCCAGCAGTGCCCTGACGCAGGAGGGGTGTGTGCAGAGTCCTCCCAGCAGTGCCCTGAGGCAGAAGGGGTGGGTGCAGAGTCCTCCCAGCAGTGCCCAGACACAGGAGGGGTGGGTGCCTATCACTCCCAGCTCTCCCAGCAGTGCCCTGAGACAGGAGGGGTGGGTGCCTATCACTCCCAGCAGTGCCCTGAGACAGGAGGGGTGGGTGCCTATCACTCCCAGCAGTGCCCTGAGACAGGAGGGGTGGGTGCAGAGTCCTCCCAGCAGTGCCCTGAGACAGGAGGGGTGGGGGCCTATCACTCCCAGCAGTGCCCTGAGACAGGAGGGGTGGGGGCCTATCACTCCCAGCAGTGCCCTGAGACAGGAGGGGTGGGTGCAGAGTCCTCCCAGCAGTGCCCAGACGCAGGAGGGGTGTGTGCATAGTCCTCCCAGCAGTGCCCTGAGGCAGAAGGGGTGGGTGCAGAGTCCTCCCAGCAGTGCCCAGACACAGGAGGGGTGGGTGCCTATCACTCCCAGCAGTGCCCTGAGACAGGAGGGGTGGGTGCAGAGTCCTCCCAGCAGTGCCCTGAGACAGGAGGGGTGGGGGCCTATCACTCCCAGCAGTGCCCTGAGACAGGAGGGGTGGGGGCCTATCACTCCCAGCAGTGCCCTGAGACAGGAGGGGTGGGTGCAGAGTCCTCCCAGCAGTGCCCTGAGACAGGAGGGGTGGGGGCCTATCACTCCCAGCAGTGCCCTGAGACAGGAGGGGTGGGGGCCTATCACTCCCAGCAGTGCCCTGAGACAGGAGGGGTGGGTGCAGAGTCCTCCCAGCAGTGCCCAGACACAGGAGGGGTGGGTGCCTATCACTCCCAGCAGTGCCCTGAGACAGGAGGGGTGGGTGCCTATCACTCCCAGCAGTGCCCTGAGACAGGAGGGGTGGGTGCAGAGTCCTCCCAGCAGTGCCATGAGACAGGAGGGGTCGGTGCCTATCACTCCCAGCAGTGCCCTGAGACAGGAGGGGTGGGTGCAGAGTCCTCCCAGCAGTGCTCAGACACAGGAGGGATGGGTGCCTATCACTCCCAGCAGTGCCCTGAGACAGGAGGGGTGGGTGCCTATCACTCCCAGCAGTGCCCTGAGACAGGAGGGGTGGGTGCAGATTCCTCCCAGAAGTGCCCAGACGCAGGAGGGGTGTGTGCAGAGTCCTCCCAGCAGTGCCCTGAGACAGGAGGGGTGGGTGCAGAGTCCTCCCAGCAGTGCCCTGAGACAGGAGGGGTGGGTGCCTATCACTCCCAGCAGTGCCCTGAGACAGGAGGGGTGGGTGCAGAGTCCTCCCAGCAGTGCTCAGACCCAGGAGGGGTGGGTGCCTATCTCTCCCAGCAGTGCCCTGAGACAGGAGGGGTGGGTGCCTATCACTCCCAGCAGTGCCCTGAGACAGGAGGGGTGGGTGCAAAGTCCTCCCAGCAGTGCCCAGACGCAGGAGGGGTGTGTACAGAGTCCTCCCAGCAGTGCCCTGAGACAGGAGGGGTGGGTGCAGAGTCCTCCCAGCAGTGCCCAGACACAGGAGGGGTGGGTGCAGAGTCCTCCCAGCAGTGCCCAGACGCAGGAGGGGTGTGTGCAGAGTCCTCCCAGCAGTGCCCTGAGACAGGAGGGGTGGGTGCCCATCACTCCCAGCAGTGCCCATGGAACGCAAAGGGTGGAGTAGTCACAGATACCATGCCCACAAATGTCAGTCAGGTGCACAAAGACCCTGCAGTACATGTATCACATGTGTGCAAGGCTGGGAGTATACGCATGCATAGCGCAGAAAAGAAAACATGTACACATGAAGTCATGTCAATAGGCCACATACACAAGTACAATGACTACCAAGGATGCCACGAATGATGCAGGTGGAGACATCGCTCAGCATGCATGTGCAAAGGTGAAGGACTACGTCACACACCCAGCTAATGGACACACAGCTCTGTGCTAAAGTCAGGGGACACCCTGCAGGGAAGAAGTCAGGGTACACAGAGGAAGGAATACACCTTGGGACAATTGCAACATGCAGCAACTGCTTACATGAATGGAGAAAGGTAGCTAACACCGTGTGATGGCACACAGATCCCAGGGTCCCCCCTATGAGCAGCACACCACTACATTACCCACACACCCAACACATGACCAACACCCACAACCATGTAGCAGCCCCACCAACAGCAATGCCAGCAATTCAGGAGTGTTCCAAGGCCAAAAAATAAATAGCTTTATTCAGCATGAGCAAAAAACTAGTATGACGTAAGTCCAATATTAACAAAGGCCATAGGGCAGTCCAGGAGTCCCAGCTGGATGGGGGACACAGTGGGATGCGTGTCCCCTAGCTTGCCTGCACAGTTACAATCCGTTGTCTTCCACAGGGGTCAGGGCATCATGTGGGGGGGAAGAAACAGGCACCGCAGGGACAGGAGGGTGAAGGGTAGGCGTCGTGGGTGCAGGGATGGAGGACTCCACCACAGGGGGTGGGGCAGGGCCAAAGGTGGATTCTAGGAGCGCGCTGCACACCTCGGCAAGGTCCTCCAGGGACTCCCCTGCACCCGAAGGAACCACAGGCCCCAAGGAGGGGGGGGGTCAGAGGGATGGGTCGCAGTGCCACTGGGGGAGGGTGTGGACAGGGGGGGGACTCAAGCACCCTGACCGGGGACCTCCTTGACCACTTGCGGGGTGGTGTCACTGTGGGGCTCAGGGACAGAGCGGCCATGAAGGAGTCTTTGGGGGAGATGTGGCCAGGAGAGCTGAGGGGAGGGGATTTGGAGGGAGTGGATTGGGTGGAATGCGGACTCCCACTCTGGCTGCGTGTCACATGTTTGCCCCCCTACCCAGTGGGTGTGCCTACTGCACCCTGTGTGTGCGTGTCAGGAGGTGTGCGGCGGACCTTCCCTGCTGGTGTGGTGCCTGTGTCTGTTGTGGTGGGTGCATGCTTACGTCTGGGTGTATGTGGGACAGGCATGGGAGTGGGAATTGTGGAAGGAGCAGGGGTAGGGGGTGGGACGTAGCGCTGCAGGAGACCCACTGCTGCAGTCAGTGTGGAGTCTATGGACCTCAGCAAGTTGCGTTGGTCAGCCTGCGATGAATGAATGCCCTCCAAGTATGCCTCCATGTTGTTGAGGACCTGGCTGTGGCCATGGAGGACATTAAGGATCGCAGTCTGACCAATCTGCAACTGCCGCTGGATGTCCACAGACTCAGCATTGGCGGCAGCAGTGGAGACAGGGGCAGGGGGTGCGGTGCCTGGCAGGAAGGAGACATGTGGTGACCGGGCACGTTGGGAAGGGACACGAGCACGTGGGAGGCGGCTGACGTCAATGGAGGGGGCGGTGCCAGATGTAGGGCTGCTGTCAGATGGTGGTGCAGCCACCGCCCACTCGGAGAGATCATCCTCGGACCCGTCAGCTTCATACTCTGTTGTGCCAGTCGACAGGTCCCCGGGTTAACTCTCCTCCGCATCAGTCCCACTCGAAGTGCCAGCCCCGATGTCACCGCTGGCACTGGTGCTCGGTCCCTCCACGCCGTCTGTGTCCATGTCTCCCTCCGTGGCCCCCGACGATGCTGTGGGCAGGGTGAAGAGACAGAAAGTAATCATACACCTGTATACATATGTCACATGAGTACAATCTACGTAGGTTACAGTGCATAGCCTGAAACAAAGGATGAGTTACAACTACAAAACAAGGTACATACGTAGGCCCTGCAAGACACAGTTGTGTGACCAACCATGCCATGGAAAAACTATGGAGAGCATGACACAATAGCAAATGAGATGACATGCTATTCTGACTGAGGAGCAAGGCCCTGGGGACAATACAGCACTGCATCTGCACCACACAGCGTGGCAGGAAATTGGGATGAGCAGGGACCAAATCCAGGAACTAGAGGCACATGCAGCATAGGTAATACTGAGAACATGCCCACCCTGACTGGCACGCTGCACCTTGAGTGTATGTCCAGACAAACATCACACACTGGCCAGTCCGAGCAAGGAGATGACAGGTCTTGACATGTAGGCCATGGCCGCCCCACCCACCCCCTACATGAGACAAATCTTGTGGAGACACAGGAAGCACTTACATCTCTTAGTCTGGGTGAAATACACATGGGATGCAATAATTCAAGATTGCACACCAAATACCCAAGGTGCGCCTGTCTAAAGAATCATGTACAAATGGGCATCATCAGATGATTGCTACAAGACACACAGGCAATAGCCACCGTGAGTATGTACTTTGAAAATCAGGTCAGGCTGGACAGTGGACACTTGTAATACATCTCACGTCAAGAAACATGGTGCCAGGGGACAATGGCACAGAGCACAACCTATGCTGTAGACACAGAGATTGTCGACATTCTCGGATTACACACATGATACCTAGGAAAATATGCCCCTGGGGACAGTAGTGGCCACACAACTCCATGCTCCTGAATGGAAATGACTGCAACACACGCTAACATCCCTGCACTATGTGTAACGCACACTCATGCACATCATGTCACAGGCCACCACATGGGACATGCCTGCTGGAAGGCCTCGCACTCAAGAGATTAACTCCCATGTCTGAAATCAGCATTAGTGCCAACTGACATGGAACCCACAAGTCCAGAACTGGACAGGGCACAGGCAAGCTCACTAAACCTGTTACACACCACCCCCACACATGATGCTGCAGGCATTGTACACTTGGAGAAGGTGTCAGGCCACATAACTTTGTGATGGAGTGACTACACAGAGACCAGGGAACACATTGCAAGGTGGGGAAGGGAGGCAGGAGAGGCCTGCAACACTGTGGGTAACAGGATCTGCACAGCACCATAAACCCTGGAAGTGTATCCATGGAACAGTGCACTTACAAATGCTGGTGAAACACAACAAACACACACATGTACCTACCCCCTTCCGGCTGCTGCATGTCCTGTAGACGCCTGTCCAAGTCAGGAAAGACCACCGCCAGCACACGTTTCTGGATGTGGGAGAGACGGCGGCGCCCGCGGTTCTTGTGGCTCTCAGGTGAGTCCCCCAGCAGGAGCCGTGCGATCCTCCGCGTCCAGCACCGGATATCCTGCCAGCGTTTCCTCACCTGGGACTGGTGCCGCCTCCGACCATCCGCACTCCTCACGGCGCTGACGGCGTCCAGCCATATCTGCTCCTTGGCAGAGGCGTCTACCTGTGAGGATGAACAAGTGACACTACATCAATACACCTTGCACATATCACGGGGACACAGATTAGAACACATTTGCTGTTTACAACAAGGCATAGTATGCATCCAACGCATTGCACCTTTGTCATAGGGACATGATCCTATGGGGGAAGGCCAAAAGCAGTACGTGCCATTGAAAGGACACAGGTGGAATGAGGGCAACTACACAATCAATGATCCAGGCTCACACTGTGCATCACACTCACCCCTCCTGTCTCAGGGCACTGCTGGGAGTGATAGGCCCCCACCCCTCATGTCTCATGGCACTGCTGGGAGTGATAGGCCCCCACCCCTCCTGTCTCAGGGCACTGCTGGGAGTGATAGGCCCCCACCCCTCCTGTCTCAGGGCACTGCTGGGAGTGATAGGCCCCCACCCCTCCGATCTCAGGGCACTGCTGGGAGGACTCTGCACACACCCCTCCTGTCTCAGGGCACTGCTGGGAGTGATAGGCCCCCACCCCTCCTGTCTCAGGGCACTGCTGTGAGGACTCTGCACACACCCCTCCTGTCTCAGGGCACTGCTGGGAGTGACAGGCACCCACCCCTCCTGTCTCTGGGCACTGCTGGGAGTGATAGGCCCCCACCCCTCCTGTCTCAGGGCACTGCTGGGAGTGATAGGCCCCCACCCCTCCTGTCTCAGGGCACTGCTGGGAGTGATAGGCACCCACCCCTCCTGGCTCAGGGCACTGCTGGGAGTGATAGGCCCCCACCCCTCCTGTCTCAGGGCACTGCTGGGAGTGATAGGCCCCCACCCCTCCTGTCTCAGGGCACTGCTGGGAGGACTCTGCACACACCCCTCCTGTCTCAGGGCACTGCTGGGAGTGATAGGCACCCACCCCTCCTGTCTCAGGGCACTGCTGGGAGTGATAGGCACCCACCCCTCCTGTCTCAGGGCACTGCTGGGAGGACTCTGCACACACCCCTCCTGTCTCAGGGCACTGCTGGGAGTGATAGGCACCCACCCCTCCTGTCTCAGGGCACTGCTGGGAGTGATAGGCCCCCACCCCTCCTGTCTCAGGGCACTGCTGGGAGACATCAGGCATTCCCCCCCCTGGGTCCCCCCTACAGTACATAGCATGTGTGTCACACCTGGACACAATGGCAGAAGTCACAGTCACTAAAAAGGGACACAGTCTGTGCCAGTGGACACTGAACTCACCTGATAACCTGGTCGCCCATACAGCATGGGGTACCGTGGGAGGATCACATCCACCAAAGCCATGTTCTCATCCAGGGTGAATGGCTGTGACCTCTCCACAGCCCTTGACATGGTTCCAGGGAATCAGTAGCAGCAGCTGGGTCGTGGAATACAAAGATGTGCAGGCAAGTGCTCCCTCATGGGACCTGGCTGCCTTATATCTGCCTTGCTGGGCCATCTCATGCACAGGAGTACAGAGTGATTGGTCACTCACATTTGCATCCTATGTTTCCTCCAATCCCTTCAAATCTAGCAGTCTGTGTGTTCTCTATCGGTTTCATTCTCCTGCATGATGTCAGCCCCACAAACACATTGCAACAAAGTAGATTAATTCCAACTGACTTCTGCTGTGCACCTTCCAGAACAAATTCAAATTTTGAACTTGGTCTCCATGACAACCAACATGCATGTAGGCCTTAATACTTGTCCCTCATGTGTCCCCTATGTAATTTGGAGCTTCACACACAGGTACGGTGCGTTCCGGGGCCCTAGGGCACCCCAAATGCATTGCAACGGCCCGTACACGCGTGCCTACGTTCACTTTCACTATGGGTGGCCTTGCGTATGCGTACTCGTAGTGGTACGGGCCGTACACACGCCTGTACGCTCCCTATCACTATGGGTGGCCTCGCGTATGCGTACTCGTATTGGTACGGGCCGTACACACGCCTGTACGCTCACTATCACTATGGGTGGCCTCGTGTATGCGAACACGTTGTGATAGGGAGCGTACAGGCGTGTGTACGGCCCGTACCACTACGAGTACGCATACGCGAGGCCACCCATAGTGATAGGGAGCGTACAGGCGTGTGTACGGCCCGTACCACTATGAGTACGCATACGCGAGGCCACCCATAGTGATAGGGAGCGTACAGGCGTGTGTACGGCCCGTACCACTACGAGTACGCATACGCGAGGCCACCCATAGTGATAGGGAGCGTACAGGCGTGCGTACGGCCCTACCACTATGGGTGTGCTTGCGTATGCGTACTCGTAGTGGTACGGCCCGTACACATGCCTGTACGCTCGCCATCACGATGGGTACACATACGGCAGCACTCCCATAGTGATATGGGAACATACACAGGCCCTCTTCGCAGCAGTACAGCGGTTTTCACACATTACAGTGGTGACAGGCGGCACACAGGTAGGGATACGGCGGACATACTTGTCCATGGATGGACATACTTGTCCATGGATGGACATACTTGTCCATGAATGGACATACTTGTCCATTAATTGACATCAAGGCATCGTCTGTGCATTACTACATGTGTGGAGCACAGGTGTGACGGCCTGTGATGTGGAACATTACTCCTGAGCCGAGAAGGCACCAGATGTATGATGAGATGTCTACAGATGTACTGTGTGATGGTGCAATGTCTGCCAGGCATGCCCTTGACTCCTTTGACATGTGTGCATGTCGTACTGCACACTTGGGGTGAGCGTCACTGGCATGGCACGGACACCAACACACGGAAGTGTCCCCTGATGCCCGGTACAGGGGTTACCACACCTGACTTGTCACTACCCACGGTGCACAATGTGACTATGTCATGTATGTGTGGGGGCTTCCCATCAGATTGATGTTGGAGCACCCTCAAAAGCTGCAGCCGTTGCAGCAACCAACATGTGTCTTTGTGTAGATTGACATTGCACACTGTTCCGCACACCATGCCACATGTGGTAGCGGATGTGAGGTGCACATGTATGCATGGGACACGGAGTACTGTGACAAGGACATGTCTGCATCCTCACAATGAATGTGTGGTGAGTCAGGACATGTGCACCTTCATGGCAAGGTGTGTGGGCTGTCCTAGTGTAATGTCATGTTACCTGTGGCTCTAGTGTTCCGCTACCAGTCTCTGCAATCGGCATCCTACTTCTGCTGATGTGTGGGCGTATGTCACTCCTGTTTTGCGTCTGGCTGTTCACTTGCACTGGGACACAGCTATTCCCATGGCATGGCATGGGGAGGTTCTCAATCTCCGTGTGTAGCTGGGTCTTGGTAGGGGTGTCACCTTGCATCCATACGTGTCCTGGGCATGTAGCACATACCTGACTCCCTATGTAGCATATGTGTATTGACAGATTAACATGTGCTCAGTACATATGAATTGTTGTCGTAGTGCACTCACTCTTCCTTGTCACTTCTAAATTACTGCAGAGCGCCGCCTCTTGCCCGAGCTATTCCGGACTTGGCTGACATGCGGGAGAATGACAGCATCCGGCTCTACCGCTTCCCCCAACCGTTGATTCTGGAGTTGACGGCGAGACTGGCACCACACCTGCAACCGCAGCACAGGTATCCTACGGCACTGACACCCCAGCTGAAGGTAATGGCTGCCCTACATTTTCTTGCCACGGGTTCCTTTCAATATACCATAGCTCATGTTGGTGGCATGTCCCAGAGCATGTTCTGCCGTATGCTGCATGATTTCTTAGAGGCCATGTTGATTCACCTGGATGACTTCATCAAGTTCCCAACCCCTGAACAGTTGACTATGGTCAAGCGTGGATTCTATGCCCTGGGAGGGATGCCCCATGTCATTGGGTCCATAGATGGGACACATGTAGCTTTGGTACCACCACACGCACGGGAGGTGGCATACCGCAATCGGAAGCACTACCACTCCATCAATGCCCTTGTGGTGTGTCAGTCCAACATGGTGATTTCACATGTCTGTGCTCGTTTTCCAGGATCAGCACACGATGCCTACATCATGAGGCGTAGCAGGATGCCTGAAATGATGATGCAACTGCGCAACGAAAGAGCATGTGTTGTTGGTGGGTACAGTCTGTCTGTCCTGTATTTTGCATAGCCTACCAGCACGACCGCTGCACCACTTCTAACGATGTCAATGTGCTTCCCATGTAGGGGACGCTGGCTATCCCAACATGCCATGGCTGCTCACACCTCTCCGCAACCCCATCACGCCGGCCCAGCTCCGCTACAACACCGCTCATGGCCGGACAAGGCGAGTGATAGAGAGGACGTTTGGCCTGCTGAAGAGCCGATTTTGGTGCCTCCACAAGACCGGCGGCACGCTCCCATATGCCCCTGCGAAGGTCTGCAAAATCTTCATGGTCTGCTGCATGCTGCACAACATGGCAGTTGAGAGAGCTGTGCCACTCATCCTGGATCAACATGACGAGGACCATCCACCCGTGGAGGACGAAGGGCTTGGCAATGGGGCTAGTGATGTGGAGGATGTGGAGCCTCAAGAGGACATCCGGACTCGGCTCATACGCGACTTCTTTGCTTAGTGGTGAGTACCAGTGTCTGAGTGTGCACGCATTGGTCCCCGTGTGGCATGTGTTGTGATGTGTGTCTCCACCTGCATGTATGGCACGTGAGTCAGAGGTGTGTGTGGGTGTGTCACTGGAGTGATGGTGGCAGTGATGGTTGTATTTCCCCAGTCATAATTGTGACCTAGCATGTTGTCATCCATACATGTGTCGAGTAAATGCACATGCAAGTGGCTGTGCTTTTTGTGGCTGACTTCTTGTGTGTCTCTCTTCCCCAGGTACTTGCGCATGCCGTCTGCTGCTTGCATTGTTGTGGCACTGCTATTCCTCATGGACACGTCATCGTGGGCTGACTCAGCGTTACAGGCACGGACACGTTTGGAAGTCTCCATAGGGTAAGGGATGCATCAGGGGTGTATTGGGTGTGGCAGTTGTTCACGATGTATGCACACTGCCCCTGTCGATGTTTGGTTCCTCTGCAGCCATGTAGCATCACCATGGGACACGACATGCAGCTGTGTACACCTGAATAGATGGTCGGACTTGTTGACAGTCATCAGTGATGGGATAGTGGATTGTGATGATGGCATCAATGTGTGTAACACTGCCCTCGGACACATGCGGTTAGCATTGGCTTGACATGGTGTGGGACTTCCACATCAGCGGATCAATGGTGTGTGGCAGGCTCTCCGTGAGCAGCTGTGGGTGTTTAGCTGTTAGCCGACAATTGTGTGCCAGTTCCATGGCTGACACGCATTTGTGCTGCAGAAGGGGGGTGCCAGTGTTGGACCCACATGTTACTCCATAAGATGTGTTCATGTGTACTTCAAGTTGCCTCTGCAATCCCGAAAACATGACTAATAAAGGTGTCCCTATGCCTCCAAGGTGCCTCTTCTCCGTCAATGCTGGTGTGTTGCCACGGTGCATCCAGCATGTCTGGCATGGTTCTCCCTGATAGTGGCTATGTGTCGATGTGTCGAGTAGCAAGATGCAAGCTGTGTGTGTGGGCTGAGACTGTGTATTGGGCATGATGTCCATGACTGTGTGGGTATTGTGACATGTGCCATCCCCATGCATCCAACGTTGGCCAGGCCCCCATTCTCTGCATCCACCGGACTCAAGCTTGCAGGACATGGTTCTGCCACCTGTCTACACATACCTGGGTGCCCCCCAGGACCCTGGACATGATCCCTGACCTCTGCGCATGACTGTTGCTGTACTCAATGTGTCTGTCAGCATGGTTGTGCGGCCACCCCCTCAGCTGGTTGGGCCCATCACGGGTGTGTATGGTGCTCCATGTCTGTCTTGACTAATACACTGTGACCCGTGTGTCCTGTGCCAGACTCAGGCCCCAGGGTGTGGATGGTTGGAGTCAAAGAGAGCTCAGGCATGTTTAGACTTTACAACACACATGTAAGGTAATAATGCAACCAGCAGGCATCTTCTCTTCATGGAGTGAATTTTTATTTTGGGGGGGGCGGGGATAAAGTGAGGGGCTTTCCGGGAGTTTGGAATCCAAAGTTCAGTAGGGGAGTTGGTGTCCTTGCCATTTGAAATCCTCAGAGTCCATGCCACAGTCTTTGTCAACATTGGTCAGACAGTGACCAGCAGGGCCATGTGGCAGAGAATGTCTCTTGATGCTGTGATGCTGTTGCTCCAGTGGGCCAGGTGCCAGGCCAGGTGTCCTGGGAGATGGTGATGTTGCGCCGACCCTCACGGTCTTTTACGTGGACGACCCGCCCTCCTGCGTGGACCCTCAGAAGCAGGCCGTGACGACGTCTGGGATGCTCCATCGGATGTTTCCTCTTCCTCCTCCTGCTCCCTCCCTGTGGGTGGTGATGTTCTCCGCCTTCTGGCACAGGGAGGGTCGGCATGTTGTCGGCCATCCGACGGAGTGTATCGTGAATCCCCTGGAACACCGTCACTTACTCAGCCTGTCTGTCCTCCATCCTCCGTTGGTGTTGCAGTGGACAGGCATGTTGCTGGGCCTGCTGGGTCTTAATCTCATCGAGGGTCCCCTTGATCTCATTGAGGGTGGACACAACCTGGGCCATGCCCGTGGTGTCCTGCCGGTATGTGTCCATGATGTTACGGACATGGGCAAATACCGGTTCCCCAGCCAACTGGTCAGGCTCGCGCCTCCGCCGTCCTCCACTCCCACCACCCCTGCCCACTTGTACCTGGCCTGCCCTTGTGGGTACATCGGGTCTCCGGGACCCCTGAGGGGTGGCATTGGCGTTGTCGCCTGCCTCCTCCTGGGTGCCCGGGACACCGTGTCCCTCCTGGCCAGCCTGGCTGCATTGTGGTGGTGGGGCAGGGATCCTGGGTGTCTCCTGGGATGTGGCAGGAGTGGGGGTGGTGGTTGGCACAGTTGTACCTGACGCAGGTGCTGCAGGTGGTTGGACACCAGAGGTGCCAGGTCGGTCGGGGTCGTCCACAGAGTGGTGAGAGTCGCTGCTGCCGGTGGGATCGGGCTCCCGCAGATCCGGGTCCTGTGAGTCTTCCCCCCCAGTGTTGGGGGGTGAACCATGACGTTGACCTGTGTGTGAGAGAGACAATGTTAATTTTGGTCCATGCAACATCCATGTTTCATCAGTTTCAAAGTTGGCACTTTTCCTCTTGGAATTAGGATCTGTCTTGCATTCCACTTACAGTGCACTTGTGCATGGGTGTGTCCCTTGGACACCACTTTGGCCCCTTTAAATATGTGTGGCACAGTCTTACTTGCTGCGTCAAGTGTGACTGCAGTCAGCAGTGGAGTGGGCAGGTGTGGCGAGCCATGCATTGGCGCCTTCCGTGTAGCACTGTACATGTGCACATGGAGTGGATCCACACACTTATATAATGCAGGTAGCTGTCGTTGTGCTCGTGAACAGGTTGTGACATGGGCCTGTGTTTTGCCATGGGGAAGAGGGGGGGTTCTGGCACTGGCCACCCTTGGCTACATGCACGCAGTCTACCTGCTGACGAGCAGACATTCCCACACACCACACGGCTGATTTGCTCTCCCTGTGTCTCCCTCCCTCTCTGTCCCCCTCTCCCTCCCTCTGTGTGTCAGCCTCCTCCCTCTGTCCGTGTTCCTGTGTCTCTCCCCCTCTCTGCCCCCCTCTCCCTCCCTCTCTGTCCCCCTCTCCCTCCCTCCGTGTGTCTGCCTCCTCCCTCTGTCCGTGTTCCTGTGTCTCCCTCCCTCTCTGTCCCCCTCTCCCTCCCTCTCTGTCCCCCTCTCCCTCCCTCCGTGTGTCTGCCTCCTCCCTCTGTCTGTGTCCCTGTGTCTCCCTCCCTCTCTGTCCCCCTCTCCCTCCCTCCGTGTGTCAGCCTCCTCCCTCTGTCCGTGTCCCTGTGTCTCCCTCCCTCTCTGTCCCCCTCTCCCTCCCTCTCTGTCCCCCTCTCCCTCCCTCTCTGTCCCCCTCTCCCTCCCTCTCTGTCCCCCTCTCCCTCCCTCTGTGTGTCACCCTCTGTCACCTCAGCCCAGCTTCCTAGACACACACTTTTTCCAGTCCTTTGAATGGCCCTTGGCTTGTTGCTGTGAGTTTGTTTCTGATCTCCAGGCACCCATTGGGTGTAGTGTCTGTGTGTGCGCTGCTGCTGTGGTTGTGTGTGCTGCCACTCTTTCACAGTGTTGGCTGTTCATTAGCTGCTGTCATGTGCAAAACAGTGCCTTCACCCCCATGTGTTGATGCAAGGCGTCCGCCATTTGCTGGCGAGTCTTTCCTGTGTGGGGACACACTGTTTGTCTGGCTGTGACCTGGGCCATATGGGCAGTGGGCATTGTTGTCTGCTTCTGAGTTGCACGATGTGATTTTTGGGGCCCACCCTCCCGCCATCCGGGTTACCGTGTCATGTGTTGGTGTCTGCTGTGGCCTGTGACTTGACATTGTCCAGCTGGGTGCATGGGGCATGGTGGCGGCAGTGGCATGTGCGTGTTCATGGAGTGTGGGTGAGTCATGCGATAGCTTGGGGTGGTTGCGTGCCTGTTTGTGAGTTTGGTTGTGGATGACGTTCCCCCCATGTGAGGTGCGTTGTTTGTGTACTCACCCGGGTCTCGGAGTCCTCCTAATCCTTCGACTGCCTCCACCGGCTGTATGGCCATCACCCTCTCCTCCCAGGGCTGGTAGTGTACGGGTCTGCGGGAGGGCCCTCCTCCAGTGGCGTTGGCCTGGTTGTGTTCCTCCAGCATCTTGGCTCGGACCCTCCTCCGCAGATCGTACCACCTGGCTTGGCATTCCTGCCTGGTCCTTCTGGTGTCCGCAACAGCATTCACAGCATCGACGATGGTCTGCCACATGGCTGTTTTTGCTGCAATGCTGGTCTGTCTGAAGAATGTTCCAAAGAGCTGTGGCTCGACTCTGAGGATTTCATCAACAAGGACCTCCAACTCTCGGTTACTGAACTTTGGATTCTTGTTAGTGGGCATGGTGAGGGGTGTGGGTGTGGATGGTGGGGGGGGTGTGTGGATGGTTGTGGGTGTGTGGGTGTGGTTGTGCAGGTGTGTGTGTGTGAATGTGATGAGGGGGTGTTTGTGAAGGTGGTTGTGTGAAGGTGTGCAAGTGTAAGGTGTGGTGAAGCTTGTAGTATGGTTCTGTGGTGTCTGGCAGCAGTGAGTCTGTTGCAAAGGCTCATGGTTTGTGTGTGTGGGCCCTTTTTATGGCTGTGGCTGTGTTTGAAGTTTGGGTGGGTGTGTTATAAGGAGTGGTGGTGTTTTGGGCCTCTGTTTGTTTTTGGCAGTTGCAGGTCAGTGAAGGTGTTTTTGTACTGTTTGTTGGCCATGTTTAGTGGCTTTGTGCCATTCGTATAGTGTATTCTTGTGTTGTTTTGTCCTGGTTGTGTACGTGCGTTTTGAGCGTGTGTACGGTGTGTACATGGGCCATTTGGTTGTACGGTGCTGTCCTTGTGTGTGGCTTGGTACGACTCGTACATGCGGTTGTGATGTTGGGGACTGGGGTGCGCTCCGTACTTAGGAGGTTGTGTTGGGGGTGCGACGGGAACGTACTGGGGTGTACATTGACGGTGGTACGACACGTACAGGGGTGGGGGTATGACTCGTACGTACTGGGGTGTACATTGACGGTGGCACAACACGTACAGGGGTGGGGGTACGACTCGAACGTACTGGGGTGTACATAGACGGTGGTACGACACGTACAGGGGTGGGGGTACGACTCGAATGTACAGGGGTGTACATACACGGGTGGGGGTGTACATACATGGGGGTGGGACATGTACAGGGGTGGGGGTACGACTCGAACGTACTGGGGTGTACATAGACGGTGGTACGACACGTACAGGGGTGGGGGTAGGACTCGAACGTACTGGGGTGTACATAGACGGTGGTACGACACGTACAGGGGTGGGGGTTCGACTCGAACGTACTGGGGTGTACATTGACGGTGGTAAGACACGTACAGGGGTGGGGGTACGACTCGAACGTACTGGGGTGTACATTGACGTTGGTACGACACGTACAGGGGTGGGGGTTCGACTCGAACGTACTGGGGTGTACATAGACGGTGGTACGACACGTACAGGGGTGGGGGTACGACTCGAACGTACTGGGGTGTACATAGATGGTGGTACGACACGTACAGGGGTGGGGGTACGACTCGAACATACTGGGGTGTACATTGACGGTGGTACGACACGTACAGGGGTGGGGGTTCGACTCGAACGTACTGGGGTGTACATAGATGGTGGTACGACACGTACAGGGGTGGGGGTTCGACTCGAACGTACTGGGGTGTACATTGACGGTGGTACGACACATACAGGGGTGGGGGTACGACTCGTACATACTGGGGTGTACATAGACGGTGGTACGACACCTACAGGGGTGGGGGTTTGACTCGAACATACTGGGGTGTACATTGACGGTGGTACAACACATACAGGGGTGGGGGTACGACTCGAACGTACTGGGGTGTACATAGACGGTGGTACGACACGTACAGGGGTGGGGGTACGACTCGAACGTACTGGGGTGTACATACATGGGGGTCAGACACGTACAGGGGTGGGGGTTCGACTCGAACGTACTGGCGTGTACATAGACGGTGGTACGACACGTACAGGGGTGGGGGTACGACTCGAACGTACTGGGGTGTATATAGACGGTGGAACGACATGTACAGGGGTGGGGGTTTGACTCGAACGTACTGGGGTGTACATACACGGGTGGGGGTGTACATACACGGGGGTACGTCTCGGACGTACGGGGGCGGGGGGAGTGTTGGGCACGTATGCGGGCACATGTCTCCATGGTTGCTATGGGAGTTCGGTGCAGACGGTGTTTTTTCCATACGGTTGTAACATCGGACGCACGGGATGGATCGTGATTCCTCGGTCGGATTTCACCTTTCCCATTTGTACGGTAAATCGTCCGAGGGGTGTCGGACACATTTTCCGACCCGAGGACGTGTGGGAAATCATTCCCGATGCGGTTCGTATGGACTTTTTACCATGCGAATCGTGATTGCCAGTTCGTACGGCACTTGTACGATTCGTACGGTAAAAAGACCGGATACGAGTCGCACGGGGAATTTTTTTACCGGATCGTAATCGGCACCCTGGTGTGCTTCTGGGCATATTACTATATCTCAATGTGCCCCAGTTCTATGATCATCCGGAAAACCATGAGCTCTTATTAACACGATAATCCCCAGTACAGCTCCTGGCAAGCATGGTACATTGTGCTATATTCATGGCACATTTAGCTTCAGAGTGCCAAGGACGGCAGACAGCGCGGACACTTTCCAGGCTGCAGTTTATGCAAGCAATGTCAGTCGAAATCTGGGTCCAGCTTGAACTGCGATCCAAAATGCACCAATGGGGTTAAAGCTTGGGGTCTCGCAGGTGGTCAGCTGGCTGGCAGCACACCCTCGACTGTTCTACCGGAGTAAAGTGCTAGCCTGAGTGCAACCGGACACACACCAGCAGGCTCGGTGACAACGAGCGTAGGAGTAAAACAGAAGCGGTGGGACGCCAGAGATTGCAGTGTCTGTAAAAAGTTAGTTAACAGCGGGGGTACGTACCTGGTCCTCGGCTCTTATTAACACGATAATCCCCAGTACAGCTCCTGGCAATCATGGTACATTGTGCTATATTTATGGCACATTTAGCTTCAGAGTGCCAAGGACGTCAGACAGCGCGGATACTTTCCAGGCTGCAGTTTATGCAAGCAATGTCGGTCGAAATCTGGGTCCAGCTTGAACTGCGATCCAAAATGCACCAATGGGGTTAAAGCTTGGGGTGTCGCAGGTGGTCAGCTGGCTGGCAGCGCACCCTCGACTGTTCTACCGGAGTAAAGTGCTAGCCTGAGGGCAACCGGACACACACCAGCAGGCTCGGTGACAACGAGTGTAGGAGTAAAACAGAAGCGGTGGGACGCCAGAGATTGCAGTGTCTGTAAAAAGTTAGTTAACAGCGGGGGTACGTACCTGGTCCTCGTGGTGTCCCTTCCGAGCAGCTGCAGCAGGCGGCCAGCAGTCCGACGAGGAGCAGGGGGCTGCAGAAGAGCTCTGGTGCCGCATCCTGGCTTGTGGGTAGCAGCACTCGCACTGCACTGCCACTTAATGCCTTGCATGGGGCTGTTAGGGACAGTGAGCCCTGGGTAGGGGGTCTGAAGCGGGGGAGGCTCTGCGTGCATGCAGCAGCGGTGTGTGTGTATGTGGGGGGGTTGTAAGGATAGATGGGTGTGCACAGCCTCCTCACCGGCTGCTGTTTGTGTGCGAGAGTACAGCCAGTGGGGATTTCAGGGCACCAGTAGCGGCCGGCAAAACGGGCGGGTGGATTCGCAGGGGGGGGAGACGGAAGTGGCCAGTGGGACGGTAATCTTAAAATAAAAATAATAATAACTGCAACAAGTGACCATACAACTGACCTCACGCCGCACACGAGTCTTTGAAAGGGGAAGTAGGTAGGAGACCCCACCGCCTTTCTCTGAGGCGAAGAAGAAATGCCTCGGAGAAACGCAGCGGCGTTTTCAGATTCGGGGGCGTGTTTCTTTTTCTCTCCTCTTGCCATTGGCTGGAGGAGAGAAAAACACGCCTGAGAAAGGGCGTGGCTAAAAAGTGGAAAGAACACCACGGAACACGCCCCCGAATCTGAAAAAGACGGAGCCTATTTGGAGGGACGGCTCTCTCCTCCAATGGCTGGCCTCCGTTTAGGAAGCCAGCCAATGGAGGAGAGCCAAAAAGAGAGGCGGGCTAAAGAGCCACTCTCAGAAACATTAAATCTCCGACTTCCGGTTCTGCCTTCGGCAGACCGGACGGTCCTCGACCTAAAAAGGCAATAGCTCATGCCTGCTAACCTGAGGTTTTGGTAGGTACAAATTAGGATATTGCTTCTTCTTCGATTGATCTTATGGAATGGATGTGTTCAAGTCTCTCTGTTGTGCTAGTAACCATAGTATACATTGCTGTGAGATTCTTATTCGTCATGGTTTTAAACACAGCCATGCTGACAGCTTCAATGCTGGTTTCAACTGTGCTGCACAAATGAATGTCTAGATTTTGGGGAATCCAATACCTCCATCTGAAGTTAGTTAATATGAGGTTTCCCTGGTAATGCTGGCTGCCTTTGTACCATTGTTCTGAAGAAAAAAAGCTATTTGAGTCAGGGACAGTCACTTTCTAACCATATTTTGAAGACTGTCCCATGAAGTCCTTCTCCTGCTTTTTAAGCAATCTTGGAGGTGCTCGATGGTTTATTCCATGTGTGGCTTTTTCCATTCTGGTTCAGCCGGATGGGGGGTGCAGTATCTGAAATCCCTTCCTGTGATGTTGCTGCATCTGCTGGTTTATGACCACTCTCTCTTCCTGCAATGAGAGGATGGTAATTTCTTTATGGTTTAACATGAATAGTAGATGAAAGGGAACGCCATATCTGTGGGGGATTTGGTCATTGTGTAGATGAATTGTGGTTTCCCTGATGTCTCCTCTTGGTAAGTATTTCAGCCAACACATGCTGGAATCATTGGATCCTATTACATTTGAAAGTAACATGTTCTTGCTAATATGAGGCTGTGAGTATTTCTTGCTTTATATGAAAAACTCTTATCAACATAGGTGGAGTTCGTTTTTTCTTGATTAAGTAGCAGGAAATATGGGATGAGTGCAGCCTAAGATCATTCAATCCATAGTTACAGCTAAACATACTAGAGTAAGTTACTATTGCCAAAATATAAATAGTAGGAAGTCCAGCACCACATATGAGCAACCATTGATACCGTAATACCCTCCCATAGAAAATAATGAAGGTAGGGACTTTAAAAAAACCCTTATGAAATAATGTTGAAACAAATTAAATTATTTAAATTAGTAAAAAATATACGTCCTCTTCTTTTTGACTGACCCATGGATCTTGGGACCACGTATCCTGCAGATCCTCAGAGTGTTTGGAGAAACCACAGGACCCCATACCAACCCCACTAAATCTGTGCTTTTTCCAGTGTGTGGGGAACAAGGACGGGGCGTTTGGGCAATGCAGTTATCACACGCGACTGGGGGCTTCAAATACTTGGACATCTTCATGTCGCCCTGCCCAAAGATTTCATGGGCACATAATATTAACTCGCTAATTACAACTCTGGGCAACGAAACAACAATATGGTCCTCCCTTCCTCCCTCATTATATGGGCGCTCCGTGATTTTTAAAATGGTCTCCCTACCTAGAATTCTTTATAGATTACAAAATGTCCCTTACAACATACCAGAACCTGGTTTGCGCATATCAATGCTATACACAGTAAGTTCCTGTGGAATGGAGGGGCATTCCACGTGGCGCTACACACATGTGCACAATCCACATACTGTGGTGGTATTGCAGCAGCAGACGTATATGCATACTATGCGGCCTCCCACCTGCTTATAATAAATGAAAAGTGTTATAATTCCCCAACCAACCTGGCATTTCCGCTCGAGCATGCGGTAATGGAGGGGGTCTCTCTTCTTCAGCTCCTGTATAGCTCAAGGAGCCTAGACATCTTACCCCCTGCAAGCAGAATGGTGCTCTGGTATTACATGGTGGGGCAAATGGGGTGGTGTGACCGCCTGACACAGGCAACCCCTCTGTGGCATGGTACATACCTACACCCAGCGACGGCCCTGACAGGCTTCCGCAAGTGGGACTTGGTGAGCATATCCACTAGGCCTTGGCGAAAATTTTGTTCCGTTCGCGGAAATTGCGATAATTTGACATTTTCGCGTTCCGCGGAGAGCGCGAAAATGTCAAAATTTCCGCTTTCCGCAGCTTGGCGATAATTTGTTTCTTGCTCGCGCTGTAAAATAATACATTTGCGCACGTGCGCGATCGCCTTACCTGAATCCCTGCGTTCGCCGACAAGTTGAGATGATCCGGTCGCGTTCTCCTTGAGATGTTGGATTGTTTTTAGCCATTTGCGCTGTCTCACGACAGTTCGCGCCCGCAGTGACATCATGCGTCGCACGATCATGTCTTTCTTCTCGCGATCATGCACTGCGAGACAACTCAAAACAAAATGGCCGCGCCCGCGAGCAACCACATGGGTAAGTTGGCGACCCGCAACCATGCAGAAAATCTCACGAACATGCGGGAAAAAAAATTCCGCATCTTCGCGATATTTCCGCTTGTTTGCGATAATTTTAAACATTTTCGCGATAATTTGCAAAAGTGGATTTCGCAAATTCCGCCCACCCCTAATATCCACCTTGGGGGACTTGATGCAGGGCACCACTTTGAAATCCTTTCAACGGCTGCAAAAAGAATTTCAGCTACATAAGACACAATTTTATAAATATCTTCAATTACGCCATGCGTTGGGCCCTCTGATTCTCGCTCTAGAGACCCTGCCTAAATTCCATCCTCTTGAGGCCCGCCTGTTAACGGAGGACCTGAGGTCACATAAAATCCAACAGATATATCAAACATTGACGACGCACACTCGAACAACACTTCACAAGACTGGGAGAGCATGGCAGGATGACATTCCAGAAATGACGCACAATGACGGGGCTGAAGCCATAGCCAGCTCTCGGGTTGTGGCGGTGTCCTCACGCTACCGTCTCATACAATTTAAATTTTTACACCGCGCGTATTACACGCGATCCCGACTCGGGAATATGGGAGTTATCCAATCCCTTATATGCCTACGATGTGAGAGGGAAGAGGGGACATTCCTACATAAAGTTTGGAGCTGTACTGCACTGCAGCCATTTTGGCAGAAGGTCTCGTCTTGTCTAGGCAGAATACTATCATGGGATCTCCCGCTTGACCCGAAACTCTTCCTACTTCACAGCACTGACAGGATAGGTGGACAGAGGTACAAACAGCATCTACTCTTTTTGGTCCTTAGTATCACTAAACATGATATTGCCCAGTTGTGGAAGGGGACGTCTCCACCGACAATAGGTAAATGGAGGAAAGAAATAGACAGTTGTATGAGTGTGGAGATTGCAGTGTTTCAGGCCCGAGGCTGCCCCCAGAAACATAAAAAAATATGGACCCACTGGGCGACATGTCGTGGTATAGACCTATAATTATTATTATTATTATTATTTCTGAGTTTGTAAAGCGCCTGGTTACACTTATCAGTGTGTCCCCGCGCTATCAAGGATCGCAGCAGCACCTACTCAACAAGACCAAGACAGCAGAAGATTAGCTCTTGGGGAAAAGAAACGTCTTCAACTATTTCCGATAAATCAGTTCCGATGGTTCTGTCCGTAGTCGGGGGGGGAGAGTGTTCCATCTACGGGCAGTTAAGGATCCTCTTAGTTCTAGGGATCGAGCGGAAACCAACTCCGAGGGAGCGCAGCTGTCGAGCAGGAGTATAAGGACAGAGCAAATTGCGCAAGAAGCCCGGGCCTTTCCCCTGAATTATTCTGTGGGCAACACATAGGGCCTTAAAATCAACCCGTTCCTTAATCGGAAGCCAGTGTAATTTCTCCAAGGCTTTTTTTGAAGGAGCTCTTCTTGGTAGCCGAAGTACCAAGCGAGCGGCGGCATTTTGGATAGTCTGGAGTCTTCGATGACAGCTTGCATTTGCTCCCAGATAGAGGACATTCCCATAGTCCAACCTGGAGGTGACAAGGGCATGTACCAAAGTTTTCCTAGCAGGTTCCGGGAGCAAGTCAAGCGTCTTTCTCAGCTTGCGAAGGATAGCAAAGCAGGTGCCAGAGACACGCCGGGATTGGTAGTCAAAAGTCAGGTTAGAATCGATCCAAAAACCTCCCTTTCCATCTTTAGACCCCTGACAGGGATTGCCACACGCACAAATGACTACGATTCACACTACATTATGTTACTGTCTGTGCCTATACTAATGTAACATCTTTACAACCACTGGGATTTTGAAATGTCTGCATTATGTTCATGTTGATCTACCTGCAAGTTGTGCAGGAGTTGCATATGTTTAAATGCTATGGCACGCCTGACTTATGTTATTTCCTAAATGTGATTGAAGGGCTATGGCCCAGACTGTATAAGGAAAACCAAATAGAATTTGTTATTAAAAAAACAATAGTTAAACATATAAATACATATAATTTGATAGATAGGATAAAATATAGAAAATAAAACATGTATTATTTAAGTGTAAAATATTTTAATGCTTTTGAATTGAAAAATGAATGAAAGATTACATTTCAATGGCATAATTAAATTAATTTTAATTAATTGTATACACCGCTTTTAATAATTATTAATCCATAATAAACAAAATAACTTTAGGTGGGAATTTACTTTTTAATTTGATCTTCGAAAATTTAATTGTGATCTAATTTAATATATTGCGATCAATTAAATATTTAAATCAAAATTAAGTTAATGGTACTGTAGCATTTTTTCTTTTGTTCTACATTCAAAACAAAATATATACAATGAATTCAAAATAATTTCATATTAAAAATGTTTGGTAACTTTTTCAAATCTTAATAAACTGTTTTAGTTTTCCCTTTTCCTTACCATACAGAGATCTCCGCCCTGGTTGTGGAGTCTTCCTATGGTAAGATTAGAGAAAAGTTAAAATTAACATTGAATTGAGTACTTTGTTGACTAGAATAATTCAACCCTCTCCTTTAAATATTGATCAATTGTAAAATATGGTCTTTCCATGGAATACTTTTGGATGTACACATACCCAGTCAGTCTGTTGATGAAATCTTTAAACAAATCTAAAATGTAACTATTTGTCAAGTTTTTGCTGAAGGAGTAGATCCAATGAGCATCCCTCCCATATTCAAATCACTCCGGATGTATTGAGGACCTAAATGCAATGCAAGATATATAAAGGGAAAAAGGGGAAGCAGGAAGGAAAACTTAAGAGTGCTTACTGTTGTACAGTGTCTTCCGGAATACTTGGTCAAACCTCGTATCTATTAGAGGTCTGGTGTGCTGACTGACTCTCTGGTAGCAAGTGCAATGAGTTCTGGATGGATAAGGTATATGTCAGGTAAAAGTCAATATACAGGACAGTATCTTGCACAGTGAGACATTTCCCACTATTTGATTCAATATTTTACTCTGATCCAGAGCTGGACCCGTCTGGAGTGATGGTGCACTCTGGACATGTATGTACTTGGGCTCTATTGGACATGAGTCGCCATGTCCAGTTGCATAGGTCATCCCACTTCCTTTGGAGGACATTAGAGGGTGAATTTGCTGAAGACCTTGTTCCCCTGGAACATCTGTGGACTGGTCCTGTAAAGGGTAACTCTGGGGGGTCTCCTTCTGAACACATTGGTGTCCTGCAAGTGAGCAGAAGGCTGCAGGGCCTGGGTAGTGCTGTTAAGCAGTGTAACCTGCCTGGAGGACAACATGGTGCTGGTGAGGAAGTCCCTAATACCAGGAGTCCAACCAAAAGAGCAGGTAGTTGTTTCTGCACAGCTACCCACCACAGTAAGAAGGCAGCTGGTTACTGGTGCCATAAAAAAAGTATAGCAAATCATGCTATGGTGCTAAAAAGTCAGGAGGCAGACCCTGAGTCCTCCCTCATTGGAGAGACAGAAGTTAAAGCTCAGTACAGAAAATCTTAAGAACGTAGAGGCTAGGAGGCCTAATCAACAACTTCTGGTGGCCAGCATGCCACATGAAGCAGAATAAGGCAAACCCCATTAAGTCTGGCCCAATGGGTTTGGAGAAATATACCTTTGTGTGCCCCCGTCATGTTAGGACCTGCCAGGCCAACCCCAATGCTGCTGAGCTGAAAAGCACTGTATCACTTTGAACAGTTTAAAATCAATATAAACATATCTATATTTCATATACTGTTTTGTTTGTTGTGGTGGTAACCCCCAAACGCCACTTTTTTAAACTCCCTTTATCTCTACCCACTCGACCCCAAAAAATCATGCCCCCTTTACATCTACTGTCTATTGACCCCTAAAAAACCCTTACCACCCTTTACCTCTACCTTCTCCTGAGCACTTAAACCCCTCACTCTGTTATCTCTACCCAATCCTGAACCCTACAAACCCCTTTATCTCTTTTTACCTCTACCATCCATTACTCTTACACGTGGCTTCCATTTTCATGTGCTTTGACTCCATAAAAGTACATTGAATTATTGTGGTAAAACTCATCCAAAGCAAGTAGATCTGTTTTTTATTGAATGCAACTCCTATGTTGTGCTAGGCATATACAGAGGGTATGGTGGTTTTAGAGTTCAGGGCTTACTGCTGTGCAGATCATTACAGATACCTCCAGAAAAGGGAGTACCTTTTGGGTCTGTTTCTGAGTTTTTTAGTGTTATCTGACCTATGCAAAACCCCTTTTTGCACAGGGGTCTGAATTACGAAATGAGCGATACTTACTGCACCTAGTAATTACCCAGTTTATTAAATAACTCACTCTCATGTTTTCTGAAACTCTAATTGGAATACGGCTCAAGCTTTATGGCTCTTTTAGACTGTCTGGCAGTGTAGACGTAGTCTACATACCAGAGAAGCTGATGGAATGTAACTTACAAATAATCTGCACATTACATGAAAATTGTGTTTTCTGGGCAATAATCAGTCTTGTGCGACCCACAGGAGCATTTGTTGTTATTGAGTTCCAAACCCCCTTTCACCATGAATAGACACACTCATGAATAACCAGTAAGAATTAATTTGTATGACCTTTATAAAATCATACTATTATCCTAGTGCATATTATGTGTATAGTTGCAAATGTAAAAAATAGACCATTGGAAGCATGGAGCCTTTATGAGATTCTTAGGTGGCCTTGCCTTTCACCCACATACTTTAGTTAAACAACAGAGGCACTGTTTTTAATGAAGGGAGCAGTTCTCTCTCTCTCTCCCCCTCTCTCTCCCCACCCCTCTCTCTCCCTCTCTCTCTCTCTGCATGTAACACCTATGGTGTTTCCAGACATCTGATAAAGTCAGTCTGGCAGTCCCGAGGTACCTGTTGATGTCTTTTGAAAAAGTGTTTACAGGTTCTGATTGCATGAATGCAAACTCTCAGCTCTCCCTTTCCTTTAAATGAAGATTTCTCTCTCCTTAACAACTGGCTATATATTCAACTAAAATACTATTTTTAGATTTTTTTAAAGAAAACATAAAAAAACACAGTCAGCATATTAATTTTCCTAGAGACTGTTATAAAAAAAAACAATCAATATGCACCTTCAACTACTTCTGCTTCTATGAAAACATTATTGACTGTTTGAATTACATGTATAAACAGCTTCTAAACTTTTAAATTATACTGACATAACCCTCTAACAATAAATGATGCTAACAATGGAAAAAGAATACGCATTTATAATTGGACAATGTGCTCTCAATAAACGAATATATGATATGCAATGTGGGGTGCATACACAAGAAATGCAAAACATACATCTAATCTTCATACATTTTTGGAAGGAAAACATACAGTATTTACTGTGATGTGGACTTTGGTGCATTGAATCTACGTGTTATACCCCCAGAAATGTGATCGATGACCCCTACACCTCAGAATCAGTGCCTTTGAGTATTAGCTAACCTGAGGATTCTTTCTTCAGTGTGCACTCCCCTTCAGTTGTGAGGCACTTTACAGGGTGGTACCATTGGCATTTCTACGTGCCATTTATGTATATATTTGCTAATTTATGCATGTAAAATAGTACATTTTCTTTTCATAAGAAAAAATACTGATCGCTGAATGCACATTAAAATATTGGGCATTGTTTGTTTTGTTGCTGAGTTCTGAGTCTCTAGCCCACAGAACATCTGAGTAAGCTATGGCCTGCTCTGCTCTGCCTCGCTAACCGGATGGTCAAGTGCTAAAAAGGGGCGGTTGCTTTGAAGTTGAAGGGTCAACATTGCAAGGTCTTCGGACACCAATGGCGAAGGATGCTGGTTTTTACAAAGTTGTACAGTTGGCCGACTGCCCTGGAGCTCTCCGACCAAGATTCAATACAGTGTTTTTCAAAACATTATTTCTATTTGAAACCAGTATTGTGATACATTGGCTGATACACAGGTCCGAACAGGAGTTTACATTTATACCATTAAACATTATTGCTTTTTTTCCCTTTTGCATTTTGAATTTCTTTACAATTATTCCCCAAAACCCTTCCACACTTGCTTCTCCCTTCCAAAGGGGTTCTAACTTTATACTTCTCATAAGTCTGTGTCAAATATGTAGTTATTCAAAGATGTACTGCTCTTAACCATGGAGTACAGGTAATTTCTCCCTAGTTTCTATCCATGTATTTGTCGCCAAACTAGAAGAAAGTTTTTTTATGTTTCACTACATACGTTGTAGAAGTTGTTTTGTACCACATCATTAGCATAAATACTGTTGCCTTTTTCCAGTTTCGGAAGCATGCAAAACAAGCATTGGCAAAGCCAATAGGTTGGGCGTCTGGGCGAGCTATTGGCTATGGAAATCAGGTGGGGTGGTAAATGGGAGGGAGGTTGAGGGTGGTGTATGGGAGGGCAGGTGTGGGTGGTATATGGGACGGCAGGTGTGGGTGGTGTACGGGAGGGCGGGTGGTGCCGGTAAACAGGATGACAGGTGGGATGGTGAGCGCGGGGGCGGGTAGGGGTGGTGAATGGGGACAGGTGGTGGTGGTGAATGTAAGTTACTGTTTTAAAAAAGTATAGGCAGATTGGATGAGTGACATTAGAAAACCATCTGTTTCTGTGGCTACTCTTCTTTGAGTTTTTTATTCAATATTCTACAGATTAACAAAAAAGGAACAATTCGCCCATTTCACTTTTTATTTCACTAAACCCTATTGAGCCAAAGGTAGTGGTTGGAATAAGACAGAAGAGCAAAAAGAGTATGTAGGGTGCTCTGAGTGGAGCGTGAGTTATAGGCAAAGAGAAAAAAGGGAGGTGATAGAGAGAGATGAGACTGTAAATGCTGCGGGGAGTGCGTTTTAGAGTCTGGTGAGAGGTAGAGGAAGTGGCAGAGGCAATCAGGGCTAAGAAATGAAGTGGGTTGTGTTAGTAAAGTCAAACACAAAGCGTGAGGAGAGAAGACTGATATTACACTGGGAGGTGGGGGTGGATGGAGACAGCAGACGTGAGGGAGTGGTGTGGGCACACATGAAAGCCGAAGCAGGAAGGAAGGATATACCTTGCTGCAAAGAACTGTTGATCTTGCTTTCTGTGAGCTTGAAGCAACAGGGAGAGCACCAGTAACTCGCAGATAAGAGCTGACAGACCGGCATGCAGCTGATGTATGTCTAATCTGCCATGCAAATTCAAACATACTAAATAAATTAAGTACATTCTTTATTTTTAAAAAGCACATACATTACAAAAACACAGGCAACACAAGAACGCCTTGTTAAACAAACAAAGCACATTCTAAAAAAAAGAAATGCTTAGAATGTATTAGTAACAACATAACATAAGAAACCGAAAGCTTCCTAACACTTAAGTGAAAGGATACAAGTAATATGCCCATGCTTCATGAGAGGTAGCAAGACATGAGAAGGAAGGATATATAACAGAGATTAATCACATGGAAGCAAGCTTTTGTGAACTACAGTCTAATTAACAAATGAAAAGCGATGAGCAGACTGTAAACTCACATAGTGAGTACAGCATGTCTCAAAGACACAGTGCATGCGCTGCCTAGGTGAGACCTAAAAAATGGTGGATGGAATGCCTAAATCATTCTCAGCCACTGGTAATTGCTCTGTCCGCATCCCAGTCAATCTTTATTTTTCTCAATATGCCATCTCAGTTTGGACCTCGCCGTGCGTAATTCAGTCTTCCCCCAGCTTCACTGGGAACAGTCCAGCCCGAGTTGTTAGGCCAGGTCCTCCCTGAACCAGAACACAAGCAACTCAGGAACTATGTTGCCCTTATTAGGGCTCATCAGCCTTGTATAGCTTGGTTCCAGTGGCACAGTGTGCACAGAACCCACATCTGGGCATAATCGTCCCACTTACATGACAGGAAAAAAGCATACAAAAAATTGATGGGTGGAATGCTTGACTTGAATTAATATAATCCACTGGTAATCACTCAGGCTGTTTCACCAAGTTTCAACTTTTCTGTAACCAACAACTGGAATATCAGCTTTAATTCAAAGTTTCTGAAATGTTGCATGTAGACCAAGTATTTTCATTCCTGCATCCTTCAGGATAAGCAGAAGGTCCATTATTTCCTTGATGACTGCAAATACCACTTATCAAAATTTCGAAATATGATGTGTAGTTTTCCCACAACCCCTCAAACTGTTATCTGGGTATTTGAGATCAATTTCTTTCATTTACAGCGATTGAGATACCAAAGCATTATTGTTTTCGCAGACATTTCTCTATATATTACAAATTCATTCAGATTTTGAATATCCATCTACATACGTTCCTAGTCATTTCATACAATTTCTGTCTTGAATTGTTTTCCATTATTCCATGTATATCCATCTCACCGGTGTGTTGGAGTTTGTCTAAATCATATAGAAGTTTGATAAGACCACCTGTGTACCTTGCAAGGAAACCACTAAACTGTTCAAATCTTTTCAGGTTCCTAGTCTGATCTTATTTTTCCTTAATTTGTATTATTCCATCGTGATGCTTTACATAGGTATGGCATTGGCTGCATAGTTAGATTATCAATTAAAAGCATTGCATGGCATTAAATCATACAACAAAAAAAGCATTGATCATAAAAAAAAAATTGTTAAATGTGTGTGGGTACCATAAATCACCTGAAATGAATGGACTGGTGTATGGAATGAAGCCTTTGGAAAATGACATTATCAGCAATTCCCGTAACAAACAACCAGGTGCACCATGTTGTGAAATAATATATTTTAGGACCTCTCCCACTCAGTACAGTTGAGCTTTGTACCCATAACCAGTGCGCGACTCAACAACCTCGACTTACAATGCAGCCCCGACTTTGCTGATGCAGCGCATCTGAAGAACCATTACTGCTTTCGTCTTGGACACCACATCACCAAAGTCTGTGAGGCAACGTCCTAACTCTGGCAAGTGCCCCAGCGTGGCTTCTAATCGACGTATTGCCCTGACTTTGGAACTGACGCATCGCCTATGATGGCGACACCTCACCTACAGATTTCAATGCATCGTCCATGAGCATCAACACATCCAAGGTACTGTCAGTGGGTCCGCAGGACTCTTGTATCTGGCCCATGCTCCATCTTGGTCAGGTTGAACATTTGGATTTGCCCCAGTTAAGTGTGACCAGGAAGCCCCAGTTGGAGCTATTAACTTCTAAGCACGAAGGGCCCGATTCACAGAACAAACTTAAGACTAAATCCTAAACTTAGTACCATTCTGGTATTCACAGAATGCACCTAGTACTTCTGCTATTCACAGAATGAACTTACTACTTTTGCTATTCACAGAATGAACTTAGTACTTTTGCTATTCACAGAATGGATTTACGACTCCTAAACTTACGTCCGCACTCGGGCCGGAAATTCCGGCCCGGAGGCGGAGCTTCCGGCCCGGAGGCGGGGCTTCCGGGCCGGAGGCGGAGCTTTCGGGCCGGAGGCGGAGCTTTCGGGCCGGAGGCGGAGCTTCCGGCCCGGAGGTGGGGATTTCGGCCATAGCTAAATCGGCTGGAATCCCCACCTCCGGGCCGGAAGCTCCGCCTCCGGGCCGGAAGCCCCGCCTCCGGGCCGGAAGTTCCGCCTCCGGGCCGGAATTTCCGGCCCGAGTGCGGACGTAAGTTTAGGAGTCGTAAATCCATTCTGTGAATAGCAAAAGTACTAAGTTCATTCTGTGAATAGCAAAAGTAGTAAGTTCATTCTGTGAATAGCAGAAGTACTAGGTGCATTCTGTGAATACCAGAATGGTACTAAGTTTAGGATTTAGTCTTAAGTTTGTTCTGTGAATCGGGCCCTGCATTTTTATTTAATCTTGCAAAATTTGTATCTTGACTTGTGCATGTTGGATCGTTGTTGCTTTGATTCTATTTGAATCAGATAAACATTGGCTATGTTTCTAATCTGCTGTGAAGTAGTTTTGTTGTGTTTTCACTTTGTTGCTGTGTGTGTGTGCACAAATACTTTACACATTGCCTCTATAGTTTAGTCTGACTGCTGTGTGCCAAGCTACCAGAAGATGAGCACAGGTAAACTTTTAGTGTGTACTACACTACTCTGACTAGGATAGCGGTTCTTACTTGGACAGAGTGCATACCTCTGGCAACTAGAAACCCAGTTTCTAACAACCCTTTTCACTCAATAATTTTTTTGTATTTGTACTTGAGTTTTTAATTCAGGTAAGTTAGTGGACTTTTTCACGTGGTTTAATTTAAGTTCCAGCTTATTAATGTTCACTTCCAATTTTTACAGAGTAACCAAATTTGCTTGGTTTCTGCTGGCCATTAAATTTATCATTGAGCCTCTGAGTGTCACTTTTAACCCCTTGTGTGTCCATGACGAGCTGGACTCGTCATGGAGCACAGTCGCGCTGTGCCCATGACGAGTCCAGCTCGTCATGAGGCATTCCCTGGGGAATCCCTCTGGTGCGGGCACCAGAGGGATTTCCTCTAATTAAAAATAGCCTCGGGAGCTGGGGAAGAGCTTCCCCAGCTCCCGAGGCCCCTCCCCCCCTTTCACTGTAATGACGATCGGCGCGCACGTCGCGCCGACGTCATTACAGTGAAAGTGAAAATGAAAGGCTCATTTCAGTTTCACTTTCTACATGCTATCTCAGCCCCCTGAGCACGTAGAAAGACGGGAGAGGTATCGTTGGAAAGGGGAGAATCTCCCCTTTCCAATGGTACCCCTCACCAGTGGATCCCTGCTTGGGGATCACCACAGGAGGGCGATCCCAAGCAGGGATCCACCCACTAGACACCAGGGAGGGGGAGCGGCCCCTTGGGCAAGGGCCTTTGCTCCCCCCAACTGACGTTAGCACCATTTAGTCTTTTTGCCCCCCCTGGGGGGCATATGGGGGCATTATCCCCCAATCTGCCCCCCCAGGGGGGTAAAAAGCCCACTAGACACCAGGGAATTAAAAAAAAAAAATAGGGGTGGGGGCTGCCCAAAACGGGCAGGCCCATGCCCCCACCCCCCCAATTACTACAGTCTTTTTGCCCCCCCAGGGGGCAGATGGGGCATTGGCCCCTAATCTGCCCCTTCGGGGGGGCAGAAAGCCCACTAAACACCAGGGATTAGTTTTTAGTTTACATTACAGCCATTACAGCCTTTCTGACCCCCTGGGGTGCTAATGGGGCATTGGCCCCCAATCTGCCCCCCAGCGGGGGCAAAAAGACCACTAGACACCAGGGAATTTTACAAAAGGGATTTTTTTTGCGCAATTGTTTTTAGGTTGTGGGCTGCCCGAAACGGGCACGCCAATGCCCCCACCCTCCCCTCCACAAAAATGACAGTCTTTCTGCCCCCCAGAAGGCAGATGGGAGCTGTAGCCCCCAATCTGCCCCCCCCTGGGGGTGCAGAATGCCCACTAGAAACCATGGATTTTTTTGTTTTATTATTGTAGGGGTAGGGGCTCCCCAAAATGGGCATGACAATACCCCACCCCACCCCCAGAGAAATTCCAGTCTTTCTGCCCCCCCCGGGAGGGCAGATGGTGGCAGTGGGCCCTGATCTGCCCCCTGGGAGGCAGAAAGCCCACTAGGCGCCAGCGAGTACGCCGGCTTTTTTTATGCGTGGGGGTGGGGGCTGCCCAAAATGGTCATACCAATGCCCACCCCCCCACAAAAAATAGCCACAGTCTTTCTGCCCCTTTAGGGGCATATCAGGATGAAACCCCCTTCCCCGATTCCCCCCCAGGGCGGCAGAAAGCCCACTGGGCTCCGAATTTTTTTAGCAATGTGCATACCTGTGGATTTTGGGCCCTAGCGCAGTTAGCACGTAGGCAAGACAAGGGCCCAAAACCTATTGAGGAGACATCAAAACTACCTATCACAAAACAACCTGGTTTTGCAAAGGGGGTCCCATGAGTTTTCGGCCCCGGGCTTGGCAGCCATCTAGGGAACCCTACCAAACCCACACATTTCTAAAAACTAGACACCCGGGAGATTCCAGGGAGGTATGACTTGCGTGGATCCCCCAACTATTCGTTACCCAGAATGCCCTGCAAACCTCAAATTTAGCTGAAAAAAATCACCTTTTTCACACATTTTTGTGTGGGAAAGTTGTGGCTGCACCGGGCTGACACAAATTTCCTACCACCCAGCGTTCCCCCGGGTCTCGCGATAAAAATGGTGCCTCACTCGTGTGGGAGGCCCAAGTACCCGCGACAGGCAAGGGCCCAAAACGTATTGAGGCGACATGAAAATTGCCTACCTCAAAACGACCTGGTTTTGCAAGGGGGGTCAACTGGGTTTTTGGCCCGGTGCTCGGTGGTAAAACCCAAAATGAGCTTAGTTCAAGCAGTGGAAAATGCTCCTCTCCCCACAAACAAGGAGGAGCTCAAATCCTTTTTAGGGTTGGTGGAGTATATGGCCAAGTTCATACCCAAGTTTTCAGAAAAATGCGAGTCCCTACGGGAACTATTAAAGAAAAAGAGTGAATTCATATGGGAAGAGATACATTCTCACTCTGTAAATGCCCTGAAAAAAGAGATTGTGGGTTCACGTGCATTGGGACCGTTTGACCATAGGAAGAGGACCATCCTATGCACTGATGCATCCAACAAAGGCCTTGGAGCCACCCTATCTCAAAAAGGGGAGGGGGGAGAAACCATCATTGCCTTCGCCTCCCGTACTTTGAGTCCACCTGAACGGAATTACTCCGTAATTGAGAGGGAGGCATTGGCCTGCTACTGGGCCATCAACCATTTCAAGTTTTTCCTGTGGGGCAGTAAATTTACAGTCCGCACGGACCACAAACCCCTAACGCACATTTTTTCAGCCAAGAAATCCCTCTGTGAGTCACCCAGGATAGCCAAATGGGTCTTGGGGCTGGAGAAATTTAGTTTCAGAATTGAATACTTGCCGGGGAAGGACAACGTCCTTGCAGACTATTTATCCAGGTCCCCTGTAGAAACAAACATCGAGGAAGACCTTTTGGATACCCCCATTCTCTCGATTCATCTGCCTTCCTTTTCCAAAGAAGAATGGAATAACGAAATGAGTAAAGATCCAATAATGGAGGCACTAAAGGATTTAATCATAAAGGGGTGGCCAGATAAATGTGGGGATGTGGTAGAAGAGTTAAAAGATTTCTGGGAAGTCAGGAATGAGCTTACCATTCAGGAGAACAGAATCTACCGCAATTCTAAAATTGTGCCACCCGAGACTTTGAGAGACAGAATAGTAGACCTTGCCCATGAAGGCCATTTGGGGAGAAGTATCACCAAAAGCAAAGTAAGGAACAGCTTTTGGTTCCCAAGGATGGATTCTAGAGTGGAGTTAAAGGTAAAAGACTGCTTTAGTTGTGCAAAGAGTGATAAATCCAAGTCCTTACGTAAGGGCCCTCTTTCACCGGTGGAGGTACCAGTTGTTCCATGGACTAAACTGGCCATGGACATAATTGGCCCCATGGATGCACTAGGCCCACTGAGAAGGTTCATGTTTGTACTGGTGGACTACACCTCCCATTGGGTCAATGTCAAATTCACCCCTTCCACCACGACCAAGAATCTTGTGGCATTTTTGGAATCTGTGTTCTCATTTGAAGGAATTCCATCTATTTTAGTAACTGACAATGGGGTGCAGTTTACATCAGATGAAATGATGACCTTCCTAAAGGAACACAACATCAAGCATGAGAAAACGGCCCTCTACTGCCCTAAGGCTAATGGCTTAGTAGAAAGGATGAACCGTATGATTAAGGAACATATTCAACTGGCAATGTCTAATGGATTCAACGTAAATAATTCGCTTAAAAACTGTTTGTGGGCTTACCACACTGCACCCAACCTTGTAACAGGAATCTCTCCCTTTGTAATGTTAAGAGGGAGAGAACCAGGCACCAAGTTGAACCCTCTCTGGCTAGAAGGGGGTAAGAAGGTTGTCTATGACAGGTCTGAAAGTCAGATTAAAGTGCAGCAACATCAATCCCGCTACAAAGGCTGGTATGATAAGAAACATGGTGTGAAGGAGTTGGAACCTTTGGTTAATGATGCTGTGCTGATAAAGAAACCCACAAGGGTTAAAGCGGGACAGAGTAAATTTTTTCCTTCTCAGAATGTCAAAGGGAGGGGGAAGAATGTGGTGGAATTGGAGGATGGTCAAGTTTGGAGTGGGGACAGAGTAGCTAGGTAATGCTCCCTCCATGTTCATTTGTTTATGTTGGGTAAGGAGATGTGTTGTATCTTCCCTTCTTCTCCCCACCTTGGTACCTTCCGTCCACCCCCTCCGTCCCTCTTACCTTGGTATCTCCCGAAGCTCTCCTTAGAATGTTGACAACCTGCTCATGTCAGAGAGCGGATGGCTTGAATAAAGTGACAGTTGAACTTCTACTGGTCGTGTCACTTTTATTACCACAGGGAACCTACCAAACCCACACATTTCTGAAAACTAGATACCCGGGGGATTCCAGGGAGGTATGGCTTGCGTGGATCCCCCAACGTTTCCTTACCCAGAATGCCCTACAAACCTCAAATTTAGCTGAAAAAATCACCTTTTTCACACATTTTTGTGTGGGAAAGTTGTGGCATCACCGGGCTGACACAAATTTCCTACCACCCAGCGTTGCCCCGGGTCTCCCGATAAAAACGGTGCCTCACTCGTGTGGGAGGTCCAAGTACCCGCGACAGGCAAGGGCCCAAAACGTAGTGAGGCGACATGAAAATTGCCTTCCTCAAAATGACCTGGTTTTGCAAGGGGGGTCACCTGGGTTTTTGGGCCGGTGTTCGGCGGCCACCTAGGGGAACCTACCAAACCCACACATTTCTGAGAACTAGACACCCGGGGGATTCCAGGGAGGTATGGCTTGCGTGGGTCCCCCAACGTTTCCTTACCCAGAATGCCCTGCAAACCTCAAATTTAGCTGAAAAAATCACCTTTTTCACACATTTTGGTGTGGGAAAGTTGTGACATCACCGGGCTAACACAAATTTCCTACCACCCAGCGTTCCCCCGGGTCTCCCGATAAAAACGGTGCCTCACTCGTGTGGGAGGCCGAAGTACCCGCGACAGGCAAGGGCCCAAAACTTATTGAGGCGACATGAAAGTTGCCTACCTCAAAACGACCTGGTTTTGCAAGGGGGGGGGGGGTCACCTGGGTTTTTGGCCCGGTGCTCGGCGGCCACCTAGGGGACCCTACCAAACCCACACATTTCTGAAAACTAGACACCCGGGGGATTCCAGGGAGGTATGGCTTGCGTGGATCCCCCAACGTTTCCTTACCCAGAATGCCCTGCAAACCTCAAATTTAGCTGAAAAAATCACCTTTTTCACACATTTTTGTGTGGGAAAGTTGTGGCATCACCGGGCTGACACAAATTTCCTAACACCCAGCGTTCCCCCGGGTCTCCTGATAAAAACGGTGCCTCACTCGTGTGGGAGGCCCAAGTACCCGCGACAGGCAAGGGCCCAAAACGTAGTGAGGTGACATGAAAATTGCCTTCCTCAAAACAACCTGGTTTTGCAAGGGAGTCACCTGGGTTTTTGGCCCGGTACTCGGCGGCCACCTAGGGGAACCTACCAAACCCACACATTTCTGAAAACTAGACACCCGGGGGATTCCAGGGCGGTATGGCTTGCATGGATCCCCCAAGGTTTCCTTACCCAGAATGCCCTGCAAACCTCGAAATTTAGCTGAAAAATTTACCTTTTTCACACATTTTTGTGAGGGAAAGTTGTGGCATCACCGAGCTGACACAAATTTCCTACCAGCCAGCGCTCTCCCGGGTCTCCTGATAAAAACTGTGCCTCACTCATGTGGGAGGCCTAAGGACCCGCCATGGTCAAAGGCCCAAAACGTAGTGAGGCGCACTACGTTTAGGACCCTTGCCTGTTGAGGCGCACTACGTTTTGGACCCTTGCCTGTCGTGGGTACTTGGGCCTCCCACACGAGTGAGACACCGTTTTTATCGGGAGACCCGGGGGAATCTTCAGCTAAATTTGAGGTTTGCAGGGCATTCTGGGTAAGGAAACGTTGAGGGATCTACGCAAGCCATACCTCCCTGGAATCCCCCGGGTGTCTAGTTTTCAGAAATGTGTGGGTTTGGTAGGTTTCCCTAGGTGCCGGCAGAGCTAGGGTTAAAGAACTACAGCTATGTACTTTGTGAAAAAAGGGTCATTTTTCACAGCGAAATTGAGGTGTGTCCACGTTGCGTTTTGCGCCGTTTCCTGTCGCGGGCACTAGGCCGACCCAGACAAGTGAGGTACCATTTTTCTCGGAAGACTTTGGGGAACGCGGGGTTGGTGGAAATTTGTGGATCCACGCAGATTCCAGAACTTTCCACCAGAGAAATGTGGAGAAAATGTGTTTTTTTTGGCAATTTTTTAGGTTTGCAAAGGATTCTGGGTAGCAGAACCTGGTGGGAGGCAGTCAAGTCACCCCATCCTGGATTGCCCTGGGTGTCTAGTTTATAAAAATTTATAGGTTTGCTAGGTTTCCCTAGGTGCCGGCAGAGCTATTGTTCAAAAACTACAGCTAGGCACTTTGCCAAAAAATGGTCATTTTTGACAGCGAAATTGAGGTGTGTCCACGTTGCGGTTTGGGCCGTTTCCTGTCGCGGGCACTAGGCGGACCCACACAAGTGAGGTACCATTTTTCTCGGAAGACCTTGGGGAACGCGGGGTGAGTGGAAATTTGTGGATCCACTCAGATTCCAGAACTTTCCACCAGAGAAATGTGGAGAAAATGTGTTTTTTTGGGCAATTTTTTAGGTTTACAAGGGATTCTGGGTAACAGAACCTGGTGGGAGGCAGTCAATTCACCCCATCCTGGATTCCACTGTGTGTCTAGTTTTTAAAAATGTATAGGTTTGCTAGGTTTCCCTAGGTGCCGGCAGAGCTATGGTTCAAAAACTACAGCTAGGCACTTTGCCAAAAAAGGGTAATTTTTCACAGCGAAATTGAGGTGTGTCCACGTTGCGTTTTGCGCCGTTTCCTGTTGCGGGCACTAGGCCGACCCACAAAAGTGAGGTACCATTTTTCTCGGAAGACTTTGGGGAACGCGGGCTGGGTGGAAATTTGTGTATCCACGCAGATTCCAGAACTTTCCACCAGAGAACAGAGAAATGTGGAGAAAATGTGGGTTTTTTTGGCAATTTTTTAGGTTTACAAGGGATTCTGGGTAACAGAACCTGGTGGGAGGCAGTCAATTCACCCCATCCTGGATTCCCCCGGGAGTCTAGTTTTCAAAAATGTGAGGGTTTGGTAGGTTTCCCTAGGTGCCGGCAGAGCTATGGTTCAAAAACTACAGCTAGGCACTTTGCCAAAAAAGGGTCATTTTTTGCTACGGAATTGAGGTGTGTCCACCTTACTTTTGTGCCGTTTCCTGTCGCGGGCACTAGGCTGACCCACACAAGTGAGGTACCATTTTTCTCGGAAGACTTTGGGGAACGCGGGGTGGGTGGAAATTTGTGGATCCATGCAGATTCCAGAACTTTCCACCAGAGAACTGTGGGGAAAATGTGTTTTTTGGGAACTTTTTTAGGTTTGCAAGGGATTCTGGGTAACAGAACCTGGTGGGAGGCAGTCAAGTCACCCCATCCTGGATTCCCCCGGGAGTCTAGTTTTCAAAAATGTATAGGTTTGCTAGGTTTCCCTAGGTGCCGGCAGAGCTATGGTTCAAAAACTACAGCTAGGCACTTTGCCAAAAAAGGGTCATTTTTTGCTACGAAATTGAGGTGTGTCAACCTTACGTTTTGCGCCGTTTCCTGTCGCGGGCACTAGGCTGACCCACACAAGTGAGGTACCATTTTTCTCGGAAGACTTTCGGGAACGCGGGGTGGGTGGAAATTTGTGGATCCACACAGATTCCAGAACTTTCCACCAGAGAAATGTGGGGAAAATTCGTTTTTTGGGCAATTTTTTAGGTTTGCAAGGGATTCTGGGTAACAGAACCTGGTGGGAGGCAGTCAAGTCACCCCATCCTGGATTACCCTGGGTGTCTAGTTTTCAAAAATGTATAGGTTTGCTAGGTTTCCCTAGGTGCCGGCAGAGCTATGGTTCAAAAACTACAGCTAGGCACTTTGCCAAAAAAGGGTCATTTTTCGCTACGAAATTGAGGTGTGTCCACCTTACGTTTTGCGCCGTTTCCTGTCGCGGGCCCTAGGCTGACCCACACAAGTGAGGTACCATTTTTCTCTGAAGACTTTGGGGAACGCGGGGTGGGTGGAAATTTGTGGATCCACGCAGATTCCAGAACTTTCCACCAGAGAAATGTGGGGAAAATGCGTTTTTTTGGGAAATTTTTTAGGTTTGCAAGGGATTCTGGGTAACAGAAGCTGGTGGGAGGCAGTCAAGTCACCCCATCCTAGATTCCCCTGGGTGTCTAGTTTTCAAAAATGTATAGGTTTGCTAGGTTTCCCTAGGTGCCGGCAGAGCTATGGTTAAAAAACTACAGCTAGGCACTTTGCCAAAAAAGGGTCATTTTTCGCTATGAAATATAGGTGTGTCCATCTTACGTTTTGTGCCGTTTCCTGTCGCGGGCACTAGGCTGACCCACACAATGAGGTACCATTTTTCTCGGAAGACTTTGGGGAACGCGGGGTGGGTGGAAATTTGTGGATCCACGCAGATTCCAGAACTTTCCACCAGATAAATGTGGGGAAAAAGTGTTTTTTTGGCAATTGTTTAGGTTTGCAAGGGATTCTGGGTAACAGAACCTGGTGGTAGGCAGTCAAGTCACCCCATCTTAGATTCCCCTGGGTGTCTAGTTTTCAGAAATGTATAGGTTTGCTAGGTTTCCCTAGGTGCCGGCAGAGCTAGGGTTAAAAAACTACAGCCTGGCACTTTGCTAAAAAAGGGTAATTTTGCATTGTGAAAATGTGGTGTGCTCACGTTGGGTTTTGAGCCATTTCCTGTCGTGGGCACTATGCCTACCCCTACAATTGAGGTACCATTTTTATCGGGAGACTTAGGGTAATTCAGATTTGTAAAGGAACTGTTATTACCTATTGACTTTCGATGCATTTCTGCCTTCCAAATGAAAGACATTGTGTAAAAAAGAAGTCATTCTAAAAAATGACTGATAATTCTCATGCTAGTTTGAGTATTCCCAATTTCGGAAATGTGCAAATATCTACTGTTTCTAAACTCTATATTTTGTTCCCATTTCAGAAATACATAGGTGTCTTTCATACCGATTTTTCCATGTACACATTTTTACAGAATAATTACTATATACCCAGTACATAATAAAAAACCATTGCAAGTTGCTGCTCAGTTTTTGGACCTGGGTTCGTCGGGTCCTCGGTGAACCTACAAGTCCTATATATCCCCACAACCAGTAATGTCCAGCGGATGTAACGGTATATTGCTTTCAAAGAGCTGTCATAATTAGAAGAAGTTACAGGTGAAAACGTTGACACAAAAGTCTTTTTTATTCAACAAATTTCCAATTTATCCTATATTTAACTGTTAGTTTCTATAAAAAAACCTTGATGGATCTACACAAATGACCCCTTGCTGAATTCAGAATTTTGTCTACTTCTCTAAAATGTATATTTTTCCAGGATCCATTATTGCTTTTGTACCCATTTCTACCATTAACTGGAAGGAGGTCGAAAGCGCAAAAAATAGCAAAAATAGGCTGTGTCACAGAAAAATGCCAAAACTGTGTAAAACATTTTGGTTTCTGACAAAAGTCTGGTTTCCCCTAAAAGCTGGGAAAATTGTGATTTCAGCCCCACAAACCCTTTTTTGATAACACTTGCAGGGAAAAACTCAGAAGCTTTCATTTGCAGCCCGTTTTTCCCATTTTCCCAAAGAAAAACTAAATTTTGTTGTATTTTGGCTCATTTATGTGACCCCTCCAGGGGAATCCACAAACCTGAGTACCTTCAGAATCCCCATGATGTTGGAAGAAAAGGACGCAAATTTGGCGTGGATTCAGGGGCCTCAGCGCGCACTACCCCAAATAGCCAAAAAAGGGCGTGGCACAGAAGGGGAAAAGGCCTGGCAGCGAAGGGGTTAAGGCACCTCAAATGATCTCAGTTGATAGATCTTTGTTTTGATTTTATTTTTGTAAAAGTTGATATCCCTGATTATCTCATTATACAGCTCCTAATCATCCATGAGGATATCCTTCATTCTCCTTTGTCTTGTCTCTTCTATTCGGGTGCCTATGATAAGGTCAATTGAGATGCAAGGATGACCTGAGACTACAAAGTGATCAATTCTGGGAATAGAGCCAAATTAAAGTACAGGATTTTCGACTAGAAAGTAATCAATCCTTGAATCATAGATGTGAGAATAGAAACTATATTCATTGCCCAGTTGTGGATACTCCAAATATACAATAGTTTATTGCCCTCATATAGAGTTAGAATCTGAAAATGGGCTCTGAATTTTACTTTGGATAATGTGTCCAGATTTCCATTCATTGGAAACTTAAAATGGAAAGTTAAAATCACCACCGAGTATAGCACTTAACAACATGGATTTTACACCACGATACATGCACAATGCGGTTGTTACAACGACTGCATTATTACAACGCAATGCAATTACAACGCAAGTCGTTACAACGACTTGCGCTAGATGGCGCGCTGGACTTAGGAATAGTATGATTTACTATTCTAACTGCAGTGTGTGCAACAGTAGGGAAGGTGTTGCAATAGTATATCATACTATTCCTTAGTCAAGAGTGCCATCTAGCACAAGTCGTTGTAACGACTTGCGTTGTAATGACACTGCGTTGTAACAACGCGGTCATTGTAATGACTGCGTTGTAAATGTATCACAGTGTAAACTCTGCAATGTAAAGGTTGTTTCCCAGTTAATTTGAACCATGTTTAGGGGGGTGTGATAATGCTTTTTCCAAAGAAATCCGAAATCTTGGAACATCATTATTCAGGGCATCGCTGTTAATAATGTAAAACTCCACATTATTTTTCTTTGCAATTAGGATCAACCAATGCACTTGATTGTTTTGTTGCTGGAACAAAATGCATATATTGGATATCTTAAGGATCAGAATGACAAATCAGTTTTTCTTATTAGGGATTGGGGAGGTGAAGCTGTCTGCAATCTAATTTGAATAAAATTTGTCAGCACCTTAGGGGCCAATTTTAGTCTCCTGCAATAGAATTATATCCCCACTGAGCATGTGACAGTAATCAGTGATATTCTTCCCATTTTCTGGGTGGTTGAGACTCCTAGGATTCAGCTAAAGAATTTTTTTGAGCAGTTAGTCATACATTTCTAATAGCAGTGCTATGAAGGGCCTCTATAATTATGGCAGAGTTGGTATCAGATGTGAGAGAATCTTCTTACTGCAACTATTAAGGGGACAAAACCTTGCATTATGCAGGATGTAAAAGAGAACACACCAGCATTATCCATTACTAAGAGGAGAAAAGAGTTCAGAAAAGACAGAGGAGAAGAACAGAAAGATAGATGAGGTAGGGAAATGGGATGGAGTAGAACCTAAAATGCAGCTTAAAACTGAAAACAGAACCTACAACCTACCCCGCCTAACAAGAGATGTGGAAAGCTCTTGAATCCACCCAACATGAAAGTTAGAGATGTGGAAGGCATGAGCAACCTCTCTAGGGGCAGGCTATCCTTGATCTAGAGTACTGCAGTTCTTATAGCCAATTTGCTTATACATCACTTGTAGAGACAAGGCTTAAAACAAGTTATAAAAAAGACCAATGCACAGATGTCAACCATGACTGTAGCAGAAACGTATCAGAGCACATCTGACCATAATGTGTAACTGACGCAGAATACATCGACTAACATATCAAACCAGAGTGATTATTGCTACTGCTAAAGTCTCAGTGTGGTAGAAGAGCATATATGAGCACACCTGACCCTAAGTTGTAACATATAACTGAAGCTGAATACAACAGTTAGCATATCCAAATAGAGCATTATTGGTAAAGTCTCATTATGTTTGTTAAACAAGGTATAACATGAGCTACATGATTTAAGTGACACTTGCATAATATTGTGCAGGGAAGTATAACATATTCATAATGAATCACAATATCACCAACAATGGACAACCAAAGAAAGGAAATATCATCTGACCATTGAGGCCAAGCCGTACAATGTCAAGAGCATATGCCTAGGAGATCAAAGAGCAGTAAATGGAAAAGCGAAAACCCAATCAAAGATAGTCATGTGTCAATTTCCGAATGAGAAATATTCAAGAAGAACGTTTGCAGATGTTGTAGGTCAATAATTTATTTTTATTTTTTCATTGAAAAAAACCTGAAAGCATGAGGGACCTGCAAAAGAAATGGGAACAGAAAGATTCTTAAAGAAGTGCCTGTAATCCTTTCCTTCTGGTGACAGTTTCTTTTGCTTAGACTTGTGCAATTCCTAACTGTTAGACCTGGCACCATTGGCATAGGTCTCCCTTTCTTGCTGTTGCCTCTGATATTTTTGCTGGTTTTAGATGATTTGGGCACTGTGCCACTGCTATTCAGTGCCACAGTGCAAGTGCTCCCAATGATAAATTGATATATAGATTAGTGACTCCATGATTGGGTTATTTGATTTACTTGTCAGATCCTAGTACAGTGCACCATGGGTGCCCAGGGCTTGTAAATCAAATGCCGCTGGTGGGCTTGCAGCACTGGTTGTGCCACCCACAGAAGCAGCCTGTAAAGTGTGTCTCAGGCCTGCCATTGCAGAGCCTATGTGCAGGGTGGTACTGCCATGTTGACTGGCCAAGTGCACCCACTTTCCAGTCCCTAAACCTTCTCTTTTCTTCATATCAGACACCCCTAAGGTAGGCGCAAGGGCAGGGTGCATTGTAAGTATAAGGTAGGACATGCCCTGGTGTGTGTGGCATGTCCTGATAGTGAATTACAGCCATTTTGGTTTATCACTATTGCAAGGCTACCTGTTCCCCCTAGGCCAGAACGGGCAGTTTGATTATAACATCTTATAATCCTAAGTGATTCAGGGAACTGGGTAGAAATTCGTGCTTAGTATGCCTGAACTCAGACAGATAAAATACATCTTTTAGTGAAGTTGGTTTTAACATTCTGTGTTTGAAAGTACCACTTTTAGAAAGTGGGTATTTTCTTGCCTAACTATCAAAGCCTGCCTCTGCTAGGTTGTGTATTCCATGTCTGGAGTTTGAGTGACAGGTGCTGGGGGATTCCAGGAGACAGGGTGAGTCAGCACCAGGCTGGATAGAGAGATCTACATGGAGAGTGGTGGGAGGAGTTACCCCTGGGACCTGAATAGGGCTGTGCCTGCCTTCCACAATGCTGGCTCCACCTTCCGTGGTGCGTCTAATGTCCCTGGCCCACACTGTCAAAAGAAAGAAGGAGTCATGTAAACAAAGTGCTCCAGGACTGACCAGAAATGGTTTGGACTAGGCAACGGCCTCTCTGCCTTCAGGGAACAAATAGAATATGAATATAAAAAGGGGGACCCAGACCCCAGAACTTTTGATCACTTTTGGGAAACAAGAGGTTTTGCTGAGGAGAGGAACCAGAGAGAGAGACTGCAGGAGGAGACTATCCCTGTGCAGTATGCTGTTTGGGGGATTGGCCTGCAGTGGTTGCCTGACTGCCAAAGAAAGGAGAAAGGAACTTTGTGCTACTTTCATCAACTTGTAAAGAATCTCCAAGGGCTTGAAGATGGAGCTTGCCTCCTGCTGAAGTCTCAGAGACAATAGACTTCACAAACCAGCTCTCCTGCATTCCCTTGCTGGCAATTGAAGTGCCTGCTGTTGAGCTGGGCCTTCTGAGAGACTGCGTGTCGCTGGGAGCTGGAAGCGCAATTCAAGACGAAGAAGCGTGTCGCCGCCACAGCAGTTGTCGATGCATCGCCAAGAAAGCGTGCCGCCACTGCCGCTGTCGCCATTGCATCTCCGAAGCGCCTCGCATCACCGGAGAAGAGTGTCGCTGTCGCAGCAGATGCCGTCGCATCACCGGAGAAGCATGTCGCTGCCACAGCAGCTGTCGTCGCATCACTGAGGAAGCGTGTCGCTGCTGTCGCTGTTTCATTCCATCACCGAGACACCCTGCATCATTGGAGAAGAGTGTTGCTGTCGCAGCAAACGCCGTCGCATCCCTGGAGAAGCGTGTCACAGGGCCTGTCGCGGCCCAGAAGATTCACAGAGTCGCTGCACGGCCGTCGGGCGTGCATGCATTGCCTCGTAGTTGTCGCATCAAGGAGAAGACACCATTTTTGTTGCATTGCATTGGATCGTCATCGCATCACGGCGCTGCTGGTCGCATCGCCACAGAAACCGACGCATCACCTCCCCACTCCGAGAAGAACCAACGCATCATCATCCCCTACGCAGCAGTAGGGAACCGACGCATCACCATCCTTGCGTGTGAGGAGCCGACGCATCACCTTCCCTGCAACGCTTTCGTTGTATAGCGTTACGCATTCAAAGGTACATTGAGCATACAGTGTTGCATTTACCATCTTAAGAGAACTAAGCTATTTCTACCATTTTAAAGTACAGTATTGTTGATTTTTGTCGTTTGTGGTGTTGTGATAAGTCTATATAAAAATACTTATTTTTAATATACAACCTGTGTGGTGTCCATCTATAGTGTTGTCACTGTATTACTGTATGTGTTCACAAATGCTTTACACACTGCCTCTGAGATAAGCCTGCCTGCTCGTGCAAAGCTACCAAGGGGGTGAGCAGGGGTTATTTTAGGAGTGTAGCCCCTTACCCTGACTAGACGCAAGGGTCCCCATTCGGTCAAAGGTACCTACCTCTGCCAACTAGAGACCCCCAAATCTAACACTAACTTAGCACCATTCCACTTTATCTGTTGTATCTTCTTGATCTAGAAAAACAATTTCCTCAGTGTCCCTATGTCACAAGGTTCTAAAGATCATCATCCTTTGATTTTTCAATGTGTTACAAGAGACCCCCAGAACATTTCCAGATGGTATACTATGGGACCTTTGTATCTAAAATGGGTTGTAAAATGTTAGGCCCAGAGCTTGTGATATCCATGCCTCTAGGAACTCTACATATGAGTGACCACCATTTTCTGAACCTCGAGGGTAACCTGAAGATTCTCTAGTTGCTCCAATGAATTAGGGCCTCCAATTCAGTAGCGTCTCTCAATAGTGAGTTTAATTTGATACGATTTGGTTTCTTCACTTTCTAATAAACTTATTCTCGATCCAGCTTCATCATGCAGAGCATTTCGCTTTTGAAGGATGAATTTCATATTTGTGTTCAGATCTACTTTGGACTTAATTGGAGAGCCTAGAACAGGGGGTTCAGACATCAGACTATTTTGACCTGCTTTGACCTCTTTGGATTCCTAGGTATCTTTTTCCTTGAAGTCTGTCATCTTGCACCTCTGAGTGGAGATTGTGGTGCTGGTACTTAGTAAGTAGAGGCAGCGTCAGTACAGGATCAAGCAGATAAAACATTAAGCACTATGCTCTAGGTTCATAAATCACCGGTGTCCCTCAATTTATAGGGAACTATGGATGCCAGACAGTTTGGCTCTTCTGGGCAAAACTTATAAAAAAACAACTAGAGCTGTTGACTCTAGAGTAGCAGTGTACTAGCAGCTGTGGTTGTGGTACACGTTGACAAACATAGTTTACAGCTAAAACCCTAGGTGAGAGCCCACATACCTAGCACGGTTCCTTTGAAGAGGATCAATTATGTTTTGTCAAATCTGCATTGTTGCACTGTAGCTGTGGGACAGCTGTGGAATAGCTTTGTTTTTGTTAACGTAGTGTAGTAAATTAGGTATGGGCTCATTGCTATAGAGGGAAATCGATGCAAAAGAGGTAGGTAATTACAACGCTTCAGTACGACTTCAATACACTGGAGTATGTATGCTTAGGTTGATTTTAGCAGTACTGGAGTGATGTTAAGGAAGCTGGGTGTGATTTAGCCTATCACCTTGAACTATCCATTGAACAGCCATTAGAATCAGACCAGACAACAAGGGATGAGCAGAACCGCCCCGGATATACAGTGCTGTTCTCATGCAATGTGAGTGTGCAATGAGCCTTATGTGTGGCATAGGCCTCCAATGTTGTTCTCCCTGGTTCTGGAGCCCTTGGCGTGCATTATAAGGCAGAGGTACAAGCAGGCAGAGCTAGGATTTCGGCAGAGCCCCCTCACCATATCCCTGTAGACAGACAACATGCTGCTGTATGCAAGAGCACCTGGGATATATCTGGCATTGTTGATACAGGAGTATGTGAGAGTCAAATGGTATTTGGGCCTACGTAAAAATTGGAATAAATCCAGTGTTCCCCTTCACACAAGGTACTACTCCTCATGACCTGGAGTTCCCTCTGACTTGGGCTATGGAACCTGTCAAGGCATATGGATACATTGGGATCTGGAGGTGTTGGTCCGTATGACTTATGGACGGGCAATTGCAAATCTGTCAGATCAAGTGGCCTGATGGATATGGCTGCCCCTATCTCTGGCAGACCGCATAGCAGTGATAAAAAATGTCAGAACTGCCCAAATTTATATATATGTTTGTAAATATACCTATAGTTCTAAACAAGGCACTATTTAAAACCATTAAAACATGTATGATAAACTTGGCTTGGGTGGGTAAGCAGCCGAGATGCAGTTAGAACGTACTGACAAAGCCGTATGAGAGCGGAGGATTTTGGGTCCGGGACATGCATCTATATTTATGTGCGCAAGCTCAATTTGCACACTATTGGTATTTCCCACTCAGATATTTGCTGCACCTGGCGGTAGAAGCTGATGATGCTCACCCTCTTCCACTCACTGCCATGGGGCTAGAGACCTGGCCTGAGATCCCTAAACTAGAGATTAACAATGTAAACAGTACTTCACAGGCGCAGGAGAAGAAATGGATCACTGCTAAAGAGGCAGAGTTCCTTGTCAACGTCAACCCCAGGATACCGGCATTCTATGTTCTGCCGAAGATCCATAAGGCCCAGCGTCCACCCCCTGGCCGCCCGATTGTGTCGGGAATCTCCTCGGTACTTGAGCCCCTTTCACAGTTTGCTGATTTCTTCCTCAGGGAGTCTGTAATCACCCAACGGTCATATGTTCAGGATACGACTGACATCCTGAACATCATCAACGAAATGGATTTTGATCCTTCTCAGCAGTTACTTGTGACGATCGACATCGAGTCCTTGTATACTAGCATACCCCAGGACGCGACGCTGGTGGCAGCAGCTCGCGCCCTGGACGCTCAAGAGTGGTTCTACGATACTCCCCAGTCTTTTGTTATGCAATGTGTGGAGTTGGCCCTTACTCGAAACTACTTTTGCCACAAAGATGCCCTGTATTTACAAACCTCTGGGACATCTATGGGCGCTACCTTTGCGCCGAGCCTGGCATGTATTTATGTCGGCCAATTCGAGGAACATTACCTGGACCATTCTTCCAATCCCTTCCAGGGGCACATTTGCCTCTGGAAGAGATATATAGACGATGTTCTATGTATTTGGACGGGCACTCAACAACGCCTTTGTGAATTTCTGGAATGGCTAAACTCGCTCGACACTTGTTTAAATTTCACCTGGCAGTTTAGTAGAGCAACGGCAACGTACCTTGATCTTGACATCATTGTGGTTAATGACTCAGCACCAGCGTTCATCATAAGCCTACTGACAAAAACTCCTTATTGCATTACCAGTCGTACCACCCTAGAGCTCTAAGGGATAACCTCCCGGTTGGCCAGTTTCTGAGATATCGCAGAAATTGTTCTTCTACAACAGACTACCTGCATCAATCAGAAGTTTTGAGCATGAAATTGGCACAATGTGCTTACCCTAAGAGAATCATCACTAGAGCTCGTAAAAGGGCGCACAATACACCTAGGGAGGCCCTGCTTGAGAGGAACAAAAAGGAAGCAAGGGAGAGCTTGCCAGCAGTCCTGACGTTTGACCCTTTGTCTAACAAGATCAGACAAATAATCAAGAGACACTGGTCACTGCTATCAACTAGTGACTTTTAGATGCCCCAGCCCAGATTTGCGTTTAAAAGGACGCAAAACTTGAAAGACAGACTGGTGCACACGAGACCTGTTCAAGTTAAGAAGAATGTAAGCCTTCCCCCAGGACATCATCCCTGTGGTAGTTGCTCAGTGTGTGAACTGACGGAGAAAACAACTGAAATTATACTAGGTAGTGGGAGAACCTGGTTTCTCCGTCAGTTCACCAATTGCAATACATGCCATGTAATATACAGACTAACATGCCCATGTGGCTTACATTATATTGGTCTAACATCTAGAAAGGTCAAGGTACGCATACAGGAACATCTGAGCACGATCAGGGCTGGCAAGCTCACTACATGCTTGGTACAACACTATCGAGACCAGCAACATCACTTTAAATCTTTAAAGTGGGTCATTCTAGAGAAAGTTCTTGGCGACATTGGTGAAATAGACAAAAGATTGGCTGTGAAGGAAGCTCGCTGGATCTACTCAGAGAAGGGGGATACTATTGGTCTTAATGACCAAATTGAGTGGAACAAAGTGAGCAGATAGGTGGTCATTTGTAAGTCTAGTATATCATCATGCAAATATGACCCCACTACCTGCGCCAATCCCTGATGTTCTATGTTTGGCATGTCAAGCGTAGCCTAACACATAAAAGGTCTAGCCTTATGATCCGATGTGATTAATTTGGGGTCTATGTTTTGTCTTATGTGGTCTCCTCTGGGCCCTAGGGATAAGTCTCTTTTGATTGTCGAGGCCGCCTTTTGTAATATATTACGGTGCCCCCGATCGCGTCCTCTAACCTGTGAGTGAGCTGTGTTTTGTAGTCTGGAGCACACTTGAGTGGAAGAAACATGAGCTGAACTCATTCTTTTACACCCAACATACTGTTAAGATGGCTGCCCCGTTTTTTCATCCTATGGTCGATATTGGTATTTATAAGGAATATGTCCTTAGCATATGAGTATTTAACCCGCTAAATGCGGGTGGGCTGGAAGATCAAAAGGTGCACCCTTAATGACCCTCCTGTGTCTGGGAAGTATCTTTTCAACAAGGTCTGCACTATCTGTAAATAGGACCTGATACAACTCTAAGATGGCCGCCGCATTTCCTATGAGCACATAGACACCAGACGGGAAACCGTAGAGTCTCGCGAGATGGGGCCAGAGACGTGTTGAAAACAGACACGGGCGGGCTGTAACCCGTTCCAGTGCTGAGTTACCACCTGGGTGTAAAGTTACAGGGTAAGCTGGGGGTACACGAGCGGCTGAGAGAATGCTTGCCGTATTTTCGATCGATGGGTGGAGGTTGCGGTATGTAGAACCCGAGCTTATTGTAAGCATGGCACGAGTTGGAGGGATGTTTTTAAGCCAGCTCGGGGGTATAGGAATATCTAGTAACGAGTTGGGTCTCCTTGAGGCACAGGATATAAATGGGTGAATCGCCGCCAGTGTGCGCGGTCGAGTAGAACTTTCAACCCGTTAGGTGAAGCATTGATGAGAGCTTCAGGAGCAATAAATGACAATATATCAGGGATCGTGCCTTGCTAGGTATATATGATCAATATATATTTTTTTCACAGGTGCAGGCACCAACTACGGTCGTGCTTTGCAGAGCAGGAAGGCGAAAGTAAAAAGGTTAGAACGCCCCTGCGACTGGTTGGTGGCTGGTATGTGGGCCCATAGCCCCAACTAGGTAATGGATCTGAGCTCATAATCCTAACCATCTCTGGGATGCACAGTGAATATATCTCCCGTTGAACTAATCAAGCTGTATGTTGTCTTTTTGTGTTTGTCAGTCCGTTTTAAAGGTGTGTGTCCAGAGAAGGTGATCTTTGACCCCTTCTTGCCCTGATGAATTTGCCACAAATCAACTGGCAATGAAACATGTTGGCCGTCATTACTAAGGTATGCAACATGCTGTGTTTTTAAACAGTGGGATAGACTCCTAACCAGAATAAATAATTATTTGAGAGTCTAAAACCCCTTCCTTTTTTACTGTCTTTGTTCGCACAGTTTGTGTGTTTCTTTGTTTTTACACTACACCGTCTTGTGTTATGTGTTTTTTCACTGGACACTGCACACTTTTTTCTTGAGAGAGAGTTACCAATGATGAAATAGACGTGGGCAAGCTGGTGAGAACCAACCAGTAGCTCCTCTGGTGGTGCGCACGTGAGGTACTCTCTCTCTCTTTACACATTTTTTCACCTCTTCATCATTGAGGGTTTGTGTAGAGTTTATCAATCTGTGGACTGACTTCACATTTCTTCCATTCTTTCTTTACTGACTTACACAATTTTTAATTTTGTAGCATTCTGAATGGGGTGATACCATATAATATAATGAGCGTTGGTGGTTTGTGATAAAGCACACTCCCTCCACCCATTCGAGAACAAAAATAAATATTTGCTACAGTGTGCCAGTACTTTTTGTGTTGAAAAAAAGAACCCCTAAGGTAGGCCCAAGGGCAGGGTGCATTGTAAGTATAAGGTAGGACATGCCCTGGTGTGTGTGGCATATCCTGATAGTGAATTACAGCCATTTTGGTTTACCACAATTGCAAGGCTACCTGTTCCCCCAGGCCAGAACGAGCAGTTTGATTATAACATCTTATAATCCTAAGTGATTCAGGGAACTGGGTAGAAATTTGTGCTTAGTATGCCTGAACTCAGACAGATAAAATACATCTTTTAGTGAAGTTGGTTTTAACATTCTGTGTTTGAAAGTAGCACTTTTAGAAAGTGGGTATTTTCTTGCCTAACTATCAAAGCCTGCCTCTGCTAGGTTGTGTATTCCATGTCTGGAGTTTGAGTGACAGGGGCTGGGGGATTCCAGGAGACAGGGTGAGTCAGCACCAGGCTGGATAGAGAGATCTACATGGAGAGTGGTGGGAGGAGTTGCCCCTGGGACCTGAATAGGGCTGTGCCTGCCTTCCACAATGCTGGCTCCACCTTCCGTGGTGCGTCTAATGTCCCTGGCCCACACTGTCAAAAGAAAGAAGGAGTCATGTAAACAAAGTGCTCCAGGACTGACCAGAAATGGTTTGGACTAGGCAACGGCCTCTCTGCCTTCAGGGAACAAATAGAATATGAGTATAAAAAGGGGGACCCAGACCCCAGAACTTTTGATCACTTTTGGGAAACAAGAAGTTTTGCTGAGGAGAGGAACCAGAGAGAGAGAGTGCAGGAGGAGACTATCCCTGTGCAGTATGCTGTTTGGGGGATTGGCCTGCAGTGGTTGCCTGACTGCCAAAGAAAGGAGAAAGGAACTTTGTGCTACTTTCATCAACTTGTAAAGAATCTCCAAGGGCTTGAAGATGGAGCTTGCCTCCTGCTGAAGTCTCAGAGACAATAGACTTCACAAACCAGCTCTCCTGCATTCCCTTGCTGGCAATTGAAGTGCCTGCTGTTGAGCTAGGCCTTCTGAGAGACTGCGTGTCGCTGGGAGCTGGAAGCGCAACTCAAGACGAAGAAGCATGTAGCCGCCACAGCAGTTGTCGTCGCAGCGCCAAGAAAGCGTGCCGCCACTGCCGCTGTCGCCATTGCATCGCCGAAGCGCCTCGCATCACCGGAGAAGAGTGTCGCTGTCGCAGCAGATGCCGTCGCATCACCGGAGAAGCGTGTCGCTGCCACAGCAGCTGACGTTGCATCACTGAGGAAGCATGTCGCTGCTGCCGCTGTTTCATTCCATCACCTAGACACCTTGCATCATTGGAGAAGAGTGTTGCTGTCGCAGCAGACGCCGTCGCATCACTGGAGAAGCGTGTCACAGGGCCTGTCGCGGGCCAGAAGATTCACAGAGTCGCTGCACGGCCGTCGGGCGTGCATGCATTGCCTCGTAATTGTCGCATCAAGGAGAAGACACCATTTTTGTTGCATTGCATTGGATCGTCATCGCATCACGGCGCTGCTGGTCGCATCGCCACAGAAACCGACGCATCACCTCCCCACTCCGAGAAGAACCGACGCATCATCATCCCCTACGCAGCAGTAGGGAACCGACGCATCACCATCCTTGCGTGTGAGGAGCCGACGCATCACCTTCCCTGCAACGCTTTCGTTGTATAGCGTTACGCATTCAAAGGTACATTGGGCATACAGTGTTGCATTTACCATCTTAAGAGAACTAAGCTATTTCTACCATTTTAAAGTACAGTATTGTTGATTTTTGTCGTTTGTGGTCTTGTGATAAGTCTATATAAAAATACTTATTTTTAATATACAACCTGTGTGGTGTCCATCTATAGTGTTGTCACTGTATTACTGTACGTGCTCACAAATGCTTTACACACTGCCTCTGAGATAAGCCTGCCTGCTCCTGCCAAGCTACCAAGGGGGTGAGCAGGGGTTATTTTAGGAGTGTAGCCCCTTACCCTGACTAGACGCAAGGTTCCCCATTTGGTCAAAGGTACCTACCTCTGCCAACTAGAGACCCCCAAATCTAACACTAACTTAGCACCATTCCACTTTATCTGTTGTATCTTCTTGATCTAGAAAAACAATTTCCTCAGTGTCCCTATGTCTCAAGGTTCTAAAGATCATCATCCTTTGATTTTTCAATGTGTTACAAGAGACCCCCAGAACATTTCCAGATGGTATACTATGGGACCTTTGTATCTAAAATGGGTTGTAAAATGTTAGGCCCAGAGCTTGTGATATCCATGCCTCTAGGAACTCTACATATGAGTGACCACCATTTTCTGAACCTCGAGGGTAACCTGAAGATTCTCTAGTTGCTCCAATGAATTAGGGCCTCCAATCCAGTAGCGTCTCTCAATAGTGAGTTTAATTTGATACAATTTGGTTTCTTCACCTTCTAATAAACTTATTCTCGATCCAGCTTCATCATGCAGAGCATTTCGCTTTTGAAGGATGAATTTCATATTTGTGTTCAGATCTACTTTGGACTTAATTGGAGAGCCTAGAACAGGGGGTTCAGACATCAGACTATTTTGACCTGCTTTGACCTCTTTGGATTCCTAGGTATCTTTTTCCTTGGAGTCTGTCATCTTGCACCTCTGAGTGGAGATTGTGGTGCTGGTACTTAGTAAGTAGAGGCAGCGTCAGTACAGGATCAAGCAGATAAAACATTAAGCACTAGGCTCTAGGTTCATAAATCACCGGTGTCCCTCAATTTATAGGGAACTATGGATGCCAGACAGTTTGGCTTTTCTGAGCAAAACTTATAAAAAAACAACTAGAGCTGTTGACTCTAGAGTAGCAGTGTACTAGCAGCTGAGGTTGTGGTACACGTTGACAAACATAGTTTACAGCTAAAACCCTAGGTGAGAGCCCACATACCTAGCATGGTTCCTCCACATACCTAGCACGGTTCCTTTGAAGAGGATCAATTATGTTTTGTCAAATCTGCATTGTTGCACTGTAGCTGTGGGACAGCTGTGGAATAGCTTTGTTTTTGTTAACTTAGTGTAGTAAATTAGGTATGGGCTCATTGCTATAGAGGGAAATCGATGCAAAAGAGGTAGGTAATTACAACGCTTCAGTACGACTTCAATACACTTGAGTATGTATGCTTAGGTTGATTTTAGCAGTACTGGAGTGATGTTAATGAAGCTGGGTGTGATTTAGCCTATCACCTTGAACTATCCATTGAACAGCCATTAGAATCAGACCAGACAACAAGGGATGAGCAGAACCGCCCCGGATATACAGTGCTGTTCTCATGCAATGTGAGTGTGCAATGAGCCTTATGTGTGGCATAGGCCTCCATTGTTGTTCTCCCTAGTTCTGGAGCCCTTGGCGTGCATTATAAGGCAGAGGTACGAGCAGGCAGAGCTAGGATTTCGGCAGAGCCCCCTCACCATATCCCTGTAGACAGACAACATGCTGCTGTATGCAAGAGCACCTGGGATATATCTGGCATTGTTGATACAGGAGTATGTGAGAGTCAAATGGTATTTGGGCCTACGTAAAAATTGGAATAAATCCAGTGTTCCCCTTCACACAAGGTACTACTCCTCATGACCTGGAGTTCCCTCTGACTTGGGCTATGGAACCTGTCAAGGCATATGGATACATTGGGATCTGGAGGTGTTGGTCCGTATGACTTATGGACGGGCAATTGCAAATCTGTCAGATCAAGTGGCCTGATGGATATGGCTGCCCCTATCTCTGGCAGACCGCATAGCAGTGATAAAAAATGTCAGAACTGCCCAAATTTATATATATGTTTGTAAATATACCTATAGTTCTAAACAAGGCACTATTTAAAACCATTAAAACATGTATGATAAACTTGGCTTGGGTGGGTAAGCAGCCGAGATGCAGTTAGAACGTACTGACAAAGCCGTATGGGAGCAGAGGATTTTGGGTCCGGGACATGCATCTATATTTATGTGCGCAAGCTCAATTTGCACACTATTGGTATTTCCCACTCAGATATTTGCTGCACCTGGCGGTAGAAGCTGATGATGCTCACCCTCTTCCACTCACTGCCATGGGGCTAGAGACCTGGCCTGAGATCCCTAAACTCGAGATTAACAATGTAAACAGTACTTCAAATGCTTGGAGGGGGCTGGGTGGTAGAGCAGGTAGGGACTACATCTACGTACTGGCTTTGCTAATCGCGAGACACCCAAGCATATCGGTCACTCATGAGTCGAGGGCACTAGCAATACCAAGAACAGATGGGGTGAACACACTATGAGATTTGTATACAGGTGGGCCCTTTCTGACATTAGAGGCACTCACAGCTAAACAGCCTTATACAGTGATTTGTATATGCTGTGCTCCACGCAACAGTGATGTCCTTATATCCCGAGTTTCTGAAAGAGCCAATGATGTTAAAGGCACTGCAGATACTGCTGACTAATGGGACATGAAAAAGTTAATTACCAGATTATATAACATAACTCTTAGAGAAAACCAAGGGGACAGAACTGTTGCTCTAGACAAGTGGAATGGAGTGCTGGACGCCACTATCTCTGGAGGGTTGGGAAACATGCTATGCTCTCACTGGGCACCTCACAGCCAATTGCAACCTTAGGATAATTCACTTCAAGTATCTCCAACAAATGTATTACTCTCCTGCACGGCTCCATAGATACGGGCTCCAGAATGATTCCGGGTGTGAACGATCGGGTGGCGCGGCCGCCTACTTCTGACATTTTGCTGGGGATTGTAGACCTGTTTATAGATTTTGGACCCCAGTGACACAAATTCTGTCGATGGTGGTAATAGAAAGTTTGGGGTGCAGTCCGAAACTATGCCTGCTCAGACTGGTTAAACCGCTTAAGCCATGTAACAGCAAATTGGTGGCCATCACTACGCTGCCAGCTAAGAGACTGGTAGAAAACACTTAGGGAAGAAAAATGGCTCCTACGGTGGTGCAATAGCTAATGGATGTTGTCTACTGCAGATAACAATTGGGTATTTATGCAGAAGAATTACCAGAATCATCTAAACCCAAGGATACATGGGGCCCTGTGTTGGTATATTTATTGGAACACCCAGAGATGATGTCGTTGCCATAATATATATAGTGATCCAGTATGGAAATGTGGGGTGGTTGATAACCTGTTGGGCGGGGGTGGGGTTTGGCAGTGCTTTTTGTCATTCAGATGATATGATATTGCTGAAATGTGTACTGCATTGTACTACACAGGTCATTGTTTTTCTTGTGTTGTTTTCATGTCAATGTATGCACGTATGCAATAAACTTAAATAAAATATTTTTTTTAATCCTTAAAGTGTCCCACTTTTACCTGACCTAAAAAACAGTTTTCTAATGCAATCCTTCAGTCCCACTAACCTGTCACTATTCTGTTTAATCTTCAAAGTTCTCATTAGAAGTGTTTGTGCTTTGTTTCCGTAATCATATCGTTTTTGTGTGGTATGGCACAGGAGAGCCTTTACCGACTTATTCACTGAAAGTGTATTTAACTGACCTCTCACCTGCATGACTCCCTCCTTCCTGTACTTTCTAGTCCCTGTTTTCATATGGAGGTCTTCGTTTTTGCTACGTTAAGGCTCAAAATGTATTTTAGGCCAGCCAAATGTCTGCCTTTTCAGTCACCGTCAAGGATATCAGTCTCCCTCTTACCACTATATTTTAATGCACTGCACAGGGGCTGATTCACAAAGGGCCTCTACACTTATAGCGGCGGCCCCACAGTCGTAAGGGAGTCCCCGCACTCAAGGAACAATCTCCGCAGTGAGGGTTCTCACTGCAGAGATTCCTTGAAAGGAAATTCCTACAAAATGTATGCATGTGTTTTCCTGGCTCTTGTGAACTAGGTCTAAATTTAGGCCTAAACACCATTTTGTGCAAAATGACGGTCTCCTTCGGCATGTACACTGTTCAATATTTCTGCAGCACACAGTCAAGCAGAGCCATGTGTTCCTTATTTCCATTGATGTTGTTCTTAATGTTCTCAAGGACAACTTTCCAGTGTGGTCACAATAATGTTTATTTTCCAAGGATCTTTCGCTATCTCACTGTAACCTATTCATTCATAATGGTTTGCTATTGTTCATGTAGATAGTTATTTCTGCCATCCCCTGATAACACTAGCATAGGGTGGATAGAATCAATATTCATTGGGTGGGGTAGAGCTTAGGTGCTAAGGCAAGATGACGTTTCATATTATTGTACAATGATTTGCTAAGAATGCACATTTTTTGCTCACACCACAATGATTCTTCAGAATTAATGTTAGTCTATGAGACGATTTTGTATTTAACCCCTGATTTTTAGGGTGATCTAGAAGAATGCTACTAGAGATGCTGTCAATTTCTCAATTGATTTGTCTTGTAACTCTAGACGTGAAAATGTATTTTTGCACATTATTCTGTAATGCCCTATGCTAAGAGACTTCATCGAATGTACTTTATGCTTTAGAAATTTATGATTTCTGGATCATATCTTTTGAATGTTTTATAATACATCTTTTAAATGTATTCCTCAACTAGAACTCAATCATTGTGTGGGCCCTTATTTAATTGACTTTATTATTTATATGTTCTGAGGTGCCTTATCTTGGAGCCACATTCCCTCATAAAACTGAGGTTTCACACCGTCTGGCAATCATCAACCTGTGGGCAAGTTGTTGAGGTACACTTTGGGGTTTACAGATTTAGGGTTTCCCATGCATTCACACAGTCAAATCGAGCAATAACAGTGCATCCTCTCCATATAAATTCATTGGGCTTTTCTGCCTTGTTTCTTGATTAATAGCTCTTTTGGTATGATGTGCAATATTTCATCGACTATGGGCCGAAATCTAGAACTCACTGACCCACTGCGTTCACGTAATGTTTCAGGGAAATATTCATCTCTGATCAACTCTTACTTATGTCTACAATTGTCAAATGCAGATCCGCTTACCACTCTTTTATTAATTTGTTTAATAAACTGCAGATGTTTTCCTAGGTTAGAGGTCCCTCACTCTTCCCTCCTTCCATTTCTGGACAAGTTTTATACAACATGAGTTTTGATTATGTGTCTCATCATTAGAGGTCTATGAGCAGTAGATTGCGATGTATTTGTGGCTCTTTACTGCTCCTTTGTGAATTATTGGGGCATATTATCAAGGACGGAGTTAAAATTATCGCCGGTTTAGCGACAGAAAACTGCTGCTAAAACGGCGAAAATGGGCTTGATAATATGCTCTGGAGAATTCCAATAGAAGCCCATGTTCACACCAGAACATGGACTTCTATTGGAATTCTCAAGAGCATATTATCAAGCCCATTATCGCCGCTTTAGCGGCAGTTTTCTGCTGCTAAACCGGCGATAATTTTCTAACACCGTCCTTAGTATGCCCCTATTATTCGTTCGCTTGCAGTGAAAAGTGCTCGCATAGTGGTTGCCAGTTTAAAAACATTTTATAACTGATGGCCTAAATATTCCTTTTATTCACTTAAGCGCCAGTTCCCCCACTTGCCTAATATAGGTACTTCAAAGTTGAGACCATGGGCCCCTACTTTTCTACTACTAAATTAAACAATGTTTGATAAGAGTTTCAATTATTGATTTCTGAAATCTCGGGCCTCTAAATCAAAATAAGTTGTGCTGCGGTAAGAACAGTTTATGACGCCATGGATGCATTGTATTTATAATACGGGCCCCATGCTGTAAGGTCCCGAGGTGTGTCAGAAATTCTGTCTCATCTGTGGGAAGGATGGGGCAGCGCATCTGCCTCCCCAAGGGACACATGGCTGAATTTGGGCTTACGACAAGCTTAGCTTCAGCAATGAATGACAAAACAGAGGTGATGCTTTGGCTCTGACTGATGCAAGGAGCCTAATTTGTGGGGACCAATTTAATGAACAGTAAAATTGTGGAATAGTCACCTTGGACACCATTACATTGGTCACGGATGTAATGCAGACAAGTCCCAAGTATGGCTATGTGTCGCATTACAGTGGGCATAGTGTACTTATGTGTACGTAGAGGCCTAAGTATGTGTGACATAGGGAGTGACACTTGAATGTGAATGGATACAAGTATATGTTGTAATGTAAAGTGGCCATTCATGTGTTACCTACCTTATGTGTGTGCTTGCCTGTTGTGCTTTGGAGTACGCTTGGCTGGACTTGGTGACCCATTCCTCCATGGAGATATGACAATCCTGGCCGGTCTCTTACATGGAGTACACAACATCACAATGCTATGCTGCAGTGGGTGATGATATCACAGGTGCAATGGTCCCAGGCTGGGCAAGGGGTCCTACAACATGATTGTCATAAGTGTAGACCTACTATTAAAAGAGGGGATGTGATTTAATGACTTATTCCAGTGTGTAAAGTGACCTCAGCTGGTCAGATTCCTATTAAAAAGCCACTGCTTCATTTCGTATGCCTTGGTTGAAGAGCCGTAGGAATTTGAAGCATTCCAGGCTTAGTCTCAAAGATGCGTCACACATTGAAAAACTTGTAAATATCACTGCGTCAGTTCTAAGAGGGTGTTTACAAGGGAACACCTACCCTGCATACATTACAAACTGCAAGGCATTGACGGTTTCAGCACAAGTATTGTTTGACGCATGCCTACAAAAACTGACTCATTGGGCCGAATGTGTCGCCTTGTAAATATGGGGCAATAGGGAGCTGAGAATATGGTGCCGATCTGTCAAACAAAAGGATGCAACGGCGGCACAAGCTCCTTGGAAATGTGGCCCCTAGTACTTATATCAGCTTGCACTGCTTTTATTAGCATTCTTAGCCCTTTCTTCTCCATAGTCCCAATCCATGTTCCTGCCCTACAGACTTAGATTCTGGTCTCTTTCATTTGGTAGGTTCTCCCAGGTTATTTTATATCATCTGGACTGCCCCCTTCTTTTTAACTTCTTTGCATTGATCGATTGCATCTTCATTATCTTCACTCTCACACAACTTTGTGCCTCCTTTATTTTTGATTCTGATTGGGCCTGCCACACATAGCCATCTCTTACCTGTAGCAGTGCTGCAATTCTTTTTTTCAGAACATCAATCTTCTTTTATTATTTACTCTTCTTCTATTCATGTCCATCCAATGGCCAGCTCTATCCTTGGTCATGACCTGCATTAGGCACCGTCATCGCTGCCACCCATTTACAAGCCCTGGTCTCTGCCTGCCCCCTCCCTCTGCAAGCCGCACTCGGGATATTTACAAAGAAGTGGGAGAGTGAGGCATTAGCCGTTATGCCTTAATGCCTTCTTACGCCACTTCAGAAACGCAACGCTGCACCACATTTACAAAAATATGGTGCAGCCTTGCGTTTTCCCCTGTGCTGGTGCTACACGTCCAGTGTAGCGGCAATGCAGGCACCCTTTCACCATAGTGCAAGGGTGTCTGCGTGCAGGGGAAGATTGTTTATACGTAGGAAGGTGACCCTTCCTGCACATAAACAATCTTGAAATGCAATTTTGTCACAAATATGTGTGCTGCTTAATGCAGCACACATGGAAGTTACAAAATGTCATTTTTTTTTAAAGATTGTTCATGTGCAGGAAGGGACACCTTCGTACACATAAACAATCCAGGGGGTTTTACTTTTCTGCACAAGACAGCACACGTGGATAAAGAAAAAACAAGGAGAAATAAAGCATTTCTCCTCGTTTCACCAAGTCCCTGGTCTTAATTTTGGCACTTCCTCCTATTTACGCTGTCCTTGTAAACATGATTGTCATAAGTGTAGACCTACTATTAAAAGAGGGGATGTGATTTAAGGACTTATTCCAGTGTGTAAAGTGACTTCAGCTGGTCAGATTCCTATTAAAAAGCCACTGCTTCATTTCGTATGCCTTGGTTGAAGAGCCGTAGGAATTTGAAGCATTCCAGGCTTAGTCTCAAAGATGCGTCACACATTGAAAAACTTGTAAATATCACTGCATCAGTTCTAAGAGGGTGTTTACAAGGGAACACCTACCCTGCATACATTACAAACTGCAAGGCACTGACGGTTTCAGCACAAGTATTCTTTGAAGCATGCCTACAAAAACTGACTCATTGGGCCGAATGTGTCGCCTTGTAAATATGGGGCAATAGGGAGCTGAGAATATGGTGCCGATCTGTCAAACAAAATGATGCAACGGCGGCACAAGCACCTTGGAAATGAGGCCCCTAGTACTTATATCAGCTTGCACTATGCACTATGGTGCAGCCTTGCGTTTTCCCCTGTGCTGGTGCTACACGTCCAGTGTAGCGCCAATACAGGCACCCTTTCACCATAGTGCAAGGGTGTCTGCGTGCAGGGGAAGATTGTTTATACGTAGGAAGGTGACCCTTCCTGCACATAAACAATCTTGAAATGCAATTTTGTCACGCATATGTGTGCTGCTTAATGCAGCACACATGGAAGTTACAAAATGTCATTTTTTTTAAAGATTGTTCATGTGCAGGAAGGGACACCTTCGTACACATAAACAATCCAGGGTGTTTTACTTTTCTGCACAAGACAGCACACATGGATAAAGAAAAAACAAGGAGAAAAAAAGCATTTCTCCTCTTTTCACCAAGTCCCTGGTCTTAATTTTGGCGCTTCCTCCTATTTACGCTGTCCTTGTAAATAGGGGGCAGTGTCAAAATCAATGGGTGTTGCGGTGGAACACCCACCGCAACACCCACTGCCCACCCCTTTCACGCAAAGCATAGGGTGAGAGGGGGCCTTATTTAGAAGGCAGCGTTAAGCCACGTTAAGTGTATTAACGCTGCCTTGTAATTAAGGCAAATCCCCTATCGCCACGGAAACATCGCAAAAAGTGGCGTTCCTGTGGCGATAGGGGCTTGTACATATGCTCCTCAGTGCCCGGAGCTTCAGTAGGTCATGTCAGCCATCTTGACACTTCAGCAACGCCCCAGATAAAGAGATTTTGGGGGATCTACTATCAGTAACCTCACAGTTCTGCCACCTCTAACTGAAGCAATGAAACTGCAAGATTTGAGGGACCGGAGCTTGACTGATTTGCAAAGGGTTTCTCTCTCTGCCACACCTTTAAAATTGTTCCTAAACCTTATAAATAGGGTTTTCAACAACAACCAATTGGAAGCGTATCTTTGATGTTTGATGATGCTTTATTTCCCCACATAGACGTCATGCAATGTGTTAGCATACATTCTCTAATTGCCCATCAGTATTGCCCTAAGCATCAATCTAGGAGGGCCTTGGTAATTGATCACAATGATGTGCTTCAATAGGACGACTCCCACCATGAGTAGTCATAGATCTATGTTTATTTTATAAAGAGCATTATTTCCTTTGGTAGCACTCCCATTGGTTACATTCCGAGCCTGTGTTTCCTTTCTGTACCATTTCATGCTTGCATTTTTCAGGAATTCCATTTTCAACTCTGGCTTGCAAAACCAGTGAACAGCTGAGTGCATTAGGTTTAAAGAAGCCTTAAGTATTATGACAAACCCAGCTGCTTTCAGGAACCTCACTTGCCTGAAACCTAATCGGTCCTGTAATGCATTGTGTGAATAAAAAGACAAGAAAAAAGCCCAGCTATTTGCTACTGCTGGGCTGGCTGCCACTCTGAGTATGCCAACGGCACAGTCTAGTGCTTGCTGAGAGTGGTACAAGTTCAGCTCGTCCTGTCTTGGAGGACCAAAGCCTGCATTTCCTGAGTTCTACTTCCCTGTGTTATTGTAGAGCAGATTACTGAGGGGTAATTTTGGCAATCGTGCTTGTCGTTTTTTACAGCGATTATAATGCAGAACAGCTTGTTTCTCATTGTTCCTAACTACGAAAAGATGAAAGTGATTTGCCCAAGATCACACACTGTTGTTGGATTGGGAAACTGTAGCAACAACTCGGGTCTGCTGGTTCAAGATCTGCAATGTAGTCCTTAGGCCACATCTCAGTAAACACTGATGACAGGATGTCCGCTCAGTGCAAGGCCTTCTTAGCACACATTGTACAGCACTCCAGGTAAATGGAGATTGCACGTGGTTCAGATATATGGGTTGGCCAATTTGTGTCTGCTTCCTTTTAGCACATCTCTGAGTGGAAGATGCAGAAACAGCACAAGAAGGCAATTTGCCCAGCCAATTTGAGGTAATTTTGAGCTGGTGAAAATCAAACAAGCAAATCCCACCTGGAAACACAATTTACTCATATATTGTAATGCCGAGTCAGACAGAAAATGAGTGGGAAACAGGGTCAAAGACTCAGTATTTATTGCAGGAAAATACTTTGACACATATTTCCGAAGATTTTGCATTGTCTTTGCATCACGCAAGGCGACAAAAGGACGTCTCAAAGGATTCAGTAAGATTTACAAAGCCACACAAGAGGTGATTTACGTCGCCTTGAGTGGCTTCGTAAAGAAATATCTTGGAGACGTTCGATGGGTGGAACATGGACATTCCCATATATCTACACATGGATTTTACTCAATCTATTTTTCTCCTCGTTATTTCCTCCTTCTAAGCGTGTTGCAGTATTTGGGGTGCACATGCGCAGTGCTGAACTTACTAAAGTACTGGTTACAACAAAAGTGCAGTTTGTGAACACTGAAAAGTAGTAAACATACCCAAAACTGTAAATTTACTCAAAGGTGTATGTTACTGTTGTGAATCAGGCTGTATGTGCTTAAATCAGTAGGACCTACATCACAAAATACATTTGGGTGTCTACATTCAATACAGGTGGTGAAACACCTGATTTACCAACATAAATTCCTACTTAGAACTCCCAAAAATGTAATTCACAATGATAAATTGCTTTACTCAGTTGTGAAATTACACCAGTTTGATGTGATAGAGTGAATTTCCTCATATGGCAAAAAAAACGCATTAATTGGAGAGTGAGAAATTTCAGGCTGAATTACACACAACCAGTAAATGCAATTTTGTAGTAGGTAATCATACTTAGGCGTTGCAATCACACAAATTAATTATTATAATATACTGATTTAAGTAAGCCTAACTGCTGATGACATATTAAACACTGATATTACATAGTAGGTTTAAAGGCCTGGTTGTGCATTGAACTTTTGTCTTGCACAAGAAGTTTTTCTCTTCTACTGCAGTTGCTGCTGTAAATTTCCAGAAGCCTTCAATTAGCTAGTGAATAGGCTTTCTATTATGTAGTAGACATCTGATAGTGAAGTTCTCACTAGTAGAACATGACATGGATGGAAATGTGAATTATCAGAAGTACTGTCTGAATTGCAAGATGTGAATAATGTATCTTTTCAAGGGCGTGATTCTGTAGACTTTTCAAGACATGAGAAAGTAGGGAGTTTACCTGCTCCTGGAGTTGTCTGAGAATTGATTAGGACTTGGGTACGGGGAATGTATCAATTGTTGCAATTATGTTTTAGGAGATTTATATTAGTGTGTGTTCCTAGAACAGAATAGGATTCTTTCTGGAGAGACCCATCTGGACCTTTCCTGTCTCTCACTTAGGGAATAGGTATGCTTGCTGATTTATAGCTGACAATACTCTTCAGCTTTTGCTAATTTTCATTGCTTAAGTGCTAAGGGTTCATACCTATGCATTTTCATTCTCTCATCAGAAATCTTAATTTTGGTTTCTGAACTGACACATTTCTTTGCTTATTGAAGAAATTCCCATTTTTATCCCTAGGCTCGAGTAATCTAGTTTAGGGATTTCCTTTATAGAACACATTTGCTGTATTTTCTACATTTTCTTTGTAATCCTAATTAATATGATATTTTATCTTATTCTGAAATAGCCACTGGTGGATTATTTGAATTTGTAATGATAATGACTAAATATTAATACTTACTTAATAAATAAATCAATTTGAATTAATTTGCTAGTAAAACCCTTCAACTCACACCAACTCTCTCTATTGATTCCTGTGGAGTCCCAAATGAACTTCACCATTCATGGTGTTTAATGTAAATGATTGCTCCTTCTCAATTCTCCTTGTTGATGAAAAAAGGTCCATATGACCAATGGTGGGGATGTTTAATAATTATACTCAAGATTTCCCACTTCAGCAAGAGGCAGCAGAGTGACGGTTAGTGTCACAGAAGCAAAGGAGCTAACAATGTAATAACTGCCCCAGTTTAGAATTGCCCATGTCCCTTAATCCCAAACCTAAATTTGAAGACTGAAGGAGTTTGAAGGTGTTTGCAGTGGGGGAGGTGTGAGTATCAATGGGCAGTACATTGCAATCATCTATATTGAGCTTAAGTTATTGTATTAAAGGGAAGAGTCTTACATTCTGTTGATATCAATGGTCTAGTTGTGCAAATGCATTTGAAGCTGAGCAGTTGGAGTTGTTATTGGACCTGGTGCAGTCAGAGATCCTGGGATAGATAAGAGATAATTTGGTATTACTTGTCTGCTAAAGTTTTCGGTGTCGGTTCATGAGGTACCATCTACCGCACAATTGAGATAGGGAACATAATACATTTTTGTGTTTGTACTATTGGTTATTGGTGTTAGTGGAACCTGTTGCACAAAGGGGAAACAGTATCAGTCATGGTGATTTTACGTTGGCTGGGAATTTTTTAGTGGAGCAAAAAAGCTATTTGTTTATTGTGCTTGCTTAAAGTCATGGAATTTAGGGCACAAGAAAATTGTAAAGGAGGAGGGAACCGCTGCATGGAGTGAGAATCACGTCAGAAAGTACAGTGCTGGGATAAGCCGACTGGTGTGCAGTGTTGCATTGGTATTAGTTGGTAAATAATCAGATACTGTGTTGTGATAAGTCTATGAAGGGAAGGGATTGGAAGTGAATATTGATTTGTACTGAACTGTTAATAGAACAAAAACATTGAAAATAATTTAATCAACCTTAATTGTTGAACCAATATAATCATGTAATGTTTAAAAACCGTTAGAGATGTAATGAGAGGTCCTTTTTCATGAGGGTGAGGAGTCTCCACTGGAAGGAACACCAGGTCATTATTTGGTGACAAATGTAGGGTTTCACACATGTATGTGGCTTCATCAATGTCAAAAGATCACTGAAAAGGAGAGAGCCTTAAGTTTTCCACAATATTATATATATTTGATTTAAAGATTATTGACAATAAAAAAAAAAAACGATATAAGACAAAATCATCTCCTAAATCCACACACTATGAAGGATGAAATGTTTGAGAACATGCAGCTCGTAGGAAAGAGAAAGAAATATATCAGAATAGAGCAAACAGAGCAGTGTGGAATTACCCTGATGTTAAATGGGATGAAGAACAGCAAAGATGGAGAAAATCTACTACTATCTATTGTTCATCACTACAGTAGTTAGCATACCTTAGGATCTCATGTAAAGGTTTAGTCTGTCAGCAAATCATAATTTGTTGTGTGTGCATACTGATTTCTGGTCACAATCCAAGAATGGACTGTGACACAACACTTTTAACAACCATTCATAATAAGAATGCACTGATTCTTTGGCTTCCTGAGTTGTTCTGTTAATGTCTGATGAATGAATGTCCCTTTCTGGTACCCTTCCCTTCAGAAAAGTTAACACCTTATCATACGTTCTCATCCCTATCGATGACCCGATATCCGGGTGCGTGCAGCTCTTGGGGGTTTGAATGAGGCCATTGCACAGTGATTTTACATGCGGCTCATAGATCCCTTGGTACCACAATATCGAAAAAGATATTCAAATCCTTCCACAGAAACTTTGAATTCTTCACAAACCTGTCATCCCGTGTTAACCATTGGGCAGGATTCTCTCTTAATTTGAAGAAGTTGTTTGTGACTGTTGCATGCTGAAAGGGATATTGACTCATCAGAAATTAACAGAACAACTCAGGATGCCAAATAATCAGTGCATGATTATAATTAATTATTGTTACAAGTGTTCAAACAGCACAGTGGACAAGAAACTCTCGAAAACAGAGATATGGACAGTTTTGTGCCACAGTTCATTCTTGAATTGTGACCAGGGATCAGTATGCACATAAAACAGATTGTGATTTGCTGGCAGACTAAACCGTTACATGAGATCCTAAGTTATATGAAGTACTGTAATGATGAAGCAGAAAAGCCTTAAGGAGAAAACTATGATTGAACAGATAAAGCTGGCTCAAATAGGGTTTCAAAATCAGCCATATGTAGGAAATATTGGTGGAATGCAATGTGTTGGTTTACAGAATGAAGGTCAAATGGCACAAGGTGGAGTTGGTGTTCCACAGGGAAGAGGCCGATGTGTTTTGGTTCATCCAAATTAAGGAGTATATATTGTAACACTGAATAAGTCAACTCTTTGTCATTATTTTTAACAAGCTTTGGAATTGGAAGAGGGAGTGTAGACAGAATCCTAACTGAGTAAGAAGTGATGGGCAAATGCAAAGTGGGAATCCAACTAAAATGGAAAATGTCCAAGTTCCTGTCCCACTTCAGCAAATGGTGATCCAGCGGTAAACCAGATTTAAAATACTCTAATACCATATACTCACCTGGGCCCATAAACACATTCACACTCACTCAGGCCAGTTAATATCCACTGAAGTCAATTTATATATTTTCTTTCTGAGAGTAGTTATTTGTCATTCCTAACTAACCTTTCACTGATCAAAAAGTTATTTCTCTGGTCAATGGGCCATTAGTTGAACTAGTTGATGGTGAAATTGCATATATTAAAAATTCTTTCTGCAATATAAATTACCACAGACTCTGGAACATTTTAAATGCTTTATCTAAATTAATTTTAGGTGAGCCAGACTCAAAGTACAGTACAGTCTCCTTCTCCCAAAGAATGAAAAATTAAATTAGCAAGAATTTTCAATGACGATACTCAGAAAAGATAGGATAGAGAGAGCAGTACAATTGTGAATACACAGACATATATTTACCTAAATCGGTGTGAAAACCAACCCCTTGGCCAAGGAGCTGGGAAGGGTCCCCTGGGGAAAGGTCAGGAGACAAAGGCTTCAGGATTCAGGACAGCTTTCAGGACAGGATAAGGTGACCTCTTCAGGATCCTATGCCTGCGTCGCACCCCTCTCTGACAGTATCTTCCTCCTCGATTCTTCTGCGATCTTCTTCCAATTTATTTGGCTTAGATCAATAATTCTGCAATTTGATTCTTCTTCAGCATTTATTCATCAATCCCAAGCTCTGCAACATTCAGAAAATCTCCATCTAACTAACTAACTAAAGTTACTCAATTTACCCTTCTAAAGTCATTTACCACCCATTAATGTTTCAGTTTCCTAAAACTCCAAATTCTGATTGGACAGGCAAAGGGGATGTTCATCACACCATACTAAATTTTCAATAACATCTTTCAATTTAATGTTAAATGATCCCGCCCTTTCACATCTTTATCAAACACGAAGTATACACGTCATATAATGTTCTTCCTTTTCACAGGACATCATACTGGTTCCCAGGTTTCTCGTCCTTGGATGGCGTTCAAGGATTACATTGCGTCTTCTGGCTCACTTAGACTGCGCATGTGTAAAGGTCACGAGATATGGACTTCGTTTTCTTACAAAGGCCCGAATACGAACAAATAGGAAAGTCAAAAAGAAGTATATTAATTTCAAAATAAAATGATTTCACTGTATACCACCTATCTGTATTCTAATCACATTTACTTAGCGGCCATTTTAGAAGCATCTGCGCAAGTGCAGAAAATTCCCTCCAAGCGACAGCTCGTCATACTGCGTAGATGCAGTTGAGTCATGCGCATTACAGTTTCCAGCGTTTAGCAGCCATTTTTGATTTCACTCGAGTTACTTGTTAATAAGACACGTAAGCAAGCTTCTTCTTTTTCTAATAATTGGAATGTAGTGCATATTAATTACACAATACACAGTTAATACGAGTTATGATTTATTACGAGAGGATTGTTTTCAAGCAAGTCTCCTTTTTACGAGTCCTTGCTCCATCAATGCCAGCACCAAATCAGTCACAATTCCCTATAATGCAGATCCCACAAGCTCTAATTGGACCCACAAAACATGGGTGACCCCAGATTTAATATAAATCAAGCACCAAAAGCAAACCCAAATCCTTTAGAAAATCAAAATCAATTTCAGCAATTCCCTATGTTTGAGAATGAGAGCTTTGATTCTGACAATTCACAATGATGGTGCGTGAAAGGGGAGGAAGATTGCGTACTTGGTACAGTCATGATGGCAGACCAGAGTCGTCCATTTGTAGAAGGAAAGGTAAATGACCACCAAGTGTAATTTCTGATTGACACTCGCACTACCCGTTCCACTTTTAGAGCAGCAGAAATCTGTAACCTGCCCCTCTTGGCGAAGAAAATCCAAGTTTTAGGTGTCACAAATGGGCAAATAACTAATCCTGCTTCAAAGAAAGTTGCTGTAAAAATAGGCTCATCTGAAGAAGATCATCAGTTGGCTGTCTGTGACTCAAGTCCCGTAAATCTGGTAGGAAGGGATCACTTGGAAAAATATATTGCACTATTTACTGTACACCGAATGGTGTTGAATTCCAAACACGCAATGAAGATGCTGAATTTAAAATGGTCAGAAAAGGAACAGTTGTTGGATTGTCCCCAGTAAAAGTGGTAGAAGATGTGAATCCTGATTTAAGAGACTTTTCAGGAATACACATGGGACTCAATAAAGGTACACAACATTGCAGAATAACGATTAAACCAAATGTGGTATTTTCGAGAATGCCACCATACAATCGTACACCTAAGACAGTGACTGGAACCACTCCGATGAATGGATCCATCTTGAAACAATGTATTATGAGATAAACAATTGGCAGCCCTTGCAACTCACTGATATAGGCTGCAGAAACCTGACAGCAAGTATAAAATTGTGCAGGACTTACGAGCAATTAACAACATAGTCATCCCACATTGTCCCATGGGTCAGAATCCAGCTACAATATAATTTCTGATCCCCTGTGATGCAGAGTGGTTTGCTGTTGTGGATCTCTAGCAGGCCTTCTTCTCTAGCCCAGTACATGAGGACAGACAATTTCTGTTTCATTTAATAGGGTTTTGGCATGGTGCAGAGTTCCACAAGGGTATACAGAAAGCTTTTTGACCTTTAATCAAAACTTGAAAATGAATCTTGAGGCTTTAGAAATGGCTTGCAACTCAATTCATGTAAAGTACATTGATGACCTACTTGTGGCATCAAGTACCCAAGACGTTTGCAAACAGAATATGATTGCTTTGTTGAATCATTTGGCTGAAAACAAACATAAGGTGTCATCAAACAAGTTGATCAATGCCAAAAAAAGGTCCTGTATTTAGGACAACTCATTGATAAGGGAACAAGGAAGGTGTCACAAGAGAGAATCACAGTAATTCTGAAAATTAATCCACCTAAAACGCAAAGAGAAGTCAGAATGTTTCTGGGAACAGTGGGCTACTGTAGACAGTGGACACTCAACTTTTCCCCTAGTGTCTGAGCCTTTAATGAGGCTGACGCACACAGATATGCCTGATCCACTTGCATGGGACACAAGTGCTTAAAAGTGCTCCTAGAGCTGAGAGAAAGTCTCTTCTGTGCCCAGGAACTAGCAATGCCTGATTACAGAAACATTTTGACATTTTATGCAGTGAGAGGGAGGGATGTGCTGGCTAAGTGCTTACTTAATTGCATGGAGACTTCTTAAGACCTGCAGCATATTTTTCAACTACCATGACCCTGTTGCCACAGGACTACCGAGCTGCCTTAAAGTGGTTGCAGTGGATGGTGTCAGTATTGAGAGAAGTGTGAGTGTAGTCATGGGAAATTCTCTTACAGTGATGGTTCTCACTCCGTGGAGATCTTGCTCACTTGACCCAAAACACAATATCTGACAAACAGCAGACTTACAAAATATGAACAATTGAAAATGTCATTTTTAAATGATGTCAAGCTTCTAATCCAGCTACATTGTTACGACTGCCTAAAAATGTATTTCGAAAAGGTTCAGTATGACCATCTCAATGTCACAGATTTCTGTACTGCTAAAATTCAAATTGCTGGTTGGCTGAGGTATGTATCCCAGCCAGGCAGGAACCACCACTCTAGTCAGGGTAAGCTAGAAACAAAAAAGTGCTTCGAAGTCACTAGCGGTCAAAAAGATACTTGAGGTCACGAGGGACCATTGCAATTCCAAAGTTCAGGCCTACCGCGATGGAGGGCAGGTCGGTTACAGGGCCCATGCAGGGCCCACTGAGAAAGTACCACCAATAGAGTAGTGTCGACGCTATGAGCACAATGCACATAGTGTGTCAGCCCCTCCCATTTCTCCCTGCCTAGGAAGACTCATCGGAATGCAGAATAGTGGGAGGTTTCTAGTAGAAATAAAAAATAGAGGAATACATCTCCAAGAGAAGTTGGAATTGAGAGTTTCAGAAATATAACTTAGCCTACTCATAAAAATGATGTATCTTTGGTGTGAGGGGTTTTCCTTGTTTGTTATTCATTTTCTAAAAGTGGCATTTCTAAAACAGTAATGTTAACTCCAACGTCACCAGAAAGAAAAATTTAATATTACCATACCAAACACATGGAACTGGAAAAAGCTACTCATCTCTGATCAGGTGTTACAGGTAAAACTGTATTAAGGAATTCCCAAAGCTGGTCTACACCCTTCATTTGCATGTGCCACCTGAGGGGCCTGTGGTCAATGTGAATCAGGAAGTGAGCAGCAAACAGGTATGGCCTCAACTTCTTCAGTGCCCAGAAAACAGAAAATGCTTCTCTCTCAATAGCACTCCACCTCTGTTCCCTGGGGAGTTACCTCTTGGAGATGAAGGCTACAGGTTGGCCTAGGCCCTCCTCATTAGTTTGGGAAAGTACTGCCAATATGCCATGCTCTGAGGGATCTGTCTGAACAATAAACTCCTGGGAGAAATCAGGGGTCTTGAGCACAGGAACTGTGCACATGGCTTGCTTCAGGAATCAAGTGCATTTTGGCATGCCTCTGTCAAAATCACATCCCTGGGCTGCTTCTTGGAAGTCAGCTCAGTCAAGGGGGCAACAATGGTGTCTTATCCCTTGATAATCCTCCTATAGTACCCAGTGAGGGCAAAGAAGGCTCTACCCTCAGCCTGGGTTTTGGGCACAGCCAGGGCATGATTAAGGGTGGGCGTAGTTCGCGAAGTAGCTCTTCGCGAAGCTACGCAAAGTGAAGTTCGCACTACGCGAGCTACGCGTAGCACTTCGCGAACTGCGAAGTAACATGTTCGCACTGTGCAAGATGTTGTTTTCAATGATTGCACAGTGCGGACAAGCAACCGGCACTGTGCAATCATTGAAAATGGCATCTTGCACAGTGCGAGCTGTAGTTTTCTGCTGCTCGAGTAGATTTTTACTCGAGCTGCAGCTTTCTCAACGCGAACTGGTAGTTTCTCATCGCGAGCGGTCGCGAGCATACGCGACCCCTCGCAATGAGAAACCTGACCTTCTCGCGTTGGGAATCTCGCCGGGAGGTTTATTTTCCATGCTCGCGATCGCGAACAAGGAAAAAGTCTCGCCAGGATGTCATTTTGCTTGCTCGCGGTCGCCAACTTGACGTTGAGGACCGCGAGCAAGCAAAAAATGACCGCAGCACTACGCAACACTACGCTACGCGTGTTCGCACTGTGCTACGTGCAGTTCGCGTAGCGCGAAGTAGCGCGAACTTCGCAAACTACGCGAGCGTAGCGTAGTGCTTCGCCCAGGCCTAGGCATGATGGTGTCTATCCTGGCCTCAAGGGGTTGCACCATCCCTCTGCCCACCAGATGTCTCAAGTACACCACAGACCACAGACCCCTGCCATATCTGGCACTTACTTGAATTAATTGCTAGTCAGACCTACCTGTTGCAGAGCCTGAAGCACTTCCTGGAGGAGAAAAAGGTGGTCTTTCCAGCTGCTACTGAAGACAGTTATGTCATCCAGATAAGCAGCCTAGAAGGCCTCCATACTACCAAGAACACGGTTTACCGGCCTCTGAAAGGTGACAGCGGTGTTCTTTAATCCTAAGGACATCACCCTAAACTGATAGTGGCCCTCTGGAGTGGAGAAAGCTGACCTCTCCTTAGCTCTTTCTGTTAGAGCGATCTGCCAGTACACTGATGTAAGATCAAAGATGTTGAGATACTGCACAGCCCCTAACCTGTCAGTCAGCTCATCAGCCCCGGGTAGGGGGTGAGCATTAGCCCTGGGTGTTAAAATCCACTCCGCAGGCAGAGTTCACTGAGTTTCGCTGTGCTTGCAGTATGGAGTTTGGCAAAAACTCTGACTATGCTGCATGGCAGAGTTTACCCGCACGCTCAGTCCTTTCTCAGCAGCCTTTGCTTCCGGTTATGCTTGCTTGGTGTTCACACAGCGCGGGCAAAGTACCTGAGAACAGTATGAAAACATCAGCTACTATGTACCGCTAGGGCAGGCAACAAAATCAATATCATATTCCATATTACTCACAACCAAACCCCGGCTAGTGCCCGTTCTTCAGTGGCTAAGACATGTGCCTTACCAAGCTCCTTGGACGGCAGACTCCCAAGAACTTGCTTTACCGCATTTCATATATTAAAATTTGATTTGGTTGTTACTAATTAAGTGCTCCAATCAAAATAATGCTGCTGATGGCAGTCAAGGTGGCCCTGCCAACTGTACAAAACAGAGATAGCACTGTGTTGGGAAGAGAGAACCAGGGCACTGCAGGGGCAAGCTCACACCACTGGCAACTTAAAGAAGCCAAGTATCTCATACCGGCCCCAGAGAAGTTGCATTAGCAGTGAAACTGACAGAAAAGGTGGCATCTTGAAAACAAAGTATTACACCAGTATTTTTATGTTTGTCAAAGTTGAAGAAAATTTATTTCTCATTGGTTATAGTAGGATTTATTTGTAAATTGCATTACAATAAAGAATTTATAAAGATATAATTTAAAGGCAATGTCTAATTTTGCGTTACAGTCTGGTATGACATTTTTTGTCAAGAAATGCACCATTGTGAATCTATTTTCAATAAGTTCATAAAAAATGTCACACCTTTTTTATTTACCATTATTTCTCTTGAAAGTGATTGAAAGAAAGAACCTTTAAACTGGCGGTTTCATTTCTTCAACTCTGAATACGGGTGCTGGAATGTCTGGCACTCTTGCCTTTCTTCTATGTCAGTGGCTGAAGGCCAGGACAGTAGGGGGAGTCTGGACCCGATGCATTGGGGTGCTTGTGGCACCCGGACTCCCAGCAGGCCCTGTGTTTTGACCAGGAGCGGCTTCAGTCTGCACTATGATCAACCAGTCAGTACTTCTCCTGAGAAATCAGTTGGCAGGTAACATGCCCAGCCTTTTTGAGTGAGATCCTGGGTGAAAGTGTAGATGTTTTGCACTGTATTCATGGTATGGAGGAGTGAGCGGCATTGTAGCCCCGGTCATTTCTTACCATTAGACACAGTGAGGGAAGGCCATGACAAACTGACTACAATGAGGGCCTCCGTACCCATTGAGTGTCCTCTGGTAGCATTGCAGCCAGCTGTGGAACCAGGGCTCTGGCTTCTAACATCATGTTGCGCAGCCTTGAACTTGAACTAGGCTTCAGAGTCCACCTCATGCTTAATACATGTGTAAGCAAGCATTCTGACAAAAGACAGTACATTTTGTAATAATTGATAATGGAGGGGTAATTAAACAGAAGTAATAAAAATACTGCTAGAGTGTCAAGGTTGACAAAGGAATAGCCTGTGCGTAAGCTCGCAGTACAGCTACGTCTCCAAGCAATTTTGAAAGCATGTATTGTTCAGGAGGTTTTTATTTTTTATTTTTTATCTGGCCTCGATAAAATGCCCATATGGATACAAAGGTCAAATTACCTGCACAGACTGCAGTTATGATGGGTGGGAGCATTTGAGGGTCAAATAATTAGGACTGGGTGTCGGCATTCTGCCACACACAGAACTCTGCATAATTTCACTGAGTTTATAGATAACTCAGCGGCATTCCACAGAGTAGAACTCCACAATTTCTGCCCACCCCTAGTGAGCATCTGTCTTGGTTATGGAATTTGGTCCTCTGTAATCCACAAAAAACCTAAATTTAGGTGTGGTGCCCGGTGGGGCAGATTTTGACAGAACCACAAAACTGGACCAGGGGCCACTGAAAGGTTTTATCACCCCCAACTCCAGCATTTTGGACACTTCAGACGTAAGGCTGGACCTCACCTTATCTGACAACCTGCTAGTTTTATTCTTAACATTGAGGTTGTCCACTGCATCTGCATCATAGGTAGACAGGTGGGTAGTCCAAGGGATAAGGGAGAAGTGGGAAGAGTATTGCTCCAACACGTGGCGGCAGTCTCTCTGTTGTTCAGGAGTTAGAGTGGGGGAAGGATTACTCCTTCCACAGACCCATCCTTCTCCTTGGTTTCCAAGAGGTCAGGGAAGGGTTCACTCTACACTTCCTCTTCTCCATCAATCACTAATCGCTTGGTGACCTCAGACTCTCATAGCATGATTTGACGCAATTTACATTACATGCAGCACCCTGTGGGGTTGCATAGTGGTCTTGAGGTCTACCAGATATGTGACCTACCCTCTTTTTCAATCACCTTATATGGCACATTCCAGCAGTCATGGAGGGCCCTGGGCTCTACCGGCTCCATCCACCACACTTTCCGACCAGGTTCAAATTCCACAGTGGTAGAATTTTTGTCATACCACTCCTTCGTGACTTTCTGGCTGGCTTCAAGATTACTGGAAGCTTGCTGGCTTCTGAAGGAAAGCATGTAGCCCACTCTATACTGGGGTACCTTTTTGGGAGCTAGCTCCCACCCTTTAATCACCAGACTTAGAGGTCTTCTTATGGGGTGCCCAAGCAACAGTTCAAAGGGGCTGAAACACACTCCTTTCTATTGCGCTTCTCTGTAAGCAAACAACAGGCACAGTAAGAGGATTTTTCACTTTTTCCTCAAGACTTCAGGCAGGCCCCTAATCATGCATTTAAGGGTCTTGTTGAATGTTTTAACAAGCCCATTGGTTTGTGGATGGTAAAGGGTGGAGAACCTGCACATTACCCCACACTCCTTTCACATTAACTGCATATAAGCAGACATGAAATATGTGTCCCTGTCAGACACAACTTCCTCGGGGAAACACACTCGGGAAAAAATCCCCATCAGGGCCTTTGCGACTATGGGTGCAGAAGTAGTCCTAAGAGGCATTGCCTCTGGGTAGCTAGTAGCATGATCCACCAGAACCAGGATAAAGCTGTTGCCTGATGCAGTCTGGGGATCCATAGGCCCTACAATGTTGATGTCCACTCTTTCAAAGGGGTTGCTAATAAAAAGCAAGGGAATGAGGGGGGTTTCCCCACAGTCTTGGGAGGTCACACAAGTCCTACAGAATGCATATTAGAAATTCTTGATCCTAGACCAATAAAAATGGGGGTCAAGCCTGGCAAACGTCTTGTTTTGGCCTAGATGCCCTGCCAGGGGAATTTCATGAGCCAGCTCCAGTAGGAAGGTCCTTTATCATCAGGGGACCATCAGAGCTCTTGATTTCCCGTGCCCAGGCCATAGGCTTACGGTACAGGAGGTTATCCTCAGAATAAATGTGGTGACTACCAGAGGCATCACCTGCTACTTAGGCTTCAGCCTGTTGCCTCATGCCCACAAGGTTTGGGCATTCCCTTGGTGCCCTACAGAGCTCCTCCTTGTTGGGTCCCCCTTCCACATGCCATCCACCAAGCTCAGGCAGCTCAACAAGGGAAGCAACACCCTCCTCAGTGGACTCTGGAAAGGCCACCGCAGGTGCCCATCCATATCTCTAGAGGTACATCCAGGGACTGATTTACTGTGCCATCTGCCTTTTCCCTTCTTATAAGCTGGCTGGGCATTTTTCCAGGTCCCAGCACTTCTTGACTCCCTTCCCAGGCAGCCATGCACCTTGTCAAGGCACAGATCCACTCAGGTAACCCTAACATCTCCACATGAGCCTTGATCTTCACTTCCTTCCAGGTAGTGTGCTCCAGGTCATTACCTAACAAGCAGTCGAAAGGCATGCCAGGGCTCAATGCAACTTTCAGAAGACCTGAACCCCTCCCCCCACAAACATGGCAGAATACATTAGGAATTACCTGCTCTGGGGAAACCAGCTGACTCCTTACTATAGTCATACTGTCTCCTGTATCCCTCAGACCCTCAAAATCATGCCCTTTGATGTAGACCTATTGTATATATGTAATAGTATTTGAGGGCACATGGATCGTAGGAACATCTCACTGTCACCCATGGACACTAGGGTAAATTAGTAAACTCCCCCCATGAACTGGAAAAAACTCCTCCCCCTGCACTAAGCTAGCCACCCCTGGAATCTTTCCTTCAATGGGAGGTGATGCTCTTTTTGTATACTTGAGTTCTCCCCTGTAGTGTTCATACTCGTACCACTCATAGTACTTGATGGGCTTGGGCTGCTGACCTTTGTAAGGGTAAGTTTTCTTCTGGTGGCCAAGTTGGAAATGTGAACTAGACATTTTCCCTTATGAGTTGCTTTGGGGGCCTTCTAGAGAACTCAGACTTTTTATCTTCCCCTCCTTTTTCTGGTGGGAACCGTGACCATCCTTTTGGGTGTCTCCCCAGATACCTCTCTGGACACTCTGTTGCTGATCCAGCGGTCCACTTCTTCAGCTGACTTCCTGGGATCAGTAAGCTTGTTATCAACAAGGTGTTGGCATACCTCTAGAAAACAAGTATCAATAATACGCTCCTCAGTGCCTTATCAGCACAGTCTAAGAAATCCACCCATGTCTGTGTAGAGCGTTTGTGACTGGCTCTCAACTCTTGCCTATACTTCTCAGATGTCAACCCAAAACTATTGACTAAAATGGTCTTCATGGCAGTGTATTTAGTCTGATCCTCCACCTCCAGTGTGGGGCAAAACCACCATAAGCTACCTGTCCCTATGGGACCCTGTGCACTTTCAAACCCCTTCATAGGCTGCCAAAAATGTATCTATTTCATCACCCACATTATAACTGGGCACCATATTTTTTGGGCTATCATATCTGAACTCATGTGAAGACACTGCAGGTATGCTGCCACTAATATTGTTGTTGCTGGACCCCACTTTAAAAGCTCTGAATTCCTGCTCTCTGAGGCTAAGCTCATGGGCCAAATTAATTTAATCCATGGCCAACCTCTTCTATTCTAGAGCTTTCTCTAATTTATCAAGGGCCTGCTCTTTCTCCAACTTGGCACGGTCAATCTTGGCAAGGGCTTGCCCTGTCAATCTTTGTGAGTTCTAGTCTCAGCTTTCTCTCCTCCCTTCTGCTGGCTTCTCTAGAGTGGACTTCTATTCCTGTGAGAAAACTGCACCCCCTCCATAGGCTGCATGACAAAACACTCTGTCAGGCCCCTCTCTGATCCTTCCTTAGACACAGATCTCTCTCCCCATCCGCTTCTCTCTCTGGATGGGCTTCTGCCCATACTCTTAAGGCTTTCTAAACCTCTGCCTTCATGGCACTTCCCTTATGGAACACCCCTCTCTCCTGGTTGGGCCATGGTGTATGCCTCCAGGTAGGCCAGCTCAAATTCCATATTACTCTGTAGGACCACACACATTGCATAGAAAATGGGACTAGAGCATTAAGACTTTGAAAAAATCAAATATGTCGGATTAGGGGAATTGAAAAAGGCTCAAATTGGTCTTAGTGTAGAGTTATAGTGAATATGAGTCACCACGCTAGTCAGGGTAAGCTAGATACACACTAAAAGTCAGCCTGTGCTCATCCTCAGGTAGCTTGGCACAGAGCAGTCAGGCTTTTCTAAATAAGCAATGTCTAAAAAATTGCACAACACACACATAGAAACACAATGAATACCCCACAAAAAGACTCCACACAGGTTTATAAACATAGAGAATATTTATCTGAGAAAAATAAGACCAAAACGACAAAAATCCAATCAATAGAAGTCGAAATATGAATTTTCAAAGACTAAATGCAAATACAGTGTTTAAAAGTCACTAGTAGTCAAAAGGTTACTTGAGGTCGTAAGGGACCGGTGCAAATCCAAAGTACAGGCCGACCACGATGGGGGCAGGCCGGTTACTGGACCCACACATGGCCCACTGAGAAAGTACCTTGGAACAAGCAAAGTCTTGACACTGAGGGAATGATGCGCCGATCCTTTCCATGCAGTTGGATCGCTGTGTTGTTGAGCTTTGCTGAGGTGAAGGCAATGCATCATTGTCAAGCCGTGCAGAGCTTCATCATCTGGTGCCCAGGCTGTTAAACCACTGTCGTCGAACAGCCTCTGCATCGGTGTCGTAGGACAAAGTTTTGGTTCCGATTGATGAAGTGGTAATGATGCATCGATTTTGTAGCTGCAGAACCCACTTCTCAGGTCCAAAACTAGGAAGGGGCTCTTAAGGTAAGGGTAGGAGTCACAGAATGCAGAGACCAGTAGCACCAGCATAATTGCAGGAAATCTTTTGTGTACCTGAGACAACAGAAAATAGGAAGGAAGCCAGGAAGCCCTTGGAGATCACTTAGATGGAAGACAGAGTCCAGCTCTCCTTCAGCAGAGTCAGGGAGCAGCAGGTAGCAGGGCAAGAAGAAGAAAAACAGTCCTTCCAGAAAAACAATCAAGTTGAATCCTTTGAGCAGCATAGCAGTCCTTCTGACCGAGTTTTAGTTCAAGATCCAGAAGGGCCTGATTTTAGAATTTCAGAGGCCCAGTACTTATACCCAAAAGTACCTTTGATGTAGTGGGTGAAGTTAAAGCAGCTCTCTGAAGAGCGCAAGGATCTCATTCGACCTGGTCTGCCAGGTTATGTGTGTCCTGTCATCCAGAGCTTTGTGTGTGGACAGGACACTACCTATTGAAGTGTAGGTGTCAGTCCCTCCCATTCCTCCCTGCCCAGGAAGACCGAACAGAACGCAGATGAATGCAGATGAGTGCTCAGAATGCAGGTAAGCCTCACCTTCCTGTGTTTATGTCTGTATCGTGGGACTGTGCAAAGTGTAGCTGTCACCCATCCCAGACATGTATTGGAGACAGACTGTCAAGCACAAAAAGCAGTAAGTACAGAGAAATGTCCCCTTTCTAAAAGTGTCATTTCTAAAATAGTAATGTTCAATGCAACTTCACCAGTAAGGAGGATTTATCATTACCATTCCAAACATATGAAACATGAAAAGCTACTACTCTGTGATAAGGAATTACAACTTAAAAATGTATTAAGGAATTTGGCCTATGAAAGGGGTAGGCCTCACATTAGTGAAAAATGAAATAGGCTGTTTGTCACTATGAGGACATGCAAATCATAAATCCTACCTTTTACTTACATAGCAACCTGTCCTTAGCTCTAATTAGGGCCTACCATAGGGGTCACTTATAAGTAATAAAATGAGAGTTTAAGGCTTGGCAAGCAGTTTTATTTGGCAAGTCGAAGTGTAAGTAAACTGCACACAGAGGCACTGCAGTGACAGGCTTGAGAGAGGTTTGAAAGGTTTTTTCTGTGGGTGGCTCAATCAGTGCTGCAGCACACTAGTAGCATTTGAAGCACAGGTCCTGGGTATATGGTATACCACTTTACAAGGAACTTACTAGTACAACATATGTACCGATCAGGTATATGTCAATTTCATCAAATTTAGGGGAGAAACACATGCACTTTTTCCCAGGTTAGCGGTGGAAAAGTGCTCAGAGTCCTAAGGACAACAAAAAGAATCAGCAAAACGTGGATGCAAAAGGCAAAAAGTCCAGGGAGAGACCACCCTAAGGATGACAGGTCTAACATGCACCAACCCAAGACCTGACATTAAGGATAAACCTCTTGATGAGCTTGACTATGTAATCTTTGTTTAGAGCTCATGCCAAAAAATAATGAAGGGAGTTTGAGAGCAGCTTATGCTTTGTGTAAAGTTCAAGAATTGGTAGAAGCCTCCTGTCTTCAAGGTGTTACGTCTGCATAAGTTGCAGAATTGGTCGCCCTTTACAGAGCATGCTATCTTTCTATCTTTCATAGAAATTGCAGGTGACAATATTTACTGCCAGTCAGTGTGGCTTCAGCATGGTCCGTGATTTTAAACAGTTATGATCACAAAGAGGATTTATAACTTCGTCTGGATCTCCCGTCCGTAATGAAGATAATGTGGTGAGGCTGCTGGAAGCATTACAATTTAAACTTCAGCAGTTAAATATGCAGTCCACAGAAGTAGAAATGACTATGTAACTGTTGGAAACAGCTATGCCAAAGAAGGTTTCTGGTATTGCGCAGTTGTGGCATGCACATTTAATGGAAACCATGCAAATTAATCTGATGAGTAAACCTCCTTTTCAATTCTGTTGTCAGTATTTGCTATGTGGGAGGAACTCAAGAGATTGCAAGAAGAAGTATCAGAGGCCGAGCAGCAAGGATGGGTCAGAGCAGGATTTGTTAAAAATGCAAATGCTATTCGGGTTTCAGCTGATGGAAGAGCCCTGTTGTCCAATTGCCTGCTATTTCCCATGACGAGATATTTTTATTGCCTGCACCCATCAGAAGGAATGCCAGGGTGAGATTATTAGGCAGAACTGGATTGCTCCCCAATTTAGAGTTCTAGCTGAGAAATGATGCCATTGAAGTGTAACATGTCAGCAAATTAATGTAGGGAGGAGAAACCCTGTAGCTTTGAGTCACACAAGAAGATCAGGAGGACACATTAACAGGATGCAGTTGGAATTCATCAAAATGTCTATTTGTAATGCTTTTAATAATAAGATCCTTAAAAATCTGTGTGTGGAACTGCAAGTGGAGCAAAGATTGTGTTGTAGTTATCGACCAGACAGAAAATTCCAAAATAGTTGAGCAGATAAACGGAACACTGAAATCTCATTTGGCCAAAGTCTGTGCATCTACTTCTCTGCAATGGTCATATGCCTGCCATTAGTATTGATGAGTCTCCGAAGCATCCCTGAAAGATGAACAGGATTGTCGCCAATTAGATGCTCATGAGAAGTCCAACGAGAATGCCTGCTGTGCTTGCAAATGTGCTTGTGAATATCACAGATGACATAACTCTTGACTACAGAAGGGGTTAGCTGATGTGGTGCATTCTGTCTCCCACCAGATTGAAGTTGTCACTGCCATCCCAAGTCAGGAACAGTGCCACAATCTTAACCCTGGTGACTGGGTCCTTGTTAGGAAGTACGTTTGAAACCTCTGTTTGGACCCAAGGTGGAAGGGACCCTATAAAGTGATCTTGATTACTACCATTGCTGTAAAATGGGTTGGGATACCCAACTGGATTCATGCTTCTCACATCCAGAAGTTGAAGTGTTCACTTGATGAGGTGGTGACATTTGAGCCAAGTCCGCAACCTCCTGTGTCTGTATGCCCTGAAGGCCCAGTGGGGGGTGACGTTCACCAGAATTCCTCACCTATCCAACTTCCTGAAATTTCACTAAGTGGTGTGGAAGTATCCCCGAGGATGAAGAGCTGAGACCTAAAAGAGGGTGAACTACTTAATCGCTACCAGAGCAACCAATTGACCGTGCTGAAGGAACAAGTGTGAGGAGTGAAAAACTACAAACGAGAGAGGAATGGCCAATGAGTAGAAGACAATTGAAATCTAGTGTGCCATTCAAACGTAGACCACAAGCCATCATTAAAGAAACATAATCTAGTGGTATAAGTGATACAGAAGAAGATCAACAAACACCAAGGAGATCTAAGAGCAAGCGTACCATGTCATAGGTATTCAATACCTGAATGGACGTATTATACGAAGAATGTGCCTAAACCAACACTCAGAGATCCGAATGAACTGAAACGCAACATGATCACAGCATATGATTCAAGATTTTTTAAAGATGTGCGACATGACTGTTTTGTTGGAGGAAAGATTTATTAAGGGTCAAAGGGGCAGGGGCTGTGCACAGAGCCTCGGGAGCCTTCACGGAGTGAGCGAGTTAAGGACTAAAGGGGCACCTTAATTTGAGCCGGGGTGCCTAGGAACGCTCGCTCTAAAAATGAAGGAAACAGTCATGTGAGCCATGGAATTGGAGGTAGAGTTCAGTGGCAGTTTATTGAGAAGATGCCACTTCAAAGAAACTGCAAGACAAAGGCATAAAATACAAAATACAGAATCCAGATAGTCACATGGATTGGTTGGTATTCTCTGTATCCAAACTATTGTACTGTCAGAGAGAGAGAGAGAAACTAAATCTAATAAACACTTTTATAGATGCACCATGAAAACAGCATAAATGAAGTAAAGTATTTCTCAGAATACATAACACCTTTACCTAGGAACACTCACGTTTACCCAAGAGTGAGCAGTCCTGCAATTTCAATACAAAACATTTTAAATGCAAAAGTGAAGAGAAAAATGATTAAACATAACATGACATTTCATATAGGTAAAATAAAACAAAACACTTTAAGCAAAGCAGAGCAAGACACTTTGAATAAGACAAGACAAGAGCTTCTTAGCTCTTGGGGAAAAACCTACACAATCTGTTACCTACATATAGACAGCAAGGGTGTCAACCGAGGATTGTGTGAGGTCCCCTTTTATATCATTTTTAGGCTATGAGAGGCGCCTACAATAACATCATCTCACGCCACTTCTACCTACACCAGTCTACCCAAAAAGCTTTGTCTGCAATTTTTATCAGACGTCTCGTCATTTACCCACTTAATGCGGACCGTAGACTAGGTGAAAAGGTCAGTTTCTCAGGCCAATCGCTTGTCTTAAATTGCATAGGGCAAGCAGAAAAATGGGTATTGTACGGGAATTCTATATATGCTTGTATAAATCTCCTGTGTAGTTTAGCTTGACACATCTGCAGTGGCCACTTCCTTAAAAGCATGTACCAGCCCAGGAAGCATGTACCAGCCCAGGATGCAGCCTACTGTATGTCGAAAGTTTCAGGGGGATGTTGAACTTTGAAACCGTGAACTGAGCACATGGGTAGGGTGGGGGCTCCTAGTTTGGAGCAGGAGGCCTCGCAGAAAGAGGAGCTGGATATGATTTGGGTCAGACCTGCCTTCAGCCTGCTATACAGTAAAATGGCAGAACTATGGTCAACTTAGCAAAGAGTACTACATTTTGAACAGAAGGGCATACACAGGGGTTTCATGCTGGCTGAGTGGTAGGGATGCCTCAGGGTATTTAAATGGGAAAATTGGTCCCTTTCTCATTTCCCTCCTCTTGTTCATTTTTGAACACCATTCGTATAGCATATTTAGCTGGCGGTGGGGGCAGTGGTGAGGTTGCATCATGAAGAGAAGGCTTTCTGGGGCTCTTATTTGGGTCTGCTTCTATCTCTCCAGGTGATTCCCCTGATTGGTCAGCCATTATCTTATACGGGTGCCCCAAGTCTTTCCTCAAGGGAAGTGGGGGGCTACCAGGCACCTGGGGCTGGTAGTTGGTACCAAGGGGAAACTGTGATGCGTTGGAGCCAGGGTTGGTGAGCTCTACTATATTTAACATAGTTATTTCTTCCCTGTCCCCTTGTTCCATGCGTACTTCAGTATATACTCCAGAGTCTGCGTAGTTCATACCAATTACCTTAGAACTGAATCTTTTTACACAATATGTTAGAATCTGTACACCGCAACACAACAGCAACAACACACAAACGATAGGCATCATACATTTTAGTACAGCAGACAGCCATGAAGGCATCCAGTCCAAGTTGAAACAATTATCAAAATCGTCTGCTTCAGCACCTCCCTCCTCATGCATCTGTTTCCCCAGATTGTCCAAGTCCTCAATGGCCTTTGTAAGTGTTCCATTGTCCGCATCATTAGCCAAAATGAAAGTACAGCAGGATTTCCCCACCCTTGTGCATACACCACCATTCATTACAGTTAGCTGATCTAGAACATATCTGTGCTCCAGAACCATAAGTCGCAGAGGTTGTAGTTCTTTCACGGCGTTGAATCCATCACGGGTGTTGTTGACGAGCTGCATCAGCTTGTACCGCGTCACCTGGAGCCAGCGACCATTGGCTTTTGTCTGGAACATGGGGACAGCGCCCCCGAAGAAGAGTTCAGCTTCGTTGAAAAGGCAGAATTCTTGTGGAATCTCGTGAAATGGGCCATCTGAGAAATATTTCCAGATGCTCCTCTTTTGGTGGTGGAGCAGGGTGACATCACCTGTCATCGGGTGGGTATGGATGCGGGAAATGTTTGTTGCTGGTACAACCAGGTGCAGTTCATGCATCGTAACGATGGAGCAGAGTCCTTTCCAGTGGGGAGGCAGCTGCAGATAAATGTGTTCACCGCAGGCCCAATAGATGTCCATGAGGCTGGAGGTGCCGTACTGAAGGTCCGAATTAAAAATTGTGCTGCTGCAGTTAGTGTTCCGACCCACAGAAACTGAACCGTTACCTAGGAAGCAAAGGAGAGGAGACTTTAGCTTGTATGCTCTTTTTGGTTTAGTCTCCTGTGCCCATATCTCAGCGCACTCCTCCCCTGTATCCTTATTAATTTGATGTGTGTTTTCTTCCTCCACAATGGCGTTCCCTAAGGAGGCTGCCTTACATATCAAGTCATGTGGGCTATTCCACTTGCTATTAAAATAAATATTGACCTGTAGGCGCAATATTGGCCTCCACTGACAAGGGCACTGGGAATCGGTATGGTTGGCTTGGCGATGCTCAGGTGCGTGGCCTGTGGATGGGGGTGTTGGGAAGGTGAAGTACCCTAGTCTCTTAAAGTGATATTCCCAGACCTCCATTAGGTCGGCAGGCACTTCCATACCATGGTAAACCTCCATTTCCCGTTCAAACTCTGATGAATCAGTCACAACTGTAAAGGTGATATACTTGTCACCCCATTCTGTGGTGTTCACAAATGCACCATCTATTTTGACTGAGTGGAGCTGTATCTGACCATGTATGCGGCAAAGAAACAGGTGTAGGAGACATTTGGCGGTGGGTGGTGGCACTTCTCTGGGAAATATCAATTTATCTGCGCCTACAGCATGAGGGATGTGTGAGCACACAAAGCAGGACTCATTCGTGACCTTTTTTCCAACCTCCCTCATGTCTCTGTACCACATGTTGTCTAATAGTGCGTTGTGAACCCCATTATCCTCTGCTATCTTATCAGGGCGCTGGGAGTGGAAATCAGGCATGGAGTGCTGGTCATAAGTGTATACAATTGTGTTATGAAGGTTACTGACCCAGTCTGCTATTGGCGGGGCTGCTGCTTGCTTACGAGCGGTACGTGGCGTAAACCTGGCAGCCACTTTCATGCCTTTGGCACTCAACTTATTCCCAACACTTCGCTTATTTTGGCGGGAGCGTTTATGAGTATCTGGCACAGGGGTATTCAGGGTGAGATCAAGTACCATATCCCATTCTGTAGGTTTGGCAGGGAGTGTGGAAGGTGCCAGGGTGGGCGGTGCATAGGTACCAGGAAGTGTCTTGGACAGGGGGTTTCCTGTGGTGGGGGTAGGTCTAATATTGCTAGCTGCACTTCTCTCTCTCTCTGAATGCACTGTAAGCCAGTGAAATACAGCTACTGCAACAACAAATGCAACACAGAAAATAATGGTGCCTGTACATATCTTTTTATGTGAAAGTTCTATATGCGTCTGTTACTGTGTCTCAGTCCATAGACCATCATGCGATCTCCATACTCCTTCTCTTGGATAGTCAGTGGAAACACGATGCCCTCCTCTTGTCCATAATTCAGGCCTGGGATTGTGCCGGGTGGATCCTCACGTTGCTTCGATGTATCCATGCCTTCCTCTCGGCTATTCGAACAGCAGTGGGTGAAGAGTCTATAACTTGATAGGGTCCTTCAAATTTTGGGTCTCTCCACTTCTGGACTTGTTTCTTTATGAAGATCTTTGTCCCAGGGCAAATAGGTGGAAGTTCATCAGAAATAGGGCCCTTGTTCTTTGTCTTTGATATCTGAATAGAAAGGAACTTTGCAGCACGAGTTAGAGCACACAGTTCCGCTTTGACAATCTCAGAAGACGTTTCAGTGTCTACTTTAGGTCTGGTGGAGGGAACAACCACATTCATTGATCTGCCCGTGACAAGCTGGTGAGGTGTGAGGTGATTATCAGAACTGGGAGTGTTTCTGAGTGTGAACAGAGAAATGGGAAGGCAATAGAGCCATTTCTTTCCAATTGTGGCACTTATCTTACTGATTTTGGCTTTGAGCAGGCTGTTGAGGCGCTCACAAATACCATTGTTTTGCGGGTGATAGGCTGACGTAAACTTATGTTTTATTCCTAACATTGTGGTAATTACGTCAAAGATTGCGTTTGAAAAATGGCTGCCATTGTTGTGGAAATTTAGTTCGTATCTGAACATTATCTGTGCCATCTTGTCTTTCCCCAGCACCACACGCAAAAACACACGGCAGCCATTTTAGGCACCATGGCCTCTCTCCCTGCTCATTGTCGATCGCCAGCGCGTCCCTCTGGCGCTGCGAACATCCCCCCACGCGCTGACCACCCCCGCTCTCTCATACACGGGCCATAAACCCTCTCCTTCTGCGCGACCCTGCCATGGAACCACATCCCACGCCTGACCGACATCCCATACATGGTCATACATCTCTTTGATAACCCCCTTCCTCTGCGCCCGATTGTCCGGGCCGATCCCAGGCCATCACCTAGCCCTGCGGATGCAGTTTATTGCCCCTACTTTAAGGAGAACACCCCACATCAAAGGGATTACAGTAGATCAAGGCCCCCCCACCGCCTGAGACCCAACCAGTCGCACACACCCCCGGGAATTTGGGGAATGTCCAGCTGTGTGATAGCCATCTCCTACTGTGGGTGGGGTGGGGACTTCCACTATAGATATGTGTGGGAACGAGCTTGAAGTAGGGATTCTGAGGATGTTCTTTCATGTATCAAAGCGATCTCAAGAATGTGCCATGTATGATAAACCAGGAATAAAGTCATAAACCTGTGTATAAGAGGCCAGGCCTCAGAGATGTGGCTAGAGCACCTCGTGACGATACCTTGCTGTCTGATCTGATGTGTTCTACTCCGACGGAATAAAACTTTGTTTCCTGCCTTCCAGTCTCCGGCGCCTGCCTCTTTTGTTGGTTAAATCATCGAATGGTATAAGAGGCGATTACCGCCGGGCAAATCTTGAAAGGTTATCGACTGCAACTGCCGCTACCATTTAACAATTGGTGTCCCAAGCGTGGGGCCCATCAGCAACACGTGGATCCAGTGAGAGAGGTCCCAACGACAGAGTGAACGACTGCAGCGATCGGGAGAGCTCCTGCCTGATAGACCCTCGTCTGGCAGCCGATCATCCGAACTTCACTGGTTCCGAACAGACCTCTCTCGAGTGATCTACGGTCCTGACTGGGAACCGTCAGGAGTGCCGCGGCAAATACGAAGAGTAGAGGACGATCGGGCGCTGGAGGCGGAAGACGAGAAACTGTCCATGCGGTCCGGGTAAGGTCGTGAAACACGACAAATTGCGAAACGATTGATTGATTGATTGAAAATACTAGTATTGCTTATTGATTGTTCTCCTTGAGATATTCGCTGTCTACAAACGGGGAAGAGTAGAAATACTCTCTCTTCCTTTGCAGATAGTGAAGGGTAGGTAACGCAGACTTTTGTCCCCATTGTAACCCGTCGTGCCTGTTTTTATCTCCCCATTGATTGATTGTCCGAACATTGATTGTTTTGAAGAATAGTACTTCTTGAGATATTCTCTGTTTGCAAACAACGTAGAATAGGAATATTCTGTCTAGTCTTTGCAGACAGTGAAGGATAAGTAACGCAGACTTTTGTCCCCCATTGTAACCCGTCGTGCTTATCTCTTTCTCACCATTGATTGATTGATTGTCCGAACACTAGTTGTTCGATATTGGTTCTTTGGAGGTATTCTCTGCTTGCAAATAACGTGGAATAGAGATATTCTATCTAGTCTTTGCAAGCAGTGAAACGATAGGTAGTACTGACTTTTGTCCCCGTTGTAACCCGTCATGCCTATCTTCTCCCCACTGATTGGTAGTTGGTTCTGCCCCGACCGCTTATTAGAGGTGAACCATCCGGCTCCACTGGAAGGCACCCCTAATAAGGACATGTTCACTAAATACGGACTAGTCGCCGTAGCTTATAGCAAGCTATGGCATAAATATACAAAGAAGGACCCCGAGAGTCAGTGGCCACTGATGGGATCCTTCGATGACCATAAGATGGAAACGAGAGAAATAGCTCTACGTAGTAATAAAACGACGCCTACTGTGCTCGACAGTATCGGCATGTGGCGCAAAGAAGCAACGCAACGGAAAAAGAGGGAAGAAGTAAAACCAGAAAAGGAATTATGACAGGCAGCTCACCTTGCCGCTAGAAAGTTAGAGGAAGAGATAAAGGAGAGAAAGGAAGCTAAACTAAAACAAGAGTCTGAAACATCAGGCCAGTACCCTGTTAGGACCCCCTCTACGCTCTACCCTGAGTTACCTTCCAAGCAACCAACGAATGACGAGTTGCTATTAGGTCCCCCGATCATCTACATGCCCCCTCCATACGCACCCTCCCAACCGGTAGCCCAGCACCCACAACCCCCAAACGCAAGCGAAAGCAGTACCAGGGCCTCGGTCCTCACGGCCTCCGCGCCGGCCGAGCCTCTTGTACTGAACACAACGTTAGCAATAACGTTAGATGACCCTGAAATGAGAAAGAAAGATTCCGCCAGAGTGAATCGACTAACAAAGGATGAACGAGCCGGAATCGATAAGATAGTAAGGACACTAGTAGAGCGAAAGGAAAGTGAGGAGTATATAACAGACATGTATAACTCGTATGCCGACAACCACAGACGGCACTTCGTCGTACGACTTTGTTATCACGCCCTGAATACATATGAGGATAGGTACCACGATAAAGGTCCCGAAGGCTTAGCGACTCTATATAGGAAGGTAGACATTGGGGAAGGAGGAGAGGGCGATGTGACGGACCTCTTCACTCGTACACTCGAGGTCTCCCGGCATCTTAATCTAACACAGACAGACAACCAAAGCAGAGACCCCCATAGCGACTGAACCCCAGGCAGGAAGGGCTGATATCATGATGCCCATCAAAGAAGACGCCCCCTACTGGGTCCCCCCACGAGGTCAGGGAACACACGACGACATCAACCACCAAGATGCGAAGGGAAGGGTTGTATATAACTGGGTCTACCAGCCATGGGACCGACAAGACATTTTGACCTTTAGAAAAACCCTACCCGACTTAAGAAAGAACCCAACTGCCTTCTACACTGAACTAGGTACAGCCTTAGGTTCAACAATAATGACCTTAGCAGATATCGACTTGTTCTTCGGGTTATGTCTGCCGGCTGATGTGTGGAAGCAAATCCGGAAAGTCGACCACGCTGAGCCGTTCGGATATACCTGGGTACAACTCGATACCATAGATAAACAGCGAGAACCGGGACAAAAAACCCCAAAAGCCATATTGGAGCTCCCAGACAAGATTGTACAGAAATTGAAGACTCTAATCCCAGAAAGAAAGGTAGACTGGTCGATAGTGACGGCTTGTCGCCAGAAACCCCAGGAGGATGTGTCTGAATACTTCTCTCGATTCGAGACAGTGTTTTCCGATTATATTGGCCAGGACATGACCACTGCAACCGGACATCACCTCTTTGTCCAGAATTACGTGAAGGGTCTGTCACAAGAAGTCTCCCAGAAGCTACAGACCAGCGAAAGTAGTTGGGCAGCCTCCAAATCCGCAGCTATCCTTCAGATGGCCCAATACTACGAACACCAAAAGAATGAGAGCGATAGGGCGTCCGAAAGAAAGAAAAAGGAACTGAAGGAAAGAGTAATGATAGCTCAGTTACAAGGGGTGACCATAGGAAGGGAGCCTCCCAAAGGAAATTACCAACCGACCGCTCCTAGAAAGCTACCCCCTAGAGTCCATACACCTGCACCCTACGCTGGACGAAGAGACTTAGACGGGAACCAATGTGCGTTCTGTAGAGGGTTCGGACACTGGAAATCTCAGTGCCCGGTCCTTCTGGAAATGACCAGAAATAGAGACACCAGAGACATAGCACATGACCCCAGAAGTAAAGGACAGGGACGAGGGTACACGAACGACGCCACAAACGACAGGCCAGGCAGACCAAACACCTTTGACCACCCCCGACAGAACCAGTGCCAGCAGTCCGACTACGAGAACACCCATGACTTTGCATAGGACCGCCAGGGGCAAGGGAGGGATCCAGTCGAACTCCGTGTTGACCAGCAAGGTCCTTATGTCACTGCTAAGGTCTTGGGCACAAAGTCTCCATTTTTGGTAGATACTGGGGCGACACGTAGTGCGTTATCTAAACGACTGATTCCTAGGGCACCCTTGTCTGGCTCACACGTAACCTCAATAGGCTTTGATGAACGCCCTCCACTAATCCCTTGTCCGCACCAATCTCCTTTGACTTAGAAGATAACATCACTGATGCGACATTTCTGCTCTCCTCCAACACCCCTGATGCTATTATGGGACTCGATTTGCTAAAATATTTCCGAGCTACCATCAGATGTTCCCCAGACGGAGTTCGAGTCATCCTGCACGATAACCCAGATCTGTTCAGGCCTTGTCTCACACGACGTATGTTCTCTATAACCGATGCTGACCTGTCCCTACTCGACACGTTACCCTCATATCTATGGGCTAAAACCGACTCAGATGTAGGGCGCATGGTGATCGACCCTGTACACATAACCGTCCGACCGGACGCAGTGCTCCCAAAGCTTCCACTGTATCGGATATCGCCCGAAGGCGAGAAGGCATTGGTGGAAATCATCCAGTCCCTAGTCGATGCAGGAGTGGTAGAAGAAGTAGTCAGTAATGTTTGCAACAGCCCTATCCTACCCATTGTAAAAAAGCAAGGCGAGGGAGATGAGAAAGCATACCGCTTCATTGTTGACTTACGAGAAGTTAACAAAGTAGTCATACCTCAGTACCCCGTGGTCTCAGACATCACCACCATCCTCACCCTGATTCCGTCCACTGCCACCACCTTTACCGTTATTGATCTCAAGAACGCATTCTTTTCCATCCCCATCCACCCAGACAGCCGCTACCTGTTCGGCTTCACTTTAAAAGCCCTTTCGTACAGATTCTGTAGGGCACCCCAAGGCTACACTGAGAGTCCCAGCATTTATAGCCAAGCCCTCAAGAGACAACTAGATGCAGTCCAACTACCCGATGGAGTGGTGTTAATACAGTACGTCGATGACATTCTTTTGGCGGCCGACACCACTCCACTTGCCGTCACAGCCACCATTCACCTCCTCCACTCCTCGCGGAAAACTGTCACAAGGTCTCCAGGAAGAAGTTGCAATTCTGCCAACCCCAAGTGACATATCTAGGCCACCTACTATCCAAAGACGGGAGGAAAGTTACACTTGACCGAATTCAGACCATCCTAGAAACCCCTGTCCCCAAAATGCAGAAGCAAGTGCGGTCCCTGGTTGGTCTCACCTCCTTCTGTCGACAGTGGTTGCCAAACTTCAGCCTCATTGTAAAACCTCTGCTTTCCCTGCTGGCTAAAGACGTCCCCTTCCCCCTCCCCTGGACACCCGAATGCCAGTCCTCCTTCAAAGAATTGCGAGATGCCCTTTGTTCAGCACCAGTCCTAGGAACCCCAGACTACACTAAACCTTTCTCCCTCTTCACCCACGAAAGGGAGGGATGCGCGTTGTCTGTTCTAACCCAGTCCATAGGTCCTAAACAACGCCCTTGTGCCTACTTCTCTGCCACTCTTGACCCTGTAGCCAGAGCTTTGCCCGCCTGCCTTCGAGCAGTAGCCGCCGCTGCTGTCTCTATCCGACAAAGTGAGGGGATCGTGCTCTCGAACCCCCTCACTGTATTAGTACCCCATGCGGTTGACACCCTCCTGAACCAGACCAAAACTCAGCACCTGACTAGCGCACGACTGACTAGTTATGAACTTACTCTGCTTGCACCCCACATCACATTGAAACGATGCACCACTCTGAATCCAGCTACTCTACTACCTCTCCCTGACACTCACCCCAATGCGTCCCCTATACATGACTGCGTGACCCTCACCGACGAACAGACCAAGAGTAGGGTTGACCTCTGAGATACTGCCTTCCCGGACCCTGACGGAGAACTGTGGGTAGATGGCTAATGCATCAAGCTCCCCGATGGCACCACCTCAGCCGCCTATGCAGTCACCACAGCCCGAACAGTTGTAGAGACAGCCCGCATCACACAGCGATCCGCGCAGGCAGCTGAACTGATCGCTCTCACACGAGCATGCATCCTAGCAGCAGGGACTACCGCAAACATTTACACAGACAGTCAGTACGCCTTCGGGGTAGTTCACCACTTTGGGCTCCCATGGAAAGAGAGGGGATTCCTGACTTCACATGGCACACCCATCTTACATGGAGATCTAGTCTCCGCTTTGACCGAAGCAGTCCTCCTCCCCGCCCGGCTAGCTGTGATCAAATGCCAGGCACACAAGAAGGTGACAGACATTATAGGACAGGGAAATGCTCTGGCTGACATTACTGCCCGAACCACAGCCGAGAATAGGTCCACGACCCGCATGTATGTGACCAGGTCACAAACTGAGAAGTGGAAGGATGCTAGAGAAACGATTAGGGACATCCAATTAGCCAGCTTACCACACGAATTAACTGAATGGGCACGGGTGGGATTGAAGGACGATGACGGTTGCTGGCGAACTAAAGACTCGAACAAATGGTTGCTACCTGACTCATACTTGATCCCCATGCTGACCATGGCACACTCCCCCGCACACATAGGGTCTGCCCCCATGATCGAACTCATCTCCAAAGTTTGGCACAATGACAGGATCCCAGACTCAGCCAAACGTCTGGTCCAACAATGCCTGGTATGCCTCCAACACAACCCTGGGAAAGGAACTGCTGTACCCCGGGGAGGGTTTGGGGTTCCTAATCACCCCTTTGAAGTCCTACAAATGGACTACATCCAATTAGAAAGGTGCCAAGGTTTGAAGTACGTACTTGTCGTTGTGTGTGCCTTCAGCAAGTGGGTGAAAGCCTACCCAACCCGCGACAACACTGCTATGACTACCGCAAAAGTATTGCTGAAAGAATTCTTCTCCCGTTACGGCCTTTGTCGAATTCTGTGGAGCGACAACGGCCCCCACTTCGTAGCCGAAGTTATCCAACTCATCTTAAAAGGGTTGGGTGTAAAACAGAAATTTCATGCGGTCTTCCACCCCCAATCTGCGGGCTTGGTTGAACGACATAATGCCACATTGAAACTCAAAATAGCCAAGATAGTTGCAACAACAGGACTAAAATGGCCAGACGCTCTCCCGCTAGCATTGCTATCAATGCGTTCCACTCCTACCAAACACCACTTAACCCCCTACGAGGTCGTCTTCGGGCGGCATGAACCTTTGGACTGCACCGAAACCGACATCCATCCACGACGTCCCGGACGTCCTCATGTCTGACTATTTGTACAACCTAACTAAAACGTTGTCTGTTATCCATCAGCAGGTGCTGCAAGCCATTCCCGATGCTTCCAGGGGCCCCGGGCACGACATCCAACCCGGTGACTTTGTCTTAGTGCGTAACTTCCAGCGCACCAAGAGTCTGGAGCCCCGGTGGACGGGCCCCCTGCAAGTCCTAATCACCACCCGAACAGCTCTTCGAGTGGAGGGGAAGCGTAATTGGCTGCACGCACACCATTGTAAGAAGATATCACCGACCCTGACGACAACCGACAACATCACCGCCCAAGAGGAACCCCTGGACAAAGACCGACCATCCCTGAACTGCTACCCGGATACAGAGACACTTGAATTAATGAAATATCCCGATCCCACTGTGCCATCCAAGGAAGGGTATAACCTGCGACGAAAGGAGGGAACCTCGGCTAAGCAGACCACAAACTAAGTCGAAATCTCAAAACGGTAGCCTAATCACCCCAAAGGCCTCCAGAAGAGAAATTAAACAAAGTCTGTGGTTCTGCCCGCTACCGAGTCCCTTGAAGATGATGGAAGCACCCGACATGAAGATGATGGAAGCAACCGGACGTCCGAAGATCCACTACAAAAACCCAAAGACTGACAAAATGCACAGCTCAAAGACTATTGCACTTTTTATTACCCTTCTCTTTTGCCTTCTCCTCATGGTCACCTTCTGGATCATGGAGGAGAGCGCACCCGCTAATAAGACATTGCTGACCACCGTTCAACCTACCACCATGAAAGAACACCATCTGATCTCACTTTCACCCCAACTCCGAGAAAGGCGTGAGGAGTTCTGGAATAACTCTTTTGTGCAGTTGCTCCACCAACACAATCTTGCCGCCAATGCCACTAATTGCTGGATCTGTGGATTGCTACCACATGCCACTGGACACTCTATCCTTTTCATCCCTTCACCTTTTTCTGTCCATGGTTCCTGCCTCGCCTGGCTAATCCTCCTGCAAGAAAGCTACAAGGACAATGCCACTTCCGGCAAAACTGTGTCACACTTCTACCATGGGTTCTGGCTGAACAAAACTGTAAAAACTTCTGCCCCCTTCTGTCCTCTGAGATCAAACACTTCCTTTCACATGGTCATCCCTGCCAAAGAACGAGGTGAAATGCAGGTGTTCAACAACCCAGCCAGACCCACCTTCTCTTACCTCCGGAAACGAACGGCCGCCACCCTAACAGTGGCCCTATCCGTCATCAACATCACTGGACTTGTGTGCCTCGAAGGCCTGGGGGCGCAGCTGGTGGGCCACAGCTCCTGCCTCATCACCCAAACATTGGACTCAGTTGATCCACCCTCCTTTGTTACCTCCCCAAATATGTACTTCGTCTGTGGTACTAAGGCCTACACCTGGCTTCCGAAAGGTTGGGGAGGCACCTGCTACATCGCTTTTGTCCTTCCTCCGACATATGTGGCTCCAGCAAACCATCACCGACAGAAACGTGCCAAAGACATTGTGCAAGCCGACTCCACCGGAGCACAGTTCATGGACGCAGTAAAAGGACTTGTTCCACTTTGGGGCCCAATGGCAAACAGCCGTGCCATCCGCCACTTAACCCAGGCAGTCGAAACAACAATGAACATTACAGCCGGCATCCTCACCAACAACACCGCTGAGCTTCAGGCCGTCCGCCTGGTAGCTCTTCAGAACCGCCTCGTTCTAGACGTAGTTCTGGCCGATCGTGGAGGAGCATGCCGCATCATTGGGTCCAGCTGTTGTACCTACGTACCGGATAACTCACCCTCAGTCTACAAGGCGATTGAACACCTCCACAGACTTTCCGCAGAGGTTCATCAGGAGCAAGAAGGATGGTCGCTTGGGAGTTGGTTTTGGGACACTATTAAAAGTTGGGGGTGGAGGTTGTTTACGTTTATCCTGATACCAATCGTGATACTATGCGGATGCTGCCTGGGTACTCAATGCTTGCCACCTCTGTGTTCACTCTTTTCAAACTGTATCTGTCCTAAGACTCTGGGCTTTCAAGCCGAACGTATGAAAGCTTTGTATGAGGTAGAAATGCGTAATATTATGGGGATAGATCCGAACTAAGCAAGCTGGCGAGATATGTTAAAAGGGAGGACTGTGGAAATTTAGTTCGTATCTGAACATTATCTGCGCCATCTTGTCTTTCCCCAGCACCACACGCAAAAACACACGGCAGCCATTTTAGGCACCATGGCCTCTCTCCCTGCTCATTGTCGATCGCCAGCGCGTCCCTCTGGCGCTGCGGACATCCCCCCATGCGCTGACCACCCCCGCTCTCTCATACACGGGCCATAAACCCTCTCCTTTTGCGCGACCCTGCCATGGAACCACATCCCACGCCTGACCGACATCCCATACATGGTCATACATCTCTTTGATAACCCCCTACCTCTGCGCCCGATTGTCCGGGCCGATCCCAGGCCATCACCTAGCCCTGCGGATGCAGTTTATTGCCCCTACTGTAAGGGAAACACCCCACATCAAAGGGATTACAGTAGATCAAGGCCCCCCCACCCCCTGAGACCCGACCAGTAGCACACACCCCCGGGAATTGGCGGAATGTCCAGCTGTGTGATAGCCATCTCCTACTGTGGGTGGGGTGGGGACTTCCACTATAGATATGTGTGGGAACGAGCTTGAAGTAGGGATTCTGAGGATGTTCTTTCATGTATCAAAGCGTTCTCAAGAATGTGCCATGTATGATAAACCGGCAATAAAGTCATAAACCTGTGTATAAGAGGCCAGGCCTCAGAGATGTGGCTAGAGCACCTCGTGACAATACCTTGCTGTCTGATCTGATGTGTTCTACTCCGACGGAATAAAACTTTGTTTCCTGCCTTCCAGTCTCCGGCGCCTGCCTCTTTTGTTGGTTAAATCATCGAATGGTATAAGAGGCGATTACCGCCGGGCAAATCTTGAAAGGTTATCGACTGCAACTGCCGCTACCATTTAACATTGTCACTCCGAATGGCATCCGGTAATCCCCAGCGACATATGACCTCATGAAGCAGGAAGGTAGCTGCGGCATTTGCGCCACAAGGGACACATGGTCCGGCTTCAATCCACCGTGAGAAAGGGCATACCACTACAATGAGGTATTGGTAATTATGGCACCTGTCAATCATGTCTACATAATCAATGTGGAGCTCTCTAAAGGGACCTTTGGGCCTTGGTATTGTTGAGGCAATTGTTGACACTACCATGGCTCCCTGAGGTACAGGGGCTTGTGTCTGTGGCACCATTTGGTACACAGACATTTGTGGCTGAAGTAGCTGTGGCTGTGCTTGTTGAATAGGGGGCTGCATTTGAGCCATCACAGGTGTCTGTAATTGTACTTGCTGCAGCATTGGCTGCTGCTGTGCCTGAGAAGGATAGGAGTACACTGCTAGGGGTGGCAGTGGCTGTGGCTGCTGCTGGAAGTGATGTGTTGGCATCTGAGCTTGCTGTGGGTGTCCTCTACCTGCCGACCTCTCTTCATCCCGCATTTTAGTACGGCATTCCCTCACAAGGTGTCCTGGTCGCTGACAGTAGAAACACAGTTGTGCTCCTGACTGTGGTGCAGGTCTTTGGGAGCCTAATCCTCTACCTCTCCCCCGCATCCCAGTATTTGCATACCTCATCTGCTCATTACCATAATACTGCTGTTGTTGCCCATTGGTGTATGTCTGTTGTTGTGCATTGTTATTGATGGGCTGTGCCTGCATGAGTGGTGCTGCTACCTGTGTGTTACCTAGTGAATTCTGGACATCTTGTGGGAAATTGGTAACAGCAGTCATTTGACTCACTGGTGAGGCTACCATCATTGTGTCAAGGGCCTCTCTTTTCTTAAGTTTTTGCTGTACTAATTTAGCTGCTGCATTTTCTATTGCTAATAACCTCTTCTTCTACTGTTCCTGCTCCTTTTTGCAAAAATGAATGATATGGTGTTGTATTTCTGGCCATGGTTTGCATTCCATTGCAACAATATTCCATCGAATTTGTCTTGTACTGCGGTGGGCAGCCCCTTTTTAACTGTGTGGTAAAAGAACCTACAATTACCCCAGTCACGTCCCATTTCTCTCCTAGCTCCTGATGCCATTTTCCTTCATTCTTGAAATGTACTGTGCTGGATCTTCATTGCTTTGCATTGTTTGCGACATCAGAGACCCAATGTCCGGGAAATCGGGAAACTTCCGGCGTAATTCATTCCATAGGGGTGATCTAATCTTATTGAAAGGATTACCATCACATCGTGTATTAGTAGTGGACAGTCTTTTGTCAATGCGTGTGGACATATCCTCTGCATACTCTCCAATCAGGGAGGTGAGCAGACTTTTTACATCTCCAATAGCCAATGGTACACCTGCAGTGTGCTTTTCAAAGGCTTGTATCCACTTTCCATCACCCTCTGTGAGGGGTGGCAGTTGTTTCTTCAAATTATCCTTGTCCATAAGTGACCAAGGGACATAGAGGGGGTGGGTCAGTGACATTTTTAAATAGCAGGGGCAGCTGGTGTGTCACCCCTGTGGGCCTTTTGTGATCATATCTACGTGAGTATTTCTGCCAGACTCTTAGGCCTTGGCACATGTATTCGTAGTCCCAATCGTCGTCTCCTGCCCCCTGCAGAATACATTCTTCAGCAGTGGCCATTTCTTCTGGCTCAAAAGACCCGTCTCGAGGCCAGACGTTCATTTGAGGTACATTAGCTTCTGTCCAACCTGCCAAATTATCTGAGAATGGATTGACATAGTAGTCAGACCCTTCTCCAAGTATCACTATCTCATTTGGCATCAGACCATTGGTCATTGATGGTATTGGCCTGTTAAGGGCCATGCGGTGCCGAGCTCTAGAACTTGTTGTTCGCAGCTGTGCAGTACCTGATACATCATATTCCTGTGGGATGTCATCAGGTCGCCCATGGTTACCTAATACTGCAAGTCTTTCTATCTCTGTTCTTCTCTGCCTTCTCCATCTTTTTTCTGCCCGTTCAAGCACGCTTGGCAGATCCAAATTATCTAGGCCTAGCTGTTTTGCCACTGGCCTGTGTGGTGCAACTACAGGCGGCGATGCCTGAGGTATGGGCATAAATGGTGGTGTCATCTGGGAGTTATAGTTAACAACTGTTGGCAGAGCTTGTGGTATACTTGTGTTGCTCTGTGGTGGGGCTGGGGCTACGCTTTGGACTTCCTGATGTAAGTCTATCCATGGCCTCTGCTGTGGTGGTATCGTTGGGATCCTGCCACTACGTGAAACCACCGGGCCTGCAGCACCAGCTAATTCATTTAGTGTTGGTGGCTGCTTTTTACTAAATTGGCCTAAACCACCCATTAGTTCAGTGATTTGAGCCTCTACCCTGTCCACTTGTAATGACAACCGCTGTATTGTTGCAGTGTTGCCAGTGGGGCTTCTTGAGTGCTGCTCGTGTGACATGTCCCCTGATTCTCTAACTGTTCTTTGGTGTAAATCGTGCTCTGTTCTCCACCTGCTAATATCTGCCTCAGTGGCTATTTCAGAGTGATATTGTTCACTATCCCTGTTTTCTTCATTGAATTGGAGCAAGTGCCACTCCTCTCGCTTGGGACCAGTGTTATGGGGCCGCCACTCATTATAGTGTGCCTGTGTATTGTAATGCTGCTGGCCAGGGAGGGGAATGGGCCATAATGTCAAGTCCTTGTCTCTAAGGGCTTGCTATTTTCAGTGAAAAATGTGGGTGCTGTGGGGTTAGGCCTGTGAAGTGGCAGGTGGGAACTGTGCTGTGAACCACCAAAGGCCACATCGCTCTCTAGGTCCTCTTCCTGCTGGTGAGCTGCAGAGTTGGATGCTGGTGTCAATTTTATTGTACATAGCGCGTCAATCTGACCTGGTATTCCTGATGTTGCACACTGCTTCCCTGGGCTTTGGGAGCTTAGGGATAGCTGGCCCTGCGTATCCTCTGGCCTGCTGTCTGGTGAGTCATCTGAGAGGTCTGGGACAGAAATTTCCTCATGTCCTACAGCTGCCTGGTCATTTGAATTAGGCTCTAGGTCAGCCTTGATAACTCGCTCTGTATACATGCCACCTGCGTCATAGGCGGGTGGCGGTGTAGTAGGTACTGGGGCTTGTTCGTCATTGTCATTGTCCTTAAAGACTCTCCACAGAGCCAGGGTCTCCCTACGTTTTTTCAGTTTGTTACCGGAGTACTTCCCCTCCAGGAATGTTGCAGCGTGATCTAGTACTGCCTTATCAAATGTACCTTCTTTTGGCCATGGGTATAACATGTTCTGTGTGAGTTTGTGCAACTCTCCACAATGTTTTATTATACGTTTTTCCTGAGCGGTGAAATGTTTTCTCACGTGTTCCAGTGGTGTTGCCATTATTCTCTAGCATTGTGTGTAGAAAGGAGTCATGGTGTACCTCCACTGGGTGTTATTATCAGCCTCACCTGCTGCAAATCTGTTGTATTAACTCCCAGGGTTGAGATTAGTGTCAATAGTATTGCACAAGTTAGGGCCGGGGCATGAACAGAGGATGGTGATGTATCCTCAGAAAGGGCAACACACAGCCTTTCTCAATATTTGCCGTGATCTATAATCTAGGGTATTGTGTGGGTTGTTTGCTCATCTCCTGGAGCTATCTTTGAGGTGGGCAATTTGTGACAGCGAATTAACAATACTATTCTCTTTCTAACTGGCGGTTTTGTAAGTATCCCAACAATAACGGGTAGTGCGTTATAGAGGGGTGTCTTTGTAACTGCTCTATGATACTTGGTGAGGGCTGCTGCTGCAGCTGCTCATGCAGCTGCTGGGCTTGCTGCCCACAAACCAGGGGCAAGTTGAGGTCATTGAGTGCCTGCAGCAAAAATGTGTGCTGTTCACTGCCTGGTGTGTCGTTAGTAACTTGTGAACCTCCCTGTTGCTCCAGGTGGTTGGTGCTTGAAGTAGATGGTGTGAGTGAGAGCTGGTGGGCGAGATCAGGGCTCCCTGACTGAATTAATTCTATGGAGGAGTCTCTAGTAGTATATGACGTTGATGAGGACACTAGTGGCAACTGTAGTGGTATATCTGGAGTGCCTCCCACGGAGGGGGTGCTTTGTGAATATTGTGGCACCCCAAGTGTAGGGTCTCGGCTCAGGGTAGTGGGTCTATAGGTTCGCACTGGGAGGCGCAGTTGCACAAGGTGTAGTGTAGATAATTTTACCTCAGTGCCCTGTGCTAGTGTGACTCCCAGCAAGTTCCACGCTCTGGCTATCAAGGCACTTTGATGTCTCTTAAATGTTGCTATAGTCTGTACGCCAGGATTGTGTACCGCTATTATTCTGTTGTCTAGTATGTGTAGAACTATCCCAACTGACTGTGGTTCACTATAGCTCATCTGTGTCTCTTAGTACTGTATATATATATATAAATATATATATATACTGCTATCCTCATGTGTCAGTAGTTAGGGAGGTAGGGTGGTCCAGAATAAGCTGGTATGGGGCCAGTCAACATCAATCTGACAAAAATGTTATGTTCTTGTACATTCAATACATATAGGCATATAATTAAACTAACAATCAAAAAGAATAACTGATCACTATGCACCTAGATATTATGGTCTCACTAAAATCAGCCTCCATACCAGCCAGTGACTTTTAATACCGTAACCATAAAAGCAAAAATCACAAAAAAGTGGTGCTGCTACACTTAATAAAAAGCTCTATGTATATCACTAGACACCAACCAAAAGTCATATACGCCTGAAAGTACCTAATAATTGGCAATCATTTTGTACATGCGTTTCAGGAAGAAAGCATTTCAGGCACATTTAGTGTTTGTTTTTTAAACATTGATTGCGTGCTTTGCCCACTGGAGGGTGAAAAAAAGTGTTCCTATTACAATGGTGCACACACAAGAAAAAGGAAAACGACACAGAAATACCTCTAACTAACAAAAAATAGTATCTAGTAAACCATCCCGGGGAAACCAGTTGTAATCCACAAACAGGAGATAACCCGTAGTTCGATAGCTACGCGAGCCGGGATAATCAACCTCTTCCCTATTGGTACTGAAATAGGGGTCCCCACTGAATTATCAGAGGAGCACCAGAAATATAAACACATAAATAATTGCTGAAAGATTGTAAATGCAACCCTTCCTTCTCTGTCAGGTGGTCCCTTTTGACCCCATGGGACAGAGGCCCCCTCTTATTTACTATATTTCGAGAGGCACCATAACATGCTATACCAATGATAATAATAAAATGAGCACCACTGAAAGACGCCAGACGCAATCTTTGCCTTTGGCTCTACGAGAGGCACAACAATAGCATACATCTATTTATAGCAAGAAAAACACATAAATCACCTAACTTTCTAACTTTACTCTCTAGCTCAGAATTCCATGTCGCACACAAGCTTCCTCAGCCTCAGAATGTCCTTTAGCGAGACCAGCCAGACAGGGAAGAAAAACTGAAAGGGAGAAAGAATGCAGAGGTCTCACAAGCGCTCCTCTCAAAAACTGTTACCAAAAGACACTCACGTCAGGCAGCATAGACTTACCCGAGTGTTGTACTCTGAGGCTTCAGTCAGAAAGGAGTCACGAGTGTTCAGTCTGCATCCCCTCGGTCCCAGCTGCCTCCGCTGTCTGGTCTGCTGGTACTGCCAATCCGAGTCACGGCACCAACATGTTGGAGGGAAGATTTATTAAGGGTCAAGGGGGCAGGGGCTGTGCACAGAGCCCCAGGAGCCTTCACGGAGTGAGCGAGGGAGTGAGTTAAGGACAAAAGGGGCACCTTAATTTGAGCCGGGGTGCCTAGGAACACTCGCTCTAAAAATGAAGGAAACAGACATGTGAGCCATGGAATTGGAGGTAGAGTTCAGTGGCAGTTTTTTAAAAAGATGCAACTTCAAAGAAACTGCAAGACAAAGGCATAAAATACAAAATACAGAATCCAGATAGTCACATGGATTGGTTGGTATTCTCTGTATCCAAACTATTGTACTGTCAGAGAGAGAGAGAGAAACTAAATCTAATAAACACTTTTATAGATGCACCATGAAAACAGCAAGAGTGAGCAGTCCTGCAATTTCAATACAAAACATTTTAAATGCAAAAGTGAAGAGAAAAATGATTAAACATAACATGACATTTCATATAGGTAAAATAAAACAAAACACTTTAAGCAAAGCAGAGCAAGACACTTTGAATAAGACAAGACAAGAGCTTCTTAGCTCTTGGGGAAAAACCTACACAGTTTGTTACCTACATACAGACAGCAAAGTAGTCCGCCGAGGATTGTGTGAGGTCCCCTTTTATATGATTTTTAGGCTATGAGAGGCGCCTACAATAACATCATCTCACGCCACTTCTACCTATGTCAGTCTACCCCAAAAGCTTTGTCTGCAATTTTTATCAGACGTCTCATCATTTATATGGGAAAATCGGTCCCTTTCTCAGTTTCAAAATAAGAATACCTGATTTTCCCAACCATAAACTGCATCTAAACCGAACTATTAAAAAAATAGAATTAAGAAGAATTCCCTAGGGCCAAGTTTGTAGTAGAAGAGTAGGGTTGACATACCTAAAAGAAAACAGAGTAGGGCTAGGGATGCCTCACTGAGACCATTAAATATAACCTGAATGAAATAACCACTAGCTAACAAGCAAATGTTTTGCTTATTTTGCGCAAGTAGAAAGCAAAGCAGATTATTAAATCTGCTTGATGCTATATTCTACTAAAGGTCTGACTGTAAACAAACATGTTTCCTTACCAAGACTAGGTGTATAATAGGGATTGCTAATAGTAAATACGTTAGCAATCATAGTTAATTTAGTTGATGTTAGACCTGGCACCTTGGCGTGAGTTTTCCTTTCACTTTCTGCTGATGTGCCTCATGTGTTTTGTTGGTATTAGCTGCTCAGGGCACTGTGCCACTGCTAACCAGTGCCACAGTGCAAGTGCTCCCTATGAAAAGTGTATACATTGATTGGTTTCCATGTTTGTCTTATTTGGTTTACTATCAGCCCCTAGTAAAGTGCACCAGGAGTGCCAGGGCTTATAAATACAAATGCTGCACTGGTTGTGCCACCCACAGAAGCGGCCTAGTAAAATGTGTCTAAGGTCTGCCATTGCAGAACCTACGTGCAGTCTGGTGCTGTCATACTGACTGCGCAAGTGCACCTACTTGCCAGTCCCTAAACCTTCCCGTAACTGCATATTAGTCACCCCTATGGTAGGCCCAAGGGCAGGGTGCATTGTAGGCATAAGGTAGAACATGCCCTGATGTGTGTGGCATGTCCTAATAGTGAATTACAGCCATTTTCGTTTTTCACTATTGAAGGCTACCTGCTCTCCATAGGCCAGAATGGGCTGCTGGAATTATTACACTCTATAATCCCAGCGAACTCAGAGAGCATGTTAGAAAGTCAAGTTTAGAATGCCTGAACTCAGAATAATAAAATACTTCTTTTAATAAAGTTTATTTTAATATCCTGTGTTTGTAAATACTGCTTTTAGAAAGGGCTGGGGAATTCCAGGCGACAGGCTGGCTGCCAGGTGGTGGGTAGAGAGATTACACCAGGATGGGTGGGAGGAGTACACCTTGACTCTGAATAGACCTGTGCTCTGCCACCACAATGCTGGCTCCGCTCCCTGTGGAGCGGCTGATGTCTCTGCCCTTTGCACTGAAAGGAAAGAAGGAGTCACCACAACAAAGTGCTCCAAAACCGGACTGAGCCAGGCACAGGCCCCCTGGCGACAAATAACAAAAGAAACTGTGTATAAGAGAAGGAGCCCTGCTCCTAAGAAATAAGATCCTGTTTACGCCAAGAAGAAACTCTGCCTGAAGAGAAAGACCTGGGAAACCTGCATGGAGGAGTACTGTCTCTAGCCTGAGAGACTGGCCTGTGGTGGGTGCCTTGCTGCAAGAAGGAGAGGAAAAGACTAAGAAAGACTTTGCATCAACTTGTGCTTTGTGAACAATCTCCAAGGGCTTGCTGGTGAACTTGCCCCCTGAACTGCGCCCCAGGAACAGTGGGCGCTACCCCTCCCTGGAAGAAAGGAAGCTGCTGCTGGTGATTGTGAACGCTGACCCCAGAGAACCTGTGTGCCCCCATCTCGCCGAGCAACGTGACCTCTGATCGACTGTGCTGCTGTGAGCACCGTGGAGGCCTGCCCTGCCTGGCCTGAGCAAAGTAAATTGCTGCCCCCTCGAGCCGGAGCTTGCAACGTAAGGAAAGACTGTCTGACTCCAAGCGCCGAGCCTCTGCGACCCCAGGCCATAGAGGCCACTGCGAAGATCGACGACACACTGGTTCGCCGATTCTGGCCGATGCCGACAGCGCTGCATGCTGAAAATCACCCCCGAGCCGCGCCTCCTGCTTCCCACCTCGAGGTGAGCTGTGGAAGTCCTGAGGTGCCCCACGAAGCATCGCCGTCCTCTGACCAAGCGGGACTGGAACGCGACACGGGATGCCCCTCTAAGGACTGCTGAGGCCGCCGCGAACTCCCCACAAAAGACTAAGGTACTGTGTGCCCCTGTACGACGCGTACTTCCCACCGTACGGCGCATACTACCAAGTCAAGAAAGCTTTATTCGACGATTGTCATAAAAGCATGCTTTTATGACAATCGTCGAATAAAGCTTTCTTGGCGCATACTACCATTGTGCGGCCCGGACTGGCTGTCCCGTACGCTGACCCCAGCGAGAAGAGTGAGACACTGCAGGGGAAGCGGCCCTGAGTGTACGAAGCGTACTGACATCTGTTCGGCACGTACCTTCGCCGGTACGGTCCGTACAGCGTACGCCGATTCACGCGGGAAGCGTGAGTAACCGCAGGAAGCGTCCCGAAGACTGTACGGCCCTTATGAAGAGTGGTACGACGCGCCCCAACACCCGTACGAACCGTACCAAAGACACTCTGACGCGCACAGACTTCAAGAAAGTGAATATTGCCCCCAAATTGCCTTTTAAGAACTGTGGCCTCATGGAATATTGAGTACAAGTAACTGGAACCCTCTTAAGAAGTGAAACCCTGTATTTTGAAGCCTGCTTGAAGAAGTATACCTATAAAGAGCCTTATTTTTATAAATACAGTCTTGTGCCTCTGTGTGGTGGGTTGGTGGGTTGGTGGTTATTGTGGGACGCCCTGAATGCTTAATCTCATGCCCTCTGGAATCTAGCCTGACTGCATGCGCCACGTTACCTAGAGGGTGAGCAGGGGTTGTTTTCTAAGAGTAATCCATTGCCCTGACTTAGAGGAAATGGTCCCTGCTTGTTGCAAGTGCATACCTGCGCCAACCAGAGACCCCGGATTCTAACAGTTGATATGAGTTTTACCCCAGAGATAAAATCAATTAGATCTACACCTGCACTTAAATCAACTGCACTTATAGGGGTCGATTCCGATCCTGTAAAAAGGCCCTACGAATAGTCGTACGGAGCGTTTTCTCCATACGACTCATACCAGGTAAACTCATTTCACAACCTAGGAAGAACGATTCGCACAGAAAGCCTTTTTCTGTACGAATCGTACAAAAGACCGTACAGCAAAAAAATACCTACGATTGCAATCCGGAAATGCTTGTACGCGACGTCCGTAAGTATTTCACCAGCGTTTTCCGGCCCAGCAAGTGCGATTCATACCGACGTCACTCCGTACGGCTCTTTGTTTACGGGAGCCAAACACAGCTGGAAAAGCAGAGTCTGACGCAAAGCGCAATGCCACGGAGCCCCGGTTCGCGACCTACAGCCATGAACCCCATCGTACGTGTCATCCCGATCCTCTTGGCCTATGACCTGGTGCACCGCACCCGACGCACATGCCGCAGAAGGTGAGAACAACATGCGTGGGTACGGTGCGTACCACACGTACCCCTACGGCGCCATGACAACAGTGGTACGGACCGTACCCACGCATTAATACGTGGGTACGGTGCGTACCCCTACGGCCCCATGAGTACCCAGGTACGGACCGTACCCACGCATGAATGCGTGGGTACGGTGCATACCATACGTACCCCTAAGGCACCATGCCAACAGTGGTATAGACCATACCCATGCATGAATACGTGGGTACGGTGCGTACCTCTACGGCCCCATGAGTACTCAGGTACGGACCGTACCAACACATGAATGCGTGGGTACGGTGCGTAACATACATACCCCTACGGCACCATGACAACAGTGGTACGGACCGTACCCACGCATGAATACGTGGGTAGGGTGCGTACCCCTACGGCCCCATGAGTACTCAGGTACGGACCGAACCCACACATACATGCATGGGTACGGTCCGTACCACACGTACCCCGTTACGGCAGCAGCAAAATTTGGATACAAGGTGTACACACGCCAGGAATGTGGGCATAGAGGACTAGCCCAGCATGTTACCTACAAATTGTTGTGTGTGTAGGTCCTGGCCAGCAGTGTACAGCTCCAAGGGGGTGCGTGGGAGGGTGCAGAGGCCTCCCAGCAGTGGACAGACATATGAGGGGTGGGTGAATATCACTACCAGCAGTGGACAAACATGTGGGGGTGAGTGCAGAGGACTCCCAGCAGTGCACAGACATATGAGGGGTGGGTGTATATCACTACCAGCAGTGCCCAGACACATGAGTGGTGGGTGTATATCACTACCAGCAGTGGACAGACATATGGGGGTGGGTGCAGAGGCCTCCAAGCAGTGCCCAGACATATGAGGGGTGGGTGCAGAGGACTCCCAGCAGTGGACAGACATATGAGGGGTGGGTGCATATCACTACCAGCAGTGCCCAGACATATGAGGGGTGGGTGCAGGGGACTCCCAGCAGTGTCCAGACATATGAGGGGTGGGTGCAAAGGACTCCCAGCAGTGTCCAGACATATGAGGGGTGGGTGCAGAGGACTCTCATCAGTGCCCAGACATTTGGGGCGTGGGTGCAGAGGACTCCCAGCAGTGCCCAGACATATGAGGGGTGGGTGCAGAGGACTCACAGCAGTGGACAGACATATGAGGGTGGGTGCAGATGACTCCCAGCAGTGGACAGACATATGAGGGGTGGGTGCATATCACTACCAGCAGTGCCCAGACATATGAGGGGTGGGTGCAAGGGACTCCCAGCAGTGTCCAGACATATGAGGGGTGAGTGCAGAGGACTCCCAGCAGTGCCCAGACATATGAGGGGTGGGTCTATATCACTACCAGCAGTGGACAGACATATGAGGGGTGGGTGCATATCACTACCAGAAGTGCCCAGACATATGAGGGGTGGGTGCAGAGGACTCCCAGCAGTGTCCAGACACATGAGGGGTGGGTGCAGAGGACTCCCAGCAGTGTCCAGACATATGAGGGGTGGGTGCAGAGGACTCCCAGCAGTGCCCAGACATATGAGGGGTGAGTCTATAAGACTCCCAGCAGTGCCCACACATATGAGGGGTGGGGCAGAGGACTCCCAGCAGTGGACAGACATATGAGAGGTGGGTGCAGAGGACTCCCAGCAGTGTCCAGACATATGATGAGTGGGTGCAGAGGACTCCCAGTAGTGCCCAGACATATGAGGGGTGGGTGCAGAGGACTCCCAGCAGTGCCCAGACATATGAGGGGTGGGTGCAGAGGACTCCCAGCAGTGGACAGACATATGAGGGGTGGTTGCAGAGGACTCCCAGCAGTGCCCAGACATATGAGGGGTGGGTGCAGAGGACTCCCAGCAGTGGACAGACATATGAGGGGTAGGTGCATCTCACTACCAGCAGTGCCCAGACATATGAGGGGTGGGTGCAGAGGACTCCCTGCAGTGTACAGACATATGAGGTGGGGGTGCAGAGGACTCCCAGCAGTGCCCAGACATATGAGGGGTGGGTCTATATCACTACCAGCAGTGGACAGACATATGAGGGGCGGGTGCAGAGGACTCCCAGCAGTGCCCAGACATATGAGGGGTGGGTGCAGAGGACTCTCAGCAGTGGACAGACATATGAGGGGTGGGTGCATATCACTACCAGCAGTGCCCAGACATATCAGGGGTGGGTGCAGAGGACTCCCAGCAGTGGACAGACATATGAGGGGTGGGTGTATATCACTACCAGCAGTGCCCAGACATATGAGTGGTGGGTGTATATCACTGCCAGCAGTGCCCAGACATATGAGTGGTGGGTGTATATCACTACCAGCAGTGCCCAGACATATCAGTGGTGGGTGTATATCACTACCAGCAGTGGACAGACATATGGGGGTGGGTGCATAGGACTCCCAGCAGTGCCCAGACATATGAGGGTTGGGTGTATATCACTACCAGCAGTGCCCAGACATATGAGGGGTGGGTGCAGAGGACTCCCAGCAGTGTCCAGACATATGAGGGGTGGGTGCAGAGGGCTCCCGGCAGTGCCCAGACATATGAGGGGTGGGTCTATAGGACTCCCAGCAGTGCCCAGACATATGAGGGGTGGGTGCAGAGGACTCCCAGCAGTGGACAGACATTTGAGGGGTGGGTGCATATCACTACCAGCAGTGGACAGACATATGGGGGTGGGTGCAGAGGAATCCCAGCAGTGCCCAGACATATGAGGGGTGGGTGTATATCACTACCAGCAGTGCCCAGACATATGAGTGATGGGGGATATTTGCTGACATTACCTGGGTCCTGAGCAGGCCACTGCAGACGGGGTGCTAACGCTGTGTGCTTCTCCCGCCCAGTCCACGCCATCGGCCGCAGCTGGGGGAACTACAGCTCCCGTGAGCCCTTGCGGCATAGCCCACTTCCGGACACCAGCACGCCCGGAGGCGCTTTAAAAGCATTGGCTCCCTCCACGTCGCGGGACGCGCGCGGGCAGCGCCGGGCTGAGCCCGGGCAGAGGGCGGGCCGTCTGTGGACGTCAAGGGCCAGAGGGGGCCGGGTCGGGCCACCCCCCTTATTCCCGTAACCCTTGCCTCCATTCTCCAACCCAGTGGACGCCATTATAAGGTATCGTGTTGCTACTGATGGGATTTATGTAACCCAATTGTCTGTTTGTAGCCCTAGTACCGGCCTGCCATTGACTGTGTTGATCGGGCCCGCGCTCCCTGCCTGTTACACGTTTAACAAAATCCGGAGTGTTTGTTTGGACGCTTACACTCTGCGGTTTCCCTGAACATTGGTCTACCCCTGGACTAAAACTAATAAGCATTCCTAATTCTATTTGGTAATCTAGGGGTCTGATACTGGTTGTTGTATATCGCATATTTTATTTCTGTGTCTTTTAAGTCATTTCATAAGAAGTGCTATTCTCATCTGGTAGTACTTGTGTTGGTTATTTTAATCTGTTCAAGGTAACATGCCCAAGTCAGCCGGGAATTCCCGTCCTATTGTCTCCACACTTGACAACTACCTAGTTAAAGTAGTAGACAAGATCAATAAGGAACGAAGACTATCCCTGGGTCTTGGAAGTGTGCCTGATCCCACGAATCATATAGTTTCCGCTGAGACCCCTGTCCCATTGCCTACTCCCCCGTCGATTTCTACCATTGATGATAGCTGTGTAGTGGTCTCTATGGATTTCCCAACCAGGGAAGGTACCAACGAAATAGAGCATCCACAGGATATCCTTGTTGTCGAGGATCTTCACAAGGTACCCGATACAAACGAGTCCCTGAATGACTCCGATGCCCTGAGTTCCGTGGGCCCTAAACCCCATAGAGTGTTGAGGTCAGGGAGACATCTAAATAGACCTGTCTCGTCAGGACTCCCAGCAGTGCCCAGACATATGAGGAGTGGGTGCAGAGGACTCCCAGCAGTGGACAGACATATGAGGGGTGGGTGCATATCACTACCAGCAGTGCCCAGACATATGAGGGGTGGGTGTATATCACTACCAGCAGTGGACAGACATATGAGGGGTGGGTGCAGAGGACTACCAGCAGTGGACGGACATATGAGAGGTGGGTGCAGAGGACTCCCAACAGTGGACAGACATATAAGGGGTGGGTGCATATCACTACCAGCAGTGTCCAGACATATGAGGGGTGGGTGCAGAGGACTCCCAGCAGTGCCCAGACATATGAGGGGTGGGTGCAGAGGACTCCCAGCAGTGGACAGACATATGAAGGGTGGGTGCAGAGGACTCCCAGCAGTGCCCAGACATATGAGGGGTGGGTGCAGAGGACTCCCAGCAGTGCCCAGACATATGAGGGGTGGGTGCAGAGGACTCCCAGCAGTGGACAGACATATGAGGGGTGGGTGCAGAGGACTCCCAGCACTGGACAGACATATGAGGGGTGGGTTCAGAGGACTCCCAGCAGTGGACAGACATATGAGGGATGGGTGCATATGACTACCAGCAGTGCCCAGACATATGAGGGGTGGGTGCAGTTGACTCCCAGCAGTGCCCAGACATATGAGGGGTGGGTGCAGAGGACTCCCAGCAGTGGACAGATATATGAGGGGTGGGTGCAGAGGACTCCCAGCAGTGGACAGACATATGAGGGATGGGTGCATATGACTACCAGCAGTGCCCAGACATATGAGGGGTGGGTGCAATTGACTCCCAGCAGTGCCCAGACATATGAGGGGTGGGTGCAGAGGACTCCCAGCAGTGGACAGATATATGAGGGGTGGGTGCAGAGGACTCCCAGCAGTGCCCAGACATATGAGGGGCGGGTGCAGAGGACTCCCAGCAGTGCCCAGACATATGAGGGTTGGGTGCAGAGGACTCCCAGCAGTGGACAGACATATGAGGGGTGGGTGCAGAGGACTCCCAGCAGTGGACAGACAGATGAGGGGTGGGTGCATATCACTACCAGCAGTGCCCAGACATATGAGGGGTGGGTGCAGAGGACTCCCAGCAGTGGACAGACATATGAGGGGTGGGTGCATATCACTACCAGCAGTGTCCAGACATATGAGGGGTGGGTGCAGAGGACTCCCAGCAGTGCCCAGACATGTGAGGGGTGGGTGCAGAGGACTCCCAGCAGTGGACAGACATATGAAGGGTGGGTGCAGAGGACTCCCAGCAGTGCCCAGACATATGAGGGGTGGGTGCAGAGGACTCCCAGCAGTGCCCAGACATATGAGGGGTGGGTGCAGAGGACTCCCAGCAGTGGACAGACATATGAGGGGTGGGTGCAGAGGACTCCCAGCACTGGACAGACATATGAGGGGTGGGTTCAGAGGACTCCCAGCAGTGGACAGACATATGAGGGATGGGTGCATATGACTACCAGCAGTGCCCAGACATATGAGGGGTGGGTGCAGTTGACTCCCAGCAGTGCCCAGACATATGAGGGGTGGGTGCAGAGGACTCCCAGCAGTGGACAGATATATGAGGGGTGGGTGCAGAGGACTCCCAGCAGTGGACAGACATATGAGGGATGGGTGCATATGACTACCAGCAGTGCCCAGACATATGAGGGGTGGGTGCAATTGACTCCCAGCAGTGCCCAGACATATGAGGGGTGGGTGCAGAGGACTCCCAGCAGTGGACAGATATATGAGGGGTGGGTGCAGAGGACTCCCAGCAGTGCCCAGACATATGAGGGGCGGGTGCAGAGGACTCCCAGCAGTGCCCAGACATATGAGGGTTGGGTGCAGAGGACTCCCAGCAGTGGACAGACATATGAGGGGTGGGTGCAGAGGACTCCCAGCAGTGGACAGACAGATGAGGGGTGGGTGCATATCACTACCAGCAGTGCCCAGACATATGAGGGGTGGGTGCAGAGGACTCCCAGCAGTGGACAGACATATGAGGGGTGGGTGCATATCACTACCAGCAGTGCCCAGACATATCAGGGGTGGGTGCAGAGGACTCCCAGCAGTGGACAGACATATGAGGGGTGGGTGTATATCACTACCAGCAGTGCCCAGACATATGAGTGGTGGGTGTATATCACTGCCAGCAGTGCCCAGACATATGAGTGGTGGGTGTATATCACTACCAGCAGTGCCCAGACATATCAGTGGTGGGTGTATATCACTACCAGCAGTGGACAGACATATGGGGGTGGGTGCATAGGACTCCCAGCAGTGCCCAGACATATGAGGGTTGGGTGTATATCACTACCAGCAGTGCCCAGACATATGAGGGGTGGGTGCAGAGGACTCCCAGCAGTGTCCAGACATATGAGGGGTGGGTGCAGAGGGCTCCCGGCAGTGCCCAGACATATGAGGGGTGGGTCTATAGGACTCCCAGCAGTGCCCAGACATATGAGGGGTGGGTGCAGAGGACTCCCAGCAGTGGACAGACATTTGAGGGGTGGGTGCATATCACTACCAGCAGTGGACAGACATATGGGGGTGGGTGCAGAGGAATCCCAGCAGTGCCCAGACATATGAGGGGTGGGTGTATATCACTACCAGCAGTGCCCAGACATATGAGTGATGGGGGATATTTGCTGACATTACCTGGGTCCTGAGCAGGCCACTGCAGACGGGGTGCTAACGCTGTGTGCTTCTCCCGCCCAGTCCACGCCATCGGCCGCAGCTGGGGGAACTACAGCTCCCGTGAGCCCTTGCGGCATAGCCCACTTCCGGACACCAGCACGCCCGGAGGCGCTTTAAAAGCATTGGCTCCCTCCACGTCGCGGGACGCGCGCGGGCAGCGCCGGGCTGAGCCCGGGCAGAGGGCGGGCCGTCTGTGGACGTCAAGGGCCAGAGGGGGCCGGGTCGGGCCACCCCCCTTATTCCCGTAACCCTTGCCTCCATTCTCCAACCCAGTGGACGCCATTATAAGGTATCGTGTTGCTACTGATGGGATTTATGTAACCCAATTGTCTGTTTGTAGCCCTAGTACCGGCCTGCCATTGACTGTGTTGATCGGGCCCGCGCTCCCTGCCTGTTACACGTTTAACAAAATCCGGAGTGTTTGTTTGGACGCTTACACTCTGCGGTTTCCCTGAACATTGGTCTACCCCTGGACTAAAACTAATAAGCATTCCTAATTCTATTTGGTAATCTAGGGGTCTGATACTGGTTGTTGTATATCGCATATTTTATTTCTGTGTCTTTTAAGTCATTTCATAAGAAGTGCTATTCTCATCTGGTAGTACTTGTGTTGGTTATTTTAATCTGTTCAAGGCAACATGCCCAAGTCAGCCGGGAATTCCCGTCCTATTGTCTCCACACTTGACAACTACCTAGTTAAAGTAGTAGACAAGATCAATAAGGAACGAAGACTATCCCTGGGTCTTGGAAGTGTGCCTGATCCCACGAATCATATAGTTTCCGCTGAGACCCCTGTCCCATTGCCTACTCCCCCGTCGATTTCTACCATTGATGATAGCTGTGTAGTGGTCTCTATGGATTTCCCAACCAGGGAAGGTACCAACGAAATAGAGCATCCACAGGATATCCTTGTTGTCGAGGATCTTCACAAGGTACCCGATACAAACGAGTCCCTGAATGACTCCGATGCCCTGAGTTCCGTGGTCCCTAAACCCCATAGAGTGTTGAGGTCAGGGAGACATCTAAATAGACCTGTCTCGTCAGGACCCCCAGCAGTGCCCAGACATATGAGGAGTGGGTGCAGAGGACTCCCAGCAGTGGACAGACATATGAGGGGTGGGTGCATATCACTACCAGCAGTGCCCAGACATATGAGGGGTGGGTGTATATCACTACCAGCAGTGGACAGACATATGAGGGGTGGGTGCAGAGGACTACCAGCAGTGGACGGACATATGAGAGGTGGGTGCAGAGGACTCCCAACAGTGGACAGACATATAAGGGGTGGGTGCATATCACTACCAGCAGTGTCCAGACATATGAGGGGTGGGTGCAGAGGACTCCCAGCAGTGCCCAGACATAGGAGGGGTGGGTGCAGAGGACTCCCAGCAGTGGACAGACATATGAAGGGTGGGTGCAGAGGACTCCCAGCAGTGCCCAGACATATGAGGGGTGGGTGCAGAGGACTCCCAGCAGTGCCCAGACATATGAGGGGTGGGTGCAGAGGACTCCCAGCAGTGGACAGACATATGAGGGGTGGGTGCAGAGGACTCCCAGCACTGGACAGACATATGAGGGGTGGGTTCAGAGGACTCCCAGCAGTGGACAGACATATGAGGGATGGGTGCATATGACTACCAGCAGTGCCCAGACATATGAGGGGTGGGTGCAGTTGACTCCCAGCAGTGCCCAGACATATGAGGGGTGGGTGCAGAGGACTCCCAGCAGTGGACAGATATATGAGGGGTGGGTGCAGAGGACTCCCAGCAGTGGACAGACATATGAGGGATGGGTGCATATGACTACCAGCAGTGCCCAGACATATGAGGGGTGGGTGCAATTGACTCCCAGCAGTGCCCAGACATATGAGGGGTGGGTGCAGAGGACTCCCAGCAGTGGACAGATATATGAGGGGTGGGTGCAGAGGACTCCCAGCAGTGCCCAGACATATGAGGGGTGGGTGCAGAGGACTCCCAGCAGTGCCCAGACATATGAGGGTTGGGTGCAGAGGACTCCCAGCAGTGGACAGACATATGAGGGGTGGGTGCAGAGGACTCCCAGCAGTGGACAGACAGATGAGGGGTGGGTGCATATCACTACCAGCAGTGCCCAGACATATGAGGGGTGGGTGCAGAGGACTCCCAGCAGTGGACAGACATATGAGGGGTGGGTGTATATCACTACCAGCAGTGGACAGACATATGGGGGTGGGTGCAGAGGACTCCCAGCAGTGCCCAGACATATGAGGGGTGGGTGTATATCACTACCAGCAGTGCCCAGACATATGAGTGGTGGGTGTATATCACTACCAGCAGTGGACAGACATATGGGGGTGGGTGCAGAGGACTCCCAGCAGTCCCCAGACATATGAGGGGTGGGTGCAGAGGACTCCCAGCAGTGGACAGACATATGAGGGATGGGTGCATATGACTACCAGCAGTGCCCAGACATATGAGGGGTGGGTGCAATTGACTCCCAGCAGTGCCTAGACATATGAGGGGTGGGTGCAGAGGACTCCCAGCAGTGGACAGATATATGAGGGGTGGGTGCAGAGGACTCCCAGCAGTGCCCAGACATATGAGGGGCGGGTGCAGAGGACTCCCAGCAGTGCCCAGACATATGAGGGTTGGGTGCAGAGGACTCCCAGCAGTGGACAGACATATGAGGGGTGGGTGCAGAGGACTCCCAGCAGTGGACAGACAGATGAGGGGTGGGTGCATATCACTACCAGCAGTGCCCAGACATATGAGGGGTGGGTGCAGAGGACTCCCAGCAGTGGACAGACATATGAGGGGTGGGTGCATATCACTACCAGCAGTGCCCAGACATATCAGGGGTGGGTGCAGAGGACTCCCAGCAGTGGACAGACATATGAGGGGTGGGTGTATATCACTACCAGCAGTGCCCAGACATATGAGTGGTGGGTGTATATCACTGCCAGCAGTGCCCAGACATATGAGTGGTGGGTGTATATCACTACCAGCAGTGCCCAGACATATCAGTGGTGGGTGTATATCACTACCAGCAGTGGACAGACATATGGGGGTGGGTGCATAGGACTCCCAGCAGTGCCCAGACATATGAGGGTTGGGTGTATATCACTACCAGCAGTGCCCAGACATATGAGGGGTGGGTGCAGAGGACTCCCAGCAGTGTCCAGACATATGAGGGGTGGGTGCAGAGGGCTCCCGGCAGTGCCCAGACATATGAGGGGTGGGTCTATAGGACTCCCAGCAGTGCCCAGACATATGAGGGGTGGGTGCAGAGTACTCCCAGCAGTGGACAGACATTTGAGGGGTGGGTGCATATCACTACCAGCAGTGGACAGACATATGGGGGTGGGTGCAGAGGAATCCCAGCAGTGCCCAGACATATGAGGGGTGGGTGTATATCACTACCAGCAGTGCCCAGACATATGAGTGATGGGGGATATTTGCTGACATTACCTGGGTCCTGAGCAGGCCACTGCAGACGGGGTGCTAACGCTGTGTGCTTCTCCCGCCCAGTCCACGCCATCGGCCGCAGCTGGGGGAACTACAGCTCCCGTGAGCCCTTGCGGCATAGCCCACTTCCGGACACCAGCACGCCCGGAGGCGCTTTAAAAGCATTGGCTCCCTCCACGTCGCGGGACGCGCGCGGGCAGCGCCGGGCTGAGCCCGGGCAGAGGGCGGGCCGTCTGTGGACGTCAAGGGCCAGAGGGGGCCGGGTCGGGCCACCCCCCTTATTCCCGTAACCCTTGCCTCCATTCTCCAACCCAGTGGACGCCATTATAAGGTATCGTGTTGCTACTGATGGGATTTATGTAACCCAATTGTCTGTTTGTAGCCCTAGTACCGGCCTGCCATTGACTGTGTTGATCGGGCCCGCGCTCCCTGCCTGTTACACGTTTAACAAAATCCGGAGTGTTTGTTTGGACGCTTACACTCTGCGGTTTCCCTGAACATTGGTCTACCCCTGGACTAAAACTAATAAGCATTCCTAATTCTATTTGGTAATCTAGGGGTCTGATACTGGTTGTTGTATATCGCATATTTTATTTCTGTGTCTTTTAAGTCATTTCATAAGAAGTGCTATTCTCATCTGGTAGTACTTGTGTTGGTTATTTTAATCTGTTCAAGGCAACATGCCCAAGTCAGCCGGGAATTCCCGTCCTATTGTCTCCACACTTGACAACTACCTAGTTAAAGTAGTAGACAAGATCAATAAGGAACGAAGACTATCCCTGGGTCTTGGAAGTGTGCCTGATCCCACGAATCATATAGTTTCCGCTGAGACCCCTGTCCCATTGCCTACTCCCCCGTCGATTTCTACCATTGATGATAGCTGTGTAGTGGTCTCTATGGATTTCCCAACCAGGGAAGGTACCAACGAAATAGAGCATCCACAGGATATCCTTGTTGTCGAGGATCTTCACAAGGTACCCGATACAAACGAGTCCCTGAATGACTCCGATGCCCTGAGTTCCGTGGTCCCTAAACCCCATAGAGTGTTGAGGTCAGGGAGACATCTAAATAGACCTGTCTCGTCAGGACTCCCAGCAGTGCCCAGACATATGAGGAGTGGGTGCAGAGGACTCCCAGCAGTGGACAGACATATGAGGGGTGGGTGCATATCACTACCAGCAGTGCCCAGACATATGAGGGGTGGGTGTATATCACTACCAGCAGTGGACAGACATATGAGGGGTGGGTGCAGAGGACTACCAGCAGTGGACGGACATATGAGAGGTGGGTGCAGAGGACTCCCAACAGTGGACAGACATATAAGGGGTGGGTGCATATCACTACCAGCAGTGTCCAGACATATGAGGGGTGGGTGCAGAGGACTCCCAGCAGTGCCCAGACATATGAGGGGTGGGTGCAGAGGACTCCCAGCAGTGGACAGACATATGAAGGGTGGGTGCAGAGGACTCCCAGCAGTGCCCAGACATATGAGGGGTGGGTGCAGAGGACTCCCAGCAGTGCCCAGACATATGAGGGGTGGGTGCAGAGGACTCCCAGCAGTGGACAGACATATGAGGGGTGGGTGCAGAGGACTCCCAGCACTGGACAGACATATGAGGGGTGGGTTCAGAGGACTCCCAGCAGTGGACAGACATATGAGGGATGGGTGCATATGACTACCAGCAGTGCCCAGACATATGAGGGGTGGGTGCAGTTGACTCCCAGCAGTGCCCAGACATATGAGGGGTGGGTGCAGAGGACTCCCAGCAGTGGACAGATATATGAGGGGTGGGTGCAGAGGACTCCCAGCAGTGGACAGACATATGAGGGATGGGTGCATATGACTACCAGCAGTGCCCAGACATATGAGGGGTGGGTGCAATTGACTCCCAGCAGTGCCCAGACATATGAGGGGTGGGTGCAGAGGACTCCCAGCAGTGGACAGATATATGAGGGGTGGGTGCAGAGGACTCCCAGCAGTGCCCAGACATATGAGGGGCGGGTGCAGAGGACTCCCAGCAGTGCCCAGACATATGAGGGTTGGGTGCAGAGGACTCCCAGCAGTGGACAGACATATGAGGGGTGGGTGCAGAGGACTCCCAGCAGTGGACAGACAGATGAGGGGTGGGTGCATATCACTACCAGCAGTGCCCAGACATATGAGGGGTGGGTGCAGAGGACTCCCAGCAGTGGACAGACATATGAGGGGTGGGTGTATATCACTACCAGCAGTGGACAGACATATGGGGGTGGGTGCAGAGGACTCCCAGCAGTGCCCAGACATATGAGGGGTGGGTGTATATCACTACCAGCAGTGCCCAGACATATGAGTGGTGGGTGTATATCACTACCAGCAGTGGACAGACATATGGGGGTGGGTGCAGAGGACTCCCAGCAGTCCCCAGACATATGAGGGGTGGGTGCAGAGGACTCCCAACAGTGGACAGACATATGAGGGGTGGGTGCAGAGGACTCACAGCAGTGCCCAGCCATATGAGGGGTGGGTGCAGAGGACTCCCAGCAGTGTCCAGACATATGAGGGGTGGGTGCAGAGGACTTCCAGCAGTGTCCAGACATATGAGCGGTGGGTGCAGAGGACTCCCAGCAGTGCCCAGACATATGAGGGGTGGGTGCAGAGGACTCCCAACAGTGCCCAGACATATGAGGGATGGGTGCAGAGGACTCCCAGCAGTGCCCCACTCCCAGGAGGATGGATGGCATTCACACACTGCATGACACACCACATGTGGGTGTGAGGACATACAACACATGCATACCCACCTATGGCGGATGCCCCACAATACACACCCGGATTTAATGCCAACAGACTGTATAGTCATGGAAGTGCATACTAAAATAAGTTAGCCAAGGGGAACACACACTGTCACGCACATCACAGGAGTGATAGGAATGTCCAGGTGCTGGTCCAGCCACCGAGATGTTGTCTCTCATGTAAGGAATAGGGTTCACTGCGACTAGATACAGTGCCCACAATTGTGAGTCAGGTGCCCAAATACCCTGCATTACACGTGCCATTTGTGTGTAAGGCCGTGATTACACACATGCATAGTGCTGAAAAGGGGCAATTGGTCCCTGATGCCATTCCATCATACACAAAACACAAGTACAGTGACTGGCAAGGATGGCACAGACGATTCAGCAGGAGACATCAGTGAGCATGCATGGCCATTGTTGAAGGGATCCATCACCAACAAAGGATATGTTGACACAGGTCAGCACAACAATGGTCAACTGTTTGCAGGGAACATGTCAGGTGCCACAGAGGAAGGAACACTTTCTGGGACAATGTCTCACAATCCAAAGGAACACACACTACCAATTCATATTTTCACAGACATTGAGATGGCACACAGATACCATGGTCCACCTCATGACCATCATACTAAAACATTTCTCAGAACCCTAACATATTACCAGAACACCAACTTCATGGGCCTCATCACCAACATCAAGTACCTGAAATGCAATACTGTGGAAACTAAAAGAGAAGGCTTTATTCAGCACACAAAAACATTTTTGTTATAAAACACTATTTACAAAGGCCAATGGCCAATGGCCAGTCCATAGTTCGAGTCCAAGGGTGGGCGTATGCGACTTTGTCCACCCCTACCTTGCCTGCACAAAGTCACCTCAAGGGTTGTCGACCTGGGGGGGGGGGGCATCATCAGTGGGAGTACCAGGCACCGCAGGGACAGGAGTGGGTTGGGTAGGTGTGGTGGGTGCAGGGCTGGACGTATCCACCGCAGGGGGTGGTGCAGCACCAAAGGTGGTGGTGAGCTGCACACTGCTGCCAGGACGTCCAGAGGAACCCCTGCACCGGAACGAACACCAGGGCCAATGGAGGGGGGGTGTCCGAGGGATGGGGTGCAGCGCTCTCGGGGGAGGTGGTGGACATGGGGGGGACTCAACTCCCCTGGCCGGAGACTTCCTCAACCGCTTGCGGGGTGGTGTCACAGTGGGGCTGAGGGACAGACTAGCCATGTAGGTCACTTTGGCTGATGTCTTGGCAGGGGAGCTAAGGGGAGTGGATTTGGAGGGAGTGGGTTGTGAGGACTGCAGACTCTGACTGTGGCTGCGTGGCTGCCGTTTGCCCCCAGACCCTGTGGGTGTGACTATATCCCCCTTAGTGTGCGTGCCAGGAGGTGTGCGCTGTGCCTTAGTTGGAGGTGTGCTGGATGTGTCTGTTGTGGTGTGTGCCTGTGACTGTCTGTGTGTGCTTTGGACAGGCATGGGAGAGGGCAGTGTGGATGGGTCTGGTGTAGGGGGGGACGGAGCACCGCAGGCGAGACACTGCTTCTGTCAGTGAAGAGTCCATGGACCGCAGAAACCAGCGTTGCTCATTCATCGTTGATGACATGCCCTCCACGAATGACACCAACTGTGTGAGCAGTCTAGTGTGTTCATGGAGGACATGCAGCATCAATGCCTGACCAACCTGCAACTGGTGCAGTGTGTCCACAGACTCTTCACTGAGGGCAGCAGGGGTGACAGGGGCAGGGGCTGCGGTTTCTGGTCTGAAGGAGACACAGTGGGACCGTGCACGGACAGAAGGGACGGGAGCAACTGGAAGGGCGGAGATGGCAATAGAGGAGGCGGGTAAGATGGTGGGATGCTGCCAGATGTTGTTGCATCCTCCGCCTCCTCAAGGATGTCAGCCTGGGACCCGTTGGTGTCGTACATGCTCTTGCCTCTGGACTGGTCCTCCGACTGACTCCCCTCGCCCTCCGTGCCACTGTCTCCTGCCGACTCCACAGCACTGGTGGCACTGTTGCTGGGTCCCTCCTCCAGGTCCATGCCGGTGTCTCCCTCGCGTGTGGATGATGATGCTGTGGGCAAGGAGAAGAAACCAGAAAGCATCAGTCACCTGTATACATCTGACACATGAGCACAAGAACAATTGGTCACAGTGCATATCAGGCAATGCATCATGAGTAACAGCTGGATTACTCAGCACATATGTAAGCCCTGTACTGCCTAGTTGGTAGACCCACCATGCCAGTTTGACACCAGGAAACTCAATACACAAAAGGCCACAACTTGAATGAGCAATACACTGAGAAGCTAGTGTCTGTGAACCGGTGAGCACAGCAATACAATGAAGTCATGACACCTCTTGTTTACCCTGAAAGAAACAGGAGTGGTGCACTCAAGGTTAACTAACACACCTCAATACTCAAGGTGTCACCACACTCAGAGACCTGTAAGTACCTTGGAACACAAAACGAACAAATGTTGGTACCTTGGGACTCACACAACTTTAACCAATCTACATGTTTGGGATGTGCCAATTGGCCATTTTGCAAAAAGAACACTGATGTGCCTGCATGCAAGATGTTGCACAAGGCAGTGCACACAAAAGTACATTGACACTGTCATTGAAGAAGCTGGCACCTTTTCGGAGGAGCCACTGTTAGAAATAGATGGTGTTGCAGAAAGTACATATACATGGGCCCACGGATGTCTGGATGTCTTGACACTCGTTAGTTTGTATCACCGACAACTAATGAGTCTCACAAAATCAAGACCACCGTGGGAACATGTATATGGAGAATCTGCGACAACATTTATTTATAACAGTGGCTTCATTGAAAAGGTGCCAGCTCATTCAATGACAGTGTCAATGTACTTTTGTGTGCACTGCCTTGTGCGACATATTGCATGCAGGCACATTAGTGTTCTTAACACAAATCAACAAATTTCCACATGTGAAACATGAACAACTGTTGACAAGTGCTGTGAGTGCCGAGGTACAAATCATGAAGAGGAACAACTTGAATCATGTCAGTTGTCACCAGGCCATCCGTCACCTGATTACACAGTTGGCTACACATATGACCTACTGCCTGTCATCTGGAGTGGCACCCATGTCCACACACAGGACAATGCATAAGCTAATGGGCCTGCAATTGGGTGGTAAAAAAGACCAGCTGTACTGTGGGGATACCCTCATGGCAAGCCTGAATGTACACACAGATGTCAGCACACACAGTCCAAACTGCATTGCATCAGAACCACACACGTGCCAAAAATGTATGAGCAGGATTATTGTAGGTAAAAAAATGACACAGGCTGCAAAGCACGTACATTAAGCACTGGCCAGCATCACATGGGCACTGCCCAGTGTATTTTAGTCCAGGCAATTCTCACACACAAGTCAGACCTGGCACTGAAAAATCAGAGTTGCACATGTATGCCTCTCCGCACCCTCCTCCCCCAATACATGAGTCTATGTGATTTATACAGATCAAGAAGTGACACCTCTTATTCAGGGTTACAACAACTGTGCTTGCAAAATTGCTTCATTGACACCACATCACCTCGTGGGCTGACAACACATATTTGTGACAAACAACCATCAACAGATTGTTGTGAATAGCCACACAGGCACTGGCCAGTGTGAGTATGCACAAGCAAAATGTTGTATCTCTGTCCAGTGGACACATGTAGCACACATTAACCAAATAAAACTAGGCCAGGGAACAATGGCACAGAGGCAGACCTATGCAGCACACACAGAGAATGTGCACAGTGTTGGATGACACACATGATTAGGAGGCCAGGGTGTCTCAGGGGACTGTAGTGGGCACACTGCTCCATGGTCCTGGAATGAGCTGACTCTACCATGTACAACCATCATGGCACTATGCATATCTCACACTCATGCACATCATGTCTGAGGCCACAACATTGCACATGCATGCTGCAAGGGTGTCCAGTTGAAAGCTCACACTCCTATGTTGAGAATCAGCATCAGTGACAACAACTATGGACCCCCTACATAGTGAACAGGTCATGGCACCGGCAAGGTACCGACACAAGTCACAGACCACCCTCCCACATGATGCAGAAAGCAATGTGCACTTAGATGTACTGGCACCCTAGATGACCATGTGCAAATGTGATTACACACACACCAGAACATCTTTGAAATGTTGAACAGGGCAAAGGATGCTGACAGGAATAGCCTCATTCACAACATGCAAGTGGCCTGTGTGCAAGCGCCAATGCAGTACATGGCATTGAAAGTCTACAGGTAGCTTGAGGGGTGCAAAACACTCAATGAACATGCCACACACTGTGCAGCACATGCAACAGCAGGCTGATGTGCAGCACGTGCGATGCAGTCACATGTCCCACTCCACTGACGCACCCTCAGCAGACTAGACAGACACACCCAGCCACTGATCACTGGCCTGTCATTGACTACAGCGGATACAACCCTCACTCTGCACATGTGCCATTTGCCAGGGGGGAGTCACAGGTGTTGTGCCAGCTCTGCAAGTCAGACACGATGCACAGCTCACTTGTCACATCAGATGGTTAGATCAGTAGCCTTCAACATGCAGCTGTGGTGCAACACTTCACATAGACACTCACCCACATGACAAGGAACATTCACACACGTCAATGTCCATGAAGTCATACACGTCATTTGGACACTCTCACCACAGGTCCACCCAACTCATACCCATCTGTGAGTACAGTCACCTGTCACACCGGGGGGACCACTGAATCACCTCAGGACAACATGAATAAAAGCCCCCAAGGATTAGCCAGGCTGAATGTCTCATGCACTATGCAGTGAAAGTCACTGTAAGCACCATGCAAGTGAGGAGTGCACACAGGAACTACATGATGCACTGCATGAGTGACATAAGCATGCCCCCCCGGGACACACTTTGAACAACATTGCATGTCAGTCCCACCTGGACACAATATTGACAGTCACACAACAGGTGCATAGGCAAAGGCTGGTTTACTGTGGGAGGAGGACATCCAGCAGGGCCTGATTCTCCTCCAGGGTGAATGGCTGGGCCCTCTCCACAGTACGAGACATGGTGCAGGGAAGCAGAGACAGCAGCAATGTTGTCAACAGGAAAGTTGTGCAGGCAAGTGCCCTCTCATGGCTTCTGGCTGCCTTATATCTGTCTTGCTGAGGGGCATTCATTTTGAGGAGCACATAGTGATTGGTCTGAATCATTCGCATCTTACGTTTACTCCAATCCCTTTAAACATACACCAGTGACAGCATTTGCATCGTTCAAATTTAGAGCATCATGTCAAGTCAACAACCACTTTGCAACTTTGTATTTTGTGGCCAACTGACTTTTCCACGACACCTGATGGAAAAATTTGAAGAGAAAACTCGGTATCCATTGCAACCTGCATGCATTTAGGGCCTAATACCTGTCCCTTATGTGTCCCCTATGTAAATTTGAAAGCCACACACAGGTACGGTGCGTTTCACACGTACCCCTATGGCACCAGTTGCACAGTGCATTTGACACGTATGTGTAGGCACTGGTACTACACGTACGTGTACTACCAGTGCCTACACGTATGAGTAAAACTAGTGCATACACGTACGTGTACAAGTATGTGTACGCCATGGTAGTACACGTACGTGTAGGCACTGGTAGTATACGTATGTGTACTACCAGTGCTTACACATACCTGTACACATACGTGTAGGCACTGGTAGCTACCAGTGCCTACATGTACGGGTACTACCAGTGCGTACACGTACCTGTACATGTACATGTAGGCACTGGTAGTACACGTACGTGTACGCACCAGTTGTACACGTACGTGTACTATCAGTGCGTACACGTACGTGTACAGGTACATGTACGCACTGGTAGTACACGTACGTGTACGCACCAGTTGTACACGTACGTGTACTACCAGTGCCTACATGTACGTGTACTACCAGTGCGTACACGTATGTGTACGCACTGGTAGTACACGTACATGTACGCACTAGTTGTACACATACGTGTACTACCAGTGCCTACGCGTACGTGTACTACCAGTGCCTACACATACATGTACAGGTACGTGTATGCACCAGTTTTACACATACGTGTACTACCAGTGCCTACACGTACGTGTACTACCAGTGCCTACATGTACCCGTACACGTACGTGTATGCACTAGTTGTACACGTACGAGTACAACTAGTGCGTACACGTACATGTACAAGTACGTGTATGCCCTGGTAGTACCAGTGCCTACACGTACGTGTACAGGTACGTGTACAGGTACGTGTATGCACTGGTAGTACACGTATGAGTACAACTAGTGCGTACATGTATGTGTACAAGTACGTGTATGCCCTAGTGGTACACGTACGTGTAATACGAGTGCCTACACGTACCCGTATACGTACGTGTACACACTAGTTGTACACATACATGTAGGCACTGGTAGTACACGTACGAGTACAACACGTACGTGTACAAGTACGTGTATGCCCTGGTAGTACACGTACATGTACTACCAGTGCCTAAACGTATGTGTACAGGTACTTGTAGGCACTGGTAGTACACGTATGTGTACAACTAATGCATACACGTACGTGTACAAGTACGTGTACGCCCTGGTAGTACACGTACGTGTACTACCAGTGCCTACACATACGTGTACTACCATGGTGTACACGTACTTGTACACATACGTGTACGCACTAGTTGTACTCGTACATGTAGGCACTGGTAGTACATGTACCTGTACTACCAGTGCCTACACGTACGGGTACGCATTTCACACGCTTACAATGGTGATACAGCCGTACACATGCCAGGAATGGAGGGCTACGAGTCGCACATGGATGTCCATCAAGTACTTGTCATTGCATACTTTCATGTGCAGGCCCTAGGTGTGTTAGCCAGTGATCTTGCACAGGTCCTCTCATCTAGTTGCACAATTGATGTGTTCTGACCTGTGGACACATGTCATGTGTGATGGGGCATGATGTGGCACACATCACCTTGACACTTGCCACATGTGTGTCTGTAGTCCAACTGTGTCATGCATAGCAGCAGTGGGTGGCACAGTCATCAATACCCGCACCTGTCTCCTGATGCCAGGGACAGGGACACTTTATGAACTGACCTGTCACGATCAGCGTGCCCCTTTGGGACTATGTCGCCTGTGTGTTATGTGTTCACATGAGCTTCATGTCAGTGACCCGTCAACGGCATCTGCTGTTGGTGCATCAAACAGGGGTCTGTGTGGAGATGGGCATGTAACACATTTACGCACACCATGCCACATGTGGATTCCCAAGGCTGTAGGGTCTGTGTGCATGGGACATCATATATTTTCAGTTATACATGTGTTTGTTGTCTCAATGGCTGTGTCTTTGTGTTGTCACGTGTACCCCTTCATCGCACTGTGTTTGACATGTATATTTGACATTCCATGTGACCTGTGCATGTGCCTTGCAGTCAGCTGTCTGGATGAGATGACATCCTTCAAATGCAGCTATGTGGTTGTGTGTCACTCCGGTGATATCTGTGACTCTTCACTCAGACTGGCCCCCAAATCTTTTCAGGGCATGTCATGTTGACTTGACAATCAACAGGTGTATCAGGCATTTTATAGGAGTGCCAGCAAGCTGCCATCTGTGTCCTGGATGTATTGCACACACCCGACTCCATAGTTACCTGATGTGTATTAGCAGTGTAGCATGTGTTATGTTCATTGACATTGATGTTTGCCGACTCTCAAGCTTCATTTTTCAAAACTATGTTTTGCAGGGCACCACCTGTCCTAAGACTAATGCCAGACTTGGGTGCCATGAGGGAACATGCCTGCATCCGCCGTTACAGATTCACTCAATAGTTGATTGAGGACCTGACAAACAGGCTTGTACCACACCTCCAACCGCAACACAGGTATCCTACTGCGCTGACCCGCATGATGAAGGTGATGGCAGCCATACATTTTTTTGCCACAGGTACGTTTTAATTGACCATAGCTGATGTGGTTGGGATGTCCCAGACTATGTTCAGCCGTGTCCTGCGTGATGTTTTAGCAGCCATGTTGGAGCACCTTGATGAATTCATCAAATTTCCGAGTCCAGAGAGGTTGAGGGATGTCAAGGGGGATTTTTATGCCCTGGGTGGGATGCCCCATGTAATTGGGTCCATTGATGGTACACATGTGGATTTGTACCACCACAGGCACAGGAACAAGCCTATCGCAACCGCAAACATTACCACTCGATAAATGCCCTTGTGGTGTGTCTTGCTAACATGCTGATTTCCCATGTCTGTGCACGTTTTCCAGGATCAGCACACAATGTCTACATCATGAGGCGTAGCAGGGTGCCACAAATGATGCTGCGGCTGCACAACGAACGAGGATGTCTTGTTGGTGTGTATAGTCTTTTTGTCCTATGTTTTGCAGTATCTTTGTCTCTTACGTCATCTCGTGACCCACTTATTTACATGATGTTTCCATGTAGGGGACTCTGGCTATCCCAACATGCCATGGCTGCTGACACCTCTCCGCAACCCAAGTACAGCTGCAGATCACCGGTACAACGATGCACACGGCCAGACCAGGCGAGTGATTGAGAGGACGTTTGGACTCCTGAAGAGCCGATTCCGGTGCCTGGAAAAGACAGGCGGGTCCCTCCCTTATGCCCCGGAGAAGGTCTGCAAAATCTTCATTGTGTGCTGCATGCTGCATAACATGGCAGTTGAGAAGGCAGTGCCACTCATCCTGGATCCAGATGAGCAGGAGCATCCACCCGTAGAGGATCAAGGGCTTGGTCACGAGGCTAGTGATGATGAGGAGGAGGGGGATGATATCCGGAGTCAGCTCATACGCAACTTCTTCTCTTAATGGTGAGTCACTGGCTATGAGTGTGCAAGCTTGTAGCGTTGAGTGGCATGTGTTGCAATGTGTATGTCCAGCTGACTGAATGCAAAGTGACTTGGATGTGTGTTCTGATGTGTCACTCGAGTGATGATGTCATGCAACACACCATCCATGGGTTCTTGTATGTGGGCCCTTATTAGTGCTTTAAATGAGCGAAAGTGTACCTTCATGTGTTCTATCTAAGGATGTTGTGTTGCCACTATATTTTGTTCTCTCTGTGTGCATAGGTACATTTATGCCTGTTAGCATGTGTGCAAAAATTCCTCTATACTTGTTGGCTTGGCCTCCGTGCATGGGTGCATGATGTGTGTCTGATTATATGTGTAGGTACATGTGCTGTTTGTGGGAATAAGTACCCATACGTCATGAATGGAGATCTTCTTGATTATCTGTTGGCTTCTGTGTGTGGTTAAGCTCCTGCATGTTTGCCTCTTAACATAGGTACTTTTATCTTGATTGGTCTTTTTTCACTGGTATACGTGTGTACATGTAGTTGTGTGTCCAGGTGCCTGTCTGACTGTTTGTTGGTCTGTGTGCAGAGGTATCTGCATGTGTGCATAAGGTGCCTGTAGATGTGTTATCACCATCAACTCCCTCTCCGTTTGTTCAACTGTCTATCCATGTATGCTTTAATATCGTGTTTATGATTAGATGCACATTGTATGTTGCAATGTGTCTCTCTGTATGTGTGTTTTTCTGTCAGTAACAAAGTACGTCTTTGTCTGTAGGTGTGTGCACGGGTTCTGTCTGCTTGCTGATCTGCATGCACAAATGCCTCTTTGCCCATTTATCAAGGTATGCTGGCTAAGCTGTGTGTGCTGGTGCGGCTATGTCTCTTAGAACTCAATGGAAGCTATTTTTTCAAGACGTGAAAAAGACAGTGGGACTAGACACACCATTCCTTTATTTACCTAAAATACTACTTCCTCTGCAGGGGGTCTAAAAATTAAGCCAACTTCTCTGCGCCTATTGTGTATCCTGCCACACCCCAATCTATCTATCTATTTGCCCATCCAACCATCCATGCAACTATACGTGCATTGTATATGAATGTATATTTTTAAGTTTAAGCAGACTGTTCACTGAAATCCTAAATCGATGTGCTCGATGCTCGAACACCTCATGTGATGTCTTTGATCGTTGCCCCTCAAACCCAGAATGTGTGACATTTTAGGTATGAAGACTTGTAGCCCTCCACTCAGTACTGCCTAAAAAGTTGGTAATTAAAGTATTGACAAAATTGATTTTACAATTCATCCTTGGAGGAAAAAAGCAGGCAACACGTGTTTCACACTGGCATTTATTACAGAGCTTTCGCCAGGCTGTGAAGGAGCAATCACAAGACATTTATAGGCATAAACCATTCTTTCTGCATAACAACCTTCACCATCACCCATTAGCGACAACCTTGTAATTGAAAATAGGGAGACCCCTCAGTTATATCACCAAATAGAAATGTGCAAATGATAAATTAACAGTGGAGTTATACAGTGGTGATAGAAACAAAATAAGACCGCACTTCCGTGTTCATGGACCAAATGTCCAGGGGTGAGGTTGTGAGTGTGATGCTATTGTAAGTAACTGGGGCGAAGGTTGGGGTCAGCAAGTCTGCTTAAAATATATTTTTCAGCACATGTGCTGAAAAATATATCTTAAGCAGACAAGTTGACGCTGGCTCAGTTCGTGTCGTGACCTATATTTTTTTTAATTGTCCGGATTTCAGTCCAGATTGATTTCACAAGAAAGCTCCTTTCTAAGAAAGGAGTTTGCGCTGTTAAAATGCGCACTTGTGTGTTCAGTGCGGGGTTGGTGGCGCTGCCTCCTGCTAGGGCCTCCTCTTTTGCTGTGAGGAAACAGAAACGGCCCCAATCAGTTCCGCTTGGCTAGCGAGTTGGCACTTGGCAGCCATGTGCCAAACAACACTCTCCCAGATGCGCGTAAACAGACACACACACACACAGGGAGGCAGCATGGCTTTATAGCTTGTTGACAACAAGAGGTAGGGACATGGCTTTTCAGGGCATGTCATGTTGACTTGACAATCAACAGGTGTATCAGGCATTTTATAGGAGTGCCAGCAAGCTGCCATCTGTGTCCTGGATGTATTGCACACACCCGACTCCATAGTTACCTGATGTGTATTAGCAGTGTAGCATGTGTTATGTTCATTGACATTGATGTTTGCCGACTCTCAAGCTTCATTTTTCAAAACTATGTTTTGCAGGGCACCACCTGTCCTAAGACTAATGCCAGACTTGGGTGCCATGAGGGAACATGCCTGCATCCGCCGTTACAGATTCACTCAATAGTTGATTGAGGACCTGACAAACAGGCTTGTACCACACTTCCAACCGCAACACAGGTATCCTACTGCGCTGACCCGCATGATGAAGGTGATGGCAGCCGTACATTTTTTTGCCACAGGTACGTTTTAATTGACCATAGCTGATGTGGTTGGGATGTCCCAGACTATGTTCAGCCGTGTCCTGCGTGATGTTTTAGCAGCCATGTTGGAGCACCTTGATGAATTCATCAAATTTCCGAGTCCAGAGAGGTTGAGGGATGTCAAGGGGGATTTTTATGCCCTGGGTGGGATGCCCCATGTAATTGGGTCCATTGATGGTACACATGTGGATTTGTACCACCACAGGCACAGGAACAAGCCTATCGCAACCGCAAACATTACCACTCGATAAATGCCCTTGTGGTGTGTCTTGCTAACATGCTGATTTCCCATGTCTGTGCACGTTTTCCAGGATCAGCACACAATGTCTACATCATGAGGCGTAGCAGGGTGCCACAAATGATGCTGCGGCTGCACAACGAACGAGGATGTCTTGTTGGTGTGTATAGTCTTTTTGTCCTATGTTTTGCAGTATCTTTGTCTCTTACGTCATCTCGTGACCCACTTATTTACATGATGTTTCCATGTAGGGGACTCTGGCTATCCCAACATGCCATGGCTGCTGACACCTCTCCGCAACCCAAGTACAGCTGCAGATCACCGGTACAACGATGCACACGGCCAGACCAGGCGAGTGATTGAGAGGACGTTTGGACTCCTGAAGAGCCGATTCCGGTGCCTGGAAAAGACAGGCGGGTCCCTCCCTTATGCCCCGGAGAAGGTCTGCAAAATCTTCATTGTGTGCTGCATGCTGCATAACATGGCAGTTGAGAAGGCAGTGCCACTCATCCTGGATCCAGATGAGCAGGAGCATCCACCCGTAGAGGATCAAGGGCTTGGTCACGAGGCTAGTGATGATGAGGAGGAGGGGGATGATATCCGGAGTCAGCTCATACGCAACTTCTTCTCTTAATGGTGAGTCACTGGCTATGAGTGTGCAAGCTTGTAGCGTTGAGTGGCATGTGTTGCAATGTGTATGTCCAGCTGACTGAATGCAAAGTGACTTGGATGTGTGTTCTGATGTGTCACTCGAGTGATGATGTCATGCAACACAGTTTTGCCGAGAGACTTGATTGGCAATTTACATGTGTCCAACATTGTTGCTGTTTTGTACACTTCCATGTGTGCATTGAGAATCTTTTTTTGGTGACTTCTCGTGTGTCTGTCATTCCCAGGTATTTTGCACCTGTTGTCTGGTCGTGTCATCGTTGTCCTCCTGCTATTCCTTGTGAGGATTGCAACGTGTGCTGAATCAGCATTCCATGCACGGACATGTGGAAATGTCAGTTTGGGTAAATATTGCAGCAAGGCTTTTTTGTGGTGATACAGGTTGTGAATGTGTGGTGACTGCTTCTGTGCATGTTGTGGTACCATGCATACATGTCTTCTCACCATGGAGCATATGACATGTAGCATCACTCCCATGACATGATAGTCAGCCTTCTTGACAGTCATCTGTAGTGGAATATGGAGTCTGATGAAGGCTTCAATGTGTGTGTACCTTGGCTCTGAAACATTGCAGATGCTACGGGTGGACATAGTGGGGGACATCACAACAACATGCTCTATGGGGAATTGCAGCCTCTCCGCGTGCAGCAGGATGTGTTTTGCTCATCCCCTTACCTTGTGTGACAGTTCATTGGGATTGACATCATCCGTGTTGTGAAGGGGGGGTCCAGCGTATGTCCCACATGTTCTGTCAACTGACCTGTGAGTCTGTTAATATGGAGGCATATCCCTTTTTGTGTGTAAGTGGAATAAAGGAGTTCAGCACAATCCAAAGTGCCTCATCTCGCTCACTGCAGATCTCTTACCAGTTTGCATGCGTCATCTATGGCAGAATTGACAAAGATTGAGCATATGAGTGTATGTGTACTTTGGCAACATGCATGCAGTGCTTCATGGCTAATGATCTCTATTGTGCATGAAGTACCTGGTTGTGTATGTATTTGTGCAGGTTGCTGCCCACAACAGGATGTGAATGCCTGCTGATGGTGTGTCTCCTTTGCGCATCTCCGCATTTTGTTGCCTGACACAGTGGCTGTCATTTATGGTGATTGATCATACACTTTCTGGGAGTGACCCATGAGTGAGCTGACACTCCTTCCTTGACATACACCTGTTGCACTGTGCCTTGCAGACCTCCTTGTCTTTACGTGTTGATTTTTGCATGATTTCTAACCCCTTCTGCCTGCTGCTGCCTCACCTGCGGCCTCGCCACTCCGAGTGCCCTGATTCTGCAACCCCCACGCCTCAGAAATGCTCAGCTCTTCCCCCTCCACCCATTTGTAATGCAGCCAGCAGCTTTTCTGTGCCACTGTAGCCCCAGCACCGTGCCAAAGGCCGGACCGTCTGCGCCTGCAACATGCACAGTGCACGACCCTCTAGTCTTTGCATGACCCATGTCACACAACAGGCTCATGCTGCAGCCACTCTCCAAGCAATGTCCTCGTGACAATCATCCTCCTGCCATCAGGCAACCCCTAAGCACACACACGACACCTTCGCATGCTGAGTGTGCTACTCAGGGCCAGACTGGCAATGCCGGGCACCGGGCAATCCCCCGGTAGGCTGGATGGGGTGGGGGCCGGTTTTTTGGCAGGGGGCCGGTTTTGTTTCTAGGGTCGGTTTTTGGTCTGGCGGCGTTAGTTAGAAATAAAAATCGGAGAAGTTCACGAGTACAGTAGTCACTCACTCTCTGCATGCGTCTCTCCTCGCTCCGTGCTGGGGAAGAAAAGCACAACTCTATCAATCTCTGAGTCTGGAATGTATTCTCTGCAAGCTGTATAAATTATGGCATGCGAGCACTGTGCACCATTTAAAAGGGTGAGACCTGCACAGCGCGCAGATGTCTCCGCCGCCGCGTCTGTGCGGTCTCTCAGTTTAGGGTGGGGCGGCTGGTGGTGATCATGTGCATTAGGGCTTGCGCAATAAAAAGTGCACGTGACCGGTGACGGACGACCGGTCGAGGAACATTCCAGAAGTACTCCAGAGCAGAGACTGAGACTACGACACCTTGTGAGAGAGGCACCCCATAATTTAATTATTTCTAGCCCCTGCTGCCTGCCTGTTCCACTCCCTGGCCCCTGCCTGCTGCCGACTGCTGCCCGCCCGCCCGCCGGTGAGTCACTCACTGAGTCAGAGAGTCACACTCACTCTAGTGCCTGTCTGTCCATGTCCGGACTCCGGCGTCCAGTCGTTTGCATTTTTGCAAATTGCAATCAGATTCTGGTCCAGGCTGGGATTAAACAAAGATATAGCGAGGTGGTGGTGGTGGCTGCCTGCCTGGCGTGAGTTGAGTTGCGCTCCTGGTCTCGACTCGGGCGGCGGGCCGCGGTGCCTGCAGGCCTGGCCGGCCCTGACTCCCCGAGCCGAGACACACACTGGTGGAGCACAGAATGATTAAAAAACCACTCCGAGTCCTACTCCTCTTCCTACCCCCCACCCCCCTCTTTTGCAGGCAGCCCTTTGGTTCCTCCTGCTATGGGCCCCAGCAGTGCAGCACTGACCTCACTGACCTCAAACATGAGGTCAGGTCAGATTCTCTAAAAAGGTTTTCTTTTCGACAGGGTCAGGTGTTGTCTGTCTGTTCGCGTGTGTCCGCCTCCGTCCGAGCAGGGCCAGCTGTTGTAATGTTCAGATCCAGCAGGCATGATACGTGGTTTCCCTTTGGTGGCGCTGTGCTGCTTGACACTTGGGGGTTGACCACCCTGTATAATGAATCTGTGCATCTTTCAGAGGCATATTCATGGAATCTTCGTTAATTTAGGACAGCCTTCCAACTCACTGAGCTACGCACGCTGAGTCAAAGGCAAGGATGTGCCGTGAAGGGAAGAGCGGTTATTAAACATTAACAACCTGTGTCTAGTGTTATCTACGCAATTAGTGTCTTACACAAAACCTGCATTAATGAGTTTTTGGCGCTATGCTGCGAGTTCAGGTCTCTTAGCGTTGAGAAGGGAAAGACATTATTAAAAGTTCATTTCCTTGGATGGAACTGTCCACTCTCTCTTTCCTAACTGCAGAGAGAAGTCATCTATATTGCTATAGCTGAGTACATCATTTAGTTGTAGCTTAACAAATAATATTTGCAGCATCCATGGTACCTCTTTTGAAGATAGAAGACAAATGACTTGTTTTGCATTGTAGAACTATATGTTTTGCTATAGAGTGGAACAGAAGGCCTGGCATAATGCATGGAGTTTAGATGTGCTGTGCTGTTGTGGCATTCGCTGTTTTCCTAGGCAAGGTAATTAAAGGGTTCCTGTCCTCCCAGGACCTATTTGAAGCCAGCTGACCGCAGTGCATGCCACGGTGGCCCACATGCATCAAACCAAAAACCGGTCGCAAACGGGCAGATTCTCAGAATCTGCCCCTTTGCGACCGGTATTTTTGCATTTGGGATGCATCATCCCAAATGCAAAAATCGCAATTTAAGTAATCTCTAAATTGCGATTACTTAAATTGCGATTGCATTTAAGGAATATCAAATTGAGATTCCTTAAATGCAATGCATTAAAGAAAAAATATTAGCGAATTCGCTAATGGGGGAGCAAATTACCATGAAGTTGAACTTCATGGTAATTTGCAAAAACGTTGAAAAATGCACTAAAGTGCATTTTTCAAAGTTCCATTTTACACACACACATGCCTTTGGGGCATGTGTGTGTGCAAGATGTACTCATATGCATATTTCAGGGGTGCAACAGGGTGTCCTTTTGACACCCTGGCACCCTTGAAATTGCATGAGCAATTTGCGATTCTTTAATTGAGAATCACAAATTGAGAATGTCTTCCCATTCATTCCTATGGGCCTCTAGGCCCATAGGAATAAATGGGGAGGTATTCCTTAATTGCGACTCGCAATTTGCGACTCGCAATTAAGGAATGTTTAGAAATCGCCATTTTGTAAGCGATTTCTACATGCATAGCCTTTTGCTATTCCTTATTAGTGAATCCTTATTTTCACTAATAAGGAATCGCAAATGGCATTGTTGATGCATGTGCCAGTGTATTACTAGATTGGAGTAAATCCGTTTTAAATTGGCACACCTTGTCTATTCTGTCTCACTGCAAAGATTTATTCCATCACACCCATCTCGTCTGTAAGGAAATGTAAATGCGGGGTGATCAGAACGTTTTAGAAGAGAACAAAGTGAAACAGTTCGTGGAGCAAATTAACTTTTTTCATCTGCCAATGGAAAATAAACTTAATTCCTTTAAGGTCAGAAAACGAAAACATGTGAAATGATCAATATCTTACACACCAAACATATTTTCTAAGTAGAAAATTAAGCCTGTTCTTATTCTTCTAGCAAGACAGTGGAAAAGGGAACAGCCAAACATATATACCACTTACCTGTATCCGTGAGAAGGACAGCCAGTTGGGCTGTTACCCTGTAATGGTAAAGCGATGATAACTGTATGTATAAAAATTTAATAAAATTCTTTGAAATCAAAAAAAGGTTGATGCATGCAGAACGCATTGTAACTATGACCGCCTGATCGCTAGATAGCCCCTCATAGAAGCACAATGCTTCAAGTATGTGCTTTCATTTAAAAATTCATTGCACTCTGGGGGTTGTAGTCTTTGCTTGAATCGACTCAATTAATCTAATAACAATGGTCTGTGAAAGCTCCTCTCTGGGTAGATGGAGTGATATGGAATCCCTGTGGGTTACTATTAAAGAGATACAGAAACTGAATAGCAGTGCTACTTGAACACGCTTACACCAGGTACACGAGGGATTGAATGGGCACGGCGAGGTTTGTTGCTTACAGGTGATAATTTCAGACTGTGTGAGGCATGGAAGGGCATGGAGACCGAAGCATTCGATATCCCTGTAGAAGTACTTTCACCAGTGACTATACAAAGAGTGAATGGGTGTTGAAAATTCACTCATTTCTCCACCTTGAATTCCATTTTCCATCAGCCCTGCACCAATGTTGCATAAGTCCATTGAGCTGTCCATTCATGTTTCCATCCGTGGTATCGCTCTTTGAGTTCATCACACCATCCATGGGTGCTTGTATGTGGGCCCTTATTAGTGCTTTAAATGAGCAAAAGTGTACCTTCATGTGTTCTATCTAAGGATGTTGTGTTGCCACTATATTTTGTTCTTTCTGTGTGCATAGGTACATTTATGCCTGTTAGCATGTGTGCAAAAATTCCTCTATACTTGTTGGCTTGGCCTCCGTGCATGGGTGCATGATGTGTGTCTGATTATATGTGTAGGTACATGTGCTGTTTGTGGGAATAAGTACCCATACGTCATGAATGGAGATCTTCTTGATTATCTGTTGGCTTCTGTGTGTGGTTAAGCTCCTGCATGTTTGCCTCTTAACATAGGTACTTTTATCTTGATTGGTCTTTTTTCACTGGTATACGTGTGTACATGTAGTTGTGTGTCCAGGTGCCTGTCTGACTGTTTGTTGGTCTGTGTGCAGAGGTATCTGCATGTGTGCATAAGGTGCCTGTAGATGTGTTATCACCATCAACTCCCTCTCCGTTTGTTCAACTGTCTATCCATGTATGCTTTAATATCGTGTTTATGATTAGATGCACATTGTATGTTGCAATGTGTCTCTCTGTATGTGTGTTTTTCTGTCAGTAACAAAGTACGTCTTTGTCTGTAGGTGTGTGCACGGGTTCTGTCTGCTTGCTGATCTGCATGCACAAATGCCTCTTTGCCCATTTATCAAGGTATGCTAGCTAAGCTGCGTGTGCTGGTGCGGCTATGTCTCTTAGAACTCAATGGAAGCTATTTTTTCAAGACGTGAAAAAGACAGTGGGACTAGACACACCATTCCTTTATTTACCTAAAATACTACTTCCTCTGCAGGGGGTCTAAAAATTAAGCCAACTTCTCTGCGCCTATTGTGTATCCCGCCACACCCCAATCTATCTATCTATTTGCCCATCCAACCATCTATGCACCTATACGTGCATTGTATATGAATGTATATTTTTAAGTTTAGGCAGACTGTTCACTGAAATCCTAAATCGATGTGCTCGATGCTCGAACACCTCATGTGATGTCTTTGATCGTTGCCCCTCAAACCCAGAATGTGTGACATTTTAGGTATGAAGACTTGTAGCCCTCCACTCAGTACTGCCTAAGCTGGTGTTCATCATGGACCCATCGCTCACAATTAACATGCAACTCACCAACATCTGTACCTCATGCTACAACACCCTCCACATGCTGCTGATGACCTCCAGATAGATCCACTCCAAGGCAAGACAGACCGTCCCCCTGGTCCAGGACACCAGCCGGCTCACATACAGACCGGCCTCTACAGAGGACAACAGCAAACATGCAGGAGAACTTATCCACATCCAGGGTGCATCCGCACACCTCATCTGCAACATCCCCCGCCCCAGCCACATCACCGTCCACCTGAGAGAGGTACAATGGCTCACTCTGTGCTGCAGGATCACCTTCAGACTCCTCAACCACACTCAGGAGGCAGTCCACAACCCCATACCCAAACCGACCTTGGACGTGTGTCATCCAACACCCCGTTGGCCCTACTCCATGCAGCCCACCTTGCCCTGACCACCATTCATCACATCCACATAACTTCTGCATGCAGGAGATAGTTCTCCCACCTCACAAAACAGACCTGGTACTCCCTCCCCGGGCACATCAACATGACCCATGACCTCTACACCTTCATGTAACTCTACCAAATTTGTCTGTCAGAGCAATATAGCAAGCCCCCCCCTCAGCAGCTTGAGGCCATCACGGGTGAGTGTTAGGCTCCATGTCTGTATTTTGTGATACATTGTGAGACATGTGTGTCCTCGACCGGACTCAGATCCAAGTGTATGGATGGCTGGAGTTAGTTCCACACTCAGGCATACTTTAACATATCCCCACACGTAGGTTGTGGACTCATGCTAAATGACTGCAACATGAAATTTCAATTATTACATTTTTAATTTCTAGCTCTGGGGCATGATTTGTGCACAGAAAATGGGGAAATGCAGGGACCATAGAATCCAAAGTTCACAGGGGGAGATGGGATCCTTGGCATTTGAAGTCATCAGAGTCCAGCCCACAGTGTTTGGCATCATTGGTCAGACTGTGACCAGCAAGTCCATGTGGCAGATGATGTCATGCAATGGGGTGATGCTGTCGCACATGAAGGCCAGGTGCCTGGCCAGGTGACCTGGGAGATGTGGATGGCCTGCTGCCTCTCACGGTCTTTTCCGTGGACGACCAACCTTCGTCCGGGGACCCTCAGATGCAGGCCTTGACGATGTTTGGGATGCTCCGTCGGACGAATCCTCCTCCTCCTCCCTCCCTGTGGCTGGTGCTGGTCTGCGCCTGGTGTCACAGGGAGGGATGCTCATGTTGTCGGCGATCCGACGGAGTGAATGGATTATGTCCCTTTGCACGACCAGGAGCTCAGCCAGTCTTGCCTCCATCCGTCCTTGGTGCTGTTGTTGACTGGTGTGTTGCTCAGCCTGCTGGTTTTTGATCTCTGTGAGGGTCCCCACTACCTGGCTGATCTCTCTTGTGTCACGCCGGTATGCCTCCATGATGTTGCGGATGTGTGACATACCGGTCCCTTCAGCTGGCTGGTCAGGTTCTCGCCTCCGCCTGCCTCCACTCCCGCCACCCCTGCCCACACGAGCCGGGCCTGCCGTTGTGGGCACATCGGGGCAATGGGACCCCTGAGGGATGGCAGTGGTGGTGTTGTCTGCCTCCTCCTGGGTGCCCGCCGCACCTTGTCCCTCCTGGTCAGACTGGCTCTGTTCACTGAGAGGAAGGGCTCCTGGGTGTCTCCTGTGATGTGGCAGGAATGGGGGTGGTGGTTGGCACAGATGTTCCTGAACCAGGTGCTTCAGGGGCTTGGACACCAGAGGGTCCAGGTCGGTCGGGGTCATCCGTGGCGTGTTGAGAGGCATCGCTGCTGGTGGGATCTGGTTCCTCTCGAGCCTGTGACTGTGATTCTCCCCCCCCATTGTTGGGGGGATGTTCATCACGTTGCCCTGTGTGTGAGAGAGAGACAATGTTAAAGCTGTTTAATGCAACATGCATGTTTCATACACATTCAAGTTGGCACAGTTCCCCAGGTAGTTGAATGTGCCTAGCATTCTCCTCAATGTTCACTTGTGTATGGGTATGTTGCATGGGACAGATTGATATGTTCGCCTGAGTCTTTTACATGTCCATTTGTGGCTTGGATGCTTCATCGGCTATGTATTGGTGTTGTTGTGTTACATGTCCATTGTGGCAGTGAGTAAATCCATTGCCTGTCCTGGTGGTGTGTGCTTGTGTAAGGGGTGTGTGTGACAGGGCCTGCTCGAGGGTGTAGTGTGATTTGGCACTGGGGCTTCCAGGTGATGTAGCTGTCCCCCCATGGAGCATGCTGCCATGACAGTGAGTGTGAGTTCCTATCCTAGATATCTGACCTTGTTGTGTTGTTGTTTGTGTTTTCACTGGTCACAGGAGGGCCTTGTGCTGCCTACACCAGGGCCAAGGGTGAGCTATCTTGTCAGTACTTTCCAAATCCCTGGGCATTGCGCATGGTGCATGGGTATGTAGCTGGGCCATATGGGATGAGGGCAATTGTGTCTGATTTGGAATTCAAACATGCGTTTTGGTGAACTCACCCTCCCAGCATACGGGACATCCATTCTTGGGTTGGTGCTTCGTGTAGCATGGAACATGGCATGACCTTGCTTTCTCAATGGGGCATACACATGTTATTGGCATTCGCATTGTTTGTGACTGTGGTTCTGGAGGGTGAGGGCTTGGGGGTAGTTGCGTGCATTAGGTGTAGTTGGGGTGTGGATGCCATTACCCCCATGTTACGTAAGTGGTTTGTGTACTCACTGCGGCTCCTTCAACTCCATGTACTCCCACCGGCGGAAGCATGGCCATCACCTTCTCCTCCCAGGGATGGTAATGTACTGGTCTGCGGGGCACGCCACCTCCAGTGATGTTAGTCTGGGCGTGCCCTTCATTCATTTTTCTCTTGACCGCCCTCCGCAGATCGTACCACCTGGCTTGGCATTCATTCCTGGTCCTTCTGATGGGTGCGACAGTATTCACCCTCTCAACGATCCTCTGCCACAGGCGTGATTTTTCAGCTATGCTGGTCTGTCTGACCAATGTTCCAAACAGCTGTGGCTCGACTCTGATGACTTCATTGACAAGGATGTCCAGCTCCTCCCTTGTGAACTTTGGATTCTTGTTCGTGGGCATGGTGTGGGGTGAGGGTGTGGATGGTTGTGGGTGTGTGGGTCTGAATGTGATGGTGTGTGTGTGAATGTGGAGAGGGGGTATGTATGAAGGGGTGTGTGTATAGGTGTATATGTTTAGGTGGATGGGTGCAGAGGTTTGTGTGTGCTCTGTAGCAGTGGTGAGTCTGTTGCAAAAGCTCATGGTTTGTGTGTGTGGTCCCTTTTTATTGGTCCATTTGTGGGTGGGGCTCAGTTTACATTATTGGTGGGTGTGTTATAAGGGGTGGTTGTGAGGTTGCCCCTCTGTTTGCCTGTTCGGATGTGTCTAGTTCAGTCCTTTTCATTTTTTGTGCAGTGTAGACGTGTTTTGTGGTGTTGTGCGAGTCGAATAGGCTCTCCTTGTGCTGTTTTACAGTGTCTGTGGTTCAGTACAGTACAGGGGTACGAGTCGAACAGCCACACACCCCCATGCGTTGTGTATGTACGGTGCATACACGGACATTGCTATGTACGGTGCGTACACCCCATTGCTTCTGTACGGTGCGGGTGCGTAGACCGCCATTGTGTATGTATGGTGTGTACCCGCAACATTGCATACCCGCAACATCCACTGTACATACGCGATGTTGGAGGTACGCACCGTACATTCGCAATCGGGGTACGGTGCGTACATACGTGCTGGTGGTACGCACCATACATACGCGATGGGGGTACGCACCATACATTCGCACTGGGGGTACGGTGCGTACCTATGCGCTGGGGGTACGGTGCGTACCTACGCAGGGGGAGGGGGGTACGGTGCGTACCTACGCGCTGGGGGTATGGTGCGTACCTACGCTCTGGGGGTACACACCATACATTGGCACGGGGGGTACGGTGCATACCTACGCGCTGGGGGTACGCACCATACATTCGCACTCGGGGTACGGTGCGTACAAACTCCGCTTCATAGCGGGCAAAGTAATTCCCCATGTACGGGACATTTCCGTACGAATCGTAAATTGTAACGCCGGTCCGGATCGTACTAGTACAGTCGGACTTCATTTTTACGATTTGTATGGAGCAGTGTCCGGGTCCGTCTCGTACTAATTTTCCCGCTACGATTCGTACGGATCGGGCCGATCCATATGTACTTTTTCCCGTATGGATCGTACTTCATGGGTCGGACGTGACTTGTACGATTCGTACGGAAAAAAACACGGATACGAGTCGTACGGGAACAAAAAATACAGGATCGGAATCGACCCCATAGTAGATGAGAAAAAATCAAAAGCTTCATTTATAGATGCATCACATTTAGAATTCACATCAAATGGTTATTCAAGATTAGCTAAAGAATATATACATTCTTTAGATGTTAAGGACTGTTAGATTTGTGCACACTTACCTGCTGAAGCTACTGAGGACGTAACATACCATCATATTCCACTTTCATACACAGTTACATGTCGTTTATTGCTTATTTTATTTTATAGACAGTCATTTTGAATATATATTTTCCAATTCTGATTTCATCCTTTCTGATGTCCCTCTTAACAAAATAATTAACCTTCATGCACAAGCCAGGGTTCTTTAGGTCCCCTACAAAGATATTTACTGTTAAGACATATGAACAATATTTGACATGCTCAATGAAGCTATTAGAAACTACGGGGCATATCGTCAAGGCCTTATCGCTCAGCGCTCTTAGAGCGAGGATAATTATCGTCGGCTTATCTCCAAAGCGATAAAATTCAGAGTGTGAGCTGCCAATTATGCGATTATCGCTGGAAATACAGCGATAATCGCACAAGATTTGGCGAAAGCTTGCTGATAGGGCAAGGCATACTTAACCGTGATATCCACCTTACATAGGATATCATGGCTAAGTCAGTTTTGAAGCAGGTGTAAGGAAAGTAGAGATAACAGAGGTTATCGTTACTTTGCTTGTTGCTCTGCAGGTTAGCGTGCCCATTGATAATTGGAGAAATGTCGCTTAGCGACATTTCTGCAGTTATGTCAGGGCAGGAACGCCCGCTTCGCATCTCATTCGAGATGCAAAGATGGGCATTGGGGGAAAGGGCGATAATGCAAGGATTCACACGATAGCGTGACCTTGCTAATTAGGCGATAAAATTATCGCCGCTTTCCGTCCGAAAACAGACGCTAAAGCGGCGATAATTATCTCCGGGGCTTGATGATATGCCCCTACATTCATCCAAGCATTTGAGGAAAGGTGCGCTCTGATGTTTCATAAGATTACAAAGCAAGAAGATATGTTAAAGAATGTGTGGAAAGAAGAGGAAGATGAGCATGAAATGAAAATGATATATCCCAAATTGAAATTAGACAGATGACAGAGGGGAAACTATGCTTCTGAAAAAAGAGAAATTACATTAGAACCAGATGCATACGGATGTGTATCTGTGAACATACATTTGAAGTTCTTGGAGGACCTTTACAAATATTATCTGGGAAGGAACCAGTTCTCCCTGGAGCATATTTCATTTGTAAACAAGATGCATTTTCCCAGTTACTTGCTGATTGGGGGGATATTTGTTATTTAGGTTTATTGTTGACTAAAATGTATCATGTAAATAGCATAGATGATCTAACAATTAATCCATCTCATGCCCACAACTGTAGTGAAATTGATGGGACACAATTAGCAGGATGATTTTGGTGCAATCATTCCACCAGTGGGAGTAGACCTAAATGAAGAGAAAATCAGGAAGCTATATACTTTAGTGGATAAGTTAGCCTCTAGTACATATGGTGCTTTCTTGTCAGTCAACGCATAATTAGTAGCTGTTACATCAGTGGTCTTGCAAGATTGATTAACTTTATATATATTGCTGTAAGATGTTGAAAGCAAAACACTGTGTTCATATATACCCGACAAGAGTAAGATGATAAAGGAATTTGCAAAGAACATTTCTGACTTAAACCTAAAATAAAAAACCATAGAACCAACTCATGTGTTAGGACTATTAGAAATAGTAGCTTCTGCTATAAGTAGCTGGCTTGGAATTATTGGGAGTGGATTTTAAGGGGTCATATTAAAACCTATATTGATTATTGGTATTTGCATAATATGCTTATTTGATATGTATAAAGCATCAAGATGTTACCTAACAAAAAATAAAAATAAAGAAAAGGCAAAGGCAAAGGAAGGAAGAAATAGAAATGGAAGAAAGAATGAGTAAGGTTTACAAATCGTTAAAGGAAATGCAGACCTTAACGAGTAAGATAGATGACACAGCAAGGAAGGAAGGTGCACCTTAGAAATTCATTTTTAATAACTTGTGATGACTATTTTAGCTACCAGAGCAGAAAATTGATACAGCAAAATTCCTCATTTTGCAACTTAAACACATTTAATTGGAAAGTGTGAAAATGTATCCTGACTAACACAGGTATAATAAATGCAATTTTGTAGTAGGTAATTATATATAGGCATTGCAAGACCACAAATGAAGTATCATAATATATGATTTAAGTTAGCCTAACTACTGATGACATATTAAGCATTGACTTTACTAAGTAGAGTTAAATGCCTGTTCTCGCATTACACCGCTGCACAAGATGTTTTTCCCTTCCATTGCAAATGCTGTACCATTCCAGAATCCTTCTATTGTTATGTTATGTTAGCAAGGTCTTATAAAGCGCACAGCTACTCTGCAGAGTATCCCAGTGCTGAGACAAAAAATGATATAGAGGCAAAAATCGAGAAAGAGGGGACATCAAACCCAGGGTACGGGGTCATTATCCCACTTGTTGGAACAACCAGGTTTTTGTTGTTTCCTGAAAAACAGTATATTTGTGGCCTGCCTAAGCGGGAGTGGGAGCTTGTTCCAGAAACTAGCCACTAACACCTGAAATGAACGACCGCCACAGCGGGGTTTAAAACATCTAGGAATAATCATTAGGTGTTGGTGTGCCGACCTAAGGGATCTACCAGGTACATAGTATGAGACTCTTCTATGGATGTAAAGCGCCCCCATGCAATGCAGAGCTTTGAAAGCCAGGACCAGAGATTTGAAGAGCATTCTGCATCGGACAGGCAGCCAGTGCAGATTCTTCAGATGATGGGCAATCCGGTCTCTAGGGCTGAGACTCAGTACTGCCCTAGCTGCCGCGCTCTGCACGACTTGCAGTCTGTTGCAGTCTTAGCTAGTGAATAGGCGTTTATATGCATTAGACACTGATAGTGAGATTTTCACAGAGAGAAGAGGAGATGGTAGGAAATGCACTAACCGTCTGAATTGCAAGAAGTGAACGATGCATCATTTCTAGGACATGATTCTGTAGTCTATTGTGAAGACATGAGAAACTAGGAAGTTCACCTTCTCCCTGAGTTTGCTGAGAATTGAATATACTTTGGGTACATGGAATGTATCAATTGTTGCAATTATGTTTTAGCAGATTTATCTTAATTTGTGTTCCTAGAGCAGAGAAGGATGATTTCTGGAGAGAACCATCTGACTCTTTCCTGTCTCTTATTTTAGGGAATAGGTACTCCTGCTGATTTATAGCTGACAGTCTTTTGCTAATTTTTGTTGCTTAAGTATTAAGGCTTCACGCCTTTGCATTTGCATTCTCTCATCAGAAATCTTCATTTCGGTTTGTAAACTGACACCTTTCTTTGCTTATTGACAAAATTGCTATTCTAATGACTTGGCTCAATTAATCTAGATTAAGGATTTCCTTTATGGAACACACTTGCTGTATTTTATTTCTAATCCTAACTAATATGGTATTTTTACTCATTTTAAAATATCCACTAATCAGCAGACCTCCACAGTGCAGGGGGGCCCCTAAGCTCTGGAGGGGGGTCCTCCGGCACTGGCAGGTCCCTGGCCTGAGAGCTACGAACTGGATCCGGAGTATCTTGGGGGCGCCCGCCGGAATGTAATTTGCAGAGATGCCCCCTCAAGTTGTTACACCACTGCCACTAACGTATTGTTTGAATTTGTAATGATAATGACTAAATGATGATGATGATTAATAATTACTGAATAAGTAACTCAATTTGAATTAATTTGGTAATAAAACCCTTCAACTCACATTAACTCTCTCTATTGATGGTTGTGAAGTTCCAAATGGACTACACCATTAATGGTGTATGATGTAAATGATTGTTTCTTCTCAATTCTCCTTGTCAACGAACAAGGGTTCATACGACCAATGGCAGGGCTTCTTTAATGATTACACTCAAAGATTCAGATACAAGAATCCCCACTCCAACAAATGAATATTGAATATAGAAGAAACTTTATTGAGGTGGATGAGAAGTGGGTAGTAAAAGGTTGTATACCATTGAAAGTTTGTGAACCTACCTAAAACTGACACGTTTGTGCATATTCCCAAACACTTTCAAGATCCATTTGTAACCTTTAATCCATAACCTCAGGTTCACAAGATGGCCTATTTTTATTGATGTTTTGTGTGCTGTGTCCCCGGAATATTGTGGCCTAATGGGCCCCCCTTACTTTTTTATGTCATGATTCTGAGTTTGCACCACAGAAGAAGTATTTACAATCTGAATTCATATGACCATTAGCCTACCTATTGCATAACTTGCCAGTACCAATATTTGTATCCATGTGCTTTTTTCTGCATGAAACAATTATACATCTGCGTTGATGGATTAAAAGACGTAGATATTTCAATTTCTATATTGTTTCTTTTGTGCTTACATACAATAATGAAAAATAGAGATTTTAGTTTTCCTGGCAATGCAGCATCAGTCTTGTGCCCTGCATTATGCACAAACGTTTCTTTAAACAAATCACAAAGGAATGGTTTTTATAGTATTCGAAAAGTATTCGAAAAGTGTACCTTTCTAATGCCTATAGTTTTGTAGCATTTAAAACAAGCTGAGTTGAACAAAATATGTTTGTCTTCACCACTATTTCATAATTTATATCAAAGGTCATTAAAAAGAAAAAAAAGGATAAAAAATAGATAAGAATAGACTTTAAAAACTAAGTGTTTTAATAGAGGGGTGTTGACATTTATGTAGATCTAATCAGAGAAAGGAAATCTTCAACTACAATTCGCAATAACTCTTAATTTTTGGTGGCATGTTTTGCAGATAAAATCAGTTGCTGCCATTGATGGCATGTAGTTTGGTACAGGTAACTAAATAACTATTTTCTGTTAATTTCAACTCCTGTCATTCAAGTCCTTTAATTTGTTGTACGCGCATAAGCATGCACCCATCACAGGTTCCTTTATCCTATGACTGCTATAAGACTTTCATTGTATTTTATGCGTTAAGGAGGTAATATTTGTCATCTTGGCTAATAATATTTTGATTGGTTGGGCCTTATTATATTTATGATTTCAGCAGCACATGTTGCTTAAAGGGATTTAGAGTTCATGGAGATATGCTGAAATCTAAATGTAAAGGTACCTTCGAACCAGAGTCAGTTTTCGCTTTGACCCTTACCACTCAAAAAAATAGTGCAAAAAACCTCAAGTGCCACAAAATAATTGCTGCTCATGTACTGGTCATTCGCATTATTCATGTTCTGAAATGTTTCTGCAAATTAAGTCATATGGCATAATGGTGTCATTTGGGGAATTTCATGTAACAAGTCTAATGTAAAATTCACAACACAAATGTATTGAAGGTTCCACCAGTATATTGTACATTTCGCCTTTATCTAGTTTAAATAGCAACCATACCAAATAAGGCCACCAGTTTCAAATCCCTTTGACTATCAGAAGACTTAACTCTCATGTGTACTTCAGCAGACCATGAAAGAAAGGTGTACCAGATTGGGCCTGAGGGGACATTTTTACTAGAGAATACGTCATGGATAAAACATGTGGCTGATTAAACGTTGAGGAAACCAAATTATTAAGGAGATGCGAGTCTACTTAGTTAGGGTGATGACATGTTATATAATTTGTGTATGAGATGTGCAATCCTAGTGGTGTATGTACAAAGGCAACATGAAATATACATAAATAGATTTTGAGGGATGTTTCAGCCACAGTGTCATGACAACCCTTGAAACCAGAAAAATACTGGAGAACTTAAACGAATATCCCCACGAACAACATTGAATGTCCAAATGTCTGTCATCCCCAGGTGGAACTGAACAGGCTCGACCAACCACCAACCTGGGTGCCTAGACCGGTTATTGAGGGTGAGACAGGAAAAAGTTACCTAAAGTCAGGGAAACTGCCAACTGGGAGCAGTGAGGCACAGCAACCATGAACCAGAAGATAAAATCCACAGCCAAGGCTTCAAATCTGGAACCAGTTTCTGGGCCAATAAGTCTGTTAAAGTACAGTTATGAAAGCGACATGCCAATGGCTTTGCAACTTCTCATGGCTTGGGAACAATGAGGCCAGACAATTTATCATTCTCAGCTGTCTGTTTATAAGTTTCTCTAGAAAACACCCACAAATAGTTGGCCCATAAAGAGCAGCATCAGCCTTTCAAGAGGACGTGAAACCACTAAGTCTGGAACAATCACTATCATTGGGAGGCCCTCTAAAGCCTGACACTTCCAATGTGCAATAAACATTGCCTGATTTTGTTTATGTTGAAGTGGGAATAGTAAATCTAGCCACTCCAAGGTCCAACACTTTCCCTACTGTTCCTTAGATTGGAGTGCTCAAAGAAAACATAACCCCTCCAAACTCCAAAACTTCCCCGACTGTTGCTTGGATTAGAAGTAGAATAGTAAATGTAATCAATCCAAAATCCAACACTTTTCTTACTGTTAATTAGATTGGAGTAGGAATAGAAAATCTATTGCTTCCATAGTCCACCACAATCCCTGATTTTGCCTATGTTGGATAGACAGGGGAGTAGTAAATTTAATGCCTGCAAAGTCAAACACTCTCCTAATGTTGCTTTGATTGGAGTGTGAATAGTAAATCTAACCCCTTCAAAGTCCGCACCATCCCTACCATTCCTTACATCGGAGTGGAAGTGGTAAATCTAATCTTCGCACTGTTATTCTCCGCTTTTGCTCACGTTGAATTGGAAATAGTAAATATAAGTCCTCCAAAGTCCAACACTTGCACCACCGTTGGCTTAGATTCAAGTGAAAATAGTTTATTTAAACCCTCCAACATCCAACACTTTCCCAGCTTTTGCTTAGCGTGAAGTAGAAATTTTTATAATTATTATTATTATTATTTAGATTTGCACCGCACTTGGCTCCCCAACAAAGGGATTCCCAGCGCTATACCACAGAAGAGGTGCCCAGAAAACCAACAGGTGCTACTCTCGATGCCAGAGTTAAAACAACCAGATTCTAAGGGCCATATGTATTAAAACAGTTTTTTGCGATTCTCATAATGTGATTTTTAGCGAATCACATTTTGAGAATCGCAAAACAAGATGTATATAAAAGATCACAATAATCGCAGAATAATGATGCGAATACCTAATTTGCGATTCCTTAATTGCGATTTCGCAAATAAGGAATTGCAATTTAGAGAATCTGCAATTCAGGTGCAGCTTGATGACATCACAACCAGGAATTGTGACTGCCCATGCTGCACCTGATTGCCAGAAGCTGAGTGAGAGGCTGGGAGGATTGTGAAAGAACTGTGCACTGCTAGTCAGAGAAGGAGAAATGGATCCCCAGGAGAAAGAGAAGGTGCAGGAGGAGAATGTACGTAACAGGAAGCAGAAGTTTAGTGAGAGGGAGCAGGAGGTGCTCATTCAGGAAATGGTAGTCAGCCATGAGCTCCTGTTTGGGAAGAAATCCCTTTGTATGCCAGAGGCACGTAAGAGGAAATTTTTGTTTGAAATCCAAGAGAAGGTGAATGCCATCAGCGTGAACCACCCCACTGTGGAGGACTTCCGCAAAAGGTGGTATGACTTGCGTCAAAGATCTAAGGAAAAGGTGGCAACAAATTTGGCAGAGACGAAGAAGACTGGTGGGGAAACATCCACTGCAACGGAGTCCACATCCCTTGAAGAATTGGTGGAGGGCACCCTTCAGCCCGAGCGTGTCAGAGGCCTGGCTGACCTGGACAGCTCCGACCCTCCAAACACCAGACAAGGTAAGATGCATGCCATTAATTCCCTGATACATCACCACCTCACTCACACACTCAGGAAACACCCAGACACTAAACAGGAATGCAACTTCAGTACATGTTAACAAGCACACCCAGCAATGCATTATGGGAGATGTAGTCACATGCACCAAACAGTGGAGCAGTGAGACACAGCAAGGTAGAATCTGGGTGAGTAATTCAGAGAAGGCAAAAAACAGGTAGATAGTACACATGTAACTCAAATTCAGTAAACTGTATTGCATGACCAATGTGAGGCAGGACACCAAATTGATGTGTGCATTTACATTCACAGCACCACTTGAAAAACAGGAAGTCATGTCAGAAGGTGAGGATGCAGCCAACAATGAGGACTAGGCAGACGGCGCCTCATAGTGCCACCACTCCCACTGCTGGAGGCAGGACCACAGGACACAAGTGGAGAATCCCAGCCAGTCCAGGGTGTCAGAAGCAGTGCTCAGGTTTCTTCACGGAGACAGAATGATGCTAAGCTCCCATGCCCACCTCCCAGAACTAACTGCGTAAATGCAGCTGCTCTAGGCAGGGGGACAGGGGGAATGGGACAGAGAAGAGACACTTGTGCACCTAGACTTCTTCTTCTTTTAGCAGGAATGTAGCTGGTACCTAATGCACAGATAAGACAGCAATTTTATAATGCACTAACAGTTATATTTGACTTCAATTATTACCCTTATCCAATTTCCTACCAGGTTTCTGCAAGAGTTTTGCCCCTCTTCTGTTCAGCAAAATATTGGCTGATATTTGATGAGACCTAATGCACAGAGAGATATAAAGAGTTAAACAATCCTACTCTTCCTACTTCTCTTTTGCTTTCTGTTCATTTTCCCTTCTCTCTTCTTAGCGTTAGAATTAGCCCATCTAACTCTCAGTTCTTAAAAGATTATTGTAGTATATAGATTCCAAGGACCACAAGGTTGATTTAGTTCTTAGTCCTTATCTTCTTATTCATGAAGCTTTGTCCTGCACTTCTCCAGGTAGCGCTGGCAAAACTTCTCACAGAAAATGCGCAAAAGGGGACAGGGAAGGAGAACAGAGGGAGGAAAAAACAGGAAAAGCGCTAGGAAGGAGGTTTGAGAAGCTTGAGCGCTTAGTTGTAAGTAAATGCCAGGAACTCAGTCTCTGTCACATGTGCTTACTTGTTGTAGATGCTGTTCAATCTGGAATCCGGTCTCCTCAGCTCGACGGTAAGCCTACCGGAGCAAGGAGACCCTGCAATAGCGTGGTAGTCTGTCTAAATGTGAAGCGAGTGGCTCTCAGATTACTTGCACTCACCGGGAACTTGACGGCATTCCCTAAAAAGTATTAGGTAAGACACTGTGGTTTCTTGGAGTTTTCTCTTACCAGTTCTACTTGACCAAAACTACGTATTCAACTCTTTACTGTGAATACGTTTCCTCAAGCGGACTAACTTCAGCTGAAAACAAAACAAGGCAGCGCTCAGGAAACTTTTAATGAGGAAGCGCTTGGAACTTCTTCTCACAGCTGAGGCAAAAATTGAAGTGCGCAAAAGAACACGCTTCACCTCCACACGAAGCCTCACCTCTCGCGAGATTTCTAACACCCATTAAAGATATTAGACAGTCTGGGAAGCACGGCGGCCATCTTGGAAGGGAGTCGGCCACTCACACATTGTAATCCCGCTATTATGAAGAGAGGGTTTCACAAGTACCTGATGTTTGCCCACTGATTCTTTCTGAATCACACTAACATTTAGGCTTCTCCTGACACAGGGCCAGCGTCCAGTACAGTACAGAGCACAGTCCCCTCTCCATACTAGTGAAGGAAGTGGGTCCAGACGCAGGGCACGGCCGTCCACGAGTGCTGCTGCCGTAGATGAAGACACCATGTTTGACGGGCTTGAAGGCACCATGTTTAAAGTCCAGCGCCTGCAAGCAAAGCATTAAGGTCAATACAGCGCCAGTTTTCCTCACACAACCACAACATGACCGAGATGAGGGATGGGTTTGGGGACATGACAGGTGCACTACAAGGACTGTGTACCAAGCTGAGGAGAGAACGGGCAGCCAGGCGCAGGGAGAGACAACGTCTCCACAGCTGGCTGGACATGTACACCAAGGCTGTCACCCGCCTGAGTACTGCCACAACCCTGCTGTCACGTAACTGTGTGAGCATGCAGCATGCAATGGCTCACTGCTGCCAGGATGTGGCCAAGGGCCTGGGGCAGGTGACACATGCCATGGACTAGCTGCGGGTAGCTGCCACAGGTGGCACAGGACCCCTGAGCTCATTGGAGATTGAGGATCAGTCCAGTAGGAGCAGCATCACTCCACCAATTCCCCAGGACAGACGGCGGAATGCGCGGCAGGGGAGAACACATGATGACTCAAGGGAGGGCAGTGGCCACCCTGAGCGAGGGGCAACAGGCCCTGCAAGCAGGTGATGAAGTGGCATCAGTGGAACATGGCAATGGGTGAGGCAACACATTGCATCTTGACTTATGTTTGTGCGACTTCCTTGCACTGTGGGTCTAACATGTGCAAACAATTGTGACACACATTAGGTGTACGTCAGGCTGTCTGACAGACATGTTCCTGCCCCCAAGGAAATAAAAAACACAGTTGTGCACCAATCTGTTGCATTGCATCATCATTACTCACCTAGAAATAGTTCTGTGTGATCTCATCTCGTCTCTGGCGCCCGGCAGCCACTCCGACACCACCTGCTGGTCTGCACCGTGGAACTGGGCCCTCCTCATCCGATGACTTGGAAATCTGTGAGCTCCACTGGGATGACTTTCTTGGTGGCAATGTTGTGTATAGGGGTGGGCGGAATTTGCGAAGTTCACTTTCGCAAATTATCGCGAAAATGTTAAAAATCTCCGCCAACACGCGGAAATATCACGAAGATGCGGAGGTTTTTTCCAGCCCGTTCGCGGTATTTTCTGCATGGTCACGGCTCGCCAACTTACCCATGTGGTTGCTCGCGGGCGCGGCCATCTTGTTTTCAGTTGTCTCGCGGTGCATGATCGCGAGAAGAAAGACGTGATCGCGCGACAAATGACGACACGCGGGCGCGAACTGCCGCGAGACAGCGCAAATGGCTACCAACAATCCAACATCTCATGGAGAACGCGACCGGATCGGGAAAACTTGTTGGCGAACACGGGGATTCAGGTAAGGCGATCGCGCGCACGCGATAATGTATTATTTTACAGCGCGAGCAAGAAACAAATTATCGCTAAGCTGCGGAATGCGGAAATTTTGACATTTTCGCGCTTTCCGCGGATCGCGAAAATGTCAAAATATCGCAATTTCCGCGACCGGAACGGAATTTTAGCCCAGGCCTGGTTGTGTAGCAAGGCACATGTGGCCACAATTTTGCAGCACGTCTCGGGGCTGTACTGTAGCGCTCCTCCACTCTTATGGCGGCAGCGGAAACGGCTCTTCAGGATTCCAAATGTTCTCTCAATGGCACAGCGTGTGGCTCTGTGGGCGCTGTTATACCTCTGATCCCCTGCAGTGGCTGGATTCAGGTACGGAGTCAGGATGTAGTCACATACAGCATACGCACTGTCACCTGCAGGGTGACATGAACTAGGTTAAACACTGTCCTGCCATTTCAGACCTTTACTGATTGTGCGTTTGAAAGCCATGCATTTCCCTAGCAGGTAGCCCTCACCAAACTCACCATCTGTGAGTTGTCGGTTTATTCCACTGTGGCAAAACATGCATGAGTCGTGTGTGCTGCCCAGGTATTTAGCTACAATATAAGTGATGACATGTTTGGCATTGCACACTACCGGTATGTTCAGGGAATGATAGGACTTGCGATTCCTAAACACATACTTATTCTGTGATGGGGAGAGAGTGCGACATGGGTGCCATCTCTGCAGCCAATCACGTGGGGATATTGGACTATCTGGTAGAAATTCTGCTTGGTCTGATGTAGTGCCTGTTGTGTGCTGGGGAATTGGATGTGGTGATGCAGTCTCTGTACCATTGCATCAAGGAAAGCGTGCAAGAAGCGCAACAGGCAACTCTGGGAGACCCCTCCTGCTACAGCTATCACCCCTTGAAAACTGCCTGATACCAGTAAGTGCAGTGAGCGAAGGGCCTGTACATAGGTGGGAATGGTGTGTGCCCTGCACGTGGGGTGTTCTAGTATGGATTTGAGCTCCTCTATTAAGTCCAGGATGCTGTCTGCGCCCAGCCTATACTTCACATGGATCTCCTCCTTGGTCTACTGGAACAGGGTGATGCGCGCTCTGAAGATCCTTTCCTGGCGTCTCCTTCTCTGTGCAGCAGCTCTGATTCGCAGCCTCCTGGCTATCACAAACAGCCCAGCCATTGTGAAACCCCCTGTAGCATTGTGGGCCTGTTTAAATAGGTTGCACCTGGTTACCACCTGCTCAGAGTTGGTGGTAATTTCGATGTGCAAAATTGCAATTTTCGCATATTCGCAATTTGCGATTTTTAACATGCATCTCATTTTGCGAATTCTCTATTTGCGAGCAGGTTATTAGCGAATATCAAAAATGACGTGCCGCTTATTGCGAATTTGCATATTTATTCGCAGATTCCCTGCCTCGCTAATTTGCTAATCGCTAAATTAGCGATTACTGTTTTTGCGCACCGGACCCCTTTCTTACATAGGAACACTATGTTTTGCGACTGCAGTGTTTGCGATCGCAAAACAGCTTCATACATATGGCCTTAAGCTTCTTGCGAAAGACTGAAAATGAGTGGCAGGCTCTCAGGTCAGGAGGAAGGGAATTCTACAACTTTGGGTCCCTTGCCTGGATCTCCTACCTCTAGGAACTACAGTGAGATCCAGATTGCTTAAACGCAAGGACAGGCAAGTTGTGTATGGCAACACCAGCGCTCTTAGATAGGAGGAGCCTGAGTTAGAAAGACATTTATACACTTAGCATAGAGCTTTGAATTGAATGTGATGTTCAACTGGAAGCCAGTAAAGTTTGTGGAGCAGGCCGGCAGTGGGGTGGATCTTAAGGGAATGAAGCCAGAGTCTTGCTGCTGCATTTTGCACAATCTGGAGCCGTGTAAGAAGGTACTTTGTGACCCCTAGGTAAAAAAGGTTTCTGGAAATAAGCCTCAAAATGAGAAAGGCCTGGGTGACTGTTCACTGGGTCGAGGTCAGAAGACATCCTAGACTTTTTTGAGCCATCTTAAGATACCGAAACAGGTAGCAGCTACATTAGTGACTTGGTGACTCATGGAAAGGCTCTCATCTTGCCAGACTCCCAGATTCCTGACCACTGATACCGGGGTGGGGATAGTATCCATCACCTCGGGCCACAAATGTGGGCCCAACAGGTGAAGGAGGTTGCCCAACAATAAGACCTCAATCTTTTATTCTTTTAACTTCAAGGAATAAGGGCCTCATTTACGACAAATTGACATGGGGCATCGTTACAATTCTTCTTGCTGCTCTGTCCTACACCATTGTGAAATGGCAGGAATGCACCTTATTAATGAGATGCAATGCATTCCTGTCCTTCCGTCCATTGCAGGCAAGATTGTTTTTGTTCAGGAAAGGGTACCTTCCTGCAGAAAAACAATCCAGGGAGGCATTTTCCTCTTTCTATGTGTGCTGCAGCATGCAGCACACATGGGAAAGAGGAAAAAAGTGAGGAGAAATTAAAACATTTCTCCTCATTATGCCTGCTTTGGGGAGGCATAAGGTTTTGGCATGGCCCCAAGTTTGCGTGATTTTGTAAATCTGGGTCAGGGTCAAAATTCATTGTGGTGGGTGTACCTGTGCAACACCCACCACAATGTCCATGGAACACCTCCGTGATGCAGAGTAAGACAACACAGCACTTTACACTGTCATGCCTTATTCCATATCTATGAGCCATGCAAAGCCATGCAGGGTGGCTTTGTCTCACCTCTTCGATATGATTGAGAGCCTTGCTCCACCGGAGAGCCAAAAAAGTGACACTGGTGGCACAAGCCTGTTGTAAATAACTCCCTTAGTGTTCATTAAGGAACAGGCAACTGTTCAGTGCCTCTGTGCTATGGTTCTCCTGAGATGACGAGGTGACAACGATCTGAGTATCGTAGGTGTAAGAGAGGCGGGTGAGACAACACTTTTCTATGATATCTGCAAGTGACCTTTAGTACTAGGTAAAGAATGTTGGACCCCAGAAGGTAGAGGGTGTAGTTTAGGGTGATGATGATGGGTGTGGACTTGGAAGAAATGATCCCAAAGAAAGGCGCTCAGCCAGGACAGAGCCATGTCCTGCACCTCTTGGGTCTCTAACCTTTGGAATCAAATGCTGTGCTGAGCTCCAGCAGAATCAGTGCAGCGGTGTCACCATTGTCTGGTTGTTGCCTTAGATATTCTGTTATAGCCAGTAGGGCTGACTCTGTGTTCTGTGTACTTCAAAAGTTGTTTATTCACATTCTTTTCTAGGAATTCAGACAGGGAAAGCAGGTGGGATACTGGTCTATAATTCGACCAGATATAGGGGTGTAGATTTGGTTTATTTAATTAGAGGCATGAGCATTCCACGTTTACATACATTTGGTCAAGAGATGAGCCTGACATAAAGGTTGTGAGGAAGGATTTGAAAGTCAGGGGACCAGGACCCGAAATGAGCTCAGTGAGCAGAAGAGAAGGATGACCATGTTGAGATCTAATGTGGGGGAAAGAGTAACATGAATATCTGAAGAGTTAAATCTAGTGTGAGAGATAAAGTGGCTTGAATATCTGCAAGGTTTTTATAAAAAAAGTGCCTAACTTGCCACACTGGATTTGTGAGAGAGGGACAACCGGGACTGTGTTTGCTGGGTTGGAAAGTATTTTTACAAGTTAAAAGAGCGTTTTTTAACAGTTTTTGGCCAAGCTGCTTTTATCGAAGAAGAAGGAGTCTCTAGCTACGTGGCAGTTTTTGTGATAATCTTTAAGGGCCCTCTTATACTTTGCTTTGTCATTTTACTGTAGTATTTATGCCACATTCTCTCAAGAGATTTATAGATCTTTTTATTATTGTGCAGCGTATCATTGAACTAGGGGGCCGGTGGAAGGGTTCTCTGGCGCTTTCTAGTCATGATAGGGATTCAAAAGTCAAGCGCAGATCTGATCCATCAATCAATGATGGAAGCGTCAGACCGCACTGAGCTGTGCATCGTTAGACAGATGGATTCTAAGGTAGCATTCAAGGCAGAAACAGTGAGCTTTGACCAGTTCTTACCAGAGGAGGTGGACTGGGCTGCACCTGGCCCGGATGCACCTAGAATGAAGAGGGAAATGGGAACTGCTAAATGTTCAGACCAGGTGAGGGTAAAGCCTGGTCAGCCTACAGTCTTCTCATTTGAAAAAATGGGGTCAAGCAAATAACCAGCCTCGTGAATGCGGGCATTGTTAACAAGCTGGACAACAAGGGCCATGAGGTCCTCAATAAGAGAGGAGGCAATTTTGCATGACTTATTGCTGAAATGAATGTTAAAATCCCAGAGAATTGTAAAGCTGGCATATTTTACAATATATGGGGATAGGGTCTCCATTAAACTGGATCTCCAGTTGCTCATTGGACCAGTGGGGCAATTTATCAGGGCACTTGACATGGTGAAGTTATTGGAGAGAGTCAAGGAAAATAGCAAAGCTTCAAAGTCTGGGATGGTGAGTTTGTCTATTTTACAGATGTGCTGTGTTTTGAAAATAAGTGCAATGCGACCCCCTTTCTTATTCATGCGATCCACTCTTAGGATGCGATAGTCTGAGAGCAGAGTGGTAACAATGTATGGCACTGAGGCCTCATCCAGTCATGTTTGTGTTAAAAACACAGAATCTGGACCATGATCAGTTAAGAAATAGAAAAGTTCATGCTGGTTTTTCCAAAATGAACAATTGATGCTAAAAACTTGAGATGGGTAGAGTTGAGTGATTTCAAGGCATCATATTTCAGAGGTGAGCGGTGACCTATAAAATGGGCTTGAGGTATTGTGCAAGAATCTGTGTGGGCATTTTATCCCATCCGTATTGGGGTTCCAGGAGGAGAGGCAACCTCCTGGTATAGTGAGGCAATAGGCAAGCAGCTATACTGAAGAGTAGGTCAACCTACCTGAGGGCAATTGACCAGCGTTCCTGGACCCTGGTCCCATTCGGGCACAGACGGGTGCAAATGGCATTCCTTCGGTGCCGCCTTTTGGGCGTCCATGCCATGGCCATGATAAAATAGGCAGGCTAGGTGCGAGAGAGAAGCTGAAAAAGCACTAGAGCACTAACCCCTAAAGGTGCAGCATAAGCTGGCTGCTGTAGGCAATCTGTTTCCACCCAAACAAATTGATCAGGCTTTTTCAATTCATTGTTTCAACTAGCTAACATCCCCCAAATTCACTTTTTAGCATACACAGAATAACACAGTGATTTTAAAAATAATGCAGTGCAAATTAATAAGCAGTTTGGACATGCTCCAGGTACCGTTTGAGTGGCAGACCTTCTGTGCCACTGCCATGATTAAATAGGCAGGCTGGGTGTGAAAGGGAGGCTGCAAAAGGGCTAAAGCACCTGGTCAATTGCCAACAATTGACCAGGTTCCCATTTTAATTAGGCGTCTGCCAAAGATCATTGTTTTTGTTTTATTCAGGCTGATGGTAATTTCGTTTGCTCTGCAATATTCTTCTAATATGTCCAGTGATCTTTGAAGGCCAATTTGGGTGTTGTCAAGGATTACCATGTCGTCAGCATATTGCAAATTTTTTATTTTTGCTTTATCAGTTTGTGGGAGCAGATCCTGGGGACTGTTGGGTGTTCTTCCATGTCTGCCATATAAAGGTTGAAAAGAAGCGGACAAGAATGAAGCTCTGTTTCAGCCATTTTTTCGTGGAGATTGTTTGTGACGTCGCCCAGTTTACTGTTAATTTGACTCTGACCCATGTTTTGCTGTATAATGATATATTTGCATTTAATAGGTTTGGTGGTATCTGCCACTTCTTTAACTTTTCCCATATCCTGCCACTGGGGATATTGTTGAAGGCATTGGTAAAATCAATGAAAGCTGCATTTAATAGAAGGGCCTTGGGTCTCATCGCTTCCTCAATCAGATTCGAAAGCATTAGTAGACTGTCCTGGATGTGGCGGTGTTTTTGAAAGCCTGGTTGGAAGCATGGTATCAGTTTTTTATCATAGGTCTATCTTTCCAGTTCTTCTTGCAGTAATTTGGCGTAGCACTTCCCTTCAACATCGAGAAGCACTATCCTTCAGTAATTTCTGGGTGGGGTTCAATTTATTTATTCTAGTTTAAAAGTTTTACAAAGCGCGAACATGACCCTTGCGGATATCAGAGTGCTGTACACAGAGGCAAAAGCATGCTTGAACTCAGAACAGTTAAGGTCAACAATGTAAAACAACAAGGAGTAAACAATCAAGATCAGGTACCGGGTATAGGGTCCTGCTAGTTCAGTTTCTCATATAGTGCAATATATTTCCTGTAACATTCAGTAAAACAAACATAGAGTGGCTCGTCACAGCATAGTAGAGTAAATGACAAATTTGTAATCGGCCCAAGAAGTATTCTTCTATTATAGTTCTGGAAGGGTCCTAGAGTAAAATAACAGTTTACCATCCAATCAAAGATAAATAGCGAAAGATAAGTTGGGATAAATGTCAAATCTGTCAACAAGGGGACTAGGGAAAGAGTACAGAATGATGCAGTTAATGTCCACTCAGGAAAAGCCATTTGGCCTGTTTCTTGAAATAGGCAGTGGACGGATTGTCTCTCATCTCCGTAGGAAGAGCGTTGCAAATTCGAGGCGCAAGGCCGGAGAAAGCACATTTGTACGTACTTTTCTTTTTGAATTTAGGAGGTTTCAAGAGTAGTGTGGACGTACTTCTTAAGTTCTGACCGGAGCCAGAAAAAACATGCTTGTTCGCCGGATAGGCCGGAGTGTTGAAATGCAGGGCCTTATGCGTGAGGCAAGCTATTTTGAAATGGATCCTGGCTTCAATAGACAACCAGTTGAGCTGAAAAAGGTCAGGTGTGATGCGATCGTGTTTTTTGGAGCCTGTGATGAACCTGGCGATGCATTGAGCGTGGCTCTGATAGGGGCCAAGCTTGCTTTAGGAATCCCCGCAAGGGTCACTAAGCCATATTCAAGTCATGATATCACCAGGGATTGTAGTGCAGGCTGTGAGCCTTCTGGCAGAAGGGAAGGCTTGATTTTCTTAAGTGTGTTAAAATTAAATTTGGCACCCTTAATAGTGGTACTGATGTGAGCTTGCATATTAAGGTATTTGTCAAAGGTAATGCCTAGTGATTTAGCGGAATCAACCACGTAAGGGGTGCAGTAAGGGCTGTGAGTTGTTTTAGCCATTCGCGGGTCGGTGCTGAGTGGTTGTGTGGGACATCAGCAGGAATTTAGTTTTGAGGGTATTCAACACAAGATGTTCTTGGCTAACCATTGTTGTGTGTGCGAGAGCACCTCGTTTAAGGTTTTAATGTCCTCCAGAGAGGAGATCTTCAGGTAAAGTTGCGTGTCATCGGAGTACACGTGGTAATGAATGTGAGAATTGTTGAGAATGACAGTAAGAGGTTTCATATAAAGATGGAAAAGCATGGGCGAGAGTGCGGATCCTTGCGGAACTCCAATCCTGACCAGGGTACTGGATGCTAGGGACTGGTTGAGTTTAATCCTTTGAGTGCAGTTATGTAAGAAAGAGGCAAACCACTTTAGGATCGGCCCGAGAAACCCATCCTAAGTTGAAGAAGATTATTCAAATTTTCATGTTTAATAATATCGAATGCAGAAAACAGGTCCAGAAGGATCAGAAGACAGGGGACATTTTGATCTAGGGATTTCAGGGCGTCACCCACAATGTGAGCTAAGGCAGTTTCAGTACTATTCCCTGTTCTGAAACCCGATTGATAAAGGTCAAGTAGTTTAAATTTCTCTATATGGTTGCAGATCTGCTTGTGGATGCATTTCTCGAGGCTCCCCCTTAGCTGGGTCTCATTTTGCAACTGTTGTTGGTTAAGTGGGCTGTTACCATGTGCGGCACCAGCTATCTGTTGCTCACTTCCCATTTCTCTTATATCGTATTGCTCTATATGCTTCAATCTTACCTTCGTTGGGGTGAGTTTGGTTTTGTCGCTGGATCAATAGACTTCTATGATTGGTGCTGACCGTTTCCTTAAGTAGTTGGAATTGTTCTTATCAGTCTTGTTGTTTTTTTAGAAAGTTAGGAAATGGCTTAGTTTTTTTTATGTAGTTGGGTTAGTTTAGGGTATGTCGAAATTATGCGGTCTGAGAGGTTGTTGGCTATTGCGAGCCTTTCATTCCTTTCTTGGATTTTATTTAGTTTCCTTAGGATTTTTTATTTTTCCTGAACAGCTAACTCCCATCTTTAATCGCACTCCCATTATCGTTTGCTTTCAGTGGGAATGCATCCTGAGTGACCACCAGTTTGGGTGAAGCCCAGTTTAAGCTGGGGCGCTTCGGCTCGGCCAGCTTCAGATCAGCCATGGTGGTCACTGGGAAGTCCTTTTCTAATTTCTGCCCAGTGTGCCTACCACTGCTTGGTGTTCGGTACTTGTATTAATGTTGTGTGAAATTGTTTTTATTATTTCTAATAGGGTGGAACATTTTCCACTATCGGATCAGATAGGCAGTGTATTGCTTTATCCTTTGCAAAATCCCGCCTTCTTAATGTGTTTAAGTGATCTAGTTTTGCATCAATTACCATTGTGATTGTTGCCAGAGTTTGTAACACATTTATCTGGACATTCAGTTTATCGGCATATTGGCCCTTGTAATAGCTGAGAGGGTTTTTATTAGAGCATCAACTCTTACCAATTCTATGTGGTCAGGCAGTTCAATCGCCGGATACTCTGGTGATCTTGTAAGATGGTAAGTTAGAATAACTTCTGGAACTTTATACTTTTCCACCTTTGGCATAACTTGAGGAGCTTGAAGCTCATATTTAACTGTTGCTTTGGTGAGGTCTTTCTCTGCCTCCTCATCTAATTGTTTTGAGAGGCGCTGTACAAGGGCAAGTTTTGCTTCACTTTTCCGTAAGTTTTGATGGAAGTTGGTGTTTATGAGAGCCTATTTATAGCAGACAGAGGGCTGGTCTTGATTATGATCTCTGGCGAGAGACAGGGGTCTGCTGATTTTGTGCTCTAATTTGGCCATATCTCAAGTTTGACACTTTGTAAATATAGAGCAGGGCATTGCAGCATGGAATGTCAGAAAACGTGATGTTCCAGTGGCATAATGCCCTTGTAATATACCCCTTAGTGACTTCAACTGTGGAGAGATTAAAGGTACAGCAACAATGGAATAAGTTATCTGTAAAACCAACATGGGGTCTTACACCCTTACTTCGATCCCAAAGAGTGTCCTCCCTTTCTCAGTGTTGATGCATGTTGATAAACACAGTTGGGACCCATCTAGAACAGTATCCCTAAAACAGGTTGACCTGTGGTAGGTTGCACTCTTTATTTATTTAGTTATATTTATACATTTCGTATAGCACACTCAATAAATGAACTGCTTCTAGTTGCTTGTGAGACAGCAAGATGCAATCCTTTCCAAACGGCTCAGAGATTAGAAAAGAATGGTTTTCATTAGTTTTCTAAATGCCAGGAGGTTGTTACTGACCACAAGGAGATTAAGGTTGTTAGATTGCAGGGTCTGGGGTGTATTTATTGATTTCTTTTATAGGCACTTAGGTGTTGAGCCATCAAGGCATTTTGCATGTGAAGCCTAGTGTTTTGAAAGTGATCTCGCCCAGTACTGCCAGCCAAGCAGAGATTTATGAAATGCTCAGTGATATTTGAGCTTTTCGCCAGTCCACAGATAAGGTGTATTGCAGTGTACTGGCCTTTTTGTAGTCTGTTAATTTAATAGGCCAACTAGTGAACGAGAAGAGTAGCAGTGGTCTAACCAAGTGGTGTTGATTGAATAAATGCTAAGGATTTCTGGAGCAATGCAGTTGCTGGAATGAGGACTTGGCCGCAGCTTTGATTTGGTAGTTGAGGATTAGGTCAACATCACTGATGGTCCCTAGGATTTTAACCCTAGTTGTGATTTCACTGAAGAAGAATGGAGAGGTTAGATTGTGACAATCCTCTTCTGGAGGTTGGGAGGACCTAGCACTAGGATTTCTGTCTTAGCACAGTTGATAATAAGGCTATTTTGACACTTCAAGGTTTCAACTGCTTTCTGGCCATTAGAGACAGCACCTAAATGATTTTTTGAGCCTGGGACATACAGTTTATTTGCATGTCATCTCTGCAGAAATTCAAGTGGAGAACCATAAGGTGAGGTAAACTTCCTACAGCTGACTTCTTGTGATCTGTCTTTGAGGAAGGATTTGAACTATTTACTGGCAAATCTAGACAGTCCCAAATGAAGAATTGAAGACTGATTCCAGTGTCAGCCCAGAAGCTGACAAGAGACAGGAAGCTATGGGAAAATTAAGATGCTAGGGGCACTTCCAACAGGAGTACTAGACTGAAAAGTTAATTTTACAGTCTGTATGTGAGGGAAAGGAGTGCATTGGAAACATGGCCTTCCATTATTGGTCACTGTGTGTCACAGAATCAGACCTTAGAGACCGGAACTCAAATTGGATAATCAATGAGTATGCAAATTAATGTATCTGGGGAACCTCACACGGAGAGATGTGCAAAACTAGTTTGCTGAGGTATGAAGTTGTAGAACTTCACTGGCTCCTCCCTGGTGTTGGTGGGAAAAGCACATTTTACTTTTCCAGTTGGTTCTAGTAGTGGGTCACTGAAATGGGTCAGGGGGAAATAGTGAAGAAGACACACACTGCAGGTAAGAAATGGGGAACTCTGGGCTCCCTGGAAGAAGAGACCACAGGTATGTGGAGAAATGCCCACCAACATAAGGTCTTGTATTCCATTGGCAGGTTTTGGGCAATTTGAGTTGCTGAACATGGTGGAGCCTTGTCAGACCTTGCTATCACAGCAGCTGTAGATTTCTTTTGCCTTTTTATCTTAAATGCACAAGCAGGAAAAGAGAGTGAATACTTGGCAGGAGAATCATCATCTAACTGGGCTGTCCAACATGGGACCAAGAGGAGCAGATCAATGCCTGATTTTCAAGATATCCACATTTGATATATTCAAATAAAAGGAATCTATATGAAACTAATTTAAATGACTACTGGTTATCATGAACCTGTAGCATGGCTAAGGCTCTCCTGACTTAAATTGGACAAACATCATATATTTTCTCGTCCAAGGTCTGACAATCAGCTGCAACAGCTAATCCCAAGAAAAAAAAAGATTTTGCATTCCAGTGGAGATTTGAACATCACACTTGCACTGTCTTCTACGTTTCAAATGATTGCGGGGAAGTCAGTAGACCACCTCACCACATGGTGTGGTGATCCTCCTCTGTTCTGAAACAATTAATTGAGGTATCATTAAGAACTGGCTCCAGAGGCCAATAAAGGGTAAGTAAGCTACTCTTAGACCTCCCTTGGATTGAGAGAAAAGCTTCAACATTAGCCAATAGAAGCAGCCTACTTAGGCCACTCGATCTGCCTCATATTAGGACAATGATCACATCCAAGCCCTATTAAGGGGGACCAGTTCATAAATGCTATGGCTAAATCAGTTTCTTTGTTAGCCACTAAGAAACAACCATGATTAATGATCTTCAAATTTCTTTGCTGGTTTAATGCTTGGTTATGTGTGGGAAGGGCCATACCTGATCTATTGATGATGCCAGATACTGCATGAGGGTCTCGGAGAGAACCTACCTACTTCCAGATTTGGAACACCACAATCCATCTCCTCCATCAGACTGTGCCATCTCCAGAAATATGGAGAGAGACTTCTAACTTGAATCCTCTCTAGCTGGGAGTACTACCCAATGTGGAAAATCTACTTCATACCCTGTCGGAGTGTGCATACATTACATTGACCCAGACACAGGATTATGCTACAGAACTCAAAAAGACTCTAGAATATTATGCAGTGAATTTTTAATTTGATGGCTTTTATTTTTACATTCTTTGCACCGATTTTATGCAATGACCTTTAAGTGTTGCCATACAATGTTCTCATAGAATAAATGGTTGACTTATACAGGGATGGAAAACAGTGGCATCATAAAGAAATATTAAATGTATGAGCAGTTTACGGACAAAAAAAGCAAGAAAATATTCCATGACATTAAGAGAAGTAGATTTTAATCAAACACACCAGATCATGTTTCAAATAAAGACTAGTAAAATACTTCAATGAGAGTTATTTAACCTACAGGTCAGGCATTTAATTTCTATTAGTGCCGTCTCACCTTTTGTCTATTCAGTGGTGAGTGCTGCAATAGCGCATATTATTTAAGCACCAAGGGGCATATCAACAAGCAGGCGATAAAAAATTATCGCCGCTTTTGCGGCCGTTTATCGCCTAATCAGCAAGGTCACGCTAATGCGTGAAACCTTGCTTTAGTGTCAGGATTCCTAACGCCCAGCTTTGCATCTCTAATGATATGCAAAGTGGGCGTTCCTGACAAGACTCCCTTGGGAAAATATCACGAAGGCAGCTTCGCGATATTAACAAGGGAGGGTAGTGATTTTTAAAATCGCGTTAAGTATGCCTTGACGCAGGAATTTAACGTCTGTTAAATTCCTGACTAAGGCATACTTAACATGGGGGGTGGATTTTGTGGCTAAGACCACAGGCCCTATCATCTAGGATATCGCCGTTTTCCACCATGGAAAACAGCGATATCCCAACTATCTCTGGAATTTTTATCGCCTCGGCGATGCGCGTTGTTAATAACGCGCAAACCGGGCGATAAATTCCAGAGATAGCCGGCGATAAATATGCAAGCGCTAAGCGCGCTTTGCGATATTTATCGCCGGCCCTTGTTAATATGCCCCCAAGTGAAGTCAACTCAGGGGTCAGCATGAGTAGCATTAATGGTCATGTGCCCAATTCATGAAAATTATTAAATGCATTTCCAGGCTGCAAAATGCATTGAAAAATACATAGATCCTGATTTACAAACAGGGCATATCATGAAGGGCCTTGCTGGTGCAGAGCAGAGACAAGTGCCTGTTTTATGTTCCTGTAGTGTGTATAGTAAATCCATTTAAACTGACATTTCTCTGAGTTAGTGTTTTATTTAGGCAGCATAGCTCCGAAACAGAAAGAGAAATACCTTGGTCACTGTTTCCGGGCTGTACAGTCTAAAAAGAGAGCACTAAAGAGAAATTTAGAACTGAATGACTTCATTTTACACACTGCAGGTTCATAATAACAGGCGCTTAGCACTGACCCAGCATAGTGTATCATTATATCATTATCTCTAGTGGGTTAACCTTAAAAAATGAAGAGACAGAGGAGGAAAAAGAAGGGGGGAGGGGGTTTGTTAAAAACTGCTAAAGGACATATTATTCAAAATGTACAAGACCAGTTCGAAAACAGAAGCCATGTCAGTTAATCATAATGAAAACGAGGATTCCTGGGGACACCAGGCTCATCCACGGATTGAGATTTAGGTGCCGATTACGATCCGGTAAAAACCGGGTACGAACCGTCGGACGGACTATATTCTCCATCCAACGCGTACCCGGTCGTCAAAATATACAAACATGGAATTACGATTCGCACGGAAACACCATTTCCGTACGAATCGTACAAAACCCCGACCGACGAAAATAAACATACAAATGCGATCCGGGAAAGCGCCAACGTGACGTCGGGACGCACGCAGCCTGCCATTCACGAACCAGGAATCACGATTCGCACCGACGTCATCCCGCACGGTGAATATTTTCCGGCTGCCAAAAACTGCCGGGAAATCAGGACGACGCGAACAAGGAGTACCTGTACGCGACGGACAGACATGGACCCGAACCTACGTGTCATCCCGGCCCTCATAGCAGTCGACCTCCTCTACAGGTTCGGACGCAGACGCCGCAGAAGGTCAGAACAACACCCAGGGGCAAAGGTGGGGGGGGGCAGGGGCAGGACACAAAACCCCCACCAAAGTCACACAGCACACATGCCCTGGACATACCTGACCCCCAGGCCCTGGTCACTACGAGGGGGTGGGGGCGTGTCCAGCAAAGCCAGCGACCGCCACAACGGAAGTGCTTGATGACGCGAACCGGCAACACAACAATACAGGTATGTCCCGTACCCACGCCTTAAGAGCGTGGGTACGAGTCGTACCCCACCCACACCTACGTCATCCCAACTATGGTGGGACGGCTGTACCCACGTGGCAAAGGCCTGGGTACGGCCCGCACAAGCATCACATAGCGTGGGGATGCATATGTACGGACCGTACCCCAACCCCCGTATGCATGGAGCGTACCCCCCACCCCAACAGTGTAAGTACGACCCGTACCCTCACCCGCAGATGTATGAAGTGTACCCCCACCCCAACAGTGTAAGTACGACCCGTACCCTCACCTGCGTACGTATGGAGCGTACCCCACCCCAACAGTGTAAGTACGACCCGTACCCTCACCCACGGACGTATGGAGCATACCCCCACCCCAACAGTGTAAGTACGACCCGTATCCTCACCCGCGGACTTATGGAGTGTACCCCCACCCCAACAGTGTAAGTACGACCCGTACCTTCACCCGCATACGTATGGAGCGTACCCCCACCCCAACAGTGTAAGTACGACCCGTACCCACACCCGCGGACTTATGGAGCGTACCCCCACCCCAACAGTGTAAGTACGACCCGTACCCTCACCCGCGTACGTATGGAGAGTACCCCCACCCCAACAGTGTAAGTACGACCCGTACCCTCACCCGCATACGTATGGAGCATACCCCCACCCCAACAGTGTTAGTACGACCCGTACCCTCACCTCGTATGCATGGAGCGAACCCACACACGTGTATGTTCTAAGCGTACATATCGTGAAATAGGGGGGGTGGGTGCAGAGTCCTCCCAGCAGTGCCCAGAGACAGGAGGGGTGTGTGCCTATCACTCCCAGCAGTGCCCAGACACAGGAGGGGTGTGTGCAGAGTCCTCCTAGCAGTGCCCAGAGACAGGAGGGGTGGGTGCAGAGTCCTCCCAGCAGTGCCCAGAGACAGGAGGGGTGTGTGCCTATCACTCCCAGCAGTGCCCAGAGAGAGGAGGGGTGTGTGCAGAGTCCTCCCAGCAGTGCCCAGAGACAGGAGGGGTGGGTGCAGAGTCCTCCCAGCAGTGCCCAGACACAGGAGGGGTGGGTGCAGAGGCCACCAGCATTGCCCATGGAAAAAAATAAGGGTGGAGTACCCACAGATCCAATTGCCACAATTGTCAGTCAGGTGCACAAAGACCCTGCAGTACAAGTAACATATGTGTGCGAGGCTGGGCGTACACACATGCATACAGCCTAAAAGGGAACATGTCCACATGAAGTCATGTCAACAGACTACATACACAAGTACAGTGATCACCAAGGATGCCACGAATGATACAGGTGGAGACATCGCTCTGCATGCATGGCCAAAGTTGAAGGTGTCCGTCACACACCCAGCTAATGTACACACAGCTCAGCGCTCAAAATTGGGAACACCCTGCAGGGAAGATGGCAGGGTACACAGAGGAAGGAATACACCTTGGGACAATTTCACCATGCAGTAACTGCTCACATGAACAGAGAAACCTATCTAACACCTTGTGATGGCACACAGATACCAGGGTCCCCCCTATGACCAGCACACTACTACATTTCCCACACACCAAACACATGATCACCACCCAAAATCACGTAGCAGCCCCACCAACAGCAACACCACAAAAGCAGTAGTGTTCTAAGGAAAAAAAAAAGGCTTTATTCAGCATTTCCAAATAACGTGTGTGTGGATCAAGTTCAATATTTACAAAGCCCATAGGGCAGTCCATGAGTCACAGCTGGATGGGGGACACAGTGGGACGCGTGTCCCCTAGCTTGCCTGCACATTCAGACTCCTTTGTATTCCACAGCGGGGAGGGCATCATGTGGGGGGGAAGGACCAGGCACCGCAGGGACATGAGGGCGAAGGGTAGGCGTCGTGGGTGCAGGGATGGAGGACTCCACCACAGGGGGTGGGGCAGGGCCAAAGGCGGAGGCCAGGATCTCGCTGCACACCTTAGCAAGGTCCTCCAGTGTCTCCCCTGCACCCGAAGGAACCACAGGCCCCAAGGGGGGGGCGGAGGGATGGGTCGCAGCGCCACTGGGGGAGGGTGCGGACAGAGGGGGGGACTCAACCACCCTGACCGGGGACTCCCTTGACCGCTTGCCGGGTGGTGTCACATTGGGGCTCAGGGACAGAGCGGCCATGAAGGAGTCCTTGCCGGATATGTGGCCAGAAGAGCTGAGGGGAGGGGATTTGGAGGGAGTGGATTGGGTGGAATGCGGACTCCCACTCTGGCTGCATGACTTACGTTTGCCCCCCGACCCAGTGGGTGTGCCTACTTCACCCTGTGTGTGCGTGCCAGGAGGAGTACGTATGACCTTCCCTGCTGGTGTGGTGCCTGTGTCTGTTGTGGTGGGTGCATGCAGACGTCTGGGTGTACGTGGGACAGGCATGGGAGTGGGAAGTGTGGATGGGGCAGGGGTAGGGGGTGGGACGTAGCGCTGCAGGAGACCCACTGCTGCAGTCAGTGTCGAGTCGATGTACCTCAGCAACTGCCGTTGGTCAGCCTGCGATGAAAAAATGCCCTCCAAGTATGCCTCCATGTTGTGCAGCACTTGGCTGTGGCGATGGAGGACATTAAGGATCGCAGCCTGACCAACCTGCAACTGCCGCTGGATGTCCACAGACTCGGCATTGGCGGCAGCAGTGGAGACAGGGGCAGGGGGTGCGGTGCCTGGCAGGAAGGAGACATGTGGTGACCGGGCACGCTGGGAAGGGACACGAGCAAGTGGGAGGCGGCTGATGGCAATGGAGGGGGCGGGGTGCGATGTTGTGCCGCTGTCAGCTGGTGGTACAGCATCCGCCCACTCGGAGAGATCATCCTCGGACCCATCAGCTTCATATTCTGTCGTGCCAGTGGACAGGTCCTCGGCCTCACTCTCCTCCGCCACGATGTCAATGCTGGCACTGGTGCTCGGTCCCTCCGCTCCGTCTGTGCTCATGTCTCCCTCCGTGTCCCCCGACGATGCTGTGGGCAAGGAGAAGAGACAGCAATTAATCACACAGCTGTATACATATGTCACATGAGTCCAATCTACATAGGTTACAGTGCATAGCCTGCAAAGAAAGATCAGTAACATCTACAAAACAAGGTACAGATGTAGGGCATGCAAAACACAGTTGGTTGACCCACCATGCCAATGAAAATCCATGGAGAGCATGACACAATAGCAAATGACATGAGATGGAGTTTGACATAGGAGCCAGGCCCTGGGGACAATCCAGCACTGCATCTGCACCACACAGCGTTGGCGAAAATAGGGATGAGGAGGGACCATATCCATTAACTTGAGGCACATGCTGCATAGGTAATACTGAAAACATGCCCACCATGACTGGCTCACTGCACCTTGAGAGTATGTCCAGACAAACATCACACACTGGCCAGACCTAGCAAGGAGAATTCTGGTTTTGACATGTAGGCTTGGCCCGCACCAACCACCCCCTACATGAGACAATTTGTTGAGACACAGGTGGCACTTACATCTCTTAGTCTGGGTGAAATACACAGGGGCTGCATAAATGCAAGATTGGACGCCAAATTCCCAAGGTGCGCCTGTCCAAATAATCATGTACAAATGGTCATCATCAGATGATTGTAACAAGACACACAGGCACTGGCCACTGTGACTATGAACAAGGAAAATCAGGTCAGGCTGTACAGTGGACACTTGTACTACATTTCACGTCAATATACATGGTGCCAGGGGACAATGGCACAGAGCACAACCTATGCTGTAGACACTGAGAGTGTCCACGTTTTGTGATGACACACATGACACCTATGAACATATGCCCCAGGGGACAGCAGTGGCCTCACAACTCCATGGTCCTGAATGGGAATGACTGCAATCCCTGCACTATGCGTATCGCACACTCATGCACATCATGTCACAGGCCACAACATAGGACATGCGCGCTGTAAGGCCTGACACTTGAGAGACTAACACCCATGTCTGGACTCAGCATCAGTGCCAACTGACATGGAACCCACATGTACTGAACTGGACAGGGCACAGGCAAGGTCCCCAAACCTGTCAGACACCACCCCCACACATGATGCTACAGGCATAGTTCACGTGGAGAAAGCGCCAGCCTACATTACCTTGTGAAGGAGTGACTACACACAGACCAGGTAACACATTGCAAGGAGGGGAAGGGAGGCAGGAGAGCACAGCTATACTGTGGGTAACTGGATCTGCACAGCACCTTTAAACCCTGGCAGTGTATCCATGCAACTGTGCACTTACAAATGCTGGTGACACACAACAAACACACATGTACCTACCCCCTTCCTGCTGCTGCTTCTCCTGTAAGCACCTCTCCAAGTCTGGAAATACCACCGCCAGCACACGCTTGTGGATGTGGGTCAGACGGCGGCGCCCCCGGTTCTTATGGGTCTCAGGTGAGTCCCCCAGCAGGACCCGTGCGATCCTCCGCGACCAGCACCGGATATCCTGCCAGCGTTTCCTCACCTGGGCCAGGCGCCGCTTGCGACCATCCGCACTCCTCACGGCACTGACGGCGGTCAGCTATATCTGCTTCTTGGCAGAGGCGCCTACCTGTGAGGATGAACAAGTGACACTACATCAATACACCAGGCACATGTCACAGAGAGACATATTAGAACGAATGTGCTGTTTACAACAAGGCATAGTATGCATCCAACGCATTGCACCTTTGTCATAGGGACATGATCCTCTGGGGAAGGGCAAAAGCAGTACGTGCCATTGAAAGTACACAGGTGGAATGAGGGCAACGACACAATCAATGATCCAGGCTCACACTGTGCATCACAAGCTACACCAGGATGATGTGCAGCACCTCTAAGCAGTCACATGCCACAGGCCACTGATGCTACCGCAGCAGAGTACACAGACACACACAGGCACAGGACATTCACCTGCCATTGCCAAATGCTGCGACAAACCTCACTCTGCACATGTGCCACTAGATGGGGGGGGCTCACAGGTGTGGGGCTGGCTCTGCCAGTCAGACACACAGCACTGCTCCCTGCTCACATCACATGGGCAGGGTATATCCATCCCTCATGCAGCCCGGGTGCTACACTCCACATATGCACCCACCCACATGACAGGGGACTTACACACACACCGATGTCCAGGGTACGAACACATCATGTGGACACTCTCAGCACAGGTACACAGAACTAACACACATCTGTGGGTACAGTCACCTGTCACACTGGGCTGACCACATAATCACATGAGGACTGCAGAGGCTACATTCCCAGGAGGACAAGACAGGAATAATGTGGCATGCACCATGCAGTGATTGTCACAGTAAACACAATGCAAGTGAGGACGGCAGACATGTACCACAGCATGCACTGGCTGGGAGACATCAGGCATTCCCCCCCCCGGGAGCCCCCTACAGTACATAGCATGTGTGCCACACCTGGACACAATGCCAGAAGTCACACTCACAAAAAAGGGACACAGTCTGTGCTGGTGGACTCTGCACTCACCTGATACCCTGGTCGCCCATACAGCATGGGGTACTGTGGGAGGATCACATCCAGCAAAGCCAGGTTCTCCTCCAGGGTGAAGGGCTGTGACCTCTCCACAGACCTTGACATGGTTCCAGGGAATCAGTAGCAGCAGCTGGGTCGTGGAATACAGAGATGTGCAGGCAAGTGCTCCCTCATGGGACCTGGCTGCCTTATATCTGCCTTGCTGGCCTGTTTCATGCACAGGAGTACAGAGTGATTGGTCACTCACATTTGCATCCTATGTTTCCTCCAATCCCTTCAAACCTAGCACAGTCAGTGGGTTCTCATTGTGGTTTTTTTCTTCAGCATGATGTCAACTCCTGAAGCACATTGCAACAAAGTAGATTCATTCAAACTGACTTCTGCTGTGCACCTGCTTCAAAATATTCAAACTTTAAACTTGGTCTCCATGACAACCAGCATGCATGTAGGCCTTTATACTTGTCCCTCATGTGTCCCCTATGTAATTTGGAGCTTCACACACAGGTACGTTTCGTTCCGGGGCCCTAGGGCACCCCAAATGCATAGCAACGGCCCGTACAGGCATGTGTACGGTCCGCACCACTATGAGTACGCATACGCGAAAACACCCATAGTGATAGTGAGCGTACAGGCGTGTGTACGGGCCGTACCACTATGGGTGTTCTCGCGTATGCGTACTCATAGTGATAGTGAGCGTACAGGCGTGTGTACGGGCCGTACCACTATGGGTGTTCTCGCGTATGCATACTCATAGTGATAGTGAGTGTACAGGCGTGTGTACGGGCCGTACCACTATGGGTGTTCTCGCGTATGCGTACTCATAGTGATAGTGAGCGTACAGGCGTGTGTACGGTCAGTACCACTATGAGTACGCATACGCGAGAACACCCATAGTGGTACGGCCCGTACACACGCCTGTACGCTCACTATCACTATGGGTGTTCTCGCGTATGCGTACTCATAGTGGTACGGACCGTACACACGCCTGTACGCTCACTATCACTATGAGTTTGCATACGCGAGAACACCCATAGTGAGACGGACCGTACACGCGTGCGTACGCTCACTATCACTATGTGTACACATACGGCAGCACTCCCATAGTGATAGGGAACGTACACAGGCCCTCTTAGCGAAAGTACGGTGCCTTTCACACATCACAGTGGTGACAGGCAGCACACAGGAAGGAATAGGGCTGACATACTTGTCCATGGATGGACATCAAGGCATTGTCTGGGCAGTACTACATGTGTGGGGCACAGGTGTGAAAGGCTGTGATGTGGCACATTACTCCTGAGTCACCAGATGTATGATGAGATGTGTACAGATGTTATGTGTGACGGTGCAATGTGTGCCAGGCATGCCCTTGACTCCTTTGACATGTGTGCATGTTGTACTGCACACTTGGGATGAGCGTCACTGGCATGGCACGGTCAACAACACACGCAAGTGTCCCCTGATGCCCGCTACAGGGGTTACCACACCAGACAGGTCACTACCCACGGTGCACCATGTGACTATGTCATGTATGTGTGGGGGGTCACATTGGGTTGATGTTGGTGCTCCCTCAAAAGCATCAGCTGTTGCAGCAACCAACATGTGTCTGTGTGTAGATTGACATGGCACACTGTTCCGCACACCAGGCCACATGTGGTATCGGATGTGAGGTGCGTATGTATGCATGGGACACAGAGTAGCGTAACAAGGACATGTCTGCATCCTCTCTATGAATGTGTGGTGAGTCATCACATGTACACCTTCATGGCAAGGTGTGTGGGCTGTCCTAGTGTAATGTCATGTGACCTGTGGCTCTAGTGTTCCGCTACCAGTCTCTGCAATCGACATCCTACTTCTGCTGATGTGTGGATGTATGTCACTCCTGTCTTGCGTCTGGCTGTTCACTTACACTGGGACACAGCTAATCCCATGCCATGGCATGTGGAGGTTCACAATCTCCGTGTGTAGCTGGGTCTTGGTAGAAGTGTCACCTGCCAGCCATACGTGTCCAGGGCATGTGGCACATACCTGACTCCGTATGTCGCATATGTGTATTGACAGATTGACATGTGCTCAGTACATATAAATTGTTGTTGTAGTGCACTCACTCTTCCTTGTCACTTCCAAATTACTGCAGAGCGCCGCCTCTTCCCCGACCAATTCCGGACTTGGCTGCCATGCGGGAGAATGACTGTATCCGGTGCTACCGCTTCCCCCAATCGTTGATTCTGGAGTTGACGGCGAGACTGGCACCACACCTGCAACCGCTGCACAGGTATCCTACGGCACTGACACCCAAGCTGAAGGTAATGGCATCCCTACATTTTCTGGCCACAGGTACCTTTCAAAATACCATAGCTCATGTTGGTGGCATGTCCCAGAGCATGTTCTGCCATGTGCTGCATGATTTCTTAGAGGCCATGTTGCTTCACCTGGATGAGTTCATCCATCTCCCAACCCCTGAAATGTTGACTGGGGTCAAGCGTGGATTCTATGCCCTGGGAGGGATGCCCCATGTCATTGGGTCCATAGATGGGACACATGTGGCTTTGGTACCACCACAGGCACAGGAGGTAGCGTACAGGAATCGCAAGCACTATCACTCCATCAATGCCCTTGTGGTGTGTCTGTCCAACATGGTGATTTCACATGTCTGTGCTCGTTTTCCAGGATCAGCACACGATGCCTACATCATGAGGCGTAGCAGGGTGCCTGAAATGATGACGCAGCTGCGCAACGAACGAGCATGTGTTGTTGGTGGGTACAGTCTGTCTGTCCTGTATTTTGCATAGACTTCCTGCACGATCGCTTCTCCTGTCCTACTTATGTCCATGTGCTTTCCATGTAGGGGATGCTGGCTATCCCAACATGCCATGGCTGATCACAACTCTCTGCAACCCCATCATGCCGGCCCAGCTCCGCTACAACACCGCCCATGGCCGGACAAGGCGAGTGATAGAGAGGACGTTTGGCCTCCCGAAGAGCCGATTCCGATGCCTCCACAAGACTGGCGGCGCCCCCCCATATGCCCCGGCGAAGGTCTGCAAAATCTTCATGGTCTGCTGCATGCTGCACAACATGGCAGTTGAGAAAGCTGTGCCACTCATCCTGGATCAAGATGATCAGGACCATCCACCCATGGAGGACGAAGGGCTTGGCAATGGGGCTAGTCATGTGGAGGACGTGGTTCCGCAAGAGGACATCCGGACTCGGCTCATACGCGACTTCTTTGCCTAGTGGTGAGTACCAGTGTCTGTGTGTGCACGCATTGGTCCCCGTGTGGCATGTGTTGCGATGTGTGTGTCCATCTGCATGTATGGCACGTGAGTCAGAGGTGTGTGTGGATGTGTCACTGGAGTGATGGTGGCAGTGATGTGTATTTCATAATTGTGACCTAGCATGTTGTCATCCTTACATGTGTCCAGTACATGCACATGCAAGTGGCTGTGCTTTTTGTGGCTGACTTCTTGTGTGTCTCTCATCCCCAGGTACTTGCGCATGCCGTCTGCTGGTTGCATTGTTGTGGCACTGCTATTCCTCATGGACACATCATCGTGTGCTGACTCAGCGTTACCCGCACGGACAAGTTTGGAAGTCTCCTTAGGGTAAGGGATGCATCAGGGGTGTATTGGGTGTGGCAGTTGTTTACGATGTATGCACACTGCCCCTGTCGATGTTTGGTTCCTCTGCAGACATGTCGCATCACCATGGTACACATTACATGCAGCTGGGTACACCTGAATAGATGGTCAGACTTGTTGACAGTCATCAGTGATGGGATTGTGGAATGTGATGATGGCATCAATGTGTGTTACACTGCCCTCGGACACATATGGTTTGCATTGGCTTGACATGGTGTGGGACTTCCACATCAGCGGATCAATGGTGTATGGCAGTCTCTCCGTGAGCAGCAGGGGGTGTTTAGCTGTTAGCCGACACTTGTGTGCCAGTTCCATGGCTATCACGCATTTGTGCTGCAGAAGGGGGGTGGCAGTGTTGGACCCACATGTTACTCCACATGACCCGTTCATGTGTACTCCGAGTTGCCTCTGCAATCCCGAATACATGACTAATAAAGGTGTCCCTATGCCTCAAAGGTGCCTCTTCTCAGTCAATGCTGGTGTGTTGCCACGGTGCATCCGGCATGTCTGGCATGGTTTTCCGTGATAGTGGCTATGTGTCTATGTGTAGAGTAGCAAGATGCAAGCTGTTTGTGTGGGATTAGACTGTGTATTGTGTATGTATGTAGTCCTTGACTGTGTGGGTATTGTGACATGTGCCATCCTCCCCATGCATCCAACGTTGGCCAGGCCACCATTCTCTACATCCACCTGACTCAAGCTTGCAGGACATGGTTCTGCCACCTGTCAACACATACCTGGGTGCCCCCCAGGACACTCCACATGATCCCTGACGTCTGCGCATGTCTGTCGCTGTACTCAATATGTCTGTCGGCACGGTTGTGCGGCCACCCCCTCAGCTGGTTGGGCCCATCACGGGTGTGTATGGTGCTCCATATCTGTCTTGCCTACTACAATGTGAGCCATGTGTGTCCTGTGCCAGACTAAGGCCCCAGGGTGTGGATGGTTGAAGTCAAATGTGAACTCAGGCATAGTTAGACTTTACAAGACACATGTAAGGTAATAATGCAATCAGTAGGCATCTTCTCTTTATGGTGTGACTTTTTATTTTGGTTGGGGTAGGGGGGGGGGTTTGACATGAGGGGCTTTCCGGGTGTGTGGGATCCAAAGTTCACTAGGGGAGTTGGTGTCCTTGCCATTTGAAATCCTCAGAGTCCATGCCACAGTCTTTGGCAACATTGGTCAGACAGTGACCAGCAAGTCCATGTGGCAGAGAATGTCTTTTGCTGCTATGCTGCTGTTGCTCCAGTGGGCCAGGTGCCAGGCCAGGTGTATTGGGAGATGGTGCTGTTGCGCCGACCCTCACGGTCTTTTCCGTGGACGACCCGCCCTCCTGCGGGGACCCTCAGAAGCAGGCCGTGACGATGTTTGGGATGCTCCGTCGGATGTCTCCTCCTCCTCCTCATCCCTCCCTGTGGGTGGTGATGTTCTACGCCTGGTGGCACAGGGAGGGTTGCCCATGTTGTCGGCCATCCGACGGAGTGTACTGTGAATTCCCGTGAACACCGTCACAAGCTCAGCCTGTCTGTCCTCCATCCGCCGTTGGTGTTGCAGTAGACAGGCATGTTGCTCCGCATGTTGCTGGCCCTGCTGGGTCTTGATCCCCTCGAGGATGGACACAACCTGGGCCATGCCCGTGGTGTCCTGCAGGTATGTGTCCAGGATGTTTCGGACATGGGAATATACCGGTTCCCCAGCCAACTGGTCAGGCTGGCGCCTCCGCCGTCCTCCACTCCCACCACCCCTGCCCACTTGCACCTGGCCTGCCCTTGTGGGCACATCGGGTCTCCGGGACCCCTGAGGGGTGGCATTTGCGTTGTCGCCTGCCTCCTCCTGGGTGCCCGGGACACCGTGTCCCTCCTGGCCAGCCTGGCTGCATTGTGGTGGTGGGGCAGGGATCCTGGGTGGCTCCTGGGATGTGGCAGGAGTGGGGGTGACGGTTGGCCCAGTTGTACCTGACGCAGGTGCTGCAGGTCGTTGGACACCAGAGGGGCCAGGTTGGTCGGGGTCGGGTTCGTCCACAGAGTGGTGAGAGTCGTTGCTGCCGGTGGCTCCGTCATCCCGCCGAGCCAGGTCCTGTGAGTCTTCCCCCCCAGTGTTGGGGGGTGATCCACGACGTTGACCTGTGTGTGAGAGAGACAATGTTAATTTTGTTCCATGCAACATCCATGTTTCATTGTTTTCAAAGTTGGCACATTTCCTCGGGAATTTGGATATGTCTTGCATTCCACTCACAGTGCACTTGTGCATGGGTATGTCCCTTGGCCACAGCTTTTGCGACTTTACCTATGTGTGGCACAGTCTTACTTGCTGCGTCAATTGTGACTGCAGTCAGCAGTGGAGTGGGCAGGTGTGGCGAGCCATGCATTGGCGCCGTCCGTGTAGCACTGTACGTGTGCACATGCAGTGGATCCACACACTTATATAATGCAGGTAGCTGTCATTGTGCTCGTGCACAGGTTGTGACATGGCCCTGTGTTTTGCCATGGAGAAGAGGGGGGGTTCTGGCACTGGCCACCCTTGTCTACATGCACGCAGTCCACCTGCTGACGAGCAGACATTCCCACACCCCACAAGGCTGATTTGCTCTCCCTGTGTGTCCCTTTCTCGCTCCCTCTCTGTCCCCCTCTCCCTCCCTCTGTGTGTCAGCCTCCTCCCTCTGTCCGTCTCCCTGTGTCTCCCTCCCTCTCTGTCCCCCTCTCCCTCCCTCTGTGTGTGAGTCTCCTCCCTCTGTCCGTCTATCAGTGTCTCCCTCCCTCTCTGTCCCCCTCTCCCTCCCTCTGTGTGTGAGCCTTCTCCCTCTGTCCGTCTCCCTGTGTCTCCCTCCCTCTCTGTCCCCCTCTCCCTCCCTCTGTGTGTCACCCTCTGTCACCTCAGCCCAGCTTCCTGGGCACACAATGTTAGCAGATCTTTGAATGGCCCTTGGATTGTTGATGTGAGTTTGTTTCTGATCTCCAGGCACCCATTGGGTGTAGTGTCTGTGTCTGCACTGCTGTTGTGGTGGTGTGTGCTGCCACTCTTTCACAGTGTTGGCTGTTCATTAGCTGCTGTCATGTGCAAGAACGTGCCGTCACCCCCATGTGTTGATGCAAGGCGTCCGCCATTTGCTGGCGAGTCTTTCCTGTGTGGGGACACACTGTTTGTCTGGCTGTGACCTAGGCCATATGGGCAGGGGGCATTGTTGTCTGCTTCTGATTTGCACTATGTGATTTTTGGGGCCCACATTCCAGCCATCTGGCTTACCGTGTCATGTGTTGGTGTTTTCTGTGGCCTGTGACTTGACATTGTCCAGCTGGGTGCATGGGGCATGGTGGCGCCAGTGGCATGTGCGTGTTCATGGAGTGTGGTTGAGTCATGCGATAGCTTGGGGTGGTTGCGTGCCTGTTTGTGAGTTTGGTTGTGGATGACGTTCCCCCCATGTGAGGTGAGTTGTTTGTGTACTCACCCGGGTCTCGGAGTCCGTCTAATCCGTCCACTGCCACCACCGGCAGTATGGCCATCACCCTCTCCTCCCAGGGATGGTATTCTACGCGTCTGCGGGGCGGCCCTCCTCCAGTGACGTTGGCCTTGTTGTGTTCGTCCGTCATTTTGGCTCGGACCCTCCTCCGCAGATCGTACCACCTGGCTTGGCATTCATGCCTGGTCCTTCTGGTGTCCGCAACAGCATTCACAGCATCGACGATGGTCTGCCAAATGGATGTTTTTTCTGAAATGCTGGTCTGTCTGACCAATGTTCCAAAGAGGTGTGGTTCAACTCTGAGGATTTCATCGACAAGGACCTCCAACTCTCGGCTAGTGAACTTTGGATTCTTGTTAGTGGGCATGGTGAGGGGTGTGGGTGTGGATGGTGGGGGGGTGTGGATGGTTGTGGGTGTGTGGGTGTGGTTGTGCAGGTGTGGGTGTGAATGTGATGTGGGGGTGTTTGTGAAGGTCTGTGTGTGAAGGTGTGCAAGTGTAAGGTATGGTAAAGGTTCTAGTATGGTGTTGTAGGTTGTCTGTGGGGTCTGGCAGCAGTGAGTCTGTTGCAAAGGCTCATGGTTTGTGTGTGTGGGCCCTTTGTATTGGTCCATTGGTGAATGTGGCTGTGTTTGAAGTTTGGGTGGGTGTGTTATAAGGAGTGGTTGTGTTATGGGCCTCTGTTTGGGATTTTGGCAGTTGCAGGTCAGTGAATGTGTTGTTTTTGTGGTTGTTGGACATGTTTTGCGGCTTTGTGCCATTCGAATGGTGTATTCTTGTGTTGTTTTGCTTTGTCCTGGTTGTGTACGTGCGTTTTTAGCGTGTGTACGGTGTGTACATGGGCCATTTTGTTGTACAGTGCTGTCCTTCTGTCTGGCTTGGTACGGCTCGTACATGCGCGATGTTGTGTGAAGGTGGTGATGTTGGGGCCTGGGGTACGCTCCATACGTACGCGGGTGAGGGTACGGGTCGTACATACACGGGTGGGGGTACGACTCGAACGTACATGGGTGTACATACACGGGGGTACGCCACGTACACGGGTGTACATATACGGGGGTGTGACACGTACACGGGTGTACATACAGGGGGGGTACGACACGTACACGGGTGTACATACACGGGTGGGGGTACGACTCAAACGTACACGGGTGTACATGCACGGGGGGTACGACTCGTACACGGGTGTACATACACGGGTGGGGGTACGACTCGAACGTACACGGGTGTACATGCACGGGGGGTACGACTCGTACACGGGTGTACATACACAGGTGGGGGTATGACTCGCATGGACACGGGTGTACATACACGGGTGGGGGTACGACTCGAACGTACACGGGTGTACATACACGGGGGGTGCGACACGTACACGGGTGTACATACACGGGGGTACGCCACGTACACGGGTCTACATACACGGGGGGTGCAACACGTACACGGGTGTACATACATGGGGGGTGCGACACGTACACGGGTGTACATACATGGGGGGGTACGCCACGTACTCGGGTGTACATACACGGGTGGGGGTACGACTCAAACGTACACGGGTGTACATACACGGGTGGGGGTACGACTCGACCATACTAGGGTGTACATGCACGGGGGGTACGACTAGTACACGGGTGTACATACACGGGTGGGGGTACGACTCGCACGTACACGAGTGTACATACACGGGGGGTACGCCACGTACACGGGTGTACATACACGGGGGGTGCGACACGTACACGGGTGTACATACACGGGGGTGCGACACGTACACGGGTGTACATACACGGGGGGTACGCCACGTACATGGGTGTACATACACGGGTGGGGGTACGACTCGAACGTACACGGGTGTACATACACGGGGGTACGCCACGTACACGGGTGTACATACACGGGTGGGGGTATGACTCGCACGTACACGGGTGTACATACACGGGTGTGGGTACGACTCGAACGTACACGGGTGTACATACACGGGGGGTACGACTCGAACGTGCGGGGGCTGGGGGGTTGTTCGGCGCGTATGCGGGCACATGTCTCCATGGTTGCTATGGGTGTTCGGTGCGGACGGTGTTTTTTGCATACGGTTGTAACATCGGACGCATGGGATGGATCGTGATTCCGCGGTCGGACTTGACTTTTCACATTTGTACGGTAAATCGTCCGGGGACGTGTCGGACACAATTTCCGACCCGAGGACGTGTGGGGAATTGTTCCCAATGCGATTCGTATGGTCTTTTTCCCATGCGAATCGTAATTGGCAGTTTGTACGGCACTTGTACGATTCGTACGGTAAAAAGACCGGATACGAGTCGTACGGGCTATTTTGTTACCGGATCGTGATCGGCACCTTAATGTCTCTTCATTTTTTAAGGTTAACACACGAGAGACTACCAGGTTTTCTGCGAATGATATGGAGTAACAGCAGTATAGATTTATACGACTGCCTTTATGTGGACTATTAGAATCTTTCTCATTCATTGAGTAAGATAATAATTAGATACCATGTTATATTAACCCTGACACAGTTGAGGGTGTACTAACCAACACCTTAATATTGCACGTCTTCTTCGCTCTCTCCCGTGCATTTATAAGGAGCCCATGGGCCCACCCGTCCTCACATGAACTTCTTGGGAGGACTTTCTTCAACTCAGTTACAGTAAACACGGAAAATAAATGACGTTTCTTTTGTGTTTTTCATTGATTTTTTAGATAGTAACCTAAAACAAACCACTCTCACATTATTACCTTAGGTGTCCCCTCCCTTTCACGTTCACATCAGTCCTGAGGAAGGCCCCGCTAGTAAGGCTCATAAGGACCTACATATACTCTGGGGTCGAAACGTCGACACTACTTTGATGCCAATATCATCAACAGTACCTGCTCTACTGTGATTTGTTGTTATATATGGATTTGTAATACGTTGTATGAATCATCACAATTATCGTTTCTTTTTTGGTTGGTAAATGTTATGCCAATGGAGTAGTTAATTTGTAATACACGCTATTCTCTAACCTCACGTACCTCACCATTTTCACTGAAGTCGCTCACATTTCCCCAACCCTTGCTTCACCCCAAGTCGGGCACTCAAATTTTTTTTTTAAGAATGACGCTCTAATTGAAATCTGTGTTCAGTGTGAATAAATAACACTGTTAGAAGTATATTTTCTTTTGAGTGTTTTTGTATGGTATTATATGTTTCATTAACACGTTTGAATGTACATAAATACTGGGACCACCCTTTATTATAATGTCTTACACCCAGGTCCCAGTGATTTTGGGTTTACCCTTTATCTTAAAATGGAGAAGAACATAGCGGGAGAAGCCGTAAAGTCAATCAGACCGGCAATGCACCCTGGGCGGATAGGCGAGCAGATTGGTACTGCAGATTGATTCTCTTCTCAGAGCAGTTTTTGGCCCAATTAATTATCTGTCCTCAGTTTGGGGATTTGCCAATCAGTGCTAAATAGAATATCGAATTGGAAATGTCGACTTACACAAATATCGAGTTGAAAATACCATGATTCAGAAATATCGACAGCAAGAATATTGTGGTCAAGAATATTGAATTTAAGGTAAGAAATATTGTTTAAAAAATATAGAAGTCATTAATATTGTTTGCAAAAATATAGATGTTTAAAATATCGATATTTTAATTCATTTTATGCATTTTAGTTTATATTTTAAATGTATGTGAAGTATGTTTTTTGTATAAGTATTGTTTATGTTTTTTAATATGTGTTACATTTTTAGTAGTTATAAATTTAGTTTTAATTAAATTTAGCATTTTTTTAGTTCCGTAGCGTGTTGTGGGTTTATAGGGGCATAGGGTGGGAAGTAATTTAATTATAACAAATTACTGATTTTTTTTTTAATTTAATTTAGATTTTATAGTGTTAATTTTGGGAAGTAATTTATTTGTAATTAATTATTATTTGGCTGTTAATTGATATTAATTAATTAATTGATAATTAATTATGGTCATTGGGTATTTGTTTTTAGGTGCAGGTTGTGGGGTTTATAGGGATAAAGGGTGGGAAGTAATTTATTTTTGATTAACTAATAAATTGTTGTTAATTAATAATTAATTGATAGAAAATTAATTATGGAAATTGTGTTATTATTTTAGGTGTGGGTTGTGGGGTTTATAGGGGTAAAGGGTGGGAAGTAATTTATGGTTAATTAATTAATAATTAGTTGTTATTTTATATAACTAATTCATTGATAATTAATTATGGTTCTTGTGTTATTCTCTTTTTAGGTGTAGGTTGTGGGGTTTATGGGGTAAAGGGTGGAAAGTAATTTTTTTTAATTAATTAATAATTAGTTCTTAATTAATATTAATTAATTGATAGAAAATTAATTATGTAAATTGTGTAATCAATTTTAGGTGCGGGTTGTGGGGTTTATGGGGGTAAAGGGTGGGAAGTGATTTATGTTTAATTAATTAATAATTAGTTGTTAAGTTATATTAACTTATTAATTGATAATTAATTATGGTAATTGTGTGATTTGTTTTAGGTGTGGGTTGCAGGGTTTATGGGGTAAAGGGTGGGAAGTATTTTATGTTTAATTAATTAATAATTAGTTGTTAATTTATATTAACTAATTAATTGATAATTAATTATGTAATTGTGTAAATCTTTTTAGGAGTAGGTTGTGGGGTTTATGGGGTAAAGGTTGCGAAGTAATTTATTTTTAATTAATTAATAAGCAGTTCTTAATTAATATTAATTAGTTGATAGAAAATTAATTACGTAAAGTATGTAATCAACTTTAGGTGCAGGTTGTGGGGTTTATAGGGGTAAAGGGTGGGAAGTGATTTATGTTTAATTAATTAATAATTAGTTGTTAATTTATATTAATTAATTAATTGAAAATTAAATATGGAATTTGTGTAATTAATTTTAGGGAAAGGGTGGGAAGTAATGTTTGTTTAATTAATAAAAAAATAGTTGATCATTAATATTAATTTATTTATTTATATTTAATCAGGATATCTGTTTATATGTTTTTGTGTGGGTTTTATTGTTATAAGGGTACAGTGTGGGGAGTAAATTATTTTACTTACTTTATAATTAGTTGTTAAATACTATTAGTTTTTAAATTGAAAATAAGTTTTAATGGTGTAATTCATTTTTTTTACAGTTTAATTTTAACAGTGGGTTGTGGGGATTATAGGGGTAAAGTGTGGGAAGTTGAATCATTTTTATGAGTTTTTTAAAATTAATAACATTTCTTTAATTGGTAATTAATTATGTTAGTTGAAGTACATTTAAAAAAAATAGATGTGTGTTGTGAATTGTGTGGTGTTACAGGGTAGGAAATAAAAAAGTACATTTATGTGGGGGGTGGAGTGTGCCTGATTTCAAGATGGCCGCACCTTAAGAGAGCTCCCGGTGCCGGCCACTATACGATCCTGTACGATCCCTCAAACGCCACCGCTACACCAACCATACTACCACTGCAGGCAGCTGACATGCTCCAATGCCGTATATCGCTTTTGTTGGACTCCGAAGGTCAAAGAAATTGCCGAGGAGCGTAGATCTGCTGGTGAGACTTGGTCATCCTGAAGTCTTGCGGTAAAGTTACGCCTGTCCTCTGCTGAGGAAGAGTGACACATACCCTGCGTGCCGCTGTGAGCCTCCAATCGCCTGAGGGGCCGCCGGAGAAGGCATAACTTCTGCGCTGAGCCCGATCATGAAGCGGGCTCCAGGTGCTCTGAGCCACCTTGCTGCGGCCAGATCGCGGACCTTCCAGGACTGAGGGCTGCGGAGGGAGCGGTAAGCACTCGAGGAAGACGAGCCGGACGAGTTCTGGGATGCCTGTGAAAGGAGGAACAAACCCTGGAATAGAACAAGCGAGAGGAAAGGTGACACTGCGGCCCACAGAACATTGAACATCAGCACTGAGGCCTCCATATGATCCGGGGCCTGAACAGGGACACACTGATTATTGGCACCTGCCTCATCGACTAGGTCATGCCATTCTGAGCCGTATTAACAATCTTCTTGCCCTGACCCAGACTGACATCTGCTTGCAAGCAACTGCTGCTATGAGCCCAATGGGCTGGCGAGGTGACTGCAGCAAGCGCAACTTTATTAACATGGAAAAAATAGATAAAAGCCAGCCCAAACTGAGTTTTGATCAGCGTAGGTCGGCGAGAATGCGAGAGGAAGACCCTAGCACCCCAGATCCAGAGGAATGCGAAGTGGGGGATGAGCAAGACGCTAAAATAAAGCAGTTATTGATAAATATGAACAAAGTCTAGCCACTATAGATGGGAAAATTGACTCCCTATCTTATCGTATGGTCCGCATATCTGAAAGACTAGACAAACATTCAGAATAACTTGATGCGGTTGAAAAGCATGTCTCGGACGCTGAGGACTGGCAGATCCAAGCCGCAGAGAACCATAGGAAAGTGGAAAAAACAATAGTGGAGCAGCAAAACAAAACTGAAGACCTAGAAGCGCACTCTAGGTGCAATAGTTTGTGTATCATAGGCCTAGCAGAATTCAACTCCACTGGCAACATGGAGACCTTCACTGAGTATCTACTAGTCGAACTCCTGGGCCGAGAAACCTTTTCAGATATGTTTGTGGTAGAGTGCACCCACCGATCGCTCGTTGCTCGCCCCTTGCCCAGTACTAGGGGCCCCCCACGCCCTGTCATAGCAAGGCTGCTTAAATATTGGGACAGGGACGCTGCTCTACGCCGTACTAGGGAACTCAAGACGCTTACCTATGAAAACTCATAAATATCGCTCTACCCTGACTTCACCCCCCAAGTGCAAGAAGCAAGATGCCAATTTGCCCCAGTGAAAGGAGTGAGCTCAATATGTACTATGCCATGTAATACTACAACTCATGGTGGAAGGGACGCCCAGAATCTTCGCAGATGTGAAAACTCTCCAGCAGCTGATCAAGCAGGTGGACGGCACAAGGAAACAGAAAAGCACCATTGGTGGCCCAGACCCACTAGAGAAGTTGTGGAGTCTGGTGCCCACTGCCAGCAGCACAGACTGCCAGCAAACTACGAAAAGAATTAGCATCCATCGGGCACCTATGAATACAGGACCATGCCCATTATAATTGTGCTCAGAACACCGAGGACACAGGAATTTGGTATGACGCGCACAACAAGACCGCATATCGCAGCAATGCATGCTGACGACTGAACCTGTTGGGCATGGAAGAAGCACGACAACAGGAATTGGACAAGCAACTACTAATGCAATCAGAGACAGTAACAATAAAATTGAACTAAGAGACCAAGCAAAAGGGTAAAAGTGATTAAATGGTGTAGCAAACTAAAATTATTGTGAACAATGATAGATATATTCATGTTAATGCAGCCGTATAGGGATGGCCCACGATGCCCCCGAGTGTCAACCACACCGTCACTTTGTGGGAAAGTTTAGTATTTTCTTTTTGACTTGTTTCTTTCTCTCTCTCTTGCTATTCTCTTAATTCCTTTCTTAGCAGGCAGAACGGGGGTGTCTGTAGCTAAGTGTCATGTTGAGAGACACGGCATGGGTGGGGGTAACTATTGGTTTGTTAAGTTGTTGCACGGCAGCCATTGGTGAAGACAGGGCATGAGGAGAGATGCACACAACACAATGTAAGACAGGGTTAGATTAGATGGGTGACAGATCTAGTCTACCCGGCCTGTCACGGAGACATTAAAACACACTAAAGTTTCCAACTTGGAACATGCGAGGTCTCAATGACCACCGCAAGATAGTGAGTGGCATATCTCCAAAGACACAACATCGACGTGGCAATGCTGCAGGAAACCCACTTGAACGCTCAGACTGGTCTCATTTCACAGCGCAGAATGAAGGGGGAGTGCTTGGCGGCAGGCTTTACCTCTCACGCGCGTGGGGTGTGACTGTGGGCACGATGTAACTCCGGTATCATGCTTAAAATGGTGCACTCCGACATAGCTGGGAGATTTGTGATCGCCCACTGCAAGCAAAGGAACTTTGAAGTGCTCTTAATAGGAATATACGGCTCTAACTATATTGACTGGCAGTTCTATCACACGCTACACAATAAAATGATTGCATACAGCCACATACCACAGCTATGGGGAGAGGACTTCCACTGTGTGCTGTGTTCCGAATTAGATAGGTCAAAATGCCCAATGTGCAGGCCCTTCGCTTCCGACCGCGCCATTACTGCTATATCCGAGACTAGTGAGCTTGTCGACGCTTGGCGACATAAAAACCACCAGGGCAGAGAGTACACGCATTATTCCACTGTACACGACACCCATATGCATATCGATTATTGGATAATATCCTGTTCCTTACTGGCTTGTTTGGAGGACTGCGGGCACCAACCCACTTACTCAGACCACTCTCCTATTCTGCACACCCTGCGATTTCCAGAAGTGAGTTTTAAAACAAACCTATTCGCTTCTAACCCAGTGTTCCGTGATGAAATTGGTAAAGCCATAGGCGAGTACTTCAGTATAAATTCAGGGAGTATCGACAAAATATCTACCCTCTGGGAAGCGTTAAAGTATTTATTCGAGGCATCGCAATCTCTAAGCAGGCAGGAGTATTGCCAACTATATAGGCTATAGGGGAAACTAAAAGCTAAGTAGCAAGAAAAAAAATGCAATGGCCCAGCTTGGCATTGTAGGCGCAGATCAAAACTGCCTTCGAAGAATACAATGAACTAGCTCAATATGAGCTTACAGACTTGTGAAAATACGCCATGGCCAGAGTCTACGGTGAGGGAGAGAAGCCCATCGCCAAGCTGGCGGCCTTGACTCGACCCAGTAAAACCATAAACAAGGTGCTCCATAGACAGGGAAATCAAGGCGAGTCTATTAATGGTGCACAACCGGTAGTGGAAAGATACTGCAAGTATTACTTGCAGCTCTACACTTCCCGCCCTTCTGCGCCTGCGGAAGACATAACCGACTATTTAGCTCATATCAAAATAGGATGGCTCATGAACTAAGATAGAGAGAGGCTGATGGCCCCTCTCCACCCTACAGAAATGTTGCCGGCGCTCAAGGAGATGCCAAGCGAAAAGCCCCCCGGAACTGATGGTCTATCGCTGGTCTTCTATAAGGCATACCAGGACAAATTGATTCCCCACCTTGTTAATCTTTTTGAGGAAATGGCCTGAGAGGGTACCATGCCTGTCACTATGCACGAGGTGATGCTGATTGCTATTAAAAAGCCGGAGAGGGCGGGGGAACACTGCTCCTCATACCGTCCGCTTTCTTTATTAAACACAGACACAAAATTATTTGCCAAAATCCTAGCAAACAGAATAGCCTCCCTACTACCACGTATTATGGGATCCGAAAAATCTGAGTTTGTGCCAGGATGAAGCCTAACGAGTAACCTTAGCATGCTGTTTGGTGCTATCACTCTCAGAGACCCGACTATACAGGCTGCTGTAGTGTTTTTAGATGCAGAAAAAGTCTTTGATTCTGTAGAATGTCCCTTCATGATTGCGGTGCTGTGGCAGTTTTATACACTAACCTAACGGTGCCCATCTCCATGAATGGGATCCTTTCTCCTCCCATAGCGATAACGCGTGGCATCCGCCAGGGGTGCCCCCTTTCCCCCTTTCGATACGCCCGGGTTGCAGAACCCCTAGCATGCACTCTGCGCGAATACCATTCACACTGAGGAATATGATTCCCTAACAATAATTTAATTATCTCAGCGTATGCAGGCGACACTCTGTTGTTCTTTAGAAATCCGGAACAGCACTTAACGCCAGTGCTGCGGGAGGTAGTAAGATTTGGCGGTCTCTCAGGCTTGAAAATCAACTGGAAAAAAATCGCTAATATTCCCGCTCACATCGGCTACTGCCCCAACCACAACTGAATACCCTTTGGTATGAACTGTCGAACTGGTGAGATATTTAGGAATACGTGTACACTCGGGCCCTGATATAAACATCTGGGAAAATTACGGTTTAGGAGTAGAGCGCCTCACAGAAGCAATTGAGTGCTGGATAGGTCTGCCTCTTTCGTTGCTATGCCCAATAGCACTTATGCAGATCATAGGCCTCGTGAGATTTCTTTTCTTGATTACTAACATAGACTGGGAAGCAGATTTGGGAGTAACAATTACCGATAAACAATGGACGTACTGCTGCTCGAATATAAAAACCATATCACAAAGTGGCAGACACCGACTAGTACATTTCAAATACCTTAATAGAGTATATTACACTCCTGCTCTCTTATATAAATACAGTTTGTGCGAAGACAGTAAGTGCAATAGCTGCGCCACTTAGGATGCCGGTTTTGGACACCAAGCCTGGTTCTGCCTTGATGTCCAGGAATACTTGAACAGTCGGTTAGCCTCCGCCGCAGACAATGGAAGTCAAGGATCAGACCGTGATGCATGATGAAAGGGTTGAGACACAGGGTGAGAATGTGCATGAATCTACAGCAGATTGTAGTATCCCGGGAGCTATGGGTTTAGCGCCGCAGAATTCAATGTAAACACGCCAAGCCAAAGTCTGTCTAAATGTAAGATTGACATAACTGGGCGGGGGGAGGCTACTAATGGAAAGAGAGCTATAGAACTGCTACTGTATAGAGTCCATCTAGAAGGTAACGTCGTACGGATCTCCCTATGTCTTGTACACCTGACTGTATTGTATGTATTTTCTATGTATGCCGACAACTTAAATGTTACTGTTTGTGAAAAACAATAAATAATATTTTTGTCTCTAAATCATTTTTAATTAAAAATATTTATTTGTTTGGAATTTTTATTTTATTTTTTTTAATATATATTTGTAGGTATTTGTTATATGTATTTATTTTTTAATATTAAATATATTTGTATTTGAATTTTAACATATTTATATGTTTGTTAATTTATTTTGTTTATTTAAATATTTGTATTGTTAAAATTAAGTTTTTTTTAACATTTGAACTGACTGGAGTGAGAATATCAATTGCTACTTCTCTGAAATACAATACTTTCCCTACTGTTGCACTCAATGGTGTGGGAATAGTCAGTTTTACCCCTCCGCTATCCAACACTTTCCCTACTTTTACAAATATTGGAGTGGGAATAGTACATTTTATCCCGCCACTATCCAACATTTTCCCTACTTTTGAACTCACTGTAGGGGGAATAGTAATTTTTACCCCTCCGCTATCCAACACTTTCCCTACTGTTGCACTCACTGGAGTGGGAACAGTAAATTTTACCCCTCCGCTATCCAACACCTTCCCTACTGCTGCACTTACTGGAGATGGGAATAGTAATTTTTACCCCTCCGCTATCCAACACTTTCCCTACTTTTGCAATTTTTGGAGTGGGAATAGTAAATTTTATCCCGCCACTATCCAACACTTTCCCTACTGATGCACTCACTGGAGTGAGAATAGTAATTTTTACCCCTCCACTATCCAACACTTTCCTTACTGTTGCACTCACTGGAGTGGGAATATTAATTTCTGCCCCTCCTTTATCCAACACTTTCCCTACTGTTTGCACTCACTGGAGTGGGACTGGTAATTTTTAATAATCCACCACCCAACACTTTCCCTACTGTTGCACTCACTGGGGTTGGAATAGTAATTTTTACCACTCCGCTATCCAACACTTTCCCTACTGTTGCACTTACTTGAGTGGGAATAGTAATTTTTACCCCTCCGCTATCCAACACGTTCCCTACTGGTGCACTCATTGAAGGGGGAATATTAATTTTTACCCCACCGCTGTCCAACACTTTCCCTACTGTTGCAATCACTGGAATAGGAAATGTAAGTTTGAAGATTTGTAAAAAGATTAATATTTATATTTATAATGCAATGTTTTTATATTAAACTTTGGTACACACACGCACACACACATATATATATACATATAGATATAGATATATTTGTACACTTTTATATAAGTTTTTAAATTATAAATATTATTATATTTAATAGTTTTAATATTTTAAAGAAAATATGTATGAATTATTATGTACGCAAGTAAGTTATGTTTGTAACTTTTTTTAATTAAGTTTATTTATTATATTTTTTACATATATATTAAATCTACTTTATCGTTCATATTAATTTTCATATTTAACATATTTAAAATGTATTACCTTATTGCATATATATATATATATATATATATATATATATATATATATATATATATATATATATATATATATATATATTACTATATTACCTACTGGCAGTCGCCAGTAGGTAGTTATAGTTAGGACCTATTATCCATAGGAAATCCGAAACATTCTATTTGGAATAACTTTGGCGCTGGTTGATGAATCTTAGCAAAAGTTTCAAAACTGGTGGGGCGCTCCGGTCCGCTCATATCCTGAAAGTCTCGGGGTGATTTGTCCAGCGGGGGCCAAGAGAAAAGGGGGGGCCCAAAACGTGTTTTACCTATGCAATTTTCCATAGGAACCTTTAATCGCAGCTACAGACCGAACTGCTGAACGGAATTACACCAAATTTGGCAAAAAGGTAGCCCTTCAGTGTAAATCCGTTCAGTAGTTCCTGAGAATAAATCAAACGTAAAATCACATATATATCTGGACGGAGCCTAACCACACATCTCATCAAGAGATCTGATTGGCTGTCAGCACTTCATCCAAGAAGGGTTGGCAGTCATCTTGGGACCAATATACATGATAGCACCTCATTAAAAAGCATTGCAGTTAATAGAAGGTTTTAAGACTTTAGTTACATTATAAATCATTTGTTGATGGTACCATACTCATTTTAGGAATTGTAGTGTGTTCTAAGGTGATTTTATCATGTGAAAAAGAAAGTCTTCTGCTAGAATATCATGAATCATGTTTAAGATAAACTATTTTCTCATGCTTTTCCCACAGAGGTTTGGAAGGTGATCTATAAGCTAAACTGAGGGCATGTTTTCTGTAAATTCACATTATCTATCTCAGTCATGTGAGAATGAAGTCTGACATTCTCAGTAAAACATGTATATCCAACAAGGGCAGAGACGGTCAGTTGATTCTTTTGTGTTCTACTGCAGCTTCCCAGAGTGTTCTAAAGAACAACAAGAGCGCTAACAGTCCTACTTATGACAAACGTAGTGCACACCTGAAGCCATCTTGATTGGAATAAAGTGGTAACTCTTAAAACATGTAATTTAATAAGGAACAAAATGAGGGCATTCATTTTGCCATAGAAAGTATGATTAGTGCTACAGAAAGAAAAATTAGGGCACATTTTGAGTGACTTCTCAAATCCTCTTCTATTTCATTAAAAAATTCTGACATGCAGACTGAAACATGCACTTTCAATACCAGCAGCAGACTTCCCTGGTGAGCAGTAGCTTTACTAAAGTGATCTAATGAGCAACTACAGTGCTAACATTCTGAATTTATGGCAAATGTGTGACACATCTGAATTCCTTCTTGATGGAATCAAAGTAAAAAACTGAAAGTATTTTCTACTGAGGAGACTGTAGTAAATGAGGAAATTAGGAAACTTCATAACAAATATATCTCCCAAGATGGCCACCAGAGGCAAAAGAGCCCAAATGTAGCACAAATATCACCCAGATGTAGCCAAAGTATAGCTCAATGACAGAATGTCCCTGAGTGTTCTACAGAACAACTAGAGCGCTAACAGTCTTACTTATGACAAAAGTATGGCACACCTGCAGCCATCTTGATGGAATAAAGTGGTAACATTTAAAACATTTAATTTGCAAAGGAACAAAATGAGGGGGTTCATTTTGCCATAGAAATTATGATTAGTGCTGCAGAAAGAAAAATTAGGGCACATTTTGACTTCTCAAATCCTCTTCTATTTCATAAAAAAAATCTAACATGCAGACTGAAACATGCACTTTGAATACCAGCAGCAGACTTCCCTGGTGAGCAGTAGCTTTACGAAAGGGATCTCATGAGCAACTAGAGTGCTAACATTCAGAATTTATGGCAATGTGTGACACATATGAATGCCTTCTTGATGGAACCAAAGTAAAAAACTGAAAGCATTTCCTACTGAGGAGACTGCAGTAAATGAGGAAATTAGGACACTTCATAACAAATAAATTTCCCAAGATGGCCACCAGACACAAAAGAGCCCAAATGCAGCACAAATATCACCTAGATGTAGCCCACATGTAGCCCAATGCCAGAAGTGTGCAAAACACTTTTTATTTTTTGTGTTTTTGCTGTTTTATGTAGGGCAGACTTGTCAGGTATTGGAGTGCTTTCCATGAGCATTGGTAACATCACACAAGAACAAATTGATTTTGGTTGTAGACATGGGGAGATTAAGTGATTTGACCAGAATCACAGAATGAAAACATAGCGGCCGCTAGTTAGAGCGGTTCGCACGCTCCCATCAGCCTCCTAAGACCCGCGCTGCTGCACTAGCGTTTTCAAGCTATGCCGACAAACGCGCGCTGCAGACAGCTCCTTTGATCATCTGTGGTATCGAGCGATCAGAAGAATTGCCGTTTTTGTGGATCAGGCACTGTTGGATGTGTCTACCGGTGATCTCTCCCTCTCTTGCTCCTGCTCCCGTCTTTCTCCCATGTTGGAGACGGGCAGCCATGGAGTTTAGGCGCGGGGGTTTCATACCACGTTTCCTCTCGGCAGAGGAAGAGGAAACCCGACGCCGAGGGACACAGTACTGCGTAGGTTTCGCCTCATCGGAGAAACATTAGCACCAGAAGCAGTTCGAGCGGCGGCCGACTCAGAGGAGCCAGAGGATCAGGGTGACTTCTCCTCGGTTGAAAGTAAGGAGTTCGATCCGAATAGGGGGGGCCTAAGACAGGCACCAACAAAAGCAACATCTTGCAATTAGGATCTACTAGGAGCAAGACTAGGAATCGCGGTAAAGAGCTCAGGCTGGAAGACAGCATACTACAGCTCCCAGAGTGCACCTTGGGGGTGGTTTCAAAGCCAAGTTTGGAGCACAAAATAAGTCTAGGTGAGACTAAGGGAGAGTCTGCCAAAGAAGGAAAAAAACACACTAGACAAAAAAAGACCAAAAATAGAAATCTGACAACCCCAGGAGGTATAGCTCCATCACTGCGCACCTATTTTAAACCACTGCCTCAGGTATTAGAGATTACGCAGGATATGGCTGCATCCAGGGGAGAAAGTCTACAACAATACAAGCAAGAAAGACAAGATAGATCTAATGTTATTTCCAGTTCAGTCTCCTCCTCTAACCCCCCCCGCGAAAGTGGCAACCCCTGAGGGTCTTTCAGTACCTATCTCGCCTGACTCAGTATTGGACACAGAGACTACTGTTAATAAAACATCTAGTCAAAAAGTTAAACTGCTAATTGAAGGGAACAAAATGTAACTGCAGCGGGAAAGGTGACGACACAGGAGGCAGTGGACCGGGGTCAAGGAGTTCCGGGGGTGGGTAACACTCTTGAGGCCCTAGTTAGCTCTATTGCTGCGATGAGCGAGGAGATTAGGCATGACTTTGCAGTTTCTAAAACCAATCAGAGTGAAATAAGAGCAACGTGTGAGGTATTAGGTCAAAAGGTGGATGGCCTATGTGAAAGAACTGGATTACTGGAAAGTTCAGTTGATCCCTTAACTACAAACTTAGAGGCTGCCAGGTCCAAAATACACACCCTCCAAAGAGATGGGGATAGCATGAGAGAGAGGATTGAGGTCTTGGAAAACTATTCAAGGCGCAACAACATCCAACTCCTGAAAATTCCGGAAGGCAAGGAAGGTGCTGACCTTAAAGGCTTTATTATTCGGATTTTGAAGGAATCCCTTAACCTTGTTGAAACAGCTGAAGAATTAGACAAGGACATTCAGCGAATACATAGAGATCCGTTCCGCATGAACCCAGCAAGAGCTAAGCCTAGGAAGGTGTTAATTAATTTTTTGACTTACGCACTTAAAGAAAAGATTTTAAATCTTGCACTGAAAGCTAGAACGATGAAGGGCTCGGATTTCTCCTTCGAGATACGTTCAGATCTCTCCAAAAGTACACTGGATAGACAGTGGGAGCTGGGGCAACGCATGGATAAATTTAGGTCACTAGGCGCCACAGTGCAGATGAGGTTTCCAGCATTCTTACGGATCATGTACAATAACAAGATGCACAATGTCCGCTCAATTCATGATGCTGATGACCTATTAGAATCCATCCGAGAACATGCCCAGGCTCAGTCTACAAAATAAATGCGGGTGACTAATACCATAGAGGTCTTTTTGGCCACTCGTGTGTAGTTGGTATCTGTGTCTGTGTCTGAAATACGGTATTCTCTTTTGCGTAGTCTAGACTAGGATCTATCTACGTTATGGTGCTCTGTCACTATACTGCAAAGATCTAGAAATTATAAGTTAATTAGGAAAGTACCCCCCGCATTTAACTTTAACTTATACTTTGGTCATTCTCCATTATTGGGTTTCTTTCTGTCATCTGTTTCCTCAACTACAGTAGAATTAATTATCCCTTCCTCTTCTCTACCCTTCCACCACTATACTTCTAAGGGGGAAAAATATAAAAGGGAAGGAGGGAAGAGAAGGGAAAAAAAAAATAGAGAAGGGGGAAGGGAAAAAAAAACAACAAAAAAACCCACTTTTTTTCTTGTAGGCAATGTTTAAACATCTAGGGGGTTTCTTTTTTCCCCATGGTTATTATTAATGAGATATTTCTGTGCCTATATCGGTTGGCAATAGCAGTTCCTTACCTCGAAGTATAGCAGCGGGGAGGTCGAAGGGTAAGGCTGTAGGTGGGTGTAAATCTGGCCAGACATCAGGCTAGAATAAGCAGGGGTGCGTTTTCCAGGGGGTGGGGAGGGGGGGGGGGGAAAGGTCAATATACCAAGAAAACCTCATTTGTCTACCCTTTTTACTTTTGTAGGTTGTCTTTTTTTCCACAATCAGATTTCCAATATGTTAAAATCAAGACGTTATCAAACGGGCAGTGAAATATTGAAGGAGTTTGGGATAGTATATATAGCATGACATCTATACACTGTATGTCCTGGAACGTCAATGGTCTGCGTGTGAGAGGTAGACGAGATTGTATTTTACAGTATTTGAGAGACTCTCAGGCGCAGATCTTAGTTCTCCAGGAAACACACCTTCTGGGCCACTACCCTGCTTAAAAAACAGAGGTGGATTGATAAGTTTTGTTCAAAAAGATCACAATGCTAATATCAGGGGGATAATATTCATTTTTTTTTAATCCGTAAAAGCACAAATCATGGATTGCAAAGAAGACCACACAGGGAGATGGCTATTAGTGAGAGTCTCGCTGGATGCTCGGATCTATACTTGGGTCGGCTATTACGGCCCCAACTCTGATGATCCTTCACATTTGGATGCTGTCAGAGACCAATTAGTGTTGGTCCGGGATCCAGTGATCTGGATGGGGGACTTTAACATCGTCCTTAACCCCAGGCTGGATAAATCTGTAAAATCTAGAACTTGTAGTTCCGCCAAATCTAGGCATACCCTTATTACAATTATGACACAACTTGGCTTGGCGGATGCGTGGAGAGAAAGAGCTGGCAACAAGTTAGGGGTGTCCCTCCGGAATAGTCGCTTTAAACACAAATCTAGAATTGACTGTGCGTTTTTTAGCTACTGCTTAAAGGACACTCTGATAACGATAGACTACCTACCATCACACTTGTTGGATCATTCCGCGCTAGCATTCTCTTTGAGATCTGAAAACATCACTAATTACTCATCCTGGTCTTTTGACCGGACACTCTTGCTCGAAGATGAAGAGGTTACATTTCTGGTAGTCCTCAATCTTTTTTGACATAAACAGGGGCTCTGCAGGCTCGGCTGTTGTTTGGGAAACATTCAAGGCCTTCTTAAGAGGTCAGATTACCAACAGAGCCTCTTTTAGGTGAAAGATGTATAGAGTTTGAGTTTGAGTTTAAAATATTTCTTAAGCGCACGTACACCGAGCGGTTTCATGGCGCTGTGAGGTACTACAAAATTCCCGAGGAACAGAAGAACGGGGTCACCTTGAGGGCATTAAGAATGGAAGGCTTGTGTAAAAATTAAAGTTTTGAGTGCTTGCGAAAGAGTGAGTACTGGGTGCAGGATCTCAAATGGGCCGGGAGGGAGTTCCAAAATGCAGGAGCAAGTGTGGAGAATTTGGAGCCTCCCCATTTTTTTCTTCTAAAACGGGGAACCACGAGCAATTGTTGGGTGGATGAGCGTAGCTCCCTGGGAGGAACATAGGAATGAATTTCGGAAGTGATATAGGCGGGGTCTGAACCGCACCGGGCATTGAAGATGATGCAGCCCAGCTTAAACTGGGCTCGTTCCTGAATAGGGAGCCAGTGTTACTTCCGGTTCCACAGTCAGCCAATCAGCGCTCCTCGCTCGCGCTGACCCGGCACTTATCTTGATGCACTCACAGTCGCGCAGCGGACGCGCACAGAGCCTGAACTGAAGAGGTGCTGCCGCTAGCTGTTGTAACTATTCTTTTTAAATACTTAGAATCTACCACATATGGGCCGTTTTTAACCATCTTAATACGTTTCTTTTACTGTGCTGCTAAATTGTTATTCGTGTGCCTTGCTCCTTGCACTTTACTCACCTCCTGCACAGAGTGCTCCGAAGCCCCGGTCCGACTTGGCTTGTGCCATTGAGCGGAGGGCTGGATGGAGACAGTCCTTTGGGCAGGTTACTTCCGGTTCCACAGTCAGCCAATCAGCGCTCCTCGCTCGCGCTGACCAGGCACTTATCTTGATGCACTCAGTCGCGCAGCGGACGCGCGCAGAGCCTGAACTGAAGAGGTGCTGCCGCTAGCTGTTGTAACTATTCTTTTTAAATACTTAGAATCTACCCCATATGGGCCGTTTTTAACCATCTTAATACGTTTCTTTTACTGTGCTGCTAAATTTTTATTCGTGTGCCTTGCTCCTTGCACTTTACTCACCTCCTGCACAGAGTGCTCCGAAGCCCCGGTCCGACTTGGCTTGTGCCATTGAGCGGAGGGCTGGACGGAGACACTCCTTTGGGCAGGTTACTTCCGGTTCCACAGTCAGCCAATCAGCGCTCCTCGCTCGCGCTGACCCGGCACTTATCTTGATGCACTCACAGTCGTGCAGCGGACACGCGCAGCGGGCGCGCCGACGGCGCACCGAAGGCAAGCCCGTCTGCGCCCGTCCGCGACCGACCGGGACCAGGGGCCAGAACCCTTGACGGTGGCAACCCCAGTATCCATTATAGTGGACATCATCTTAAAGCTCTTAGGGGCCCCACACCTGTTAAGTGCGCCCACTCTATCAATCCTGCCACGCAATACACCTGTTCCTCTTGTCACTTCTCACTGCTATCCCCTCTCAAAAAATTACATACGCCCTCCCCACCTCTCACGCTACTTTTGCTAAACTGCCGCTCCTTGCCCAGACACTCCACAGAACTTCATCTTCTTTTAGAAAATCGTCAACCTGACGTCTTATTTTTAACTGAAACCTGGCTCCATGACAACTCTGCACCGGATATTGTCCAGTCTCTTCCTCTGGACTACCGTATTTGCAGGTTGGACCGGAAAACTGCCAAAGGCGGAGGCTTAGCTAAAATATATAAAGCATTTATAAGCTGCCGCAGTTTCCCCTCAGACGGCCTTTCCGACTGCGAAAGCATGCAGTTCGCCTTGGAATTCTCCCCTGTATGCACCTTTTCCGGCCTTCTGATCTACCGACCTCCCGGCCCCTTGGGTCAATTTCTCTCGTCCCTCCCATCATTTGTGGCAGAACCTGCTATAAATCTCTCTAACTTTACTGTGCTCGGTGACCTAAACATTCATCTGGACGATGTCTCGAACCCGACTACTATAGAGTTGGCTACAGGCCTCTCTGCCTTACAAATTATTCAAAAGAGTTCATGTCCAACCCATGATAAAGGCCACCTACTTGACCCTGTTTTTAGCAATGTACATAATCTGTATGTGGCCACTCCCATCCCACTCCCGTGGTCTGACCACTTCTTAGTGCCTATGGTCTGGGAGCCCCCGCACTCCACCCCTCCCCAGCCACCGATAAACACACTACAGAGACAATGGGCTAAGCTCTCGACCACTACTTGGTCCACTAAATTAGCCATCAGCAAACCTACCTATGACCCCAACCCTGAGCTAGCGAATGAGAAATTTAATTTCTGGATCTGTAACTCGCTAGATTCATTTCTGCCTAAGGTTCCAGCCCAAAAACAAGTTAGGGAGAAATCGGCGCCCTGGTACACCCCTAGTCTGAGAAAACTAAAGCAATCATGTAGACGCCTAGAACGAAGCTGGAGACAGAACTATGAGGCTGACAGGAAACATGATTATAAAGAAGCAATAAAACATTATAAATCAGAGATCAAATCCACCCAAACACGCTTCTATGCGGAGAAGATTAATGCCGCCGCCTCTGCTCCCAGGGAAATTTTCAAAATTGCCAAATCCCTCTCATCTGTTCCTACGGAACCTCTTAAAATCAAGGACCACTCCCTCCACTGCAATAAGCTGGCAGAATTTTTTAACCAAAAAATTCAGATCATATGCCAGTTTTTTTCGCCCTATGTGTCCGACTTTTCAGACCCTAGTCCTAGTTCAAAGTCGTCAAAAACCCTGGAGAATTTTCCCCTGCTTGACACTAAAACTCTGGACACTCTTTGCTCCAGTGTCACATCTGGCTCCCCTATTGACCCTGCCCCCCCGCAGCAATTAGCCCTGGTCTTACACATGGTCCGCCCGGTCATTATGAATATCCTGAACTCTTCTATCATCTCTGGTAGAGTTCCCCGCGTGTGGAAATGCGCCCAGGTCAGAGCGCTTTTGAAAAAACCTAACCTGGACCCTTCAAACCTGGCCAACTATCGACCCATTTCCCTTCTTCCGTGGCTGAGCAAATTGACCGAACGCCACATCAATTCCATTTTAGTCAACTACCTTGAATCTAACAACTTACTGCATATCTCCCAAACAGGCTTCCGCCCTCAGCTAGGTACAGAAACTGCACTACTGGCTGTTACGGAAGAGGCCAGGAAACTTCTTGACCAGGGCGGATCAGCAGCTATCATTCTGCTCGACCTCAGTGCCGCCTTTGACACTGTTAACCACAACATTCTGCTCGATAGGCTTTCCAACCTGGGGATCAGGAAAAATGCTCATACCTGGTTTCAATCCTTCTTAGAGGACCGCTGTTATCAGGTATTTGAAGGGACAACCACCTCCAAGCAATGGCCTCTTAAGTGCGGGGTCCCCCAGGGATCCTCTCTTAGTCCCACCCTCTTTAACTCTTATATGGCCCCCCTAGCTGAGGTAGTAATTCCATTCGGCATCAAAATAATCACCTATGCCGATGATACCCAGCTAGTGGTGGCCCTTAACCATCCGGAGGGTTCATCAGACACTCTTCGCCTCTGTCTAGAGGCAGTCGCACATTGGATGCACCATTCACACCTCAAATTAAATGGGGAAAAATCCGAACTCATGTTCCTGGGAAAGTCACCCTCGCCCTCTTCCCCCATCTCTTGGCCCCCTTGCATGGGACCTTTGCCACCTCCAAAGCACCAAATCAAAAGTCTAGGCATTTGGCTTGATAATACTCTCAGCTTCAACTATCAGACCACGAAGCTCTCAGCCATATGTTTCGGTCTGTTACGCCTGATCAAAAAAATTCTCCCCCTACTTCCTTTTCAAGCCAGGAGAATTATAGTCCAAGCACTAATCTTATCTCGCCTGGACTACGGGAACGCACTCTATCTTGGCGCTCCCCAATCCACATTAAATAAACTACAGGTTATCCCAAACTGTGTGGCGCGTCACTTGACACAGATCCCTCGCAGACAGTCAGCCAAACCCGCCCTGAGGTCCCTACACTGGCTGCCCATCCGTGCTAGGATTCAGTTTAAGGCCATGTGTCTAGCACACAAAGCTTTTTGGAAACATGGCCCACAAATTCTTTAATCCTTGATCGTACCCTACAAACCGACTAGGTCCCTTCGGTCCAGTAACACCTTCCTTACCGCGCCACCAAAAGTCCGTAGAGCAAAATGGGGTGGACGGTCCTTCATTCTAAATGCATCCAATATGTGGAACACTCTCCCCCTCACGCTCCGTAGCGAACCCAACATTGTTCTCTTCCGCAAACATCTTAAAACCTACCTTTTTCCCTCAGCTTTCCAGTGACCCTTTCTTTTCTGCTCTAACTGCCGTCTTTAAGCGCTAGGAGGCCTCCGGGTAGCTACGCGCTATATAAATATAACTTAATTCATTCATTCGTTCATTCAGTGTAGAGACTTGAGGAGGGGCGTGACATGGTGTGATTTAGGTAAATTGAAAACCAGGCAGACCGCCTGGTTCTGGACCAGCTGAAGACGTCTCACGATGTACGCAGGCATGCCACAGTAAAGGGCATTGCCACAGTCCAGGCGGGAGGTAACCATCGCCAGGACTATGAGTTTGAGTGCGGAGGGGGAGAAAAACCGAGAGACTTTACGGATGGTACGTAGGGAAAGAAAAGATGAGGAAACGACAGAACTGACTTGGGAATGAAGAGAGAGTTGATCATTGAGGTTGAATCCAAGAGTTTTAACAGAGGAAGATGGAATGGGGGGGGAACCTAAGGAGGGGGGCCAGAAGAGAGAAGACCAAGGACTGGAGCAACCACCTGTCAGCACCAACTCTGTTTTGTCGGGGTTTAGCTTCAGGTGGTTGTGATTCATCCAGTCTTGGATGAAAGTCATGACTGAGTGGAAATTGGATATTGACTCAGGGGAAGAAGATAGGGAGAAAATAAGCTGGAGGTCATCCGCATAGTTGTAAACGGAGACCTCCAGCTTTTGAAAGGCAAAAATAAGAGGGGCAATATACAAATTAAATAACAGAGGGGAGAGGGAGGAACCCTGGGGAACCCCGCATTGAACTGCTCGGAAATCCGCAGAATAATCACCCAAATGCACTGCTTGGGAGCGGTCATGCAGGAAGGAGGACAGCCAGACCAGGGCAGAGCCCTCGATTCCCGCCGCTCTGACACGGGAAAGTAAGATGGCATGATCAACCGTGTCAAAAGCGGCGGAGAGATCGAGGAGGACCAAGGCCTGAGGATGGTTGATGTCCATGCCCTCTCTAAGTTTGTCAAGGACCGACAAGACTACGGATTCCGTGGAGTGAGCGGGGCGGAACCCGGCCTGCCTGGGGGCCAATATATTGTTCATCTCCACAAAGGTGCTCAGTGTTCTGGTTACATGCCGTTCCAGTACCTTCGCAAGGTAAGAGCGAAATGGGGCGGTAGTTGATAGACACAGAGGGGTCCGCACCAGGTTTTTTTAAAATGGGTAGGATAACGGCCGATTTAAGAGGAGAAATGACAATGCACTGTGAAAGGGAGCTATTAAGAAAGGTCAGGGGTGGCAGAACACAGGTAGAGTAGATTTGTTTGAGGATGTGTGCTGGGCAAGGATCTAGAGGGGAGCCGGATTTAACCAAAGGCAGAAGAGATAGGAAGGAATCTTCTGTAAGAAGAGGGATGGATTCGAGGCGGACTGCAGCTGGGGGACACTGGAGGCTAACAAAGGACGGGGAGGGGAGGGGGATGTTGGCTTTAATAGCAGCTATTTTATCGAGAAAGAAAGAATTGAGGGAATCACAGAGGTGCTGTGAGGGGGAGGGTTTGAGTGTGGCCCTGTCGGAGTATGCGAGGTCGTGCACAATGGTGAAAATTTCTCTAGGCCGATTTTCGGCGGTGTGGATTATGGACGAGAAATAAGCCTTCTTAGTTATCAAAATAGAGTTTTTGTAAAGAGCCAAAAGGGTGAAATAATGATTTTTAAGGATCGGGCAGTAGTCTCGCCGCCAAGAGCGCTCAGCCCGGCGGACGTTGAGTTTTTGAGCCTTCAGTTCCTCATTGAACCAGCGATTCGCGTCTTTAGAACGCCTAGAAGAAATCCGCCTTAAAGGGGCGACTGAATCGCAGCCTGCTCGAAGCCACGCATTGATGGAGTCCGCTTGGCCGAGAGATGAAAGCCCACAGAGGTCCGGGCTGGAAGCGGAAAGTGTGGCAGACAGGGAAGCCACATCGACACGGTTCCATGAGCGCGCCAGATGCTTAAGAGCTGGGCTAAGGGATAAGGAAAAGGAAATGAGGGAATGATCGGACCAGGTGCAGGGAGAAATAGACAGTGAGGTTACCGGGCAGTTGAGGGACCAGATCTGGTCAAGGATATGACCCTGGCTATGGGTTGGGGCGTGGACAGCGGAAATGACGTTGAGAGAGCGGAGAGACTCCGAGAACTCTTTAGATGTTGAACATTCGGCCGGGTCAGAGGGCCAGAAATTGAAGTCACCTAGTACCAAAATGGAGGAATTGTTTACTACTAGGGTGGCCACCAGATCTTGGAAGCTCGGAAGAAAGAGTTGAGGGGTAGAGGGGGGACGGTAGATAAGAACACAAGTAAGTGGGGAATTGAATGAAAGTGAGCGGACCACTAGACAGTCCGATAATCCAATAGAGGGACAAACTAGGGTTTGAAAAGTAATTTCTCTGCGGGCAATCAGGGGGACGCCGCCTCCTGACTTGCCAGGAGGACGGTCGGCTCGAAGAGCGTAATAAGATGCAGGAAGCATAGCCAGTAGGGAAGGGAGGGAGCTGTTGCAGAGCCAGGTCTCTGTAAGAAATAGAAGATCTGGTTTGTGTGAGTCGAGTAGGGTAAAGAGTTCATGGTGATGCTTGACAGCTGATCTGGTATTAAGGTAAAAAGCCGAGAGAGCGACGGGGGGGGGTGAACAGACTAGTGGAGCAACGTCGGAACAGATGGCGGGAGACGGGGATATGGGATAGGAATAGGGGGAAGCGGATGGGTGAGACAGGCCCAGCCTGTTGATTCGTGCTGTAACGATATCATCCAGCGGCCACGGGCCTTGGAGACTGGTCAGCTGAGCGGAGTATTGTGTAGAGTGGGCAGAATAGCCGGCCCCTAGTCCCGTTCGGACGCAGACGGGGGCAGACAGGCTTTCCTTTGGCGTGCCTTCGGTGCGCAAACGTCGCGCCCACTGCGCTCGTCCGCTGCGCGTCCGAGGGAGACACATGATTTATGGAAGAAGGAAGGGGGACGGTGGGCGTGGCCTCCGAAAAGGGGGTGTGGCCTGTGGCCTGGGCGAAGTGCTAGCAAGAGGGTGTCTAACTCCGATGTCGAGCAGCGCTAAATCCGCTGTCAAATCCGGGAAGGTAGCAGAGGGTAAGTGGTTTTAAAAACACAATTATAACAGTGACAATCCAATTATTTAAAAACAAGAAGACTCCCGGCTTCTGCCTCAGGAGTGTAGTATGATGTAAAAGATAGGGTTGTCAGCCTAGAGCAAGACATGAAACTTCTAGAGCTAAGGATCGATTCACCCTCAGGAACATCAGAGGAACAGGGAAGATTGGCCGAGTTGAAACTACAACTGAAAAATATCCTACAGGAGAGAGTAAATAAAAGGTGGGAAGTGACCAAGACTTCCCAATTTGAATTTGGAGAAGCCGCAGGGAAAGTGCTAGCATGGAAAATAAAATCTGACCAAGTCCTCAAATTTATTAAGGAAATTAAGATAGAGGGTGAGGCCACGACAAGATCTACTAACCTAGATATAGGTAGAGCCTTCTTTGATTTTTTTGAGGGAATATATAGGGAAGATTTTCCAAATGACCAGCAGGCAAGAGATAGATGGCTGGAAGCTATTATACTTCCAACCCTCTCAATTACACAAAGTAAGGCCTTAGAGTCTGAGATTACAGAGGCTGAGGTGATAAAAGCTATTCAACAATCAAAAAAAGGGAAAGCGGCGGTTTCAGATGGTCTGCCGGGGGAGATCTATAGATCTTTGGAAAATGTCATCGCCCCCGTGCTGACGATCTTATTTAATGGTATCCTAATAGAAGGAGATTTGCCGCCCAAATCTTGGGGGGGAGGCTACAATTGTACTTATCCCGAAGCCAGGGAAATCTCCCCTTGAGTGCGGGTCATATAGACCAATATCATTGCTAAATAATGATTACAAAATCTTCGCATCAATCATCTCAGCTAGACTGGCTAGTGTTATTGGTACTATAGTTCATTCAGACCAAAAAGGCTTTATAAAAGGTCAACAACTATCAGACCTAACACACCACCTGATAGGAGCCATAGACATCGCTACAGCCTTTTCCCTACCTTTAGCTACTCTAACCCTAGACGCAACTAAGGCTTTCGATAGAGTCAATTGGCTCTATCTGAATGAAGTACTTAAAAAATTCAATTGTGGGGAAGGCTTTTGTAGAACTATAAAGCAGCTTTATGGTGCCCCCTCGGCCAGATTGTTGATCAATGGGGTTTTGACAGATGCCTTCAATATAACCAGAGGTACAAGGCAGGGCTGCCCGCTTTCCCCTCTCCTTTTCAATTTATATATTGAACCATTTGCCCAGCTTTTGGGGGAGGATGCTAATATTCCATCTTTTAGCTTTGGAGAATGGGAAAGGCGGGTAGCACTCTATGCGGATGACATCCTGATTTTTACATATGACCCATTAAAGGCATTTCCTGTTGTTATTAAACGGGCAGAAGAGTTTGGTCATATCTCGGGTTATGACATTAATTCAAGTAAAAGTGAAACAATGGTATGGAACTTATCAGATACACTGCCGGGGGTAAATATCTCAACATCTATGCATTATCTTGGGATAAGAGTCACCCAAGAAGTGGGCAGCATTGGACAAACCAATCTGAACAGAATATACAGCGAGAGCAAAAAACTTTTAAAATCTTGGACTCACCCGCCACTTTCTATAACGGGTAGGGTAAATCTGGTTAAAATGTGTATTCTCCCAAAGTTTACGTTCATTTTTAACGCAATCCCTTTGGCATTTGATTCTAAAACAATCGAAAAATGTCAGCGAAAAATCAACTCCTTCATATGGATCTATAAACCCATTAGAATAGCGTGGAAAAAGTTGAGGAGAAGAAGAGAGAAGGGAGGGCTTGCTTTGCCAGACTTGTTGTATTACGCATGGGCATTCCTGCTGTCACACTCTAGGATGCTTCTAAAAATGCCATCTAACCTTCCTACTGGGTCAATATATAAAGCTATGCTAATCGGGGCAAATCTAGCAGCAGACGGATTCATGTTTAAATTTGGGAGTCAGAAATTCTTTTAAAAAATTTAACTCAAAATTTTACAGTCATGGACTAAAACCTAGTTTAGTATCAGGAAAAAATTGGGGCTGTCCTATTATTCTAATTTCTCCCCAATTTGGGACTCGCCTGGCCTACCACCATGTCTGAGAGACAGTTTGTCTTCCATATTACAACAAACTGGTATTATAAGATGGGGTCAGCTATTTAAGGAAGGATCACTAATGGCTTGGGACGAGTTACACGACTATGTTGGGCTTGGACTTTCTAGTTTTAAATACATCCAACTGGAAAGCTGGGCGAGATCCCAACGCCGTATAGACCCTCATTTAGGGAAGGCTAGTATACTGGAGCAACGGTTAGTGGAACGACCAATGGGAGGGAAAGAAGTAGCCATGTGGTATTGGCAGTTGTTGGAGGAAATCGACGGGGAGCTTCTCCTTCCAGATGAGCTATGGGGTGAGGTGACTGGCCTCCAATGTGAAGAGCTTTGGCTAAACTCCTTTGGTCTTCTTCCTAGGATTGTGAAACCATCATGGCTAAAACGAAACCATCTATTTTCACTACATCGAGCATACATAACACCATTGAAACTCTCCAAATTTCTCCCAGATAGAAAGTGTAATAAATGTAACTGTCTTGTAGCATGTGATGTTCACATGTTCTTGTACTGCCCGGACATTGCTAGATTTTGTGAGGAAGTGAAAAACACCCTAAACTCTATCTTAAATGCATCATTATCAATAACTCTACCACTTGTCATCTTTGGTCTGGAGGATAACATCATTGGCAAAGCAAGGTCCTTCCTCTTCTATGCAATTCTATTGGCCAGAAGGCAAATTTGTATTCATTGGACAGAGAAATCAGCCCCATCACACTCTGGGTGGCTCTCGTCTTTATACGAAACATCTAAAGCTGACCTCAATAGATCATGTAGTAAACACAACTTGGCTTTTTGGAATTTGCTGATTAAATGGCGATAGGTTCCGGGTTCTTTTTAAAAAAAAAATTCCCTGGGTCCTATGATTATACCTTGAACACTTCCTGGACCGAGTCTTGTCTAGGCCCGTTTATGGTCCTGTAGGTTGCAATATACCTAGATGGAGTCGGCGAAAGTCCCTCTGGTTTTGGGTCATGTCTGCCACCACTATAACAACTTACGCCTATGTGTCGTGTAGGGTGGTCGGAATTTCCCACATGGAGGGTAAGGCAAATGAGGACAAAAAAAAAAAGACAAAAAAAAAAGATGACGTCAGGCATTCCACACTTTTGTAATAAATCTAGAATGTTAGCAATCTAGTTGTTCATTATGATACTGTTGAGAGGCAGAGGCCAGGGGCAAAACTCTGAAAATTGAAGGCAGGTAGGAGGGTGCAGAGGCAACAATTTCACCACACTGGGCAGGCACGAAGGGCAGTAGCAGAACAACAGACTATGGAGGGCAGTGGAAAGGGGGGCAGGGGCAACAAACCAACAACACTGGACTGGCAAGAGAGGCTGTGGCAATATAATAGACCATTGTGGGCAAAAGGAAGCGGCAGTAGTAGTACAACCATACATACCAACAGACCCGATTCAGCCAGGAAACGTCCAATATTTTTAAGCTCAATTGGGCTTTATTTGATCTGTCTCCAGTCTACAATCTCCTCTTTTTCAATGTAACTCAAAGGGGAAAATCATTACCCCAGTTTTTTTTCAAAATCTCACTATTACCAAGTTCAAAATGTTCGCAAGTATGGTACATTGGATCATGGAAGGCAGGAGGAATTGGGGTAAGGACATGGACTCGGATAACAGAGGACAGGAGGTACATAGAGAGGTGCACCAAACTGACCCTATAGGGCAGGCATCAGGGTTTGCAGCAGCACAATACACCACACAGGGCATGCGGGACGGGAGTGCAGCACAACAATCCATAGAAAGCAATAAGGAGGGGACAGGACCATGCACATGGACAACAGAGAACAGAGGGGAAAGAGGCAATCATAGCTAGCTGACCATAATGGACAGACAGGAGAAAAAGCTGCAGCATACCAGACCATAAAGGGCAGGAGGGACGGATCAGGGGAATTACAATGGAACAGACAAGCCAGGAGGGAGGGCATAGGGGTCTGCACATAGAAACAGAGGGCTGGGGGCAAGGGGGCAGGGCAGGAGCAGCAAGATGACCATGGAGGTCAGGCAGGACGGGCACTAGAAGCAAGACACACCATGGAGAGTAACAGTGAGACTATGATGGCATACACACAGACCATGGAGGGAAGGTGGGAGGGGGTCAGGGGCAGCTAGCTGACCACACAGGGAAGGTGGGAGGGGCCGTGGCAGAAAAGAAAGACCATGCATGGCAAGTGGGAGGGTTAGTGGCAACACAATGGCTATGATGGGCAAGAAGGAGGGTGCAGGTGCATGCACAAAGGACCATCGAGGATAGAAGGGAGGGTCAGGACCTGGGCACAAACAAGAGAGTTCAGGGGAAGGGACCTCACAACAGACCACGCGGGGCAGGCAGGAGAAGCAGTTGCAGCACAACAAACCAGGGAGGGCAGAAGGGTGTGGCAGTAAAATGGACCATGGAGGACAGGAGGAAGGGGATAGGGGCATGGAATGTGGACAGGCAGGTTACAGTCATCTGACAATGCTAGGCAGGTGGGAGGGGAGTGGCAGCACAACAGAACACTCAGAGTAGATAGGAGTGGCAGGTCCATGGAACATGGTGGGCAAAAAGGATGGAGCAGGGGCATGCACAAATACATCGGAGGGCAGTAGGAAGGAGAATAGGGGCAGCAAGCTAAGCACAGAGTTTAAGTAGGAGGTCAATGATGGGGTATAGAATTGGGCAATGGAGGGCAGGAGGAGTGGACTGGTACATCATGCTAAATGGAGGGCAGTGGCAGCACATCAGACCATGCATGGCAGGAGAGAGGAGACTAGTCCATGGATTCAGAAAACAGAGGATAGGGAGGAGGTGGATGAGGCAGCAAGCTAACTGTTCAGAGAAGCCAGGTACTAGGAACTTTATTGTTTTTAAAATGTGTGTCTGTGCGAACTACTTAAAACCGGTCCTAGAATGCTTGTTTCCGGTCCAGGGAAGACCTGGCTTGGCAGTTCGGACTGGACTGTTCCCATGAGGCACAGGGTCAAGACTGATTTGCATATTGCCAGGTCTAAACTAGGGTGGCATGGTGAGCAAAAGAATGATGGATTTAACCCAGATCTCTTGACTGGGGGTGAATGTTTTGATTTGTTCTGCATTCCGTCCATCAATTGTGCGTCTTTTGCTTTCTCGCCCTAAGTGCGCCAGGTATGCCCAGACGTGGGTCGTGGGCTCACTGTGCCACTGGAATCAAGCTATCCTGGCTGAAGAGGGATGAAACCCCGAAACCGGTCCTAGGATGCTTCTTTCCAATCCAGGAAGGACCTGGCTTGGCAGTTCAGGCTGGACTGTTCCCATGAGGCACAGGGTCAAGACTGATTTGCATATGGTCAGGTCTAAACTGGGATGGCATGGCGAGCAAAAGAATGATGGATTTAACCCAGATCTCTTGACTGGGGGTGAATGTTTTGATTTGTTCTGCATTCCGCCCATCAATTGTGCGTCTTTTGCTTTCTCGCCCTAAGTGCGCCAGGTATGCCCAGACGTGGGTCCTGGGCTCACTGTGCCACTTGAATCAAGCTATCCTGGCTGAAGAGGGGTGAATCCCTGAAACCGGTCCTGGGATGCTTGTTTCTGGTCCAGGGAGGACCTGGCTTGGCAGTTCGGGCTGGACTGTTCACATGAGGCACAGGGTCAAGACTGATTTGCATATGGCCAGGTCTAAACTGGGGTGGCATGGTGAGCAAAAGAATGATGGATTTAACTTAGATCTCTTGACTGGGGGTGAATGCTTTGATTTGTTCTACATTCCGTCCATCAATTGTGTGTCTTGTGTCTAATAACATAGGCATCGAGGAAGGCACTTTAGATGGGGCAATATAACCTGTGCGAAGGCAAGTGTGGCATGACATATTCATGTGGTGGTGTTACAGTGCACATGGGCTAGAGAGTGTCATAGCATACGCACTAGCTAGTGGAATACAACACAGAGGTGTGTGGCACCCAGCGGGCACTGGTGGGTATAACACAGCATTGGGCTCAGCCAGGAGCACACTGTGACTCTCAAGTGAGGTTTGTTTCCTTTCCAGAGAGTACAATAAAAAGTATTACACATCCGGCTGTGGATGTGTGTTTTATTAACCGTGAGGGGGGTTTCTTGCATAGTTTGGTCAAGTTTTTTGTCGAATCCCCTTTGAAAAGCTTGGTGTGCGTGTGTTTTAAATGTGCCCGTCAATAACTACCCATGTTTGTATAAATAAACGACAAGGGTGTCTACTTGGAGAGTACCCACCGGCGGGATTAGGCACGGTAGGGCATCAGACACGTCAGATCTTCACTAGTCAATCAATCAATCAACAAATTTGTAAAGCGCGCTACTCACCCGTAAGGGTCCACATGGATTCATTGTATGCATAGTCGCCTTTTAATGAATACCACGCAAATCGTCATGGTGATAGGTACGTACGGTTTGTCCAGCATGTCCTAGGTGTTTCTATAAATATATATAAAAAATTTTTTCAAAAACAAAGGCCGGCCCCGGGGAATGGGGTCCCAGGGGCCATAAGTGGCCTGAGGAGGGGGGCAACGCAGCACCCCTCCTAAAGAATAAAAAAATAAAGAATAGGCCATGCCCCGGGGGTTGGGGTCCCCGGGGCCGATTAAGGCCTCAGGAGGGGGACCACGCGGTCCCCTTCCAAATTTTTTTTTTCTACAAAAAATTAGGGGGCAGTCCCTGGGGATGGGGTCCCTAGGGCCAATAAATTGGAAAAAGAAGGGGGGCCACACAGCCCCCCTTCTTAAAAAAAAAAAAAAGAAAAGACCGGCATCGTGCCAGAGGCCACGCCCCCTCCTTTCAGCACTCTGCAAACATGCCCCCTGGTGAGTTGTAAGTTGAGGAATTAATTCCCTTTCAATACTGAGGGTCCCTGAGGGCCAACTAGCCCAACAGGTATCTCCAGTATGCGCCCGGGAGCTGCATTGCAGACAGGTGTACTGAGGCCATGCCCCTTTTTACACCTCTCTGCAACGCAGCTCTTTGGCGGTTACTGGAGGTACCTAGTGAACTAGATTGATACTAGGGACCCTTAGGATTCAAGGGGACGTAATATCTCAACTCAGAACAGCAACAGGGCGCGTTTACACAGTGGTGAAGGGAGGGGAGGGGCCTGAGGTGACGTGTGCAAACATGTTTCTGTGGTGCGTTTTAAGTTGGGGAAATAATTCCCTTTCAATCCTGTGGGACCCTGGGGGCCAACTAGCCCACCAGGTGCTTCCAGTAAGCGCCACTGCGCTGCTTTGCAGAGAGGTGGTGCAGGCCGTGCCCCTTTTTACACCTCTCTGCAATGGCGCTTACTGGACGTACCTAGTGGGCTATTTTGCCCCTAGGGACCCTCAGGGTTCAAGGGGACTTAATCTCCCAACTTAAAATGGCCACAGGGCGTGTTTACACAGTGGGGAAGGGAGGGGACGGGGCCTGAGGTGACGTGTACAAACACGCCGTATGGCGCGTTTTAAGTTGGAGAAATAATTCCCCTTCAATCCTGAGGGCCCCTGGGGGCTAACTAGTCCACCAGGTGCTTCCAGTAAGCACCACTGCACTGCGTTGCAGAGAGGTGGTCCAGGCTGTGCCACTTTTTACACCTCTCTGCAACGCAGCTCTGTGGCGCTTACTGGAGGTACCTAGTGGGCTAGTTGGACCATAGGGACCCTCAGGATTCAAATAAACTTAATCTCCCTACTAAAAATGGCCACAGGGCGTGTTTACACTGTAGGGAAGGGAGGGGACGGGGCCTGAGGTGATGTGTGCAAACACATCCTGTGGCGCGTTTTAAGAGGTAGTTTTAATCCCCCTGCCCTATTATATACTAGGGGCTTACAGAGGAGGTCATGCTAATCACAGGAGGACCATAATGCATAGTGTTCCCTAGTGAATGTAGGTGTTTTCACTGTATTCTAAGTGTCTTTTAACATAGCACTGGTCTAGGACTGGTTAGTCAGACTCAGTTACCACCAGTATCCATCTGAAAAAGTTGAGGGTACAAGACGATTTTGCAACAAGGCTTCTTTCTGCTCTTCTGTTTTTTCCTTTCTGCACGTTATCCTTCTTCCTGCACTTTTCTTCGTCTTTGAGGACTTCTGTTGCTTCTTTCTGCATTTCTTTTTTTTCTTTCTGTTCGTTTTTTTCTTCTCTCTTCACATGTCCTATCTCTGTAGGCATAGTTAGAAATTATCATTTAAAAAACCTTTGAAATTCACTGAAAGAACCATAGGTTTCAGGCACGTTATAGTTAGGAATTAGCATTTAAAAAACCTTAGAAATTCACTGAAAAATCCATAGGTTTCAGGGTCGTTATAGTTATCTGGACTTTTCACTCGAACAAAACCATGGAAATTCGTCTGTTATAGTTAGTTCAGCTAACTATAACTCGCGCACCCGCAATGCACTGCTGATGATGTCACATATTACATCACTCATGACATGGTCAGTGACATCACTCATGACATCACAAATGACATCACTGATGACATCACTGATGACATCATCCTTGTGATAGAGTGGCAGACCTAATATAACCTTTGATACACACATTCAAAAACAGAAACTAAAATTTTCAAAACACTGGACATACCAATACCAGTTACAACAACCTATTCAGTAATTCTAAGATCCATATACACATCCACTCATTCACCAACAGTCCTATACAGTCACTCATACATGTACTCACTCATCATTTGTACTCATACACCTATGCATCCTGTTACACAACGCCACTCATCCATAGAGTTACTCACACACATAGTCACTCATGCTAATAAAGAATCACACATCCATTTACTTGCATATACAGTTATACACACACCACCACACTTACTTCTACAGAAACTTACACATACTAAGTCTTTTAAACAATCACTTATAGAAACACATACGTATTCATACAGGAACTCTTCCAATCTCTCACTCTCACATATACTCACTTATATACACCAATAGTCACATATACTAGTTTAAAACATATGTAGTTACTCATAAAGACACTATTGAGACAGTCATTCACTCACTAACACACCCATACACACACTCATCCACCCATACAGTCCTGGACACATGCTGTCTTCAACACATACAAACAGTGAGTCACTCATTCATGCATCTATGCACTATGTAATACCCCCCACCGAACCATACAGACACTCATACTGATACTCAATAAACCAACTAATAACCTATATAGACACTCATGTAGCTACTCACCAACCCATGCAACCACTTATACACAAAGTGAGAGACTGATACAGATATTAACATATTTAAACATTACTCACTAAGCCATGTATTCACTAAGATACACTTAATCAGTCAGTTATACAATCAGTTTTTCAAAAATAAATCATCCATTTAGACACTTATATACCCATTTATGCTTCCATCAACCTTGAGATATACATATATAAAACATATTTAATTTTCAGAAAAACACACATTCACTGGATGATGTCATGAGTGATGTCATGAGTTATGTCATTGGAGATGTCATCAGTGATGTCATGAGTGATGTCACTGACCATGTCATGAGTGATGTAATATGTGACGTCATCAGCAGTGCATTGCGGGCGCGCGAGTTATAGTTAGCTGAACTAACTATAACGGGGGAATTTCAATGGTTTTGTATCAGTGAAAAGTCCAGCTAACTATAACGACCATGAAACCTATGAAGCAAAGTCACTTTGAATGGCTTCAAAAATCTGGAGAAAGGCAGCACAGAGAAAATTGCTGTGTTGCCTTACACTGCACATGGGAGGCGTTATGATGGGTGTTCCCATGCAACTCCCATATTTTTGGACGGATTCCAATATTTACAAGGACTTGTAAACCTGGGAATGTGCCAAAAAGATATGCCTACCCAGGGGAGGCGTGACAAGGAGAAATATCTTTATTCCTCTTAGTTTTATCCTCTTTCTATGTGTGCTGCATCTTGCAGCACACATACAAAGAGGTAAAAGCATCTCAGGATTGTTTTTGCACAGGAAGGTGCCCCTTCCGGCATAAAAACAATCCTGCCTACAACACAGGCACCCTTGCATCATGGTGCCTGCATTGACACTAGGCTGCACAAACAGCACCAGCGCAGGGGGAAAGGACTGGAATGCGCCATATGGGATCACTATGGTTCATTCCTGCCCTTTACCTGTGGCAAAGGGCAGCATAGAAAGGTGACTTGCTGCGCTTCCCTGCACCAAACTACTCATAAGTCTGTACCCAAGGGTCTAGTACTGGTGGGACACCTCTTGGGGGTTTAGTACTCACTTAGGCTGGGTCCAGGTTCTGGTTCAAGATGGTGAGACCCTTTTGTGTCCCTGTGGCTCTGAAGAGGAGGCCAGCAAACTAGCCCTAGGAGTCACTCTGGTAAACCTGGGTTTAGGTGAAGATGGAGTTCTGGATATCAGGGCTGGCCTCCGAGGGTTCAAGGCAGGCTCCAGGCAGCAAAGCAGATAGGAAGTAGGAAGGACTCCAAGTACAGCAAAGCAGTCTTGCAGAGTGCACAGCAGGTTGAAGAAGCAGGCAGTCCTCTGAGAGTCCTTGGGCAGGTCGAAGAGTGAACTGAAGAGTGGGTTCGAAGATCCTATTTTTATACCCTAGTGTAAGTGCACGGAATTTCCTGCTTCCCCTGCCCTTGTGACAATGTGGCTGCAGTGACAATGGGTAGGTGTTAGGCCCTTTGTGTGACAGCAGAGAACACCCTCTCCAGTTGCAAGTGGGGCTGTGCTCAGTTCCCCCATCCTGCCAGCAGATGGCCCATTGAGGCACACCTAATCCCTCAATTGTGTGACTATCTGGGACGAATTCACGAAGTCTAACTGTCAGCTACACCCAGTCATGTTACCCAAGAAAGGCTTCAGGCACAAAGGGCTAAGGGCAGGAAAATGCCAACTTTCTAAAAGTGGCATTATCAAAATTGCAATTAAAAACACTACTTTACAATTAAAGAGAATTTTTCATCACAATTTCATAGAACTTAAACATGACATAGCTACCTGCTCCCAACTGGGAATTACACCTTATTAACAGTAATACGGAATTTCCAATCCTATCCTATGGGACGACAGTAGTGTAAAATGAATTTAGGAGTTTTTCACTGTAAGAACATGCAAAACTTAAAAGTACCTAGGGCTTACCTTAGGGGTCACTTATATGCAATAAAAGGGGAGTTTAGGGCTTGGCAAGGCTGTTACATTGCAATCCAGAATGCAAGCTTGGGAGTAGTGCTGCAGTTTCACTGGTAGCATTTGATTAAAAAGCCCTAAGCATATGGTATGTAAGCAAAATGTTTGGAGGATGACCATGTCATAGCTTACAAGTCTAACAGTCTGCAATGCATACTGGAACATTTCTGTTTCCTTACCTTTATCACTCTTCCACAGGTGGCAGCACTGTTCCAGAACTGGACTCTGGTCTTCATTATTGTTACCCTGAAATGTCAAGATAATGGAGGGACCTGTAAGTCCGGATGGGAAAAATCCAGCTCATTACGAGTTGGACCCTGAGAGTTCACTATGAAATAAGTGTTTGATACCCATTTAATCTCACTGGATTATTCACATTTGACAACCCGGTTTTGGACTTTTACTGTGGGTGAGTCTCATCAATTGAGTCTCACTCATAGTAAATTCTATGTATTGCAAAATAGATTTTGCCCATTTAATACACCTGGATATTTAACATTTAAGGTCACATGGTTTTGGACTTTTTACTATGGATGAGTCTCACTACATGTGTCTTACCCATAGCAATCACATGGCAAATGGAATGCACATGTTTTCTGCCAATGTCCGCCTTTTATGATAAGGCCACTGCGACGCAACTAGGTAAAGGGCCGCTTGGATGGGTATATGCGAACATGTGAGCACATGCCTGTTCACATGTGTGCGGGCTGTGCGTGTGACGTTACTGTTGTATGCAGCCTGGTAATTGTGCACAGTTAGCCTGGTGCAGAGGCAACTCTGCAGGTGTAGATATTGAAATGGGGCAGGCATTATAATATCAGTGGACATTCGTAAAAAAAGTCAGTCATTTGTGTGTAGTGACACTTTATTATACAAATGGGGAATATCTGACTTAGAGTGCGGTTATGCTTCCATTAGGCCTACAAAGTCCCGTGAGGCGTGAAAATGGGGTAGAAAGTTTGTCTCTAGCTCATATTCACAGGTCCCAAGACACGTGTACATGTTATGGGTCATCCAGAGTTGTCATATTTCTCTGGCTCAGCTCAGGATCAGAGCCCAGGGCTTTTGCCACCCTGCAGGGCCAATTTTATTACATTTCTCCCCAGCAGAGGGAACAAAGGCCACCCTACACAAAAGGAGGAATTAACAGTTCTGCCCTCAGCTCCTTAGGACGAAAGGGTGGGAAGAAAATCGGCATCTGTTAATTACCTGTTGCACTTTGCCAGGGCTGGTGGCAGCCTAGGCCCTCTGAACAAAGGAGGAAGCCCAAACATCTAGAACCAACATGGGAGGGGGCTCCTCTCTGACATTTTGGTGGAAAAGGACCTGGCAGTGATGTCAGTGAGGGGAGGAGTTGAGGTCCCAAGAGCAGATGTGACCAGTGACTCCTGGATGATACTACCCTGAACTATTTCTCCATACTGTGCAGGAGGGTTGGGGCAGGGGTGGAGAGGTGATGTGGCAACCTAGGACTAGTGCCTGATTTCCAGAACCTTTCTTCCCCTTTTACAAGGGAGAGATAGGGTTTAATGTGCTTTTAGTGCTTTTTGCTGCTGGGCCCTGTGACTGCAACAGCCATGGACAACTGGAATGACAAATCCCCGGATGCCCAAAAGAGCTAAGGACTATGTCCCCCAAAACCAGTAGGCCAAAAGCCAGTGACGTTGGCTCCCTACACTCATTGAGGAACAGTTGGGGGGAAAGATCTGCACTTCTGTACCCACAGAAAAAGACCAGGAGGAAAGGTATTGCAGGGCCAGTGGAGCCAGCTCCTGCAAGGAACACTGCATTTTAGGCAAGGAGACCTGCTTTAACTGCTCCTGGTGGCTTGAGCCTAGAATCCTCCAAATCAGCCCAACGGGGCTCGAGTTATGACCTTTTAAAGATAGGCAACCTATGACTAATAAATGTAAGAGTAAATGGAGCTCCACTGCAAAATCCAAAAACTACCTCTGGGGTGGGCCAAAGCACGAGGGTAAGCACAACCTCCTTAACTTATTAATTTGGAGGGAGAGGGCATGCATGAGGCCCCCTCCACTGTGCATGGCTTGCAATAGGGGGCCCCATCTCTCCAGGGGGCTGAAGCAAGCTAGGGACCCGGGATTCCAAATATGGGCCCCAGCACACTTAACGAAAATGGGGGAATGCTATTACTCCCCCCATGATGGCCTTGCCCCACTCCCCGTGTCCTTGTCTGAAGTGAGTCCGGTGGCCACCACAAGATTAGGGGTGAATGGAACTTGCAGACTTTCACTCCACTGAGTTTTGTGGAGTTACATGAAAACTCTGTGAGATTCTGCAGAGTTCTGTGAGTGGGAGGAAAATGGCACGTCGCTCTGCTTGTGCTGATTTGTATCACGGGGAGCTTGTTCTGCACTGCAAAATGAGGACGACCTGCATCAAGCGGCGCACCAGAGGGTGCTGCTCTTATCCTGCTGCTGGAGTAGATTTTCTACTCAAGTCCAGCTTTCTCACCATGGACGGTCACTTCCACCTGTGACTGCGTGCATTGAAAAAGTCTTGCCAGGGGCCTTCCAAGGGCCTGAAAATGGCACTAGGGGATGCCAATTCTCACCTGTGCTCGCGAATTTACAGTTGGTGAGCCGTACACAAGACAAAACTCCGCCACGGGCGGTTGGCAGTATTTGGCCGGAACTCCGTGTTACAAACTCGGAGTGGCCAAAACTCAGAAAACTCTGCCAGTGGAGTTGAATTTATCATCTACCCCTACGCAGAATGCTGAACCATGCCCACATGGACAGGAAAAGGAAGACTGCCGGCTCCCGTACCTGTGAGGATGAAACCGGTTATGAGGGTAGCTGACTGGGTAGTATGGAAGTGGCCTCCCAGCGTGGCCTCAACAGATGGAAGGTCAGGTGTCCAGGTGGGGCCGAGCACTCCCCTGAAAAATAAACGAAAAAAACTAAATGAAAATGAAAGAGGGTTTCACTAAAGCAGTGGGAGAGCTGATCATGAAATAGTCACTGCTCCTGGCTAGAGCGCCCCATAATGCCTCAGGATAGGGTAATTTACATAATTTGTGCCTTCTTGTTGTGACCCAAGGAGGACAGTGGCATCACCAACAGCATCCAAAATGTGCATGGGCGCGGCAGGAGGGCTGCAGTCCCCTTCTCCTAAGATTTACAAACCAACCCTATGTGTGTGGGGATCCAAAAATGATGACTCTCCTAGGATTTTCATCAATATTTTAAGTATTTCCAAGGCTAGAGTTTTTGCTTTATTGCTGGCAGTGTGGATGTTTTCTAAGGGCTGTTATTAATGTTTCATATCAGGTGGTCTGAAAGTGTATAGGAAAGATACAGAATCATTGAGTGGAGCACGCTAAGGGAAGGTTTTATGGTTGGATTTTATGTGGTATGAAAGACATATAAAAACCACACAGACACATGTTATGTTCATTTCAAACTACTTTATTGATATGATACTGCTGAAAATGATTTTTGTTCATGTTAAAATGCCTTATTAACATTAAGAATTACATTTACATCTGGTTATTGATGACAGTGAAACAATGAACGTTTTAACATATGGATTACCTGTCCTTTAATGTGATAAACCTTGGTAACTCCCAAAGGCTTGTTTTATCTAAAATGATACCCCCTTTACAGTGTGATATCTACCTGAGAGAGATGGGGGGGGCTACTGTGATTTTGAGGGTCATGACCCTTTAGAAGTCAAAGGTGATTTTATAATATTAATCTGGGCAATTTCTATTTGCTTTAGGTATATACTTGTGTACATTAATGTGCAGTATTTAGTTGTGTGTGTGTAATAAATGTACATTTCCTTTTCTAAAGAAAAAAGCACTTCCTGGTCAATCATGTATTGTTACTATTGCATTCCAGCATATGGTGACTACTAGCTCCCGCCACCTCCACTGAGTAGGCCTTCAACTGATCTACTTCGCTACTCTCTCAGAGTGAAGCACTACAATGGGGCATTTGGTTCCCGGTAAGGGGGAATTGTGGACCTATTACTTGTGCAGGCCTCACATCCTTCACAACTAATAACCCAATTTTCCACACTGTGAAATTGACTTAGAGTGTTAATCGCTGGTGTCCACCTTTTAAGAAAAGGCCACTGCTGTGCAGCTACAGTAAGAGGCTCTGGGCTGATTACACATGAGAACAGGATTGTACATGTTTGCACAAGTGTGTGAACTGACCGTGTGGAACCACTGTAGTTCAATCTGGTATCTCTGCCCAGGTAGACTGTTACAGAAGGGACCCTCCAGGGGCTGGTCTGGCCTTACAATGTGGGTAGCTATTCATTTTGGAGGCCTGTAGTACCTACTTAAAAGGTTGTGTGATCACTGCATTATACCTTAGGAGTGAAATCTATGCCAATGCAGTTTCATCATACTTCGGCCTAAAGACACTGGTCAGTATCAATTTTAGGGCAAACGTGTACACCAAGTGCAGATCTGCTGTCATTTTTGTGATAACTATACTCCTTTTGGCATTTTAAGAATTGTCATATTTCCAAACCTGTGCTACCTGGCCAGGTTCCATACTCTGCTGGTCAGCAGGAGGATCAAAGGCCTCCCATCCCAACGCAACGCCATTAATAGTGCTTGGCACTATTAGGGGTGGGGAGAAAATCTGCATCTAATAATTAACTGTTTGCACTGTGCATGATCTTGAGAAGCCCAAGCCCATGGACACGAAAGAAGACCTCTGAACCAAAACACAGGAGGAGCTTGTGTTTGAATTTTTGGTGGGAAGGGATCAGGGAGCAGTGTCAGTTTGGGTGGGGTGGAAGTTCCCAGGCAAGGTGTTTTCATAGACCACTTAAAGTCATAGGAGGCTGTGGGATGTGGGGAGTGTGGCAGCGAGGGTGTTCTGCTTCTTGGCTATGGAGGGGCTTTGGTAGACACAAGGAGAGAGCTTCAGGAGCCCAGGCAGAGAACAGGTCTGGCAAAGGAGAAGCAAAATGAAGCACCTCACAAAAGGTAACCTTTAGAGGCCAGGAGGCTTGAAGAAAATGCTCCTGGTGCTAGAACTCTCCAGCAGGATCTGAAACAACAACTAAAGAAGAAAACTGTCTCCATGTCCTGGAATCAACAATCATTTGGAACTCAGTCCCCAGGGAGATTGAGCGGCGGGAAACAGAGCACAATTTCTGCTGCTTAGGCATCCAAGTCCCATGGGGAGGGACAAGCTTCCAAGAGTCAATGTAACCTCCATTTATTAAATTTTATTAAGAAGTCAATGTGCATAGGGCCCTCTCCCTGAGATCCTCTTTGGGGATAGGGACTCCATTTCCTCAAGCCTGGCGCAATAGAAAACTGCCCGGGAGGAACTTCATCTGTTTGGGACAGGGAGTACTGCTGTGATTCCCTTTCCAGTAATATGTGGCTCCCACTCCCTGAGCCTGTGTCTGGAGGAGGTTAGCACACACCACACCAGCACCTCTCTTGCGATACCAGAATAAGTGTCAGGCAGGTGTGGAAATGGTGATAGGGCCCCAGGCATATGGATTGAGGCTTGCCCTGCAGCACCCACAAAAGAGTCCTATGGGTGCACCAAGTGGAACCAGGGCATTCATAAACAAATTGAAGGAAACAAGGTGCAAGATTGCTGGCAGAAACCCAAAAGAAATGCATTTTCTTGAAGCAAAGAAGATGGTCATTATTATGCACTGCCTCAGGTCCAAGGAGCGCCCCTAAAGGACCTGGGAAGGACCTGGGAAGACTACAAAATGTGCATATTTGGTTTTTGTGGTGCGCCAGGAAGGGCAGGGGAACCACCAATATTTTATAAAGTGTTATGGGGCTATCAGGGGCACAGCAGCCCCCAACTGAGCCCCCACAAGACAGTTGCCAGAACCCTCCCAGGGGATTGGACCAAACTGCTCAGTTGCTATTCTGGCACTAACACCATTACCTTAAGGCTGTATTGTAATGTACCTTTTTGATTGCTGTAACTACTTTAATGATGTATTGTTTATACTTTTTTGCCTGCGTTTGACCCACGTAAATCCTCGCATGAAGCTTGAGTAAACCTTTGCACACAACTTGTAAAGTGCTCTGATACCTTCTTGTCTAGCTAGCGCTAAATAAAACTCAAAAAATAAAAAATAAATAACATTAAATCCATGACCCCGGGAGAGGAGTTCCATGATTTTAAGTAGTCCTTCAGTCTGTTATTTGCACATAATTTCTAGAGTCGGGGGACTGCTGTTTGTTTATTATAATGCAGCAACAGCAGCACCAGCATAATATAGATAAAAATACAATTTTGGGACACATTATTCAAGACAATGCTTTCTTGACAACGTTGGCAATGCAAGGTTTGCATTAAAAATGAATAGTAGTGTATATTGTACTATTCCCTAGATTTAAATGAGGGATTATAATGATTTTTTCCCTTTTCTTAATGTGATGACAACCTGATAAAGCCAGTAGGTCTGCCTTATTGATACTAAAACCCACTGATATTGTGCTATTGTATCTAGTATAGGTGAAGGGGATTTTGATTGTGGATTTATGGCTTGCTGGGAGTGTAAACTGTTCTGGTGGTGTCACCAGAGGTAGTCACCATTTACCTGATTGTAAACAATTGTCGTTAATTTGTAGTATTTATTATTGTGTGTGTAATAAAAGTACTTTTCCTTTTTATAAGAAAAAGCACTGACTGGACAATAATTTATTGAGTATTGCTGTTGCATACCGGTGAATTGGGGGTAATAGCCCACAAACCTTCCATGAGTAGGCCTTGGACTGCTCCGCTTCATTACCCAGAGAGAGTCAATTACTACAATGGGGTACTTGGTTCCCAGTAAAGGGGAGGCTGTCAGCTTATTCCTTTTGAAAGACTCACACCTTTCCCAACTAATAATCTAATATCTTACAATGAGGAATTACCAGGAAAAATATAATGCCAGGTCAGATAACTCTGGCAATTCCTCATTTTGGGCTGGACGTTCACCCAAAGATTTTGACTGCTTTTAGCAGCGGAAGACTCCAGGTGAAAGTTAAGTAATCTGTGGTGGTGCCACAGATCTCATCATTCCAATGGAGTCGGTAACTGCTTTTTCCAGCCCCATCGGAATAACTGAATGAATGGAATACTTCTTATTAGACCCTCCAGCATTTCGCGATTTCACGATTCGCAAAATAATCGCAAAATCAGCTACGTCACCTGGGGCATACGGCCTTAATAGCTGCCTGCTAACTCCTGCGGCATGAAGGGATCTGCGTCTGTGCGCTTTGGATGAAAAAGAGGCAAGTCTACATGAAAGACGGGCAATGTTTGCATTTCCAATTCCAGAATTGCTCTTTCCTTGTGAATAAATAAAGCCACATGTTGGACTCGGTGCGTGCTGGCTTTCAAATGGGCAGAATAATAATTCTGTAAAATGACAACTCTTCCTCGCCCAGGAAGCTGAGTACATCAAAGTTCCGCTGAGGTGCAGGGGCTTATGAAACCACCAACCCACCATCCGGCTCTCTACCACACTTTGCTCTTTTCACAGTTTTTCATTACCACGTCTTAAAATGTAAGATTGGTAATTGCAACCCTCAACAATGCTCCCCCCACCCTTGTCATTTGTTTTTGCTTTCGGCCCCAGGCACTTTCTGGCTGGTAATCTTGCAGGAAAGTGAGAGGGATGAAACGAAATAACCCTTTTTTACTCATACTTCAGAGACAGACGGGATTGCACCTTCCCAACCCCCTTCCTCAACCTCTCGTGTCCTGTCTCACTTCAGGACCAACCCTGCCTCAGCCTTCCGAAGTGTAGCTCCTAGGTCCATTTTCAGCACCCGTCACCACCACTTTCTTTTCTTTGTCTATCTCTTCTCCTCCTCTATCTCAACACCTCTACAACAGTTTCTGTCTGTCTCCTTTCTGGGTATCTCGCTCTTTATCTCTCTCGATGTCCTCCCTCCTTGCTGTCTCTGGCTCCCATCGTACTCTTTCCCATCAGGTCTCTACACTTTCTGTCTCTAGAAGACAGACACATATGAAGAGAAATGTTGGCGTGAACAGACAGCATAGATACAAGACAGCTGTACACATAAGTAAATAGATAAAACAATGGTTTCTGGACGCAGGGGAGCAGCTTGGTCAGTGCGATTGTGGGGCGTGGGGGGCGATTGTGCTTCAGATTTTCCAACAGTCATGTTGGCATTTAAAGTTAAGGTGCATATGAGTTGCTACAGGTAGTGGAAAGGGAGAGGAATGCAGAATAGTAGGGCTTCTAAGTAAGAGAAAACCCAAGATTTTATAAAAAATAACCATTTTTGAAGACTTTCAAAACTGAGAGAGGGAGTGTGTGTCTGCGGTTCTGGATCCCTACACCTCCCGAATGACAACTATTGCTACTTGAATGGTGGTTTGCCGGTGAGGTAGCTTAGTGGATTGCTAAAGAGCCCACTGCAGAAATCTGCTTGCGAGATTCAAGACAGGTTTGTATAGAGCAATTCTTCATTTGAGTTTACTTGCGTAATTTTGCAGGTTCTTAGCACCGTAACTATTCGGTGTTATTACCCAGCCTTATGGAACTCGATTTACCCACCTCAGAAATATATATGAAAGTCTGTGTCGCCACTGCCAGGACTGAACCTAGTCTGCACAAGGATCTCTGCACCGGGCGTTTTCTCGCTGCAGTATTTTACACAACAGTGACCACATCCAGGGCTGGCTTTAGCGCCATTTTTTTGGGTGCCCCCTCGTTGGCCTTCTTCTGCACAAATTCCTTCACTACCATCCAGTGCTTAATTTAGAAAAAAAAAGACAAGTGTCAGGGCCCTCGTCAGAAGGCCACTGTAGCTTGCACCATCCAGTGCCCCTGACCGCTCCGCCAATGACAGAACCAACACAACTACCAACCATCGTAACCTACAAGTGAGACTGTTCAGATTATTACAGACCCCCAAATCTATAGGATTGGCTTGGGCGGCTGGTATTGGTCCATTTTAAAGAATATTGAATGAATAAACACTATTGCTGTGTTCATCTTGAAAGCAGAAATACATCACCACTGTGTGGCAGACTGTCATCAGTGCAGAGGTTGACAATTAGGTGACGGTGCAGAGCTACGTAAACCACTGCCTAGAATTAAGCCCTGGTACTACCCTCCAACAGTGCCCCTCATATCTCCATAGCCTCTCTCTGACATACATTTCATTTTTAAAGCGCTACTCATAGTTCACTCACACTCAGTTCTGCCATCTCCATGGTACATGTTCTTTGCAGCAGGCAATGCACCTCCACCAACTACCATTCTGTGCCCTAGGGCGCCTGATGAATAGGTGTTATGCCTCATGGGTTCAGGAGGCAGTGGTGCCCCGGCAGGGGTGCGTACATGGGCGCTAAAACATTCCAGGGAGAAATAGGGCCCCCTCTCACAAGGCTAGGATTAGTGCTGTGCTTCCGTAGAGTTGCAGGCACTTTAAACATGCCTATATTTCAAAGTGGAATACTCTGCTACAATAGTTTAAGGTTGAAAAAGAATGATTCCGAGTAAAATAAAGTGCCACAATAAGGCCGCTAAATTTCAATTTTTGTGCCATTAAATTTCCAAATCTATGCCGCAATAATCTGGGGGATCTGTTTTGTATAGCGCAAACAGAACTATTGATGGACAGAATGCAGAACAATGTCATATATTCACCCCAGTAAAGAGATCTGGGCCTAAATCCATCGTTTTTTTGCTCACCATGCCATTCCAGTTTGGACCCAGCCATATGCAAAACAGTCTTGACCCTGCACCCAATGGGAACAGTCCAGCCCGAACTGCCAAGCCAGGTCCTCCCTGGACTGGAAACAAGCATCCTAGGACCGGTTTTGGGGTTTCACCCCTCTTCAGCCAGGATAGCTTTATTCCAGTGGCATGGTATTATATAGCTCAAACAGCTACCTCGAAGTAGTGTCTCGGTGCTTAACAGTATGGAGACATTGATCCATAGATTAGCCTAGATATAAACAGAAAAGTCTTCAGGTCTTTTTTAAACCGAGTTTCTGAGTCCGATTTTTTAACCCCCAAGGGTAAGATGTTCCAGAGATTAGCAGCTCAATAAAAGAAGGCCCGACCCCCGATCTAGCTTGCTTTACACCTTCTTGTGAATAGCTCTGAATGTGAAGCAGAGGTTTAAAGATGATCCACTTTATCACAGGAAGCCAATGCAGTTGTTTGAGACCCTGTCTAGTGGTGCGTCTTTTGGGATCCTTAAAATGAGCTCCAGCATTTATTTTGTATTGTCTGAAGTTTGTGGATAGATTTGGCAGATGCACCTAAGAAAAGGAAATTATTGTAATCTAATTGGGAAATTACAGAGTCTGGACAATTAGTTTCCTGGTGCACTCTGGTAAGAGTTTTTAAAAATTGGATAAAGATGGAGCGCTAGGTGGCGCTAGCCAAGATGGCCGCAATGGAGTGAGGCTCCTGGCTGCCGGACCCCTCACATCCGACCCACATCCGCAGATGCAGTCCTAGGTCGGACCTGATGACCAGCGAGTGTGGGGGAACCGATGCCCTGCCCTCGGAGCGAGTTTGAACCGCTTCTGCACCGTTGGAACTGAGTTAGACGGCCCGTGGGCCGCGCCGGTGCCTGGGACGCGTCCATCCGCTTCCCTGGGCGGCAGCGTCCGCTAAGAGAGCCCCCGGCGCGCCACGAGGGGCGAAGGCCGCAAGCTCGTCATCGGCTGCTGCGGGACCGGAGGACGAGTGACCTGCCCATGCCGATAATTGCTGGTGCTTGCCCGGTGGTGGAGAGGCTCTGCTCGGCGGGTAGATCGGCCCGTTTTGGCCTCAGCGGCACAGGTCTGCCTGAGGGCCTGTGCCGCTGCCTGTCCCCACTCTCTCCGGACGCTTGGACCGGCGCTGCCTCTTGGGGGACGGTTCGCCCTGGCCGCCCCGCTGTCACGTTGGATCTGACTCCGAGGTGAGCTGGGGAATGCGAAGGTTGACGGGCGCTCCCCGGGGGGTGGTGAAGCCCTCGTCGGTGGGTGGATCGGCCCACGCGGAGCGAGTCCGGCTGAGGAGACGTAGCTGACACACCGCTGCTGCCTGCGTGGAAGGACTCCACCTGGCCCCCCTGCTGCTTTACCCTGGCGAACTCCTGGTGAGGTGACCTCGGGGGGGGGGGTGCGACTCCCCGGGGCCCCGCGGGCGGTAGCCGCGCTTGGGGCAGAAAAGTACTCTTGGCGCTGACCTGTGCGGGCTGCTGTGGTGGACCCCCGAAGCCCTGTGCCACTAGCCGGGGACCATTGCCGGTGGAGAGGAGTCCCCCCGCCGCACCTTCTTTGGCGCTGCCTCTGGCCCTCGGACCTGGGGGGGGAGGCTCGGCTGTCGGCTCTGGAACCTCCTGGTGTTTTGATCAAACCGGTGGTTTGGGGTGATGGACAGCGCCTCAGTGGCCCTCACGCAGTTAATCGTTGGGCACCATTGCGGGCGTACATTCTAGCGTGAGGCTCACGCCGTGGTGATGACGGCCTGGCCCGGATCTAACGGAGCGGCCGGGAGGCGCCCTTGCCCTTCCTCTTTCTCCTCGATCTCCCCCCTCTTTGGCCTGGTGCGGGGGGCTGCCTCGTTTGCCGAGCGGGAGCCGCCTGCTGGCCCTCCGAGCCTACTCTCTTGCCCGGCCTGTGCTCCCTCGGTCCGCCATGGACAAAGAGAAGGGCTCCAAGCTACCGAGCGTGTCCCACCAGAAGGATTGACCAGTTCGCCAACTCGGACCCACCGGGCGGGGGGGGGCGGTTCCGGCCCCGAACAAGGACTTGGCCGTCATCCTTCAAGACATTGATGCCTCCCGCACCTCCCTGGAGGGGATGGTTGGGGAGGTGAAGGTTGATGTTGCGCTCTTGCGGCAGGATCTCCGCAATGCCACAGCTCGCATTACGGAAGCGGAGTCCCGGATCTCCACGGCAGAGGACGACATTCACTTACTGCAGGATCAGGTCAGGGAGCTCACAACCCACTCCAAGGAACTGCACAGGCGGGCAGAGGATGCCGAAAATCGCGCCCGTCGCAACAACCTTCATCTGGTGGGCTTTCCGGGAGGAGTCGAATCTGGCCGCGCTGACGATTTCCTCGAGCAATGGTTTAAGTCCTGGATGCCGGAGACCGGGCTGTCGACCTGGTTCGTGGTGGAGAGGGCGCACCGGTCGCTGGCGGCCAAACCTCCCGTGGGGGCTCCCCCGCGCCCGTTTATCCTGCGGATCCTCAACTTTAGGGACAGAGACGCTATCCTGCGGGAGGCGCGAGTGCGTGGTCCTTTGACTTTCAATAACCACACCATTATGGTCTTTCCGGACTACACCCTGGAGGTCCAGGAGCAGCGCCGCTCCTACACGGAGGTGAAGCAAAGGCTGCGCTCCCTGGGTCTTCAGTATCAGATCCAATTCCCGGCCCGCCTTCGTGTTGTCTTCCAGGACAATGTTCTTTGATATCCCCCGGGCAGCCTGGACCTGGCTCACTGAGGAAAGGCCTCTGCGCCAACCCACGGGGGTGCCGTCCACTGCGGGGCCCCGAGGCCGAGAAGTACCTGGATCCCGACGACCACGGCGCAGGAAACGCACGCAATCCCGGCTGCGCCGAGGAGTGGCGATGGTCCGGACCCGGTCTGCCAACGTTTCTGAGAGACATGTGAGGGACTCCTCGGCCTCCTCTGGCACATCGTCTCATGCGGCTGGGGACCCCGGCGCTGCTTGTCACCCAGGCCGGGGCGATCTCCTGCCCCTCTCACCATACAGACTGACTTGTCTGACCTCTCCCGTAGTCCCGCCCTGTAACTTATTGTCTGCTCCATGTATCCACAGGGGGAGGCGATGGCCCTGCTCGAGGGCGGGGAAGAGGGGGCTTTGCACTCTTAAGCTTTCTCGCAACAACCTAGGACGTATCACTGAAATCCGTGCTTCCGGAGGGGTCCACTACGCTCTTTACACACGAGCATCTAGGCTTGGGGTCTTGTAACTGTTGGGTTTGTTCGGGCGACAGATGCTTCCGTTCTTGAAGTGTAGGGTGGGGGGTGGGGGTCTGGGGTTGGGGGCCTGTTGGTTTGATCCTTCTTGAGGGACTGTTTTGTTTGGGTTGGGTCTGTTTTTCTTTGAGCTTCTTCTACTGCACCACACTCTGTGCATCGCCGTGCCTCTCCACGCAGTCACCCGCGCGGGCCCCACCGCCGCTCGCCCTCATGCGCTGCCCACTGGCCTTCCCTAGTATGGGACCCCTGGTCCTGGCTTCTTATGGCCACTTCCTCCCTAGCGTGCTCTGCTCCCACCACTCCCATGGGTGACCTCACCTCCAAAGCTCGTGTGCGCATTCTGTCATGGAACGTGAACGGCTTATTGGATAGACTCAAGCGCACTGCAGTCCTTAAGTATGCCCAGCGCGTGGAGGCCGACGTGCTCCTTCTCCAGGAAACCCACCTGGGCCGCTCCGTCCCCTTTGTCTTTACCCGGGTGGTTCGCGACCCCCAGGGGATGGGGATCGCTGTCTACGACACGCTGGAGGGTCGGCCGCTCAATTTTCTGTCGCTCTACGCGCCGCCCACCGGGTTGTCCCAGGCATTATGCCATGCCACGTCCCTGTTGGCTGCTCTCCCGCCGGGTGCTATTGTTTTGGGTTGGGACTTCAACGCTGTCTCTGCCCCACAACTTGACTCCTCAGGTCCGGTCTCGACACCCCGCACTGCGCGGGCTAAGCAGCTGGTGGGGTGGGCAGAGGCTCAGGGCTTATGTGACGCTTGGCGTATCTGGCACCCACGCGCACGGCAATACACCCACACTTCGGCCGCCCATCACACTCATGCGCAGATTGATGCGATCTTTGTCCCTTCCACCGACTGTGCGGGCATCCAGGATGTCCGCATCCTTCCCAGAGGGATATCCGATCATTCCCCAGTCCTCCTGGGTCTGGGTCCCCCGCCCCGAGGGGCCCGCCAGATGTGGCGCTTCAACGCCTGGTTTCTCCGGGATAAGAAGCTCTGTAAGGAGGTGGGGTCCGCGCTGACGCAGTACTTTGGCGACAACGATGGGTCAGTCTCCTCGGCGGGGATCCTCTGGGAGGCGTGTAAGGCCACCATCAGGGGGGCCGCCAAGGCACTGGTGGTGCGGCACCGCCAGACGCAGCTCCAGCGACTCACTGCCTGCGAGGCCCGGGCGTTACGTCTGGAACAATCTCTCTCCGCGGTTGGGGATCCGGCCGTAGATCAGCAGCTGCGGCTTTTGCGGGAGGAGATTCGTCAGCGGTCGATGGATGCGGCTAAACTCCTCTGGCAGTCCTCGGTGGCGAGGGTCTACGGGTGGGGTGATAAGAATGGTACACTGCTGCATCGGATGGTTACCTACCCGGGGACGTCGCGCATCATCCCGGCGGTCACCGATTCGGAGGGTCGGCTTCAGTCCTCCTCCGTGGCCATGGCAAACGCCTTTGCTCAATACTACTCACAGCTGTATCGGGCCCGGGCGTCGGACTTATCCCTAGCTTCGCTGCTTGCAGCTCATAATTTACGGCTTCCTTGTCTTCGGTCCAGTGATTGGGAGAGTCTGGAGGTGCCCATCTCTCTAGAGGAGATTGGGGAGGCGATAGGGCGCACGTCCGCGGGGAGGACCCCGTGACCGGACGGGTTCCCCCAGGAGTTTTATGCCGCCTACAAAGACCTTTTGACCCCTCGGTTGAGTGCCCTCTATGCTGAGGTGGTTAAAAGCGGTTCCTTCCCACCAGAGGCCGACATGGCCACGATTGTGGTTCTGCCCAAATCTATGCCACCCTCCTGTGATAGGTCGGCGTACCGGCCGATCTCCCTCATTAACACGGATATCAAACTCTACGCGGCGGTCCTGGCACAGAGGCTTCGGCCCTTTCTGTCAAGCCTGGTGCATCCGGACCAGTGTGGCTTCATGCCGGACCGGGGTACTCGCCACTGCCTCCGTCAACTTCACGTGGCCCTGGCCCACCGCCACCGCATATCCCCATATCTCACGCTCCTACTTGCCGACTTCAAGAAGGCTTTCGACTCGGTTGGGTGGCCCTACCTATTTGAGGTCCTGACCTATATGGGTTTCGGCCCCAAGTTTGTCGGAATGGTGCGGGTCCTTTACGCACGTCCTCGTGCCAGAGTGCTGGTTAATGGGGCATTGTCCCGGCCGTTTCGGATCGGCCGGGGAACACGGCAGGGGTGCCCACTGTCGCCCCTCCTCTTTGCCCTTGCTATGGAACCCCTTGCTGCCCTGGTCCGCGCGGACCCTCTTCTTCGGGGCTGGGAGTGGCCAGGTCTTGCGCCAGACAGAATAGCCCTTTACGCGGACGACGTTTTGTTGTACCTTAGCGATCCGGCACGATCTGGTCCCCGTGCACTCCATATCCTGGGCCTTTTTGGCCGTGCGTCTGGCCTCTATTTAAACCAAATTGTCCAAAAGATATACCAGTAACATACCGAATATGGGAATAAAGGAGAGATCCACATCAAATGTTATTACCAAGATTTCTAATCATCTGAGCAGGCACAGTAAGGGTGCTCAACGAATGTGGCCAAAGAAAAGATGGATCAAAAGAAGAAGAATTGTCAAAAACCATTACTTCAGACTTTTCAGGTTTAAGTTTCAGGTCAATTTGACTGCATCCAGTCTGTGACAGCCTTCAAGCAGCCCTGAAAATGCACTTTCAATGTTGTGTCCACTTGTTGAAAAAAGAGTAACTGTTGTATGTCATCAGCATACAACACATGTTTAAAGCCCCATGGTTCAACTATATCTGCCAAGGGGGCCATATAAATGTGAAATAGAGTAGGGCTCAAAGCAGATCCCTGCAAAACACCAAAACTTAAGTCAGTGAATTAAGAGGCCACTCATTGTGAGGGTCTGAGTAAGGTGATAGGAATCATGGCAGGCAGTAATTTTAGTGCATCTCTCAAAATTAGACATACATACACTCATTTGTGCTGAAATCTGCTCCTACCACACCCCTTCGTGCTCGCTAATTAGATGTGGACAAACCAGCAAACTGATAGGGAGCGCAAAGCTGGAGCGGAGCCAGGGATCAGACTTAACGATAAGAGCCAAAGTGCGGACTGAGAAATCAAAAGAAATGGCATTTAATTGACGCAGCAAAGGACTATTGCAAACATGATAAGGATGATTTGAGATTTAAAATGTGGTATTTCTTGGGTGCTTCTGTTTCACTTAAGTACATGAGACCGCATTAAAAATCTGTTAAAAGTTTTAGTTTTTAGACATGAGGTATTTCGTGAGCTTCAATACCCTAATAACGCTATCACAAAAGAACCAAAAGATGTAACTTTTTCATGTGCTCTGTATGTGTGCCCAAGGATGTTTTCTGATTAAAAGCCTGCACTTCATTAAATACTCTGGACTCAGTGCTTAATTTGTGCTGGTGCTTTCCGGTGCTTAGCACCGGCACTTACTTATCAGGGCCAGATCTATGCGTCTGCTGCCTGCACGTCACATTATTCACATGATATTGTTGACTTGATTTGATATAATTGATTAAAAATGGTCTCCTCCTCACTGACTTGGCACAAAGTGTTGTTCTAGACGTCTACCATGACTGCCGGAGCCATGTAGATGGCATTGGCGCAGCGGCCCTTAGCCTGTGGGCAGTAGTGGGACAATGATTGGGCAGGATTTGGATATTCAGGGGTAGGGGCTGTGCAGCAGCGTGCCCTGATTTAATTCAGATTGCCACACCCCGGCACACCCGCACCCCACGAGTCATTACCAACAAGCATTAAGGCAGGCAGCCCGACGTCGTTGAGGGGAGGCAGCACCAGGCCCAGATTACACTAAGATTGAGAAGGAAGTGTGCCCCAGCCCAGCCCACCACGTAACGGTCGGTCCGTAAGTAAGTACTAAATGCTTACTAGCACTGTAACAGCAGTATGTAATAGTAATTTATAGCAGTAGCAATAAACGCGTAGTTACTGTCCACCCCCAGCCTGTGGCGGGACGTGGGCCTTGGCCGCAAGACAAGCCTCTTGGTGTGGCACTGCACCTGGTCTGCATGTTTAACTTTAAATTAAGATTTTCTTGCACCGGCATGGTGCACAAACATTTTATTTTTTATTGATTTTGAAAGGTTTTATATAGCGCTAGCTACACCCGAGGGTATCAGAGTGCTTTACATTGACATTGAAAATAAACCGGAAAACAACAATAACAATAGATGAAGCAAATTAAACAAATGGTCATACAAAAATAAAGGAATAATTGAGATTACATATTGAGCAGAGTGCATATAGTGTAAACAGAAAACAAATGGAGAGGACCAGAATGTAGTTCTAAATAGTAATTTTACAGTATGCCAAAAGGACTTAGTGTACATAGTAGGGGGGGTATGGTGAGGAGACATTATGGGTCTAATTACCCCAAAATTTAGTGAGGTTAATTTCTAAGGTTTCTTTTGAAGCTTTCATAGGAGGGGTTGCATCGAAGGTCTTTGGGGAGGGCGTTCCAGATGGTCGGGGCCTTGCCGGAGAAGGAGCGGGATTTTGAGGCTTTTTTTAGAAGAGGGGGTATGAGAAGAAGAGTGTTGGTGCTTCTCAGCATTCGGGCACCGCCAGCTTTTTTGAGTTTAGTTGTGAGGTAGGTTGGAGTGTTCTGATAGAGGGCTTTGTGTGTAATACATGCAATTTTGTAGGAGGATCTGCCTTCGATGGGGAGCCATTTGAGGGTCTTGAGGGCAGGGGAGATACGGTCAAGACATTTACAGTTGGTTGTTAGTCTAGCTGCGAGGTTGAGGACGGATTTGATGGGGACAAGGTGGATTTTGGGAGTACAAGAGAAAAGGGCATTCCCGTAATCAATTTTGGATAGGACCAGAGATTGGATAATTAGTTTGAAGTCGTCAGCTGGAATAAAAGGTTTGATTTTTTTGAGATGCCGGAGTGTGAAGTGTGCACTTTTTGCTGAGTTCTTTACATGGGAGTTGAGTGTGAGTTTATTGGTGATGGCGATGCCGAGTGATTTGACAGATTCGGCGAGGAAGAGAGAGCAGTTTAGGGCATTAAGGTCAGTGATCCATGTTTGGATGGGGAGAGGGTTGTTTTTGGGAGAGAAGAGGATGATCTCAGTTTTGTTAGGGTTGAGTTTAAGATGGTTGTTATGGAACCAGGTTTGGATCTTGGTAAATGTAGTGTTAAGGTGTAGGATATCGGCATGGGGTTTTATTTTATAGTACAGATGGGTGTCGTCAGTGTATAGGTGATAGTTGATTTTTGCTTGTTTAAGTATGAGGGTAAGGGGTTCCATAAAGAGGTTGAAAAGGGCGGTAGAAAGGATGGATCCTTGAGGGACACCTAGGGAGACAGAGGTTGGTCTAGAGAGGCTGTTTTGAATTTTAATTTGTTGGGTTCTATGTTGGAAGTAGGATGTGAACCAGGTAAGGACCGTGCCATTAATGCCGAAGCGATCTTTGAGTGCATTGAGTAGGGTTAGGTGTTAGACTGTGTCAAATTCACTGGTGAGGTCAAGAAAGATGAGTAGGTAGCTCTCGCCCTTGTCCAGGGCTAAGTGAATATCATTGACTATGTTAAGCAGTGCGGTTTCAGTGCTGCAACCTTTGCGGAAGCCAGATTGAAGGGGGTCTAGAAGGTTAATGTGTCAATGTGTTTGTACAGTTGGTGGAGGGTGCATTTTTCGAGGGCTTTGGAGAGGAGGGGGAGGTTGGAGATAGAGCGGAGATTGGTAGTGTCATTGGGGTCGGCTATGGGATTTTTGGGGATGGGGGTGATTTGTCTGAGTTGAAGGGAGATGGGAACATTTCCTGTAGAGAGGGAGACGTTAATGATGTTGGTCCAGTAGGGACCAATCACGTGTTTAAGATCTTGGATGAGTGCGGAGGGGAGAGGTTCTTTAGTGTGGGAGGATGGTTTGAGTTTAGCTAGGATGTTGAAGACTTCCTGTTCAGAAACGGGGTGGAAGTTATGCCATGAGGCGTTATTTTTAAGCGGTAGGATACTGGGAAGGGGTTCAGGAGTGATGTGCGATGGGAGGAGGAGTGAAGGTGTCAGTGGTGTGTTCAAAGGGAAAGGTGGATAGGGTGTAGTATCTAGGGGGTGTTGAGGGGTGGGCGAGGGTTGGGGTGGAGGAAAACACGGTCAATTTTTGCGATTTTTTCACTGAAAAAGTTGGCGATTTCTTCACATTTGTTAGTGGAGGCCACCGGGTTAAGGAGTGCAGGTGAGGTTTGATTTCTAATAATGTTGAACAGTTCTCTAAGTCTGTTTTTGGCACGAGAGAGTTGATGACAAAATAATGATGCTTTTTCCGAAAAGATGTGTTTTTTGTAGGAGGATCTTGCATTTCTGAGGAGAGCAAGATGGGATGGGGAAGGGTGTTGTCTCCATGTTCTTTCAGCCAGTCTCAGTGAGCATCTTTCTTTATTAAGGTCTAGGGTGAGCCATGATTTAGAGGGGACATTTGTTAGCGTTTTCGTTTTCAGAGGGGCGAGTTGATCAAAACCTCAGAGACAGTTTTGTTAAAGTGCTCAGTGAGTTCATTTGCATTAGAGGAGGGGGCGGTGAGACTGAGTTGGGATTGGAGTTTCTGTTGGATAAGGATGTCAGATCAGGGTTGGAGATGATGGCATCTAGCGTAGCTCCTTTGGCGTGTGTGGGGGAGTGGCAAATCTGCTTGAGGTCGCTAATCTCAAGAAGGCTGTTGAGAAGGATGGTTGCAGGGTCATTGGGTTAATTCCAGTGTAGGTTAAGATCTCCTAGGAAAAGATCTTTGGAGTTGGAAAGTTATTTACTGCCTGGAGCTAGTACTGGATGATTACTGAGTCTGCGTATGGTGCGCACATCTTTAACAAATTACGAAGATTCTAGACGTAGTGTAATGTGTCACACATTTGTTGTGCTGATGATGTCTTCTGTTTTTTTGTGCTACAGTGTGTGTGTGCTGCTTTATTGCAGTGTGAGCTGTGTTACAGGGTGCAATGGAGACCTCTGCAGTGCATGGGGCCCCACCATGACCTAAAAGTATGTGAATTGCATTGCATCGCAAACTATAAGATGGTGCACAAAAGGTGCGGCGCAGTTTGCCTTTCATGTCACGTGATTTAGGATTAGATATCATGGGGAAGGAATACTGGCTGTCTGGGATCCCTGACGCATCCAAAAAAATTACTTTGTCAGTCAAGCAGTGTTTGCTCAGTGAAGAGCACATTTCTAGGGGATCCATCAAAGGTCTGCTGTGATGAGTGATCTGCAAGGAAACCCTTTTCCCACTGCGGCTCTCGAAGTATATTAAGGAACGGTCGAGGCTCGATCGGCTTTCTACATTACCGACAAGTGGTAGCAAGTAGTACTAGATAGAGCAAATAGCCCATTTCTGATTCTTCCATTGTTTTTACTGTCTCCAGCATGCAGTATCTTTGCCTTTTTTCTGACCCTGGCCTCTTGAAATCCTAAAAAGGCCAGGACTGGCTGAGTGTTTCTCTGTGATACAAGGGATCGGACGGCAGCAGTCCAAGGTTCCCAATTATTTTCTCGCAGCCTTGTCTTCCAGCAACACATGGGCCCACAGTCCAACCTTCCTAAACCCCCTACAGCCTCAGTGCTCCTCGATCCGCCCCCTACCCCTGACAAGTCATCCTAACTCGGGCAATCTTAAGCCAATGTGTTTTGCTGTAATATTCCAGTGAATAGTTTTCGAATTACTTTCAAATTTCTAAATTGAATAGGAACAGAATGCCATTTTTAAAAAGCACACGTGTATGCGTGACTGTTTCGCACACCGTGTGTTTATATTGCTGATCACGTTTTTATTTCCACGTTCATGGCCTCTTCTGCTTGCACTTTTTATATAATTCTAACAACACTCACTGCTCCTTATACTGTTGCTCAGTTGTTGGGACCTGGTATAAATGGGAGATGTGCTAACATTTCAGGCGAAGAGAAAGCTCCCTGCAGACTGCATCGTGACATTCCCGTCATCTGCGTGAGTAAGCAGTGGAGAACCCTTTGGCCACTGAAAGTGACAAAGTGACTCATTCAAGTGTATTGCATGATTTTATTCAGTTTATCTGTTTAGAGTGTTCTTAGAACATTTTGGTTTATTTTGTCACTTAAGCTATGTAAAGGTTGCATCTTTTAACTTTTAGACTGTTAAAAATTGCATAACCCAGTACTGTCCTTTACCCAAATCGGCACATAGCGCACTGGATTTGTCCTCTTTTCAATGGATTAGTGATTTTAGCTAATTTATTCCAAAATTGTGCTTTAAATCCACTTTTGATGTAATCTTTTTCAAAATGTTCACAGGGCAGGGAAACCTCCTATAGAAACCTTACTATGAGGAAGGCTCCCTTGCTGAAATTCAGATCAGGTATTACATCTGACTTTTAGCGGTGGCAGTTAAGGATGTGGGTGGAGCTAATAGAGTAAGTGGGTGGAGCCAATGGAGGTAGTGGGTAGAGCCGGAGAAAAGTAGGTGTGGCCTCCAAGAAACATTTGAGCACCTGAACTTCTTATTTTTCAAATTAAGCACTGACTGGACTGCATTAACATCTGTTAAAAATAATAATTTCTAAAGATGAACTTTTCTCGAGCTTCAGTGCCCTAACAATACTGCCACAAGAGAGCCAAAATATGTTGCTTTTTCATGTGCACTGTATGTATGTCCAGTACTGTTGTACGTGAAGCAATATTGTTGCTATTAAATAATAAATAAATATGTTTTTTGCATAGCACATATCTTAAACGTATTTATTCAAGGTGATCTGAAATCTGACACTCAATAAAATGAGGAAAAGTAAAGTGATTTGTGTAGGTTCATACAATTTGATCAAGAGGGAAAGCCAGGATTTGAATCAAGGTTTGCTTGTTATAAGCCCCTGGACGATCTGTCGCTATCTACCTTTTACTTCCAAACTACAAGGCTTGGTGCTGATTCCTAAATTAGCACAGTATGTTCAATATGGAGGAATGTATGTAGAAAATGTCAAATGCTTTTCTTGACAAAATAGAAAGTTAATCCACCTTATGCCTCTTTAATCCACTACCAAACACCTGTCTGGAACTGCAGAATAGCACCTTTTCCTAGCTATGATAATACTCCGCTATCACATAGCCAGTGGTTGTTAGCTTTTCAAAACTTCATTATTGTGGGCAAACAGAAGTGCTAGGTTGCTTGGCTCAACTCTATTTTGATCCTCACGTTCCAGTTCGACGAGCTATGCCAGAACCAAACATTCAGGGGCAGAGTTACTTCACTTTGACACAATGCAACACAGCGAGGGAAATTACTACTCTGCATTGTGTGTAAGGGTGAGAACAGAAATGCACCATATCTAATAAGATATGGTGCAGTTCTGCTCTCACAGCTTTGGAGCCATTCTTGCTGTCTACCTATAACACACGCCCCCTTGCGCCAAGATGCAAGGCTGCCTGTGTTGTGGCCGGGATAGTTTTTGTGTAGGAAGGGATACCAGATATAATAAAAACTTTTCTTAGAGGCATATTCCTCTTTGTATGTGTCCTGCAAAATGAAGCACACATGCAAAGAAGAAATAACGAGGAGAAATAAAGAAATGTTCCTTGTTACGTCAAATTCGGGTAGGCGCACCATTTTGGTGCAAACCGTTGTTTACTGACTTTTGTTTAAAATACATGGGTGGATGCACGTTAACGATCACGCTCCACCCGTCAAGCGCCTCCCCAAAGTAATGCGCTGCCTTGAGTTACTTTTTTCTTTTTTACAAAGTCACCCAAAGCGAAGCAAATCAGGCTTTGCGAGGTTTTGTAAATACCAAAATAGATCTTGTGTTGGGATTGCGCCAAACAAAAGTGAAGCAACAACTTTGCAAAATCTTAGTAAATCCATGTCTCAACTCAAGCCAGGCTCAAACCTTGCTTGGCTTGCCCACCTCTACCTTTAGGGCCTCATTTATGAGGAAGTAACGCAGCTAAGCAAGTCACCTTGTTGCACTGCGTGACAGGAAAAGGACAGGAATACGACATATTTAAGGCAATAAGGCACATTCCTATCCTTTCCCTTACGCCATTTTGGCTGCCTAGCGCCAACGCAGGCACCCTTGCACCTTGGCACAAAGGTGCCTGTGTTGAATACAGTATTGTTCTTGTGCAGGAAGGGGCACCTTCCTGCACAAAAACAATCATCGGAGGCATATTCCTCTTTCTATGTGTGCCAAAGAATCCAGCAGACATAGAAAGAGGAAAAAACTAAGACAAATAAACATATTTCTCCTCGGTACGCCTCACCTGAAGAATGTATAGGTTTGCCGCATTCCCAATTCTACCACTTCTGATCCATATGGGAATGCGTTGTAATCCATGAATGTTGCATGGGAAACCCACCCAATGCCCATTGAGACGCCTCCCTGGCGCAGATTAATGCAACGCAGCACAAATCGCTGCGTTTTATTACTTGAGATTTATGATGCCACTCAGGACACGCAAGGGTGCCTTGTGTGACTTCATAAATCACATTTTGAAGTTGCATCACTCTTGCTTCAAGTAGCCTGGTGCAAGAGTGACAGAAATGTCCTTGTAAATATGCACCTCGGTGCTCAGTCTCCAAAGTCGCAAGAGCACGAGTCAATTTTCGCTAAACTTAAAAAAATATATGAACGTTAGACTTTTTACCTATGTTCGAAGACTTCTTTGAGAACAGGCAATGAGCCTTCAAAACCCGAAAATGAACTAGAAATATAACCGCAGTCCAAATTTATGAGGGAACACTTCACTAGATTTTAACGGCCTGTTAGATGGAAAACGTCACCGAAAAAATCTAAAATACCGCAAAACCTCACAGAGCTCTTTCGAAAGAGAAACGGCTGAGGGCTTTTCAACAAAAGCTCATCCTAGAAGCAGGGCCGCGTGGCGGAGAGATATTCAGCTTATTTTTCTATTGTTCAGTGGAGTGTTTCGTGCCTCCCTGCTGCGCACGTCGTGTTCAATCCACAATGCAAATAGCTTCAGTTCCGATTCATTGCCTCGCCATGTTTTACTTATTTGTTCCCCACAGAGCTATTCTCTCGCTGCCGATATCTCTTTAATTTGCTGCTTCCGCTTCCTTTCTTCTCGCGTTGCTTTTGTGTCCGCTGCCGCAGTCGACGCCGTGACAGGACCGTTATTCCGGCTGACGACTAAACAGCATTTCGGTCGTGGGTGGGTATACTGGTTGGCTGGCAATCTCGTCGTCTCGGGCTGTCGAATACATTTCATAAGACTGTGACAATGTTTTTATTATGCGTATTTGGAGCGTATCACACCGTCTACCATGAATGAGATACTGTTAACATTGCAAAATGTCAAAAAAAAGATTGTAAATTCAGAAAAACTCGTTACTCCGGGGAAAATATTATCATTATTTTTGTTATCTTTATTATTCTACTAACTATAGTATTTTTATATAGCACTCCCACATTTCTGCCTTTTCCAATAATTGTCAATAAAGGGTGACCAACTGGCATGGATGCAAATTTAGGATGGTGAGTAAAAATTCAGGACAAAGGGTCAAAATTCAAGACAAACATTCAGGACAGAAGGTCAACATTTAGGACAAAACTTCTGGACAAAAGTTAAGTTTTACAGACATATCAGTGGAGGTCACACAATAGTATATAAGTAAATAGACAACCTCATAAGAACAAGTCAAAATACGTTTATATTAGGTTGAGACAGTTGTTTTTTGGTTTGCGCACAGCTTTGAGCAACTGTGCAGGTCTTTTTGTGGTATTTCACATGAACATAATCTATTTATATGGTTACTGGGTTGTCCAATCTGATATTTTGTTTACAGTACAAGGTCCTGAGTAGGGATGTTTGGTGAGAGAAGTGGTCTGGAAGATCTGCTCGGTTGGACTTTGTTACTAGCATCTCATATCTGAGTGCAGTGGTCGAAGTGGAGGAAAAAAAGTAGGGGAACTGTGGGCGGAGAATCAGAGGGTGGGAAAAACCCAAGGATTGGATCACTGGGCCAAGCCAGAGGCGTGGCCAGAATGCACAAAAATCCCAATTTTTAGTATTTGTTTGGCATTTCACTGCCCAGTTAAATTAACCAATGTATACACATGATTATTTAAGGTTATAATGAGTTATTGACATTAAAATACATTCACAAAATGGGATATGCTTCTAATCACCGAATGTGCCAAATAAGGTAAAATGTGGAAGCACAAGCCATTTGTCTCCGAGCCATGGAGTTTCTGCCTTCAGCAATTCTCCCTTTTTCCACAACAGCAGTTCAAACATGTATGGCAAAATATCCTAGTTTGGAAATGTTCTCTATATAATTATGGCTCTGCCATATTTTCCTCATAATGCAAGTTCTGCTGCATGATCTGACCATTTAAACTAATAAATTGTTTGTAGCTCAAACGTATCAAAAGTTGATGAAAAAAGTAACTTGTTTTGCCACGAAGTGGAGGGCACCTTGCAAAGGTTGACTGATCACCTTTCTCACTGCTGCATGTGTATGTTACACTGGTACAAATAAGTCTTTCCAGGGACTGTTAGCATGTGTACAAATGTCAAAATAATACAATATAAGAAAATATACTGCATTACGCTGCAGCCTTTTTATAATTGCATAATTTAGTCCTCCTTTGCTGCATAATTGATTCCAGTGGCCCCACAGCAGGCAGCACATGTTAAAAGTGGTTGTGAATGAAGCAGAGAGACTGTGAAGTTTGCAAACTTAGTTTGGAGTGCTAGCAAATCCTGCATTGCCAATCCCTGGTGAGTTGCAGCTACTACTGCTGAAACAAGGCCAATGGAGGTACCTATGGGTGAGGCAGACTGGCCTCAAGGGCAGGGCCGGCCTTAGTACTGGTGGTGCCTTGTGCATTAATGTTTGTTAGTACCCCGCAATGACCACCCCTGCCATGGATTCCCTCACTACCACCATTTAACAGTGGCCCTCAAGTCTCAATAACCACATTCTCTCTCAGATGCATTTAATTTGATTTACAGCACCACTCATATCATTGTAGGGTGTAAGAGCACTTTGCATCACACACGTTACACAGAGACAATCAATATGTGTGCAAATCACTGTATAGAAAATGTTACATAATTCTAAGGACTACAAGGTGTAGGAGTCACATGACAACCATACTAGCAGGCCGTATAGTTTAATAGTGATTGGTCTGGAGGAACACAAACTTATAATTTAAAACGTAATACCATGGTTGGGGGGGGGGTTCTCTTTAATAATCAGAATTGATTTCTGTCCAAAAGAACACTTTTTGCAACATTAGGATAATCAAAGACTGGGGGAAAAACATAACACACTAATATATACCTTGCAGTTTGTATGCAGCACTTAGCTGACAGTTAATAGCTCACTGTTCTATGTTAGGATTTTAATGTATAAACTGCAAACAACAAAAGAATCTCTCTGACAAAAGCAGTAGCCCACTGACCTATTTACATTATGTGCACTTTGTGATCAGCATGGTACATGTTCTTTGCAGCAGGCACATTAACCCTCTGAGCTACCTTTCCATGAGTCAAAACTTCCACTAAACAAAATTCTAGGAAGAACATTAATCACCAGAGTCATCATGATATTTTTATTGTTGCCGAAAATTGCTGGAGGCCAAGAAATAGGCAGCAAGTGCTTTAAAAACCATAATATGCTAGCAAACATAATGCCTCCACCCAAAGTCAGCACCCGGTGCGGTCACACCGGTTGCACTGCCCTAGAGCTGGCCCTTCTCAAGGGTCCTGTGACCTCAGTGACAGAGTCTCTGTTGCTCTAGAGTGTGCTGCTGCATAGACCTGCCCGCAAGACTGGAGGTGAACTTCAGTATGGATTGTGGTGGACAAGCCTTGAAGGTTAACCTACACTTGTCATGCTAGGGTCCACCTGCTGGTGCCAAGACACCAGGGCTTCTAAGGTCTTGTGAAGCCTTCTAAGGTCTAGCATGGGATCGTGCTCTCTCAGGAGAGTGGTCTGGTGGACTGGTTATTAACCCCTTCGCTGATAGGCCCTTTCCCCCCTGTGCTAAGCCTTTTTTTGGCTATTTGGGGTGGGGCGCGTTTAGGCCCCTGTAACTTTTTGACCACATAAGGTATCCACGCCAAATTTGCGTCCTTTTCTTCCAACATCATGGGGTTTGTAAATGTACCCGGGGTTTGTGGATTCACCTAGAGGGGTTCCAAAATACAGCTACATTTTGGTTTGTTTGGGAAAAATGGGAAAAGGGCTGCAAATGAAAGCGTCTGGGTTTTTCCCTGCATATGGTATCAAAAAAGGAATTGTGGGGCTGACATCACCATTTCCCCAGCTTTTAGGGAATGACAGACTTTTGTCAGAAAACCAAAATCTTTTACACAGTTTTGGCATTTTTCTGGGACATCACCTATTTTTGCTATTTTTTGTGCTTTCAACCTCCTTCCAGTTAATGGTAGAAATGGGTATGAAAGGAATGATGGATTCTGGAAAGCTATACATTTAAAAGAAGTAGACAAAATTCTGAATTCAGCAAGGGGTCATTTGTGTAGATCCATCAAGGTTTCTTCATAGAAATTAACAGTTAAATATAGGAAAAATTGAAAATTAGTTGAAATAAACAGCCTTTTGTGTCAACGTTTTCACCAGTAACTTCTTCTAATTATGACAGCTCTTTGAAAGCAATATATCGTTACATCCACTGAACCTTACTGGTTGTGGGGATATATAGGACTTGTAGGTTCACCAAGAACCCGACGAACCCTGAGTCAAAAACTGAGCAGCAATTTGCAGTGGCTTTTTATTATGTACCGGGAATATAGCAATTATTGTGGGAAAATGTATACATGGAAAAATCGGTATGAAAGACACCTATGTATTTCTGAAATGGGAACAAAATATAGAGTTTAGAAACAGTAGATATTTGCACATTTCCGAAATTGGGAATACTCATACTAGCATGAGAAATATCGGTCATTTTTTCTTCTTTTTAACACAATGTCTTTCATTTGAAAGGCAGAAATGCATCGTAAGTCAATAGGTAATAAAAGTTGCTTAACAAATCTGAATTACCCTAAGTCTCCCGATAAAAATGGTACCTTACTTGTGTGGGTAGGCATAGTGTCCACGACACGAAATGGCTCAAAACCCAACGCGAACACACATTTTCACAATGAAAAATTACTCTTTTTTTGCAAAGTGCCTAGCTTTAGTTTTTTAACCCTAGGTCTGCCAGACCTAGGGAAACCTAGCAAACCTATACATTTTTTAAAACTAGACACCCAGGGGAATCCAGGATGGGGTGACTTGACTGCCTCTCACGAGGTTCTGTTACCCAGAATCCCTTGCAAACCTAAAGAATTTGCAAAAAAAACACATTTTCCCCACATGTCTGTGGTGGAAAGTTCTGGAATCTGCATGGATGCACAAATTTCTACACACCCCGCGTTCCTCCAAGTCTTCCGAGAAAAATGGTACCTCACTTGTGTGGGTCGGCCTAGTGCCCTCGACAGGAAACGGCACAAAACGCAACGTGGACACACCTCAATTTTGCAGTGAAAATTGACCCTTTTTTGGCAAAGTGTCTAGCTGTAGTTTTTGAACCATAGCTCTGCCGGCACCTAGGGAAAACTAGCAAACCTATACATTTGTGAAAACTAGACAACCAGGGGAATTTAGGAGGGGGTGACTTGACTGCCTCCTACCAGGTTCTGTTACCCAGAATCCCTTGCAAACCTAAAAAATTGGCAAAAAAACCACATTTTCCCCACATTTCTGTGGTGGAAAGTTCTGGAATCTGCGTGGATCCACAAATTTCCACCCACCCCGTGTTCCCCAAAGTCTTCCAAGAAAAATGGTACCTCACTTGTGTGGGTCGGCCTAATACACGCGACAGGAAACGGCGTAAAAGGCAACGTGGACACACCTCAATTTCGCAGTGAAAAATGACCCTTTTTTGGCAAAGTGCCCAGCTGTAGTTTTTGAACCATAGCTCTGCCGGCACCTAGGGAAACCTAGCAAACCTATACATTTTTTAAAACTAGACACCCAGGGGAATCCTGGATGGGGTGACTGGACTGCCTCCTGCCAGGTTCTGTTACCCAGAATCCCTTGCAAACCTAAAAAATTGTCCAAAAAAACACATTTTCCCCACATTTCTGTGGTGGAAAGGTCTGGAATCTGCGTGGATCCACAAATTTCCACCCACCGCACGTTCCTCAAAGTCTTTCAAGACAAATGGTACCTCACTTGTGTGGGTCGGCTTAGTGCCTGCGACAGGAAATGGCGCAAAACGCAACGTGGACACACCTCAATTTCGCAGTGAAAAGTGACCCTTTTTTGGCAAAGTGCCTAGCTGTAGTTTTTGAACCATAGCGCTGCTGGCACCTAGGGAAACCTAGAAAACCTATACATTTTTGAAAACTTGTCAACCAGGGGAATCCAGGATTGGGTGACTGGACTGCCTCTCACCAGGTTCTGTTACACAGAATCCCTTGCAAACCTAAAACATTGTCAAAAAAAACATATTTTCCCCACATTTCTGTGGTGGAAAGTTCTGGAATCTGCGTGGATCCACCAATTTCCACCCACCCCGCGTTCCTCCAAGTCTTCCAAGAAAAATGGTACCTCACTTGTGTGGGTCGGTCTAATGCCTGCGACAGGAAACGGCGCAAAACGCAACGTGGACACACCTCAATTCCGCAGTGAAAAATGACGCTTTTTTGGCAAAGTGCCCAGCTGTGGTTTTTGAACCATAGCTCTGCAGGCACCTATGGAAACCTAGCAAACCTATACATTTTTGAAAACGAGACACCCAGGGGAATCCAGGATGGGGTGACTTGACTGCCTCCCACCAGGTTCTGTTACCCAGAATCCCTTGCAAACCTAAAGAATTGGCAAAAAAAACACATTTTCCCCACATTTCTGTGGTGGAAAGTTCTGGAATCGACGTGGATCCACAAATTTACACCCAGCCCGTGTTCCCCAAAGATGTCCAAGAAAAATGGTACCTCACTTGTGTGGGTCGTCATAGTGCCCGCGACAGGAAATGGCACAATACGCAAAGTGGACATACCTCAATTTCGCAGTGAAAAATGACCCTTTTTTGGCAAAGTGCCTAGCTGTAGTTTATTAACTATAGCTCTGCAGGCACCTAGGGATACCTAGCAAACCTATACATTTTTGACAACTAGACACCAAGGGGAATCCAGGATGGGGTGACTTGACTGCCTCCCACCAGGATCTGTTACCCAGAATCCCTAGCAAACCTAAAAAATTGGCAAAAACCCCACATTTTCCCCACATTTCTCTGGTGGAAAGTTCTGGAATCTGCGTGGATCCACAAATTTCCATGCACCTCGCGTTCCCCAAAGTCTTCTAAGAAAAATGGTACCTCACTTGTGTGGGTTGGCCTAGTGCCTGCGGCAGGAAACGGCACAAAACGCAACATGGACAAACCTCAATTTCGCAGTGAAAAATTACACTTTTTTGGCAAAGTGCCTAGCTGTAGTTTTTGAACCATAGCTCTGCCCGCACCTAGGGAAACCTACCAAACCTACACATTTCTAAAAACTAGACACCCAGGGGAATCCAGGATGGGGTGACCGGACGGCCTCCCACTAGGTTCTGTTACCCAGAATCCCTTGCAAACCTAAAAAATTGTCCAAAAAAACACATTTTCCCCACATTTCTGTGGTGAAAAGATCTGGAATCTGCGTGGATCAACAAATTTCCACCCACCCCACGTTCCTCAAAGTCTTTCAAGACAAATGGTACCTCACTTGTGTGGGTTGGCTTAGTGCCTGCGACAGCAAACGGCGCAAAACGCAACGTTGACACACTTCAATTTCGCAGTGAAAAATGACCCTTTTTTGGCAAAGTGCCTAGCTGTATTTTTTTAACCATAGCGCTGCTGGCACCTAGGGAAACCTAGCAACCCTATACATTTTTGAAAACTAGTCACCCAGAGGAATCCAGGATGGGGTGACTGGACTGCCTCCCGCCAGGTTCTGTTACCCAGAATCCCTTGCAAACCTAAAACATTGTCAAAAAAACATATTTTCCCCACATGTCTGTGGTGGAAAGTTCTGGAATCTGCGTGGATCCACAAATTTCCGCCCACCCCTCGTTCCTCCAAGTCTTCCAAGAAAAATGGTACCTCATTTGTGTGGGTAGGCCTAATGCCTGCGACAGGAAATGGCGCAAAACGCAACGAGGACACACCGCAATTTCGCAGTGAAAAATGACCCTTTTTTGGCAAAGTGCCTAGCTGTAGTTTTTGAACCATAGCGCTGCTGGCACCTTTGGAAACCTAGCAAACCTATACATTTTTGAAAACTAGTCACCCAGGGGAATCCAGGATGGGGTGACTGGACTGCCTCCCACCAGGTTCTGTTACCCAGGATCTCTTGCAAACCTAAAACATTGTCAAAAAAACATATTTTCCCCACATTTCTGTGGTGGAAAGTTCTGGAATCTGCGTGGATCCACAAATTTCTACCCACCCCGCGTTCCTCCAAGTCTTCCAAGAAAAATGGTACCTCACTTGTGTGGGTTGGCCTAATGCCCGCGACAGGAAATGGCACAAAACGCAACGTGGACACACCTCAATTTCGCAGTGAAAAATGACCCTTTTTTGGCAAAGTGCCCAGCAGTAGTTTTTGAACCATAGCTCTGCCGGCACCTAGGGAAACCTAGCAAACCTATACATTTTTGAAAACTAGACACCCAGGGGAATCCAGGATGGGGTGACTTGACCCCCTCCCACCAGGTTCTGTTACCCAGAATCCCTTGCAAACCTAAAAAATTGGCAAAAACCCTACATTTTCCCCACATTTCTCTGGTGGAAAGTTCTGGAATCTGCGTGGATCCACAAATTTCCACGCACCTCGCGTTCCTCCAAGTCTTCCAAAAAAAATGGTACCTCACTTGTGTGGGTTGGCCTAGTGCCTGCGACAGGAAATGTCGCAAAAAGCAACGTGGACAAACCTCAATTTTGCAGTGAAAAATGACACTTTTTTGGCAAAGTGCCTAGCTGTAGTTTTTGAACCATAGCTCTGCCCGCGCCTAGGAAAACCTACCAAACCTACACATTTCTGAAAACTAGACACCCAGGGGAATCCAGGATGGGGTGACTGGACGGCCTCCCACTAGGTTCTGCTACCCAGAATCCCTTGCAAACCTAAAAAATTGTCCAAAAAAACACATTTTCCCCACATTTCTGTGGTGGAAAGTTCTGGAATCTTCGAGGATCCACAAATTTACACCCAGCACGTGTTCCCCAAAGTCTTCCAAGAAAAATGGTACCTCACTTGTGTGGGTCGTCATAGTGCCCGCGACAGGAAACGGCACAAAACGCAACGTGGACACACCTCAATTTCGCAGTGAAAAATGACCTTTTTTTGGCAAAGTGCCTAGCTGTATTGTTTTAACCATAACGCTGCTGGCACCTAGGGAAACCTAGCAAACCTATACATTTTTGAAAACTAGACACCCAGGGGAATCCAGGATGGGGTGACTGGACTGCCTCCCACCAGGTTCTGTTACCCAGAATCTCTTGCAAACCTAAAACATTGTCAAAAAACCATATTTTCCACATATTTCTGTGGTGGAAAGTTCTGAAATCTGCGTGGATCCACAAATTTCCACCCACCCCGCGTTCCTCCAAGTCTTCCAAAAACAATGGTACCGCACTTGTGTGGGTCGGCCTAATGCCCGCAACAGGAAATGGCACAAAACGCAACGTGGATACACCTCAATTTCGCAGTGAAAAATTACCCTTTTTTGGCAAAGTGCCCAGCTGTAGTTTTTGAACCATAGCTCTGCCGGCACCTAGGGAAACCTAGCAAACCTATACATTTTTGAAAACTAGACACCCAGGGGAATCCAGGATGGGGTGACTTGACTGACTCCCACCAGGTTCTATTACCCAGAATCCCTTGCAAACCTAAAGAATTGACAAAAAAAACACATTTTCCCCACATTTCTGTGGTGGAAAGTTCTGGAATCTGCGGGGATCCACAAATTTCCACCCACCCCGCGTTCCCCAAAGTCTTCCAAGAAAAATGGTACCTCACTTGTGTGGGTTGACCAAGTGCCTGCGACAGGAAACGGCGCAAAGAGCAACGTGGACAAACCTCAATTTCGCTGTGAAAAATGACCCTTTTTTGGCAAAGTGCCTAGCTGTAGTTTATTAACTATAGCTCTGCAGGCACCTAGGGATACCTAGCAAACCTATACATTTTTGAAAACTACACACCAAGGGGAATCCAGGATGGGGTGACTTGACTGCCTCCCACCAGGATCTGTTACCCAGAATCCCTTGCAAACCTAAAAAATTGGCAAAAACCCCACATTTTCCCCACATTTCTCTGGTGGAAAGTTCTGGAATCTGCGTGGATCCACAAATTTCCACCCACCCCGCGTTCCCCAAAGTCTTCCAAGAAAAATGGTACCTCACTTGTGTGGGTTGGCCAAGTGCCTGCGACAGGAAACGGCGCAAAGAGCAACATGGACAAACCTCAATTTCGCTGTGAAAAATTACCCTTTTTTGGCAAAGTGCCCAGCTGTAGTTTTTGAACCATAGCTCTGCCGGCACCTAGGGAAACCTAGCAAACCTATACATTTTTAAAACTAGACACCCAGGGGAATCCAGGATGGGGTGACTTGACTGCCTGCCACCAGGTTCTGTTACCCAGAATCCCTTGCAAACCTAAAAAATTGGCAAAAAACACACATTTTCCCCACATTTCTATGGTGGAAAGTTCTGGAATCTGCGTGGATCCACAAATTTCCACCCACCCCGCGTTCCCCAAAGTCTTCCAAGAAAAATGGTACCTCACTTGTGTGGGTTGGCCAAGTGCCTGCGACAGGAAACGGTGCAAAGAGTAACATGGACAAACCTCAATTTCGCTGTGAAAAATGACAATTTTTTGGCAAAGTGCCTAGCTGTAGTTTTTAAACCATAGCTCTGCTGGCACCTAGGGAAACCTACCAAACCCACACATTTCTGAAAACTAGACACCCAGAGGATTCTAGGGAGGTATGGCTTGCGTGGATCCCTCAACATTTCCTTACCCAGAATCCCCTTCAAACCTCAATTTTTGCTGAAAAATTCACTTTTTTCAAACATTTTTGTGTGGGAAAGTTGTGGCATCACCAGGCTGACACAAATTTCCTACCACCCAGCGTTCCCCCGGGTCTCCCGATTAAAATGGTGCCTCACTTGTGTGAGAGGCCCAAGTATCCGCGACAGGCAAGGGCCCAAAATGTAGTGAGGTGACATGAAAATTGCCTATCTCAAAATAACCTGGTTTGCAAGGGGGGGTCACCTGGGTTTTTGGCCCCGTGCTCGGCAGTCATCTAGGGAAACCTACCAAACCCACACATTTCTGAAAGCTAGATACCAGGGGGCTTCAAGGGAGGTATGGCTTGAGTGGATCTCCCAACGTTTCCTTACCCAGAATCCCCTGCAAACCTCCATTTTAGCTGAACAAAATCACTTTTTTCACACATTTTTGTGTGGGAAAGTTGTGGCATCACTGGGCTCACACAAATTTCCCACCACCCAGCGTTCCCCCAGGTCTCCCGATAAAAATGGTGCCTCACTTCTGTGGGAGGCCCAAGTACCCGTGACTGGCAAAGGCCCAAAACGTAGTGAGGCGACATCAAAATTGCCTATCTCAAAATCACCTGGTTTTGCAAGGGGGGTCACCTGGGTTTTTGGCCCCGTGCTCGGGGGCCATCTAGGGAAACCTACCAAACCCACACATTTCTGAAAACTAGACACCCCGGGGCTTCCAGGGAGGTATGGCTTACGTGGATCCCCCAACGTTTCTGTGGGTAAATAGCCGGAGACAGACACAGAGGGTGAGATACAGAAAGACTTTTATTGTAATCTTTCCCATTTCAAAAGGCAAAAATAGAGATAGTTCGTCTGGTCACGTTGCTCCTTAGTATCAGGGCTGTGTGATGACTCCGTGGTTGGTTTGCCCTTCGCTCCCGTCGAGTTGAGGCCGGGTCACCATAAAGGAAAGAAAAGAAAAAAACGTATCAGTCTGGGGTTCTATGTCGCACACGTGATAGGGGAAAAGGAGTGAGGGAAGAACACCCGGACCACCTCCAATGCCACATGAGACATTTGTGCTCTTCAATTAACAAAGGAAAAGAAACGCCGCCCATTGGGGTTAACCACTCAGGATCCTCCTCCCTCCCCTGGCTTGCTGCTCAATGAAGTACGTGGCTGTAAAGCCAAGACAAGGCACCAACCTCTTTACTGGCCATTCATACACCTTTCATACGTGTGACACATACAAAACCATTCACACTGCCAGCCGCGCCACACAACACAACACTCACACCAGCATCACTTTCACACGCCCACATTCCTGACACAGGAACCACACAAGCTGATGGATTGCGTGGAGTGGCGCTCAGCTAGCAGTGTGTGTAGTGACCAGCAGCAAGTCACTACTCACAAACCGCCAGCTAAGCGCCAGTCCACGCACACCGCCAGCCAAGCACCAGTCCACGCACACCACCAGCTAAGCGCCAGTCCACGCACAACGCCAGCCAAGTGCCAATCCACGCACACCGCCAGCCAAGCGCCAATCCACACACACCGCCAGTCAAGCACCAGTCCACGCACACCACCAGCCAAGCGCCAGTCCACGCACAACGCCAGCCAAGTGCCAATCCACGCACACCGCCAGCCAAGCACCAGTCCGCGCACACCATCAGCCAAGCGCCAGCCTACACACACCGCCATCACATTTAGGATTTTTTTATACATAAAAGAAAACACAAAAAAATTGCAAATAGATACAAATCTACTAACACAAAATCTGAAACTAAATACATTGCACTAATGCCAACCTTGAAAGAGAATAAAAAAATGTAAACAATAAAGACCAGGCAGTTCACTTTACCACTCATGGATGCTCCCAAAAATTCTTTAGCGTGTGGTACACTCTAAAACAAGCTGGCAACACAGCCCAGGGATAGAAGGAAACTCGGGGCAGAAAATACGAGTCTCCTTCCACGTAGCTCTTCGCCAACAGACTCTACATCTCCTAGAGGGAAAGTCTTTTGATGATGTGGGAGGAATGTAATCAGGAAAGTGACGATCTTTCAATCGAGCCACATCCTCCACCACTCCAACTCTAGGAACACTTGCCTGTTCCACAACAACAAGGCTGCCTATCATAGACTGATGAAACTGAACAAATGTCAACTTTGACGCAGGAGAATACTCCTTGAACACAACAAAAGCATAGAAAGTTGCTAAATTGAAGAGATGGATGGCCAATTTCTTATACCAAACGTAAGCCTTACGAATAGCAGTGTAAGGTTCCAACCTCTGATCTACTCTGTCAACACCACCCATGTGCTTATTGTAGTCTAAAATGCACACAGGTTTGCGCACTTCAGCAATCTGACCCCAAAGAGGCACAGGTGAAGAACTCTCATCATGGATGGTAGTCAGCATGTACACACTCAGCTAGTAGTTCATCACTACGCAAGGAACTGCACTGTCCCCTCTGAAGTTTTTTGCAAACAAGCTCTTTTGGATAACCTTTACGGTTAGAGCAGATTGTGCCACAAGCAAAAGTGTCCACTTTGAACAATTCCTTAAACAATTGCACAGCAGTGCAGAAGTTATGGTGGCCTCTGTTAAACAGTCCTCTATCAAGGTCCCACACAATTTTCTCTGAAACTCCAAAAGTGGACAGACAACCAGAGGGGTCAATAGTGGAATCCCTACCAGTGTACACACGGAAATTAAAAACATATCCTGTCCTACTCTCAAGCAAAATATACAGCTTAATTCCATAGCGTGCCCTCTTGCTAGGGATGTACTGCCTAAAAACCAAACAGCCCTTGAACAAGACCAAAGACTCATCAATAGATATTTCTTTCCCTGGAGTAGAGATTTCTAAAAATTGATCTACAAAGTGATCAAGAACAGGCCAAATCTTAAAATGACAGTCACTGTCAGGGTGATCTCGTGACATCGCCAAAGAATTATCAACAAAATGCAGCATCCGTAGCAAAAATAAATAACGATCACGAGTCATAACTGCAGGAAATATGGCTGTTGCTATCAAGGAACTGGTAGACCAATATAAAGCCATGGACGGCTTCCTTATCAAACCCATCAATAAAGTCAAACCCCAAAACTTCTTAATCTCTACCAGATTTGTGGGAGTCCACCGGGTAGCTCTAGAGTGCTGCCTAAGTTTGTCACTGTTGTCCCTCAAAAACTGTTCAGCATACAAATTAGTCTGCTCAACCATCTCACCCAAAAATACATCATCCATAAACAACTGAAAAAACTGTATAGGCAAAAAATGTTCACAATCCACTCTGCACCCTGCATCACCGCTAAAGGCAGGCAATACCGGCTGCACCATGTTTGGATCAACCCAGAGTCCAGCACTTCCAGTAGGAAGCCTAGCAGCCTCAGGCTGCAATCCAGATGCCTCTTGCACCATCGGCACAGCAGTATCCTCCTCTAAAACAGGCACTTCATCCGCACTGAGAGTAACTTCATCCACACCAAGAGTAGCTTCATCTGCACTGAGAGAACCTTCATCATGCGATGATTCCATGTGGAGAGAAAACTCACTGCCTGAATCTTCCCCTCTCTCCTCTCCCTCAGACGCACTGTCAGTCTCATAATCCTGCTCAGAGGAAGATTCAAGAAGCATACCAACCACCTGCTGAGCAGTCATTCTACGGCTAGCCATAATGCTTACTAATAAAGGTAACTTGTCAAACATGTCAACAACAACAAACACTTTGTAAAATAAGTAATAAACAAAATGCACCTTTATCAGAAATACCTATATACTCCAAAACAATACTACTCACTTGCCAGAAGCAGCTAAACTCACCACCACCTTCTCTGCACAGACACAGTATGGATCAACAATATCCCACTAAAAAAGAAAGAGAAAAGAAAATTACACATAAGACAATGCAAAACACATCGCAAAGAATTTCATGCTCAAAACTCTAACTAAATATGCTGCCATTATGACACCACTTACAAAAAAATTCATTCATAAAGACAAAAATACTAATTTGGAGTAAATACACCAAAAAAACTTTTCTTACCAAAAAAATGCAACTATGCAAAACTGCAGAACACCCACTGTCGAAACCGCAAACAGAAATCAAAGGCTTTACACTAGAATAAAAAGGAGAAAACAACATTACAATCACATATGCAAATAATGCACCAGTCCACACACAATCCACCAGCCAAGCTAAGGGGTAGGTGGGCCTAAGAGTATAAATAAAATATTCACCCCCGTAAAAGGGGAGCAACCCTTGCTCTTGAGGCCACTTCCCAACACAAAAATTAAAAAAACCCTGGTGTCTAGTGGCTTTTACCCACCTTGGGGGCAGATGGGCCTAAAAACATACTACTATTCTTCCACCCAAAGAGGGCAGAAATGGCCACAATCATCCTCCCATAAAGGGGAGCGACCCTTGTCCAAGGGGCCGCTCCCCAACATAAAAGAAAACCCTGGTGGCCTAGTGGCCCTACAAAAAAACAAATCAGCTGATCTGCCCCTCAGGGTGGCAGAAACGTGCAAATTTATGCTCCCCAAAGGGGAGCAACCCTTGCCCAAGGGGCCACACCCCACAAACAAATCCCTGATGGTCTAGTGGGCCCAATTTAAAAAATAAATGGCAAGATCTGCTCATCAGACACAGCCACAAACATTGCCCCCAAAGGAGAGCGACCCTTGACCAAGGGGTCACTCTCCACAAATAAATCCCTGGTGGTCTAGTGGGCCCAATATAAAAAAATATATACATATATACAATATAAAAAAATGGCAAAATCTGCCCCCCCATGGAGGCAGACAGCCACAAACAATGCCCCCAAGGGGGAGCGACCCTTTTCCAAGGAGCCACTCCCCACAAATCAATCCCTGGTGGCCTAGTGGCCATTCCCAAAAAAATCAGCTGATCTACCCACCCAGGGGGGCAGAAACGGCCAAATTAATGCTCCCCAAAGGGGAGCGACCCTTGCCCAAGGGGCCACTCCCCACAAACAAATCCCTGGTGGTCTAGTGGGCCTAATTTTAAAAAAACATGGCGATCTGGCACCCTGGGAGGCAGCCACAGCCACAAATATTGCCCCCAAAGGAGAGCGACCCTTGCCCAAGGGGTCACTCTCCACAAATAATTCCCTGGTGGCCTAGTGGGCCCTAGATTAAAAAATGGCAAAAAACATAGCCCCCAAAGGGGAGTGGCCCTTGCCCAAGGGGCCACTCCCCACTAAATACTCCCTGGTGGTCCAGTGGGCCGTTTTGATTTTTAAATTATGCAAAATCTACCCCCCCAGGGGGGTAGACAAAGCCAAAATTATTACCCCCATAAGGGGCACGACCCTTGCCTAAGGGGCCGCTCCCCCAAACAACAAAACTGACTCGCATTCAAAAAAGAAAAAGATCCCTGGGTCTAGTGAGCATTCCTGCTGCACGATCGCACGATCGTGCAGCAGGAATGCACAAAAGAGGCATCGGGGGAAAGGAAAACCCTTTCCTTTCCCCCGATGCCTTTTGTTTAAATTCCCCCCTCCCCAGCCCCAAAACCTACCTGTTTGTACCCCGACTCGCTTGGAAGAAAATGGCTTCCTGCTTGTCGGGGAACAAAGGGAAACCTCCAATGACGTCAGTGCCCCTCGTGCGCTGACATCATTGATGACGTATACGGGGGCGGGGGGAGGCAGGGGAAGGGCTTCCCCTGCCTTCCCCGGTAAAAATACCCAGATCGGCGTCCCACGGTGGGAGCTCCAGCGCTTTCCCCGTGTGTGAGTTTCGTGACGAGCTGGACTTGTCATGAGCACACGCCCACTGTGTGCCATGACGAGTCCAGCTGGTCATGAGCACCCAAGGGGTTAAGGTTGAACCTGGTTCCCCACTTCCAAATTCAGCAGCTCTGGCCATAGTGCCACATCCTCTCCCCCACTGAACACCATACTGCCCCACTGAGGAAAACTCACACTGCCTTGAACTACAACCCAATTGTTGCCGGCTATAAACAGCTGGATGTGGCTCAATTTAAATTACGTACTAGACAAGAGCAATATGCGGCTTTCAAAAAAAAGTAACAACATCATGGAAAAAGCCAACACTCAGGGAATGCAAAATTTAGCAAACAATGTGAAATGTAAGCAGGAACAACATACTTACCTTAACGCTTTTACACTCAATATTCAGGAATCAGTGAGTGCTTTTGCCTGAAAAGTTAAGGACATGACTACAGGGCCCCGAATGGACCCATTTCAATGTCCATTGCTTATATCCTTACAAAACGTAAGCAGTATGGTGAAAAGACCACATCCCTGGACGCAGAGCCACAGTACACATTTTGTTTTCCAATCCACACATTGTAGTACCTCCAGGATTGGTGGACTAGTTGCAAGCCCAGGGAAAACAAAGACAAGAAAACAAAAATAGCGCTTCTCTGGCAAACTCTGTAAAAGTGCCGCTAATTTGTTTGGGTGTGAATAAAATCAATCTGGCCAGTTTGCTCCAACTCTATCTTACTTTATTTAGTTCTTTTTCATATTTGTAACCTTTTATTCCTGATGCTGCACTTTGGAATTAAAATGTCATAGCAATACGACATTTCCAGCAAAAGTGTTTTTCTTTTTTGGATCCGTTTCACAGGGGAGCAAATTGAAGAAAGGAGAGGAAAGAGAGTGAGAACCCCGTCTTGAAGTCACGGTTTTGAGTAAGAGAAGAACTGCTAGACAGAAAGAGAGGGAAAGAGTGGGGGGCAGTTGAAGCGGCAGAGCAGAAGTGGACACTGTCTTTTTCTTCTCTGGGCAAGAAGGAAAAGACAGAGTTCTGTTACTTCTTTGCCGTCCCGCCCGTCACGAACGCCAGGAACACCGAGCTTTATTTATAGGCGGTGGCAAATTCTTTCAGAATAAAAAAGTAGGGGAACGGAATCCTTAAAATTAAAGAAGTAGGGGCACGCTGTGCCCTGCCGATCCCGCCCACTGCGACCACTATCTGAGTGCCATTGTGAGATTTACAGCGGCATTTATAGAATGTAGTTAATTGGGACCTGCAGTGCTGGACTAGAGTGCAGTCCTCCGAGTGACCAGCTTTATGTCAGTTCGCTTCAGGTATTCCCAGGGCTTTACGTGGGATGAAAAAACTGGGGGGGTCTCTCAAAGGGGCGTGGTCAATGTAATTAAGGGTGTGGCTTAAAAACACATAAGCTAAAAATCTGTTTAGCACAGTGTGCCGCCCGACTTGTATTTTGCTGTTCCTGTCATTGCATCCAGATATATGATACAACAAGTCACATCATACCTACAAGCCAGGACTATTGGGTTTGTCAATGTTTGCTAGTTGCATAAGATAAATAAGCAGCAACTATGACTTGTATATAATATTGAAAACACTTCCACTTAAAGTTCTGGTGGTGACACCACGACAATGTTGCTGCTCCTGAGAGTCAAAAAGAGAAGGGAAATCCAGAGAGAAAATGACTCTCTTTAAAGGATTTCCCTTCCCCTACAATGCTCACCATGCACACATCGATGTGCCTGCTGTAACTGCAGTCCAGAAAAAATAAACGGACCGCTTGTGCCAGGGCACAAAACAGAGCCCAATGGAGACCCGTTTCGAGGCCCCCTTAAAAAAACTGCCGGTGCTCAGACCCAGTGAGACCCGGCCCACTTAAAGCCCTGGGTATTCCATTTCTGTTCAGCTGGTTTAGGGGCTGGTAGAGTACTGAGTGACGGATAAGACCCATAGCGGACAGGTCTTGTGTGAGGGTAAGAGAATTAAGCATGAAAAGAGAGTTCTTAACCAGACTGCATGAGCTATAATTGGCTGCACACTGCTGAGTGTTATGGTATTGTGGATCAGAATGGTTAGATAGGAGTTTTCATTACTATATAATGCCCTAGCTAGCCATATATCAGCCCTCCTTATTTTACCTGTATATTAAAACCAAAATGTTTTTTTTTTTTTTTTAATTATTTTTTTATTGAGAGTTCAAATATAACAATACAATATAGAAAACAGGATACAGTTGAAATCCAATTAATGCAGCACAAGAAAGAGAGTACTAAAAACATTCATGCAAATTGTCATTTTAACATTTAAATTGTAAAGTTCAGGGTTGTGTAAAAGCAAACGATCAATCGACTGTCATTGATATTCAAAAGATTTTGTTAGAATAAAAACAGTACGTAGCATTTAAATACAATGAGCGTCTTCTCAGTTAATATTCCAGAGCTGAGTTATAAAGTGCAGCGTGCGGAGTCGAGACAATCGTAATAGACTAGTAGACAAATAGATGTTCTCGCAAAAGTATAAATCTGGTTAAGTAATAGCAGGACAAATTTAAAGATCAAACACACTCCAATATTTATCATATTTTTTGAGAGCCCCTGATCTAAGAGCATATTTTCTTTCCCTACCCTGGATTCGGAGTAGTTTTGTCTTCCATGCCTGGAAGGATGGAACAAGATCTGTTTCCAGGACTGTAATATGAGGGATTTAGCTATTAAAGAAGCTATAAAAAGGGACTCATCATGTTGGGTGTGGATAGAAGAGCAACCTAGGAGGGGAATTAGATCATCAAATACAATATTAGTTTTGAGAACGCTTGAAAGATATTTTTCTATTTCCTTCCATAAAACCTGGATTTTTGGACGCTCCCAGACAATGTGTTTCCAAGTGCCTTTTTCATCACATCGGAAGCATTTGTCGGCTACTTGAGGGAAGATATTATGTAAAAAGGACGGGGTTCTATATATTAACCATTTGTTGTAAAATTGCATACGTTTAAAATTTGCTCCTCGAAAGATGGTTTTATTGAATTTATTTATTTTGTCCCATACTGTTGATTAATTGTAATATCTTCCCTCTTTTCCCATCTTTCAGTAATCTTGCTGTAGAAGTCCTGGTCCTTACTTTCTTTTAATATTTTATTCCAGATACTCATTTTCTTTTGTATTTTAATATTAAGGATAGTGGAAATATTTTCTTTATTGAATACATTTCCTATATTGAGTTCTCTGAGTTTTGGATTTATCCTAATAAAGGACCAGTTCAGCGTTAAGTGCGAGTGGATTAACTGGCTATGAATTTCATCCCAAGGTTTCCACCTATTTCTCAGCAGGAAGTCTTCAATTTTCTCAAAACTTTTCTCCTTCCAAAGAGTTAATATATTTTTCTCCATACAGCAAGCATCTCCCAAGCTAAAATTTATTAAATTCATCCTATTACTTAAAATGGGTAAGTCATAAAATTTAAAAAACTGAGTTTTCACCTTGAAAATCCACTGGAGGGATTTATATCGTACCTTTTTTGGATCTTTCGTGGTTCTGACCGGATCATGGATTTTCAATTCCAACAACATCCTTTTCATAAAAAAATTATCTGTCTCATGAGAATCTGAGAAAAAAGACCTGTGGCTATAATGTGCAAAAGACGCGAAATAATATTCTTTGATATTTGGGAGGGACAGCCCTCCTTGTGTAGATGATAAATATAAAGTGCTCAGCGCTAATCTGGGAGATTTTTTTGCCCATAAGAAAGAGGAGATCAAAGCTTCTATTTTTTTAAAGTAAGAGGCCTGGATTGCGCAGGGAATTGCGCTAAAAAGGAAATTGAAAAGGGGTAACACCGACATTCGAATTAGCGATGCCCGCCCCATAAGAGACAGGGGTAGTAAATTCCAACGATCTAAAAGTGAGCCCACCTTTTTTAATAAAGGTAAAGTGAAAAGAGATCATGTGGGCTATCCGATATAAGTATTCCAAGATATCTCTTTGGATCCGTGTTGTATATCCGCCTGAATTCTGGAGCTAAAGTGTCTATAGTGCAGTTAAGTAGAATAATTTCCGTTTTGTTTACATTAATTTTATAACCCCCAAGCTTTTGAAAGTCAGAGAAGATTTTTAAAATCTTCAGTTGACTTGAGGGTTTAGAGTCTATGAAAAGGGCAATATCGTTAATTAGTTTTAAAATAATCTAGTGCCTCCAGTAAAAATGTAGTGTTGGAATGGAGATGCCTGCCTGCAATAAAACCACACTGATCATGTGCTACCAGAGATCCTACTATTTTATTTAATCGATTTGCTAAAAGTTTTGTAAAGATTTTGTAATCTGTATTCAGAAGGCTAATCTGTCTATATGAATTTATATTTTCCTTTTTTTAAAATACTGACCACCGTCGCTGTATGAAAGGAGTCCGGTGGGGGACTTCCTTGAAGTAAGTTATTAATTTATTTCAGAAGTTCCTTACGTAATGTTCCCCTAAATTTTTTAAAAGATTCAAAGGGAAGGCCATCCTCACAGTTGGACTTGCCATTGGGGAAGGACTCTATCACTTCATCTAATTCTAATAGTGTAAAATCCTGTGTAAGGTAATTCTTACCCTCAGCATCTATTTTAGGTATTTCAAATGGCTGTAGAAATTCCGTGATAGAGTTAGGTGTAGCCCCCTCAGTCGCTTGATATATCCCCTCATAGTGTTTTAAAAACAACTCACCGATGGAAATGGTGGTCTTAACTCGTATTTTAGTGATGGGATCTATTAGCTGATCTATTCTATTACGCACCTGCTTTTCTTTAGATTGCCAGGCCAGCAGCTTTCCTGTGTATTCACTCTCCTCATAAATCTTTTGTGCTTGTGAATTACTATTTATCTCACCTAAATCATAATACAAGTCCTTCATCCTGCGCTTCGCCTCGTGGAGTTTGTGTCCAGAGATCATAGATCTGACCCTGTAGTGCTCTTGGGTTGCCTGCGAGAGTTCAGTTTGGAGTTTGGTTTTCTCCTCCCTTCTTGCCTTGAGCTTGGGAATTTCTTTAGATGTAATTATTCCACGTAAAGTGGCTTTAAATGCATCCCAGATTATATTTAATGGGGCTGTACCTCTATTCTGTATAAAAAATTGCTCTATCTTTTCATTAATATCCGTGCACCATTGTCGGTCAAGAAGGTTAAGTTTATTAAAAAACCATCTACTTGTAGGTCTTGCTTCGTAATTCCCCAAATTGACCTCCATGCAAAGAGCTGCATGGTCTGAAAAAGCGTTAGGTAGATAGGCATAGTTATATAATTCTAGGTCATGGGATGATAGAAAAAAATCTAGCCTTGACGCAGAATTATATTTTGCTGAGTGGCATGTATACTCGCGCTTGGTAGGATTTAAGTTACGCCAATGGTCAGTAACATCTAGGTCAATTTTACAACTTTGGACAGCTAAGGCAACTTGGGGTTTATTCTGTTGGCGGTCTTTCTTGGAAGAATCCAATCGGGGGTTTTGTAATAGATTAAAATCGCCCCCCCCAAATTATTGGCCCAGAAAGACCGGTTAATGCCTGCTTAACCTGTAGAATAGCTTGAGGGTCGTCCAAAATTGGTCCATAGTTTGTGGCAAGGATAACATTAACATTGTTTAATTTACCGTATGCAACTGCCCATCTACCTCTGGGGTCTATGCACGTCCCTTCGAGATTAAAACCTACATGTCTCCCTATTAATATGGAAACTCCTCTCTGGGCCATCCCGGCAGGAGCAGATATGTTATAGCCCGCCCAGCTTTTGAAGAGTTTAGCTGACTCTGCCTGATCTTTGTGATGGGTTTCTTGGAGATAGATAACGTCTGGTACAAGGTTTTTCAACCAGCACTCAATAGCGTTCCTTTTACGAACGTTATTCAGGCCATTAACATTTAAAGAAATAAATTTCACCATGTTATTTGATGTTCAAGATATTGGACGTAACCCTCAGCTAATATGCAAGTGTGCAAATGGGCAAATGTGCAAATGTACAGACAGCAGCAGCAACATATATAACTAATAAATAATATATATATATATAACAGTAAAGAGCAATACATGCAGAGTCTAAATTTCAATGTGCAAATATGCAAGTGAGCAGCAAGAGTGTAAGGTGATGTTATTTGAGGAAACATACCATTCGTTATGCAAGACATGAAGATGGACAACGCATTGTAAAATCTTATCTTATATAAAAAATAGACCGTATAAATATATAATATCATCAGATGAAAAAAGAATACCGTTGACTGTGCAAATATGCAGATAAGCAGCAAAATAGTACAAATAGCAGCACGGGCTTGAAGGTTTTAAGCCCCCCCTAGTGCAAAATAGGCAGATATGCTTATAGGGTCTTGTCATCTTAACATGATCCACATGGACAAAAATGACGAGTGCGAGATATTATGTGTGCAAGATGAGAAGAGAGAGAAAAAAAGAAAAAGAAGAATAACCTTGCTCATACCGTAATCATTAAAGTGTGAAAAAACATATTGCCTTTGAACTCTCTTTTTTCCCCCCTTGCGACACCCCCCTTCACCCCCCTTCCCTCCCCCCTTGAGTGGACGGAAACCCCAGTGTCCCACTTCCGTCCTTCTCTGTTGTGTCTTCTTTTTGGATGCCATCTCATTGCATCCTTGTGTGCTTCCTGTTTCCATCAAGTGGTATACTGATTGGGCTGTTCCATTTCTGAGAGACGTAAACTGCAGATTCTCATTGATGCACAAAAGAGTGCTACAGACTAGAAACTGTATACGCTGTTAAGGAATTTTTTAGAGCTGAAGGAGGCGCTGTCTTTTATATACAGAAAATTTTCTATTGAAATGAAAGCAAAATGCCAACATGCAGTTTTACTGATAAAACTCTATAGTGCACAAATACTGATGTGTGGAAATGCGGTTTCAGTAAATATGTATCATTTGAACATCACCAAGTAAAATGTCTTCATTGTTTTGACCCTATTAAAACTCTGTTTCCAGCGCAATTCTGAAAAGCAAACAAGTAGTCCATTTGTGGTTCCTTTTTTGCTGATATGTTTTGAAACATTAAAGTTCATTTACAGATATTTAAAAGTTGCGGTGTTGTACCAACAAACCGACAGCTTACAGCCTTTGTTTTAGCACCAACAAGAAAATTTGGGAACATGGTGCATTCTTCAACGTATTTGATATTATATATTAAATAGTACTAGTTTCTAAAGCATAGTAAATAATGACCTATACTGTGCACCAAGATAGGACAATCTTTGTTGGGGCTCTTCAATGATTCCCTCACTCTCACCAACAGTGTCTCTCATCTATCCACAGTCCCTCACTCACATGTGTTTCCTTTGTTTTAAGGACATTCTCCTACCAGTATAAGATGTCGGAGCACTTTTCGTCACACACACATACAGAGACAATGAATCATACGTTATGTAAATCAGTGTAAAGAAAATGTTACATAAAGCAAAGGGGACTACAAGGTGCAGGATGCACGTCACCCATACTGGTAGGAATATTTTTAAGAGAGCTTAGTCTGAAGAAGCACAAACTAAGGATTCAGAACATAACACCATGGTTATGGTTGACTTTAATGATAAGAATTTATTTCTACCCAAACAAACTTTTTTTCGCAACATCAGGATAATATAAGACTGGGAAGAAAATATACCTTTATAACCTATACCATGCAGCTTGCATGCAGCGGTTTGATGGCAGTTCATAGCTCACTGTGCTAGACTACGAATGTAACTCATGAACTGCACAGTAAAAAAAGAATCTCTACGAAAAAAGCAGTGATCCACTAAGTTCTGCAGATAAAATAATGTTCTTTGATATGCATGGCGAACATTCTTTGCAGCAGGCATATTAACTGCCTGTGCTACCTTAGATGAATCAAAACTGCCAATAGACAAAACTCCCATCTCTCTCCAGCAGGTACATTAGTCATCAGAGTTATCGTGACACTTTTACAGTTGCCCGAAAACTGCTGGATATACAAGGAACTTTGCAGTGCCTAGAAAACTGCTGACTGCTACAAAACTGGCCCCCAGGGTTAAACCCTCACCCTTCTCACCCTTCCAGCCTCTCAGGAAAATGCCTGATGGCTTGGACGGCCAGTCTGGCCTTGCTAACACTCTCCAATGGTGCCCCTCATCTTCACATGTGTATGCACTTTTTTTATAGTTCTTCTCATGCTATGTATTTAGGGCAGGGTGTTGGAGTACATTACATCACACACATATTATATAGACACAATGGCACATATAAATGTGAAAGTCAATGTACAGGAAATGTTACTTAAGACAATGAGGGCTACAAGGTGTAAGAGTCACATGCCATCCATACTGGTAGGCAGTGGCATAGCGTGGGTGGGGCCACAGGGGTGGTTGCCCTGGGCGTGACATTCTTAGCGGTGCGAAATTGTAAAAGAAAAGACATTTGTGGTGGAAGGGGTTGAGAAGCCACGTTGGTGCAAGGGCAGATTATGTTGTCTCACCTACCCTTCCGTGCAGAAGGGCTGCACGGATTCGTGCCCTCATGCATCACTTGCAGCCCCCGGGCAGGCAAAGGACTGTTCGCGCCACCTCCTGGTGGCATCGGGAGCAGCGCCGCCCAGCGGCACAACAGTAGAACGTCTCTTGTGGTTCCACCGCACCCTACAAGGAATAATTTTTCCGCTTTTTGGCAGGCAGAAGGAGCATTTCGAGCTGAGATCTGTGCTTGTGCCTGACATCATGTGTCGGTTTGTGGTGGCTTGTTGAGTCACCCGGGGGTGTGGCGCCTGAAGCGGGGAAGCTGCAATGCACTGCTGCACGCCGGGAGGCGTCCGCCCCTGCTCCCATGGAACTCTTTACTTTGCACCCCCTCCCCAGCAGCACTTCTCCTAAGAGAAACTGTCACTTGTTGTACTGTGGAGTCTGTTTCAACTGAAAGCTGTGTGTTTCCCAGAGTGTGAAAGTTGGAGTCTCAGGTCACGGTGAGAGCAGAGTAAGCAAGAGGGTGGTGAGGGATTACTCCATGCACAACTTTACTGTGTGAGTACAGTCCCAGCATTACACTCTATGGGCAATGGATATGCTGGGCTGGTAGACACCACTCCTGGCTGTACACTCTGCCTTACACCCCTGGTCTATGGGATCGTAGGATTGGCAGACATTGTCTACTGTCATGGCAATGCATTTTGCCTTACACTCTCCGTCTGTGGTATTGCAGGGCTGGTGGACACTGCTTACAGCCCTGGCTGTGTACTCTGCCAGTCTATAGGCACACAGGTGGCGGACACATTGTCTAATGGGTTCTGGCAGCTGTCACTATCTCAAATGTCAGTTTTGTTGCTTAGGTTTTCCCACATCTGTGCCGAGGCTACGGCTGCTGCTGCTGCTGGCAAGCACACACCTGCTGTTGCTGTCTGTAAGGTGTTCTAGTTCTTGCTGTCAGATAGGCGGAGTATAAGGACTTTTCAGGTACAGTAGATACTACACTTTGTGGTTATTGTACAGAAACCTATAAATGCACAGATCCCTACAACGTGCATTGTATTGTTTTGGAATTGCATTTATATAGTGGATTAGGGAGCACAATACTTGCCTTGCCCTGGGCATGGCAAACCACACTACACTGCTGCTGGTAGGTATTATGTGTTAGGAGTGCGTGGCCTGGAGAAATAAAGAAACTAGGGATTTAAAACATAACATTGTGGTTGGGGGTGCTTTTACTAATACGTTTTTATTTATATCCAAAAGAACCCTATTTAGCAACCTTGTAATAATGATAGTTTGTGGAAAAACAAATGCAGGTAGCAAAAGGAATTAAGTGACAGTAGTAGTTACCCACTGAGCTATTCAGAAAAAAACAATTAGTTGAAATGCTTGTTCTACATTGTGCTTTACACGAGCCACTTTATCCCTCTGCACTACTTTGAGTAAAAATGGGACTATATATTTATTTGAGAATTTGATCTTTGTAGAAATTTGAGAAGATCATTGTAACTATCTGCAGCTTGCTGTTGTGCTTTGAGGAAGCTTGCTTTCTTCTGAGCCACACAATCCTGTTTCTGAGTCAGCTACATATTTGCACGATCCCATCTCTTCTTTTTAACTTCTTTTGCTGGCTTTTTTTCATGAACTCGATTCTTACGTATAGCAGCAGGGGCTTTTTTGTACATTTCCTCCATTTGGTCAGGTGCAACATTGTTCTTTACGTACTGCAAGAACATTTTTTTCCTGGATAAAAGCAGAATACGCTGCCCTAGACCTAGGCCCGAGGAGACATACCACATGCTGTAACAGCCCAGACTGGCCCATTGTCATCCTACATGTGACAATCTGTCGCCATACAGAATGACAATGGGTCTATCTCAGCCTGTGAGAGGCCAGAGAGGGACTGCTCTTGAGCACAGAGGAGTGTGAGGCAGCCCCATTAGGGAGCTGAGGCTTTTCACAGGGGAACAATGCTGCTCCCTGCAATCCCCAAACAAAATTACGGACAAAAGGCATCCGCAAAAGGGATCATCACGGACAACGGACGTGAGATCCAAATCACGGACAGTCAGTGAAATTTACGGATGATTAGTCATTCTATTTCAATACCATGGGGTGATTTACTAACATTTTGCGTTGAGTTTGTGTCATAAAAGTGACGCAACTCAGAACGAGATGTTTTTTATTCATTTTTTTCCAGCGCAAAACTGGACATTGACTTAAAGTAACGCAAAGTAGCGGAATATGCTGCTTTGCATTACTTAGCATCAAGGGGAGTTACATGGACATTCCCATGCAATCACGCACCCTTTTTGATGCAAAACACTATCTACCAAAAATGCAAAATATTTTGAGGCATTAAAATGAGAAATGTTTTAATTTCTCCTGACTTTTCCGGCTTTGCATATGTGCAGCACTGTACAGCACACATACAAAGTAGGAAAAGTTTTAGATGTTGTACAGGTATAGTATTTTCCACTGCACCCTTGCACTATGGTGCAAAGGTGTGTGTGTGGCACACAGCAGCATAATTCTGCCCCAGCACTAAGGAGAGGGGAGGATAGTGCCATATCTCTGCAGATACATCACTGTACTGCTCCCTCCCTATCATGCAATGCATCATTTTTGGCTGCTACACTGTGTAAGTTAACAGTTTAGTAAATCTGCCCGCATATGTTTTAATACCTAATGTAGTTGTACTAAATGTACAGACCTCACACGATGAGGTGGCCATCCCAGGATTCAGACTAGTTACCTGCAGGTTACCACATTTCTCATTAGGTCTCACATTATTTAAGTCCTCCGATTTGGATTTTTATGGTGACCACACTTTCAAAACTAAACTTTCCATCCAACAAAAAACAAGCACTGGCAAAGCCGACAGGTCTAGTTTTAATATGTTAAGGCACACATACACAGGTATTTAAAATGCTACACTAGTAGAAATGTGTAGTGGTAATGGCAGTGGTGGCAATTGTAATGGTGTTATTTGAAGATATAATGGTGGTGGTGATTGTGGTAATGGTTGTGTGGTAATAGACATGCTAATGTTAACTTTGGTGGTGGTAATAGTGATGGTAATGATAATTTTGGTGGTGGCAATAGTGATGGCAATGGTCATTTTAGTGGTGGTAATGGTGGTGATGGTAATCATGCTGATGGCAGATCGTTTTTGAGGTGCCAAATGAGTGGGTGGGGCAAATCCATATTAGAAACAGCAGCACAAAGTTTGCTGGGCACAAGCTGAATAAGGGCTATCAGGCTCAGTGCTATGAAATGTGGAAAAGTGCCTGACTGGAGCCAAATGGGCAGCCTCATGGGAGCTGTTAGGAGTGTTGAGAGTGTAACTAGTTGCCCAGCAAAGAAGAAGAGCCACAGTCATCGTACTAAGGAGGCTGGGGTTGAGCAGGAGACTGGTGCTTGCGAGAGAGGCAAGCTAATCTGGAGCCCGTCCTTTTCAATGTGTAAATAGGAAAAGGCAGGCGGTAATGCTAGGGTCAGGCTCACACTCAACTACTGACCAAAGCATAACAAAGCATGATAAACTAAAAACAGCAAACCTTGGCAAAGCTGTGTGTGTCTGTGTCTCATCAAGAAGCCAGAACAAGTTTGGAATATTTCTTAACTTTCTCACTGCATGCAACATGGACTCAGACAGTGTGTGGATTTTGTTTTCGAGAGAAAAAATCCCAACAGCATCTGACCCCTTGCTGTGGCAGAGAATAATGTGCCTGTGCCTCAAAAGGGAGTCAGAGACTGCTTGGCTTGTTCCTTCGATTAAACAAATCCATACTGATCTGGACCCTTTCTTGGGCCCATCTGTGTGCCTTTATGCTTCGGCAAGGAGCCAGAAACACTGTTCCTAGCTTTTCTTATTCTATGAAAGCATTCAGCCAGCTTGTGGTCCCTTTCTGGGGCACAGTATTGATACAGGGTTTTCTGGGCCAACTTGCTTACCATTGGTCCTCCGAGGGACCTTCAAGATCTGACATAGAACTGAGGGGAGCTAGCCATTGCTTTCAATCAAGTATCAGATGAAAGTGCAACCCTTTTGTCTGCACAATGAGGACCAGGAATCGGTAGCCAAGTTCAAACACTTTTAATGCAAATTAATAATCAATTTCAAATACACTACTCTTAAAACAATGCTGTAAAGGTACAGAATAACAACTGAAAGTCCCAGCCTCTTGAAGAATTTTGGGTGGACTCGTTTTTTTAACAAACAAGCAGTTCTGTGATCGCGATACAGAAAAGTAGCATCAATATCTGGTGCACAGAAGACAATCTAAGACCCTCTCACCTATGCAATAGTAATCTAGAATTTCAAAGTCCAAAGGATGTTTAGGTAATGAAGAAACTCTAAAATCAGGGAATATCCATGACGGAAATCAGGACAGGACAAACGGAAATCAAGCAAGAAGGTGTTAGAATCTCATAAGCTCAATCAAGAGTCTTCTATGGGTAAGGAATAAGTGTTAGCCTAACCTACACTTAAGAAAGAAGTAAAAGGAAGCATTGAGGTCTAAAACTCATTAAATCCACTCAGGTAGTAGGGAATCAAGAGGTGTGCAGTCAAAATATCGATTTTTAAATATCGACCAACATTAATATCGAGTTTTTAATATCGTAGGTACAGAATATCGAATTCAATTATATCGCTGACCAGAATATCGACCTTAAGGTAAGTAATATATTTTTTTTTAATATCGATGTAAGTAATATCGTTAGCAAAAATATCGTTGTCAATAATATCGATATTTTTATTACTGTTATGTATTTTTTTATGTATTTTAAATGCATATTTTACATTTTTGTTAATGTATTTTCATAATTTTTAAATATATGTATTAAATGTTTAGAAATTAGTAATTTTTTTAAAGTAAATTTTGCATTTTAGTATCAGAGCAGGTTGTGGGTTTATAGGGGAATAGGGTGGCAAGTAATTTAATTATAATTAATTAACTAATATGATTTTATTTATTGATATTGATTATTAATTCATTGCTAATTAATTATTAATTGGTAATTAAATGGTATTAATTGGTTATTTATAATTATATTAATTATAATTAATTTATTAATAATGTATATTTATTGTTACTGTTAATAAATGTATTGTTAATTATTAGTATTAATTGGTAATTAATTTGTATTAATTGATTAAGAGATAATTACATTAATTATGTGATTTTTTATGTGTAGCGGGTTGTGGGTTTATAGGGGAATTGGGTGGGAAGTAATTTAATTATAATTAATTAATGAATATGTTTTTTATTTATTGTTATTGATTATTAATTTATTGTTAATTCATTTTACATTGTTAATTAATTTTTATTAATTGATTAATTGATAATTAAAATATTTGTCTTATTTTTTAAGTGTAGTGCATTGTGTGTTTATGGAGGAATAGGCTGGGAAGTAATTTAATGTTATTTAAGTAAATATTAATTTAATTTAATTGGTATTTACTAATAATGTTTTTGTTAAATAATTATTAATATGTAATTATTTTTTTTTTAAAATGTAATTGATAAGTATGTTAATTTAACCCCTACGCTATCCAACACTTTCCCTACTGTTGCACTCACTTGAGTGGGAATTGTAATGTGTACCCCTACGCTATCCAACACTTTCCCTACTGTTGCACTCACTGGAGTGGAAATATTAATTTTTACCCCAACGCTATCCAACATTTTCCCTACTGTTGCACTCACTGGAGTGGAAATAGTAATTTTTACCCCTACGCTATCCAACACGTTCCCTACTGTTGCACTCACTGGAGTTGGAATAGCAATTTTTACCCCTATGCTATCCAACACTTTCCCTACTGTTGCACTCACTAGAGTGGGAATAGTAATTTCTACCCCTACACTATCCAATGCTTTCCCTAGTGTTGCTCTCATTTGAGTGGGAATAGTAATTTTTACCCCTACGCTATTCAACACTTTCCCTAGTGTTGCTCTCATTGGAGTGGGAATAGTAATTTTTACCCCTACGCTATCCAACACTTTTCCTACTGTTGCACTCACTGGAGTGGGAATAGTAATTTTTACCCCTACGCTATCTAACACTTCCCCTACTGTTGCACTCCCTGGAGTTGGAATAGTAATTTTAACCCCTACGCTATCCAACATGTACCCTACTGTTGCACTGTTTGGAGTTTGAATAGTAATTTTATTCTCTCCACTATCTAATCTTTTTTGTATTATTTTAGCTAATGTAGTATATAATTAATTTTAAAAAGATTTAAAAAACAATTTTTTAAATTTGTTTCATATATTTATTTAATTTGTATGTATATTATTGTTTTATGTTTATAGATGTATTTATAATTATTAAAACATATTAATAAGTAAGTATATATATATTATATATTATATGTATATGTTTAATGGAATTTTAAATTATATATATATTATTTGTAACTTTTACACATTTTAAAATATTTGTAACTATGTTTATTTTATTTATATGTATTATTTACTTTCATTTACATTATTTTCTTAACTTAAAAAAACCAATATTTTTAACAACGATATTTTTAACATCGATATTTTTTTACCCATATTTTTGTACTTACCTTAATGCAGATTGTTGCAGGATGTTGATATTCTTGACTTCGATATTCTGGTTGCAATATTTCTGTACGTCGATATTCGGACCTTCGATATTCTGTCAGTGATTCGAATCAAGAAAGGTGTCTGCAAGGAATCCACCAGAGTGAACTTTCCGGCGTTTGCAGAATGGGTTCAACAAGGCAGTCCGCCAAAAGTCTGAAAGAGGTCTCTCTCTGAAGGAAAAAGAGAGAAGTCGGAAATCTCTGGTGGGATGTACTCTATCTAATAACGTACAGAGTCCATAGGTAACACCCCCTTGATCACACCATCAGTGGTCCTTTGTCCTTTTCATGTTCCCAGGTTGCAGACTGCAACATCTATAGATTATCCGACACTGGGCATAACGACATGTCTTATCCAGACACACGTGGATTGAAACATTTGCTCAATAAGCCTTTCAGTTGCTGCTGTTTCTCCATGTATCTTCATCATGGTCTTCTTCTCAGGCTCTTTCCCCTATTTCTAGCACCGTAATGTATCTTTTCTAAACTGACAATGAAAGAAATGTCACATGAGCAGAAAATGGAAAACAGTATTTGTGAAATGTAACATGGTGAAATAAAGGTTTAGTTTGTATTCAAACTAATGTTCTAAACTCAGTGCCTCATTTATGGATAATTGTTGCAAGGCAGCCCTGCAAGTCTTCTTGCTGCGCTGCACTACACCAATTTGAAAGGGCAGGAATGTACCGTAATTATGAAATACAGTGCATTCCTGTCTTTTCCCCCTGTGCTGGCACACAATTTGTTGCCTAACGCCAATGTAGGGACCCTTGTATCATGGTGCAAGGGTGTCTGCATTGCATGCAGGATGTTTATGTTGAAGAAGGGGCACTTTCCTGCACAAATACAACCCCAAGAGGTGTTTTCCTCTTTCTATGTGTGCTGCAAAATGCAGCACACATGGAAAGAGAAAAAAAATAGGAAAAATAAAAATACTTTTCCTCGTTACGCCTGCTCTCAGTAGGCATAAGGTTTTGGCATGGCCCCAGGTTTACGTGATTAAATAAATCTGGGTCAGCATCAAAACACATGAGTGTTGCTTGGGAAAACCCACCACAACGCTCATGGAACACCTCCCTTGTGCAGAGTAAGGCAATGCAATGACTTGCGCTAATTTGTTTTACTCCATATATATGAGGCCAGGCAAAGCCCGGCAAAGTGGCTCTTCGTAGCCATCGGAGCATCAGCAAAAGTGATGCTGTGGCGGTGCAAACCTCTCAATAAAAAAGCCCCTCAGTATTTGTTTGGCCATTGGTGGCACATAGATTCTTTCCCAGCAGATTGGTGCTGTCCCCTCACCTGCTAGGGCGTTTTATAATATTAATGTATTTTGTACTGTGTGAATTGCACTGATTTTGCACACATCACCTAACAATTTGAAAGGCACACGGTGGTTTTTATTTTTTATATTAATTTTTATAGCTTTCCTTGTGACTAATGTCATTTTTGATTCTGTAATAAAGGCCACGGTATGAGGACAGGCATGATTTTGCTTTGTTTTGTTTTTGTAATGGTTTTAATTAGCCAATCAAATAAATGTATCAATCATTTACATGTATATAAAAACTTGGTGATATATAAGTTTAAGACGTGCGAAGCAGTGCAGAGTTTTCTTTTCATGTTAATGCTTGTCAATTATACTTTCTGTTTTTTTTATTTACCTCTTTGAAAGGCTGAATGAAAATGTATTTTAGCCCTGCAGCAGAGGGTAGACGCCTTCAAAATTGTGTTGATTAAAAACTGCTTATGTCCCTTCCACTTAACACACAGGGCATATAGCAGCCTATGTTCTTTTTCCTATGACTGGAGTAGATATAGGTAACTGCATAATACCTGCAAGTACTTAGGTCATAATAAAATGTCTATTGTCTGAAAAAGGTTAAACGTGAGGAGCAATAGGCTGAATATCAAGGGTGAAAAGGTAGGAGGAAAACTCTGGAAAAGTTTGCCAACTGTTATCCAGATTTCTGTGGATCTGAGGAATGTTTCAGATTCAGCAGTCTCTGCCCCCACTCTGGGTGAAAAATCTGTCCATCATCTTTGCTGTTTCAGTCGAGGGAGCATCTTACACTTTAGGTATATTGTTCATATCAATAAGGGGCATATCAGCAAGAACAGGAGATAATTATCTCTCAGCGCGCTTAGCGCGAGGATAATTATCGCAGGCTAACGCTGATTTTTATCGCTGAGATACCATAGTATCAGCAACGCTCGTCTCAACAGCGATAAAAATCAAGGCGCAGACTGCCAAATGTGCGATTATCGCTGGAAATCCAGCGATAATCGCACAACGTATGGTGAATGCTTGTTGATAGGGCAGGGACAGACTTAGCCATGATAACCACCTTCCATAGGTTATCATGGCTAAGTCAGATAAAATGCAGGCGTAAAGAAAGTATCGATAACCGGGGTTAGCGCTACTTTTCACTGCAGTTTAGCCTGAGGCTTGATAATAGGAGAAATGTCGCTTTGCGACATATATCCCGTTATTCTGGGAAGGAACGCCCACTTTGCATTTCATTAGAGATGCAATGCTGGGCGTTAAGGGAAAGGGCGCTGAGGCAAGGGTTCACGCGATAGCGTGACCTTGCTAATTGGGCGATACTATTATCGCCACTTTCTGGCAGAAAACGGCAGCTAAAGCGGCGATAATTATCGCTGAGCGCACTTAGCGCTAGGATAATTATTGCAGGCTAACGTGGATTTTTATCGCTGAGATAGCGTGCTATTAGCAACGCTTATCTCAAAAGCTATATAAATCCTAGCGCTAACTGCCAAACGTGAGATTATCGCTGGAAACCCAGCGATAATCACACGAAGATTGGCGTTAGCTTGATGATAGGGCCTCACATACTTAGCCATGATATCCACCTTCCATAGGAAATCATGGCTAAGTCAGTCCTGAAGCAGGCGTAAGGAAAGTAGCGATAACAGGGGTTATCGCTACTTTTCTTGCCGCTATGCTTCATAGCGTGGGGCTTGATGATAGGAGAAATGTTGTTTAGCGACATTTCTCCAGTCATGTCAGGTCAGGAACGCCCACTTTGCATCTCATGCAAAGCTGGGCATCAAGAATCCGGGCAAGGTTTCACGCGATAGCGTGACCTTGCTGATTAGGCGATAAAATTATCGCTACTTTCCGTCCAAAAACGGACGCAAAAGCGGCGATAATTTGATATCGCCTCGTTGCTGATATGCCCCTGTGTTCTTTAGTCATCCCGAAGTGTCCAAGGTTCTCCCCCAGTCCGAGTCTTATAACAGTCTCTTTATTTCAGACAACTTCAAATGTATGGATGGCAAAGAGCTTTCACTTGCCATCTTCGGCCATCCCTGTTCATGGGGAGTCCGCCTTATTTGTCTGTGGCTATACTGATGCATTGAAGAAACACAGCACCTTTAAGGATAAACCGGTTCATGGAGTGACTGCATTGGACATTTGAATTTATATCTGCCATGGTGATGCTGCAGGCGGTGTTTGTAGATATACATGTGGGTTGTGATGCTTAAATGGATGTTTAAAGCTTCTAAAGAGTGGTTGAAACTTTACCTTTTCTTATGAGGTTGCATTGATGGCTACTCCTGAACATACAAGGCTAAAGCTAGGTATGTCTCACTTTTTGCACGAATTTACAGTTGTTGTTCTAGAGCATTTTGAGTTTGAACCCAATTATTTGAGGTAATAAGTAGGCATTCAAAGATGAGCATAGGTGTAAAATCGGCTGCATCTGTGTACTTTAACCTCTAGAGAGCATTTGCTATTGTGCCGGGGTCTATGAGGCTGTGGCTGGACATATGATGCTGTGACTATGTGTATGAAAAGTTTTTGTGTATATGATAGCTGTGTATTGGTCTGTAACGGCTGTGGTCAGTGATGTAAACTTGGAATTGGGAATGTCAAGTCCCTTCCAACATATATGGTACATCATGGGTTAGCAGATGCTTAGACGGCAACCGCACTGCTTCTTAGAGCCCTGGTCCCAGAAGCCCTACACACGGTAGGGAAACACAATGGAGCCCACTTGGCTGTCTCACGTTCTTTCTCCCTTTCCCAAGGTGTAACTTTAGTGATCATGTAGCACAATAGTAACATAGTGCAACTAATGAAGGTGAGCAGTTGTCATTCCGACTCCTGCAAACCTGAAATTGGCATAGAAAGAAAACTGCACGCTTTCATGTCAGTAAGAGGTGCAAATTCACACAACCTTGATCAAATTCTACTTTTTTGTTGTTAGAGATTTATAGAAATGGAAGAGGCAACATTCAACATCAATTGTTGGGAATTGCAGGACCCTGAATTGTTCTTCAATTAAGCTTACATTCAAAACAGGCAGGGACCCTGTGAAGGGCGCGGAATGCCTGTGGGGGAGAGGGAAGGTGTCTCTTTGCAATGGACCATCAGGAACATGGAGGCTGGCTCATACCCACCGCACCCGACCGAGCACTCAGGAGCTTCCTTTGTCCATGTACAGCTAATGCTGCTGTCATGTTAACACCAAGAGTTCGCATAGGCACTGTTAGCCCTCGGCCACAGGCGGAAAGAAGAAAGTAAGACCTAACAATATAACGAGAGGATACTCTCATATATTAAAATATCCCACCGCTCAATAGGGCGCCACCACCCCTTTAAACTATACATGCTAGTGCCATACCATGCTTTCACCTAAGCCAAACATTAAACATAAGGCACGTCACATAAAGTAGGCATACTTTCCTTTTGTAAAAATGGTGTGTACTTTTTAAACTGATAACTGTAGATTTAAAGAACACAGGGGCATATTATCAAGACAGGCGATAAAATTATCACCACTTTAGCGGCAGAAAATTGCCGCTAAAACGGCAATAATGGGCTTTATAATATGCTCTATGGAATTCCAATTGAAGCTCAGGTTAGATGTCCTTCACATCTAACATGGGCTTCAATTGGAATTCCAGGGCATATTATCAAGCCCATTATCGCCGTTTTAGCTGCAGTTTTCTGCCGCTAAAGCGGCGATAATTTTATCGCCTGTCTTGATAATATGCCCCACAGATTTTTGTTACATTTTACGGGTTGTTGTAAAATCCTGCAATAGAATTTGAATCTTTCCGGTCTGAGCAGAAAATTAATGGGTTTTGGTAATTAGATTGAAAAGTTCTCCTGTTTGTTTTTTTTCAGATACATTCAGCCCCTCTCGTAAACTGCACAGGTGTCAACTCGTTGTGGACTG